>NC_142718.1:20184247-21434247 GCF_055471065.1 Atractosteus spatula
AAACACAAACCCTAACTTCACCTATGTGAGATAGTGATATTTTCAACCTTTTTAGTCCAGTTATCCAATAATTACATAATTATCACCCACTGTATATATAACAATTATAGGACAATTTGCTGCCTCTACAATGGCATAGTGATTAGCATCGCTGCCTTGCTGCACTAGGTGCCAGGGTTCAATTCTGGGCCTGGGGTAAGCTATCTGCCCATACAGTAGTTTGCATGTTTTCCCAGTGTAAATGTGGGTTTTTCACTCGGGGATCTGGTTTCCTCCCACAGTCCAAAGACACACTAGTAAGTTAATTGGCCTTTGGGAAAATTGGCACTACTGTGACTGTACATGTCTTTGTTGTGTCTGCCCTGCAATGAGCTGATGTTTTCTTCCAGAGTATATCGCCCATTGCTTGCCGGTATAGGCTCCAGCTCCCTTGCAACCCTGAACTGGAAGAAGCAGTTAGAAAATGGATTGATGAAGGGATATTGTAAGGCTGTGAGTGAGTAATAAGGCTTTGAGACAAAGACACCTATTAAGGAGAAAAGCAACAGTAAAAATGAGGCACACTTGGTCTACTTAAACAATTGGCTCACCCAGTGAGAGAGAGATTCCACATGAGAGAGGAACAGATTGGGTTGGCTCTGTGTGGAATTGGACATTCACCTGGATTAATGGGTAAGTGTAGAAGTTCAGCCAAGAAGAAAAGTGTTTCGGTACATCAAGTTGGAAGGAAAGAGGATGGAGGAAAAAACAATATACTATGGGGTGTGTAAAGGAAGTTAAGTGTTGTATTTACAGTAGTTTTTTTCTGTTTCTTAAGGTGTGTAAATAAAATTAGGGTGAAAGCGTATGTTGTTGTTTTTTTTAGTAAAAACCTGAAGGGTAGTGGTTTCTTTTTCTTTCTTTTAAAATTTGGGTCACTACAAATTGCAATGGTGCCCCGGGTGAGAATTAGGATGCACAATTGTGGGCAGATCACGATAAAGGGTAATGAAGCCCAGGAGGTCAGATTTAGAATTTTTCAGGATTAAATTCAGGTATCTCAGGCTATGGTGGAGTGAGACATCTTGGAAATCATTTTAACATTTTTGTCAGTTTCAATGGTGGAAATGGACAAAAGGGCATATATGTATATATAAATTCTTGCTGTTTTAGAATATAATGTTGTTTCTTTCTGTAAATAATTTAAAAATTGAATTAAAATTCTGTATAATGGGGTGGAAAGTTATGTTTAGAAAACAGTTTTGTAATGAAGTCTTTAAAAATAGGTGTGGGGTGAGACAGGTTGTCACCATTATTGTTTGTGTATGATGTGGAACCATTGGCACAAGGAATAAGAAAAAATGAAAGAATTAAAGGTTTTGTCCTTCTAGGGAGCAGAGGGAAAAATGTCAAATACATAATGCACTTGGAAGATGCTACCCTTGTGTGGGGTAGATTATATATCCATTTAGAGGGCATTGGAAAGGTAAAAGAATATAGTGCATATTCATGTTTAAATAGAAATGTGAAATGAAATTTTGTGGAAGATGGAGAAAAATTAAATGTTAATTTGAAGAGTAAAATGATTTTAATAAAATACATAGAATTAAATTCGCTGAAGAGATAAAAGAGAGTAAATTAAATTGGTGAGCAAGAAAGACGCTAACACTGGAAGGAAAGGTACTGATACTAAAAAGATCTAAATCAGATCTAAACGTTGTGAGAATATATTGTTGTAGATTTTATGGAGCTCAAAGTTGGAAAGAATCAAAAGGTAAATGACGTGCTACAGCAAACAAAGTGGAGGCAAAGGTGTGCCAAATTTTACAGCATGGTTAGTCACCAAGTGCATGACAGCACAATTAAATTTGATATTAAACATTTAATCAAAAGCATTTTATATGATTGGATATTTTATGGGTTTTTGGTTGAAGATTTTAATTGAGATTCCTTTAATAATGCAGTTGGCTTTGAGATGCCATATCTATACAAACATTTAAAAGTTTTATTGTAATTCAAAGGCAGGGAAAATAAAAATTAATTGACTGATTAATTTTACACTCTATTAAACAGGAAAAGGAGAAAATACGCCCAGTCAGAAGGTTATAAGGTGTCACGATCGCAAACCCCTCCTCTTAAGGGTGCTCCAGCCCTTCCTCATTTTCTCTCATTACCTGCACCTGTTCTCTATTTCAATTCCCCTTAAAAGCCAGACGCAGACTTCACTCCTGGTTCCTCATTGAATTCCGCTTCGTGAGAGCCCGGGGTCCTGCTGCGTCTGGCTCCGTTATGGTTTTAAACTTCTGTTCCTGATTCCCCGCCCCGCCGGTCCCGAGCCGGTTCATGGTTTTAACTCCCTGGATGGATCCCCTGGCCTTGGACTCTACCTTCTGTCTTGGATACCCGTTTGGATTTACTCATGGATTGTTCGCCCCGGATTCACTCTCCCTGGACACCTGCGCCCCTTGGACACGCCCCCTGTCTCCATACCCTCTCCTGCATGACTTTTTCCCCAGTGTTTCTTCACTCCCTTCCGGATCGTGTCGTCTGCATAGGGCACCGAAAGAACTGTTCATGACATAAGGGAAGAGAATGTTTGGAAACAAGTACACATCCAACCTTGCTGAAACAGCTTCGCAACCTGGCATGGATTGTGGCTCATGGCATCCTCTCTATGAGAACAGTTCTGCATAGGAACATGCAGAACAAGGAACAGGGAACAAGGAAGACAAGGTATCCTGTGAAAAAAGAGTAAACATGCCATGTGTTTTGGGATTGCAAGAAGATGAAAGCTTTCTAGATTATGCCAGACACTTTCATATTTTTGTTACACTGCTGGGCTGTGGTGTTACTCCGCAGTTCCCTTGGAAACTGAGAGCATTCTCATTCTTGGCTGTATTGCCTACTATTCCACAAGCCACCAAACTTCCTCCTGCCCATTTCTCAGCATCTCTGTCACCTAGAGTAGTCTCATCTCACCTGGAACTTTGGCTCTTCCTTCGCATTGTCTCAACTCTGACCAGCTTTGTTCGTCCAGGATCCCATCACTCACCTCCAAGATCCTCAGCCCAGCCAATTGTTGGCCTTCAGTCTAAGCAAGATTATCCTGCCTGGAATCCCAGCACTCTCTCCTATCTGCCTCACTTATACTGCTATCCGGCTTCTATCCAGGGTAGCTTTGTTCACCAGGAATCCCAGCACTCATCTCAGACTGCCTCAGCCTGGTCACTAGCAAACATCATGCCCTTTAATCCATTTCACTCCTGGGCCACCACATAGAGTCCCAGCAGAGCCCTTCCTGTTCCTGGGTTCCACCCCATGGCTGAGATGTTCATGGCTTTTCCAGGTTGCTGACCATGGACCAGAGGTCGGGATCTCCCTTGGGACCCAGACCTCAACAGAAGTCTCCCAGTCTGGTCTGTTTTTCGTCTAGTCCATTCTGTTGGTATGCTCAGGCTTGGACTCTGGAGAAGATCCCCTGATCAACACAGCAACAGACTGCTCCGTCTGCGGGTTTTCTCCTTTAGAGCCAGACCCCTCATCCTTGCACAGTGCTCTAGAACAAGACACAACTCTGGACCCTGTTGGCTTTCCCTGTCTTACACCTGCCTTTCCCATGGAGCCCTGCATTGGTCCCTGGGCTCATTCTTCAGCTTGGTCTGCTCTGGCCTGGCCTGTGATCAATCTGCTCAGTCTGGTACCAGGCGCACTTCTGCAAGACATCCTGAGCGGGGCTCTCCGATCTCCGTACTGGCTGGCCATGGCTTTCTAAACACCACTGTCCAGATAATCGCTTACATATCACTTTCCATAAGTGGTTCCAGAGTGCTTGACCCCTTCACAGTCAGGCCTTTTCGGGAACCTCTGGAATTTTCTGATATCTTTGACTTGGATTCTGACTAATCACTCCCATTGCTGTGCCAAGTGTACAGCTGCAGCCTAACAATCTTTACACACACAAGGAATATTGTGATGTATGCATTGAAATCAGCAGGTTTAAAATGAGAAAAAAGGCTACTAATATGGATTGTACTCTTGCATTGTAAAGTAGTTATATGGAAAACCTGAATTAAATTGGTGTGGGAGGTTCTGGCCGTAGACAACACATTCCAAATGGTTTTGGCTTCTTTGAGGGACTATATGCATCATGATGCATGGAGAATAATTTAGTGCTGGATGCAAAGAAGATGGAAGCTGGATCACCTACAAGGATGCACGTAGGCCACCTGTTGCCAATAAGGGTCATGAGGTTTGGTTTAGCAAAGTAGATGTTTTTAGGCTTTTTTTAAAAAAAAACCTACAGTACCTAATTTAAGTGAATCCTTTCTATCACACAGAGTTTCCCAGTTTATCAGCTGGAATGTTTCAGCTGGCTTATATACTGTATATTAGAACATGTTCAAAGAATGAAAATTCTAAAGCAGCAGTTTTAATAAAAACTATTAAATAAACTGTTATGCAAAATGTCTTAGACATTTGAGAGACAACCAGACATTATGATATATGTATGTTATAGACTTCAATAAATTGCTCAAGGCTTCTATCATTTTTACTATTATGACAACTTTGTGTGTTGTTATTATAGCTTATTTGGGGTAAGAAGATACCTACAGTAGCTTGTCATTTCAAATGTTTTAATTCACAATGGAGTAGAGATTTTTCTTAGCTGAAAATTAAAATAAAAGAAGAAAAAAGTATGTGCGACATCATGCATTTTATATGGGAGACAGCTGGATTTAATGTACTGTATCGATAGAATTGTATGAAGCTGAGGAAGACTCATTAAACACATTTTTGCTTTCTTTCTTTTTACTTTTAAACATGGAAATAACCCCACTTGTTCCTGTGCAGGTCAGGCACTGACACAGTTCTCCAATTTAACCATTAATTGCCCTTGATCAGAATAATCAACAGTTCAAGGTTAACAACACATGAATCTAATCACATTCATGAATCAAATCTAATTGACTTCCTTGTCATTACCTCTACAAACAGATCTATAAGGATTCAATGTTACCTTAAGATAAAATGAATAAAATTACATTGGAAGATCACAACACAGCTGTTCTTTTGCATAAAGGAAAACATTGAGTGAAAGAAATATAACAATACAAATGTGGAAGACTTGCAAACAATTTATTGATTTAATTTAATGAATAATTTGATAATTCATACATTAATTAACGTATTAATTATAATAGAAACCTTAACTGTTGAAAAATAAACTAAATATAGCTTTTTGTGGCCCCATTTGGCAGCAATCCCATGTAGTCGGGCTGTGAATGCAATTGTGATTGCCTCATATTGTGTTAATGAAAGCCAGATCTATTAAAAGATGAAGGTACTGAAACTACTGTAAAAATAACTCTTGCTAACTCAGGAGATCATGAACTTTCTATTCATTGAGACTCTTCAAAAGGCTTTTGAGGTTTTGCGTGTGGATTTACATCGCTGTTGATATACTTTAGCATATGATGAAAAGTGCCATCATATGTGCCAAACCCCTAGCATGGTATCATTCTCCTATTAAGATATTTCAGTGTTTTTTTAAAAGTTTCAATAGGCATACAGCTGCTTTGCAGGAAAGGTGTTGTTCTATTTTCGATAATACAGTATGTCCCATAACAATTGAACAGATTTTTCTTAAAGTAAACAGGTTTTTCTTAATGTCCTTCCTATCTGAGCACAGTGGATAAACCTGGTAGCTAAAAGTCTAAATTGCGTAGCATTAAGTGGACTTCTAGTGCATGATACCCCCCTAGATGGGATATATGTCCATTGCATTGTTGTCATGCATAACAATGTTACCCTTTTATATAATTGGCTGTACTGTACCAATCAAGTACAACACTAGTGCCTGCAGTGGGAAAGCCTATTTGGAAAACTGCATAAATAAAAGCAATAATTTTATTAAGGATGAAAGGTTTTAACGTCTTTAAGATAACCTCTGTTTCACTAGAAAACTTAGTTATGTCACACTAAGAAGCCCAAATCAGAGCAAAATAACTAATTGTTATAACTAAAGTAATTTTGCCTTTTCAAAATAAAAGGTGGAATAAGTCATCTCTTTAGACCAGAGGTCTTCAACCCTGGTTCTGTAGAGCAACGGTCAAGCAGGATTTATAGCTTACCACTAAATCACATGTTTTTAGACCAGGACAGACTCATAAATTGAACAGCTATTTGCTTAATTAATCACATACTATTCTTGTCAATTTTCAGAAACATATGGCTATTAAGGTTCTTCTTCTTTCAGCATCTTTGATCAAGCCAAGATCAAGCTAATATTTATTCCATCATTAGTGACTAAGGACAGGGGTGGTGGGTTCAGGGAGACAGAGGACAGGATAATGAGCAATAGTGCTTGCATTCTACAGAGATAGTGAAATGGGTGAGAAAAGCACGAGTCTGTTTTAATGCGATAGTTGATTGAAGCTGGAGTTTATGGGAGCATTGAGTTCCTAATCTGTATTCCCAAAGGCTATAGTTGGGTTGATGGGAGCACTGGGCTTGGTTTCCTTTGGACAGGTGGAAGAAGAAGGAAGCTACGGAGCGTTGCATGGTGAGTTCTGTCTCTTGTGAAGATGAATGTTGAACAGTATGATCTTAAATGATAACATGTGAGTGTTAATGTAGAACTGTGATACAGTTTTTCTACTGTATGTACAGTAGGTAGTTAGAAGTGAGCAAGATATAGGTTTGACTTTTCCCAAACTTTCATAATATACTCTATCTAGGGGACATATTAATGCATTGCTCTACTATCCACTGGAAGCACCTTCATGATTTATTTCTGGGATCTTAAATATTTATTGAATATTTATTAACAAAAATATTGTTTTGGGATAAAAATGTTGGGAGCTTGGAATTTTTGTTTTTAGCATTTTTCTCATTGCAAATAAAGTGAACCCAGTATATTTTGATATGAAACACTCAGTCCATTTAGTTTAGAAACGTATATTTTTAACTTTAACTTTTTTCTCTTTCTTTCATTTTTCAGATTTTTCCTATTTTCATAAGCCATTCTAACCCCACATAAATTTTACTTTGTGTAATTGCATTTTTGTTAAAATCCATGTTGCACTTGACACCACTTTCCCTTTCGTTTTAGAAATCAAGATCCTTCAAAAATAAAGATCAAGCAAAATGAAATCTCAATACAGATAAAAAATGTATATCCTACAATGTATTGCACATATTAAAGGGATTGTGGGTTTTCGAAAACATATACTGTTTGCTCTTTAAATATGAACTGTCCGTGGTTGGGCACTTAGATGTCTGTCACTTATCAATAATATTATTATTACTTTACAATTATAGTTTGGCAAACCAAAAATAAGTCTTTAAAGAACAGTTTGCTGACCCCTGTTCTAGACAATGTGGGTAATCAAAGAAAGCAAGTCTTACAACACAGCCGTATACAGCTGTGTGGGTGGTGATTCGTCAGAACTCAAGCATGAGAGACCAGAAAGTGGCAGAACACCCAAGGAGACCAGATTGGTTGGGCCTTGAGGTTTCCAGGATGGAGGGAAAGTGGAGTGAAAGGAGGAGTGATAATAAATAGATTAATAGATTACTTGCCAGTGGGGCAACAACCCAGGCTGGTCAGTAATGTCTGAAGAGAAGCCTACTGTGCGCATACCAGGCAAAAACAAAGCTGGCACAACAATGCGCCAGCCCCCAGAGGCATTGACCACTTCAGCCCATCTATTAAAATCACGAAGCATTGGCTTAGGGGTGGACCCTGATACTGAGCTTCCCAGAAAAAAGGGGACGGCACGAGTTTGGTGGACAGCCCTCTTAATGGTCTGGAATTCAAGCAGATTGACAGGCAGACTGACATGGATGAAAAAGAAAAAAAAGCTTGAAGGCCGACGTACAGAACAGAGAAAAAGCCACCAGCGGCCACAACTGTGCTTTTCTCCAAAGGCTTCTATTAATGGAGGGTCTAATTGAATACCAGTAAGGCAGGAAACCCCCAATCAGTGAGCCAGTTGGAGTGCCTAGGAGCCAGTGATACAAGGCACATGCCTTAATTGGGAGGTGTCCTCTGAGATCAGGCCAGATGTGTGCTGTCAGTTTCTCCCAGGTTCCTCACTTCGATGGAAGCGTCTGGGTGCGAATGGAGTCAGATACCCAGGTGCCCTTTGGATAAAGCCAGGGGAGACTTCTACTAGGTGCAAGTGACAAAGAAAGCCATCCTTAGTACCCTCTCATCTCCCAAAGCCCTGGGTCTGCATAGCGGCAGGAAATGGTCCCAGTCAGAGCCGGAGAATACAGTAAAGGAATCCTCGGGATCTCAGACTAAGAGCATGATGCTCACCAGGCATTGGAGTGGAAACAGGACAATTTGCTTTCCTGGAGGAAAAAGGAAAAAGCTCTTTTGGGGTGCAAGAAGGTGGCTATGTAAAGGGAACAAATAGGAAAAGGAAAAAGTGACCTGAAAGGTAGGGATTTGAGATTCAGTTATCAAAGCAATTATAAAGTTTACCATGGTTTACCTTGGTAAATGTTTAAGAGTGTTATCAACAGTTTAGGGACACAGCATAAAAACTACAGGTACACAGAAGGAGGGAACAGAAAAATACAAAGGAGGAGGAGAGAAAGACAGAATGTGAGAACATCCATACAGACCAGATTTCTGTTAAATATTTGAACCTTGTTAAGAGAGCTTGCTATTCTGTAAAAATAAAAAATGGCTTCTCCTGGTTAGTGCATTTTTAGAATAATGCATTTTTAGAATAAGGAGATTTCCAGAGACAGAGAGATTTAACTGTAGGGCCATATCCTGTTTATAAGGCAGCTTTCTCTTCTTTTGGTCCTTGTAGGCATAATCATGAATACACCCTGAATACTTGATAGCGGTCTGGGGTTTTTCTTAGTGGTAGGATGTAGGCCTCTGAAATGCCTTCTTAGTAAGTTTGTACATAATGTAACTTGTGTGCTGTGTACTTATGTTGTGTTGCTTAAAGTGTATATTATCTTTATTTAATTAATAGCTGTCAGTCTATTTGTATTTAATATTTGTCAGTTAATCTAATTAGTATGTATCCATTTATTTCATTATTTGTGTTTAAATTATTACCCTTTTCACCAAACTGTGCCAGAGAACAAAGAACTCAGGTGCCTTTAATTATACTAACCACTTGGGTATATTCTTTGCAAAAACATCAAGTTCTGTGTTATGTTTATTTAATTAAATTATTAATTAATCTGTCAGCCTATTTCCACATATTCACAATTTAACTAACCCATAATTTGTAACTATATATATATATTAATCATAGTTTTTAAATTAAGGGTTGAGATTTTATAATTGTACAATGCACTAGCAGGACTTCATTTAGAAGTATGTGTGAAAAATCTGATTCTATGGAATCAATCCAAATAACAGCAACCAAATTCATAGTTTAGTTTAAAGGAATGCCCTTCAATTATAGCATGAAAGAACTAATCCTTCTTAGTCTTGAACAGAAAGATTTATGAGGGTACCTGATTCGAGAATTTACAGATTTTAATCTTCAAAGGCGTTGACAAAATCAACCCAATAAACTTCAGAATTAGCAGTGTAAAATGAACCAGAAGACAGAAGTGGAAGTCCATCAAAAACTGGGAGGTATGTTTTGTGCACAAAGGGTTGGGGGGGTCTGGAACAACCTATACAGACATTTTGTTGAAGTCAACTGTCTTCTCTCAAGAAATTAACAAATAAAAGGTTTATTCCATGCTGAAAAGAGAATAAAGGAAAGACACCATGAAATGACTGGAAAAGAAGAATATGCATCCTTCCCGCATTTTTAAACAAGAGCTAATTCACAAAATAATATTATATAATAGATACAATATTCATAATAGATACATAATAGATACAAATGGTGAAATATATGCAGTACATTAAACTAACTCAGTAACTTCTAGATTGGCCATATTTTAAGCTTAGCCCAAAACTTATTTAAATTTAAATTGCTTTGGATTAAGTCGGTAAATACAGAGCTTTATTCCAGTAATGAATCAATTAATTAATTAAGTAATTAATTAGACAGTGAAATAGCACTGTCATTTCACATTTGATCAGTGAGAACCTTTTCGGTTTAATTATAGTGCGCAGTATTGTTATTTATGTATCACACTTATTCTTCTTATTTATTCTTGAATCAATCCTCCAAAACCTCTAGTATGTATTTTCATTGGAACAGATTAAAAGAGAATGATTCCATGGAAGGTGTTAGGGCATGTAGATTCAATCAACACTTTTCAAAGTTATGATTTTGTATTTAATTACAAAATGAGATAAGAATTGTTGCTTTTCATGTGTGATCAATCATATTTATTTTCACTGGAAAAGAAATTGTATGATGTCTTCATTTGGACATTGAAATTCTCTGGCATCTGCACTGAATGCAATTAAAATTAATTTAAAGGTGAAGATTTTATGTGAAAAAAAATCTGATACTGTTGTGAACTGATACATGCATAAGCTGAACTGAGGCTAGTGACGATTTTCTCTGTTGTCAATTAAGCACTCACATCTATTAGATTTCACTTCAATCCCAGCAACCCAACTTTATGGCAAAAATCAAATCAAGAAAAGTTAGAGAACACATCACAAACATCTCATGCCCACCAATGAAGATCACCCATTGTGTTTTTTAAAACAAAAATAATGAGTCACAAAAGGGGATAAGACATAAATCCAGATTGAAAAATCAATCCAACATGTGTATATAAGAACAATTGTGAAATAAATATTGGCTCAGGCAATGATTCAGAAGAAGACGGCAGTGCCATTAGCTACAGAACAGTGTTACTGACACTTTCTTCCTGCCCTACTGGCTCAAACAACATCCCTAAGCCTTCATGATTGGACCCAGTGATGAAAAAAAAGAACAGAATATTATTGCACAAACAAATATAAAACAATTTAACGATGGGATTGGAAAAGTCATTATACAGTTTAAAAAATAAAAACTAACCCTCCAGTCACTAAAAGAAATGAGTAATCCACTGCAGCACCCACTGAAACAATTGAAGAAATCAAGAGCACTGCTAATAACCATGAGTTTAGCAAACACAAACAGAATAAAAACAGACTGTTCAACAGGCAGTGTGTAAACCACAACAAAGACAAAGTTAAACCAACATATCCCTTCCAAAGAACACAGCTCCATTAATTATACAAGTGTGGAGCCTATATTAGCAGAGAAAAACATATTGAGGAAAGTGCATATTATTTATGTACTGTAGTTCAGCGATTCTGAGTATTATGTTCAATAGGGGAGGGATCTCTCAAGTGGTATGAAACAATACAAATATGTAGAATATACTTGTACACACACCTTCAGCTCTAATTGTTGTATCTGTCACCCAGTAGTTTAATCCTGGCAGAATCTGTCTTGCCTAAATTTACCCCTAAATTTAATTATTACTGTAATTTCTAATTTCTCCGCCTGATTTGCTGTTTAGCAGAGCATCTGGTATAAAATTGTTACCGCAAATCACCCAGGTCTGTAAAGGCATTAATCCTAATACCTTTATTTGGTAATAAAATATTCAACTCAAAGGAAATTATTGACTGGCTGGACTGTAATTATTACTGGTATCCATATTTCTACCGTAACATCATACATCTGTAATTCTGTTGAGCCATTTGTCTATCTACTGTATCTGTTATAATGTGGAACAATAGAGATGGAGAAAAAAGTACAGTAGGTAAATCTGTGTCCTCAAGTTATAGCAAGAACATTTTTCAGGAAGGATAAGATTACATTGGTTTGGCTTTCCTTAACTATGATTACAGGCTTTAGATTTTGCAATGACTGCTGAAGGTTTGCTGTTGGATATAAAAGAGAAGGATTTTCAGAAAAATAAATGTGTCTTCATGTTCATGCATCTTCACTGGATATTTTTGTACTTGTAATTATTATTTTCTCTTTCCTAATATTAGTGAACCACCCAGTTCAACTAATGTTTAGCTGAAAATAGAATTTGTATTTATTCAGATTACATTTTGCAAGACATGCATTGGGGCTCTCACAACCATGACCCTATTTAGTTATCACATTATGATCATTGGCTCCCTGCCTGCCCACTACCCTATCTGTCATTTCCTTGCAAAAGCTGGGGCAATTTTCAGGCTCTTAGCTTTCAGTTATTGCAAGCTAGCAGTTCTCCATACTCTTCATGCTAGAGGGAGACTCATAATACCATAGAAAATCCTGGCCAAATGAAAAGTGCAGATTGGAAAAGATAAAGACCTCAAGGATTAGATTAAATTGATAAATGTTGCCTGTAAATCCTATACAGGATAGATATTCTGTATTTCTATGTAAAATAAAAAAAAAATAGTAGTAGTAATAGTGTTAATCAGTGGTACAATTATTCCCCTATACTGTATATTGTTTTTTTTCCATCAATGATTAACATTGCCAACATAACATTCAGCTTTTAACCCTACCTTAACATAAATCCATAGCTTTGTGATAACATTTGATAATTGTAAAAGTAAACATTGTCATTACTGAAGTACTTGTTTTAAATATTTTAAGTGTTTTGTGTTATGGCAGATTGCCCCCTGTGACTTAGATTGAGGGGTGCAATGACAAAGAGGCTGCCACTAGAGGCCACCAATATGGAGACTTTTTAAAAGTTGTTCAAGATAATTGAAGTATATTTGAATGAATCTAATTGTGGTAATGGAATGTCTGAAGGTTAACATAGTGTCTGGGTATATATAGTGTGTGTCTTTGTATTTTACATTAGAACTCTATTTGAAGTAGTTGTAGTGTTGCTGGTTGTAGTGGTCTTTGGTTATGTGTGGCTGGTGATAGCTTCCATACTTAGTTAATCCAGTGTTGTTTTGTATTCTTTTTTTGTTTTGCATTATTTCAAAACCTATTAATAAGGCCTGAACTTTTCCTGGAGCTGTTGAGATTCCTCTCCCAACCTCTTCATTGGAGGGTTTTTCATTTGTGAAAACAGCCATTCTGAGACTGGGATCTTTCACAGTACCAATGCTAATGAAAATTAAAAACTTATTTTGTTCAACGCTAACTGCTAGGAGGCTAGCATTTATGCAATTTGTCTTCATATATTTTATTTGCTGCTAATGAAGAAAACATAGGCAAAAATGTGGGACATAGGCATTGCTAGGATTTTCTTCTTTTTTAAGCTGGATATTAATGCAGCAATTGTGTTATGCTTTGCATAAACTGCTTCACCATCAAATTAAGCTTCAAAAACATAGTTAGCATGTGCTTCAGGTCTTCTCTCCAGTGTGTTATGAAAAGTAATATTATTATTAGGAAAACAGATTATAATTATCACCTATATATTATAAATATTATAAATTCTAAAGTAATAATAATAATTGCTTACACTTATATAGCGCTTTTCTGGACCCTCCACTCAAAGCACTTTACAGGTAATGGGGACTCCCCTCCACCACCACCAATGTGCAGCACCCACCTGGATGATGCGACGGCAGCCATAGTGCGCCAGAACCCTCACCCCACATCAGCTATTAGTGGGGAGGAGAGCAGAGAGTAATGAAGCCAATTCATAGATGGGGATTATTAGGAGGCCATGATTGGTAAGGGCCAATGGGAAATTTGGCCAGGACACCAGGGTTACACCCCTACTGTTTTTGAGAAACGCCCTGGGATTTTTAATGACCACAGAGAGTCAGGACCTTGGTTTTTTTACATCTCATCCGAAGGACGGTGCCTGTTTTACAGTATAGTGTCCCCGTCACTATACTGGGGCATTAGGACCCACATGGACCACAGGGTGAGCACCCCCTGCTGGCCCCACTAACACCTCTTCCAGCAGCAACCTTAGTTTTTCCCAGGAGGTCTCCCATCCAGGTACTGACCAGGCTCACACCTGCTTAGCTTCAGTGGGTTGCCAGTTGTGAGTTGCAGGGTGATATGGCTGCTGACTAAAGTACTATTACTACTACTGTCATTACTAGTGCAGTTACAACTAAATATATAAATTGTGCATATATTTTAGCCTATTTTTAATATACTGTATAATTAAAGTGTGGATCATTTCTAGAAGACAATGTTTTATTTTACATTCTTTTATTCTGTAAAAAATTTTCACCTCCAAAACCCAGCATTTCAATTTCAAAAGTCTTTCTTTATTTTTATGTTTATAGTGGCCTTTTTATTCATGTTTATTTTTACTTCTAGCTTTCCTAAAATCACTTCACCCCGGAATGTTAGAAACATTCAAGCTAATAAGAATGTTTTCTTCTTCTTTTTAAATAAAACTTCTATAAAGATGTACTGTACCAGTCTTGTACTCCACCCTCTTTTGAATAATACGTACAAAAATGACAGCTGAAAAAACATTCTTCACAAAGCAATCAATAGGCAGATAAATACCCCTGTGTGGTTATGGGCTTTGTATAGAGCTGTGCATGCATATTAGCATTCTGCTGACATTAAATGGTAATATAATATGTAGAAACGCCTGTGAACTTGAAACCAGAGTTTGTAAATATTTATTCCTCCACAAACCGATACGACTGCTGCTGGTAGAGGATTCTCATATATACAGTTACATTTAGTACTGCTACAGCACAGCCAGGGGAATGTATTCACCCTGGGAAAAGATACCTAGATGTAAGGCCACTGACCAGATTGACCTTGACACTGACCCAGTGCTTTAGATGTAGACACATTTATTTACTGGATCTGTAAAGCACCAGTGAGTGTAATTCATTGTTGTAGAGCACCTGGAAGGAAGACCTAGGAAAATGTGACAAATACAAGCAAACAAGAGAAAGCAAGAGCAAATGAGTCATAAGCAAATTTAAATTTTGTGGTTTGAATAAACATTTCAATTTAAAACATATAAAGTCTTTTTTAAGTTAAACTGAAAAATTATTCAGCTAAATGTTCATTTTATTGATTAGGGAAGGTCTTCCCAGCACATGTTACATTGTAGTGCCAAATATTGCATAGAACACATTAGTACAGATTAGCACATTTAAGTACACTGAACATAAATAGGCAAATAGAGACAGTGAAGTAATGTTATTATCAATACTGTAATGACTAAGGTATGTAAATGAAAAATAATGAAAATTATTCTAAATTAAAGTTTTGTTGATATTATCCCAGTCATAATGCTGATTTGATACAATAATTATTACCATACTCTTGCAAAATTAAAAATGTTCATCACCTAACAGGGATCCATACTGTAAGTAACCTTTACTTAAGTATCCATAAGTAACAGTGTTTTCATTACCAATGAGAGTTTCACAGCCCCAAGGACTTCCTGCTCCTAAAAGGTAAAAGGTGATGTTTCCAAGATCTGTGCATTTTATACTTGTATGATCTGAAATATTTGAGAACGTGGGAGAACACATTTACTTAAAGGGCAAACTCCCTATTTCTTCACAAAATGAAATGTCTTTATATTATATCGGATGGCCAAAAATCCATTATATTGGTTGACAATAAAGATATTGTTAGATTAGACATTAGCTTTTTGGCATTGTTTATCTTTGAGCTGTGCTATGTTTGGCTTTCTTTGCCATTCCTGTAATACAGAAAAATGAGACAAATATGAGCTGTATTTCTTTTGGAAAACAGTTGGGTGGTTTTAACGTTATCAAAGTCTACTTCATGAATATGTTGACTGTAGTAGTTTCGGGGATTACTGCTGACATTTTGTAGAATGGCTATGGGCTAAGAAATAACCATGTATTCCTTTATTCTTTATTTGTATGAATTCCAGTAATGAGAGAACTCATTCTTTCACCCAGAGTACATACAGTATCATTAATAAAAAGGGTTATAGCAATTACTACATTACAAAGTAAAAAGGCAATTTAAATTGAATTAGCTTCTCCTGAGGAAGGAATTATTTGATTTCTTTAGACTGACATTTCTTTAAGATATTTTCAGGATTTAATATCATACAGGGTTTTCAACATAAATCTCTTTTTTAACAGGGAAATCGTCTGAAAGAAACACATGCAAACGATGGTCCATTAATTCAGTCCCCACCCTGAGTTCAATGTAGCTAAACTTTCTGTTTACTCTGTTATTTCTATGTTAAATGGTGAAAATAAACAGAGCGTGAGAATTTGGTGCCCAAGAGCTAAACTCATTGAAACCAAGGAACCAGTGTGTACTTGAAACATTCAGTCTAAGTGAGGCTGGAAAGGAACTATCCCCTGAAGGCAGGGTTACCTTTATGGAGTTGCGTGTAAAGATTGGAAACCTAATAAAGGAATAAAGTGACCCTGGTGGATTTGCTTTTCTTTTTCTTTTCATTTTCATATATTAAAACTGTTTCCCCCACAAGCAAATGAATTCCTTGCTGACTATAACCATAAATAATGTATTAAAATGACATTAACCATCTATCAAAATATCGTTTAAATGTCAGAGAGAAAGATATAATCAGGGAAAAAGATACTATGTCTCATCTTATTATGTAAAAGGGCTCCAGCATTATAGGCTTAGTCTATAACTCTATTTTTTTGTCTTTATGAAGTTTGTGACAGCAAAGAAAGACATATTTTTGGCAGTCACACAAAGTCTAAGAAATCTAGTACTAAAAAAAATGATGCTTTGGCTTTAATCTGGGATTCTGCTTGCACTATCCATGCATTTAACTAATTGTGAAGAAGGCTTTGTACTGTACACAGATGTCCTATCTATATAAGCACATGTCATTGAATTATATTGAAGACCATTATTAGAATGAAATTGTTTGAATCTAGTATGATTAATTTACCCTAGCACAGACTGCTATTTTTTCATTTATCTATTTCCAATTTTATACATCAAATGTTATAGACTAACACTGGAGAGTAGATGTGGTAGCCATGCAAGTTGAGAAGCCAGAAGACAGTCACTTTTGCAAATGAAATGGAGCAGTTCACCATTTTAAGGAGAATCATTTTACTAAGTATTAAACAAATTCACTACTATTCCCAATGAAGACAATTAGCACTTCACAGCAGGCTGTTTCTTGCATCAGTGGAAAAAAAATCACAGTCACAGTTTGCTCATTGACCACACACAAACTGCTACATTATAAGATATGACTAATGAGTAAGAGAGGGAGCTTCCGAATGTAATTTTGCCATATTGTTCGGATTAGTTATTTCCTTGCTTACATACAAGTGTAATAAAAATATACAAATCCACATTCAAATGTAGCTTTGAGACTTTTTTAATCAATTAAAGTTAAAATAATGAACAAAGCATTTCAAAATACAGTATCCATTCCTTTTTGTTGAGACACATTTAATTGATTTAGTTTTTCCACTATAGAGTTTATTTGTAATTGTTTGGATGTGTGCTGTGTCTTTTCTTATGCCACATCAGATGGTTATTTGGGACAAGACTTTAACATTTAATAGAAGCAATCGTTTGTTTTCAAATTCTCTTAGAAAAACTTGTCAAAGAGCTTCAAATGTCAGGCTTCACGTTGTCATTGAATAATTGTTCACAGGGCCCATGTTTTTTTTTTTACTGACAGCAGCTGTTTTCTTCTCATACATATGCATATGTTTATCAAATTGAGTAATTTATGCGATAACACATCTTATTTTGTGTTTGTCACTTTTTAATTGCTTAGGGAATAAAAATATTAATGATGTAACATACATGTGTAAAGAAGGACAAAATAACCCAGATTCAGATGTCTTTGTAGTATGAAAAATCCAGGTTTCAATAAAAAGGCTCCATCTCCAACTCTGTGATCCCCACCCTGATTTCCATGGAGCCTTGCTGACTAATATAAATAGCTGCACTCTCTGTTTACTCTTCATGTTATTTCATCTCCAATTAGTTCCAAAAGGCTGAGCATGGGGCCTAAACTGCCTAAAAGCTGAGCTCATCGAAACTCATCTCAGTGTGCCCAGAGGACAAGAGAGCTGAATTACTTAATGTTTTGGAGGAATTTAGTCACAATTCAATGCTGAATCAAGATGGGAGAGCCAGGGTTTCTCCAAGCTAGGGGGATCCTTACAGTGTTTCAAACAAACTCCCAGCTGCATACTGACATTTTTCCCTAACCTTTCAAATTTCTGTAATAAACAGTACATAGTTGATTTGCTGCAGCAAATACAGCACAGATTCCAAAGTGTATTAAATGAGTGCATTTATGCTAACACTGAATGTTTAAATTGGAAATTTATTTAGGTATTCTGGAGCTGAATGAATTATTTGCAGTGTGTTGCAAATCTCTCCATGGACTCATGAATGTCAAAGATAAAGAATTATAATTGTTTAATCAATAACAACAAATAAGGGAGTCAGATGGAGATCATTAAGATAGATAGAAATTCAGATTCAAGTGCAAAAAATAAAGCAGATTCAATAAAGCAAAAAATATGTTTTATATATACAGTATATAGTGTCATATCTTTTGTCCGGTCACAATAAGGTGCAACCTTGCCCATTGAACTCAATGGAAGAACATTTTTGAATGATCTATGGGCCTCTTATGCCTTTCCCAAGACATCTGTCTAAAATCTCCTGTTTCTACACATTTCAATAGAATGCTGTAAAGATATTTGGTTATGCTTGGGCTGTATCACATTTTTACAAAGGAATAGCTATATTTAAATAGGAAAAGAGGCTTTGATGACATGCCCAGCCGAGCTATAAATTTCAACTTGTGGTTTTCCATTTTTTACACCATACTTTAAGTCAAAAAACATTTTATGGAATTGATTACACATAAAATTAACTTTCAAATTAGTGATTTGATTAAAAAAAACACAAGGGTAAAATATAAATGAAAACATTACCTTTTTCCTTGCTGCCACAAAGAGCTAAATAGCACTTTTAATAATTTTTATTCCTATTTAATACTTACATTCCAATGAATCTTTTCCATTTTAATTAGACTACTGGTTCTTGAAAAGTCCACAACTCACAAATGGTGATGGGAAGTTCTCTGTAGAAGGGTGTAGATAAGAGGATTCTAATTAAGTGATAAAATAAAATAAGGTTGCATTGCTATCATCGTAAAGCCGGGCTCAGCTGCCAAATGCAACAATGTTACTATAGCGCCTTCATTGCAATTTTATTTGGTATAAACACTATGTTATTGTGTCAGAGACATAGAGTAGGAATGTTATGTTGTTAGTCATTTTGCCCTTGATGTAATTTGTTGCTGTGTATACAAAAACACTTTAAAGAACAGAGACACACAATACGATTTGAGATCAACAGCTGCATTTAAATTATACAGATTATCCTTATATCTTCACTGCAACCTGGAGAAGGACTGAACACATACCATGTCTTCTGAGACACAATATTCCATGTGTAAGAATTGTTGCATTAAACTGATAATTGATATTTCAATTAATAACTAAGAAGCTAATAAACTGTCCATCGTGCAAGAAAGAGAAGATACAGGGGAGTGTAAGACAAGACTAGAGCCAGGGGACATAGACAGACGGCACTTTGGGAGATTCCATGAACACCTGTTCTACTCTACATAGAAAAAGAATAATATTCCCTTATTAACCTTTACTTATATTAGTTTATTGTTACTTTTTATTTTTCAGTTTTATAGTAAATACGATATAAGTTTTATAGTTTACTAATATTAGCCACTTCTACAAATGCCTGGCCAGTTAAATAGCTACTGTTTCTTAAACATCTACCATATTGCAAGTCCCAGATTGCCTACAGCAAAGCTAGTATTTGTTTTTAATATAATAATAATAATAATTAATAATAATTGCTTACACTTATATAGTGCTTTTCTGGACATTCCACTCAAAGCTCTTTACAGGTAATGAGGACTCCCCTCCACCAATGTGCAGCATCCACCTGGTGCCAGAACACTCACCACACATCAGCTATGAGTGGGGAGGAGAACAGAGTAATGAAGCAAATTCATAGATTCATACAATGTCAGTGAATGAAGTACCACTTTTTAAAGCTGCAATTATCAATCATATCAGTGGTGGGGGAGGAAAACGATTGAAGAAATTTGTCTTTTTTTCTATCCTTGAATAAATTCCTCTCAGTCCTCTTGGGGTGGGGAGTGAGTTATTAGGTGCCTCCCTACAGTGACCCCTGTCCACCAGTTTCATCTTCTTACCAATTTAAAAGATACCGTATGTGTGCAATGATGTAAAGGTTAATTTTACTAAACATTTACAAAACAGAAATATCTGCACATGAATTCAAAATTAATAATAAACAATATATTAATAAAATACTAATATATGCATAACAAACTATCTAGAGTAATAGCAACATAACTTACAGTGGTAGGAGAAAATTAATGCGAATAAGGGGATTTGAAGAAGACTATTACAAAAACACTTTAAGTCACCTTTTTAGACCTTTTAAGAGAAACATAATCCAATTTGAAATCAACAGCTGCTCTTGAATTAGACAGATTATCCTTTCATCCCCACTGCAACCTAGTGAAAGCTTGGACACTTTAATCTATTTAATGAATATTTGATTCATTGTATTTTTTACAATATATTTATTTGCTTTTATTAAGGTACTGATAGGTTATGTATTTAGCTACGTTCATGGGATTTTTTTGCAACTTCACAGGTGTCTGCCTAGATAAAGGGTGCTGGAAACAAGCCTTGGTCAAGGACTCTGAAGCTGCCATAAGGCAACCCTGTTGCTTAAGTGAGTCCTAGTGACAGCCAAGCAAAAGCCTACAACCAGTGATTTTCTACACCACTCAAATGGCATACCAAATCAGATAGAAGTAATAATTTTTCTTTTTATATAATAACAGCAAATGTTTTTGACATGTTTTGGTTAATAATATTATTGTTTTGTAATATATTTTAATCCATAACAAATATAAAAGTTGCTGACAAGCAAATTCTCTGAGAAATAAATTGTATATTGAGTATATAATGCTCTATGAAAATTTACTTTTCATGGACGTAGTTCTATAATTTTGTACATAAACTGGGTATTAGCATAGAACAAAGCTAAACAAAACTAAACTAAAGCTAAACTAAGCTCGTTTAACAGCACAACAGAATATTTTTACAGGGAGAAAGGGTTTATCAAATATTTATTTTCAGGACTTGAACTTGAACTTGTAAAAAATTATCTATTACTATTATACTGTCTCAGCATGCTTTCAAGTAGATATTAATTCTATTGTTTCACAAATGTTGTCCCTTTTGAACTACCTGAGAATGTTTTCTATAATACTAGCAGAAGACTATCATTATTTTTGGATAAGTGGGTGAACAGTATTTTTTGCTCAAATGGTTGATGTTAGATCATTTCTTGTTTGATCCTCATGCTCTCAAAGGTCAATACATTCTTTAGAAAGAATTATTTTTGCAAGACAAAGGTGGTCTTTTAAACCCTGTACAAATACTACTTAATGACATATTTATAGCTGTAGCTTATTTTGTTTGGAACATCAATCCAATATTAAAATTAGTCTGATAAATGTTTTTATACGTGGCAAATGCCATAAAACCATACCGCAACCACAAAATAAATAAATATCCTATCAAAGTTTTCCAACCTTAGTAGATCATCTGTTATTCTCCATTAATAATTCAGTATCTTTATAAGGTACTTATAGTATTATCCAATCATATAATAGAAAATCATTTGAGCATTTTTTGATCTAGGCCAACATAAAGTTTTGAAGAAGCTGAAGAAGTTTTCAATATTACTCCAATCAAATTCTCAATGTATCCTTCATTTACTGTAGATCTCACCCCAAATGGAACCCAAGGTCAATGTCCTCCTGGAATTGATTTCCTCCTTTAATAATCTTGAATTATTATACACAGTACACAGTATAAACCTGGTTAGGATCTTGAATTCAAGCTCCTTGAACATTAAGTCTGAACTTTCAGATTTTTATGTATTTTACTCAGTACACACATTAGAAAAAATATTTATAACAAAAATATTTAATTACATTTTAATACATTTTATTATCTTTCTTTAATAATCAACTTCTCAAGATGTAGCACACCTTAGGATGTTAATTACAGGTTTACTAATATCTCTTTACAGGTTTTCTAATATGTCATCTACCCCCATAGATATAAATTTGAGAATGAACAAAAAAAATCTGCATGATTTGTTTTTACGAAGACAGAACCTGCTATGGTTTTCTTTGCCTTCCAAAAATGGATAAAATAAGGAAAATAATTAAAAACTCCATTATTATAGTATTACATTTACTTATTGGAAGAGCTAGAAAGGGTTTATGTGGTGTTGGGACAATAGAAAAGTGTGTTTTTGCACTTTCATGCATGCTTCTGGTGTGTATTTACGACAGATTGACAACAAGCTATGAATGAAATTAATTAATGAGCAGAAATAACAAAGCAAAAACAAATCATGTTAAAAGCAACACACCTACTGTAAGAACCTTCCCTAAGTGTTTGAATGGTCAGAATTAGTTGAATAATAGCTATTTCTATCTATTGGATCAGCTATTCCATAGGCAGTTAGCTTGAAATTATACAAAGGACCTTATTTTTTGGTTATCAGACTTTTTTGTTTCCCAGTACATGTTCTTCAATGTCTTTGTTTAACGTTTGTATTTTCATCTCTTGAACATGAACAATTTTTTAAATCAGGTTTAAAACCACGGTAAGGAAATCAGGTTTAATGTAGGCAGGTTTTTGCTTTTCCAATTGTATTTTGCTGGAGAATTGAGAAATTATTCAGGGACTTTGGAGCATCTATTAATTGCTTCTCCAGATATATAATCAGAATGATTATGTTATTATGATAAAATGATTACGTTGCTGAAAATGTGTCGGAAATATTAAAATATTTTGTTGTGATTTTGTTGGTCTTTTTTCTTTTCATATAAATTTCATCGCGCTGTGTTTTGATCTTGCTGGTAAAATGTGTTTAAATTAACATGTTGTGCTGCATACAGTAAAGTATTGGGATGAGCACTATCATTAATTTGTATATATTATTAACTTTATTATAAAATAGTTTTGCTGCTTTGAGAAAAAAACTTAATGGTAGTATTTTAAGATTTTCAAGAACACTTGCTTTTGTTCTACTTTGAGAAATTATTAAAATATGTTGTTTGTTTTAAAAAATAAAGTATACTGTTAAACACAGATTTACAGTAGGTGTTGGGTCAGATATGGCTGTAATGGCCGCATAAGATTAAAAATCTACTCTAGGTCTACTCTACTAAGGTCTACTCTAAAAAAAAAAGTGGTTAACCTTGTAAATTGATAAAAAATAGGTTTAACTGGACATATGTCTTTTCTCCAAGGTATTTTATGTTTTTCAAGAGGCATAAAACCTTTAGCCCCTCAGGGTTCATATTTGGGATCCCCAAGCATAGAAAGGGAATCCAGCAGTCCTTTCCAAACAAAACAGCAGTGCAAGAAAGAAAATGCTTTGGGAGTTCCACCATGAGAACAATGACATCTTTGAAAGATCTACAGAGATAGGAGAAAATGTCCATGATTAAAACTGACCTTTATGGCAAGAATAAAGCAAGAATAAAGCAATTATAAAAAAAAACACATCTCAAATCCACCATGGATTAACAAATATAAAAAAACATTTAAGTGATACTACAGACATGCGGCAAGAGGCTTTATCTTCAAATGAAATAGAATAGAACTTGTTAGGCATAGCATAAATAGAACTTGTTAGGCTAAGTGAAAACCATTACATATGGGACAAACCCAGTGCATCACCCAGTAAATTTCATTCCCACAGACAAGCATAATGGTTGCAGCATGGAGCTGTCAAAATTGACAGGGACCTTGCTGAAAAATCACATTTTGGCAAATCAGTGATTCAAAGCATATGGTCAAAGTTGCACTGCAGCAACTCAACAAGAAGAAAATGAATGTCCTTAAGTAGGAAATTGACCAAGAGTCCTGTTTCTGGTAATGTGTAAGCAGCCCTGTCTTAAAACCATATTATATTGTTTAAACACAATAAGTATCTTGTTTTAAGGGGAACTGCAACACTATTTTCATATTTCAGGTTAGAATGACTCATCAGCTTTGATGAGTGCATTTCAAACCATAATAAAAGTAAAGTGTGCACAATAATTTGTAAAACCTCCTTACATCATATCACATAACTTTTTTCCAGGTATGCACATGTGATTCAGAAAGAGGCAGCGAAACTTCCAGTGATGTGTTGTGGCCTTATCAAAATGTAAGCAAACAGACTTGTAAAATACATCTCTTTTAATCAAACAGAAATATTGCTTTCAATTTTGAGATGGTTTTGCTGACAAATACTACTTACTTATTACCTCTGCATGCAGATCACATTAGAACATTTCTGCAGTGAAAGATCTGCTGCACAACCTATATTTACAGGGTATTAGCTCGTACATCACATTACATTACTCATTACGCTGGCTAGTGAGCAGGAAGGGCCGCATCATGTTGCAATTCATGGGAACTCAAACGCGAGTTTGTGACAACATGGCAACCTACTGTACAAGACTTTCAAAAATTTCATGATTTTGTGTTTACTTTGAAATTTGCAAGTTTTTTTTCTATAACATCAATGAATTTATTTTGTTACCGAGATTTAATGACTGGTCTGAGAAATTAAAACTGCCGTTACCGTTTAAATGCAATATTTTCTCTTTCAAATGCAATATGTATCTTGTTTAAACTCACTATTATCTCGTTTATTTGCAATATTTTTTCGTATGTTTGAATACAGTCTTGCAAATTAATGTTTTAATTTATGTGGAAGAGCAACAATTTATCACAGTGCGAATTTTAATACTAATTATTGATTACTAATAGTTCATGCACCTGACACCTGACTTTATTTAGATGTATATAAAATATTGAACTGTGACATAACATTCAGAAATACAGAAATTTGAAAATTGTGATATTTGTGTAGATAAAACTTTTCTAAAGTTTATTTTTTTTAAATAAAAACAATTAAAATGTATAATCTTTCCATGTGTAATGTCATTAGACAGGAACGATAAGCCCCTGCTTTGTTTAACAATATAATATAATATAACAATATAAGTATAATATCATATAAGTTCAAATATAAAACTAACTGGTGAGAAAGCTATGTTTAATGATAATTAAAATATTTCAAGTTAAAAGAAATGATTTACATTCCATTATTACGTTTTAAAGGCAGACTCAGTGCCATAAACACTGAAAGCTGCAGAACGGTCTCCTTACGGCGCCGCCTCTTCTCTGAGCTCAGTGGACGGTGTGCTATTTTCTCAGCCACCTGCTAATTTGCTTCACACCACAGGAAGATAGGAGAATGTGATTGTACTGTATCTGTACGAAATGCATGTTGCATTTACAAAATTAAAATGGTTAAAAGGTTAATTAAAAAGATCAGATTTAGTGTTTTTAACTAAATGTTTTTTAGGGGTTTTAAAATCTTGCAATTTCTGTTTTAAGCAGACACGTTATTGTTACTTATTTTTGATTTTCTTTAAAATTAAAGGAATCAGTTGCCCATTGTGCCACACAATATTATGTTACATTTTTATGTTTTTGAGAGACTTCAGAAGGCTTCAATTGATGCATAAAAAATATAGCATAATGCCTTCTTGCGTTATGAAGTCACTTGTTCCTTTGCACCATTGACGCTTAAAATGTTTATGAAGAAAGTAAAATACTGGTATGTATTTTTTTATTTAAACTACCAATACCAGCCATATGCAGTTTACATAATATGTTTATATTCCTAAATTAATATAATTTATTACCTTTAGACACATTATGCTCCTCTTCTGTTTATGCTCAGCTACTAAAATTTCCCTTTAGTTGTAAAATCCCATGTTAATATTCAATATTAAGCAGATTTAAACAAGCACAGTAAAGAGATTAAATGAAGCAATTGCTTCACTAACAACCAATGCACCACGAGTGCCGCCTGTCAGTCATTTTGGCCAGCCAATCACATACTGCGGTATAACATACTAAACTGCAGATAATTTCGTGCTGTATGGGATTTTACTGCTCATTTTGAATGGCTGCATATGTATAATACATTATTTATACATATAATGTTATATATATCCAGTAATAGATCAGGCACATAAAATTCAGTACACAAATGAAGTTGCCTCATTTAAGCAATATCTTAGTATTATACTTTATGTTTCCTAAAAAGTTAAACATATATTTAAAAAGTTATAAAATTGACAATCTCTGTGTACATGACTTGTCAATGGTCACAGCATATCACTTAATTTAACAAATCTCAAGTGAAGACACACAGCTTTGTTTTATGTTTGTAGGTGAAAATAAAATCAGCTGCAATTAAAAATTTGGAGTATTTTTTATCATTTAAAGAATAAAAGCTTTTACACACTAATACATTCAAATTCATTACCAGCAGTGGTGCATCAAAAGTAGATTACAGTAATTAATTGTTTAAAAATTGAATGTACAGTATATCCCTTATTTAATGGTCCGATATTGCAGAATGTTAAGTCCAAATGCAAATGTCCGTAAAATAGCATCTATATGAAACCAAAGTCTGATATAACAAATGATATACAGTATTTTGAAGCACAACACCACCTGTATTTACATGATAAATTAGAAATGTTGCTATATATATTACATATCATGCATTAGAAAATAATAATGAATAAAATCACTCGCTTTCAAATCTTTTTTATGTGATTTGCTAGGGTGTTTGCTGCAGATTTCAACTCTACCTCTCGTACATTAACACTGCAAGAATGTTGTTGCATCATTTCAACACAGCATCTTTCAGTGAAGATTCTTCTGCCATTTTCATATGTTTTCTTGGCTTATTTGGAGCATCTGCATCACACATGAAAACATTTTTTTTTTACTTCTGTTTTGCTTTGCGAATATCTGACACAGTTTGTTCACACAATATTCCTCACAAACACGTGCAATGGATACTCCCGGTCCTAATTTTTAAATCAATTCTAACTTTTGTTTTACACTCAAATTTGTCCTTTTTCTTTTTTTGTCCATGGTGTATTAATTTAAAATATATATATATATTTGTAACACATCACAACACAAATTTAATTTGCAATAGAACGATCTATGTACTAGATATGCTTTATGTTCACAGCATGACTGAAGAAGTACATATATACCGACATATGAACCAGATTATTACTCGGAAGTACCAAAGTACCGACATATCAACCAGATAATAACAGGGAAGTATTGACATATGAACCATAGAATTTTGTCCCTTAAATCCAAAATCCATTAAATCGAGGATTTACAGGTTTGACTGTAGTTAATAAGTCATTGGTGCTGTGTTGGGAGCCTCCAATCTCCCTCTCCTGGCAGCATTGAAGCTTCATATTATTTATATGGGACTTTTGACAGCTAGTATTCAAGATAAAAGAGGAGTTATTGTAAGGCTTAAAGCTACTGCTGACATAACACCTTGGGGCTACATTGTAGCTGTTTGACCATATTTTATTATTAGGTAGAAACCTGGAGGGGAGTACCACTAGGGGTGTGAATGGGGATTTATGTGGGGTGGGGAATTTTCTGTGGGGAATTTTACAATATTGGTTTGTGTATAAAATTCAGTTTATTTTTATGTTGTTTAATCAAATAAAAATACATTTTGTACACACAAACAAGATAGCACTGATTGTTCACAACATTAAAAACAGAGTGAATATGCCTGTTAATTGGAATTGATTAGTTTCTTGCTGGTCTTACTGTAATGTTGCTCAAGTAGAAATGTTTTAAATTTCCTAATACAATAACATTTTCCAAGTGCTCATTTGCTCCAAATACCAACAATCTGGTCTACAGCCCTATGATCTTGGCTCCTGAGTTCTCAACTAGTGATCACCATCCACAGATGAAGTATCCTTGTATTGACCATCCTGAATTATACTACTCACAGTTGACATATGATATGACTGTTCAGCATTTTAAGTGCCCTGTCTTTGCTCCATAATATTTTCTCGGACCCTTTCTGGAATCTGTGCTTTTAGGTTATTCCCCTTCCAGGCAAGATTGAACAGATTTCTTGCACTCCTCATTATAGTAATTTTGCTATTATCAAACATCACACTCATTACCAGACAATGAGGTTATTTATTCTGACTCAGTCTACAATGCCTATCTTTCTCTACTACTCTTCTCTCCTTCTAAAATTTGTCTAGACTCTATTTTTAGCTCCTGGCAAGTTTTATTTGGTCTGGGACACTATAATTAACCTTGGTGTCCCTGAAAGAGCAGCAGCTGGGTTATCCTTTTCCTTCCCTACTCTCCCTATCTCTTTTTTAGACCATTTGTCCATCAGTAGCTCGTAGTGCACAGGGTGTACTTTGTTAACTCAACAAGCTCCTTTTCCTTCCCTACGTTCCCTGTCTCTTTTATAGACCGTTTGTCCATCAGTAGCTCATAATGCGCAGGATGTACTTTGTTAACTCAACCAGGGCTCCCTTGCCTTGCCATTTATAAGTTTACTCCTGCAGGGGCCAATATCTCCTGTCAGCCATGGTCCAGCAAGCAAAGTTCCTGTACAGCATATTTCTTGGGCCAGGCAAACAAAACTGTGCCCCTAAGTCTTTCCTGTACTGTATGTTCAATTGCTCCGGGCTTGCTGAGTCCCACAGACCAGCCTAATACATCACTAGTAGGAAATCTCTCTCTGTCTACTTTTTTTTGGTTTAATTAGGTTTAACCCAGCCCATAGCTATGTTAAAATATGCAAAATGAGAATGATTAATACAGTTCTTTAATTGTATGATTGACATATCCAGTTTAATTTTCAGTTTAAATCATTTACATTTTCAGTGATTTCCTGCAATAAAATCGAGAAAGAGAACCACTATATTAGGAAGCTAGTGAATGAAGGGCAGAAAGTTAAAAAATAACTGACAAAATCAACTTGTAAAAAAGCAGGTAAGACAGTATATTAAAATAAATAAAACATTTTTTGTTCATTATTTTGATAAACTATACAAGCTGTTTTTTTAATTACAGAGGTTAGGTGGTAGCAGAAGAGAGTCCAAAATGATGTATAAATAGTGGTGCTGTGCTCTCAGTGACAGAAAGTAAAAAAAGCACATTCACACAAGAAATTCAAGAGTGGTTTGAGCAGCAATCTCTATCACAGCCCTTAATAAAAAAAGCTAAAAGCAAAAAACCTTTAACATGTTCCACTAATATTTTTTATAAATACAGATAATTTTTATATTGAGCTAGCCAATTTCGAGCACATAAAGATTTTTTTAATACTTTATAATTTTAATATGAATGTTAAAATGAGAAAATACATTGTTTTGTAAGATTAAAAATAACTTAAATATACAAGATAGAAATTATTGTTAAAGTGTTCTTTGTCTCAGGTGACATATCAGTAAGAAAAATACACAAGTATACAAGAAAAGAGCCAATGTCTACAGGTCTGGTAAAAGAATAGAATTCTGATTTATTGAAGCTGATTTTGTGGACATAGAAACTCTCACACCTTGATATTCTTTGACTACACAGTGTAGTTAAAATGTTATCAGAAATGGATCCATCCACTTTCAATAAGCCACTGAATAGGATAGCAGTCCTTCATAGAGCTTAGAAGAAATGGACAATGGTAGTATTGTAAAAGTAAAATATTTATTTAAACCTATCCTGTATGCTGTAAAGCAGCAGTGCTAACCACTATACCACTATGCCCCTCATCAAAAATTTATGCTCTTCTTTATTATAACATAAAAAAGATTCATACTATTAAACGTTTTATGCAATATCTGTAAAAATAGTTGTGGCAAAGCATTCTTTAAAGATTCTGACTTAGTAGAAAACTACAGGTCCACCTAGTTTCCCCATGGCATTAATGACTGCCATTCTGTAGAAGAATAATGGAGTGTTAAAATCACAGCCCCCAGGCAACTTTCTTTTTCATTTAACCTGTGTCATATTTGAAATTGAGACCTAATAGTAAGCCTGTAAATGACACCTCCACAATCAAAGATATGGCCAAGGATTTGACTAGTCACATTCTGTCTGTCTCAGACAGGAGCCAAAATGCCTGATAGATTCAGTTCACGAGACACTTTAAAAAAAAAAAAGAGTACTTTTTGTATCATATTTCAGGTCCAACCTGAAATAATTAATAAAATGCATATTTTCCTAATCCTGAAATAATAAAACTCTGTGCAATTCAAGAAAATATATTTTGTATCATCAATCTTTATTTCTATGTTATACTTTCAGGAGTATGCACATTCTGGTTATCACCTGCTTCATACAGTAGCATTCTTTGTGGGACTTATACAGTTTAGATTTTCAGTTTTCAAACTACAAAATGTATTGATACACTTCTGGGGAAGTTGTCACATATCAGTCCATTAACTGACATGTGATACATGTCCATGCTATTTTTCTTAGCAGTACATTTGCAAGTATCCTATTGTTAGATTTAGCATAAAGATTTGAACATCATATTTCTTTGGCTTAACTTAAAAGCATAAAATATACATAATAACCTCAAGCAAAATATTTCTGTGTAATCAGTGATATATGAAAAATGTATCTAATCACCTACTTTTTTGTCTATGCATATTAGATTTTTATTTTCTAACAATTAATTATTTTAGATGCTCATTGAAGTTCATAACACTGGAGCTACGTATAGTACAGATCCAGCCATTCAAAACGAGCGAGGTATGCTGCGTTAAAAGGCGGTGGACGTACCGCAACATACCGCATGGTTTTTTAAATAGGATAATAGTATCTGGAAGTACCTTGTAAAACCGCCAGGTGGAGCAAATAAAGCTTAACGTCTCATGTACAGCATTTGAGCTATCATCAGAAAATGCCCGGTTTTGAATCCCGGTCACTGCTGAGGGAAAATCTTTTTCTAATTAAGAATTTAAGTTGTATACACTGTTTAGACTTTTAATAATTTTAATTATTACAATGTATTACAAGGTAACATTTTTCTACTATAACCCATTGCATAATATCTCTATATATTAATTATATGTGGAATACTATACATATTATACATTATAATTAAAATTTATTTCATATTATATATTGTGTCGGTTCAGCTAATATGTGACTTGGCTAACTGATGTTAGCCAAAACAACTGTGTCTTGCTGACAGCCTGGAGAATCCAAGAACAATAACTGAGTGAGATCTTGGAGAGGCAGCTCAGAGGCAGGCAGAGAAAGCCAAAGTGGATAGGTGCACAGAGTCTGAGAGGGATTGCCAAAGCAGAATGAAGATAGGTGTAGATTGAGGAAGCAGAATGGACCACAGGTTCAGACGGGAGTGGAAGGTGAGCGCAGCTTTCAGAGTAGATGTAGACAGGGGACTGTACCTCTGTATGGAAAGTCTGGCAGAAAACTGTTCCACTGGTCCAGTGCTGACAAGGCAACTGGCTGCTGACAGGCAGAACAGGTTCAGAACAGACTAGGAATCTTTTGGGCGGATTCAGGCAGAGTATCATTCGGTGACACGTGTTAGTATTGCGGAGCACACTATCTAAGCTGAAAGATATCCCAATGACAGCGCACCAGATTAGTGGCAGGATGTATGTATCGTGGGCTGATGAATGAAGCACTCTTTACTTGAATGAAGGAGGCTGGGACAATTGGCTTAAGTGAGTCAGAATAGTCCCAGGTGGAATCCAGCTACTCAAAAAATGAATCTTTAAGTAAATTAAATAAATTAAACAATGTGTAGGCCATTGCTGTGGTGCAGTTATAAAACTGGATGAAGTATTAGTAATGAATATGCCACTTCAAGGCAGCATAGGCTTGACATGCAATAGCACTGGATATAGTATGTTTTGTAGCAGAGGAAAGGAAAACACTGATAATGACTATTGTACTTTGTTAAAGAAACCCTTAGATTTGAGTGGGTAGAAGTGGTACTCCACTCTTTTTGTTGAAAAGTGGAGCGGTGGCACTGTGGCTAAGTTTCTGTGCAAGAAATTGTATGTGGCTAATAAAGTGATCTTTTCAATCAATTTCAGTTTCATTCAGTTATTAGTGTATCTTAGGAGTGGTAGTAGCCATAATCTCCAAAGCCATTATTTGATGTGCTTATTCAGAAATCTTAAATTATATTGTTTATTTTAGATGCAGGGTTAAGGTTAGACCTTCTTCAAAATAAAGGGAAATCCCCTGCATTTTAATTTCCATCAAAGATACTATAGTAGTGTTTTACTGCATGTGGGAAGGTCCCTGAAGTCATTCTAACAATAGCAGGGACCTACCACAATATATATTTTATGAGCACCAGACATTTACTCAACAGTGGCTCTAAATTAGGCAATCTGAATACACCTTACACCTCTGTTTCATCTGTTCCTAATAATGCTAATACTGTGTTGCAAGTCTAGAATGAATTACTGCAAGTCCTGTATTGCAATCAGAAGTTCCACATAAAAAAGTATATACAAATTCAGCAAATTCATCTCAGTTAAAGTTAAACAATTAAAACCAAAAATATAAAACCATCTTATTTACAGAAATTGTATATACAGAAATGTTTTTCCACACGATGGAAATTTTGTCTTTCACTGGAAGAAAGGTGAATTTCAATATTACCTAACTGATCAAAATACAAATATTGTAAATGGTATTTCTTCCCTGTGTTTTAGATATATACAAATGTTGTGCATTCAGAATGCACAACAAATAATGTAGTATAATGTTGCATGCATACTATATACAATGCAGTTTTTAAAAATATTCTGTTGCAGGACTGTACTACTTTGTAAACCTACCAGGGGGCACAGTGAATGCTTAATGTGCTGTGTGAAAGTATTTGGGCTATCATCCCGGTCAATGCTCAGCCCTGTAGAGACAATCTTTTTCAAATTGTAGAATTTAATTTGTATTTTGTTTCAACTTTTATTCATTTTATACTGTATATTACGGTGTGTTAATGTTAAGTTAATATTAAAATGAAAGCAGGATTGTTTTGCATAACAAAATTACTCAGCCAGATATCTAAAAATTGTTTAATATAATAGCTTGTTGTGAACACAATGTGCTTTTTTCAGGTATACATCCATATTAAAATAATCTATATTTTGTCTTATTGCTAATTTCAGCAACACGTAACTAGGAAACAATTTTACTTCAGATTTTGAATCAGAATCTATTTCACATACTGTACTGTAGTGGCATTTAAATAGTATCATACTCTATTTACTATATGTACAGTATGTTTATACAGTAACATATATTAGACATAATGACTTAAAAGTAGTGTATTTAAAAGACCCATGACATCTGAATGAATTTGTCGCACACTGTAACTTGTATTATGGTAAGGTGCATTAGTAACCAGGTGATGTAGATGCTGCCAGGACATCACCCTGTGGGGTTCTTCGGAGTTGGATAACTGTGCTAAAGATCCATCAGTGATTATTAGTAACTGATAGCATAGAAGACAGAGACTGAAAGTAAAAGCCCACTCCCAGTTTCCTCCATTCTACTGCAAGGAGATAATGTACCACCAAGGCATGAAACATTCCCTCCAGTGTTACATCAAAAAAGGTAAGCTGAAATAGGTGTCACATATGTGAAATACGTTATGGAATATATATTTTATGCCCATCCACTGTTCTTTTCTATTATAATAGCTTTATTCATATTAATATAGCTTAGTTGGAGTGAGAAGAAACCAAGATATTTAGAAATCTTTAATTTCCATGGATCAGAGTCTTCCAAAAACTTGATCACAACAATTCCTCAGCAGCTAATATGAAGTATTGCATCCATCACATGTACTGTATCAATCAAATCTTATCATCTCATTATTAGATGTTTTTCATCACTGAAATTGTTTTCTGCAAACCCAGAAAATAAAAGGGTCCTTTTACTGATCTACAAAATACAGATCTATCAGTATTAACAGTTATCTTAAAACAAATTATTAAGATTTCAGTAGAAGAATTGTGTTTCTAAATTAAAAAGTAAAAAGACTGAGTTAAAACAGTACAGAACTGCAAAATGTCTAAGATGTTTGCACAGCAGTGTACAGTTTACCTTATTCCCTGATGTCAGAAAATAACACTTGCACTTTAATTACACTTCTCATTCCAGAAGATCACAATACTCAAAGCTTTTTATATTTAGGAAGGGACAAACTTTACTGAAATACAGTACTCCTTGTCAGTAAATTATTTTAAGGAAGGCCATATTTCTCATACCATAGTAAACACCTCTACTCTTTTGGACAGAACCAAGAATCTTTAATGGCTATACATGCAGGAACTACGCCTCCTATATCATTGGGAATTCTTATCTAGAGGGAGGAGTGCCATGAACTGGTCAAAATCGTTAGGGATTCTTTCTTCAATGCATTTGAATACTCCTGCTTCTGAGGTTGACCTGAGGTTGAGTCAACTCTAATGAAATCTCATATGATATTCTCCTTGCCTCAATCTTGACCATTTAACAGCTGAGAAACCTGGATGCACTCCAGAATCCCTCAACAATTACATCTTGGACTGCACTCAATTCAAGTACAGTACACTGTGTACTGGAAACCTAAGTACCACAATAATCTGGAAAAGTAAACCAAACACTTCTTTCCTGAGAATTAGACCATCCTTGTAATATGATGAAACTGAGTAGGCCCCACTGCACCTCCACCTCTAATTAAGTAATTATCATTTGTCCCAATTCTTTTGCATATCAGACTGACAATTCTAAATATTCAAGAAAAACATTAAATCAGAAAAAAACATTAAAGGGCTATCTATTTTTTTTTAAATCTGAAATACAAAGTGAAGCAGTATTATATCCACTTGAAGCAAATTTTGTTTATTGCAGATCAAATTTTCAAAGTTCTAACCAATATATGCAATTTAATATTTGTTTTGGATGTGAAATTGTAGCTTGAAAACACTCACAATGAAATCAAACTCTCCTGATTTCCAAAAATATTTCAACATTCATAATGTAGATCAGCTTTGAACCCATTACATTTTCTGTTACAAGCTCAAGATTCTGAGATAGCACTACAATTAATCATAAGCTTACTCAACAAATATTTTATATGAGGAATAACTATTGAAACACAATTTTATTATTAGAGGATAATTAGTGACTACAGTTATTCAGGTGGTGCCATATTTCATGTTTTTTTTTATCATTATAACAGATATGAAGTTTTCAAAATAATCTTATATAATAATACTAAATAATAATTTACTATGTATTGAGTCGTCTTATAACAAATCACTTTTTTATTTGAAATACCTTTCACTTTAAACTTAAAAAATGATCATGTATACACATAAAACTCAGTATATAAGATAGGGAACTGAACCAAGTTGAATACAGGGTTAGTGTTAGAACAAATAGAATGGTTGGATCTACACTGTTATAAAGAAAGAAATTGGTAAACTTCTTCCAAAACAAATAACTGCAGAAATTATTTTTTCTAAGTCAAAGGTTTTTATGTCTTTCTGAGACATACTCAACAGAAATTTAAGATAGTAGAATTTAAGGATATTTTTTCCCAAATGAAACACAAAAAGTGTGAGTATACAGTAGGACTGCTTCAGTTGCTAGATTACCTATACTAAAAACAATCACTATAAATGGAGAATTTTCATATACTCAAGAAAAACTACTTCATGCATAAATGTTTTAGACATGTTAGATATGCTGTACAGAATCTTATACACAGCACCAGATGACAATATTAAATCTTATTATGTGTGTTATCTATGCCTTGTAATTTCAGGCCCATTTCATTTTAGTTTTCTTTAAAAACAAAAAATGATGGTCTAAGGTCCTGAAATATTTATCCAATTTTTAGTCACCACATATTTTGATTATTTTTCTTTATTGACTTCCTGATTCCATTTCATCAAGTTTCATCTAATCTTCTTAACCTACTAATCCAGGATATAGACACTTGCAGTATTGTGGCTGATTTCTCAGAAGAATGTTAATGATATCGTGTATTTCCAGCACAACCAGTGATCATGTGCAGTGTACGCCTTAGCCAGGAAGACACAGAGAACGATTTGGGACACAAATTATACCCATAATTTGTACCTATAACACCCAATATATGAGAGTTAGAAAGCACTTCTTTAGATTATTTTTATTCCATTATGTGAATGACAAAATGACATAGGAGTAAACAACAATAAAATTATAACTAAAAACCTTAGTTTGCTAGAGCTGGAATCACTTTGCTCTCAAATAATGCTTGACCATCTCACAGGCATTTGATATGAAATGTACAATAGACTACAATTTAAAATAAAGATGTTGCCATTTCAGTCCTCTCATTAATTTATTACAAGTTCTTCATGCATTTTTGTGATTTATGAGGATAGTATTTTCTTACAAACCCTTATAAAATTACAAACCATAATTTTCATAATATCAGATGAATTAACTAAGTTTTGATTTTCCAGTCCAATTTTCTCCACTAAATGGAAATCAGTCATACCATAAAGAATTCTTAATACACTGCAATTCAACTTTCGGTGGTATGTTAGATTTTATAGCTCCAGAAAAGATTAAGAAATTTCATTCTCATGATGGTTACTTTGGCACATACAAACCAGCCTCATTCCACAAAATCTCATGGGTGTAAATTCAAATGTAGATGGATAAATATTGGCCTATCTGTTCATGTATTTGCAATACCAATAACCTTTTAAAAAATCTATTTCTCTAGATCTATTACTAGATCAGAATTTTCCGTTTATAGAAGAAAAGTAATCATAGAGGATTTTTACACAATTCATCCTCCCTTAAATCAGTTAAGAAAACCCCTATACAAGTACAGTAACAAATTTGAATGGTTTTTCCTATTTCTGCACTCTAAAACTGATCGAATGAGAGGTCTGATTGTGTCTCCATTTAAGGTCTAATATATTTTCCAGTTAAGTGTATGTTACTTTGCAGTATGTACTGTAGTCTCTTCCACTGATATCCAAGATGGCTACTGAAACAAACCATATGCCCTTAAGATCCTATTACCATTGTACTAATTTGATTACAATTTGAAAATTGTAATTGTTAATATGACAGCAGCTTCACTACACAGTAGATCAGGCTCTGACTTAGTCTGCTATTGTGTATACCACATATAACTAGTTCTGGATTTCTCATTACTCCGGGGAGTGGCATCAGACTGTGACCAGGACTAGCTGCTTTTCAGGCAAGCCATGAATCAGTGAGTCAGCTGTAGGGTATTAAGGGTAATACTGCACAGTATTATGTAATATGATTTATTAGAAACTATATTTATGGGATGTCTTGATAGAAATACATTTTTTACAAGTAGAAGTGTTTTATGTTCCGTAAAATTACAGGAAGCCTGATGGATGCTTCATCCCAAGTGCATGTAATACATTCTTTACCAAAACATATATTCGTTTTCCAGCTTTCAAATGTGTTCATTTGAGTTTTTACAAATATTCTGTCCTGTCTTAATCTAAGCCAAAGAAGGGTTTGTTTGTGTCCCTGACTTATAGATAGATACTTTATTGATCCCGTGAGGGAAATTGCAGTGCAACAGCAGCTTAACACACACAACACAGCCACAGTGTAACGAATTATATAATAATAGTACAATACATACAATACAATACAAGAGTTACTCACAGTCCGGACACACAAGAACAAACTAGAACAGAACAGTACACAGAAAATCGTATCACACATATGAGTATAAATATAGATGTAACTATAGATATAAATATAAATGTATTGCACAGGTCCCTGGCATATATTGCACAAAAAGTGGTTGTAAACGGGAAAAAGAAAAAGAAAGAGAAATGATGTAGCAGTAGATGTGTAGATGCGTTTAGTCCAGAAACAGGTCACTGTCGATGTTGCCTCTGCCAAGACGCAAGGTTGATGCGTTGTACAGTCTTATGGCAGACGGCAAGAATGACCTCCTGTAGCGCTCCCTGTCGCACCATGGATGAATCAGTCTATTGCTGAACGTGCTCTTCATTCCTGCAAGCCTGTCATAGAGGGGATGGGAGAAGTTGTCCATGATGGCCTCTAGTTTGGACATTATTCTCCTCTCAGCCACTACCTCCAAGGAGTCCAGGTCAGACCCAATGACAGAGCTTGCTCTCCTGATGAGCTTGTTCAGCCTTTTGGAATCTACTGCTCTAATCCCAGAGCCCCAGCACACCACTGCATAGAAAATGGCACTCGCTACCACCGACTGATAGAACATGTGTAGCATCTTACTACACACATTGAAGGACCTGAGCCTCCTCAAGAAGTAAAGTCGGCTCTGTCCCTTCTTATAGATGGCCTCGATGTTCTTAGACCATTCCAGTCTATCGTCGATGTGCACTCCCAGGTACTTGTACGAGTCCACCATCTCCACGCCACTCCCATGGATGTAGACAGGAGTAGGTTTGACCTTTTTCCTCCTGAAATCTACCACCAGTTCCTTTGTCTTTGTAACATTCAGTTCCATATTGCCAAATATATTGCCAAATATTACCAAAATATTTGGCACTCTTCCTTTTAGCCTTAATAATGGAAGATGCACATGACGATTTGCAACTTAAAGATAAATGGAATGAGCATAGTTTGATACTTTGTTTCACAGATGTAAGGTGGCTATTAAGTAAAATTTGTATTTTGTAACTTGCAATTTGTGATAAATGGACTAAATTTCAAGACCTATAAGCTTTTCAGAGAGTCGATTGTTTTAGGTCCCTAAAGCAAAAAAAACCTCCTCATTTACAGTATGTTATACGAAACAAATTATATTCCTGCTATTCTTATGTGATGAGTTGTCATACTAACGCTCCTCAATCTGTCTTGTTTGTGTGTCTGTTATAGTTTTGCAGCAGTTTTTAAAATCATCACACCTATGTGTGTTGTTTAAATAACATAATAATTATAGTCAACCTTTGTTTTGAATTTTTCATTAAAGCAATGAAAGTATCATTTTCTCTCATTATAAACATTTTCAATTATTTTGACTAAAAAAATTAGTAACCCTAAACAGAATAAATATTTAATAATACTACATTGTTAATTACATGTTTAAACAAAACAAAGATAAAGAGAGCAAATATATAATACCGATACCAATTTAAAATAGTAAAGATTAAAATGTAAATTATACAATTAAGCATTCTAAAAATGCAAATATAGAAAGTTTAGTGATGTGATTAGTTTTGATTTTGAAAACAAATAGTATCAGCAGTAGTAAATAAAGTAGTATTAGTAGAGACATATAATGTAAGCTGTAGACAGAATAACTATTATTGCCTGTAGTAAATTATGCTGTGCCTTTCAAAAAACATTCATCCAATGTTTGACTTTGGTGACAGATAACAACCTTTTTTCCTCAATTTTATCTTTTTAGAAGCATCATTTTATTTAGTTAATGTGTATTTATGTAATTTGCCCTGTGCTGCTATAAGTTCAGGATGTTGTAAGTAAAATAATGAATATTTCTATATATTTAAATATAGACACATGTTTTTATTAAGTTTGCCTTTTGTGAATGTTTTGATTTTGTCAGCAAAATAATGTGAGAATTATCTGCACCAATTCGTGTGCTTATTATGGTAAAAGATAGCTGATAGCTATCATAAACAATTCACACTCCTATAAACTCCTATAGCATTTTTGGACAACTTTATTGCAAGATGAGTACATTGGTACAATGAGCCAAAAAACTACATTAAAATAAAAATATAAGGAAAACTCATAATTATTTTGGTTGTGGTGATTCATAGGAATAGGAATAGGAATAGGGAAGGAATAGGAAAGACAGTATTCAGGCTCTCTCTCATTCACTCTCAGGTATGTGGTTACTGTCAAAAGGCATGATTGTTTTTCCTTCTTAAAAAAGGGGACACTTGTCCTTTAGTACACTTGAAAATGGAAAACTGTGTTGAATTTCTAGAATTCCAAATATTAAGGAGGAGAATTGGTCAACTATCATACCAGATGTCCAACAGAATGTAGCGGTGTCAGTAACAGAGTCCAGCAGTAGACTGCAGCCAAAGAGGATGTACATAGCTACACCCAAAACAAGACTCCCCTGCACAGCTGATGATTTTTCCATTAAGTACCTAAATTACTGAAGACAATATATATCACAGTTGAGCAAATACCTATTAAATATTTAGTTTTAGAATACGTTCAACTGCAGTGTTTAGGGAAATGTAAACTGCCTTGTACAAATAAATGAAAAATAAATGATTTTTTGTACTGAACATAAAGTCTAAATGATTTTAAAATTATTTGTGTCTGGAGAGTTAAGACAAACATCCTTCAGCTCAGGAAATAATGCATTTATATATATACTGTATTAAAGAAGGCTTCTTAACCAAAATGTTGTTTTTTTCTTTTTCTTATTGCTTGGAATCACCTTAGAATTAACAGCCTTTTGTACCTAATATTGCCTGTGTGACGGTCGGTAACTGTAAAGCCTTCCATACCAAAAATCTTTACAAAAGGCAATAACTGTCATCAGAAGAAAGTCGACAGCTTCCAGTGAGTAACTGTAAAAGGAATCGAAAGCTTTCATAGGAGGAGAAATATACTGAGAATATGAGTAATCCTGCTGTGCTGATGGACCTAAAGGGAAAACAGTGGAAATTAAATTTTGATTTATGAGCTTTGCTCAGTGTTCCAGTGCTCAGGATTGAAATTCCCATTATCTGAACAGCAGTGATCCACACAGGGCCACTTAACAAGGCAGAGCTTCGTTTCAGGAAGCAAGACCTCTAATGCTGCAATTTTGATCTGATTTCATCTGGTCTAATCAAGACAGACAGGCTAGATGAGTGGTCAGAGCAAAGAGATTGGAAACAGAGTGTCCTATTTGTTTGAACTTTAGAATTAGAAAGTATTGTAGTTCATATATAAGGGCAGAAAATGTTTCAGAAATCTCCATTACAGAAGACAAAAAGATAATAACCATGTGGTGTTTAGACACAGTCTTAAACAATGTTAGTTTTTTAATTAGATAAATATAAAAATACTGATTTTTAATTTAAAACATAAATGAGAACTATGAGGCTAATGTACAGTATGTAAGACCTGTGTATGTGCATGAGAATGCTATATGGGTAATTTTAGGAGTTCACATTATTGAATTAGTTTTACTTCCCTTTCAAGCAAACTATGACCTCCGACCTTTTTACCTTTTTACACCACACAGAACCATCTCTGTTATATTATGTACTGCAGTGCATAGTTTATTGTGAATTATTTCTTTCTTAAAAACATTCTGTGTCTTGGATATGTGATTTTGAATAACAAGAAAAGCTTAGAAATGGTGTTAACGCAACACCCTTATGTCTAAGGACTACAGGTAATAAGTACTTCACAACAAGTAACCCATCTCGGCTACTAGTACAGCTTAAGTGGTGTGGGACTTATAGTTTACTTCCTGAGCCTGTGTTCATGTTTGCAGTTTGTCACAACCTGACTCACTTTGTAATGCCTTACAAAGAGTGTGTGCTTTTTTGAATTGGCATGCTGCGCCATTGTATTGAATGCTGCTGGATGTACAGTTCTCCAGTTGCCATGAAAGCAATACTCAATCCAAACCTGCAGTGCCATTGTCCCTGGTTTCCAAAGAAAGATAATGTCCACTCGGCAGGCACTGCACAAGTGCCAGTGTTTCAATGCAGCCTTAGGTGCATGACCAGACATAAACCAATCAGATCACTTTGGCAAGAAATTTCAACTTGTACAGACACCTGCCATTATGAGGCTGCCAGCCAGATAATTGGGCATTTGTAAGGGATTTTAGACTGGAATAAAGCATTATGTTAAACCTGTGAAAGTGCAAATATTTGCTTGGGGGAGTAATGACATAGACTAAGTACATACAGATTTGATTAAAATGTTGAATTGATGTATAAATAGACAGTTGTAGCAGGAGTTTTTGGAAAAAATGTAAACAGACATTTATCTTAAAAAAGGAAGACAGGATAGATAGTGTAAGTATCAGGATTAAAAGGTCTAAGGATGATTCACACTGACCTAAAGATTTTGTCAAGAGTAAGACTCATATATATATATAATTACAGTTTTGGGTGACTTGAGGCCTGTCTCTTAGGTTTTAGATAAAGTTTGTGACACTGGGAAGAGTAAACACTTCTAACTTCAAAGGAGAGAGGATGTTTGCTGAGGTCTGGGTGGGTCCTATGAGCAGAAACAATAGTCAAATGTATCTTAGTATGCCTAGGCAAGTTGTGGATTAATGATTGCAAAGGAGCAGGGCAGAAAGACACAGTATAAGTTTACATCAAGAGGTGAACAGAACATTCTGGGTAAAGAGAGAGAGATATAACTGCAGGTTGCTTAGTATTTAGTTAGAAGGCAGCTTATCTCTTGTGTGGCCTCTGTAGGCATATTAATGGTTTGATGCATAGTAACAGTCCAGGGTTTTCTGTGTGACCAGAATGTTAGGCATCTGAGACGCATTGTCTGTAAATACTGTATATAAAGTAACTTGTGTGTTGTATGTTTTGTTGGGTGTAGAGCAGTTTGTGTTTTGTGATTGTAATAAATATTTGTTTTTAACCAAGTGTGCCTGGACTATTACTCTTCTCAACAAAGTTGTGCCAGAGAACAAAGAATTAACTTGCCTCTAGTTATACCAGCCCCTCAGGTATATGATTAGATATCACTTACAAGTTGGGGGTTATGAATAATTATTGACTAAACCTCTTGGTCAATTCCTGATTTTTACCAGTTTCACAACCCCTCGAATTGTAACAATATATATTATAGTGTTATATAAAAAAACAATGTTTTGTAACATATTACAAGAAAAAAAAGATAGCAAGTAAGCATTTTGGATATTTTATGCCTCTTGTTGTTAACCAACTTGACATATCAGACAATTCCTGCACCACACTCTGTCAAGGAATTTGACACAATATGAAGTTCATCACAGGAAGATTAGCATCAGCATGGGGAGTGAAATCTCTCACTCATAACACTGTAAGCCTGTAAAATGTTCTTCAAAACACAGGTGACTCTGAGTGATGCTAACCCCACTGAATTCCGACATGGTCATATTGTGTGCTGCATCTTTGAGAATTCCGTTCATGGTAAGCTAATGATGAAATTCAGACCCATGATAATTATCCAAAAACTGTATTTGGTGGAGGGTGGCATGGTGGTTCACATTACTTCATTGCAGCACTGGGGTCCTGGGTTAAATTTCAGACCTGGATTGCTATCGGCATGGAGTTTCCGCTGGGAGCATCAGTTCCCTCTCACAGTCCAAAGATATACAGGCTCTTCTGAGAAAAACTGGCCCTGGTGTGAGTGTGGGCGTATTTGTGTCTGTGTATACCCTGCAATGAACTGGTGTCCCATCCAGGGTGTATCCCGCCTTGTGTCTGTTGCTTGCTGGGACAGCCTTTGGCACCCCTAAGACCCTGTTTTAGAAGATTGAAGCAGTTAGAAGATAAGCAGTTAAGCAGATAAGCAGTTAGAAGACTGAATTGGCCAAGCCAAAGTCAAGATGTAAACGCCATTGAAGTGTTACTGAATGAACTGAGCTGTTCATGCATGGAAACCTTCCAATGTCACCAAAAGCTGTTCTGTGAAGACCAAGCCATTTTGAGAAACTGCTAAACAGTTACAGGAAATGTCTAATGGAAGTCATCTTTACTTAAGGAGGTGCCAACTAAACCTCTAAGTGAATCTTAGTGAATATCAGATGAAGATTTTTACTGCTGGATTGTTTTATTAAATATTCCCAAGAAAATTCCAAATGTATCTTATGTCTTTGTGCTATACATTTAATTGGGTTATGTTCATCTTTTATTTAGACTTTTGTGAAAATGTTTTACATCTAAAACAAAGGCACATACAGACCAGTCTTCACAATATTTATCTCAGCAGAAAAGAATACATACAAGGCCTACTTAAAATAACACAATTCTGTTTTAATAGTAACTTTAAAGGATATTGATGGCATTGATGGCACTGTTATCTGACACTGCACGGCAAAGGTCCAAGAATGAACCTTCTCTTGTCAACATGCAGTATATTCACCTTGCCAGCAATAACAGGTGCCAAGTCTTACAACCTTGCCAGTGTACACTGTGCCAAATTCTAAAGGTTAATGAGGCTCTCTATTCTGAAACTGGACTACAACAATCCCTTTATTCTTTTGAAAAAATACCTGCCCTTCATCTAGTTTGCACCTCCGTCTTGCATCACACAAATGGGCATGCAAATCTTTTCCTGGAAACTGTAATGGAAAGTGATCATGCGATTCTGGACTATGCTAGCTATTATTGAAAGAATGGTCACATTAGTATTCACTGTTATCACATAGCACAAAACAATTATTAACTAATAATTAACTTTTCACACACACATGAAAGACAGGTATTCACAATACATCTATAATAACGATTAATTATTCTGTTACAGCTACTAATTATAGTAATCATCTTGTAAACAGCAATCTAAAATATGTTGAAAATCGTGATTCAAGTTTTATATTCTTCTGCCTTTATATATACTTTTATTTTGCATTTGATTCCAGTTTATGATGGCAAGTGGAAAAAACAATAACCCTGATTTAAGAAGAAGAAAAATGCTGTTAAATATTCCAATTATGTAAATTACAAAAAATATCTAACAGCTAGATCTGTGGAAACTTTATGCAATTAATAGTAAAATAGTTTATAACTTTTATAGGTTGTTCATTCTTTTTATTGTTTCCTTGTTTAATAAGAATTTATCAAGCTCATGCCTTTATACAACTCCAATTATTTTCAAATCAATTACTGAACTATAAAAATTGCTAGTGTAGAGTGCTAAACAAAAGCAATATAATTTAATAGAGCAAAAGAACTCAAGATTAATTTTTAGGAAATGGAAATGCAGGTGATTCTTGAAAGTGGTCAGAAATTGTGCAGTCCTGATGTTCCTCTATTTTTTTTTCTAGAGGGATGCAAGGAGGGGAGAAGAAGCTCAAGAAGTAGCCAGCAGCCATATCACCCTGCAACTCACAACTGGAACCCATTAAAGCTAAGCAGGTGTGAGCCTGGTCAGTACCTGGATGAGAGACCTCCTGGGAAAAACTAAGGTTGCTGCTGGAAGAGGTGTTAGTGGGGCCAGCAGGGGGTACTCACCCTGTGGTCCATGTGGGTTCTAATGTCCCCATCACTATACTGTAAACAGGCGCCATCCTTTGGATGAGACGTAAAACCGAGGTCCTGACTCTCTGTGATCATTAAAAATCCCAGGATGTTTCTCGAAAAGAGTAGGGGTGTAACCCCAGCGTCCTGGCCAAATTTCCTATTGGCCCTTACCAATCATGGCCTCCTAATAATCCCCATCTATGAATTGGCTACATTACTCTGCTCTCCTCCCCACTGATAGCTGATGTGTGGTGGTGCACTATGGCTGCCGTCGCATCATCCAGGTGGATGCTGCACATTGGTGGTGGTGGAGGGGAGTCCCCATTACCTGTAAAGCACTTTGAGTGGAGTGTCCAGAAAAGCGCTATATAAGTGTAAGCAATTATTAATTATTATTATTAAGTAAGTGAAGAAGGAAAAAAGTAGCAGCCAGTAGGAGATAATCAGTCACGATAAGTGACAGTATAAGGAGAGAATTAGAAATATGTTGGGGCATCATCCAGCAAAGCTAGGTTAGTGCAATGAACTTAAATAGTTATAAATAGTTCTAAGTATAAAGAGTTTCTAATCCTATTAATAGAGTATCTTGATTATGATAAGGACTGGTAACAAAATGTCTTTATGATTTATTCTTATCATGAATATGGGATAAAAAAAGCTTTTTTTTTAATTCAGAAATACTAATTTCCTTTATAGCCTATCTGGTTCAGATGTCTCAAGGGGTTTAGAAATGTTATTGAAACATTTATTATGAAACAGTGCTTTCCAAAGAGGTGTCTGTTTACTTCCATGTTGAGTTTCATTTTTCTAGATGATGTACGGCTTCTTTCTCAATACATTTTCTTGTTGCACATTTGATATTTGCATTTGTGTAAATCAATGTGTTATATTTACACAATTTCTCTATTTATATTATTGTGATTATATATACCATCCAGTCTTGTACACCTGAGTGATGTACCTGTACACTGTACATAAGGAGATATTGTGAATGAGAAGGAAGCCTGTAGATTGCTGTTTCTTGCTGAAAGATTCTGGATTTTGAGTATATTTATAGTACTCCTTAGACGTAAGACACCTCCTTATCTTCCTGTGTCTTTTCTTAAACTTTATTAATGTTGGTGTAATGCATTTATTGTAATCAGTGCTCTATAGTACACAACTGGGATCTGTGATTGTATGCATGAATATACTTTATATACATTTACTGTAAATATACTAAATGCGCTAAAAGAGCATGTAATTAAATGTATATCATTATATATATAATTCTGTAGACTGTGATGAGCATTACTGAAAGCCTGATTATAAATAATAATAATTAATACTTTAAATGCATGGAATTATTGTACTGCTTTTTATCCCAAAGGATTTCAACCTACTTCACACATAACAGAGAACCCACTGTATCCTCCACCCACCTACATGATGGACAGAAACTATTATGCAATATGCAGCCATGCTGCAGAACAGATCAGGCAGTAAATAAAGAAATTGTTTCACTACCAATTAAAAGGTGACCTTAGCTAAGTAAGATTCTATAAGCCTAGAATGAAATTTAGTCAGAACACCAAAGTTAACATATTTACTCCTTCAAAAACTAGCGTCTTTAATGTGCAAGTAGTGAGACTTTAATTTAACAATTCATCCAAAGGGTGATACCTCCCACAGCACAGTGTTCTGGGTCACCTGTTTGTAAATTCTGGACCAGAGGAAAGAGTACCACCTACTGGTCCACAAAGTCTACTTGCAGCAGGAACTCAGGTTTCCTTGGAGGTAGGCCTCCCATCTCAGTGGTAATAGTTGAATAAAATAATTGAGACACAATACCTAACCATACATGCAATTTAATTTTACTGTAACCGCCATTTCTTTTAAGGTCACCACATTTCTTGTGAGAGCATTCAACAAATAAGGCAAATTTGTAAAAAAAACAAAACAAAGGTTCACATAGTCATTAGGCATGACATGAGAAACCATGGTTCAGTTTCAGAATTTCAGAAAAACATATTCTGCAATCATATTAAATGTCAACAAATTGCTAAAACATTTCAGCTCTTCATCTGGCACTAGATTGCTCAGTACCATTTTTTTTATTTCCATTGTTTAAAAATGTGCTGAGCCCACCCTTTCACTCATATAATTGAGCTAATTCAAAAAATGAGAATAGCCTTACAATTTGCTATCAACATTTATGGTACTCAACGCAAGTACTGTTGCTTCACAATCCAGAAACACCGTTCTTAGTACTGCCTGCCAGCTGTCAAATCTAATTCACCAGATCCTGAGTAAAAGCATTGGTTTTTGATTTCCCTGCACTTCTTCTACTCTGTTTTTCCTTCCATATTTTTATTTCTGTCATTACATACAGAACACTCTGTTCCCAAGTCAGTATCTTCACAACTTAAAAACCACATTATTCTTGCTGTCATGCATATGAGCCTCTTACAGCAGTAAGAGGGAGTGTTCATAATTGAACTTACAGAACTTCACACAGTAAATAACCCTTTTTCTGTTTAAGCTAGACAGAGGCAATTTTATCATGGGAGGGTGGCATACTGTAGTGTTTTAATTTCCTGCCTAAAGAAAAACCCACTCCAAAAGCAAAACAGCCTAACCATCATGTCCTGGACCACTGTGCAATTAACGATGTCAGACGGTACAGTATATGCAAACACCATTTTGTGGTTGTAATATGCCGTTATTTATTATTTTCCCCTCATATGGTCTCAGGAGGTATTTACTATTCTACTTTTTGAGTCTCTCACTGAAAACAGACACAAGATCTTACTATTTGTCTGTCAGTCGGCTACTAATTTGTATTGCCTCAAAGATATTAGTTTTTAAGTCTTAAATGCAATTGTAACATCAAACTTTTGAGAGAACAAATAATTAAGCTATGCATGACTGTGTACAAATCATTAACACTGAATATTTCATATCACATTAAAACATAACTCTAAAAAGATGTTCCTTATATACGGATCTTAAAAGAATCATATATGAGCATATTTCACTGGTCAAAACTACATTTATATTGATCTGACGACCCCTAAAAAAACTACTGTCTATGTCTTCTTCCTTTGACATAAGATATACAAAGCAGAATTAGAAGTCACTTTAGATGGTTCTGGTTCTGGTATTAAATCAATCAGACCTAATTAATATGGATATCCCTTAATTCATAGTGAATTTTGTCTTCTGTTAAGATACCATAACCCTGAAAGGTGAAGTTCATAATAATAAATAACACATGGGTAACAAGCACACCTTTCTTGGTGTTGATTGCTTTACATTCCTATTTCCTCCCCTTCATCACTCCTGCAACAGCTACTTGATTTGTTGCACCTGGTTGGTAGAGAGGCTCCCAATTGCCTCCTTCTTAAGACCTAGCTGTTTTTTACCTTAGCCAAGCCAAACAATATCAAGGCAAGATTAAAACAGCTTTGATACTGTTGTATCAGTTGGTGATATTTTAACAAATACCGTATATAATAATGCACATAATGTAGTATGTGTATTACCATTAAAAGAGTTGGTGATATTATGAAATGCTTTGGGATTTGTATGAAACTATTTAACTTTTTCTATATTTAGATCTGCAAACTATTAATTTTGGGAATTATTATTATTTTTTTAAATTCATCCTTTAACAATGGCTGAATAAATCTGGGCAGCACTGATATCTAAAAGCTAGTGCTAAATTCAATTTCATTCAACAATTTGATGTGGTAAACTAACTTCCCTCTGTTACCATGAATACTTATTTATGGCTCAAAGATAAGATCATTTTATTAGCCATATACAATTTCTTGCATTAGGAATTTGTCTTTTCACATACCCCAGCTTGCTCTCCATGAGACACACAGACAGGGAGAGAGAAGCAGGGGGTCAGAGTGCAGGGTCAGCCATTATTATAGCACCCCTGGAGCAGCTGGGGTTAAGGGCCTTGCTTAGGGGCCCAACGGAGAAGGATTCCTCTGCCGGTCACAGGATTTGAACTGGCAACCTGCCAGCAATGGGCACAGATCCTTAGCCACAGTGCCAACGCTCCACTCCCAAGGTGGCAGGGATTGATTTTATGGAAGCAAAAGTTCCCAAACATGAAAACACAGTTAAATAATGGCATATCTGGACTTTGAAAGATATGGTTATGATAATAAGAGTATCGAAAATAATGATTTAGGCAGTGTATTATTTTTTAATTTGTATTTTTTTTTTACATTCAATGCATATGAATTATGACAGTATCATGTGTGCAGTGTGTTAGAAGTTATCTTTTGTATTTATACAGTGAGGAAAAACAGACAAAATGCTAGCAAAGCACTCTCTTCCTCTTTCACTCTAAGGGGATGATCGGAATACATACAGTATTCTTTTTCAGTAATTTGGATGCCTGGCAACTCTATCTCTTCCTCTTTTACTTAATTGGGGTTCACTTCCTGAAGTCATCTTCCTCAGAGTCAGTCCACAAAGACAAAGGTACAGTAACTTACCGTCTCTATTGCCCAGGGTCCAGGCCCATTATTATCTGTCTCTGGTGGTTTCAGCCGAGACACAGACAGCTGTCCCTCTCTCACCATTGGGACATTTGGACATTCTTGGGTCGTAAGCTTCTCCTTTTCCTACAGATGCTGCCTGACCAAAATGAGCTCCTAACTCTGCTTCTGCACATCTTACCCAGTCACCCTCAGCTGGCTCTAAGGCTCTGTTAACAAGTCTTTTATCTGTGCCAGCTCTTCAGACTTAATCACTTTAGCTCGCCAAACCAGCTTCACACAAGGACCCATCAACATGTCTTCAGTTTCAGCAGAACACTTCTGTATTGTAAGGCTCCACGATTGCGCCAAGGTTTCTCTACCTCTTTTAGCTTCAAAATCAGACACAGTGATTCCGTGGATCATTTAATCAGTTCTTTAATTATTTTAGAAAGTTCATTCTACAATTTAGAATAAACAGAATGATGGACATGCTAAAACAAACAACCTTTACCTACATAAGAGAAGGTGGCTCCTATTTTATTTCTTTTCTGTCCAATTGCCCTAAAAATAATTTTGAAGTACCTTTGATATTTTTAAAGAACAGGAAGTATTACTCTTAATGTAAATTCTCTCAGTTTCTTTATGGAAGTTGGTGCCCCATCACATTTCTAAGCCTGCCCGTTTCCATCCTTTTCAGATTATCATTATTTTTCTCTAAATCAGAAGAGACCTTTTATGGAATTTATTCTCTTGTTAAAATACAAAAACCAGTAAAACTCCTCGGACACCTAAATTCCACTATCTAAATCACATTGTCACGCCTCATTGTTACTAACAATATACTTCTGATTATCATAGAATACCTGTACAGTATCTCAAGTTAACAGATATAAAAATGTTTACATTTTTTTGGAGAGAACCGATTTAATCTGTTCAATAGAAAATAACTTTAATACACACAAGAAGGTAAAAGGCAGGGCAAAATAATGTATAAAGTACGGTAATATTAACATTTTAGTTTTAAGTATGCAAGACTAAAAGTGTTTAATATTTATTCTTACAACACCATAATAATACAAAATTCACAACAGCACATTTTTAAAATATGAATACTCATTTGTGAACAAGCCAAAAATCTTTCTTGTTTTCTCATACTTTTTTATTTTTTTTGACGTTGCGTGAGAAGTTGAAAGTAATGGGGAGGAAAACAAAACTTGTCACGAGTGCAAATAGAGTGATTGTTTGGTATTTTGTATAGCGTAATATTTGGAATGGAAAAGTGTTACTATGCATTTAATAAACCTGTACTACAACATTCAGAGTTATCATGTTCACGCACGTATGGTGAGTGAAATTTAAGCTGCTTTTCCTTCAGCTTCAAATGAATTTAGTTTAGCTGCTGGAGGGTAAGGGGAGGGGGCACCTTGGTTAAAATGATGCATCAGCAAATGTACAGTAGTTACCTGTCTGTTTTTATTATGATACTGAAAAGTAGACATTTGTACTTGAAGCAAAATAATTAATAATATGGCAGTAGAAAAGAATACTAAAGTAAAAAAAAAATAGATAACCATTCACATTAAAGCTTCAATGTCTTTTTTTCAGAAATTGTTTGCATTACAGTCTTTTAAAATAACTTTAAATATTAAAATGCCATTAAATACAATATCAGTTGATTTACACTTGAATCTGGGATTTTTTAAATATTAACATATTTATTTATATACTATTTGGAGAGAAGTTTTCCCCCTATAACTTTTCCACTGTAAAGATACTATACTACAGCTTGAAAACTGACAATTTAACATGTTTTTTTAGTCACTAGCTAGAAATTTAGTGACTTTCACATTAGATACAATGGATTTCCAAAAGAAAGGGAAAAACTCTGTAATTGGTGTAAAAAAGCAATAAAAATTCCCCCATGAAATCAACTGTAATAATTTTAAAATGTGCTTTAATTACCATACGAGAATCCATCATACTCTGTACTTTTGACTTTGGATGTTCCTTTTGATGTGTCTCCACAGCTTTTGAACATCACAACCCACTTCTTTAAATAACACTGCATGGAAATGTTGGCAATTCTGGTAATTGGTTAAACTGCATTTGATGTATTTTGTTCAATTCCAGTTGTAGGGACTGGTAAGCTGTGCAAAGGAACTAAGGAACAAACACTATTAGCAAAGTCAAAGCTCTTAATTATCATGCTGAGTTCTCTTGGGAATGCATAAAATGAGCCTTGAACTTACTATGCAAGTGTATTTGTTTTGCAGTCTTTTCAAAAATAAATACCAGGATATATACATACACAGTATTACCATCTTGATTCCTGACTGACTTGGGATAGCTGCATGTCACTACACTTTATAGCTCAGGCTATATGTACAGTATGTTGTTATTTATATTATTTAATCTCTTATTCGTGTTATTGCTTTTTAAAAAGTCTCTGTGAAGATGCCATCTTTATCATACTCATATTAGTTTGCTAAACAATATTGGCACTTGAACTGAAACTGAATGGTATGGTGATATGAGATGCAAATAGAGCTTTTGGCCATGAATACCAGTGGTGGGTTTGGGGATGAAAGAAGAAAGCATATGCAGAAAAATACATAATATCTATAGTAAAATATGGTGGAAAATCTTTGCTTCCACTGGTCCTAGGACCCTTGTTACAGTCCTAGGACCAGTGGAAGCAAAACAGCCCCCAGTAAGATATTGACACCAAGCACACTTCAAAATCCACAAAGAAATGGTTAATTGACCACAAAATTAAAGTTTTATGGTCATCTCAGTCTCCAGACTTGAAACCCACTGAAAACCTGTGATTTGAATTGAAAAGGGATGTCCATTTGGATCTGCCTTACCCATGTTTGAGAACTTAACTGGTATTTGTCACGCCCAGTACACCTAGAGGGTGCTCTACTTCTCTCCTGTTCCTAGTTCCCTGTGATTATTCATGTCTTTCTGGTGTGTCTTGTTGTGTAGCCTATTTACTTCCTGCTTCTGCTCTGCTCCTCGCTCAGCATTCAGGGTTCGGATGTCCTGAAACCCGCCTAGCTCCAGGTCGCCCCACATCCGCTACCTGAGGGCATAGGTTTCTATACGGCATTTCCTGAACAGCTGAGCCCAGGCTAACCCCCGTCTCACACTACGCATAGGGTCTTTTTCCGCTCTCCTGCCATTTCACGGTTCGTCCCTTCCAACATCCGTGACAGTATTGAGAATTGGATGAGTCACATAAATTTTAAATAAATGTTACCAAAACAGGGGTTATGTGTATCAGATCTCAGAAAAATGAGATCTGATTCCCTTCAACATCAATAACGCAATTTTTGGCAGCTCACGTTGTAACCTTAAATCATTCAGTTAGGAATTTTTCTGTTACTCAGAACTGAGCTTTCATGCACTCAGTCTGCCTGTAAAACCTAATTTCTTCATTTTAGAAATATTGCTGAGATCAAATTTTATTTGGACTCAGCTGTAGTAGGAACACCAATGTATGTTTTTGCTACAGTACATCAAGGTTAGTTTACTGTAATAATGTTCTCATCTGTGGGCTTGCAATGTGTCCTATAACTAAGCTTCTTAGTTAAACTTTGGAGCCAGTGTTCTGACTAGTACTAGTACCTGACAGAACATAACATAACCTCTGTTATGTTAAACTTTGTACAATTGATTGTTTTGATGCTCCTGATTCCTGATTTTTGTCTGTGCATGGATTGCCAATGTATTATCCTAATTTTTTGGTTAAAGCATTGGTGAACATGTGCATATTTATGGTTCTGCAGCATGTGTGATTTATAAACATGATTACCACTTGTGTGGTAAGGTTTAACTTCAGTATTGTTGTTTTGTATGACCTAATAATTCAAAGGTGGATATATTATAGATGTCAGCGTGGTTTTTGAAGTTTTATCATATTTAAAGTACAATATTTTTTCAGATGATGAGTGTTTCAGACAGTCTAATTAAAACACTACAATTGCTTTCATTGGCCTCAGTGACACAAAGTTTGTAGCTGATTATCACATACTGAAGAAAAAATAGTTTCAACTCTCAACAAATATCAGCATAACAAACATTTTCACCATTGCTTTGCAGATCTCATACTTATCTCATGGTTCTCTATAAAACTGAATTGCTTCTTGTTCTCCTAAGAAGAATCGTACATTTCTGAAAGTGTTTGCAAAGACAGAGACCCACATCTTACCTGACACACAGGCTATTTTAAAAAGCGTGAAAACGTCAAGCATTGTAAAACAATCTATCGGGGGAACAAAAATAATATGTGCCTTGAATGTCACTTTGGTTTTGAAAGAGATTAAATACAAAGATAAAGATCTACCTAAAAAAAACAAGTTCTGAAACAGTCCTTTCATGATAATGCTTTAACAGAGCCTGCTTTCATCAAGGAATTTTACACAGGCCCTGGAGCAAAGACTGAAGTGTCAAAGCATAAGTCTACCCAACATGGACAAACTACAAAAGTAATGTCAATACTGTTTTTTTTTGTCACTATAATATTACTGGGTTAATAAGAACAAAGAGGTTTTAAAAGCTTGGATATTGATTATTTGTATTCCTTTGCATTTATATTGTGAGGTAACCTCTGACTGAACATGAGGTTTTGTGTTTAACGGGATTTGTTAGTTGGTGCTCATAACAGAAGTTCAGGAGAATAGCAAACTCAATTTCCTGTTAATTACCAATTCCTTAGTCTCTAGGGTATAAGTGAATTCTGTCACTCTATCACCCCACCATCCACTATGTCAATAACAATGCAACAACCCTTTGGTTTTTTATTGTGAGACTTCATCTTCCTTGTCCAAACAGTTGTCCTTCAAGCTAACATTGTTAAACACACACACACATATATATAGTATACACTGTATATATCAATGAATACTCTTTCATTATCCCAATCAATTACTGGGGTATGTTTGTAATTTATGGACAGAATTAATGGAGATGACTTTTACTCTTGTTACAATCACTTTTAAGATATGTTGCCCCTCAAATGCAAGCCTGCAAACACTAATCCACATAATTAAATATAGAAAACTAACAAAAAATGTAAATATGAACTGAACATATGTCTCTTGGAAAGCAAATACATTATTAAAAAATCCTTACAATAGTAATCAGGTCAGCAAAATCAGATACATAAAATACTACATACATGCTTTAAGGATATGCAGAGAAAATGTTCTTTGATTTCAAAATAATGATATCCATAAATATTAGGGCTAGAAAACAAGTACAGAAAGAAATGAAATCAGCATGACTTAAAAATGTCAAAACTGACTTCTTCAGTGGAGTGGATCTACTGTACATGAGTAGCAGCTTTTGTTGACATACTGATGGCCTAGCAATTTTGTATCCGTGCTCTTACAAAGATCAATAATAAGAGTGATTAAAAAACTTTGGCCCTCTGCCATGTTTACCTGTCATGCCTGTGATTAAAATAGCACAGAAAAATGTGGGGAGGCAGGGAGGGAATTGTTTATGCAATCTGGTGCACAGCCAGCACCTATGCCTGTGGCATCAATACACAGAGCTGCTCTCACACAGAAAGTCTGGCTTCCACGCATTTTACTGTGGGTGGATTACTGGCTGAATGAAACTATGTGCACCACTTTTAAGCTCAACATAAATAGTCTAAACTTAAATTCTTAAGAAACTTTACACACTTCCCTGAACACACATTAGTGAGTCACAGACACCTCCATGTTTTAAAAGTAATAAAATAAATTCCATTAACTACCACACTAACAGACTCACGGATAGATTTTGGCAGCTCTGGCCATAAAACATGCTGCTTGAAGTTATAAATAGCATTTGCCAGTCTCCTTCAACAAAATTAGGTTCATACCTATACAAGCTTTTTTCATGCAAATGCTATTGAAACCATGTAACAGTGCACACCAGGACCCAACTTCTAGTTTCTCAATACTACTGTAGGATTCTATAAAAAGCAATTCATTTTACTTTTTTATGATTTCTTTCTGTCTCCGGTTTTAAGACTGATTAGTCCAGGCTGCATTTTATGTCGTTGTTCCATACCTACAGTATAGAGCCTTCACCAATGATTTGGGGATTATCCTGGAGTAAGTTTAAGGTTACTTGCTGCACTTGTTTTGCTGTACTCTTGCACTGTTTATTTGCAGTGTTTTTAATAATATATGTTAATCCTGTAATCGTTTGTAGTTGCTTAGTTATTTCATCCTTTGTTAAAAAGTAAATGTTTACTCTCTTTGTTAAGTAACCCCATAATACTGCACATTGACTAAAGGTGTCTGCCAAACACAAATAAATAAATTTAGTTAGCCAACAATCCAATGAGGAACATGGTCACATGACCTTTTCTCATTTGTTATGACCTGTATAATATTGTGCTGTGTGTTGTAGACAGAATGATTGAAATAACTGATAATTCTACCATTAAGATCAAAATCTATAGAATATTCAACTGTAAGGTAATAATGCATTCAGTAATTTATTATAAAAGATATCTTATTTTGAAAAACGCAATCCATTGAAAGCTATTTTTTAGCTCCACACATCACAACACTATAAATCAACTTTAAGAGCAAGCAGCAATCATCAAGTCACACATATTTTGGTCTGTGTTTCACCACCATGCCAGATTGTCAAACACTTTTAGAAGATGAACAGCATTGTATCATAGGCAGGTTTCATGCTGGTTAAGTGCAAAAGGACTTGGCATGAATCACTGATGTCTGTTAGTCAGTCAGTAATATGCAGACTGTAAATAAGATATAAGCATAGGTTATACTCAGGGATCTGTCATTTTTTGTAAGCTTAAATGTCTGAGATGCTCTAACATAACTTGTATTTAAAAAAATAAGGCACTCTTGAGTAGGCTACCCAGTAATGATGCTCACTTGGAGAACTGGTTGATTTATACAGCTCAGATGTCACTGGTTTGAGCCTTCTGCCCAAAAGTGACCAGGAGTCCTCCTGTGGCAGTGCACAACTGGCTAAACTCTACTGTGACAGGTTGATATTTAGTCAACAAAGGTATCCTCATCTTGCCACACAATAGTGAATTGAGAGGACTGCAAGCATGCAGTGTGAGACACATCATTCCTCCAATTGACACTAACTGTCCCATAAAGCACTATGGGTCCGGCAGTCAATTAATGAATGGTTTTGACAGGTTGGTGTGTAGAGTACACTGACAGGCTTCATTCTATCTGCATTATGCACATAGGATATAGCAGTAAGCTTATACTGGCAAATAACTATCAGTTCCAAGATGTAGACAAAGTTGAAAATAATTGTCAGTTCCCCCCAAAAATGTGTTTTTTATGCAAATTTACTCTATCGGCTGACTACATACTCTTGTGCCGCTAGATGTATCAGGATTCAATTCCTCCTGTCATTTAACTATAGTTTGATTTTGACAGAAAAAAACAAATCATATCAAGCTGTAAGTGGATTACATACAACACCATTTTTTAATTTATTTTTGTCTTGCCTTCAGAGTCCATTCTTTTAAATAATCTTGCAAATTTACCAAAAATGATATGTTGCACAGTAGTAATTTTATACAACTTGATGTAACATGCATGTTTATGAAAACAAACAAAACAGCTATAATAAAGGGCTTTGAATTATGGGTTATTTGCTTATATACAGTATGCTTTGTAATGTGGGTTTGTTCTGAAAATAAGCTTTAAATTATTAATCATTCAGTAACAAAACAAAATGTCACCACCTCACAAAAAAGATTTCACCCCACCCCCTTTTTATGCAGTCTGCAATGACTTAATGAAAGACAGCAACAGAGAATAATTGATTTAATTGGTCATTTAGCAGTGTGCTTATAGTTAGATAATTTAATACAGATGGAATCTTCTTAGACTTTATCTTGCAGGTTGACAGTCAATGGCTTTAGTGCTCTAAACACAAAGATCCATGTCTAAAAGCACCTTGTCAATCCTTATTTACTTAACTGGAGCTTGAACACCCCTGCCTGAATTGTCTAAAAGCTTCTCAGGTTTCATCACCTGCATTCACTATGTTACATTACCCCTTGGGCCCCTGGCAATGATGCGATGTAGTATTAGTAATGTCTCAAAGAAACCATGCTACACTTTTATTAACTACATCATCTCAAAACAGTGCCCTGTCATGCAAACTGTGGGTGTGAATGCCTGGCTATAATACCAGCAGCACTGACAAAGGAAAGACATTCTTGTTAGTAAAGTGAAACCGCCATGACAGTACATTGAAAAGGAACATCCTATACTGCTAACTTTCAGAGCAGAAATGGTTCTGGGGAAATAATGCATTATGTAAGTAATTAATCTAAAAAATAGCTGTTCCTCATTCTGGGATTTGAAAGCTCTTTGTCCACAAAACATTCTTGCCAACACATTCATCAGAAAATCTGATCTCATCATAAACAATTATCATTAGATTTAAAGTTGTAATTATTGTGTCCACTCCTCCAATGTACAGTAGTTTTATATTTTAGTCTCTAAATAAAGATACTAAGGAACATGTTGGAAGACAACTGATTTAGGCTGATTTAAGCCTGATTACATTGCTGGTATAAGAAACCAAAATGTTTATTTATAAATAAGGAATTTTGAGGGTACAATTACTAAGACTTTTAATACAAAGTATAATGAAAAAGTTAAGGAATACAGTTACTGTTTGAGCACATATCATTTAATATAACATTTACATTACATATTATATACATCTAACATTTCTAGTATAACCACTGTCACGGACGTCCAAAGGGACTAACCGTGGAGAGCAGGAGAGCGGAAAAAGACCCATATGCGTAGTGGTGAGACGGGAAAAAGGCCCGGGCTCGTAGTGCAAAGAGTTCAGGAGTGCCGTATAGAAACCTATGCCCTCAGGTAGTGGACGTGGGGCGACCTGGTGCTAGGCGGGTCTCAGGACATCCAAACGTCAATGCTGAGCGAGGGCAGAGTGCAAGACCCGGAAATATATAGCCCAAGGGAAAGAGAGTGAATGGAAGGACAGCAGGCAGGAAACTAGGGACAGGACTGAGAAGGAGCGCCCTCTGGCTGCAGAGGGCGTGACAACCACTTGCACAGAGAAGCCACACTTCATGCACAAATTAGTTTCTCCTGTTTTTATTAAATTAAATATGCATACCTAATGCATAACAAATGTTTAATTTGAATATACCTACCATGCAGGGAAATATTATGGTTAATAGTACTATAACAGAAGTACGTACAGTAGGTTGATTAGAATATTCAGTATTCTATGCAAGTAATCAGAAACAGAAATTAATTTTACAATCACTACCAGCCTCCATTGAGAAAGGCTAATATTGAATCCTATTTTTTCTCGTGTTCACTGAATGCCCTGTGAAAAACCATTAAAATTCCAGTAGAGTTAGAACATCAGAGATTGAGATTTTTTTAGTTTTTACTAAAAACTAAAATTCATAGGGATTTGTGAAATGCAATAAAAAATTTCATTCACAAATATTACTTAATTTTCTTATTTCTTGCGCTTATAATGATCATGTCTCCTATTAAAAAACTAGAGCCATGACAACTCCAGGACCAGACTCCCAGCCTTTGGTGTCACCCACTGAGGTAACAAGGTATTCTTGGGTATATTGTTAACCATGCTTCTCCTCATGGGCAAAACTCTTAGTACCACACTGAACAAGAGTTTCTTTTTCTGTAGTGCTCCAAAGCCACCGTCTACACGCAAACTGACAGCTTACAAACTGTAGGGTTCTCAAACAGCAGAAATCTGCAGACTTACAGTATGCTTCAGGGGATGCCTGACAGCTCACTATATTACATAATGCAGAATTATGCCACACCTGTGACCCTTACACAGTCAGCCACAGGGAGTGGAACCACTGATAATCCACCAGTATTGACAATCAAATAATTTTAACCACAACCCCCTTTCAAACTCCACAATGTCTTCCTAATTTTTATTACACCAGTAAACCAATATTTAACCTTTACCGTTAATAGCATAACCTATGCAGCTGATCCTATTCAACTAGGGGCACTTACTATAACCTAATGCTGCACATCTGACAAAGTAGCAGGGTTACTGGGATACCTTTTAGCCCCAGACATGATTTACTCACAATCTATAACTCTATTCTAACTGTTAGGGCAAGACCAGAACTCCTAATATTTGGGGTTCAGCCTCAGGAGTTCTTTATCCCCTGATCTCCCTGTCCATAACATGGAGAAAACCAGCTGCTCAGAGAATGCTTCCTGCATGATAGCTAGAGATATTCTTTGGGATAACCGACTGTGCTTCTCCCTTCAACCATCTTACATAACTGTGTCATAACCAAATTCATTTAACCTTCGCAACTGAGACTGATTTTGACTAAACTCAGTGGGAGCTCTAAGCAAAGAGATTTAACTCTAAAGGGACCTTTAATCAGCATCTGTTCTGTTGCTTCCACAAAGCTTGCACTTAACAAGAAAGCACATTCCTGCACAATCTGTTTAAATATTCTGAAACATTGACCTGAATGATATTATACCCTTTCCTAGACACTCAGAACAATAAAATCCCTTAAACCTAACATTCTTAGAACACAACAAGATAGGACTGCAAACAAGAGGGTGGCAGTTTAATAACTAAGTGAATATAAGAGTTGGGCAGAACCTCAACCACCTGGCTGAGCAGCCTGTACATGATACTCACCACTCTTTGAGTAATGAAATATATCAGATATATCCTATCCCCTGTCTTTTTCAGTTTTCAGTTGTGACCACATGTCCTTTGTTCACTACCTACTGTGAAACAGTTCCATATGTTACCTTTCTGTACCTCTTAAGATTTTGAAAACTTGGATCAAATCTCCTCTATTCTGGATTGAAGAGATTTAGCTACCACAACAGTCTATATATTGTACTACAGTTCTTTGAAGCCAGGTATCATTTTGTTGTTCAGTTTGAACTCTCTATAATTCTTTAATATCTTAGCTTAGTATGATGACCTTAACTGAACACAGTTTCTAGATAAGGTCTTACTAATGCATTGTAGAGCTTAGGCATACCTTACCTGGATTTAAATTTCACACTTTTTGCTATGTGCCTAACCATTGTGTGTGCTTTTTCATCCTCATATTACCTTGATAAGGACATAGAGGAATGTACAAAACACCCAGATCCCTTTCATTTGCAAGTTTGAAGTACCCATGTGATATGTGATAGTTTTCCTACTTCCAGTGTGGTTCACTTTGTATTTATTAGTGCTGAATTTCATTTGTCAAATGTCGCCCCAGTTCATTAATTTGTCCAAGTGTTTCTGCAACTTCTTGTCACAGTTTCTGTCACAGTTTGCCCCTCCCCTTATTTTAGTATAATCAGAACATTTGAATAGATTGCTAACTATACAATAAACTAGATTATGGAAATAGATCAGGAAAAACAACAGGCCTAAAAATTCTTGCTGCACACTACTGTTCACAAATACTCATTAGAGGTTAACTTAACATAACTCCCCAACTTTAGATAACACAGTTTACTGCTAATTAACCAGTTCTCAGTCCATTTACATACATTACTTGGATTTCTATGACTTTTAATTTGATAATTAACCTTTTATGACGAACCTTATCAAATGCTTTCTGGAACTTTATATATATAATATCTGTTACACTGCAATTCCTGAGATCTCAGGGCCGAGGCAATGACAAGCCAAGTTCCAAGCTCAGGTTCACAGGGAAGCCTCAGGAGTCTTTGTTTAGGCTTGGTGGGAGTTTGCCTTAATGAGAGATGTTGAACTAATAATGTAGGCTGATTGAAAAATGGAGCTGTATGAAATAATGAGAGCTGGAAAAGGGCTGCCTAGATGCAGCAGAGAGACTGGCTTGAATACAACTGTCTGAAAAATATTAAGCCAGGAAAAAAGCTGCCTAAATGCAGTGGAGAGACTGGATTGAATACAGTTGTTGGAAATGAGGAGGCAGACGGGAATGAGATTGAGACGAGAATGAGACAACTACAGTGGAGACAGCTAGAGAGCCATAGCTTTGGAGGAGACAGAGGAAAAGGAAAAATGGGTGAAAAACTACAAGCCTAGAGCAACGGCAAAGGCTGAATGGCCCCACCGATTCAGTGCTTCTGAATTGAGGAAAAAACAAAGCTTTTGTCGAATGATCATTTCAGTACTGTAAAGCTTAGCAGTTGAATCAGGGCCTCACATTCAAAAATGAGTGGCCTGTTATAAGCTCCTTGTCACAGATGTCGGAAAGGGCATGCCATGGAATGAGCAGTAGACACCCTATGCGTAGCGGCAAAAAGGGGCAACACGGAGGTTAGCCCAGGCTCAGGGGGGCAGGATGATGTCGGTGTAGAAACCTATGCCCTCAGGGCAAAGACGTGGGGCGACCTGGTACTCAATGCTGAGCCAGGAGCAGAGTAGACACAGGAAGTAAATAGGCTACACAACAAGACACACCGGAAAGACATGGTTAATCACAGGGAACTAGGAACAGGACAGAAGTAGAGCACCCTCTAGATGTACAGGATGTGATACTCCTGGCCCCTCACCTCCCTAGTTTAAATATTCCTCAATCTGTGCAACAATAGTAGTCCCCCTTGTCCAATAAATGCACTCATTTTTATAGTCACATCTTAAATCTCCATATTTCCTCATGTGTCCCTGGGGCAGGGGCATAGCCAGGAATTGATTTTTGGGGTGACCTGGGCTCTAACTGACCGTGCTGCCAGCATTGGGGCACCCCTCCAACAATTTACAATCCAATCCTCATGCGATATAATCAAACAGCAGAATTAGCGGAAATATATACATACTGTCTCTCTCTCTCTCCCTCCCTCTCTACTCACACACACTCACACACACACACACACACACACACACACACACACACACACACGTAGCGGAGCTAGTTCGGATACGGTGACGTCATCGCCCTCACTGCGCGTAGCAGGGACCTCAGCTGTCTGGGCTGAGGGAGGTCTCCTTTAGCTCAAGCGGCTGGTTCCCTGTTGTGTTACACTGGAGACCCGGGTTTGCGCCCCAGGTTCTGTGGGACGGAACGGGGTGGCGGAGGGCACGAGACCGCGCGGAACCGCGATGGTCACACACACACAGGTTAAGCAACAACTACCTAGGCTGCCAAATGCTACTAAGCCACGGCAGACACACACAAAAAATAACAATCACTGCCTACCTTTGTTGTGAGGTTTTGGCCTTCAAGAGCAGACACAGACGTCAGGGTTTGGAATTGAATATGGCGATAATCTCGTCACTGCCTAGAGTGTCGGAAAGTTCCCGTTCAAATGATAGTATAGACAAGTTATTCAGTCAGTGGATCGCTCCAGCTCAAGGCAATGTCTATTGGGGTACATCTCCTCCTGAATTTCCATGAAGTGGGAATGCCTTTGGGCCCCTGTCATGAAATTATGTAAGGAGCTGAGAGTTTCAAAGAAAGTGCTTACGTGTCCAGATACCATGGTCACAGTGCAGAGAATGGGTGAGATTTAGACAGTGAGAACTACACTGAATGTAAACAGCTTCACGAAAAGTTTGTATTAATATTATTTGCACACCTCCCCGGTTTCCAGACATGACCGATGCTCCATCGAAGCAAAATCCAATGCACAGAGAGGAATCCAGTCCCAGTGGCTCCAAAACCTGTAGTATTTTTTCTGATATTCCGTTAGAAGTCATGTCTGCTGTCTGCAGAAATCCAACTGCCTTTCTTTGATTGCACCTGCATGAAAGTAGCAAATGCACACTGAGACAAGTTCACGTTTAGACTTATCTTTATACTCGTCAGCCAAGATAGCATAAAACGTAGAAGGTGCTTGATGCAATTCACCTTTTATTTTCCTTAACAGTAGTGAAGCTACTGTATTTCTGGGCTCATCAGATTTGCATTTTTATGAAGCCGTTTGACCCTATTTTCAACTTCTGGGTCATACTTTGTGATAAGCTTGAACATTTCTATAAAATTCCCTTTGTTACCTGACTCTTCAGTTTACCTGTACCCTCGAAGTGGAATATCCTGCTTTGTGCACATCAAGACAATTTCCAAAACAACTTTCACATGCTTGAGGTTTCTCTCTTTAAATGAAATGTTAGCATCACCCTGCAATTGATTTAGCACTGTCCCATGACCTCTGACTTGCTAAGTGCTATATGATGCTGTTTACTGTTCTCATGTTTTGAACAAGGCTGTCTAAAATATTTTCAATTTTTAAATTCTTCTCTACTGAACACTAACTCAGTATGCATCTCTGGGAAGTGTCTTCAGGCTTTACTGTATTCTAGCCACTTAAATTTTTCATACCACTTTATCGAAAAACAGCGTGCCTTTCCTGCTATTGTCGCTGCTGGGAATGATTGCAACTTGGGTTGATTGACTTGGTTTCAATGGCAGACACATCTGATGGTGGTCCTGTCACCGTAGACGCACCTCAGATAAAGAATCTATGGCTGTAGTGTTAACTCCTGTCATCTCCACAGATTCCTGCAGCATCTCATGTGTCTTATTATTAGTTTCGGGGCTGGTCTGGTCATCTAAAAGTGGCTTTTTGAAAAACGTAGATATTTGCATTTGTTTTGCCATGTTGGCTAATAAACCAAAATTCTAGGGCTAGATAGTTCTAAGAGTGTCTAATGAAGATGATAGCCAATTAGGCTACACATGCACTGTACCATTGCAATTACATAATTTTCTTATTGGTCACAAAAGATACAGCGGGCCAATAGCAAATTACATTAAAAAATCAAATCACATAACATTGAAAAGCAAATCATGTAACGCGAACAAGGAAAAAAAATCTTAAATTACTTTGGACTGATTGGGTAGGCCTAGGATCAATCAGAGTGGGCCTGGCCAACCTGTGACTATGCCCCTGCTTGCACGTGGCACTCATTGACGTCCTGAGAAATCCATGGTATAATTTCTGATCATAAGCTTATAAGATAAACGCTTAAATTTGTCTTTCAGAATCATCAGTCAATTCTCATGGATCCAACCTTGTTCTGTTCAGGGGTTTGTCCATTCATTTAGGGAGGTCTGCAACTTGAGCACCAGGCAGGAAACCATCATAAGAGAATCTTATGAAGACTTTGGTTTTTAAAAACAGTTTGCGAACAGTTTGTCTTCTTGAGGTCTGGCCGCAAGGTAGACAAAGCTATAGCTTTGTTCAAATTTCTTGGATATTCTGGATGTCAACAGAAAGGAAGAGTCCAACTGTTTTATTGGTCAGACAAAAATAACAGTGGGTTTGTGAACACAAGATAAAAGCAAAGCGGGTTCTTGCTTTTAAGGTACGACATTACATGCTGGTGATTGGCTGAGATGCTATCGGGTTTGATTTTGGTATTCTGTCATTGATGAACCTTCCTTTGGTGATTTACCATTAAATTACCTGTGAATTTAAGATCATGTCCAGATGTGCCAACAATTCTGCTAGACATCCAGGCACCAGAGGTGGACATCCATCATGGGGAGTACTTGGTTGTCACTGTCCCTGGAAAGATCATTATCCAGAAAACAAAATGATCTCCCTTACTTTCCCATATGCCAAGACCACTGGATCATTCTGTGTCCATGATTAAAAAAGGGGCCTTTTTAGCTACATTCCTGTGCCCTCACACAGAGAGGCACCAGGCTGTTTGGGCAAGGCACACAAAGATTATAAAAATCTTAACACTTAATTCTAAGCAAATTAATAGACCTTGTCCTTAAAAATTCACCTTTTCAAGGTTATAATGTCCTGAGAAGTTGTTGTCCTGAGAAGTTGTTGTCCTTCAAAGCAAAAAGAGAGAATGAAGTGGTGTTCCTATTAGGTCTGAGCATTGACAGTCAACATTTGCATCAGTTCTTGAGAATTCAGGGACAACATGGAACAAAACATTTATGCAGACAGGATACAATTTACACTTATATAGGTGGCTGATTGTCTATTACTGAGATTTAGCATACATGGATAATATATGGAGAAAACCAGGGGCATTATGAAGGGTCAGGATGTTTACTAAGGGTAGGTAAGCTTTTGATGGAATATTTTGATTCCCTATCAGATTATCAACTGAGTAAACCCATTCTGTCCCTCCTGTAAGGTCCTGATGCATGAGAGTCACATTTAGACTACCTATGTCTGGTCTCCTGGAGAGTGGTTCTGCGTCCTGCCTTATTAAAGGCATTGAATTTAAGTCAATGACCCGAGTACCTTCTTGTATGATGGTATCCAATGCAACTGTGTGCTTTTTAACGGCATCAACAATTCACCTTTTTGTTATATGTTTCTATGATTTCAGGTGGTACCAAACTGGGTCACCCCTGTAAGTTAAGAGTTCCTCCTTCAACTGGCAGGTCATCAGTCTGATCTTGACTCCGCATTCTGATAGCTGTATCATGTTGATCATGAAATACAGTAACAGCTAATTGTGGTGAGCTAATCATGCAGTTGTTTTTCATCTGTTCTAATTGAGGGTCTGTGTGTGATTCTGGAAATGTCTTGTGTGTAGCTAGCAATTATTGTATTACAAGTTTCCGCTCTGAGTCTTTCCAGACTTTCATATCTTTCACTTACTTTTTGCAAAATGGTCAGAGGAGATTAAACAAACTGCAGACTGAATGTCTAGCAATCTTTCACATTGATTTCAATGGTGACATTGACATACTGTATGGGCAATTTGCTTTGCCTTTCTAGAGTCGAACAGCTCAGAGAATGCTTGAAGGCAAGCCTCTTTTATCTTAACTCAGTAGAATAGAGTCAGTGTCCGAAGCTTCAAGCTGCAAATTACAGTAAGTGTCTCCTGGGGGTTGGACTGAGAACTTGTCTGCTGACTATGTGTGCAATTAGCTTTTCTATCCTGGTCAGGCGAGTGGCATTGGAGTTTTATTGCTTATACCTGGGCTTGCCCAATTTCCCTCTGTTCTCTGGACTCCTATCATGACTTTGATGCCTTGTGCAGTCCTGTAGATGTGGACTGCAGCATGGTTTACCCCACCTCACAGATTTTACCCATTTCAGGGTTGAATTGGCCTCAGTTGCTTTAACAGCAAGGACAGGCTCAGATTCTGGAGGTTTGTGAACTTTACTCTCCCATGCTTTTTGTGCCTTACTTCTGATAAAAAACTGTCTTCGCATCGGCATGTAGCACTATCATGTCTGTGACTGATGGGTAAAGGTTTGCAAGGAATAAACCCTCATCCCTCATAAGTTAACAACCTCATCAGATCCCCAATAATTTTCCCTGTGAAATATGTGTGCCTGAATTTCTAACAATATACATGAGCAAATTCTTGTTTTCACATGCTTAATATGGTAGGCAGCAAACACAGATGAAACAGGATCTGCTATAGACATGGCATTGCCCTGCTGTCATTGCCCTGCACAATTCTGTAAAAAATGTTACGAATAGCTGGTGTTTACCTATTAATCTGTTTAAGTACTGAATGCACTGATGTTTTCTAAAACAATAACAGTTTGACTTGATCAGTGGCTTTTGTCTCATAATCTAGTGTATACTTTAAATCTTCAATATAACATTCCACAGTATGATCTGGAGCAGCTGGATCAAAGGTCCTCATATCTCCACTAGTTTTCTGAGTCAGCAAAGGAATCATAAAGGGTAGTATAAGTAACACTGTCCCCTAAATCTAAATATTTGTATTCTGAATATGCTAATATGCTTTATTTTGCTAAGGCCTGTGGAGTGTGGGACCACTTCTACTAGTTGGAGTTATCTGTTGGGAAGATATCCCTGTAGGAGACTCTCCCAATGAAGGCTTGGCTGAGAGCCTAGCTAGGGAGATAGCAAGACCTGTGAGAGATGTGCTTTCGCCTGAGGCACACGATTCAGGTTCCCTACTGGAACCTCATCAGTTTCCAAAACATTTAGATTTCCCTTTCGTGAAAACACACCAGAATCTCATCTTTGACTTCCTGAGCTATTATTTTTTCTCTTTTTCATTAGTAATGCCCAATAGTTCAGTTTGCTCATTTTTAAAAATCTCCAGTTCACTCTGGAGCTTTTGAACTTTCAACAACTTGTTGCAAGCCAGTTCAAGTTGTCTGAAAGATTTAAGGCGTAGCTGCACAAAAGTTTGACTGAATCTTTACCAAAGGCCTTTTTGCTTTTCTGCTTGGGACTTCTGAATCTGGTTTAAAACAAAATTTTCAATACTGTCTCGGTATCAATGGTGATCAGCCTCAGATATTTTTAGTAGAAATGCCTCAATTAGTGATAGACAGTTAGCCATTGTTACCAATATCCCACTGAAACTTTTGACACACTACAGATCTCACCCAGAGATGCACAGTAGTACTACAATCACCAGCAGGAGCTGCTGTCACTTAATTGTCAGACATAGAAGTAACTTTAAAATAGAACTGTTAAGCACTTTGGTTAAGGGAGAAATACAGCCAAATCTTTGACTGAGCAGCTCTTTTGAGGAACCCTCTCTACTGGCTATAAGAGATGGGTGACTCCTTAATGCAGGAGCTGCTTTTACGTGGTAACCGACTACTCCACCTAGCAATTATTAGGGTGCTAGATACTTTCCCCCCACCACAGGATTCTGGATTTCTATCTCCCAGACCAGTACATCCACACAGCAGATAAGACAATTATCCTACATGATATCTTATTTTATTACAGTATTACAGTCTTCCCATCACGCAAAAGAATCCCAATAATATAGCAATTCCTATGACTTCCTACCCAACAGACAAGAACACATGACAGAATTTATCTACAAAAGACACTAACTACAGACCATATATAGAACCCCATGGACCCAGGTATCAACAGGAAACCAAATGTCCCAAAAGAGCAGTCCAGCAGTTCTATTCTACAGTAAAGGCTCTGGTCAGTGACTTGACGTGCCTCCCCATGCCACAATGAAGAAACTCTGTGCAGTTTCGGCCATCCTGAATAATGTGTCCCTGATGCTCCACCCTGGCCTCCAAGTCAAGTTTTGGGTAGAGAGGACAGGAAGATGATGCTGCAGCCTTCCTCTTCTGCTTTCAGTCACAAAAGCCCAAGTCCAAGTTCTGTCCTAGGTCCATCCTCTGCAGTCTCTGTCTTTTCCGGCTTCTACCCTGTGTGTCAGTGTAGTTTTCGTAGCTCCCCTAATAATGACTCAGGACTCCACATGGGGCTGGAAGTGTCACTTTGATGCCTTGGGTGTGGACAGAGTTAATTGTTCTGTGCTCATTGATGAACTGTCTATATATACTGTACATGGGCAGATTAAACAATTAATTGTTCATCTCTGGACTGAGTGGTAATTGCCTGGTGTCTTGGAGGGCCTTTCATCAATGGAAGAAAGGTCAGAGAACAAGGTGCGAAATTAATCTAGACTTTGGGTGACACTGGCCATTCAATGTAAACTTAACGTCAATACAACCCTAGACATCTTTCGTCCCATACCCATTTTTTCACTCAGTGACATCACCATTTGTGAAAAGGGTTAGAAATATCTTAATATGGTACCATACTAATTGACTTATTACTCTTGAATGGATACTCATGTCTTGAGAGATCACATTTCTGTGGTCAAAAACCCCAAACCCCAGAATTAAAATTTGTAACACCAGGATGCTTGTAGACATTCCAAACAGTCATTGACCAGAGGTCCGCACTGCATTTGTGGTACAAATATATGTACAATATATTATACTATAACAAATATAAAATTGACATTATTTACCTAAGTAAAACACAATGGGCTGGAGTACAGCAGCTTAAGCAATATGGACTATGCTGGACACTGTCCTGAAAGGGAAAATGAGAAGAAGAACATCAAATTCATAAGAGTGGGTTTGCCTTCAAGACTCATCAGATACCTTCAAAAATTCCCTGTTGGAATCAATGAGCACCTCATGACTCTGCACCCCAAATTAACAGGGATCCAATATGCCTTCATGTTTTCCGCACCTAATCTAACACAGGTACCTGATTGACAATGTCATTGTTTGTGCGAACTTCATGATCATCAGAGCAATGAAAGGAGCTCATTATTCTTAACACTTAGCATTCAGAAAATGAAAGTCTACCATCAGCAAACTACAGATGACCAAACTCCAGTGCCTTTGATTCACATCCACAATGAGTGCCTGGAAAATGTAGAGTTCTAAACATTGGGAGTTATCTTTCACAGATGTCTGATGCATTCAGACATCCACATTACCCGAAATCTTGAAGTGTGGTCATGCACTCATCATTTCTTCTATTCCTACAGAACTGAAACATGAACAAAATCCAAGATTTAAATGGATTGAAGTAATATTACCAGTGTTGTTTGGGAATTCTTTTGTATGAAGTGGGAGGACTGATGCACCAGCAGCAGTGTTCTCTCGCAAGCAAGCAGCACAAACAATGAAGCAGTGAAAATCTGCCATAAACTCTGCTGAGTTGATCTGAATGTGAGAATATATGCTCCCAAAGAAGGCCTTCCTCTCCCAGCTTAGCCAAGGAAATCACACCAGGAGAGGTATAAGATAATCTTTTTAAAGGTAAGGCAAAAGCAAAAAGCAAACCAGATGTCACCAGAAACAACATCTGCTCAACCTAGCAGAGCGTATGCAGATATTGGTCTTATTAGCGTGTCAGTGTAAAAAGTACCAAGTGAGGCTGCCTGAATAGGATCTTCCACTTTAAGGTCTAGAATAACGTCTTAAATTGTACTGTATAAGCTTCCAGCAATCAGAAAAGCATGGTAGACTGATTTTAGTTTTGATATTCTTATATTATTCTAACTCTTAGGTAATGGGTTTCAAACATTTATAATAATTTCAAACAAATGTGATTTTTGGCATCTTCTATGGGCAATAAGTTAAAAAAATCCATGTTAATACAATTTACAAATTTCAGACGTGTCTTTTTTTCATTGTGACTGAGAACTGCTTTGCCATTGTAACATAAGCAGTTGGAACCCTGATTCAAACGCCCATCCCTGGCACACCTCCAAGCGCTCCAGCCCTGCAGCTCAAACGAATGAGCAGCACCATGGTGCAAGGAATTTGAACACTCTGAACAGCCCAGTGAAGTGGTGTCACTAGAGGAGGCGTATTGTGCCTAATGTTCCCTTCTTGTTAAAGTATATAAACCAGACGATTCTATTTTACGATTTTCTATTTTAGGAAACCAGTTTAAGGTGCTACATTTATAATATATGATTAGATCTAGGGATGGAGCTTAATGTTGTATAGACAGAGACTGAATGTATATACATTATAAACAACAAGGTTTCTTAATGTTTAATTAACAATATTTATTCATACAATGAAAATCTTTTAATTTCCAGTATAAACCATAGATTACATTGTGTTTACATTTACAAATCACATTCAGTTATAATTAAAAAATTGAGACTGTGATGTTATGATGAAAACAAACAAATAAAAACAGCCAAATCCATGTAAATCCTGCACATCATAGACTTTTGAAAGATAGATTAATCATATTTAAAGGGATAATCTAAGTTTCAGTTTCAAATTAACTTTCATACTGGTTTGATTAAGCTCAGTATGAGACAATACTATTTGTTGATGGTAATGATTTGGAGAAGCTGGTTGGATAAAAGTGACAGAATAGTTTGCCAACTCTGGGTTTACCCTTGATACTGTAGGCGTTTTATTGATATATCCATATTCTTTGGGCTTTCCTCAGTATCGAATTATATCCAGATTACGATAACTGTGTTCATGTTATTTTTCTGCAATAATTACATGCAGATGCAAGCTTTAGCCTCAAGTGGTGTTTCCTCATATAAAAGCAATTGTTTCTTTACTGCACTAAAACTATATTAGGGCTGTTGTAACAGAGGGAGGAGCAGTGTTGTTATAAAACAATTGTCTTTGCAAAAACAATGGTTTTAGGGAATGATTTAATTCATGTTATATGTAAAAAGCAATACAATGTTACATAAATATGAAAGGGCTTCTGAAAATTTGAAACACCCTAAATGGCATAAGATCAAATTTTGGATTAGATTACAGTAATATGCCACTTCTATTTATTTACCAAAATCAAATGTTAAAAAGTCTGTCCTGAGAAAGATGCAGCTGCTCAAACAATACTAACTAAAGGAGTATCAATTTGAATTGTCTTTTCTTATGAGCAGAAAAGATAAGCAACTTTATTTTTTCTTACATTTATATAATCATAAAATATGAATAAATATACAGTAAGAGGTTTGTCAGCCATTGACCTTATTTACGTTTTAAAATGTCACAAGAATACTAGTTCTATGTTTTCTTTGAAACATGTGGTAACAGTTCAAATCTAGACAAAAATATTTTTGTTTATTGTATTCTGCATTAGGATTTTTTTTAATACATAGTAATGATATACAGTAATTCCATTATTAGAAAGCTATTTATTCCCAAAAGGAATCTAACCAAAACACTGAAAAAGTATCAATTCATGCCTAAAATTATTAAAATATTTTTTAGATTTTTTATTCAATAATAACATGTACTGTAAAAGCCGTAGGGGGTATCAAGATAATATCTACAAGCAGAACTATTTCCATCTAAAGTTTACCTGACATTTTGGACAATGCATTACAGACTGCTTATGTCACAGAGTGACACAATTTGGGTGTAGGGCAACAACCTTAAATTTGCATAGAATGGCCAGTGTCTCCGAAAGGGTGGTGCATTCGTCTTTCCTTGTTCCTGGGCTTCCCATTGATCAAAGGTCCTCTTTGCGCAGACACTCGTTAACTACCAGACAATTCAAAGGGTGCCTTGTGAGAGAAATCTAGCTGGGCCTCAGATTGACAGGGGGCTCTAGAAAAGGGTATGAATACACAATGCATTATTACAACTACTGTAGTTATCTGCATATAGCCAGCTGATCAATGAGTCCCAAGCAGTGTACGGTGTATATTGTTTTTTTTGTTAGGAGAGCTTTTAGACACCAGAGAGCAGTGGAGGAGCATTATCTTCCTGTCCCCACTACCTGAAGCAGGACTCAGAGAAAACCAGGGTGGTGGGGGGGACATAAGAGACCACATTGTCCAGAATGGCTGGGACAGAGACAAACATCTGAAACTGAGTTTCTTTGATGTGGCACCAGGAGGCATACCAGGTCGCAGTCTAGAGCTGTTTTTAGAGAATTACAGACATCTCTAGACATCTAGACATCTCTTGTGGGACACAAGGGTTTGCTAAATGTAGTCCATGGGGCCTTGTGCTGTTCTGAAATGTGTTTCCCTTGGAGATACCTTTTGTGTGGTGGGTTCTGTTTAGGCCACGATAGATACTGTAATTGCTAGGTAACATAATAAAGGTATTATGTAGGATGCCTGTCTTGTGTGGTCTTTGGGGGCACTGGTGGTTCTGGAAGAGAGAAAGAACCTGTTGCGTGGTAAAAAAAAAAGGTCCCAACAACCTCCTAATTACTAGGTGGCTTAGTTAGTTACAAAAGCAAAAATGATTCCTGCATTTAGGAGTCACCATCCATAACAATGATAAAATATTCTGATTCTGCATTGTATTGAAGAGGGGGGAGGGGTTGTTTGATTTATTTCAAAATACAATAAAATGAAGAATATACAGTACAAGAACAATACCTAAGGGAAATTTTCCTTAAATTGTATTGTGCAGTTTTTCTCACTTGCAATATTGTAGGGAATTGATATCAGATATCTAAATAATACATTCGATTTCTCACTTTTGATCTTTCTATCACATCTGTTGTTCATCTATATTTCATTTTTTTCATCCATTTAACTGATGCATGTGTTGTTATATATTATATACTGTATATCAGTATACAGCTGGAATCATCTTACATTTTCAGTTTGCCTGTTAGAAATAATTAGCGTGCATAATTACATGGTAGTTCGTGACAAAGTTGTATTTAAAGGAATAATTACACAGCAAAACTTAGATGAATGTCTTTGTTGTACAACAATTGGACACATATATTTACTTCACATTGCCTAAAGTGATTCTCAGTCCTGTGTAATGTGTTATAACCTGCAGCTGCTGCTTTTTAAACTAGTGTAATTGCAGCTATTTTCCCAGATGAATGGTGAACTGGGTGCATGGTCTGATTCAGAGCTACAAGGGCATTGTGAGGTCAGAAGGCTGAAAACAAAACTCTTGGCAAGTGCCTATGGTGGATGAAGAAAGGTAAAAATGCTTACATTGTACAAATAGTGATATACTGTAACTGAGAAAAACTGTGATGGTGATGATAAAGATGATTTATTTATTTGATTAGCTGATGTCCTTATCTAGGCTGATGTACAATGATGGATTTCAACACAAGTAGGTTTTACTTTTATCTGAAGCTAACAGAGGAAAGGACAGTCAAAACAAAAACTAAACTCCAAGCAAACTTATCTCTGTGTAGTGAGGACGGATGAGTTGTTGACACTGGGTTTTGTATTAAAATGTTTTTCAAGACATTGACCATTCTTACCTTAGAAAATGGCTGTCTTATTAATTTATAGGGGACCATGCAACATATAAAACTTTCCTAAAGATATCTTTGAATATTTAATATTTAATTACTGTATTTAAATAATGTATAGATATTATTTTTTACTGTCTTTATGTTTTTTAGATACCTTTCAATAATTACATATAATTTCAAGATTTGTTTGTTTCAAAATATCATATCAATGAAATCTTAATTTTAGTCTTAAATTGTAAATCAGTTACCAAGTTATTTTTAAGATTGCTTTAAGAATGTACATTAGAATGCTACTATTACAAATAAATTAGATATCATGAAAATAAAGTAAGGATTTAAACCCATCTCAGAAGAGACGGTAGATAATTTGACTGGAAAGCCATTTAAAAAAAATGTAAATGAACAACACAGAATTGGTTCCAAATGAAATAGGACGTTTGGCCCATTCAGCTCATTTGGACCAACTGGAATACCTCAATTTAATTCAATTCAAGCGTGTGTTCTCCAAAAATATTTTCTTTGTTGATGCCAACATGTATTCTTTTTACAAAAACAAGAAGTATCACTGAACATTTGTTCTGGAATGATATATAATCATTTTTTAGAGCTATTCAATAAAGCCTGTCTGATAGTTCTGCAAAAACGTTCTGCTTTCAATGCTCTTGATAAAAATCACTTTCATGGATGGTATAGTTTTACGATGAGTACCTGTTTATATAATTGACATTGAAGTAATGTATTTTTCCTTTATATATTCATCCATCCACTTTCTAAGCACTTTATCTGATACAGTGTTGCAGGGGAGCCAGAGCCCTTCCTGGCAAGCAAGAAGTGCAAGGTGGGATAAACGCTGGAGAGTATACCAGTCCATCGCAGGGCACAGAGACACAAATACACACGCTCACACCGGTTTTCTTAGAAGCCAACTAACATGCCAGTACTGTATATCTTTGGGACTTTGGGAGAAAACAGGAGCCCCTGGCAAAAGCCCACGTGAACACAGGGAGAACATACAAAATCCATACAGATAGCACCCAAGGCCTGGAGTTTGAACCCAGGGCCCAAGCACAGAGCTGCCTTCATTTTGGAACATACTGCTCATAATTTATTCGAAGATCTACTTATATATTTATTTTTAGATAACTCTGGTTGACGTCTTGTTCATTTTAAAATATCTGCATGGCATACTGAGATAATTTTAACTCACTCCCTGTTCATTTTAGAATTCTCGGAATTACTTCCTAGTCATATTATCAGCAGTCCATTCTGAGACATCTCTATATTTCTAATGATTTACATAAAAAAATTCTCTAAAACATTCCCAGTAGATAAATGTTTTTCCTTGTAAATATTTATGAAGATTCTACTTATTTTAAGAAATATATGATTAATATTTAGATTACTTTATATGAATTCCTATTCATTTAAGTGAAAGCTATCAATTACAGATAATTTCATATAAATTACCAATACATTCTGATAACTTATCAATAAATGGGAGTTTGTATAGTGATAAACTGAAATGAGTTAGATATTGCGAGTTATGAATTTTAATGAAATAGATTCCCAAAATAAAATTACATGTTGACAGATAATATATCCACGTGTACATGCAATTTTTTATATTTTAACAGGATACAAATATTTAAAATGAGAGAAATTCAATCCATCATTGTTTTGTTATACCCAGGCTGGGAGGGGTCCGCAGCCCGACACTGCCATGGGAAACTGGAACATTCCCACCAGTGCTCGTCCATCCACTGGCCCTATGAGAATACACTTGGTTCGTCTCTTCATTCCTCCTTCAATCTTTCAATCAGACAGCCAATATAACAATGCCTGATTGTGTCATCCTCTCACATAATCAGTTACCTATCCTTTCTGATTCTCTCAAGCGCCGGCGCATTCCTGCAACCACAGTTAATCAGACACCAGCCAGATCCAATTCCTGAAAATGACAGCGCACAATCTAATCATCCTACTGTATCACGTCTCTTGTTTCTCACTGCAAATTCTATTTAAGCCTTCCTCAACCCGCACTTCACTGCTTGATATTAAACAGTCAACTGTTTTCTTGAGCTCCTCTCCCTTTCATAACCTTAGTGAATCCTCTCTTCTGCCTCTTTGGATTTTGACACTGCCTGCTGCGGAGCACTGGCTTTGTGGCTAAGGATCTGTACCTGTGGCTGGAAGATTGCCTGTTCAAATCCCGCAGCCGGCAGAGGAATCCTACTCTTTTGGGCCCCTGAGCAAGGCCCTTAACCCCAAGTGCTCCAGGGGAGCTGTATAAATGGCTGACCCTGCGCTCTGACCACAAGCTTCTCTTTCCCTGTCTGTGTGCCTGTGTGTCTCATGGAGAGCAAGCTGGGGTATCCGGAAAGACACATTCCTAATGCAAGAAATTGTATATGGCTAATAAAGTAATCTTAACTTATCTTATCTTACCCAACTCTGAATTCCTCTTGCCCTGTTGGATTTGTTTGCTACCTGGCCTGCATAGGGTTCTTCATACCTTTTGTGACAGATTGATCTGCTTATTTAAGGCACAAGTCCCTGCTAGATTTATGCTCAGGTACTGAGCTTCTTTAACCATCACACCGCCAACTTTGCCTTCTATTCAAATCTCTAAAGTATTTTCTCATTAGAAGCATCGGTCTCACTCAGACCTTTTCTCCCCCCCTTTTTTTTGTAGCCTCTCTTAAGTCAGTTGTTTCTTCTGTGGAGTCATATTGTTTCTTATGTGCAGATCGCAATCAAGCCAAAGATTCCAGTACACTTCTGGCCAGTCCACAGCATTTATTTCCACTTTATCACTAACCTCTTTAACTCAAAAGGATGCCCTGTTATTTTAGTAGTTATTGATTAGTTCTGTAAGGTGGCCCTCTTAATTCTGTTTCCCAAATTACCTTTAGTTTCCAATAGTTTCATCAAATAAATTTTCAATAAGGAACTTTAGGAAAAGCCTATTGAAAACGTTTTTTGTCATTTCTAATGAATTCTCAGTTAGTTGATCAGTTATCGTTGTTAGACTACCACCAGATGGTGGAGACTGATTTTTGTACATGTAACACTGTACCTGTAACTTCTGCTCCTACTCATAATTTTAATTGATCAGGCTTTTCTGACTTGTGGGATGAAACTGTTTTGAGCTTCAAGCAGAATATCTTTAACCTGTTGACATGAATTCCCTATCTTACCCCATTCTACTTCTATTAAGTTGTGTCTCATTCCTTCATTCCTTCATTTATCTGCTTTCAAGTCTTCTTTCCTAAAACAGTTCACTTTTTATTTGGACTCTACCTGTACAGTATGCCAATATACTTCAGAGTATGCCATTTTATGATTACACTTCCCTAATGATTCTCTCACCTCTATCCCCATCTTCTCATGTCATTAGTACTTCAAGCAGGTAGCTGCGTCAGCACGCATAGGCTGCAAAGGAACAAGTAAAGATTTATTCTATGCTGATAAGAGAAGAACAACACCCAAAGAAGGTTCTACAGAAGAAATGTTGTGTTTCTTTTCTTTTCTTCTCTATTCAGCTTTGGAGACCTTTTTATTTTTTAAAATATTTATTCTCACTCTCTCATTTTTGTTCTTATTAGACAATAACAACAAAAAAAAATTTCAGTCACAAAAAAATAATAAAAAGAAACTTCCAACTAATATTCTTAACAACCAGTGCCATTCAAATATGTCTCTATTGGGCCCCAAACATACCTATACTCATTACGTTTCCCCTGTAAATTATAAGAATTCTTTTCAAATTTAACTTGTTATACAGCCTCTTTAATCCATTCTTTGTATGATGGTCCTCTACTGTCCACATATTTTTGCAATATTATTTTTTTAGCAATAATACAAAGAGTCAAAAAAGTATTTTTATATTGAATAGCTACTTTAACCTTTGATAAATCACCAAGGATACATGAAATGGGAGTAAGGGGAATTGAGATATTAGGTGCCTGAGAGATTTCGCCACTGTGGAGGTCCAGAATTACTGTATGTGCTGACAATACCATAATATGTGCAATTACGATCCTTTATGTGTGTTACATTTGGAACACATTCCTGTATTATGCCACTTCATCTTTTTCAATTTTTCTGGGATATAACAGAGTCTATTTAAAATTTTGCACTGAAGCAGTTTGTTATGTATAGCTCTAAATGGATAACTAACATTATGTCACACAGTATCCCAGTCTATGTCCTCTGACCCTACACAGAGATCAGCTGTCCACTGAGATGCACACCTATCAAAAGACGTGTCTGACCTTGCGTTAAGGTTGTAAAATGTTCAAGCCTTCAATTGTGTATAAGTCTAAAATAATTTATTGCTGTAATTATCCAGTTCTTGTTTTAATTCACTTAATGGAAAGGTTTTAGACAGTAAAATTGTAAGTTTTGAGTAATTTAAAAATTATTTTTCTGGAAGAGATGTTTGATTAGATAATTCAGAAAAGGACAACAATTTGTTATCTCTAATCATATGACCCAATTTACTAACACCTACTTGAATCCATACTGACCAATTAATTGGTCTTGACAGTATAGTTAATCTTGGTGATCTACAGATAGTGAAGCATGATCAGATAAAATTTTATTGCAGCTTTTTAATATTTTAAAAGAAGAATCAATTGGTGTTTCAATTAAAGATTTAGGACATGTCTTGATATAATACAAACTTTCTAAGGAGATACCTAGCTCTGAGGCTATATCATGCTCAATTTTTACCCAATCCTTTTCTATTTCTAATTTAAACCACTCCTTTGCTTGAATTGAGCCAAATGCCAAGTAATAATTGTAAAAATTAGGTAGGTCTAACCCACCTTTACTTTTTGCTGCACTAAGTCTTTCAAAAGAACTAAGAGTTTTTTTCCCTTTCCAGACCAAAGATGTAATCGAACAAGTAATAGGTTTATTCTATGCTGAAAAAAAGGAAGAAAGAAAACACAATGTTTCGGCCATGGAGCAGTAAAAAAATAATCTGTTATATCAAGTCAAGAAGAATGGAGACAATGAAATAGAACAATTGCTGGTTCTCTGACCCTTTCAACAAACTCTTCTCAATTTGGCCAATAACTTGGGAGGACATCAGGGGGTCATAAAAACAGCAGAACGTCTTTTAAATAGTTTTGTCGTACCACAAATACACAAAGCTGTGAAACTTTATTGCAGGGAATGTCCTGAATGTCAAAAGAATGCACCTCAGCCATATTACTGGAGTCTTCTAATTCCCATATGTACATATAGGTATGGATTTCATAGACCCCTTAGTAAAATCTAAAAAAGGGCATTGATATATTTTAGCACTTCTGAAATATACTATGAGATACCCTGAAGTGATGCCCTTGAGATCCGTCACCTCCAAGACAATTGCCCAGGAGCTGGTCCTTTTTTTTAGAGACTCTCTACTAGTCAGCTGGACTACTAGTAGCTACATTGGAGAAACAACTGCACAGCACGCCGCAGTTAGACTTCTCCCTCCTCCCTCCTTTCGACTCAGAGTTGCACCAGGATTGGTTGGCACCGAGCCAGAACCGGCCGTAGGTCAACTATCAAACGCCAAGCAATTGGACACAGACCCCAGCTGGCCTTTGGTGTCTGTGCCAGGAAATACAAATCCATATCTGGATAAGTAACCCAATATTCTACACTGCATCTCGAGAATTCAATTGTTATCTCAACACAAGTTAATTTATATAAGTAACGTATTTACTTTTGAGTATCCAATGTAGAAGTGGTATTAGTGAGACTGATGAATGATATATTATTGCCGAATGCTATACTGAAATATATTCTTTGTTTTGTATCTCTTTGTGTTTTGCATCTTTTCGTGATTATATACCTTGCATTTTGATAACCCTCACAGTAAGATCTGCCATCTGTATCCAGGCACACTGTTTTATGTTTTATATGAACAATTTTTGTATTGTTTGTTTTGAATCCCTGTGTGTGTGTCGCTGATCGACTGATTTTCTAATAGCCATAAAAGAATCACCTCATGGTTACAGCTACAATTAATAAATTGTCCCAGTAAATTCACAAAGCTCCTACACAGACATTTCATTCCTAAATTTGCTGCTATTGAATCGCCACTATATGACCTAACTAAGTCATCCCTGCCAGACAGTGTGAAGTGGTCCACCCCAGAAGAAACAGCTTTTGAGTTAAAACAAGCCTTATGTTCTCATCCTGTACTAAGGTCCCCAGACTTTAATAAGACATTTATTGTTCAAACAGATGCATCGAATACCAGACTGGGGGTCATCTTGTTCCAAGAAACAGATGGAGAGGAGCACACCATATTACATATCAGTTGTAAATTACTTCCCACGGAAAAACACTCCTACACTATTGAAAAGGAGAGTTCATCTATTAAATGGGCCTTGGACTATTTGAAGTATTATTTATTAGGGAGACAGTTTCTGTTATACACTGATCATGCTCCCCTAAAATGGCTTCTGAAAAACAAGGACTGTAACAACCGGATCACCAGATGGAAGCTGAGCATTCAGAAGTTTCGGTTTCAGATTGCCTAACAAGCAGGCTCACGGCAAAAGAATGCTAATTTTCTTTCACAAATGCACAGTTTTTTTTCTGTTGACACTTCAAGGAATGAGTCTCAGCTTAGGTGGAGGAAATATAAGATCACCAGAGGCCAGGTTACAGAAGAGAAATATTTATAACCTAATAACCTGCTCCAGTTACTTGACATAAACCTAGCCGATGGTAAGATGGCCGACCGAAATCATAAGATGGCCACCAGGAAAATGCCCTATTCGTCATAAGGGGAATGCGAACAGTTGTGGGCCACACTAGATCATATAAATCAAGTCTGGACTAATCGATTGTGTAGAAGAATTTATGGTGAAGGCGAGGAGGGTGATTGGAGTATTTGTGTGTGGTAAGAAGTTTGAAAGAGAAACAATGCAAATCTGTTTTGTGTGAAGGAGAATAAAAAAGAGATCTGGTATTGTGTGAAATTTGACTTTTTGTGATCAAGGACTGTTATACAGAATCAAAAACTAGATTGTGAATGTTTGGCTGGTTTCTACAACAAACCGTTAGAACAAACAAACAGAATAGTGTCTAAATATAACAAACAAGGACACTTACTTATAATGACACCTTTAAAAGAAGAGATTTGCTATTATTTTGAAAGTGTTTTGTCTGGAATGCAGTTTTTGACAAACATAAAACTTAATCCCTATAGTTAGCCTGCCTGTCTGTTTACTTTTTTTTTCTTCAAGACCCATACACTACAATGCCACTGTTACCCTTCCTTTGCCCCTGGTCATACTATAAAATATTAATATCTTTGTTTGAGTTGTATTTCATCTTGTTAATTTAGTAACAACCTCTTTAGTAATAACATTACTCTTGTAGAACTGAGGTATAGTTAAACAGAAACACCATGTGCTTTTTGTTAAGCTGACTTTTCAATCTTTTTTAAAGGCACACTTAAAGTTTGGACAGTTTTTATAATAATATATATATATTATATTATACCATAATACAAACCAAACAAGAGCAAGCAAAATGAAACTCTACTTGCTGTTCAACTATAGTGTAATTAGCTGCTTCTTATGACTAAAATTTCAGTTATATTTTTGCTTTTTGTCACTAAAAGACAAAAAAAATCAAAATTAGAGCCACATGTCTACTTGATTGAATGGCTCCAAGCCTTGTGTACAATCTTGCTCTAATTCAATAGTTTAATGCAGCTGTAAAAAAAGAGCCCAGGAAATCTATGGGAAAGCAGGCCTACTAAGAGAGCATGGGAGTAAAGCAGAAAACTACGAAGAAGATAGCTATTCTGTCTTAAGATCTGTTATGAGAAATATGACCTTTGTATTTTATGTTCCATTTTGGTTTTCTTTATTTGGTCCTAATGTACTGTACTTCTTGATATAAAGAACTGATGTATGATTTTAGATTAATAAAATGTGGCTCTGAATTGGGGGTACTCTAATTAAGAGGTAAAGTGCAGTAATCAGTGTGTTATCCTGATTTATCACAACTGTTTACCTTTGTATACTGTCCTCTGGGCCCAGCCTTTTACAAAATCATGTTCAAAACACTAATAATTTCTATATAACTATATTTAATTGCTGTGGAAAAGAACACTTTGTTAAGAAAAGCTAACCTTTTGTGTTTTTGTTAAAAAAAGATTACATGGATTAAGTTTTCAGTCTGTGATTGGTTGGCATCCCATCCAGGGTGAATCCTGCCTTCCACTCTTTGCTTGCCAGGATAGACCCCATCTCCACCATGACCCTGAATTGGATAAAGTCGTTGGAAAATGCATTAATATATTTTCAGTAGTTTTGTTAACTTATAATGCCAAAAAAAGATGAGTAATATAAAGAAAAGCTTACTAAATACTTTGGTGTTAACTGAGGAAATGACAGTGCTTGTCGATGATCACCAATGCATATCCATCCAAAAAGATCCCTAAAACACCAATGAGAACTTCAACACCAAGCTAAGAACAAGCTGGTTCAGCTGCAGTTTCGGCAGAAGGGAACAGAAAGTGAATGTATCATACAATGAATGAAAAGCATATATGATGCAGGCTTGAGCTTGTTTGAAGTTTGAGTAGATATGGATATTGTTACGATTGTAATGCCTCCCCCTTAAGGGCACTCCAGCTTGTTCACATTTTAGTTGATTTTTTCCACTTGCTCCCCGTTCCAGCCTCTGTACAAAAACCAAACGCTCACTGTGTTCCGGGCTTTGCATTGGAACAAGAACGCCCAGTGGCCCGCCTACCACCGAGTTGCCCTATGTCCGCGGCTTGGAGGGCATTCACCTCCTATCAGCGTCCTGAACCAGTCAAGTCCGGACTTGGAGTGCCTAGTCTCATTCCCCCTTTTTTCCCCCCGACCCTTCACTGGATCCCGCTCCGGTTTTTTAATTTGTCATGTCTGCCTACGTCCCCTCACCGGATCCCGTTCTGGTTTTTATCTTTGTCTTGTTCGTCTTGGATGGATCACTTGGCTCTAGACGTTTGCCTGCAGTGGATTTTCCCTTTGGACTTCCTTTTGGACTGTTTGCTTGAACCATGCCCCCCCGAGCACCTTCTTCACGCCCCCCTGTTTCGTCTACCAGCCCAGTTCCTCGTCTCCTCCCCATGTGTGTTCACTCCCTTCCGGATTGTGCTGTCTGCACAGGGTCAAGAAAGATGCTTCGTAACAGATATGCAGTGTTGCAGAACTGGGGGAGAGGGTAAGAGGCGAGGAACCCAACCCTGTAGTAGTTTAGGCCACAGATGCTGGCTGGAACCTGGTGCAGACTTACACTGTGTCAATGCACACATCAGGTGGTGACCGGGGCTCCTGCGGGGATAGAGAAAGGTTTGGGGAAAGGGGAGAGACAATACAATATATATACGCTGGAACTGTGTGTGCACTGGGTTGAGCACTTGACCAAAAAAGGGGGAAGAATGGAGAGCAGCGAGAGTGGGATTAGGAGGAGAGAGAAGAGAAGGGAAGAGAAAAGGGAAACAAAACTGCTGCAGTTGTTTGGCAGTTTTCTGGAAAGCTTGATGACGTCAGAAAAAGTTAAAGAAAAGTGCAGATAGCGTGACATTAGCAGAGCTACTTGTTTTCATTGTGGGGTGTGGATGAAAAAGTAAGTAAGTCACTCCAGTCCTGGTTTGTATGAAACAGATGTGATAAAAGTTTCAACAATGCAGAACAGAAAAGACATCTATCTGCAGCAAAGCAAGATACAGAGTGTTAGATAAGATGTGCACAATGCTATCTTCAGCCAAGCAGCTAATAAACATGAGGAAGCATATGTCCAAGATTAAAATTTGACTTCCTCCTGAACTTCTGTTTAGACAAACACATGAACTTTGAAATGAAGTGAAACATTTGAACAATATGTGGTGAATTAACTACATTAAAACCATTTTGAAAGATCTAACTTCCCCTGTTTTTAATGTAAGGCAGTCGAAACTTCACTTACTGTTTGTTCACTTACTGTTTGAAGTTCTTCATTTGATGACATTGTATTTTATGTACCAAGGCAAAAGACTTCTTGGAAGACTTTTATAATTCAGTAGATTACCAAATTCTTATTTTATTCTTTACTTTTCTTTCTGACAAAAAGTGAAGTAAATGTGAAGCACATATGGTGTATTGCACAGAATGTTACAAAGGAGATATGTCCATTGATAAATAGTACAGCAGTATCTAGAAGAAAAACTATAATACATTAGAATATTTCCTAACACTGACATAAAATATTAAATGCATTGCTTAATATTGATGTATTAAGGCTTAATATTTATGAAGCCATTCCTAAATGCCATCCAGCCATCTTGTAGTACATGGGAAATAGGGCCTTTTTGGAGTGTTATACTGTACATATTTTTTTATTTCTTTTGGTTTTATTATGGGTATTTGTCATACTTGTGGATTGAGTAATATACTGTACAGTTGTTATGCTACCTGCTCCTTGTTTTCATCTTAAGTAAAGACTACAGATTAATACTTAAGAATCTGTGATCTGGAGAAGAGGAATGTTACAATACAATTACAAAAACATCTTTAAAAGTTTTTTATGTTGCTTTGTTCCCAAATAAAGAAGGTTTACCTTGACTGCGTATTCATACATTAAAACCTGTTAAGATCCTGAGATTCTTTACCATTAAGCAGGCTCCAAATTTCACAACAAAATTCAAAAGGGCAGCATTTTGTAATTGTTACCTGATATAATCTAGATTCATTCTTATCATCGTCAACATCATTAATTTTTATTATATAACAAATATAAACACAAGGTTGAATCTTGCATAATATGTTGTTAAAAAAAACATTTGTCTCTGACCATGAAAATGTAATGTGAATAGTAAGGACTTTTTAAATAGGATATATATAATACAATGCAATTCATATCATTTTCTTTTAATCTGGATTAATGAAGATACAAGATCTAGGAACCAAGCAGTGATGCTCTTGTAAAGAAAGCCTAACAGGAACAAAAGATAATTAAATTCCCCATTAATATGAAATGTTTTGCCCGCTGAGTTCCATTCTATGATTTATAATGCTTTTAAAATGTCTTTTTATTGGATGGGAGTGTTTGAATTAGAGTGGCGGCACTCAGACTGGAATGCCTAACAGAAAGTATTACCCAACAACCTCGTGGTACTTCTTTGCAGCCCACTGCTTGTAACCTCAGCCATATTAAAAACAACTGCAGAGAAATTCCACTGAATTGAAATGAATAATCGAGTAGATAATTCATTGGTTGCTGTCTCGTCTGTGGTTTTTCTGCCCATCCGCAAGAGACATGATAGATGATCGATTACTACACAGTTACCATTTGTTCATAAACTGTGTGCACTGCTTGCAGTTACACATCTGAAGTAAAACTCTTACACTCAATAAGGACATAATTGTACCTGTCACATCAATCACACAGTTACTGTCATCACAGTAGCTTTCGTTTCAATGATTTTTATATCTTAGGAATTAATTGATGGAAGAAGCTCTCAAATTTCCCAAAATGCACTTGTTTCACACTTGATTCAATACGTGTCTATGAGGAGCACTTTCTTATGCGTCAATCATTCCAAAATGTTTTGTTAAATGTTTCACAAATTGTCATCAAAAGTGTTTTTACAATTTAAAAAAAGTTTAAAATTAACAGCTCTAAATGTATGTAAAACTGTGATATCTTCACAAGGATTTCCAACAATGAAATATTTAAACTGACTCTTTGTAAAGTTTTAAAGGAAATCACAGTTATAAACTATACAATTATCTGATATTGCCACCCATCCATTTTCTAACCTCCACCCAATTCAGGGTCACGGGAGAACAGGAGCTTTTCGCAGCAAGCCACGGGTGTAGGGCAGGGTACACCCTGAAATGGGACACCAATCCATCGCAGCACACAAACACTTACACTTAGGGCCAATTTTCCCAGATGACAAATAACCCACCAGCATGTCTTTGTACTGGTGGAGGAAGCACACATGACCATGGGGAGAACATACAAACTCCACACAGATAGCATCCCAGGTCTGGAATTTAACCCAGGGCCACATGCTACAAGACAGCAATGCTAAACACTGCGTCACCACACCACCCTCTGATGGTGCCAAGGGGTTTACATATAAAAAATACTGGCTGAGCTTATACTGTATCTTTTAATTTTGGTTTTCTACAGAGATTTTCATTGAGGAAGAAAAGAAAATACATTTCTAAGAAAAATCCACACAAAACTGGAAATAAGATTTAAAGTTATGTGTCTGAAACCACTGCATTTTTTTATTATTTTACTGCTTTCTCATGTTAGTAAAAGCACTGGTCTTGATCAGAGGGGATGAGTATTGGAACCAATAGATCTTGTTGCACATCTAATGCATTCACAGAATATGTTTTTACTTTTAAAAAGTGCCACAAATGCCTCTTTTTATGGGGAAAAAAATAAACTATGATCTACCAGTTGAATGCATCCAAAATCTTATGCTGTGTGACACAAAATACATGTAGTTTTCAGCATGGAAAGGTGTGGAACTGTCTCAATGACTGTCTTATAGAATGGTAGATCTCATCTTCAGTCCACCCATTCTATCATACTGTATAATTAAAACTTTTGAATGAAAACTCTGTTCAAAACTTAATTTCTGGAAAGGTACCTGTTGTACCCAGCCATCAATTTTATGAAAGTATACCTGAAACCAATGTATTTTCAACTAATAGATCTATAGCAACCCAGAGTGGAAACGCAGGCCTTTTGGTTTAACTTATAAAATAGTGTCCTGTGGGATTTTTGGTGGTGTGAGGTTAAGAGGCTTTTCATTGTTAGTATTTTTTTACTAGTGTAGTTATGCTTAGGATATTTTTTGGGAAAGCCATTAGGTGCTTGAGGGCAGGGTTTTTGTATTATCTTCTGCTGTTTTGGGAAATAGCAGTAGGAGCTGGTTTGAAAAGACACAACTATATGCACTTTACTCTGAGAGCAGAAGAAGTTGATATGGGGGCTAGGTTAAGTAGGTTGCAACCTTTTTGGAAATGTTTCCAGAAGGAGGCTGGGACACTGGGTTGTAATTATAATTAATTATATAGTAAAATAAATAAATATAGAAATAAATAAAATAATTATAATTGTTTGATTTTGTAGCCCAATGATAAAGAATATACCATTTTGAACAAAGTCAGCAATGGAGATAAACTGGTACTGACCAATATTTACAGAGTAAATATTACACTTTATAGTTAGAAAATGTTACAGAAAGATGTGGTAACCTGGTTAAGCTATAATTGTTAAACACAAATAATATTGGCCATTCAATAGTTTGGTGAATTTATAATAGCAACAGAACAAACCAATAGATATAAGATGATAGCATACTTAATATTATGGTGTTAACTCGCCTGCCTGAGGAAATAGTAGCATGCCAAAACTCAGCACTGTCACCATCCCCTTACTACTTACAAGGAATGAGCCAGGGAGAAAATGCTGCAATGGTGAAGATGAGGTGGAGGGAGGGGTGCTAGGAATGATGTGTGCCGAGATACAGTATGTACAGCCAGGGAGTATATGTACATTGGGGAGTGGAAGTATAACATTAGAATGTAACCTCCCAAACATCCGTTAAAAAACACCTTTTCAATAATTCGATCAAATTTTATAAATAGATGAGCCGACAAATATAAAGGGATAACATACTTAAAACCTTGGCATTAATTTGCCTGGCTGAGGACATGACAGTAGTATTATTGAATGAGAAGCATTTGAGCTTGTTTCATCAAGTAGATGCAGGTTTTCAATGTTCCTGAGGAATATTGAAGGAATGTAGAAATAAGCGCACAAGAAGCTATACTGTATGATGCAGGTGATGGAGAATACGATTTGAACTCTGTGGAAGACAGTGAAGGACACCGATAAAAATAAATGGATGATTTTTTTTTTTCAAGAGCATGGCTTCCCCTATAACAATTCTTATAAAGTTTGAAACCGTTTATGGCCTATGGCCAAATGGACTAACTTTTTGGAGTCAATAAAATCAGAGCAGATCAGATGGAATGGAAGTTATGATCAAAACGTAAAAATAAGGAATTAAAAGTTCTGTAATAGAAAGTGAGATAGTCGTTTTTGGATGTTTTGAAAGATCTGAAAATCTGTGTTTATTGTGGACAGCAGCTGTGATTTTGGGTGGAGGTTTAATTGTGATCTATTTTATATAGATAAGAGGATGTTGTCATCTAGATTTGTTTGGGACAAATTATTCGTTTTATTAAGGAATATTTTAGAAGATTTTAAATTAAAAAATCCTTCAGATGCAGATCTTGGAACAGAGAGGATATATTTAATGCTTTATGGATTGATTTAATTTTTAGTAGGGGATTCAAATGAGTGGCAAAGTTCTGTCATCTCTTTGTTTGCAGACCATAAGCTTCTTTAATCATTTTTGAGTGAAAATTGGGAAGGGAATCTATATATTAATTGCTCTTTGGTGGAGGATGTACAGATGATGAATGATTTCAGAAAGAGAAATGATTTAATCAACCCTGAAATATTTTTTTGGCTTTTAGACAAAATAGTGGGGGTGTGCAAAAGACAGGTAAGGTGTTTTTTTAGAAAAGAGAATTACAGTGTATGGGTTTTGTGAATTTATTGGCGCAATGTTTATTTGTGACACTAAATTGTATGACTTTATTTTAACTATTACAAATCAATAGGTAGATTAACAAGGAGTCTTCATGAGGATTTACAACACATGGAATACATTTATTGATACATAAAACAATGTGTACATAAAAGCAAAATATCTAGCATATAGCGAGTATACAGAAGAGATACATAAAATCAAAGTTACTATCTTTAGTGTACTGTTGGTCACACTAACTTCCTACTCAGCCTCATTAATATTATCAACACTCAGGTGCTCAAAAGCAACTACTGTACCACTTCTTAAATGAATTAAATTGATATTAATGTGTTAATATCAATTTTATTCTCAAGAGGTTGAATATTGACCTATACTCATCCACTACTGTGGATTTGTAACTTCTGCGTAGAAGGATAGGGGAAACAGCTGACTAGGTCCATCTCAGTGCTGTTTAATTCGTGTTCTGCTGGCTCAGTGCCACTCCAGTCCTTGGCAGCTCATTGTATCGAGGGGAGAGAGATGCTGCTGTAGCCTCATGCTGACAGTAGATTCTCTCAAATGAGGTATCAGGGTTAGCATTGAGCTGAACTGGGACAGAGTCTGTTCACGGGATGGTGACTCCTCAGAACCTCCCAGCGAGTGGCTATTGCTGAATAATGCTTAATTCAGGTGTGGTGAAGAAAGTCCAACCGTATTACTCTGGTGATCAAGCGGATGCATGGTAAGAGCTAGCTGATCACGAGGTCCTGCTGCAGGGTTGACCTTAGGTAGAAATCTCTTTATGTACAGACTCTACCTCTGTGCTTCGGAAAAGTCCCAAAGTCTGGCAGGCATGTAGTTCTGTTGTTAGTGGTTTGGTGGAGAGAAGGGTGCTCAGCTAGAGGTGATGCTCCGCTTTTTAACTTGGGAGAATACAGTTGGTGATTGGTCAAGACGTCACCAAGAGGAGTGGGTTTCCACACCTTGCAGGTTCCTGACTGGTTGGTCATCCTGTTGGATGATTGACCATGCCCTGTGACTTTTAGGATTACTTTAGGATTACTTCCAGACATGCCTATGTTCCTCTGCTTGACATCCAGCTGCCAGCAGTGGACATCCATCTTAAAGGAGTATTGCCACTGGATCTAGACTGTCCTCGAAAAGTTTCTAATCCAAAAGATAAGCTCTTCTCCCTCACTTGCCCACACGCAAAGACCACAAGGTCATCCTGTGGCAGAGATCACAGAGACAGGCAACAGGCTGTTTGTTCCAGACACACAAAAATTGTGAAAATATTTTATATTACTTAATTCAAACTGAAATAATAAGCCTTGTCCTATTTTTAGATAGAAGAATTATTAGAAAGAGAACAAAGGAGAGAATGGTTATAGGAGAGCATGGGTTTGTAAAAACACATAAATGATCTCTATGAAAAACAGATTAAGGGATTGTTGGAGCAGGGTGAGAAGTGTATCAGTTTCTTTTTCCAAAACAGAGAGAAAAGCAGTTTGATCAAAATTCATTAGAAAGAAAGGGGTTCTGGAGTAACCTCTAGGAATGTATGTTTCAGGGTTTTGAATAAATTCATAGTGATATGGTGGGAAAGGATATTAATGACGAAAAGGAAAGAAAGTTGTTTGAACAGGTTAATAGAACACGTAAAAACTAAAAGAAGTCTAAGCTTGAACAAGATATCTGCAGAATTCTAGCAAGGTACCAGGAGGGGATGGGTTATCTATAGAATTTAACAGGACATTTTGGGATTTGATTGGGAGAAATCATGTGGAGGTAGTATAAGCACATGAAAGGGGATGTTTACTGTTCTCAGTAAAGAAAAATTAAGATCCATGCAAAACTGGAGGCATATAAGTCTCAACTAACTGCATTTGTGCATATGGATTATGTTACTTTACTTTGTAGTTGCTCATACTCCATAAAGAAGGTGGTGGAAAATATTTCTGTGAGGTGTTTCTGTTGAACGCCAACCCCCAAGTCACACACTGTAGACACATGATCACATATGTGCATTTGGGTGGTCAGTCACTATATCTAGTGTGGAGAACCTCTCCTGGTGCCTATGATGTGCAATACCAGTGGTCCCTTTGCAGAGAAGCCTGCAAAAGTTAAAAGATCTGTTCCTTGCCTTCTCCTACTCTTTAATGTAATAACCAGGTGGTACAGTATATGTGAACAGGTACATTCTTCTTCACAACACCAAAACTGTCCATTACAAAAAAACATATTTTCCTTTTTCTACTCTGAAACTCACTGACACACATAACCTAGCTTAACCATAGATGGGCAGGCTTCCCTTTTAACTGTTAGGTATGTTCTAGGCCTCCTCAAACATTCAAATGCACCTTACTAGGCTTAATTGGGGTTTAATTTCCAACTGTACTACACTAATCAGTATCCCCTTCAGGAATATGTACCTAAATGAATGAGCTATAAAGTACTCTTGATCCATCTTTCATTATTATTAAACCCTCCAACAATCTTGCAAGCATTTTTTAGCATTCTCAATCTTTGAAACATTCACTGATACTAAAAACTGCAAGGCTGATGGAATAGCGTAGGAGTCAGATAACTACAGTACACCTATGGTATCTACACTCATTACAATCCACACTATCACTCAGACTCTCTCCCTGAACTGCAGGATTATAGACACAGACTTCAGGCATGTACACCTGGCTGTTGATACACACAGATAGTTAATCCTGTGGAATGTCCAATTACCAACAGGTCCAATCATATGAGCTCTTTCCCTTCTGTGGCATTTCATTCCTGCAGGTCATGATTCAGGTGAGTCCAATTTTCACTAGAGGAGGTGGCTTCACCTGAAGCCACCTCCTCTAGTGTACCATCACTTTGTCACTAACCCATTTAAATCATGAAAAAAGTGAGGCAACGTGCTTCATGGGAAGTTGCAGTAAGAGGTTGGATTTTGTTACAAGTCCAGATTGAGTTTATTAAAATTTTGACACAGAGGGATCCAGATGGACACTGAATTGAAAAACCAATTGTTATGTTTAATGTTTATGTTGATGCTTGGCACTTAAGGAGGTAAAAAAGCAGTGATTTGGGTATCAAGACAGAGAGGGAGTGAGGAATGAGGTTGTATGTAGGAGTAAGGATAAAAAAGGAGATGGATCACCAGATTTGAATGCCTGGTTACTTGCACAGTGTGACTGCATTGTAGTTAGATTTTATAGAGTCAATCCAAAGCCTTTTTATTGTTCATTTTTATGGGCTTTCTGTTAGTCTTTGACGTTTTAAGATACTCACAATTAACAATTCCCATATGATTTGAATTTCCATTTTTTTTAATTTGATAAATACAGTCGCTTCTCTTTTCACATGGGCTGGAAATGTTTTGGAAAAATGCACGTTTGTAACAGATATTAAAACCCTGATTTATGTTTTGCATGATAAAGGCTTGCTATGGCCAATTAATGATGTTGCAGAGGACCACACTGTTGTGTGGAGGAATATCAGTCAGCCTGCACTACTGCATTGATATCAGTAGGGCAGGCTGACCGACAGGCTGAAAGGGGGTGTGGGAGTGAACAAACCTGATGACATTTGTTTTGTGAATGCACAGCAGAAAAGGCCTTTTTAACTGTGGCTAGTCGGTTCATGTCTCTGTTTTCAGAGGGGTTACCCTTTGAGTTGTATGGTCTGTGGCCTGTAAGCTTGGCTAAAGAACAATGTCTATTGTTATGGACTGTGGTAAGTGCCTGTATAATGGCACCATGGCAAGCAAGGTTGAAACCGGTGTTGGAGTGCCAAACCATGGAGGGAAAGGCAGGGTTTTATAAGGCACTGAACATCATGAAAAAAAAAGTGAAAAATACTTACACTGGCCAAGTCAATCTCCATATTTAAATCCAAATGAGAATGTATTTACATCCAAAACAAACAATTAAAGGCAGAACATGCTAAGAAGCAGCAAGGACCCAAATTGTGAGGTGCAAAGCGTCTCAAATGATTATACAAAGTTTGCTGAGACCATTTGATCGCAGCTTTCAGGCTCTTTACTTAAATAATAATTCCTTACAATTATTTTTTTATAATTATTTATAATTTATAATTATTTATTTTTTGGGACACTCCACTCAAAGAACTTTACACGTAGTGAGGACAGCTCTCCACCACCACAAATGTGTAGCACCCATCTGGTGCCTTGACAATAATCTCTGTCTCAACGTCAGCTAAACCAAAGAGCTGGTCATCAATTTTAGAAAGCAGAGTAGGGACCACACCCCTATTCACATGAATGGGGTGGCTGTAGAGATGGTTAGCAGCTTCAAGTTCCTGGGTACCTTCATTACTAATGATTTAACGTGGTCCCAGTATGTAACTGGAGCTACTAAAAAGACGCAACAGTGCCTTTACTTTATCAGACAATTTAAAAAATTTGGTCTATTTTCAACTGTCCTTACTACATTTTACAGGTGCGCTATTGAAAGTGAGTCAGGACCTCATGTTTATGTGTTATCTGAATGGTGGCACCATTGCTACAGTAAAGTGTCTGCATCACTATACTGGGGCATTAGGATCTACACAGACCACAGGGTAAGTGCTCCCAACTGGTCTCACTAACACCTCTTCTTGGAGATATCTTGGAGATATAGGTGCTGATGATTGATATTAACATAAATGTACAGTGTTGAAAACCGCATGTGTTTTTGTCCTATAACCAAATTTATGCATGGAATTACCTACAAATCGAATGTATATTGTACTTCTTCATATACTGTACATTTAATTATCACAATTTTGTGAGTGTATGGTAACAATAATTTTTAACTTTGCTTACTTTTGGAGAGCACTGCATGTTCTTGAATGAATAGGCACAATAAAAAAAACATTGAAAATAAATCAAGTGAAATTTATGTACAAACTTTCCCACTTAAAATCAATTTTGAACAAATATTATGGTGACTAATACCATTTGCTTTTTCTAGATAGAAACAAGGTGGTTCCAAAGTCTAACAATGAGGGATTACCAGCTACTTGGTAACTCCTTTTGACTTTAATAAGTCTGTATAGAAAATGCAGATGAAACAGATAAAAAACATGCCACTAACCAATTTCAATTCATACGCTTATGAATTAAAATATTTATGGAACTGTTAAATCAGCATCTCTAAGCAACAGTTTGAAGATAGAAATTACTTGTTCTATAGAACTGCCTCTTGAATAATTGTTTTGTCATTCTGAATACCATAAAAAATTGTTACAAAACAGCTTTTTTTCTGAGCGGGATAAACAGTAAGTAAATTAAATAATCATAAACCCCAAATAATAAAGATATGTCAAGAATATACCCGATTGGTTAAGATAATGATAATCTCCTGTGCTCCTGGACTGTTGATAACTCTTAATGTTTTATTAAGAACTTAAATTAATGTATGCCTAAGATTCTTTTGATTAAAGTGTCTCAGACCCAATAAAAATCAGTAAATACCTCAGTTTCATTCTTGCTTTGAAGCACCTGAGAATTGCAAATTTTGACACTAGCTTAATGTTTACACCCCCCATCTAGCGGTAGCAAAATGTTTCCTCATTGTGGAATAAAATGGTTATTTTTTCATCACTAAACATTTTGATATATTGTACCTAATTTGGGACCGCTAATTGTGTGTTTTTCATGTCTCATCTCACAGCTGCAATAACCTGTAACTACACACAGAGGTGAATGAAAAGTTTAGACAGACTCTTTTGGCACTTCAATTTTAAGACACTTATCTTTCTAATATGCATTGGAGGTTCAATGCTGAAGAGGAAAGGTCTGCACTGACAGCCTAGGAGACTGCAGAAGTATCTGTAGTGCTACAAACCAAGACAACCAACTAATTCTAGCCTAGTAATTCAAGTAGGTACTGTAGCTGCATTACCATGCATAGGCTGCAAAGTAACAATTAAAGGTTTATTCCATGCTGAAAAGAGAAGAAAAGAAACATAACATTTCAGCTGTGGAGGAAAAGCGTTTTGAAGTCAATCTCAGTGAGTCAGGCAAAGGCAAAGCATTTTGAAATGAATCTCAGTGAGTCAGGCAAAGCCAAAGTGTTTTGTAATGAATCTCAGTGAGTCAGGCAAAGGCAAAGTGTTTTGAAATGAATCTCAGTGAGTCAGGTGATTTTGTCTTCATTTGTTCTCTTCCCCCGGGGGGCTTAGCTCCTAGTCATGAGGCTTCCTGTTTCTAACCCTGGCTTCTACTGGTAAACTAAAAATAAATTATATAAATTCTTTTCTTTACTTTCTTCTTTCTTTTCTTCTCTTTTCAGCATGGCATAAACCTTGTTCCTTTGCAGTCTATGCAATAAACGCAGCTACCTACTAAAAATAAACGAAACTAGTGTACTAGCATGGACCCCTTACATGCAATGGCTGCTTTAAGTCTACAACCCATCGACATCACCAGACTCTTGATATGTTTGTATGAGATGCATTGCCAATCCTTAACTGCAGTCACTTTCATTTTTGTTTCCTCTTCAACAACTAAAATGCAAGCATAAAGTAAGAAAAGATTGACTTGGCCATTCAAACGTTTCTACTTCTTCTCCCTGATGAACTCCATGATTAAGTGTGTATTATGTTTTGAGGGGTCCCTGTCTTGCTGTTGAGTGAATTATTACCCAGTGAGGCATTGTATTGGACATGGGCAGACAGGATGTTTCTGTACACTTCAGAATTCATTTTGCTGCTGTCATCATTAGTTACATCATCAGTAAAGACCACTGGGTCATCCAAAGACATTACCTCCACCATGCTTCACATATGAGGTTCTGTGCATTTCCTCACTTTCTCTACAGTTTTATTTTTTCTTCAGGAGTTTCTTTTTTGCCAAGACATCCCATATTTTTTATTTTCAAATGCAACTCTATGCAATTGCAATGATTTGAATTTTCTTTCTGTCATCTACACAATTGCTTGCTTTTCCATCAGTCAATTCTATGGTCAGGATGGTCTTCATCCTGGTTTATGCCTCCTAACTCAAGAGACAGGCCCAAAAAAAGTATGCACGCTTTGAGGCCATTCATTCTGTGACAGTTGTCAGACTCTGTGTTTTGTGGGCCACAGCATATTTGAAGAGGCAGCACAGAGAGTAGACACTATTAAATGTCACATTGCTCTTAACAAACCTAACAGAAGTTTGCATGTGATAACATCATGGTAAGCCTTAATTGGAAGGTTACACTTTAAGCCGGTGGGTGTGGTGGTGGAACTGTGACATTATAAAGTGGAATCTCCTTTGGTGCAGATTGAGGCTATCCTTTCTGCTTCACATGCATTCACAAAGTGCACAAAGCTACATGCTGTAGTTGCATAGCTTTAAAAAGGCCAGCTTTTTCTCCTTAACTAGTTGGTTGCAGCTGCACAGGAAAACTGACAAAACATCACACAACAGTTTATTCAGAGAGTGATCAGATCTATTGTGCTAATGCTGATGCTCATTTCCTTGTCCTTGTTACATTTATTTTGTCTTTTATTATGAAATGATTTTAGTAAAAAAATGATCCAAGGGGACATTTAATATTTGTATTGCAAGGGATAGAACTGGTTGAAGAAATAAACTGCTCTCAATTACAATAAAACCTTTGATTTCTGGCTGCTTTTACTGTTTTATTTGCAACTCTGGTGTGCTGTTACATTGTACTGCAAGATACTGCATCACAAATTGTTATAGGATTGCTCTGTTAACTAAAATTTGAATAAAATAAAATTTGAATGACTGATGTAAGTTTCTATTTTCAGCCCTCAGAGACATACATGTCGGGTGCTACAGTAAATGGTAAAATTGCTTATTCCAAATTCTAGTGTAACACTAATATTCCTTGGATTTGTGAAGCACAAGATATAAATATTTTTTCATTTTCAGTTTACTGCGAACTGGAAAGTCATAACAAATAAAAGCAAAATTAACTCTAAGTGTAAATACTTCAGTAAATGTTTGTAAAATAACATAAATATTTATGTAATTTGTGTTTAATTTCAAAAGCTTTTGGCTTCTTGTAATGGATTTAGACTAAAGTAGTTATCTAATCTGCATGAGTATTAATGTGGATCTCAGTAATGTATAACTTTATCTTAGGTCATGTATTAAGTAAAATTAAACATTTATACACATTATAAATGGTCTGTTTGGCGGTTAGTCAAATTCCTGGTGTTTAAGATTTTAGATAATTTCTTAGTAACAACTGAGCTTTTTCATTTTTGGGTATTTGGTATGTTGTGAAACAGTGGATAATCATATTAATGAGTGCCAATGGGAAGGTCCCTGCTCAGAAGTAGTTCTTCAGAAGTAGTTCAAGTACAGTAGGTAGCTGCATCAGCATGTGTAAGCTGCAAAGGAACAAGTAAAGGTTTATTCCATGCTGAAGAGAGAAGAAAGAAACACAATGTTTCGGCTGTGGAGCCTTCTTCGGGTGTGAGAAAGGAAAGTCAGCAGCTAATAAAGCAAGGGAGAACAAAAGCTGGGAGTGGAGAGGAGTTGGGAGCAGGAGAGATGCAGAGTGGGCACTCAGGTGGTGTGAAACTGAGAGAGGTGTGAAGTCAAAACCTGCATAAGAATAGAGAGGATTAGAAGGAAACAAGTTTATCCTTGAGAGAAAGGAGTGAACCTAGTTTCTAGTTCTAGTTTTCTAGTTTCAGGATAATTTTGGCTTTGGATGTCTTTCTGCAATAAGAGTTGGGAAACCCTTCTTTGAGAACATAGACGGAGGTCAGTGTGATCATGGCCGTTGGAGGTGAAATGTGAAATTATGGGCTTGGAGAGATCTTTGATTCTCACAGCCCTGACATGTTCTCTGAAGTGGTCTCCCAGTCTCCTTCCTGTTTCCCCAAAGTAGATAACTGGGCATTTTCTGCAAGAGATGCAGTAAATACGGTTGCTGGAGGTACAAGATGTCATCTGAGTGATCCGGAATTATCCAGGGGGGCCTTGAATGAGCATGGTATTGGCTAGATTCCATACTGTGCTTGTACAATCTGGCTTTCCTAAGTGCTTTGAAGTCCTGCAGTATTGAATGCATAACAATGTCCCATATGACATGTCAGGTTCTTGCAGGTGACCTTGCAGTCATTCACATGCCCATGTGTTAACTTTTTTTTTACTGTTCTTGCAGAAAGGCTTAAACCTGTACATGCATTAGGGTTAATTGAAGGATTAGTACTGAATCATCATCCAATTTGCATTCAGAATGTAATCTGATTTTTTTAGTTAGTTATGACCATTAGATCACTGTATGTTACAAGCGTGGACATTTATAGAAATTTGTCTAAAATAAATTACCAATGTTGAAAAAGCATATACAATAGGACTGCTTACTTTAACACTATCAAGTACAGTGCCTTTTAATCAGTATGCTACTCAAGTATAAAAAAATGAAATGTAAAAGAACATTAGAACAGTTACAAATGAAAAGAGGCCATTCAACCCTTTTAGTTTGTATGGTATTTACTGTAGTTAATTGATATAGGATTTCATTCATGAAACCAGAAACCAGATTACATCCTCCAAAACAAGGCAGGTAGATTGTTACATACTCCCACAACCCTATAATTGAAAAATACTGTACAGTACATCAATATAATTGATATTATATCTTATAATTTATAAGACTATATATTAGGAGTGGAGCAGTGGCACTTTGACTAAGGCTCTGCACTTGCAGCTTGAAGGCTACTGGTTCAAATCCTGTGGCTAGCAGAGGAATATTGTGGTCTGACCCTGAGCTTCTCTCTCCCTATCTGTGTGTCTAATTGAGAGCAAGTTGGAGTATGTGAAAAAACAAATTCCTAATGCAAGAAATTGTATATGGCTAATAAAGTGATCTTATCTTATCAATTTTAATTATTTAAAAGCAATGCTGTATGGATATACTATAATTATATAGTATATAGTATATAATTTTTAGCCTTATCCAATAAAGGGGTCATAGGGGAGCTGGTAGCTATCCTAAGAGGCGCAAGACATCACATACCCTGGAATGGACACCATTCCATTGCATGACATGTCGAAACAGACAAAAATACGCACATACAGTACTGTACTCACATCAGAGCTAATTGTCCCAAAAGTCATTTAACCTACTGTACCAGTATGCCTTTGGACTGTAGGAGGAATCCAGAGCATCCAAGCAAACTCAGGGAGAACATACAAATTCCACAAAGATAATACCCCAGGAACTGAAGCAGGGCCCCAGCTCTGTGAGGTAGCAATGCTAACTGTGCTACTGTTCTAATAGCTATAATTAAAATTTGGTTCAGAATTCTGAAAATGCTATTTATTCATTGATGTGAGAAACTCTGCAAAAAATAAGGTCAAATGCGAATTTTCCAGCTAATGTGAGGCAAAGTTTCCACAGGATTAATTGTGCTATTTAAAATCTGTAAATATTGCAAAAACTAGCACAGTTTAATACCAGTTAGCACTGCAGTCTCATAGGGCTTGGGTCTTAGAATTGATTTTGGCCTGGGGTGCCATCTAATTTGAGATTTGTATATTCTCTTGGTTCTTTGGTTTCTGTCCACCTCCCGGAGATATGCTATCTAGGTTAATTGATGTTTCTAAATTGTTCTTGTGTGTGGAAGTGATCTGGATTTGCACCCTAAGGTTCTGGGATAGGTTCCTCTGATAATGGATAGATAGAAAAATAACAAATGTGAAGATATTAATTAATGAATGTATGAGCTAGGAATGCAAATTCCATCTACAGATTATTTCATAGTTCAGAAAATTATTAAAATTATATTTTGTAGGCAGGGTTAGGAAAAAAGTGTGCAATATGCTTGAATATCAGTGTGCAAGTGATGAGAAAAAAAATAATAGACGGACTGCCTTAGAGTGTAAAATTCCTACAATGAGAAACCTGAGGATCCGATGGTTATTGTTTGAAACTCGTATTGCTTATTTTTCAAATAGAACTTCATTCTAGTTTTAGGTTGAAAAAACGTATTTGAGCAGCAATCATTTTTGGTGGGATCAGCCATGGGTCTAACCCACTAAAGCTGACCAATACAGATGGTTATTACACTTTGGACCGCAGGATCACGAATCTCTCCCAAACCACGAACCAGATGCCCTTCTGGAATTACACTAGATTACCACAAATCACTGGAGAGCTGTAGTTAACCCCTTCTTTCACTATAATTACTTTGGTGCCACTAAGGGAGCACACACTTTTATCCGCAATTACAAGTTGAGAAGAACCCTACATTAACACTTTTGGATTGCCTGTAGGAATGGGTGGTGGCTTTTTATTGACACTTGGATGCAATATAAAAAAGGTAACTTGAGTCCCAAAGCACAGCAATTTTAGTTTGAACAAGTACAACTAAAATTACAGCGCATCATTTTCTGTGGAAGGTTAGTAAGTGCCTTTACAACCTAATTATAGTGAATTTGCTGTGGGTTTATTATGTTGTAACCTCGAGTTATAGTACATTTCATTTGTAAAATAAGTTGGCTTTCTAGTCCCAGATAGATTTTGATTCAAGGATCAGAGTGTCTGCTTTTCTCAAAAAAGTAAATGTAGATAATAAAAGGAAGCAAAGGATTCTTTGTTTGCAGTGGCTATCACATTGCTTTTTTTTCACTCACCTTTGATCAAAAGGTTAAAATACTGACATTTATTTTTTTAACAGGAACTGTGAGCTAAGGCAATCTCTACCCTCTGGGCCACTGACTTGTCTTGTAACCTTAAACTCAATGCTGTTATTCCAGCTTTTTTGGTTGACGATGCTTACCAATTACTATACAGTTATTGTGTTACATTATTCTCTACACATCAACTTTGACATATGAATCAGCATTCATTACCTACCAGTCAATTACTGTTACCACGAAAAACAAACTGCCTTTTTGTTAACCTTTAGGCAAAATCCCCTCTTTGATGTATTATCTGACCAGCTACTCACAGGAATCAACAATTATGCTTGTGTTGTCATGATACACCATTAACATTTCTAGGTCCATTTAAGCATCAAATCATATTGTGAAAGACCTTTGAATGCCTTTTTACAAATATTGCTTGTGGTTATAAAGTCGGAAATAAAGCTAAAAACTAACCAATGACAGTAGTTCACAAATTCCTATATACTAAATACATAAAATTAGAACTCCAGAGAGGTAAAGGGTGGATAGGGTGCAGTTTAATCAGTAGTAAATGAAAAGACTGGAATGAAAATCTTCAGCAATAACCCCTTATGAATAGAGTTTTTAAGATACCTTTCAACAAGAATCTAAAAATATAAAAATTTACAGACATCTTGGAAGTCCTACAAGCCTCAGAGTTCAGAATTTCCTTTGCCTTTAACTGTGTTATTGTGCGCCAAATTTATCAAATACTATGCGCCAAAATAATGGTCCAGCTTTGGTAAAAATAAAATTAAGAGCACTTTAAAAAATATTTGAATTCTTACATTTCAATTTAGCAAAACTAAAGTATGTTTTTATTTTTACACTGCTAGAAAGAAGTACACACCCAGTAATAATTTATTGCAAATAGTGCACTTATTATGCCTTCTACCATCAAAAGAGTTTTGATGCCAACAGGTATTTTAAAAATAGGGAATTCTAATGTATTAAGTAAGCTGTAAGAAAAGCCAGAATACAGTAATCTATTTCTTATAATATTAAGCAAATTTAAATTTAAATTGTTTATGTCCTTTCTCAATGTAAAGCCATCTGACATAAGCAACTATTTAAGAACACTTAAGTTATGGTATTCACAAAGCCTTCTTTAATTCCAAGGTTTGCTCCACATACAGTACACTGTAACATAAATAAAAACATTTGCTTAAAAGTAGAAAATATCACCTATAACAGATAAATACAGTAAATCCCCATCTGCACTGAAAAATTAATAACCATAATATATCATATATAATTATAAGTTCATAATTAATAACAATAGTGTATAAAAGTGAACCTTAAGACTGCATTTGAAACTGCTGATTTGTAGGTTTTGATACTAAAAGTTACTGATATTATTTATATTAACAGTTTCCATCACCAAGCTGATCTTTAATCTATTAAAAAAGTGGAAACACAGTGTATTAAATTGAACTGAGCTCCTGTATAAAGACCAGTCATCTGAGTCTTTCTATTTAGTATGAATGCCTTCTAAAGGTGACAACTCTAACCTTAGCTCCTTTCACTGGGTCCTCCTGGCTCTAAATACACAATGCCTTATTTTTGCTAAGCCCTTTTTTGAATCAAAAAGCAGTTCCTCAGGACAGGGGCCAAGTTCCCAGGGCAGTGCGGTGGTCTTGCGTAATTCCAGATGTCCATCTGGTCGGTGGTTTGGGAGAGATTCCAGGGTCTGCGGCCCCTTCTTCCAACCACTCATCCATCAGCCACAGCCACTTGGCTTTCCCAGTTCCCAAAGGAAAAAGGGCTTTTGATACAGTTGCACTTGTTGTGGCCTTGCTGATGTATAGGTGATCGATTCTGAATACTACCACATAAACACACCACAGGAGCCACTAGGAAAGGGATCCACCTTATTAGGACTGCAGGCCAAGATACAGAAATAGCAGTAAAAGTACTTTGTGTTGCAGTGGGGAAAAATCAGCATGTAGCATACTGTATTTGATAGTTACAGTATATATATTTTTTTTTACTGTCCCTGAAGTACAATTTTGTTTCATAGTTATTAGATTTATTTAAAAACACCTAATTATTGAAGAAAGAGAAACCATTAATGTAGGCAAACTGTTTGTTACAAGAGCTGGCTATTTAGTTAATGAAACAGAAAATTATACTACAGCAGTGTCACTGCGGTTCCATGCAAAACTGCATTTTGTTCGGTATAAAATAGTAATGATTATTACTATTATATAAATAGTGATTACAATCCTCACATGGAATGTATAGAAATATATTTATTTGATTTCGGCAGCTCACACAATCATAATTAAAACTAACACAAAGAAGTAAATGAATTAGATTTTCATGAATGATCTTAGCCAGGCAACAGATTGGGCGTAAGAAGGCTATCATGACTCCTTCAGGCCATGAGAGATGAAGAAATCTAATGCTACTGAGGTAAAGGGAGGGATGCAAGGTGTTGAAGTTATGCTAAGAAACCTGACACTTGTATTTCAGGTGTGCAGAAGTGGTTTTCTTAATCATTAACTTTTCTATATATCTCTATTTATAGGAAAAACATTTGAACAATTTACACATGATTACACCTAAGGGCCCAACTTAACTGGGAATGCCTTTATCGTAGATTCCTGTATTGGATACAGAGGGGGGAATGTTGCAAGGAAAGAATATGTAAAATGGAGAGTTGAATTCCTGGTTCCGTGTTAGATTCTACACTAGGAATAAGAAGAATAAGAAGAGTCAAGACTCAATGGGAGAAAAGGAAATAAACTGAGAAACAAATATAAAGGAAGACAGAGAATTCAAGAAGGAGGTATGAAGAAAAGATAATTTTAGACATTTTAGTAAGGAATGCTTTGTGTGTAATATTTTATATTTATGTGTAATTTTTGTTGCTAAGAAGAAAATCAAGTTTTTACTTTGCAGAGAAAAGAGGGGATCTCTAAATTGAAGGGTCAATTTACAATTTACTTTGATTTACTTATTTTGGAATAATTATTTACAGTAAATATTGTGGATGATTTATGTATTCACCTATATAGCCTATATTTTGCATTCAGTCTACTTTTTTATAATTAGTAGTATAGTTCTGTAATTCATCTAGATTTAATAATAAAAATACTGTAGTTACTTGAATTCACATTCAAAGGATGTTTTACATACTGTACTGTAAATAGGAGGGGATCCATTCCTGAAATACAGCATCCACCTGGGTTTTACTACATATGACAGCCATTTTGTTCCAGATTAAGCATTCCTAGAGCAGAGTTAACATCCCTACTCTTATGAAAACTGGTGTATCCATGAAAAGTTCAAAAGATAGAGTAGTTCATTTTAACATTTCACCTAAAGGCTAACGCCCTCTCTGTCATGGTGTCCCCTGTCACCATAATGGGGCATTGGTTTTGAAATTCTGGAAGAGAAGAAAGAGTGTCACTTATAGGTCCACTTGCAGCAGTAATATGTTTTATTCTCAAATGTCTTCATATCCCACTCCTGACTATGCCCAGCCCCATTTCCTGAGATCAGACAAGATTAGGCCATGTGCTTTATTGCTTTTGAGTAAAAAAAATCTTCAAATGTACACAGAAAAAAAATCTGTTGTACTTCAGCAATACATTTCTTAATTTACATAAGGCTTGTCCAATCCTGGTCAGACAGGCACAGTATGTATGTGGGGATTCATTCCATCTTACCTCTCAATTACGTACATTTGTTTATTAGTAGTTTAATTAGACCAATTAATCAGGTTCTTGATTAAATGGTCTAATGTTCTTCAGGGGCTGGTCTATATTTAAATAATATTCCATTCATACCTTATCTGTACAAAAACCCATGTTATAAGTAAGATAAAGAAGAGTTCCCTTTTCTATACATTTCTACATAATTACCGCAAAAAAGGAAAACTCTTCATCCATTTAACATTTTGTTGTGTAAAAGCATAAATTATTAACTGTGAATTATTTATTTATCAGTAGGAGTAGTAGTTGCTTTAGGATGTACAGGCAAACCATTTAAGTGTACCTTAGGCATAGAATCATTCTTTCTTTAACAGAGTCAAACTTGAAAATGAATAAAATAATACAGTTTATTCCACATATATTCATGGCATGTGTTTACTTCTGTGGTAGATTGTCAATTTAATATGACAAGAATGCTCAATAACAGATGACATGTTCTGTATGAAAGAATGGGGAAGGACAAACTGCATAACAGCCACAGGCATGTCTGCAAACGTTGCTAAATGATACTTACATTCATTGTCTCTTATGTACGCAGGTAGAAGTATGTCAAAGACATTTTAATTATGTGTTAACCTTTTTAGAAACAATGGAATATTTCTCATTTTATATTAGTTACAAAAATGTATTGGACACAGATATACATTTTTAGTTTTTGTTCTTGTGTTTTGTATTAAAAAATCAAAGGTATGACCCTACTACATTTCTACAAAAATAAAAAAAAAATAGAAATGGTGTGAATGTAAATGAATGAATGTTTGATCCCAGGAAAATTAATATCACAGTTTTAGTAGTGGGAATGAAAGTGCTCAGTTACTGTACTTCAATAGACCGAACATTGGCTTCTTTAGTAAAGATTAATAATGCACCTATACAATTTAATGGACTTTAGGTATCCTGGTCTTCAGCTGAAAACAAATAGTTTTAAATGGTTAAATAATTTAAATGGTTATTATACTTCCCAATTTAGCTTGTACTTCATACATTCTCCTTTGTCAATAACATTTTTTTCTGCATATTCATGTTTATAAAAAAGCTTCTTTATTATTACTGTCTTTATTATGATCAGTGGTCTTCAATTGTTTAAATTTGTTTAATTTTGTGACACGATTCACAATAAAAGATTTGAATGTTTTCTTGCGGTATCTAAGACTTTTTCCTTTTGCAAACATGACACTGGTGAATGTGTTTTTTTTATTTTTTAACTGCTTTATTTAGTGAGAGCTTCTATCATTTTAAGGCATTTATCAGCTCATTATACTATGAAATTAAGTAAAACAGTAAATTAATTGGGTGTGTCTAAAATAATATCATATCCCATTGCATCTAATCATTTCATCTCCTGATGACCAAGAATTAAATAAACAATTAAATCACAAGCTGTGAAAGAAAAAAAATAGTTTCACCTTTGCTCATCTCTCTGATGTCAAATGGCAGGTATTTCATGCCTTGCTTAAGTGCTAATCATGTCATTGTAGAAACAGGGAAGCTATGTTTTTTTAAACTAAAACTTAAATTGATGTGTCTTCTGTGAGCTCAGCACAATGAAATCTTACAGCCTTGGAAAATGTAATTACAAGTCATGTTACCAGTGTTGAATGCAAAGGAAATAAAAACTACACTGTTGATTAAAACCAAAATACTACAGGGTGGTCAGAAAATTAACCACCATAATAACACTTTTTTTTTTGGTAGGCTGCCACAATACAAATAAAACAAAAGTATTTGTCTGGTCATACTTTAGGTTTGAACTGCAGAAACTAAAGTGTGTGAGGTTACCCCAGAAAGCCTGAAACCTAATGTGTGTAGTTAAAACTCAAGAGATGATACATGTATTAAGATATACAGTACAATGAGGAACAGTGTATTTTAATATAAAATAAAGACCTAAGAACACGCATTTTAAAAAAGTTCAATGTGTATATTTTAATATGCAAGAACTTTGTGTTTGTATAAAAAGGATGTTTAATTTTCAGTTTTACATCCAAGTCAAATTACAGTAATTGTTTTTAGCAATACTAAAGAAATCATTGTACAACGTGAATAAAAAACTAACATTTGACTATTGTTTTGTAAGCATGTCCTAAGAAAAGGATGTAAGAATAGCAATAGGTTAACAACAGAACGGGAGAAAAACAAAAACAGAGACTGAACTTGTCATCTCGAAACAAGGTAAATATTATTCTTCATGCCTGGAGGTGCTCTTTGTATACATTGTTGCTAATGTCAGCTATGTCACTTAACATGCCATTGCTATGAAGAGGGTGCCTAAATAAAGATTGACGCATTTGTTGTCTGCACTTAAAACTTTACCTGCAATCACGCCCTGCTTACAGCGTAGGCTAGTGATGAAAATAAACTACAACAGTCGTGAGTTCAGGGACAAAGCCTCTGTTTGTGAAGTAAATGCACTGGTGCCAAAAGTGTATTAATCACTCAAACAAATCGTCAAATAATGGCCCTACAGGAAAGTAACCTTACCTGTAGCCTAAAGGTATTCACAGAGCAGTTACACCAAACACCAGGCTTTTTTATTTTCTCCATTGCTGTCCAAACAGTATACCGCTTTCAGGGTTTTGGCACAGAGTGCTCATGCATGGACCTTCAAACACTACAATTGAAACACACATGCGTGCACACACATTCATTATGCTTGGATATTCATGCTACTTGGACAACAGTATCCCGTTATTGTCAAAATAACAGGTTCAAATGGTTGTATTTCACCCAGGTCCTAACACAGTCTGAGTCAGTTTGAGTCTGAACCTTTTTTTTCTGTGAAGTTTCACTGAAATGACTAAAACACTTTCAGAAGTATCTCCAACTATATTTTCAGGGGATAAAAACGCAGTCTCCTTCCTTACACCTGATAATTGTGGGTGAGGCCCCAGGTTGCTGCAACCTTTAACAGGACTCGCATTACCAGGACTGATGCATTGTACTGGCTGATGGATATTGTGGAATTGCCAAAAGTTCTAGTTCACAGAGTTAACAACACAGCATAACTGCAATGCACTCATTAGCCCTCCCCCAGAATACTGTAAGGAGTTGTGGACATCTTATCAAAAAAATAAAACCAGGACATTAAAGAAGGTAAAAAGGAAACATCTACAGATATTTATAGGACTAAAGCACGAGATATAGTGGCAAACTGGAATTACATATTTTTATTCATATTTAATCATCTGAAGAAAGCTGGTTATTAACTAAAATGCTCTTTTTGTATGTTCAAAGAGATTAGTTAGTACTGGCCACACTACTGTATATCACTGCATGCCATGATATCCAACAAATGGGCAGATACTGCACACAAAATGATTGGAATACAGGACCCCAATGAGCTACTACTGTTGGTCATTAAACTCTGGCAGTGGCTTTTGTATTTTTTTGTATTTTTCTATATACAGAATTAATGTATCTTGCAGTTATTGCATGTTCACTTTTATTGTTTGGCACTAGACACTAGGCACCTGAAACTTGAGATTTTTAGATTTGAAATCTTTAGATTTTAGTACAACCATCTGCATCTCATTTTAAGTTAGGCAATTAAAATATTTTACTTAAATTTACTTCTCTGAAATGTACTCAAAGAAATAAAAAGTGTGTTTATGATATCATTTAGCTCAGGAATACTACTTACAGTATAATACAAGTTACATATTTTTTATTGACACAAACATACTTGCTGTGGAAGCCTCTATTAGGCAGATTCCTCAGTAAAGGGTGGAGCACCCAGAGTTGTTTAACCTGAGTGAAGATTCCATTATCTCCTAGTTTCTATTTTTGCTTTTAGACTCATTATGATTAATACTGTTAGATCTCATTTTCCATGGATTAGGCTTTGTCTTCACCAGTTCTGACATGAGTGTGTTAATGGGTGTTCTTATCCTTCATTTAATTTATTTGTTTATTTTAAGGCATGAGTAAAATCACAGGCCCATTTTAGACCTATGTTTCCATAAAACAGAGTATGTGCTTTTGTAATAAATTGTGTTACTTTTGCACAAAATTGAAACAATTAGGTTTTTATTTTCTGATAAGAGGGATGTAGTACAATTTACGTTATTTTTTTTATTACATTTTAACTTTTAAAAAAGGATAAATAGTAAAGGCTTGTGTGTGTTAATTAGGACCTAATGTTTATGCGTTTGCTAACAATTGTAACTATGTAACTACTGTACTGTACCATAAGTGAGCAGGAGCAATATTACTTAAAGCTAATGACTTTAAGCATGTTACTCAAATAATTAACCACTGATGTTGTTTTCAAACTTTGGTAGTATTTTGTGCTGTATTAAGATGAATCTTGGGTGATTGAAGGAACATTTTTGAGTTCCAGACCCAGTTGAATATTATAATACAGGAGGTAATGGGAATCTAATTTCCATTTTATGAGTTTTCATGTTATGAGCAGTTTTCAAGAAACAAATTAAACTAGTAAAATAAGGGATTACTATATTATCAGATGCACTTGCAGCCGGTTAACGGGTAGAGTAAAAACAGCCACTGGCAGAGGTGAAACAAATCAAGGGTTAAAGCATTTTGTTCATAAAGGGTAAGAAAAAGTTACCTATAGAAAACTGAATCTGTTTAAATAAGAAAACATTAATGCTTACTGTGCAAATACATTCTGAAAACTGTTAAACAGGGTATTTTATTTTTTAAAGAAAAGTGTCTTAGCGAAAAACCGCAGAATATATTTGAACTGAAATGTTCTCTTCAGGTTATAGTTCAAATGGTTTTAATGTGTCATTTAAAGATGTGAAAAGAAATCACTTAAATGCCTCTGATAAAATCCAAGAGGATTGTCTAAGGAAAATTACAACAATATGAGATTTTTATAAAACTCAATCCCTCATTATTAGTAATGAAATATAAAGTTTATTGATTCTGCGGCTATAAATGGATGTGTTTGTACATCAGTGGAGAATCTGTGTTTCATTAAACTTTCCATGTATGTTATTTTTAATGTGAAATGGTGATATGTGTGGGGATTTGGGACTACAGCCTGAGAGACTCAGATTCTGACCCAAAAAAATGATTGCCACAGAACAGGACTGGGTCAATTTCATTTACTCATGAGAAATATATAAAACACAATTCCATACCCTTTTTCATATGGAAACTAACATTTCACATGAAAATTTGTTTTTTTTTTATGATTGATCAAAAAAAATGTCAAGGAGTTTGTGCGATGGCCTGCCCATGTTATGAGAACATGCTGGGAAAGATCCTAACTTAATGGTTAAATGCCCCCATTTTCTATATGGATCTGAACATACTGTAGTTAGGTTGGGCAGGTCCATATTATACCTTTAAATTAAATATATTTTATTTATTCTTTCATTCAAAAGGTTATAACATTAATCAGAAGAGCTATCTTTTAAAGTTATACCACCGTGCCAAAGACATTTGTGTAAGTAAAACATATTTTAAAAGACTAGGTGGCACAAATTTATTTTAGACTTATTAGATCAGCTTGATACTGCTCTTCAAACAGTTTCATATAAAATATTATTGGACCACCATGAATTTTAGGGAGTTATTATTTCATAGGCATGTTCTTTGTTCATGAAAATATGTGACATATCCCCACTTTTCAGGGAAGGGCTGCTGTCTACTATTTGAATTTAAAAAAAATAATACAAGTTTTAAATCAGCACCCAGCATTCTATTTCATTTTCATGAAATAGAATTCATTAAAATGAAAGGGTATTCCTGAGTAACATGATCTGTTACAATGGAAACCCAACAAGATATATAAAGTCATTTTTCATTTGGCGGAAGTCATATGTCTAGAATAAAACTAAAACAAACATAGAGACTACCTCATTTTTGCTACATTACTACAATTCCCAGACCTTGCCTACCAGGTTTTGCTTCATTTTTACTGTAGAATATGGTAGTATGCTAAAACAAAATTGATTTACATGTCTATATGTGCATTTGTACACATGTGGAAATTATTTTGTGAAGTGCATTTCTATTGTGTGAGATTAGTGTCCTTAAAGTCAACTGACCAGTTGCCACTGCCTGTATTTACTCAGCTGGACAGTTGCAGTGTAATTTTAACCCTAACACACTTGCGTAAACACTTACAACAATAAAAAAGCCTAACACAATCCCCTTACAAGGGGCCTATATGCTGGCCTGCTGCTGTCCGTTAGCTGCACTGTGTGCCATTTGTGGTGTTGCCAAATCATATTTGTAAGAGTGGGTCTCCATAGAGACACAAAAACGAGCCCACATTTTTCACTGCTATACTTCAGTAATAAATTACAGACTGGGTGAAAACCGATCCTTGAAATAAATAAGCATCTTTCAGAAGAAAGTTTTTTTCATTACTTTCAAATTGATTTGTTTGCCATCCAATTGTTGTTTCATCCCAAAAGTAAAAGAAAAAAAAATACTTTCAATACTAACAAATGTATAAATCTGTTTTATACAACAAACACAAAAAGGGTCATATACAGATTGTGAACTTATTGTGTTCAGCAGTTTGAAATTATTTGAATTATTAAAATAGAGTGTGCTCTTACTGAGATGAAAAAGAATGATTTCTGATTTTCTGATTATTGCGAATAGATGTTTTTTCTTTCTCTGGAAGTACCAGTGGATGCGTTAAAGGAACAAATGTTTACTTTTAATACTGCTTTGTATTTTATTGGTTTTAACATGTCAGAAATATACTATAAGCAATAACTTCACAAAATTAAACAGTACTATTTATTCATTTTTATGTAAAGTATATGCTTATATGCTGCTATAACAGACCTACCCTGGTTGGTAGCTGGGCATGGTTGGAATCTGCCACATTAACCCCCGTTTAACTTATGTTACGGAGATTGTTAACTCTGTCCATAACTACAACTATATTTATCTTTGTTTAACCTTAAGATCAAATTCAAGTTCAAGTTTATTGTCATTATACTCATATACAGGTATATGGTATAACAAAATGCTATTTAGCTAGCTCTCAGACGAAAAGTAGTACAAAAAAACAACAATACAATTGTATAATAAAAGAAAGACAGAGACAACAGGCAGTGTGCAAAACAACAAAAGGTAACAGTTAATGTGCAAAACAACATCAGATGTTCAAAAACATACATCAACAGAATAAAATAAATGATTGGAAATTTTGGGGAGTTAGCTCTTTGACGTGTGAGGTAGAGGTAGATTTCAATGTGTGTTTGAATTTTTGGTAAGAAAGAAGGCACTGTGAGGTTCAGATCATAGGTGAGAGAGGCTGGGAGTTTAATAGTTTGATAGTGCGGGGGGTAAAAACTGTCTCTGAGTCTGGTAGTCCGGGCCCCAATGCTCCGGTACCATTTCCAGATGGTAGAGGGTCATACAGTCTGTAGCTGGGGTGTGTGGGGTCTTTGATGATGCTTAGAGCTTTCCTCAAGCACCGTCTGTCATAAATGTCCTATATGAATTGGAGGGCAACTCCAGTGATGGACTGGGCAGTTTTCACCACCTGCTGTAGGGCTTTGCGGTCAGCAATACTGCAGTTGCCATACCACACTGTGATTCAACCTGTCAGTGTGCTTTCTGTCGTTCATCTGTAAAAGTTAATGAGGATCTGGGGACATATCTTAGCCTTCTTCAACCGTCTTAGGAAGTACAGGCACTGTTGTGCTTTCTTGATCAGACAGGTGGCGTTGAGAGACCATGTGAGGTCCTTGGTGATATGGATGCCAAGGAATTTGAAGTTACTGACCCTTTCCACTTCAGTCCCGATGATGTGGATAGAGGCATGTCTGTTTTGCAGTTTCCTGAAATAGCTCCTTGGTTTTGCTGATTGAGTAGCAGTGGAAATAACCGCAACTTAGTTAATCCTGTTTAGGCCAGTCCATTATATACCCATCTTTTTGTTTACTGGAAGACTGGAACGGCAACAAAGAAGCTACTCTCAATCCTTGTAACTGTCTAGGAGTCTGCATACTCCCAGACTCACTCCTAACCTTGGAGCCTTTGCTACTAGACCAAGCTCAGCCAATTGTCTCAACCTGAGACTAAGTTTCCCCTGAAACTCTACTGGTTGTGTCACTGAACCTGAGTGAACTTTCATTCAGATAGCCCTGGTTACTCCTCTAGAATAGGTTGTCTGAAGTATATGTTGATTGGAATGTTTTCCTCTGTGTCTTAATGTAATCCCCAGTCTCACACTGTCTTTGATTTTACATTCAGCCTGTCATTGACACACCTGCCAGTAAGGACCTACCCACTCCTGCGATGGACTGATGTCTTTTCCAGGGTGTAGTTTACAGTACTTTTAGTGGGATTCATCCTCCAGATGGTAGCTTCATACCATTGTCTCCTCAGGTAAGCACATCACACCAAATGTCTGAACATGTGATATACTCTTGTGGTCTGTGCTTCCAGGATAGGCTGTGAGTTGGCAGGAATCAGTGGCTTTCTCATATTAGATGGACTAATGTTCATGTAGGACAATATTTTCTTGGAATCAATGAAGATAGCAAGATTACAAAATATATCTAAAACTAATGTACTCCTCAGAGCAGTTTTCATTGTTCTTCTTTTTAAAGCCATATACCACTAAACTTATTATTAAAGAAAAATATAATCAGATAAAAAATTATATTAAAACATCAGAAGACTGTTTTCAAACTTTGTTTTAAGGGATACATTTTATAGTTCAAAACATGTACATTCACTTTTGATATAAGTTATTATATAAATGAGGGTATTCTAAATATATGTCGGTAATGTTTTTGGGTACTTGCATTTAGATGTTTCGCAATATACTGTATGTGAGATAAAGTAATAAATATGAAATATACGATATTCTTAGTGGCTACAAACCAAAACCAGCATTTTCAACTTGTAAATGCATAAAAGTAATTTAAAACCTAGGGGTTAATGAGCACTTATACAAGTGTCAATTTGTTTTTCCCAAGCTGTAAAAATGTAAGCCTTATAGGGCATTACCAGGAGGAAGATGAGTCATTAGCACACACTCAAAGCATGTATAAAGAAAAGCTTGGTAATTCTGATTTTTAATATGTACAGGTGGCTCCCACATACAGATTTGTGCAGTGAGATAATACGCAACTCCAATTGACATTGCTACTGTAGCTACTATTAAAATATTGCATACAAATAAAGTGAATGTTTAGTCAAAACTTAAAGGAACTACAAACACAATCACTTTCACCTACAGTATATAATTAAAAAGTACAGGTTTTGACCAAAACATTGTGTAGGCTTAACACTTGCTGTCTTACCTTAGGCTTCCAATAGATGGATGAAATATTGTTTTGCTTCAGATGCATTATTTACATCTTTTCCCACTGTTGTTCAGTACATTTTTTTCTCCAGTTAAAGACAGATAAAATACTATTTCATCTGGATTTGGGTCAAGTGATAGCAATGGACAATTAAGCTCTTCAATCCTTATTACCTTTAGAAATTCAGTTATATCTTGCTGCTTTGCTGCATTAAGTCTTCTTTAACTTCACCACTGTTTCCAGTCCCAGAAGTGCTAAATCAGATATATTTAAATGGAACTACCAGCATTCTAATTGTTATGGTGAGCTTTCTATCATCTAGTATCAATATCTACAGTATTTACTTTATTTTGTTTACATAAATTCTATCTGTTCAGATATAATATTAATACATTCTAGTTATGATTTAAGCATTTTTATTATTTAAACAGTTTTTGTGATTGTAGGAGATTCAGCAAGTTTAGTTGATTTTTTTTCCAGCTTCAATTTACTTTTATTTTATATACTTCCACTCTATATTTTACACACACAAAAATAAGTTATTGAATATATACTTTATATACATTTTGGAAAGTGTTATTTCCCTTCATATATTTATTTCACTTATTTATTTATATTTGAAATAAAGATAAATTATTTGGTATGTCTTTGGCTTTTGAGTAGTATGTAAAAAAATCAGATTATTTGCTTATTTTCTGCACATAATTCTCTATCTCTACATATTTACTATTTTAATGTTTGTACCATTTTTAACATTATACAATTATAAGTTTTTGCATTAATTATTGTTTTTATTTAAATGGATTATATTAGCATTTAATTATTTAACATTACTGTAATAAGGTAATAAGGATTGAAGAGCTTAATTGTCCATTGCTATCACTTGACCCAAATCCAGATGAAATAGTATTTTATCTGTCTTTAACTGGAGAAAAAAATGTACTGAACAACAGTGGGAAAAGATGTAAATAATGCATCTGAAGCAAAACAATATTTCATCCATCTATTGGAAGCCTAAGGTAAGACAGCAGTACATAATATATTTTTATATATTAGTTTTTAACCTTTTCTATCTACTTTGGAGTCAGGTGTAGCAACGCAATAAATATATTACATTACACTTTATATTATCATGAATATCATGAACAGCATATTTTTTTAATTGTTTCACAATGTGTCGCACATGCAAGTGATCTCCAATCTCCTTTAAACCCAACAATTATATTTTTTTCACAACACTATTTTGTGAAAACTATTGAAACTATCAGTGAAACTATTTTTTTAAAAATAAACAAATTAATCACTCAGAACTAATAAAGCCATAGAGACCTACCAGTTGTTTTTATCATCTTTTAGCAACAAAATATTTATCTTTAGAAACTAATCATTCTTCTTTAAAATAACGTATTTCACATCCCAATTCAGCAACACAATCATTTTTAATACGACCATTTTCCTGATGATCCAATATAATGATTTTCTATACACCAAATACCAAATACCACAGAGTGTTAATTTGCCATTTACAGTAAAAATATAATTGCAAAAGCAAAAGCTCACCAAAAGATCAAAACTCCAATGTCCTTACTGTGACGCTATGAAGAGATTTTCAGTGTTGTCCAAGTGCTGAGAATATGTTTCATTATTTAATATGAAAACAATCTTCTGATCTTTATTATACTATCGAAGCTGTGTCTCTGAGCTGTCTTTGTTGGTGTAAGCTGCTGGAGATATTCATACAGTATATGAGTTAAAGAGGGATCTGATACATCTGATTTGAATTATATTTTACTTTTTATATTTTACCTAAATAGATAGAAAACACAGGGAAAGGTGTCTCTTATTGAGATCAACCTTCACTGGTATCGCACTCACTGAAATCATTTTTTTTTTCAGTTGGGAAAGGTTAAGATTCTACTTAGGGTTTGCCGAATACAACACAGTTGTATTGTGAAAGCATTTCCCAGCAGTAAAGGACCAGATTCATTCTGGATGTGTTAAAGGAGAAGCGCAGTCTACACTCCCAAAGAAAATGTTTAGATCTCAGTGGATGGAGTAACTTCAAATGCCAGTTCAGGTTATAGGAAGCCCATAATGATTTGACAAAAGGGGAAACTAGTGAGGTTAAGTAGGGTACAGACCAGAGTATGGTTGGAGGATGATGGTGGTTAATGTGTGTAGGTACTCCAATGACATATTACTGGTCAGCGACGCCTGTCACGCTCATTTTATTTTTTATTTTGCATGGTTTATTTAGGAAACTAATATAATCTGTCTCAACTGTAGGACTTCTTGTTTGCCTTCACAAGAAAGTTCCAAAAATATTAAAAATTAAATTAATTAAAACTTAATAAAAGGATTTAAATATTTTTTTTAGTCCATTACACATGGTTACAAAAGGCAAAGTGCTTTTTTTGCCAGCCATAGTATCAATTAATAATTTAAGGTTTGTAAAGGTTTTAGGATAGTTGCCTACTACACCATCTGTACAACAAAATGCACAGGGTACAGCTTCAAATGATTTCCGTTGCTTTAAATATTTAGTACTTATAGTACTGTGCAGATGCCTATATTCATTTTATTGTTTATTGCTTTAACAAGTTATTCATTTTTCATTTTAGTTGCATGAAAGGATAATTATGTAATATTGAATATCACACACTTTTGATGAAGATAACAGGAAATAAAACAAAAATGTTCCATTCCTCCATTATATCTGAGACACTTCTATAAAAATGGTACCTGAAAATAAAAAACATTCTTGCAGGATCCCCTGATATAGAAGTGTATAGTTCTGGTCCTTGTGAGCTGCTGTTTCTGCAGGTTTTCTTAGTCTCCTTAAAACACCATCCTTGGGAGAACTGGAAGAAGCTGTTAAATGGGTCCACTAAAGCCAATAATTAACTAATTTAGTCATTAAGAACTGCATTGGAATGAAAACCTGCAGACACACCATCTCTTCCAGACAAGGATTGGACACTCTGCCTTAAGGAATACTTCAGACAAATCTGGAATCCAGATAAAGGCTTCTAAACCTTTGGCAGTAAAAATAATCATGACCTTGCAATTTGGAAAATGTTTCAAGTGAAATTCATGATGGAAAAAAAAGTGCTCTATAAAAAAAGAAAACAAATATTTTCTTGGGCTATACTTCTTTAAATGAAAGTATAAATAATCTTCAACTTGACAAATGGAAGCAGTATGTAAAGAGAATTCCATTACATTTTTGTGTTTATTTTGTATAAAAGACTAAGAATATTTTAATTTCCCCTGTAAAACAGATGAAAGACAGGATGTGAATTATCCAGACGATTATGTGTGCTGGAAGCCCAGTGGACATTCCACTTGGAGATGTTGCACCCTCCTTTAAAAGGTGACTGATTTCATTAGAAGTTACAGGCAATAGCTTTATTTTATTACTGAGATCCTGTGTAAATCTGCTGACTGTAATATTCCAGTACTGAGCTAGCCTCTTGCAAAACTTTAAAGATCTCTCAAAATAGCTCAAACACTGTTCAGCATTTTTCTTTAATAAAATACAAACAAGGACCAGAAAATGCAACTGCTGAAATGCTCATCAGTATTGATGTTTCATTACTCGCGGGGTAATTAAATGCTTCATATGGTAATTTCAGAGGTATGCCAATATATGGGATAGTTAAGTTTCGTCTAAGAAGACCTTTCTGCAGCTTTGCATTCAATTTATTTGAAAATTACATGTTATATATGGGTTCATAGATTAATTGAATCACTTTTTGACCACAGGTAGTGTAGTATCTATTAGTTTGTGGTTTATATAATGCCTTGCAAAAGTATTCACATCTTTTAAATAATGTGTACACATTCTTTTTAAAGTCATTTAACGTTTTTTGATCAAACTTTGAATTCTCAAACTGAACACTTTTGTAGGTGAAACAAGTTGATCATCAGCAAAAACAAAGTAAATCAAAAACTAAAATACACAATCCTGATTGCATAATTTATCACCCCCTGAGTTAATTCTTGCACTTTTTGCAACAATTGAAGCTGCAAATCCTTCTGGTTAATTCTATATCAGCGTGTCCACATTGGACAAGAATGGTAAAATTTCTGTCTATTTTTTGCAAATGTTCCTCAATTGTAGTCAATCAGTGATCCTCAAGCTGAAAGTCATTGATGGACAGCAATTTACCAGTCTTTCTATAGATTTTCTATTGTATTATGATATTAAAATAATTTAAAAAATAAGTAAATAATAAATATGAAAAATGGTAAAGTCATGGAAAAGCTACATTTTATGCATGCTTCTTTCTCCTGAAAAAATATACACATTACATGTCATAGAACCATAAACAAGCAAAGCACGCTTAAATTTGGTTTTAAAAGTTTTCTTATTAATGTGAACTATCAACGGTTTATTTTTTAGCCATCAGATTTTGAATTGCCAAATATGTGTGAATTGCAATTATAGTTGTAGCTTCTTTAACACTTAGGAAAGAAAGGGACACATAGACATGTTCTTTTGACCACCTGCAGGACCATTCATCATTTGATACATTTCAAGTACTGTACATCTGATACATTTCACAGTGTTTCAAAGGAACGTTAGGGCCGACTGGAGGAACTACAGTATATATTAAATCACTATAATAATGTAGCACCATCTGCTTGAGAATGCTTTTCTGCTAACATTGACATCACTGTGATAAATTGGATGCACACAGTTGTTTTTATTTTTGTTTTTAAGTTATCTATGTAACCACATGGTTTTCCTGTTTTAATTTAACCTTAATTTCCTGCTATCAAGATTCAGATGAACATATGCATTATCTAATTAAAATTGGTACTGATGTTTTTAATGAGAAAACAAGAACCAAATTGTACATGTTTATGTCAGTCCTCCACAAAGTATTGGAGTATCAGGACAACTGAGAATAATGTAATTTATGGTAGACAGTCAACACCAACATGTTCTTTCATTTTGGTAGTATTTTGTTTTGAGCTAATTCTGTGGGATTTTTTGCAATGTTTTTTTTTATTTTTATCAATGATTTTGAATAAAAATATAGTGTATTTGTTAATCACAAAGAGAACAAATCTCAATAAAAACACTTTTTCAGACAGTATGCAGTGTACAATTAAATTTTTATGGAAAAAAAATGCTATAATATGTCTGACAACTAACATATATATTGTGGACAGACATAAAGATTTCTGCCATTCATCCATTATTATGTTGTAAAATCAAAAGCCAACTAATAGTATTTTTAAGCTGAATTAGTAGTAGCATGTTAAGGTCCACTTTGTGCACCTTGATATGCTAATGAATGATCTTGTTCTTTCAAATATTTTGTTGAGGAGTATTTGTTTTTCTATACCAAGACCTTTAATGAGCAAATATTTTTCTTGTTTGATGTTGTTTTAAAGATGTGTGACTTTACCTCCATGATAAATGTATTGACTGAAAAATCGCATAAAAGTGCCACACTTATTGGCCACTCAATATGTCAATTGACTACTTTGGATATTTATTAAAGTGTATAAATGAAGTATAAACTGCTACATGATTTAGTTCTACTTGGAGTCTTGCATGAATTCAGTCTAGATATTTTGGCATATTCTATTGTAAATTTATTTTGCTCATTCTCATGTTCTTTTGTTTTTCCAAAGAACCGTATTATGTAAATAAAATTCTACCTTATAACATTAATCAATGGTGGTATTGTTCCATTTCTGAGCCACAGGTCTATAATACTAAATAAATATAACTATATATAATAATAATAATATTTTGAAAGTGTAAAGACTGTCAATTTTCAGAAATACCTCAGCAATTAAAACTGAAGATATAAAAAAACACCAAATTACAAGAAACAGGGTAAACGTGTTTCACTTTACTTGTGGGCTGTCAGCTTAGTTTATCCGAGATCTTTTTTGTAGCTCTGCATCCAATTCTGATATCCCTACTTTTTCTAGCACTCCAATGATTGCATAATTGTGTCCAAAACATTTAAACAGGGGTTGCTTACCTGAAAAAATTTTGAGGCATGGAGTCCCAAAAAAAATTAAACTACTAAAGTGATTACATTATATTTTTGGCAGCCCCATATATAAACAGGAAAAGTTGTTAGACCCTTTTGGGGGCTCATTAGTGGAGTGGATAGCCCAAACAAAGTACAAAACCGCAACTGCAACTATATATAATTAATGTTAAATATATGTAAAGACAACTTTAACATGGCGCCGGAGAGTGGCAAGGCATTGCATGTTGCTCCTTCTGAAGTGACTGCATGTTTACCTAATTCTAAAAGGCTAATACAAACATCAGTTGGAACCACAGCTGTAACTTCATTTTTTCTTCAGTATTTGTATATATAAATAAAGGGATATAATCAATATAATAAAATAACATACTAACATAAAAATCGATGTCTTCATTTCAGAAAATTCTAGAATATATGAAAACATACATATGAAACAGTAAGACTGCATTTAAAATGTATTGCATTTTGAAGTGAAGCAGTCTCCTGTTGTAATACTATACATTTTAAACAGCACGTGCTTGAAACTGGGATTACATTTTAACAAAGAGTGAAGGAGATTCTGAGGAAATTAGAGGGCAGTCTTAGATCTAGTCCCTCTGTTTTCACATTGGGTTCATTTCCATCTTACTTCAGCTGAAAGTCTTTGAAACATGCTCACAGATTCCTTTTTCATTAATATACAGTGAAAATGTGTACATGATAAAGAATAAAGAGAAAATTAAAAATATTTTAAAAAATAATCCGTGTAAAAACCTTATACCAACAATATACTGTACATTCATGAGTTTACCCTGACACATTTAAGTAATTTCAAGTTGTATAATGTTTGATGCAAACATATGAACAGGCCTACAGATCTTTTCTGTTCTCTTCCTAAGCTTTTATTATCATTATCCTGACAAATATGCAAGTATTGAAATGTGACAGTACCTATTGCCACACCAGTTTTATACTTCTTTAGTTTATTACGGCAACCATTTTGCTTAATCTTAAAGAATGATTTACTATATATAATAATAAACCTCCAATAATTCTGCTTTTAAACTGAAAAACAACAATAAAAATTAAATTAAATTAAATGTTCCTGCTATTTAATATAAGGAAGCCTCACTTTCCATTAAGCTCAGCGGGGAAAAGAAAATAATTTTTTTTTGCAGAATCTTAACCAGTCCAAAAACAATGCTTGTGCCAAAGATGCTTTCTAACTGACATGGATTGTGTTTTATTTTCTTGCTGTGTCAGAAAGAACGTTTTATTATAATTTGCAGATTGCAATGTGGGAGTCACTTGTACTTGTTTCATGACCCAAGTAGAAACAGCTTTTGAAATACTTTCCTTAAAGCAGAACTATACAGAACATTGTTTCTTAGTTTATATTCTTTTGTAGGCTGCCTTATACAATAAGTATTAGGAGCATTTCTAATCAATTTAACATATAAATGATGAACGTATCTTCTGAAACTAATATTTTATAGTTTTCAGTTTTCTGGGTAAGCCAACAGTTACTGATACAGTATATACTGTACCAATTAAATAGCATTATATTTAAAGGGTGATGAGAGGTGACAAACGAAATTACAGAAGAAATAACAAATAACAACATGAACCTGAAAACATTGTGTCATTCATCTCTTGCCCAAGTAAACAGTAAGGGAATTAAACACTGCCAATTTTGTCTGAATTTTCTTAATCATTCCTGCAAGATGAAGACAAAAAGACCAAGAAATCTTGCTGTATCTGAGCCGACTTTAATTACAAATGTTATTTTTTAACATGCAGTCTTTCAGTCTTGTGCATATTTCATGGTTCTAGAGTTCTTGGACCACGGAGCTTTTTTTAGTTTAAGCTGCTGTGATCTGGCCAAAGTTAAAAGCTCTCTCTTTCTAAAACAATTGTGGGCCAACCAGTTTGGAAGAAGTTCAATTAACCACTAGGTAGCAATTCTTCCTTAATCCTTGCAATGATTAACAAATCTTTTAAATTGTTTTGAAGGTTACACTTTGAATGATTCACTGTTTAAAGGGCAAATTGATAGTTACTCTAAAATAAAATCGATTTTAATTCCAGCTGTTAGACAATATATTCTTTTTTTGGTATTATTTGCAGGGTCAGCTGGTCTCACAATTAAGAGATATCCACAATATCATGTGTTGATTGGTTTTTGCCATTATGAGAACAAAAAAAGATCCTCTGTAATATAAAAAGGCCAGAGTGGGGAACTGAATCACCATATGAGCTTCAAGGGAACAAGCTGAATTTAATTACATTCTGAAAAGTAGAAAATCGGAAGAAAAGCATTAAGCTTCATCTATGGATCCGTCTTCAAGTGTATGGGGGAGTAAGGGAGACACTGAAATATGAGAGTAAAAGAGCAAAAGAAACACAATATAAAAATGTGTAAAGAGTAGGTGAGAAAGGCACATACAAAGACATGAAAATCTGGGATATGAATCAATCGCAGCAATGATAGCATGAATAGCAAGCTACCCTTAACTGTTTTAATTTAAAAAAATGCTGTATGGCCTTTAAGTCTTTGTATATAAAGAAATTTTAAAGTCTTACTGAGAAGGCAAATACTAAGTGATGACTATGTTCCCTGTTTGAAATACTTATAATCATTCAAAGATAACATAGCACTGAGAAACCACTGTAACGAAGATAACATATTTTGCTTTACTGTGTAACATGCTCAAATGTTTTCCTGGAACTACAGGAAATGCTTCAGTAAAAAAAGTATGAAACAAACTTAGTTTTCCCAACCCTGTTAATTCTTGTAGGATCCTGGCATAATTCAGATCTGCTTCTTTATATAGCAGTAAAAGGGTTTCAGGGACATGCTGTGGTAGTTTGCATCTTCCTGTTTATCAGAACTTCTCTGACTGTTTATCTTACATAAATCTAAAAAGCAACATAGCTTTCAATTGTTTTTGATTGTGGGGGTGTAAAAGGATTAAAGGATATTTATTCCAAAACAAGAAAAAAACAAAGACATACAACATTTCATATTTAATTGGGGGGTTTAGGTACAGACTTCTCTTAACTAAACAGGAAACTTACTGAAGTTGTACGCTTTTAGTCCAGTAGACAAGAGTTTAATATCTCTATCGAAAAGATGACTAAACTGGGTTAGATATTGAAGAGTTTAAATGGCCTTTCATTTATATAAACAAATATTGCTTCTAGAAGAAGTGTTAAGAATATTTGAAATCGAGGTACCAGACATAGAAGTTAAAAAAATGTAAATTAGTATTCAAATCTGAACTCTGATTCATTCAAATGATTTTCATTGATAGTTGCACAATTCTACTTCAGTAATTTAAAATTAAGAATGTTATGAAATAGAATAAAAAGCATTTATAAAACAGGAATGTGATGTTTTAAAATTATTTTGGGAGTATTGGGGGGTATTAATCAAAATCAAAACTTGATCATAGAATCTGATATGAGGATCTAACAGCAAAGCCATGAAGTTCATTTTTCTTACATGCAGTAGTGAATTGAAAAGGTACCTAAGGAATTAAGTTACCTAAATCATGTGGGTTCCATCCAATATGAATGACAGAAATGGGAACGTCAAATTTAAATTCAAGACAAACTTTCGAGTCCATTGCCAAATGAGCAGTGGACAGAGGTGTCAGAAAGTCTCTAGGAGCTGCAGAATGTATTATATGTTCTGTTTTTGAAATGATTCTGATGACAGCACTGCTGATCCCTTACAGATGCTCAATCCATTTCCTGGGAAGCTGCAAATTTTTTTGTCTGGAACAAAAAAAAATGCTGAAACCCTACAGCCAGGAGGGGAGCAATCCCAAAGATGGGGTTGGACATCAGGGTTTCTTGCGGCAGGCACAGAATATAGCCAGAGAGAGTGATTGACCCTTGGGCTTCCCTCCAATGTCAGATGCTACCAGGAAAACATCTGTTAAGAGATGCAAGCACATTGCACCTTCTGGATATTTTCACAGGATGCCTCCCATCAACTCAATTCTCTCATGTTAGAGCTGCTCCAAAAACAAAAACAAAAATCAGCAGTAGAGTTAAGCCTTCCCAGCTTGTAACACAGGATACACCCCTAAAAAACAACAATCCATAAACTTGCCATTTTAAACACTGCTACTCACTTTCTTAGATTTTTTTTTGCCTGAGAAGAAGCCTATGTTTGAAGAAAGCTGTGAAATTTAGTTCAACCTTTTGTATCTCAGGGTATGTGGCAGGATGATGCATAGTTTTTAGAGAGGGATATGCCGTCAAGTAATTAATACATGTTTAGAATACATGTAAAAGTATAATTTGGAATTCATCTCTTTCTACTTTTCAGCAGAAGAGGAGATGTGTTTGGATAAGTTTGCTCACAGAAGTTTTATTCACCATTAGTAATTGTATATTAATACTATACAATTTTAGATATTAAATCTCACACATGCAGACATGTTTTCATAAGTTTTACCATATGCTACAGCATTATGGAGGACTACAATCTCTCAATTATATAGTCTGTGGTCCCTGAAGTAGCACACTCTTTAACCGAGTGAACAACCATAATGTGAATGACAGAAAGGACACAGCCTTCAGTCCCACAAGGTTTATTTCTAACAGCCAAAAGTTGTCAAACTATCGCTTGACAAATAAAACATACTGTACACTGAAAGGTCACTGAGATTAACTTATGTAAATCGTGAACACAATACAAGAACAAACTGGTGTGTAGAGACATACAAACTACAATACAGTATTAAACAACACAACCAGGAAAACACTTACATCAGAAGCACTTTGAAAAGATGGAATCTTTTCCAAGGCCACCTGAATAAAGCCAAAACCAATTAACAGAAATATACCTCCCTCTTGGATCCTCACTTTTCTCAATTCTCTTACACCAAAGTAGCTTGTGTCACAGACTGAAAAAATGGGTGTGGGGAAACAGGTGTTGGGGACTTTATTCACGTTAAGTTTGCATAGAATGGCTGGTGTCATGGATCCGTTTGTTTCTTTGTTTGCTGCTTGAGTTTCCTCTTATATTAAAGGTCTTCCTAGCACAGACAGTGGGGCAAGTGCCACTTAAGAATTGAAGTTGTTTGCTCAAACATAACTCAATTACCACCCAATAAGGGAAGACACGTTGTGTAGCAGGTGTGTAGTGGTGCTGAGTCAGTGCAGAATGGTAAGGAGTAGAATAGACAATGCATCTGATCTGCATACAGTACAATTCATTAATTAGTCCCCAGCTGGTAGCTCTGCCCACACCCAAAACACCACAAGGATATTTCCACCCCCACCCACTCCTCCCAGCACCATAATGAATCCTGAGCTCTGACAGAATGTTCTGCATTTAAGGTTCACTATCTATGACAGTTGTCCCAGGGAATGAAGAATAAAAAATAACAAAAAGAAAATGTACCTGTTTCTTAGTCTGCAATGGCTCTACAAGAAAATCTTTTTCTCTATTCTCTGGGACTGTTCCTTTTTTAAAAAACTTCCCAACCCCTTGCTTATTTAGCTTAGTGGTAGCCGAATTCACAGGTTGGTGGTGTCAGAGCTTGTCCACACAATTCACACAGTCAAGGTGGATGTGTTTGGTGTGGACTTGAACCTGGAAATGTGATTAGGATTCCCATCTCAATTAACACAGTCAAGGTTTGATGACTCTGGGACATGGACCAGACCTCAACATATAATAATAATAATAATTGCTTACACTTATATAGTGCTTTTCTGGACACTCCACTCAAAGCACTTTATAGGTAATGGGGACTCCCCTCCACCACCACCAATGTGCAGCTTCCACATAGATGATGTGACAGCAGCCATAATGGGCCAGAACCCTCACCACACATCAGCTATCATTGGGGAGGAGAGCAGAGTAATAAAGCCAATTCATAGATGGGGACTATTAGGAGGCCAGGATTGGTAAGGGCAAATGGGAAATTTGGCCATGACACCCCTACTCTTTTCAAGAAACGCCCTCCGATTTTTAATGACCACAGAGATTCAAGACCTTGGTTTTATGTCTCACAGAACACCACACAGAAAACTGACTTCCTGGAATCTGATTCTAAATGATTCAAAATACTCAAAAGTAAAGTCAACCTGTTTCATTATTTCAACAATGCAGCATGACTAGAAGACACGAGAGGAATCTACAGGGAAGTGCATTTAAAACTGAGAACTGTAAAGGCTGTCTAGACAGCCAAATGATGTAAAAAGCTACCTAAACAACCAAATAAACATAGAAGCAGATCCTGTGCAGAAACCAACAGACAAGGAGCAAAGGATAGAAACCAGAAAATGAAATCTAGAGACAAAGTACAAGAACAGGCAGAAATTGAGAACCATGAAGACAATCCAAAGGGAAATAAAAATAGAAGCAGAAGAAAGGAAACTAGGAAAAACCAGGACAAAACAATGAGAATCCAGGAGCAAGGAAATAAACAAGGACTGGAATAGAACTGAAGTAAGAGTGAGGTCCAGAGCTCTAACCAGTGGTATAACTGAGCACCAAAGGGAATGAGAACTCAGTTTATGTACAACTGTGGAGGGGAGGCGTGGTTCCCTAGGTACACTGGGAAGTTCATGATTGGTAATAGGCGTCCGCACGGTCTGCATGTCTGCTGTGCCACCAGGCCAGGAGCCAGTGTTTGAGGTGCCCTCTGGTGGTGAGATGATGGAACCATACCAAGAACACAAAGGGTTACGGGACCAATCCCAAACCAAAGCACCAAGTTGTCAAAAGCTGATACTGTGGTTTCTTCCAACAAATGATTGGATATGAACCTCAGATCTATTAACCATCAGCAACGAGAAAAGCTAAATGGGCTGAATGGTTTCCTCTTATTTGTAAAGTTTTACTCTATACTAACTGAATAAATGCTGGTGCTCTATAGGAGAATATACATCAATCATTACACATTACACACACAGTATTTATAAAATGGCAGCAGCTTTATGACCCCTGTATAGTAACGTTTTCTCATTGAGAATAAAAAAGATGCAAGGCCAAATTTAAATAAGCAGGAGTTTACTTTAGCAATAGGAATAGTTAACAGAGTGCTGGTTTCCTCATGTTGTTTCTAAGAGAAAGGCTCATGAGAACATTGTATTAGCTGCTTAATGTCACACTGAAATCTATAGAATGTTAAACTTAGCTGACAACATAGGAAGGTAAGAGAACTGAGAAAGAGATGTATTGAGTACAAAAATGCTGAATCATTAGTATCATATTTGATATCCCTGACGGAAATGCAGGTACATGAATGCCCTTATTGTTCAATGGATTTGTGACACAAGCCATTTAATTCTACCCGTAGCTGAAGAAGGCAATTCATGCTGCTGTGATCTCTGCTGTGATTAGAAATGACCTCTGTGCTGATTTTAGAGACCAAAACAACAATTCTCATAGCAATGGCATTTTTTATGCTACCAGCATAAAGGAACAGTAATAAGGGTGGCCCTCACATGAAACCCAAATAGTTTCCATTTGATTGTTACTAGATATTGCATTCATGACACATTCTTCCCAAATTATACAATGTGTGAAGGTCCATAGATATTCAGGGATAGTGTCAGTTGCTTTGCAATAAAGGAAGAAAGTGATATAATAATGAAGTATAATACAAAGTGTGTAATATTCTTTCATGCATCTTTCATTAATTTACTTATACTGTATCTCTAAATGGCTTATCATTTAGTGTCTTGAAATGAATGCAACTCTCTCTCTCTCTTACAGATAAAACTTAATTTCATGTTTTAAAAGTCAAATGGTTATCCACTAGAAAAAAAAGATTAAACTCACATACCAGTTTACATTAACAACAAAACTTTCTAAAAACTGAAACCAAATTTCTGTGCTGCTTATAAACATCAGTTAAGTCCCATTCACGTGGAAATACGTCTGGTGGTGAACCATTTCACAGAAATCTAAAAAATGCAAAAAATGCAAACCACATTTATGCCTGTTAGAAATATGTCGCCTTTGGACAGCATGCCATGAAAAACCCTGCCAATGAAGAGGTCATTGTCATGTCATGTCAACACCAAAATGGTACCATTCTTGCCTGAAAAATGTGAAGCATCATTTTTTTTCTTTATTTCAATTTAGATCTTAGTAGATTTACTGGAAAACATACAATATCTAATGTTTAAAAGGAAAAGAAAGTAGAGCTAAAGTAGAAAAAGCAAATATATTGGTGGTTAAGTATAACACAGGATTTTTGAATGATGAGAGGAGAAAGCTTTTTGTTTTAAACTTATTTAAATTGTCAAAATGATTAATGTTCGTGTAAAGCAAAACAAAAACAACATGTTCATCACATGTAAACATAAATATAAATATTCAAATTTTAACTTTAAGAACTGCTAAAAAAACATTTAAAAAACAACACCAGAATGGGAATTTGATCATTCAAAATAGGGTTTTATTCACAATATATTTGTGTGCTAATTCTGTTGTGTTTTATGTGCAGACCCATAGGCCATGAATATGTCTTATTCATTTTATTACAGTAATTGGAAGAAGTAATGGTTGGGGCTCTGGCCACGTAATAGCAATATTGTGGGTTAAAACCACATTAGGAATACTGCTGTTGTACTGTTAAACCATGCTCTTAACTCAGATCAGTTCTGTTAAATATTTAGATGTAAAGCTGCTTTGAATAAGTGTAAAAAATGATAATGATTATGTTATGAAACTGATCTCTTCCAAACTTTTATTTATATTAGGCCTAAACTAAAATCTTTTCAATTTTAAAAAACTCATAACAGTCTCCTTTGAGAGTTCCATCTATTCCCTCCATCATTCCCTGAACATGAATGTTGTCTTTCTGCTAGTTAAAGAGGTGGATGTAACTGATTTTAACAAGCTTTTGGCCCAGATACACACAGACATGGTTTGAGCAGGAGTTCTGAATCACCTGCATTTTTCAAAACTCAAAGAGAAGTGTAAAGAGTTTTGACATTCTGAATAATAGCTATTTTTTGAGACATGCAATAGGAATAAATCTTTATGAAGGAAAAAAACCAAACATTACACACACCCTGAATGTGTCAACTATTAAGTGGCATTCTTCCAGATAATTCACTAAAACTAGCATCCATGATCCAGTAAATGTATTACAATATTTGTCATCTTAATCATCTCTGCATTCAAAAGCATGTGAAATGCAAGACCAACTAAATTTTCTTAACATACCAACCGGTTTTGACATAAATACCTCTTTCTATGGTATATTATGGCTAGCAGCTCAGCATTGATTGGACAAGGCCTTTAATTCATATAATTATATATTTAATATACTGTTATAATAATTAAAAATATATGTTTCAAACTTTAACTTCTTAATCTCACCCTTTTCTGCTCTCCATCATTAAAAATATCTTGTCTGCAAAGCAACCACTTGTACAACATCTCTTGTATGGTCTCATTCATCTTTCAACTTCCTTGTGTTCCTATCCTCCAGCCTTCCGAGACTTTGCTCCTTTTATCTTACTCAAATGATATGGATCTTCTACCCAGTTCTACAGAGAAATCCCCTCTGATTCTCTTCCCTGACCAGACCATCTCTAATTCTGTCTCATCACACCTTCCCAGGCTCCCTTTTACCCTCTCTATCCCGTAGTCCTGGAATATGCTTTTGATTGACTTCCAGCCCTTTGACTCCCCACTTTCCCCCAGTCTTCTAAGTCTGATGCTCTGACTTTTTCCCTTCAAACCAGTCAACCCCATCCAGCCTCTGCTCATGTCTTTGCCCAGGCTCCTTGACCCTCCATTTGTGGGTCCACTTCTTCTTATTCTCAACAGTCTGCTGTTCATCCAACCATTTCTCTGCTACATCTGTTACCGATGGCAAAGAGCCCTGAAAATGTGAGATGTCACCTTTTCCCATTACAGTTCCATGAATCAGCAATTTTTGTTTATACATACTACATCAAAAACAACTGACTCACAATACTCACAACTCACAACAGCAGAGTTGCAATGATGTTTGGACTTTCATCCCATCCAGACACTTCCTGTGATTTCTAGGACAACAGCTACTCAAGTGCAGGTTCCCATCCAACTTGTATGACCATCTCTCTCCTTTTCTTTCTCTCGCTCAAGCTGTGATCCTTACCTTTCTTCCTTCTCCCCTTTTTTCCTTTCTACCTCTTTATTTTTCATCAGAAATAATAATAATTCACTGCACCACCAATGTCTTCTGTGTTTTCAGCCTTTTCTCTTCATCACCATGCCTATTTTTTCACTGTCCCAACACATGCCCTCCCATCTTCAGACATTTGCTTAAACCCCTCTGCAGCTCTGAACATGCAGCATCACTCTTCATCTGGTCTGGGATCCTTTTTCATAGCCACAAAGCATGCTGGCTGCACTGTGGCGTGTGGCATCTGTTCCTGTAGCAATATAGCAATGACTTTTTCTGATGGATTCCTCCTGTCTCCCAAAGATCTCTAACATCTCACTTCTGAATCCGCCCTAAGCCCAAAATTTACCCTCATTCACTCAGATCATGTGTCTGTAGTATGCTAATTAAAGCCAGCTTTAAAATCAAGCACTTTATTGATATGATGCAGTTAATTGGTTCCTCCACATCAAGAAATACTGTTCACAACCATTAAAACTGTACTACTGTTGGTCATCCTGGACGCAGGTGTACCTCACCTATATAAGTGTTACGAAGTGTCTTTCAGGACCCTCTGCAGACAGCACAATCCGGAAGGGAGTGAACAGACACGAGGAGGAGACAAGGAACAGGGCTGGTAGACGAACAGGGGGACGTGACGAAGGTGCTCGGGGGGCATGGTCCAGGCAAACAGTCCAAAGGGAATCCAGGGGAAAAAACAGGACAAAGTCCAAAAGTCCAAAAACCAGGAAATGCAGGAGGAGACGAAACAAAACACAGTTAAAAGCCGGAATGGGATGCAGTGCAAGGACGGAGAATATAAACGATTAACGGGACCAGGCGCTCCAGGTCGACTGGTTCGGGACGCCGATAGGAGGCCAATGCCCTTGAGCCATAGGGCAACTTGGTGGTAGGCGGGCCTTCGGGCGTCCGTGTTCCAATGCAGAGCCCGGAACAGAGTGAGCTTCTTGTTTTTATAGGTGGGCTAGAACAGGGAGCAGGTGCAGAAAATCAATTAAAATGTGAAAGAGCCGGAGAGCCCTTAAGAGGGAGGGATTACAATTGTGACAATAAGAGCTGATCAAGTTCATCTAAACTGTGGTCACAATAAACTCCGCAAATGAGTGAATATTTATCAGTGTAATGGGGTTTCTTCTCAATTCTTTTGGGGTTCCCTCAGACAGGCAAATTATACAAATCATACATTAACGGTATTTAGTTAAACAGAAGTTCTGGGGTCAAATCTCTCACCTCCACTTCCCTAAGCATGTAAGCTTCCTGACTCAATATGGTGTTGTGCTTATCTTTTCTAGTACTCAGCATTTAATTTCATTGCAAATGAATGTGTTTTGCAAACAGCATTGTTGGAACCTTTACTTCATCATGTTCATCTCCTACAAGCCAGGACTACATTATTGCCTGTTAAGCCCCAACCTTCCACTGAAAACAAATGGCTACCTGTATGTTACTGCAATGGCTTCTGCTTTTCATGCAGTTTGGCTTTTGACTCTTCCTCTTCCCAAAGCTTTCAGCTGTATTGTTAGCTTATATTCATGTCTTTTGTTGGTTCCACTGCAATATGTTCTTATCCATACCATATTGAAAACTTCAGCAAATGGTAGCTCTCTTCCTACTTCTGCATCTGCTACTCTTGTGCTGCAGAATCTCAAGCTAGCCACTCCCACTAGTGTTGCTAGCTGCTACTGCTGCCTGCTGTTTTCTGACTTGCATTCTGTCACCAGCATACATGCCTCTCATTCACCATCAGTTCCTCCAAAACACAGCATATCTAAATTTTACTGAACTCCTGAAATGGTGTTTAGTTAAACAGAAGTTTACAAGCGAAGTCACTTCTTCTTCGCTATTTAATGCTGCCGTCCCTAAACATCCGATTTAGTAATCCGGACTGTGGTGAATAGGAAGCCGAGCTCCACACACAGAGTCTCAGAGCAAGATTCTTGGGGATCGTTTGGTAGAGAGAGGCTTAATTGAAGGTTAAGGGAGAAATGAATACAGGCTAATAGAGAGATTGATGGAGGCAGGCATTCAGAAATAATGAATAGGTAAACTGGTTGCAAGTAGAGGAGTGAGGAGAGTTAAGAGCAGTGGCAAAAATCCCCACAAAAATAACTCCTGGTTTTCTCGATGATGGCAGTAAAAAGAGCTGGTGAGTTGATGCCGATAAGTTGACTGCAGGTGAGAAAAGAGACTGCCTTCAAACAGTGTTGGAGAAAAAACAATAAGTTGTCCACCTAAGGTAAGACTCCCAGCTCATATAACTTTCTCTCTGAGGACAGTTTAAAAAGGACTGGCAAGCTAATGCCGAGAATGCGACTCCAAGTAGGATGAAAAAAGAGGATCAAAAATTTCCCTCAAGCAGAGAAATTAAGCAGCAGGAAAAAATATCACTGCCCTTTCAGGGCTGTATGAAAAATGGCTTGGGTGCAGTTCACTAGACAGTGTAGCTGTCGCTGTAACTCACTCATAGCACAGGGTATATAAAGTATTTTTATTGAAAAAATTTTGGAAAATGAAGCCACCATTTTTTGATGCAGTAGTAAACACGCAGAGACATTTGTGGTCTAAAATGTTCTGTTATGAATATCAGAAACTTTGTAGTACATATTCAAATTTTCCTATTACAGGGTTTGTAATATACCAGATAAAAAAAAACACTTTGATAAATGTCTTTTCGGCAATCAGTTAAGGTAAATTGAATTTAAAACTGAGGTTATATATTTTCATTAACAAAATTCTGTAGTTCAAAGGTTCAAGTTCTGCGATGGGAGATTTGAAATTTCTACTGTATGGGAAACTGGATATACTGTAAACAAACACATCATACGTAAAGACAATTATTATGACAAATTGTATCTTTGAGGGATACTCAAATATTCCCTCAATGAGGTATTTTGTAAAGGGTGAGAAAAAAAATATGGAATTTCTAGGTCTGTTTCATCACTTACAGTGGGGACAGCGAGTCATTGTCTGCTCCCGTGGATTATATGCTGAGGAATATGCCCCATATCAACATATCTCAATAACAATAGGGTGTGATTTGTAAGTCATATTTTGTAGTCATTTTTCAAGGTTCAGTTATTTTGGAGACACAGCCCAGGCGTCTTCAGCAAAGAGCACTGAACTGTTTTGCCTGGATCTGTGAATCAAAGGCACACTGTATTACAATACAATCATATATTCCCAAGATCTGCCAAGAGCATTAAATATCTTGGAACAGCTGGTGGCTTTATTTGAAACATACATATGGTTTGTGCTTGGCCTAAGCTTCTATTTTAACAAGAAACACATTAATCTTCTCTCAGGCGGAATTTACCTAATCCATTGCTCACTAGGCTAAAGGCTGATGTTTAAAATAAGTGTGTTTCTTGCAGTTCCTGCTGGGTCATGGAATCCCAGCAATAGAAGAGAAGGAGACTTTAAATTGTTCCCTTTACTTATCATAATTTTTAACTGTGACACAAAATTAATTAAAGAAGATGGTGGTTTTGCTTTAGTTCAAATGATTTTAACTGAGTGAAAGATTATCTGTGCTCCTACATGAGTTAACCTTGTTATTATATATTGCAATCAGATAGCAGAATAGAAGTATCATTACTCTTTCTTAAAAAGTTATTTTATGCTGGACCCTGACCAATATAAGTTGTTGCCTTAGGCTCTGCAAACATTTAAAAGCATGCCTTGCCTTTAATCTCAAAGGCTTGGACATTTACATTTTTTGATATTTTCTTTTACTGCCTTGTTTGATGTTTAATTTCCTGAGACATACATTTATTTTTTAGTTAAATGCACATTAACTACAGCTCCATTAACAGTTTCCAGGTCTTCCCTCAAAACCAGATGAATCATCTGAATCTGACTGGGAGATTGTGACAGGGTGCCTGTTATTTTTTTTTCATTCCCAAATGAACATTAAATACTCCAGTACTTTCCTGCATGTTTGTGATATGTATGAAGTGTGAATGATACTTATCTTTTCCCCCCTAAAATCACTGCAGTGTTCCCCATTGGAGTATGGTGTTGTGTTGGGCAAAATGACCACCAGTCACCTTTCTGTTTGTAGTTTCCCACATTGCCATATCAGCAGTCCTAAAAAAAACAACTGCTGATCTTAAAGGGAAAGGTTACTGGTAGTCCATTTATAAATAACTGATGCATTATTTTTCTTTTGTTTAAATGTATAAAAACTGTCGCCTGTTTAACTTTAAAGTTAAGGAGGTATTTAAGGTTAAGAAGGATTGGTATTAAGTACTTTATTTGTTTAAAATTGTCCACCTCTTTTAAAAGATATGAGCAAGTCCCTTTAAGAGAGGATGGCCCTTGGGAGGAGGAGTTATAAAAGGGACTGGGAGAGCTCAGTAGAAGGATGGTGTCTTGGAGGGAAGGTGGGCTGAGAGGTGCCCCTGTAAAGGTTTTTTTTGTTATCACTGTTTGAAGGAAATAAATCCAGTTTTGTTTGTATTTGAAGACTGATGTTTTGGGAGTTTTTACTTTTAAGCCAAACAGAGATATAGTGATTGGCTTTGACAGTCTGTAGAGACAGCTTTATCTAAACAGCATCTGTGTGGTATGATACACCTTCCCTTAATTATCAACTTCACCAGAATCAAATAGTCAAATATTATCCCTTTGCTAATGAACCGACCTTCTCTAAACTGTGCTTTTCTGCATAGCAGAGCTTTTTGTTTGCATTCTAGAGTGAGGCATGGGAGAATTTATTTTAGAATTATTGAAATTATCTTTAGAATACCTTTTCAATAAAACCTTTGCACCTTTCAATAACTATCTTTGCACTTCATTTGGATTTTTTGAGTGCCTTGGACCTACCACTGGTGGGTTTAGCATAGGTGGTATATTGGCAAAACATTTGTTTTTGCCAGAAAATAAGTTGGATTTCTTTGGGATAAGCAGTAAGGCCACAGAACTAAGCAAGCAGACAGACTGCAACTTAAAGACAACTTTCTCAATGTCACAGAGATACTATTATGAAAGATGTTGGGGTTGAACAATTTGGTAAATAAACAATATCAGAAGTTGATTCTTGAGGTTGAGGTAAATATGGTCTTAGAACCATTGCAGAGCAAAATAAAGTCTCCATGTTAAAAGGGGTGAATGATTTTAGTGGGGTAGCTCACGGATCTGTACTAGGACCACTGCTGTTCTAAATTTATATCAACGATCTGAATTCTTGTTTAGTTAGTAAACTAGTCAGGTTTGCAGATTATATCAAATTATGAGTTTTAGCAAATGCTTTAACTGCAGCAAACAAAATATCAGGATTAAGGTCAAATGCATCACTTGCTTTTGAATTCAGATGATAAAACTAAAATATAAATTAAAAAAAGGCTACTTTTAAAAACTTCACTAAAAAATAAGATGAATGAGATTCTTGGACCAACTAACTAGAAACTATCAAACAGGCTTGACTGGCCAAATGGCATGCTGTCTTTGTCTATGACACCATCTCCTTACTTCATACAGTAAATGCGAGTTATAACATGAATCATTAAGGTACACCCAGAGTTATTCTGAGATTGTCATAAAATACCATTCTCCCAGCAAACTATATTTTCACAGTCCAATTCTTCCTGACTCTCCGATCCAGGAAGCATGGGACTCTAGACAATCTCAGTTCAATCTCAGCATTTAATGTTAAACTGTTTTATTTAGTTTAGATTTCACTATTTTTTGTTCATCTCATTGTTATAGTAAAATAATGCATTGTTTCCTGAATAAGCACCTGGTAATACATAAAGAACTTACTAAAGACTTAAATTGTGAGATTAATAGGATTGAGTGCAGTCTTAATTGAATTACTTTTTCTCAGTAGATTTCTCGGTAGATCATGAGCTACCATTCCTTGAAAACGTATTCGCCCACCTCCAATGATTTACCATTTAGTTGAATTACAAATTATGCATATACATTTGAATACTTCAACTGTATGTGTGAAATAACTTAAATGTCAGCAAAAACCTGTAGAGAAAAAATAAAAACTAAATTATATTTATTGCAGATTATAGTACAGTACAAATTTTTGCACACAATTTTTTTCTGAAGCAACAAGATAAGCTGAATATCCTGCATGTGCAATAATACTAATTTCAGAACAAATATATCAATCTCTGGAAGATCTCTATGTCAGGTAGCAAATTTCAAACAAAGGTTTACCCACACTGACCATGAAACTTTAAAAATAACTCAGGAATAAAGCTATAGAAAGGCACAGATTAAAAGAATGCTTTAAAAATAATAAAAAAAACCAATTAATATTTCTTTCATCATGGTGAAGTTGATAATTAAGAAGTGGAAGGTACAGTTTGTAACTGCCCAGACACTGTTTAGATCAAGATTTTTGTTCAACCTGACGAGTTATAAGAGGAAACTGGTTAGGGATGCTAACAGACACTTTGAAAAAGTGGTTTTATATGGCTGAGATGGGAGAAAATGTCCACAGATCAACAATATCTTGGTCACCCCACAAACCATGCCTGTATGGCAGAATGACAAACCCTGTGGCAAACACATTTAAAATGTAGCATAAGGTTTGCAACAAAGCATTTAAGTAACACAGCAAACATATGACAAAGGCTTTGGGGAATTGGTCTAAACCAAAGTTTTTTGTCTGGTGTGAACCCAACACCATCCTCCACTCAGTACCATATCTTCAACTTGGTAGGGGCAGAATTATGTTTTGGAGCTGCATCCCATCATTTGGGACTGAGAAGCTTGTCAAAGCAGAGGTAAATCATAGAGGAACATTTCTTCAGTCTGTTAAAGACCTAAAACTTGACTAACTGATCTGTGACCCAAAGGCCAAATATACCATGGAATGGTCTAATAAGAAAGTGAATTTTCTTGAATGACCCAGTGAAAGTCCAGACTGAATCAAATAGAGTATCTGTGGCAATACATTAAAATTGGAGTTAATCAATGATACACAGCTTTAGGAAACTAACAATCAAGAATAGGAAAAAAATGCACCATCCAGGTTTGCAAAGTAGGCACATCCTCATCCAAATTGTAATTTGCTGCCAAAAATGCTCCAATCAGTTATTGACACAGGAATGGTAACACATGCAATCAACATGAAAACACTGATTGCAAATTTAAGTCTTCTTTCACCAATAAAGTTTTCCATTTCAAGTTTTGATTTTTAAAGTTTTGTATTTAAAATATTCACTTTAAAGATGTGTCAAAATTATTTGTAACACAACAGCATAACACATCATTGAAAAAGAGTTAAAAACTTTTGCAAGACAAAATTTATCTTGTATTTCTGAATCTAGTGAATTAAAAATGTAATAAAGTAGGTTTCACTTTGGCAATAAATAATAAATATGGCAATAAATGATAAACACTGGTAATAACACCACTGTGATCATGCATGTACAGTACCACACAAACTTTATAATTCTCAGAAGTATATATTACAGATAGAAAAAGAATACTAATATAAGTAAACAGAAGAAAACAACTTACAGGTAATGAGTTTGCGTCAAAGTTATGTGGACTGCTTTAACAAACTTTGTACTTGATGAGTCAGCAAATTAGATCAGGAATTATTTGGACGTTGTCACATAAGGACATCTTACCACAAAGACCTGTATTTCTCATTCTAGTCAGGAACAAAAACACAGTGGAAACGTATTATTTACACTGTTGAACTCGTATAAGTGGAAGAAAATGCCTGGAAACAATTTGCTGAGCCATTATCCTGATAAATTCAGAATTCTGATTGCAGGCTGAATTTAAAGCCAAACTTGCAATATAAAAAAGTTTTTTATAACACTGCCTGAAAACTGTGATGGTACTGTACTTTGAAGTTACACTATTAATTATAGTGATACTGCATTTCATCAGTCCACTGCAGTACATCTTCCTTGATGCCAAAGAATCATCATCAATGTTAATTAATACATTATGTAAAGGTGAGAAAAACATGTGGTGCTATATTGTAGCAATATCTGTACTATAATATCAGTAGCACTTATTTTTATGGATGTCTGAAATCATTGTTATTAATGGAGCAAAGTTCATATGCAGCTGCTATGTGTTGGGAAAAAGCCTAAAGTGTATAATTTTGAGATCATTAGAGAGATAGAATTTCTTGGTTCTTTTAAATATACTGTAATGTTAAATCCAACCCAACACACTTGAATTTCTCAATTCTTAATGGTAACCAAATGGTAATATATTTGAAATGCATCTCTTTTCATGTGCAGTATTTTTAGATGGTGTATGGTTTTATTATTAGTACTAGTTCTTAACCTCTTCATAAACATTACAGATTGAATGCCAACCTTATGTCAAACTTAAAAAAAAATCAATGTCAGAATAATCAAGAACAAGACTCTCCTCCTAGGTTTTACCAAGGTTTCACTGGTACATCTGAAGACAAGAATCAGGTTGCAAAGCAAGATTCTAAAAGTTTTTCCAGCTCAGAATACAAGTTTTCTAGTACCAATACCTGCAGGTTCACCGTAAGCTTTATCTGACTTTTTCTATACTCATCCCTGAAGGTTTCTGAGACTTTAAAGAAACTAGGCTGATGGGTGTTCTTGTTTTTCCACGTGTCAGGAATTGGTGAATTATGCAATTAGGGGATCTGAAGAGAAACTAATTTTTGTGTATTCTTTGCCCTGACAATACATTTAACAAATCTTAATGTTCACAAGCCTGACAAATCTGAAAGCCATTTATTTCTCTACAGCCTATTGGTAATGGCATAAGTGCCTGGATTTTTACAGTTGGATGAGGTAATTATCATGTACTGTACAGTCTTTTCTCAATCACACACGTTGTGTTGATTTAGTGAATTTTCCAAAGAAATTTCTTTGCATGCAGCTACTCACAGCACAATGTACTAAATGTATTAGAGCTAGGAACTGATCCACCACAGAAAAAAATAAGTTAAATAAGGAAAAATGAATGAAAAACTACAGTTTTGATGATTAATCTAGCAGCTACTAGCCAGTTTCCTGGCTTTTGAAATAATATTTATTTAGAGTGTGTCATTAAACCAGTCTTTGTCTTATTTTACCTTTGAGACTCAAGTGTCACAGGATTAAATTGTAGTTAACTACGTTATTTTATTTCCAATCAAGAGACAAGCTTCTGTAACCTGGAAACACTGTTATATTTTTACTTTTTGTTTTTGTTCCACTTGGCAGTAAATGGTCAGTACTTTCATGTACAGAAAGCCATATTAAACTCTGTTTCCAGCTTCATAAATTTAAAATGACTTTTTCTTGCTTTTCCCAAAGCAAGCACACCTGCAGGAAGAAGTCTTAACAATATGTCCTTAATGTTATGAACATTTAGTACTAGTATAGTGAAATGTAGGATTTTCTATCTGTCTGCAGGCCACTTTGCAAGACATTTATTGTGCATGAGATTTATTAAGAAAGGGAGATTTCTCCCATATGAGACTGGGGTCAAGCTAAGACATACTGTATACACTACTTCACTTTTCCTGAAGTTTTAAATTTGAGCTAACATACCTGAATAATAAAGTGGAAACAAGTGTAGTTCTAGCTATATTTATATGTTTACATTACAGTCAGAGAGGGATTGCAGAAAATTGCATAAAATTACATCAAGAACTACATTGGGTATGTGTAAATATATTGTTACAAAATGGAGAATGTGGTTAATATTTGAGTCTTGTGGAAATGCCATGTAATTTCTTTATATTCTCTGGCACAGCTCTGGTGATAGAAACCTAAATTTAAAGTCAAACTTTAGACAAGATTAATTAGAAAAAAAACCCCAACTAAGTACATTTGTAAAAATCAATGTGTATATGATTTTTGATCTAGGTATATACAACCTGTATACCTAGAAACCCAGACTTTTTCTCCTGTAATCTGAAAACACTATGCTCCTATACAGGCCAAACAAGAGAAAACATCCTAGATCCTAATGAATGACAGAACTAAATCATGCTTGCTAACCCATGGATGACCAAAATTGAATGGGAATCAATCTCCCTGTACTAAAAACTGCATAGGCAACTATGAGAGAAGGTTTTTAAACAGAGGATTCCACAATACATGAAATCAGAATTTCATAAAATGAATAAGAAACTGGGTTCTCTAAAATGATGCTTACAGTATATTACAGTACTTAGCCAGATTATGGTCAAGGAAAAAATGATCAGGACACACTGTTCTCTCACATGACACAAGCTTTAAGGAAGAAGAGGGTAATGGTGACCCTTTTTATGTGTTCTCCTCTGTTTCTCAATTTCTGTGTCTTCTTTCCTTCCATCCTTTTCTCCAGCCTCTCTATTTATGCTGTGCCTATGGTTGTTACATCTTTAGCTTTTATTATTGTTAACAAGAGTAAACTAGCAGCCATATCACCCTGCAGGTCTCAACTGGCTACCCACTGAAGCTAAGCAGGGTTGAGCCTGGTCAGTACCTGGATGAGAGACCTCCTGGGAAGCTATGGGTGCTGCTGGAAAAGTAGGGAGTTATTCTGGTGTCCGGGCCAAATTTCCCACCTGGAATTTGCAAAAACCTCAAATGGTAACCTTTTAGGCTTTCTGAAAAAGGCCTTTAGTAGTGCGATCAGGATAAAAAGTGCAAACATAGCTAAACTTTAATACAGCTATCTTATAGCAATATTTACAAGTTATTTGGAGGGCTTGTCTGTTTTTCTTAGATGCTCCAAGACATGTTTCATACAAACTTTTATAAAAATACTGTATAATTAACTCTTTACATAGTCTATACCTCAGAAAATATGAGTAACAGAAAAAAGGTGGTGGGTAGAGAGTTCACACAGATTAAATTATATATCATCCTATTCTTTGCATAGTATTTGATATATGACCTCTGTAACCTAACATTAAATTGTTTATATTCTTCAGTTTCTTTGAAATGAATTTACTATCATCTGTTGTGCTAAGCTGGGAGAAGAAAATCCTTCTTTTGCAGCCTAGAGTCTGACCAGCACACTCATGACATAGCAAACCAAAAAAGTTGATGGCAGATGATCGTAACATGATGGAGGATGATTGTAACTGTTAATGTTTGGTTTGAAATGCTTAAATCAGGGATGCACGTATAAAGGAAGAAGTGGTTCATAATGGTACATTTAAATTTCTTCATATAATAGGAATGTCAACTCTTGACACTACGATGGCAGATATACATGAGCTGCTATCTTACCCCATGAGTCACAAAGCCTGCTATAGAGGTTTCTTGTATTGGTTTAGTCTTTTCAAGCAATCAAGGCAGAGTGAACAAAAACATCTGTAAGCACCTGTAATCATAAAACCCATTTTTCAAATAATCTAAACAATTTTGGCACAATCTTCAAGTTCCAAATATTCTGGTCTACTCTTTCTTCTTGTCTTCTTCTTGTTGTCTTTCTTTGGTCTTAACGTGATCTTATATGTTGTGTTTCTGTACTGCTCACTGACAATCATTAACCCAACCTTCCCCACATCTCAGCAAACATCTACTCTACTTTGAAGCTAGAAGTGCTTACTTTGCATCCTGATCATCTATAGCTGTAACAGTATAATGAAAAATAATATATTCAATATAAAATAATATTATATAATATGTTCAATATGATGAATAAAAGAATAATCATGATGTGAATCATGATTCATGATTCAAAATCATTTCAAATTAACAGCTAAACATGGAACACAGATGTTATGGGGCATGCTTTTAGTTACTACAGTATATTGTAATGCCACTAGCTATAATCTTCACAATACAATTTTAAAAAATTGTTCCATGATAATAAATGATTATATATGGTTCATTGATAGTAAGACTGCACACTCCCTAAGCAAACATTTTAATGGAAAAGATATAGTAATTGCTTATATAATCCCTTTGAAGAAATAGCAGATGTCTTGCAGTTCTGAGTTTTTATTTTATCTTCACCTCCTCTAGCACAATAAAAGATGAGACTGACAGATGTTCAGACATCACTTTCAGGAAACCACAAGGCAGCTGCAGCCAGCATTTATCAGGCCTTGCCACCAGGCAAATTAACAAATTCACTTTGAAACATTCTGTAAAAAACTGTGTGTACTTTATATCTTAAATGATTGCCTATACAAGTAAATCCATGTGCAAGCCAATTTAAGATAATTGTGTATCATTTTCTCAACCTAATTTAAAAAATATTTTAAATTAACTTACAAAACATGAATGTAATAGAACAGTGGTTCTCAAACTGTGGTATGCTCCCCCAGGTGGTACGCCAAATGACCTTGGAAATTTGTTGTGTGCACTGAAAAATTGGGAAATAAAAATTGAATAATTAAAAATTATGTAAATGTTTAATATGTGATTTACTTAATCGGTTTCAGAAAGCTAGAGACGGGTTTTCATATTTTCGATTTTAATAAAATTAGTTGATATGTTAAATACGCAGCCTACGTACTTAACTATGTTGATACAGTATAGCGCATGCTAATACTTGAGTGTTCATACTCCTCTCGAACTTTCGGAGATGCAGCTTAGCTCCACATTTGCCAACAGAACAAGTGACCGAAAATAAAACCCTCTCAAAAATCAGGTATTATGTCATGACTGAAAGGAAAAGATTCCAACAGTACTGATGCCAGCTCCTGTAGATCACACACACCTGATGAGAACGAGGAGGATTATACATCAGGCACTAGTGTTTTACCATATTTGAATACAAAAAAAAGAACACCCTGAGGAACTTTCCTATTGCCTATCTGTTTTAACTGTTGGTATTATAGTTAATATAATAAGAGGATATTTTCTCTTTAACTGTTATCTTTTTTATCTTTTTAGTTTTTTAATTAGCTCTTACTACTTGCATTGTTTTCTAGTGTTACATATACAGTATGCAATTTTTTATTTTTCATTTCATTAAAGAGGGAAATGATTTTTATGTTTTTTGACAGGATTCTGGTGGTAGTGACACTTTTATTTGTTTTGATTTTGCATCATGACTTCATCAATGTGTTTTATTAGACATAAGAAGTTGGTTTCTTCAATATCTTCCATTACCTAATCTTTCACCTGCAGAGATAGCTGTGCTAGAAGCACCAGTACCTTTGTCAGAGCTAAAGGTTCTAGTTCATGACATTACAAAAAGCACATTTCCGGGTATTAATAACATCTTTATTGAATTTTATTGTCTTTACCCCGGAAAGGCACACTTTTACATTACTGTACATTATATAAAAACATTGAGTAAAGCTCTCTATTGCTGTTATATCTCTGTTATTAAAAAAAAGCTAAAGATCCAATACTTTCTGAGAATTATCATAAATCTCACTTATTTGCTTAGATACAAAGCAGGCTGATATGGTTTATTTGAGTGACACAGTATAAGAAGCAATAAAATTGGAGCAACACAAAGCATTGATTTGTGTATGTTGTGTCAGTTTTCATCTACGTGTGGGTGACATTTTTATTGTTAGCCAATGTTGCAGGATTTTTAAATTTAGAAAAAATGATTTAATAAATCTTATCCTGCTAGTAATTAATTGGAATGAAATATTGAATTTATATGCATAAGCTGTTGAATTACATTATTGGTTTTTTATAGCATTGCTGATAAACTCATATAAATATGTATTATTCTTTTCCACTTTATTATATGTATTTTTGATGGTGTTTTAGCATTGTAAGTTACAATGTTGTGGCTGTGTTTCTGTCCACCAAAGTGCTGTATTTTGGCCTTCTGAATGTGTGTTTTACTTCTTAGTTTGAAACCACAAAAACTGATGTTCATTTGTTTTTGGCAATGGGGACCATTGAAGACCAGAAGGCTGCCATTTCTCTAAGCCAGTTAGTTTGTGGAAATAGTTTTGTGTTTGTTCATTTTCTTAGATGGTACTGTTATTTAGTGCTTAAGGATCTGTGAGCTCACCATTGTGTATTTATGGAGTGATTGAACAATTTTTAGTTTTTTTTTCATCTGATTAAATCCTATCCGTTTGAAATTAAGAAGAATATGCTTTTTCCTGTTACTGATGTGTTTGTGTTACTTATATCCAGATCCTGGTGGGTAGTCTGACCTCTCTGAAATGTCCCTTTCTGTGGCTTATATCCTTTCGTCCTGGAATATAAGCAGCTTTAATGACCGATCAGAAGAACTGTATGTTTAATTTTTTACACCATAATCATTTTTAAATTGCTTTTCGTACATTATAGAAGGCAGTTAAATAACAATGTATAGATGTCAAAAATATAATCTGAATACATTTGAGGCAAGTGAGTTCTTTATATTCTCTTTTACAGTTCTTATGAAACAGTAATAAATAAGAGGTAAATGTGAGTACACAAATATTTCTTTACAATAAAATAACACAACTACACAACATGCAACACCATACAAAAACATGTATATACAAAACTATGCATTTCAGATGTCCTACAAACCCAGAAACACAGAACTATGTGCCTGTAATCTGAAACAATATGTAATACTTTGATCGGCCAAAAACAGAAATAATAATAAAGGAATAACACCCGAAACAAAATTACTATTCCTGCAACATGGATGACGAAAAATATATTCTGTTATGACTTACTGTTGCTAACAGCCATGTCAAGGAAGGCAAGAAATCCACTAGCTGGAGCTCGGTGGTTTCCAGAGACAGATGGAGAGCTGGCAGGAGAAGAATAGGATCTAAAAACAGCAGGGAAGGATGCCACGGGAGAAGTGATGGCTGACTGTGATGCAGGCAGGTTTCAGATCTTGGGTCTCAGGGTCCAGTTTCTTGGAATTTCAGGTTCGTTGGTAAGCACATCTATGTAGCAGAGGTGAGCATAACACAGGTTCAGTAGCTCAATGACACAACTACCAATTGATAGATGGGAGAATGGACATACAGCTCAAACATGTTTGAATACGAAAATGCAATCACTCATGGGAATGTTGTGGTCTCCCGGTGCAGCTGTGGGTTGTGAGTTGCTGCTCTTCTGGACATGACCCTTTTTCTAAAAATGCATCACCAACTAGGAGAGAACATCTTTAGCCTGAAGATTCCACATTAACAAAAATCTGAATTTCCTCAAATAAAAAGCACAGCAAACATCTTATAATGAGGTTCAAAACCAAAATTATGGTTTTATAAGCTGATCAAAACAAGGTCTCTTGCTTGGCACATCATCATTGGAGGATGATGGTGTCATTCTTCTCTGTGCTCTCCCTGTTTTTCTTCCTTGCTTTTCTGTCTCCTTCTTCTAAAGATGTGTGAAGATGTTCATTAATTATAGTTTAATTCTCTGCTAATTTCATTAGCTATACTTTTCCATGAGAAGTGAGAGTGTGATAACTGAGGGGCCCATAGAAGTTTTTTTTTAATCTAATGTCTCTTTTATTTCATAGAACAGCACGCATAGGCATTACTCTTGTCATAGAATGGGATGATTAAATATAGGAACTACTTTACTTTGTGCACAACTACACCATCTAACAATTATAAAGGGTGCTAGGATGTTTTTCCCCCTGCCACAGATTCCAAAGGTTCTCCCATAACCACCAGTGCATCCACACTGGCCAGACAAGACAGTTATCTTAAATAATATCTCATTTGTTTACAGTAATCAATCTTCCCTTCACATGAAAGTATCCCTGTAACATAGTATTCCTATACCACTCACCCAACACACAGAACACATGACCTGTCTTATTCATAGAGCAGACCAAGAACCTCAATTACCAGTCCCAAATGAACAGTCAAGGATCGCCGTTCTCCCAGACCAGCTCTAGTCCATAACTTGCCGTGCCTCCTTCCGTCACAGTGAAGAAACTGAAGTTTCAAGCATCCATCTCAGTCCCAGCCAACCTGAGCAATGTGTCACTGGTGTTCCATCCTCTATCCTGTTTGTCTCTGGGTCCAGTTTTGGTTAAATGAGGGAAAAAGACGATACTGGAGTCTTTCTCCTCTGCTCCCAGTTCCTGGTGTCCAAGTCAAGTCCTCCTGGATCCAACTACTGCAATCTCTTCTGCAAAATTTCCTTATTTCAAAAGGTCTGCAGAATTCTACTGACTTTGGCCTTTTGAAGCCCACTTAATAAGGGCTCATGGTTTGTTCAAGAGCGGAAGTGCCACTGTGATGTTTTGGGTGTGGGCAGAGCTAGCTGCTCAAGACTTGCATGGAGGACGTGGTTGTATACAGATGGCCAGGCATAAGGATGCATTGTTCATTTGTACACTGTTCGCACTCATTCTCTTCACTCTGTGGCACTCTCATAACAGGTCTACTCATAACATACTATAATTCTTTCCTGATGGAAATAGAATAACAAAAGCATAAATGCACTGTTACATAAATACTGTAGGTTAATTCTTTGTTAATCAAGCTATGCCTTTACTACTGAGACGGATTCATGTTGGCTAAAGTAGACCAGTGAGACAAAGATGCAGTGGTCAGTGCCCACACCTTCCTACTGCATAGCAAGTGACATCTTGGGATTATAAGCCTAGAATCCTAGAAACCTAGAATCTATAATACTTCTTCTAGAAATCCTAGAAGAAGATCATGGATTTTTTCTCATTTTTATTCTTTTTGGAAATAGGGTTTCCTAGTGTTTGAACAGTGCTGTATATAAACAAAGACCTTCACAGAGTACATTATCAATATTTGTTAATGTAATGTATCAGTACAATATTGTGATGTAAGTGTTTTTCAGGCAGGCAATGGAAGTAAGTACACTAGGTTGCAGTTATCGTGGCTCATTGGAAAGGTTTATTGCCCTGCTTATAACAGTGGGGTGTGCTATTCAGAGAGTTATTGAAGGCAGGGGAAGAGAAAAGAGAGAGAAAGTCATGTGCCGCTCCTAAAGAAATCCCAGAAGAAGGAGGGAGAACAGGAGTCTTAGTCCTTTTATGAGAATGGGGACAGAGGTAAAGGGTAAATGGCACATTTACACAGGAACAGTCCATTCTGGGGGGAGCAAATCACAATATTATTATATATAAAAAAGAATATTTAGATTGTGTACTATTAACATATGGTGTGAAGTTCAATGTCAATGTAATTATGGATATGGTTATGTATAGCACAATCTTATCTTAATGTACCACATCCAAATGATTAGTTTTTATATTATTTAAATGTTTCACTACATACAGTGAATTAACTGTCTTGAGCCTTTTTAGACTACAAGTTTGTTGGAAACAAGTACTTTCCAGAAACACTCTGAACATTACTAACCTGATTTATGACTTTTAAGGTTGAACACTATCTTGCAGAAGTCCATAAAAAGAAAAAAATACGATACAGCTTATTTAGTGATTCTGACCATGTTTATATTTTGCTTAACCTAAAACCATAATTGAGTTTGGCCCAGTGAGGTTCTATAAAGTTCAAAAGTGTAAGCTTTAATTTAATAAGTAGAGGCTATAAAAATGAAGATACAAACAAAAAAATAAAAAATGTTTTGCAAAACATTGAAGACATTTGTTTAATCCTTAAAATGCAATCCATATTTTTTTCAAGTCTCAAGTCAGTCTGGAATCAGGCCATGACATTTTCCTGTACTTGTCTTGTTGTTATATTTTTTGCTGACTACAATAAGGGTTTTCAGGATGAGATATTGCCCAAATAACTGCTGTGACTCTGGCGCAGACTTTACCATTATTACCTAGAGGAGTTTTATATCACCAGGAAATATGTTATTTTTTGCTTTTCCTGGAAAGTAATTTTGCATTACAAACAGAATATCTCTAAAGGGTTAACTCAATGGTTCTCAAACTTTTTGGACCAAGTACCACCCCTGATCAAAGCAAAGCATCCAAGTACCACCTACAAGTCATCTTCTCATAGGAATCACAGAACAACTCAATGACTAACATGAGCATGCGCAGGCACACTCTTACACACATATGATAAAAATAGCAATAAGTAATAGATTTATTCCATGCTGAAAAGAGAAGAAAGAAAATACAACGTTTCAGCCGTGGAGCCTTCTAATAGAACTGAGTACTTAGTTAATTTGGATCATACCACCTTGTTCCGACGCTTGCTAACACTAGCAGTGCTGTCTGTGTCAGGTTCAGCAGCAGAGCTAGTGTTGGTGGCCGATAGGGTTACCATATGTCCGGATTTTCCTGGCCATGTCCTCTATTTTGATCCTTATATCTCCGTCTGGGGGGAATTTTCAAATATCCAAAAATGTCCAGTATTTCGAAGCCATTATTTTCACCATACAGAATAATTAACAAAAGCTTTAAAGATATAAAGATATAAAGAGGGAGAATGTCTTAACTTCTCTAGTTCGCTTTGCGACCTACGTTGTCATTCAGTTTTCATCCTGTACGTGTGTTATGTCCCCGTGCGTGTCCGTGTCTTTGTTTTGTTTTTTCTGCTTCCTGTATTCAGGAACCCCCCCCCCCCCCACATTGGTCCATCATTACCCCATTGCTGCAGCTGTGACGTCATTATCATCTCTACTCCCAGCCATTCAGAACCCAAGATCTACACTTTAAATACCAGAAGAAGTTTGACTCCATTAGCTTTTCGGCTCAGCATCAGTCAGCTTTTTGCTCAACTTTGGTTTGCTTCAGCTCATGTTCGCATTTGCTCGCTAGTGTTCGTGCTTGTTTGTTGTTAGCTTCAGCTTCGTTTGTTTGTTGGTTTTGATTACCTGTGTTTTGTTATTACCTTGGCCGCACTTGTTACTTTCCTTTTTACCTTGCTTGTGTTCATTTGTTACCCTACTCCTTGCTGATGTATTTTTGTCGGTATTACCCGTTTTCCCATAATTGTGCAATTGGTTCACTTGTGTCATGTTAATGTTAACTTGTTGTACACTAGGGGAAAAGGTATAGGTCGACAGGTTACATTGTTCCAATGTAGGTTTGTTTTTGTCTCGACACACTAGGTTAGGGGCGTGTGCCACTCATGTATTTTAGTTCTAGTTAGCTCAGTGTAGGAAAGTTAGGGCGCATGAAGACGCTGAAGATCTTTTGAGTTTTGTTTGTTTGGTTTAGTTAGGTTAGACCTTACTGTTTTAGCTAGATCCGTTTGTTTGTTTTTTATTTTCTTTCCTTTGGCACTGCTCAAGTTCCTTTTCCCTGTGTGCTATTGTGTCCTGTATACGTACCAGTCACTTTTAAAAAAAATAAATCACTTATGCACCAAACTTTTGTTGTCACGCTTCCTACGTCAATCACCAGAAAGCCAGCTGCACCCAAACCCATCCTAAATGTTACACCCCTTTACCATTAGACACATGGGGTCATAACAATGTGTATGATTATTTCATCAGAGAGCGAAATTAGGCGTCAATATCAGTGTCTTTACTTAGTCTGTGCAGTGCAGAAACATTCCCTTGAAAAGCTTCCAGTTTTTTTTCTCATTTTCCTACCCTCAAACACAATGCCAAAGCAAAAGTATAAATTCACAGCAGAACAAAAAATACATTTCCGTGTTTTTGAAGTGGCAGAAAAGACTGGGAAGCTCTTTTCTTACACATGCTCTTACACATGTTTGATGTGTAAGCCTGGTACTTTTGTCTCCATGGTAAATAAAGGTGTACTGTACTTGTCTTGCAAGCTCATGTTGACTCAGACAAACACAAAAAGGCCATTCGAGGAGAGGAGTTTGTCAACCACATTAACAGATTATTTTGTCAATTCTGGCAGCAAAACAGAGGAAACTGTTATTGTTGTTATTGCAGCAGAAGGGACTTACAGTATGCATTTCACACAATTTAAACATCACAGTTACTTTACCAATAAACATAAAATGTGGGATATTTTGAAAACCCATCCCGACCCCCTTCCCAGATAAGGCAATAAGAAAGTTCCTCAGGGTGTCCTCTTTTTTTGAAATTCAAATATGATAAAAACCTACTGGCTGATGTATAATCGTGATCTATCAGAGCCAGCGTCAGTACTCTTGGCATCTATTCCTTTCAGCCATGACATAATACTTGATTTTTGCCAAGTAGTCATTTTTGATCACTTGTTCTGTTGGCAAATGTGGCGCTGAGCTTTGAAAGCTCGAGAGCAGTATGAATACTCAAGTATTAGCACACGCTGTGTAGGGATTTTGTGCATTTACTGGGACAATTATTAATTGTAGCAGTAAGTCACAAAATGATTCTTTGATGGCTATTTGAAAACTGACCTTGTGTAATAACTCAGCAACGCACACACACGAGAATACATTTATTAATAAATAAAATGTGTATATAAACATAACAGATCTTATAGTGAGGGTTAGCAGAATACAAGTTATATATTTAATAATGAAGAGTTACAAACCAAGAGAGACATACATTCAGTATACCGTTTTGTTAATGAACTTTGATAACAACTTCTACGATACTCCAAAGCAAGTACATCAACTCATAGGAATTAAATCGATATCAACTGGGGTTGAGGTAACAACTGAATTCTCGAGCTGTAATGCAGAATGTTGAATACTCATCCAAATTATGTGGATTCAGATCTCCCGCGGACACAAGCGAACAGCTGTTGCTGCGTCCAATCAGCGTCCTCTGGCCCGGTGCCAGGCAGTGCTGGTTCGGTGTGAGGTGTGGCAGAAGGAGGGAGTGCGTGCTGCAGCGTGTTGGCAGTGGGCTCTCTGAAGACCGGCTAGTTAGTCCTGGCTGAACTAGTACAGTTTGTGCACATGAAAAGTGACTGCAGGTCCAAGCAAGTCACACTCTTTAGACAGGAAGAAGACCGGTTTGTTCCCGATGTACTGCAGTGCTAGTCCTGAATAGTGATATTCAGCTGTCGACAGTTCCAACTGTAGTTCACTCGTTGATTAGGTGAGCGTTTGGGGTGGGGTACCAGTGGTTCACGAGGCTTGCTGCTGGGCTAACCTCGGGCGGATCCTTTGGTTATGCACGGGCAACCCCCGGTCTCAACTCTTAGAACTAAGTAAAGTCCTGGCACTCAGACACACTGGCCGCCACATGATTGTCCAAGCAGAGTCTGAGAATGTCCTGGAGAGGCCCCTTCTGGGCCCTGTGCTGCCTGTTTTATCTGGAAGAACTACGGTCGTTCATTGGTTGAAAGTTCTGCGGGTATTCGAGACCCACTTGGGGTTACCCTGCCCTACCAGTTCCTGATTGGCTGACCGAGGTGGAGGATGAGTAACAATGCTCTCTGACATTAGGGTTGTAAACAACCTAGGATGAGACTCTATCTTGGAATCTCCCAGACAGTAAGGTGCCAGAGATGACCATTTATTAGGGTGGCTGGAGAATCTCAGCCTTGGGAGTTGTTCCTTATCAGGAAACTCTAGCGGATAGAAAAACACCTTAAATCTGAGCCAAATGGAATGGCCTCTCTGTGTCCAGCACCACTGAGATGAGGGAGAGAGAGACTGGCAAGGGAGCAGCAAACTTAATTCCTGTATTATTAATAAGCCTTCCGCTACATACCCCCCCTTTTTGAAGGTTACAATGTCCTAAGATGTGGTTAAGTGATGTCCCTTGTATCATTAAAACATTAACCTTCAATGTCCACATTACGTCTCAAGAATTCATACAGGAACCAGCACTGGAAACAAACATGATGAATAACACTCGCTGGCACAGATGATAAGTCACACTCATGTGAGAAGCTGACTATGACTTAGCTTATCATAACACCTGGAGTATGTATAAACAAGGTAGGAGACATCATCTCAGTCTAGGCTTTACACATCTGGAAGTTCACTGTCAGTATCTGATACCTCTGTAGTAGGCAGATATTTGGGGTGAAGTCGCTTCCTTTCTTTGACATTCATGCCTCATTCATGCTACCCGTAGTACATCTTGATGTGAGAGTACAGCATCCAGAATACCCCGCCAGTCATAATCCAGCTACCCAGCAGGGGGTTAGAATAACAACGGTTCCTGTTTCCAGCCCCCCTGATGAACCACAACAACTGTGTTGGGCCCTTACCAGGGTGGTTTGGAGGTCCGTTCCATTAAAGGTTAACTATCTGTACCCCTTCAAGGTTTACTGTTTTTTTTGGATGTTACTACCCAGTTCAACAGTGTGGCCACTGAAGGCATCCATGACCTCAAGTTTGGTCTTATATTGTCTGGTTCTAGAAAGCAAAGTGTTAAGTCACCAAGATACACTATGGCCTCCTCAGGAACTTGCAGGAAAACTGCTTGATTGGGCAGCTGCATTTTGGAAGCTGTATTATGCCTGTCATAAGTTATAGTGACAGTTAAATGTGGTGTGCTGACCAGCCATTTACTTCCCACCTGCTCTCCATGGGGTTCATTAACCTCCCTCTGCTCCTTATAGTAGCTTTACACCCTTCAGTGGTGGGTCATTTTGACACAGCCAATAGATAGCTTTGGTAGACAGACCCATCTCAAGATTTGGAACCAAATTCAATCTTGGATCAATTTCGGGGTGGTTAATGTCACATGCTCCTCTACTGAGAAGAGTGGGATCAAGTGGGTTGGGATTTGTCCCACTGCTTAGACTGGCTACAGTGGCACTAAACTCCCTAAACAGGTCTTGCATCAACATTCTGGCCTGTTGCACACAAGTGTAAACCCACTGTATAACACTGACAATCCTGCCCACTGTGTGGAGGATATGATTTAACTTTGTTGCATAGAATGTTACCCGTAGGGTTTTCCCTAGGCTTTCCAGCTCTTGCTGTTGTTGATATAGTCTGTCACTAATCTCTGACATCAGCCTTCCCAGTGTCATCAGGGTGACGTGTTAGCTGCAGACAGACCCACCAAAAATAGCAAACGCACAACAATCAGTTGTGGCGGCAACAATCAGTCCCCCCAAAAGTCTTTTAGGGTGGCTCATCCCAGTCATCTCCTCCTGAGTGACTGTCACCTTTCTAAGCTGGCGGAGCATGTACATGGTGTGTTTCTCAGTATGCCATGTAGCATCCTGTGCAACAATGTCCTGGAAATCTGGGGAGATCTGACGCAACTGCTGATGCTGCTCTTCCGTTTCCAGGGCATCTGCTTTTCCGATCTGTTCGTGCCTGTGATCTAGGAACCCCGCTGGGGGTTGTGCAGCAGTGGAGCCTGCCTGACCCTTGGCTGAGTGGTCATCAGGAGCACCTGAGTGAACTGGGATTGTTACCCCATTCTCACTGTTCAGGTCCACCCTGCACACCTCCTGATTGAGAAATCCCTCTTTTGGCATGATTACAATTGTTCGCTGAGGGTGGGTGTAGGACACCTGCTCGCTCCCCCCTTCCCTTGCTAGGGGGTCAGGGAGCTGCCGCAGCACTGGGATAGCTAGTTCACAGTCTTTGAACTCGCTATCACTCACCAGGCCCATGTCATTGTGGGCAGGGATTCTGACACCCCCCTTTGCCATGTTCTGCACTAACAGGTGGGTGTTTTTACCATCCAGTTCCAGTCTGGGTGAACCACCGTTGGTCAGACTCAGACTGACAAACTGAGCTGGTGGCTGGAAGAAAACCTGCTCGGCTTTCATTCTCTGTCCCTTCCTTGGGACTGGGTGTGTTAGAAACCCTGCAGTCGAGGCAGGAACAGTCAGGTCAACCTCATTCACTACCTAGCTGGCCTGAGGAATAATGTTACCTGACTGCAGGTTCCCTGAGTCACACAGTGGAGGGGATTGGCACCTGGGATCAGGTGTGACCACAGCACACTAGTCGCAGTGTCTAGCTGGACCCCCTGTCTAACCTGTAAATGTTGCACTGGGACAGCTGCTCAAACAGATATTCACTAGAGGACTTCTCAGAGCTAAGACTGAGGGCTGCATCACCAATCTGCTCTCCTGCCATCTGGATACCTTCCGCCACTGTGGGGTGGTGGTCATGACCCCACTTGGGTGCCAAGGTGCACAGTGAAAAGTGTTTTTCATCACCAGGTGGGGAGATCCGCTCCTCTTTAGGGATGAAAAAGGGGTGTGGTTTACCTGACAGATCTGACGGCTGCTTGGAGCACTGCTCCTGTGGCAGGGAGGCTGTTGGGACCTTGGCCAGGGCAGGACTTCCCTGTATATCCGGGAAACAAGAAAATATTTGTATTTCTTGTCCAGAGGGACCAGAAGGAATCTCTGCATGAGCTACTATGTTCGGTGGGCACTGTGTATCGTCCCTTTTCAAAGGCTATGAAATGTAATGCTTCACAAGTTCAAGAGACCAGAGATTGAAAAGTGAAAGGTTATACATTATAAATTACTGGTTGGCGGGGCTTAATCAGCCCAGGCCAGTCAGTAATGGGGAGAAATGGACCATCTACATCCCTGGAGGAAAGACTGAAAAATGAGGGATGCGCGGGTACAGAGAAATCAAATAACAAGCATCCTGAAAAAAAGAGAAAAATAAAAGGGAGGCTCGAGTATGAAGAAACCAGATAGGGTGCCTCGTTTAAAAAAAAAGAAAAAAATTAAGGGAGGTTCAGGTACAGAGAAACCGAATTGCAAGCCTCCAAAAAAAATGTTTGGCAAACAGGTTTTGGGGCAGTCTTGAGACTGCAGCTTATGGGCAGGATAAAGATTGTCTAACTCAACCAAAAATGTGTTGAGTGTGACAGAAGTGCAAGTGAAAATCAGGGTGCAGTGAAAAAATTAGGAAGTCCTTTCAAAGTGGCGCCTGATCTTTATATAGAAAAGGGGAAATTGAATAATAAGCTAATTAACACAGATTATAAAAAAGTGGTCTGGTCAGAGCAGCAAAACCCTGGAAAACTGTGAGCCCCTGTGAGAATATGACAGTTTTCCAGGGCAACCGCTAGCAGAAGGATGCCGTCATCACAATGACAAGTCATTCTTTAACGAAGTACAGAATATAATTATATTAATTTGTTACATCTTCTGAAATATACAGTACTGATTTTATAGACACAGAAAGTTTGAGAAACATTCTAAAGGTGTATTAAGGAAATGTCTTCTTACCAATTGGGAAAATATCAGAAAGACTTGAAAATGACATGTTCATCAAAAAACATTTGATCACATGAACAAGGCTTTCTGCGACAGTATTTTGATGCAATCTCTAAGCGGAAGCAGCTGTCCCACTAACAAGCAAGGTTTAGAGGAGAACATGTGATGTGAAGACCAGGTGATAGACAAATCAAGACAAGGGAAATTCAACATTTTGCAGGCATGATCAATATTCATGGTTTCTCGACTTCCACAAGGACTGTTTGTGGGCCAAAAACAGAAGATGTTTGAGAGCTAAGTAAGTTGGACACTAATCAAGGTACTAGGGTAGTAAACATTTATTAGACAAAGCATTTTAAAGATTTTTTTAATCAAGATTCCACTGTCAACAATAGTATATTTAGTTCAATCCTGCAACACCCAATTAGAGATGAGTCTGGAACTGTACAAACACTTAATGAAGCAATAAAAGCAATTGTAAAAAATAATATAAAAGCTTTAGAAGGTGATGAAATTGCTACTAAAAAATCGTGGTAGACAGAAATAGCACACACAGTTCCATGCTCTCTTCATACAGAATGAACAGGAAATCCTGAATGATTTCTGACAAATGTCAAAATCAGAGACACATACAACTATATAAATTACTGAGGGATGTCTATGCTGTCCATTGTTGATGATTACATGCATTGACCTGAATCATCTCATCCCTCTTACGGATGAATTTCTTCCAGAATGACAGTGTAAGTTTAGACCCTCAGGATCATGGCCAACATGATTTTTACACCCTGTCAATTACTTGAAAAATATCAGAAACATTTCTATCTCTAGCATTTTTGATTTGACAAATTATTCGTCTTTAAAACGTGGGAATTTTGTGAGACTCTGAAATCCATCCCATGCCTGATTCATAGTGAAATTCTTTTAGTAGTCCTCTCTAGTGGTTCTTTTACAAACTCTTTGATGTCTGGATAAGAATTAAACAAGAGAATCAAACAAGTCCAGCATTTTCTGGGGTTTTCCAATTTTTATAGATGTTTTAATTAGGGATTTCAGCTTGGCCATTGCTCCCTTAACTGTTCTTACATGTAAGGGCCCTGAAACACGGCAAATGGACTCCTCAGGTGGAAACAGCATTTACGCGTCTAAAACATCTTTTTACAACAGTCCCTCTACTACAGCACCCAAGTACCTCTCTACCCTTTGTTTTGGAGGCAGACGCGTCAGTCTATGGAGTGGGGGCAGTTATTTCTCAACACCATAGTCTGAAAGCAATTCTTCATCCCTGCGTGTTTTTTTCTAGAAGACTTTTCCCTCCTGAGTGTATGATGTTGGGAAACGGGAACTTCTCGCTGTCAAATTAGCCCTCAAAGAGTAGAGACACTGGCTGGAGCGTCCCTTGTGTTTTATACACCGACCATAAAAATCTGAAATATTTACAATCCGTGAAATGACTGAATTCTCGCCAAGCCAGATGGTCATTAATTTTTTCCCATTTTCGTTTCTTTATTACATATACCCCTGGTTCCAAGAATATCAAGGCTGATGCTCTTTCTCGGCTTTATGACCCTCCTGAAATTGATAAGGACCCAGAACCCATCATCCAGTCTGATAGATTTAGAGTGGCTAAATTGAAGAAGAGGTCAGACGTGCTTTGTCTGGCCAACCGATTCCTCCACATTATCCCTCCAACAAACTCTTTATTGTCAATCCTGTCTGATCCACAATTTTCCATTGGGGTCATGATTCCCACTTTGCTGGACACACTGGAATCCTAAGAACCCTCAAAATTATTTCCCGGGACTTCTAGTGGCCTACCTTAAAAAAGGATCCAACAGATTATGTTTGGGCATGCCCTGTATTTGCCCGAATTAAATCCCCCCACCAGAAGACCACTGGACTCTTACAACCTCATTGGATTTTATTACAGATCTCCCAGAGAGTCAAGGATACACTACCATTTTAGTCATCATGGATTGGTTTCATCCCTCTCCCCTCACTTCCTTTGGCTCAAGAACTGGCTGACTTGTTTATCCAACATGTTTTTAGACATGTTTTTAGACTCCATGGAATACCTAAGGATGTAGTCTCAGACTGGGGCCCACAATTTACCTCTAGGTTTTGGAAAGCATTTTGCAAATCCTTTGGTGCCTCCATTTCTTTGACTTCCACAAGCTAATGGCCAGACAGAACGAATTAATCAAGATTTATAGACATTCCTTCGAGCTTGCACCTTCTCTACACAAGACACTTGGGCCTCCTTACTCCCATGGGCTGAGTATGCCTATAATTAATTAATTTCTTCAGCTACCAGATTGTCACCATTCCACTGTTCTTTAGGATACCAAACACCCTTAATTTCAGATTCACCCCCGGACACCCAGGTTCCTTCTGTTAATCAATACATCTCCAACCTTCAAAATGTATGGAAAATTGCCAAAACCACACCATCTCATACTAGCCAAAGACAAGTTCATACTGCCTATAGACGTCGTCAAGCAGCACCCAGCCTCCAGCGAGGACAAATGGTGTGACTTTCTACCCGCAATATCCCTCTAAGACAGCCTTCTCGCAAACTAGGTCCAAGTTACATTGGTCTTAGCTCAGATTACACCTGTCACCTATCGTCTGGCTTTACCTCCTACTCTTAAACTTTATCCCACCTTTCATGTTTCATAGCTTAAGCCTTTTCATTGCTCTCCACTCTCTCGACATCAACCTAGACCTCCCCCACCTCGCGGCATAGATGGAACTCCTGCTAACACTGTGAACAAGATTCTGGGCTCTTGCTGACATCATGGCTTCCTGCAGTACCTGGTTTACTGGGAGGGTTACGGCCCTGAAGAATGCTCCTGGATCCAACCCTCATTTGGGACTTTCATCAGGATTTACTTCAATGTCCTTCTAGGGTGTCAGGAGCCACCCCCTGGAGGGGGGGAGGCGGGTGGTAATGTTACAACCTCAGCACAATCCCTCCACAGTCCCTTTAAGAAGGGGTAGACCTCGGCTAAATAGGAAACCAATCACCTCACCTGTTTAGCACCACACCTATGGCTCTTTCATACTTCAGGAACTTCCGGCACTACACTTACTGCTCAGTATTGGGTTTACCTTCTCTGAGCTACCTGTGCATTTATCACTTTGTACTTTGTTTTCCTGACTTCAGACTCATCTTTTCTGACTGTGACTTGTGGATTTCGGCTTCTGGTTTCGGCGTTTGTTGTTTTCTCCTGTTTTTTGGTACTTTAACTCCTCGACTTGGATTTTCGATTACGACTTGTGGATTTGGGCTTTTGGCAATTACCTTCACCTTTTCGGTTTATCTATTTTTGGTACTCCGGCCAGAATCCCCTTAAATATAATTACATATGTGTTCTACAGACTCTAACAAGAGGTTCAGTTCAGCCATTTATATTTATATATATATACATGAGTTTTTATCACAGATGTTGGTGGAGCTTGACTGTCAAGCTGAGCTTGTCAAGGAACTAACCTCAAACTACTATACTATAATTCATTCAACTGCTAAAATATATGCATGTGACAGGTATGGTTTTCACTAGTAAGCAAAGGACAAAAATTTGGTAATTAAGCATATCAATTCTCCTCATGTGAGTCTGGCATTTACCAAAGTAAATTAATGACCCAGTTTTCAAAAGGAAAATTAAACAACATTAATAAAAAAACTGTGATATAAACTAAAAATTCTATACAATGTGATTTACAAAAGTTTCTGTAACACTACAGATATTATCTATCTAACATTTTGTGTAATGCAATCCTATTTGTAAAAAAAGCTTTACAGTACATATTTAAATAGCTTCTACAGTACTGCTACAACAATAAAACAATGCTGTTTAGTTTTCCCCACAGTCCAAACAGGATCGGTTAAAAATAGTTTTACCATCATTCCAAATGTCATAAAATGTATTTATATTGGAAACTCTTAGGTGAATATTAAAACGTTTGGTGTACAAAATGTTGAACAGTGTTCCCATAAAATCAAGTTGTAAGAGGTAAAAGCAAAAGAAGCACAGCTTGATCCTATTTTTCTTTATTTGAACAAGCAGTACTAAAGGTAACATCTGCAAAAACCAAAAATATGGAAGTCCGGGATTTGTCACAAAGTGTATGATTTTCTTAGTGGTCTGTCCACAGTGCAGAGAAGAGTCAGGTTTACACCAACATGAATGATACTCCCAAATTAATTGTAACAAAAAGAGAATGTAGTTTACATCTACTGTAGGCAGTGCTTACAGTCCAAACATATCACCAGGAGTTTTTCTCTTCACTTTTCTAAAATGATTAAGGCATTCCTGGACTTCATAGGGGAAGAGCAGGGACCAGGTTATGCCAACTTAAACTAGATGTTGAATTGAAATTTAAATTTGAGCCAAAGCTAATGCTCTCTACAGCAGAACCACTGAGGATGTAGAACATAACTGAGGAGATTTAAATATGCTCGTGTTTAATTAAATAGTAAAAGCAAAATTATTATTTTTTGTGATTTAGTTTTTTACAATGATTTTTGCCATTAGATTGGTTGCACAACAAAATATGCAATTTAAAAATTTTTTAATTCTAGAAATGTGTAGTTTTTTTTTCTCAGATTTAAATTGAAAAACTGTCTATATTCAGACTGTTATTTAGGCCAATAAAAAGGCAAACAGATGTAGGCGTGTCAAGCATAATGTTTTTTCCCCAGATATTTATAGCACAACATTTATTGGAACCAGAAGGCTAGCCAATTGAGGCACTACTATGTTATTATTGTTAAAAAAATGAACCATATATACACCACAGCGAATTACACTGTGTAATTTAACTGACAGGCTCCGTATGTATGCAGTGCTGTTCCTTTACCCTGTTACAGGCTAGTCTGGCACCAGTTCTCCAACTGTCAGCTATGAATTAAAATGGGCTAGCACCAACAAACAAGTGTTCATATAAATGAAATGTTAAATTATTTCATTTAAAGTCTGCCTTTAAACACTGGTCTGGGTGAATTTAAGGAAGGTGGGGTGAAAGCCCTTTCAGTAAATTTAAAAAAAGGATCTGAGCTATTTGATTACATAAAAAATGTTTTTGCCGAGCAGTCACTTTTAGATTCAGTGTCTTCGAAATGAATTCAAAATCATATTTAATTGTGTGAATGGGACTTACTTGGTTTCTCAGGAACTTGAAAAGGGCAGCTATGCAAGCAAGGGAAGAGGTTTATTGTAATTTTTAAAATAACAAACTGTTTCCACACAGAACATGAAAGATGATGGTGTCTCAGTATACCACAGGTGGTCAATTATAGGTCTTCCTAAAAAAATCTACCATGGTATTTCAGCACAAATATCTTTTAACTCTGTGACTAATCAATCATTAATTCAGTAAACAGGATGTTATAGCTATGTTAACAACCTGCAACAAAACTGATCCCAAGCACCAGTGCTAGGCTGTCCATGCAATGCCCAACAATATGCAGGTTCAGGTTTAATTCAATATGACATTATTAGAAACCCATTCCTTGTTATGCCTGAGTCTAAGTTTTTCAAGCAGCAGCTGAGTGATAGAACAAATAATCAACTTGAAGAAATCAACTTTCACATATTTTCATGTGGATAATTAGAAGGTGTTTGAGTGGTGAGCTTTGCCATTGTGCAGTGGCTACAAAGGAAGGAAGGGTTAATTTCACATTGAAAAGTAAAAAGTAGTAATATGATGTGTTGGCTGTACAGGCTTCCAAAGGTGAGGTTTTACTAATGTAGAGAAATTAGTGAGCCTCCTTCTAATGTTGATAATTATTCAGTTAACTTCCACCACATTATGGTGACAAAATAGAAAAATCAGACAAAATATTGCCCCATCAAATGTACAATAATGCTAGAATATTTTCATGGCCTTTTCCCTGTCTCAGGAAAAGCTAAAAAAAGACAGCATAGGCTTCGCAACAGCGTCCTGACCATCTGGGTCCGGGGCTTGGAGCAGCTGGCCCTGTTACCCCTTTTTATTCCCCCAACCCTTTGCTGGATCCCGCTCCGGCTTTTAACTCCTGTCTTGTCTGTCATGGATTGATTACCTGGCTCTGGACTTTTGATCAACCATGGATATTCCTACGGACTCCCTTTGGACTTGGATATTCCTACGGACTCCCTGGCCACACACCCCCGAGCACCAGCGCACCGCCGACATGCCCCCCTGTTCCTCTACCAGCCCTGATCCTAGTCTTTTTTCCCCGTGTTTGTCTCACTCCCCTCCGGATTCTGCATAGGGTCCTGAAAAATGCTTCGTGACATTAACTATGTGAGTGAGACGGTTGAAAGAAGTCCAGAGTCCCAGGCGGAAGTGGACTGCTTGCAGTGAAAGCTGCTTTGGGAAAAGGCTGCCCGAGAGTCAGCCTGAAAGAAACAGACAGAGGATGAGGTGGAACGTAGTTGGCAGTACTGCCAGTGAGCTGTAGAAGAATGATGAAGCACTGCTACAGGGTGCTACAAAAAGGGCTGAAGGAATAATTGGAGTCCTGATTGGTAATTAGCAACACAATTCAAAAGTCCGGTCTAAGCAGTAAATCCTGGGAAACCTCTATCTGGGAGGTGCCACTGGACAGTAGACAAATATATTTTTACTTTTTATACAATGTTTTCAGAAAAACACCACAAAAAAGTGCTTCATTAGTCAGGCTGATATTTTCGTAACTCCTAACCAGGACAACTTTTCACTAGTTTCTTCACAGTTTGGGAAGCTCATTATAGCAGAAAGCTGTATTTGCATGTCAGATCTTGTATTAATAGCAATAAAATCACCACAGGGCTGCTATAACCTTTATTCCCTTTTACAGTGAAAGTTGCACTTGAAACCTACCTCAAATATATATCCTTATGCAGTAGATCAAAGTTTCTTTAGATTAGTGGTTTGATTAATTCAGCTGACACACTGGAAAATGTGAAAATGATATACAGTATCTTCAGTTTTTACTTTACACCTTTGATACTTAAGTATTTTTGTTCCTAAGGCAGTACAAGGAATTTTTGGCCTCACCTTCTAAATGTACATCTGTTTTTCATTCATTTTGGTATATCATTGATGTTTGAATGCTGGTATAATGGTGTAATCATTTTTACTACATTGTTCACAGTGCAATAACAGTACAATCTCAACACAGATCATAAAGATGATTCTTTTTCAAAGTCATTCACACATTTGTCAACAAACCTTATAACAAACAAACGTTTGCTCAACGTCTCCATGTTCTTCTGTAAAAGTGCATTGAATTAAAGTTCTATTCAATACCAATGAATGTTCTTTGTCAAATTCTCACTTAAATTACAATAATCAGTGAACAATAATTGACGTCTCACATTTTCTTTTTAAAGTCATTTGCTAGTATTGTCTAAAATACAAAGTTTCAACCTTGTTTGTTTAAGTACAAATGGGAAAATAATATCAGGCCCTGGAGATTTGTTTATCTTAGCCTTCCAGCACATTTGATTTTTTTATATGATACCATTCAGCACTTATCCTCTAAAAAGACAGACCTTTTCATGAACTTTCTGTGGTTCACTTTTTCTGTTTATGTGAAGGAAACTAAACCCAGAACCCCTATCATCTTAGCAATCAACAGAACTCCAACCCAATTTGGAAACTGAATTTCTTCTGAAATTTGGATGACCAGGAAACAAAAAGACAAAAATGAAAACAAACCCGGACCAGAATCGCCATCTTGTTGACAATGAGGCACTATTTGCCTGGAGAAGAAATGGCTTGCTGCCTTGCAGGCTTTGCAAAATATATTCAGTTCCCCTTTTGGATTCCTCATCAGCATTATGTGATCTGTATAACTGCATTTTGCGGTGCTCTAAGTGAAAAATGTATGTAGAACTAATGCTGACTCCTCTTGATTAAGAAGTTATATCCCAGTAACCTTTTAAAAATAATACTCTTCGGAGCATTGTAAGTTCCCAAACATCCAGACTCTTCACTCTGACTTGTGATCTCAGAAATGGTACTTAATCTTACATAGGACTTTCATATCCTCTTTTCTTCTTCTTTCTCTCTGCAACTTTGAACTTAGAAACTTCATTATTTTGTGTCAGTTATGTGGTCCCATTTGCTCACTTGAGGAGTTATGATAGCCCCTTTCTCACAGCCAAGTCAATCTCTTGGCCAGGCAAGTCACAGCAAACTAATTCTAATTATGCCTCTACTCCACCTTATTAGGGTTTTTCAAACTATTAAAACTAAAGTTCATGAGGAAGTCAAACCCTAATCTCAACCACATCTCCCTACCTACTGTAAATATAAATATCATGTTTCTTGGTTACCCACTTGCACTTCTCATTGTTTCATTCCTCCCTACATCTTACATTTGTTCTTGCAGCAGTTAAGGAATTAACAGTGTTTTCCTCATGGGCAAGTTGTCATTTTCTTAGGCAGGACTGATAAGCCAAAAAAGAAAATGTACGTGCATCAACTTTGTCTGAATTATAAAAAAAATGGGTTTTGCTTTTGTAATGCAGAAAATAATCTACTAATATACTTTTTTACAATGTTCTTTTTTGTGTGACCACAATGTATTGTGGTGTGTTTCTATAATTGTATACAATTTGTTTTTAAAATTTCTATTCAGCTCTTTCATTCCTTTTAAATAATCTGTTTTAGAATCTACCTGTTATAAACTTCAAAGCATCAATCAATCAATCAATTGCTGCCAGGGTTGCATGCAATACAATTAAATTTTCCCAGTGGTTACCTCAGCACTGTTTTCCTTACTCTAACATGTTAAATCAAAAACACAAGACAAATATTTTTTCAGTAGTTCTGACAAATTGAGTAAGCAAGCAGCTGTTACCCATCTCTACCATTTCAGTTACAGACTCTTTTTACTTTGGTCTTTGACTTTTTTCATCTTAGGGTCTCTAAGTTTGTCTCTACCCCTTATGTTCCTACATTTTCAGAGCCCACAGAGAAAACACAGAATAGCTGTCTCTAGCAAGGTTCAAATATTTAGCTCCAAACAGGTCTTTTCTGATGATCATAAAGAAGGGGCTCTTCTCTGGCACATGCTTCAAGTTCCCTTTCCTACTTTCTCTTGTGGTCTCTTCTTTTTTCCTCATCTTTCCTTTTTTTTCTCTGTCTTGATCTTATTGTATATGATGTCTTTCTGGAGTGTTGATATTTAATCATCTACCCAGAAATTAATTAACTAAGGTAAACCAGAAGATTATTTTGATCAGTGTTTCACACCCAGCACAACTAATTAAACATCTCTTGGTTTGAATCTATAGGAAGTGGATGATTAACAATAGCTAGGTATTACCCAATTGTGTCTAAATTTTAAGGGATCCCTCCATTGTCACCTCCATACTGTATCAGCCTTTAACAGTACAATACACACATTGCCAAGAAACAGGGCTGTTTTTGTTTTTCTATTTGACTGTCAACTAGGCACTGTCACTTATCTTCCCTTTATAACAGACATACTGTATAACAGTTAAATTGCGTTGTTATCTCATGACATCTCTGCCAATGCATAAAAATGCATATGATAGCAGTTTGCCATTCCATAACAGATCATAAAACATCTTAGAACAGAATGCAAATAACAGAGAGATTAAAACAGAAAACATCAAGTAACACCTCTAAATTAAACTATAGAGGTAGCTGGAACTTTTGCAAAAACTTGAGGAAAATTTTAAGTTGCAGATAAAATCAACTATGTTTTAATTTAGTGATAATTAGTTCAATGCTATTTACCTTACATCTATGCGAGCTTTACCTTGGACGCAAGACCATTATGATATGGATGGGGTCTGAATAGTATCTAATGTACTGGCCATTTTACATGTTATGATTAATCATACATATTTGCTGGATAGTTACATTTACAGTAGGTCATTGATCTACACTGAATGTTTCATTCTACCTTGATTTTTGCAGGAATTTTCTTAAGTGTGTAGGAGAAATACCACAGATGTAATGTTATAGTCAATTCTTTCATTTTTATGTTAGATGTTTAGCATATATCACGTTTGATTTCAAATACTGTTTTAACACTTTGTTTTCAAAGCAGCTTCATGTCACAGAAGAACGAAGAAAAAAGTAAACTGGATCACAATGTTAATATAATTCTTTACTTGTATTTACAATCAAGCCTTGATTATTACAGTTCTATAGTCAGCAATTAGGCAAGTGTTATTAAATTGCAAATACATTTTAGATTAAAATAATAAATTAATTAGATTAATACCAAATAAAACAACGGATGTGAAATGAACAAAGGAAAATTAATTTCATGTATCCTACTTTATTTAAAGAGTCATATAGTCAATTCAATCAATCTGTCTATATTGTAATGACTGAAAAATGTATGCAGATGAATTTTCCTTACAAAATGGTAAGGAATCAGGTACTAATCTAGAACTACTTCATCAAATGTTTTTTCTGGACAGCAGGAATGTTTCTAAATAAAACATACAAGAGCTGTCAATTTGAGGTTTAGTAAGAATGTATTGCAGGAGTTGGAATGATTTTAAAACCATTTCCCTTTTTTACAGAAAATTACTCATTATAATCACATGTAGATGCATATTATCATATTGCAAAAATGGTAGCCGTCCACATAGAAATGTGTAAGAATCAGCAATAGTCTCGACAGTATTTCTCATATGTGATACATTTCCATTCTTGCCCTAAATATCCCTATACCATAGAGGCCACTTAATGTTTTATGAGACACATTCAGATGTATGCCAGTATAGTGGAGTGAATCTGGTCTTTCAATGAATTACAAGGGATCTGTAAATAGTTCTTTTAGGACGGGGGTAGTACCACTGTAGTTTTCCTGGTGGGGGTGGGCAGAAATTTGATTTTAATATACATTAAAGGAAGTTAACTTGGGGTGAGATTTTGTATAGGCATAATTAATAATGTCCCAGTAGATAAATTACAAATAAATTAATTAAAAAAGGGTAACTTAGACAATTCTTCCTGTAGTTTTAATTGGACCTATCGCCAACCATTGGAGCATGCAAGGAGACCATTAAATAAGTTAGTCCCACACTGATCACCATTTTTTTCCCACTTGAAGCACACTCAAGATCTGATCGCTGTCTCTTTTGTCTACTGTTCTCTTTATTGTACATCCCAGTTATAATTAGATTTGGTTGTCTGAAATTGAATTTTGTCTGGCCTCGGGTTCTGTCAATCAAGTTTGTCACTATTATGCTTTGGATAGGGTTGTGGCAGAAAGGTCGCAGAAGTTGCCTTTCTAATGAGTGTGTCCTTCTTATACAGTAGGTATGTTCTCTGTATTTTTTTGTTAACCAGTACATGACAAGGCTGTGACAAAGATTAATTGCACTTGTTACATTTATTAGGCATTTAATTTGCTGAGGGTTAAGATTTGTGTAAAAATATACTTTTAAAAAGTTAAATGGAGGTATACAGTATATATTTTATCACGCTCCAGGTTGGGTTGTGGCAGAGAGGTAGCAGAAGTTGCCCGTCTAATGTGTGTTCTATTCTTATAGGGGTGTTCTCTGGCAAGAAAGAGCAATGGAAAGACAGCTGATCTGCATCGCTTTCTTTTCAATCATACTAACAAACACAATGCAGAGGGTTGCTGACAGTACTTGTAAGTGTATTTTCAGCATGCTACACTAGCTCTTACATCCCAAACAGAACTGTGAAAAAATGACAATGGAACATTTGAGCAGCTGTTTGAACTATGACCCTAAAATGTTTTAAATTTAAACATTTAAATGAGGCACATGGGTACTCCAGGGGGATGAACTGGACTAAAACCCAACAATACAATGAGCTAGAGCATAACATTGACCTCAGGTTGACAGAGAAATTACTTCATTGAAAACAAAAAGGATTATGTTGACAGAAATGTTACTGTAACAATAGGCAGAACATGGGTTTAATAATGTGGTTAACATAATTGCACAGTGAGATTAACAGTGATAACAAATAACTTCTAAAATAGCCATGAAACCCACTATACTAACTGCCAAAGCAATATTTTTTTCCTTCACACAGACCTCAGAATGGTTTGTGCTTTGTACACAGCTTTCACATTGTCAGATGAAACCTAAAATTGTCATTTATCAAGAAACAGAGGATTTGCCAATACTCAGGGTGGTGCTGTCCATGTCCATGTTGCAAACTTCTGTGGCAAAGTCAAATACAACTGATTTATGAAAATGAAAACCATAATTAGATTAATGCATTTCTCTTTTTTGGTAACAGCCTTAGCTGCTGCTGTATGTTATTTCTTGGCTATTTGTTCCAAATCCAAAAATCGATATAGTTGGATAATGAAGTCTCAAATAATCAAGGCTAATTTCTGTTAGCTGCTAGTGCTGCTGGAGTTTAGTATTTATGGATGGATAGGCCTCGAATGCACTAGTGAAAAGCAAAGCAGCATTCCTGTCTACAACTGTGACAGACTTTAGGGATCTGTACACATTAAAGCTCATGAAGACTACAGACATACAGGATTTACTGTAAAGTTTTTATAAAGTCACAACAAAGACTGTAGACGGTTATGAAACCCAACCACCACTAATTACGTGGTAAAATGATTTATATTTTCAATCCATATATATATATTTATATTTTCAATCCATACTCATTTTACCCATGTAAGAATGTGGAATTTAACCCTTTACCAATAATATAATCATATAACATCTTGACACCCAGTGAGCCTACATACAATATAATTAAATAAAGTCTTTTGACAGCTACTAGTAGCATGTCCGTTGTTACAGCAGTTTCCCTGAAGTCTGCCAAATTTCCCTCCTCCCTCAACTAAACCCAACAGAGAGCATCATGTTACCAGAGTCTAATATGTCAAACACCTATGCTTCTGTGGGTCATTTGTCAAACAGGTGTTGGGGTTAGCCATCGCTTGCTCTGTTTCCTCGCAACCAGACCTTAGTCCCAGGTTTCAATTTATCTTGCCGTTCATCATCTCTAGCTGGAATTGTAGCAGGAGCAAATTAATATAAAAAAACAACATTTATCTACACATTTATTTTTTTTCTTACTTACATTCTTTTTTTGTGTTTTAGCCGTTCAATATCTGTGCATATTTAAAATTATTTCAAATTCTATAGGTGCACTAAACAAAACTAAACAAAACATGGCCAAAATAATTTTGTTTCTTTTGACTTGTTTCACAGACCACAGCCCAACTCTAGCTGGAAGCTCACAGTATTGAATAATGCAAACTTAATTTAAGAGTTCAAGAGTTCAAATTTCTTACCATTAGAGATAAATGTAACATGTACTAATCATATGAGTTACGATACACACGTTTACAAGTAGGGGGTTACATAACAAAGAAAATCAAAGATACTAAGTGGATTACTCAATAAGTAAAATAAATAATCATAACCCTCAACTTGTTTCATTTTGACAAGAATATACCTGGTATAATTAGAGGGCACAAGAGTTCATTGTTCTCTGGCAGAGCTTTGGTGAAAGAGTTATAATTCTGACACACTGGGTTAAACAAATATTTATTAATAATGACAATGACACAGTGACACAATAACTAAATAACACAGAACATAAATATACAACATAAAAGTTATGTTAGTTACAAATTTACACACAAGGCATCCAAGGGGTCTATGTCCTAACCACCCAGAAAAACCCCAGACTGCTACCGAGTGTAATTCCTACAAAGGGTAAAAGAAGAGAAAACTGCCTTCTAAACTAATACAATACAACTTACAGTTAAATATCTCTCTCTGTAAACCCAGATGCTTCAAAATGAATGGGAACCTATCTTCCTATTGGAAAATGCACTCAATAACCTGGAGAAGCCATTTTTAATTCAGGGATTCTTTAAACAGGAAATCAGAGTTCTTAACAACTACAGAATTAGTAAACTCTCCTATCAAGGGTCAAATACTTAGCATTTTTATCTTTCTGGATAATGTGGATAAGGAGCTCTTGCCTTACGGTGTCTTCCTTTTTTCCATTTTGTCTCTTTTTGTTCTCTTCATACAGTACCTTCCTGATTTATGCTGTCTCCTTGGACTGTTGATTGACACATAATCTTTTTACCAGAACTTAATTAACCAACGGCAAAACAACTTTATGATTTCTTTGATCACTGAACTCGGACCCCTACATGTCAGCAAACCTGCTCCAAAATATCTTGCTTTGAAGCCCCCCTCCCACCAAGAATGGGAAGTGTTGACACTAGCCAGGTTTTACCCATGGTATCTAGATTCTTAAAAACACTTCACTACCATACTCATATTATAACTGCTATCTATGCACTTTAAAAGTATCTGATATAAATATATAAAAACAACTGAACCTTAAGCTAAACTTTTTAAGGTTATGCTCATATGTTTCCAACATAACTTTTTGCAATTGCCCTGATGTCAGTGTTGAAACATTCGATGAAAGGTAGAAAACTTGCAGTTTGGTTTAAATCTTTTATTTGAATGTCACAAGGGCATCTTTCTTCCACCTGTGTCACATTGCTCACTTAAAATTGTAATCTGTCTAATCCTAAAATAATACTTTTTTTCTTTCAACTGTACATTAGAGTAAAGTAATGCCTTTTTCACAAGGATTATTTTCTAAAGAACTAATAGAGTTCATTCCCCCATCTATCAAAAGTATACAATTCCCATTCATAGTAAAATCTGTTCCTATTCGAAATTATGTTCGTTGTCTAGCTCAAGATAATGTTAAGAATTTTTTCTGCAAGAGCATATTTCATCTGTTACCCACTAATTCTGCTGATACTGGCCTTAAACAGCCAGGTTCCACACAACAGGAAACAGAGCCTTGTTACCCAAACCATTAACATTTCTTAGACTGTTGGTATTTTCAGAACTAATTAAAGGACCAATCTTTACAAAATACTTAATATGTAGTATAAAAACAATTAAATCTTACTCTTTGTTTAATTTCCTCCTTGCTTCAATTGTGTATTGTGTATACAATTGATAGAATTTTAAGTTTTTTGAAAAGCATTCATAAGCAGAATTGTTTTATTTTTCAAAAATATTTGTTCATATACTGTATCTAAATACAGACAAACTCTAGGTTTCAGATCATCATTGCTTTGTTCAGATAATAATTTAAACCAGTGACTATAGTACTACAAATTTATTACTACTAAATTTATTACTACTAAAATAAATTACTACTAAATTTCTATTTAAAAAAAGATTCTAGCTTTTAAAAAGGTTTATTTTTACTATAACTTTCTGTATATAACATTATATACTTTATTCAGACAGTTCTACTACAAACAGTGCAGCATCTGCATTTAATAAAATTATTAACCTAAACCTAACCATAGATGTCAGCTAAGATGGAAGATGAGACATTCTTGATAACCATTTAAACTTATTAAAATTAAAAGCATTAAGCCACTGTAAGTTGGTTGTAGAAATTACTATATTAATATACATTAGTTACAGTGTTATGTAAAACAGGAACAGAAAAATATTTACACTATAACACTGATAAAGTTTTGAATAACCTTTATTTAATGTAAATTGGCATTATCCTTTTAAATACATTTTACTTCCCAACTATGCTCTTCCAAAAAAAACAGACTTTTTTCATGGAAAAAAAATCTACAGCAATCAGCTGGTGTCACTGATTTTTCAAGGGCCACAGAGTAATCTTGTAAATCTAATTTAGACACTGTATGTTTCATCTATGCTACTGCTGATTCTTGGTACAATATTATGGTCTCCAGGTGAAGAATGGACCTGGACTCATACTACACATTCTAGTGTAAATCCTGACTCAGCTGAATGTGCACCAGCTGAGTAATAAAAAGTTTAGTTATTTCCCATTTTGGTCAGTTAGCTATGTGACATATTAGTTTTCTGTTATTTTATTATTGAAGTGATGGGCAAACACTATCATAAATGTTTGGAGTGAATATTCCTTCAGTCTATGAGGAAATATGGAGATTACATCCAGTAAAATGGGAATGGATGAATACTGAATCAACAGAAGAAGCGTGGTCTTACTTCAAAAACATAATGTTAAAGGTTCATAATGAATAAATCTGTAAAACAATTAAATGCTAAGTCTATGAAAACATGGTCTTAATGGTTTAATGTTTATATTAAGAAAAAAAAACAAAGGATGACAGCACATTACAGACTGTGTAATAAGGCTCAAAATTCAAAGATAAAAAAGTTCACCAAGCTTCAATCAAAGCTGACAAAAGAAACTAAAATTGCTAAGAGGGATATTGAAAAGAATACAGTATTAGAGGCAAATGATAATACAAAAAATTATTTTTTACTATAATAGTAAAAGAACTTTGACAGCAGGAGTTTACAAGATAGTAAGAGTACATTATATAATAAACATGTTAACGTTAATGAAGTGGTATGTATATGCTGACACTATCAATGAGTTCTTAAAACCCAGTACCACAAGTACATTCTCCACAAAATCCCCAACATTGAAGACTCCAATACACTAAGATGTGTACATACAGTTTTCTGAGGAGATGGGAGATTGCTTCAAAAATTAAATAATCCTCCAGACATACTGTAGTCCTATTCTCTGAACCAATTATAAAATTTGTCAAAGTTTGGTCACTAAAAATGTATCCACAGAAAATACAAACTCTGCCTGGCAGATTTACAAAAAGAAAGTTAAATAGTTCCATAAATATGAAAATATGGGTGCTTCCCCTATATTTAGCCAATTTTTCTTCAGTGCCCAATATCTTTGGTCAAGTCAGTCTGTCACAAAGGAATCCAGTGGTGAAGATGAATTGCAAACCCTTAACTTGCTGTCTTAGTCTCGTTGCCTTCCTCCTCTCCTGCTATGTCCTCTGTTTCTTTTCTTAAGTTCTGTGTTATATCTACATTATATCTATATTACCTTATCTACTGGTAATATTTTAAATATGTTCAGGTGGGTAGCTGCGTCAGCATGCGTAGATTGCAAAGGAACAAGTAATAAGTTTATTTTAAATATGTCTAACCTGATATACAGTCCACCCCTGTGGTCAGACTTGGGCTGTTATCTAGCTAGAAACTTCTGCAGTTATGCAAACACCTCAATACTACTTTCATAAAGTAACTTCAGCCTTAGTGATGCCTGGGGTGAAGGAACACCCTTTTCTAATATAAAGAACATTTATTATACAGGCATTTTGAAGAACTCTAGCACACAACAAAAGTAAACCTAAATCTTAGAGCTATAAGAAAATTGGGATAATAGACAAGAAAAAAATAATGTTGGAAGCTAAGTGACTGTACTGTATGTTTTTAGTTAAAAGGGTGCAACATGAGCAGTTTAAATCTAGTAAACTTCTAGACTGGAAAAAACAGATGGAAAATTGAACTGGTAAGATAAACATCTCACACTCTTGTGAAGTGCCTTGATTTTTTTCCCACTGTTTGTTGTCATCAAGTACAAACAAAAAGAAATAAAATAATTATGTTTGATTGCTGCTAGAACTGACAAGGTTCCCACACTGGACTACAACGGCAATATTGTCTTCACTAAATGTGAAACCACAATAGGAATATTTAAGGTTATTTTTGGTTCACTGCTCTTTCGTTACTTATTGTTTTGTTTCAAGTTATAACTGTTGTGCTTCCATTCACATCAAATGGTAATAGTTGTATCTTATACTGGGTCTCACATTTAAACCTCGGAATAAGATAATTTTTCATTTTTCAAACTGCAAGATTTTCTAAAATAAAACCTGTATGTTGTTTTATTTTATTCATACCACAGGAGTCTCCCACGTTTAAAGGGACGTTTGCTCAGCATTTTTCGGCATTAAACTCAAATTCAACCAAGTCTGCATATTTGTAATGGTGCACTTCATGCACTTTCCCATTCAAAGGACTTCCTGACCCTCCCTATACTGTTCTTTGTGCTTTGAAATAAAAAAAATGACATTTCCATTCTAACAAGAACAGGTTTGCAATACTTTAATTTCTTAACTACTGCTACTTTCTGAGTAAAGAAAAGGTGAGTCAGAAAGATTCACATTATAGATACTGTATACTTTATCAAGTAAGATAAATGTATGATACTATCATACATCATTGTATATAATTATCATCAAATTAATTGCTAACCTCTTTATCCAATATAAGGTTGCAGGGGAGCTGGAGGAACAAGTGCACGTTTGGACATACCATGTATGGAATGCCAGCCCATCGCAGGGTACACACGCAGAAACAGTCACACTCACACCAGGGCCAATTTTCCTAGTTGCCAATCAACCTACCTGTATGTCTTTGGACTGTGGGAGGAAAGTGGAGCACTTGGAGGAAACCCATACCAACACAGGGAGAACATACAAACACAGATAGCACCTCAGGAATTTAACACATGTCCCCAGTGCTGTGAACCAGCAACAATAACCAGTGCCACGTTGCCACCCTACTGTAAGCATTTAAGAGTTAAATGTATCCTAGCTGGTCAGATAGTGAAATTCATTATTTAGTATTAACAGAATGAATGAAATCCATTTTCAACTTATTTTCTATTTTTTTAAAAAAATGTCCATTATCTTAAAAGGTGATACATCATGACTCTTACCAGATATCCTGAATCTGGATAGTGATCTTGTTCAGCTGCTTTGGCACCATCTGTATACTTTCCACCAGAGCAGATAGCTTTTAAAGTTCAACAGGCTACCTGTACCTTAAATCATGTGCAATTAAATATATTAACTTTTTTTCTCAACTGCGTGTATTTTTGTGCCAGAGACGTGTATCACAACCATTTTGTCTCATAGTCCTCTGTATTAACTTTGGCTTTTGGTAGGAAAATCATACATGGCAGAAATACAATGAACCTGAATATCAGACCACAGGTAGTTTGTAATTTATTTCAGAATTAATCTTGACTTTGACACCAACCTGTCGATACTGTAGCAAATGGTGTGGATGATGTTCAGCTTTCATATTGTTATCTAGTATTCTCACTGGAAGTAAATTGCTCACATTAAGCAGCATCTGAGTGCTCTTAAACATGTATATCCTAAAAAAAATATCATTCTTTAAAAGGTTTAAAAGTTTAAAAAGTATATTACAAAATGCAAGTTTTTTAAGTTGTTCATCTTAATTCAGGGAAAAGACTTCTTCTGCTTTTAACAGCATGAGTGATTGCAGAGAGCATGAATAAATCAGCAAAGAGCCTCAGCTTCAACCTTATGTGACGACATTTGATTCCTGCACTGCAATTGTGTCCTTGCTGTTCCTTTTGTGCCCTTTAATCAGTTGAAGATGGAAACCTTTAGTTATTGATGATGAAAGGTGGCTGGAAAAGGAAAGGTGTAAGAGAAAAGAAGGAACTGCTCTGCAATCTTCTGAGAGAAATTCAGTGGAAGACAAAAAAAAACACAGCCTTTTTTGATTTCAATAAATTGTAGTACTTTTTTGTTTACTTTATAAATCTCTTCTATCACGGTCATTAATTAACCATCAGTTAGGGATTCATTGTAGTAAAATCATGTTTCTCTGATGGTTTACTGGTGTAACTGTTTTGGGATTTCTATGGAAAATATGTTAATATTTATAAACACATTGTTCTTTTATTAATTCAGTATTAGAATTGTGAAATAGATTATAAACTTTCTAATAACACCAAGAGCAATCTCTAAAGGAGCATTATGAATGTATACAAGGTGAATAAGATTATTTTCAAATAAAGCATTACTGACAAATCGCACATATACCTGTACTTACATTTTGTCAGGCATATTTGGGTGTTAGTTTCATACACTTCTTAAATTCATAATTTCAGTTTTCTTGGCTTAATGCCGCAATTGCCAAGACCAGATACAGGGCAGAATAAGAAAATGTAGACTTCCCCGATCCATTCATCTTCATGACATTTTTCTTTAAACATATCACACTCACCCTAGTTCCTTACTTGAGGTTCAGCGCCAACTGGAAGATAGGATCCCTACCCATCTAACCCCACAGTACCTTTGGTGGGTTCAGTCAGTTGTGTACAGTTACTTGGAGAATCCTGGTCACAACTGGCTATAGTCATGACCCAAGCTCAAATCCTTGATCATACAGTACTGTAGTCTCAACCTGCGCTCAGGCAAGTGCCTTTATGCTCAGATCCAGTATGGAGGCATCAGCCTGTATTTTGTTATTGTCTGGTAAAATTAGACCTTAAACTCATTTTCTACATTTTTTGTCCCAATCTTTATATATAAGACATTTTAAATGGCATAATTAGGATCCATTCACCAGTTGTGTATTTTACTTCAGTGATTAATGAACAGGGATGAAAAGTACTATATTATGAATCAATATTTTAAATTTTTTATCCTAATCTTATGTCTTGAAGACTTACAGAAAAGGATTTTAAGAGTATTGGTGATGTTGTATCACCTTGAAAGACAGTACTCATTCTTTTGTTTTCTTACTGTCCTTAAGTAGCCTTATTGAAGAAATTGCATTCTTGTAAAGGGTGTTGAATAGCCCCTATGCTTAATGGAATCTCATTGTCATACCCATTGAAGGATTTAATTACCTATCATTCTTACTTGCAGGTCATCACTGGTGTAAAATAACACTTCTGAAGTCTGCTTCTTCCTTTGTCTGAATGGAATCCAGTTTTTCCTTATATCCTATAACGTTATGGTTGTGAGGAATTCACTGAAAGTGTTAAAGAGAATATGTCCAAATAGGGGATTATGAAAATGCAAAATATCAGGAATTGACTGAGTGGTTTAGTCATTAAGTAAAATAAACGACTATAACCCACAACTTGTAAGTGATTTCTGCCAGAATATACCCGAGCAGTTAGTATCATTACAGGCTGAAGTAGGCACATGAATTCTTTGTTTTTGGCACAGCTTTGGTGAAAAAAGTAATAATCCAGGCACACTTAATTAAACAAATATTTATTAACAATGACAATACAGACACTGCACTACCCACAATATAAACATACATTTCTGTATTTGCAAGTTTACAGACAAGGTGTTCCAGAAGCCTTAAGTCCTAATCACCCGGAAAACCCCAAACTGCTACCAAGTATTTGACTCTTAAATAATGCCCACAGAGGCCAAAATAAGAAATAAACTGCCTTCTACACTAAATGCAATACAACCTGCAGTTAAATCTCCCTGCAAACCTGGATGCCACAATCTAAATGGGTGTTTATCTCCCTATTTTAAAAATGCACCCACAAAAAGCTGTTTTAACTGAGATATTAATTTCTTAGGAAATCCAAGTTCCCTAAAACACAGAATAGCAAGATGTCTCTAGCAAGGTTCAAACAGTTAGCTCCAAACAGGTTTTTCATATGATCTTCACCTGGCACAAGCTTCAAGTTCCATCTCCTCTTATCCTCTCTCTCTTGTGGTCTCACTTTCTATCCCTTTTTCTCTCCCTTTCTTTCCTTTCTCCTGATCTGATCTTATATTGTGTCTTTCTGGGCTATTGATTGACACTTAATCATTTGCATGAAACTTTATTAACTAAATTATAGCAAGGTAAACTTCAGTTCTTGAGAATTAGAGATTCTGAGACATAGTGCAAGGTTTTTCTATCTTTATAGAATATCATGTTTTTTTTAAATCATGTATTTACTGTCCAAGGTCATCTGAGGTATTTATTAGTGTTTCTTAAGTAGCCAATTAGCACTAACATTCAACACATACAGACCATTAATTACAAAGTAATAGGATCCCACACTGCCTTGCAAGATATTAATTTATTAATTTTTTGTCTGTAATAAATATTGTGAAGATTTACAATTTCATATTTAGTCATCAAAAGTTCAGTTTTTTGAAAATGTAAAAGAAAAAAAATGAAAAACAAGGATCTATATATATGTAACTTAAGCACAAAAGAAACTTTTAACTTTTTTAGTAAAACTAAAAATTCTGTTAACTGATGCCTCATTCTAAAAGATGATTGGCCAATTTTAACACTTTTCTGTACCTGTTCAGAATTGTAGCAAACTGGATACTTCAGTGTTCAGTAAATTAAAGAATTTTAGAAGACGCATAATCAGACTGATATAAAAGATTTGTCACATCCAAGCTTTCCTCCAAATCTTGGTTGCAGAGAAATCCTTCAGAATTTGACTGTACTTGAATTAATTTTAAGAAAAGTGGTATAACCACTTTTGCTTCTTTTACTTGTGTTGGTTCTGCACATGACACTCTCATTACACACAAAGCAAATTTGCACAGATTAATATTAAAAAACTAAGTTACTTTTGAATCTCAAAAAATCACATTCTTTTGATTGCAAATGTTTCAACTTCAGTTTTAACATTTTTTATTAGAAAAGAATCAATTTTTATTTTATTTATTTATTTTATGTTATTTTTGGACTACTAAACAATCGTGCAGTTGTTATGATTTTGTATTTTATGGAGAGTGTGATTCACATGGTCACATGGCACTATATATATTTATATTTATGGTAGTCTTTTTTCATTTTGGCAAATTGGTCAATGACATAGGACAGGAAACCTTCTGTCATAGGATCTTCAAATTCAGTAAAAATGTAAATTTTAAATGGATATTATTTCCACAACTGTGGAAATTTGTCTTTGGCTCCTCCTATAAGAAGTACATCAAACATCAGACACACAAAGAAAAACATAAAAGTTACATAAACTCACAAAAAATCACATTCGGGTGCTTACAATAATAAGAACAGTACATAATAAGTAAATACATCTGAAGAGGAATACTTTTAATTAAATTAATTAAGCAGTTTTAATGTACAGGGGACAAAGACATTCTTATATGCGCGTTTACTTGATTTTGGTACTGTAAACTGTTTTCCTGATGTATGCATTAGAAAGTGAAGACAGAGTAGATGAGTAGGATCATCTGGGATAATCATCTCCATTCTGAGAACTGAATTTTGATATAAATCACCAGACTGGGTCTGATGTCTCCCAATTACTTTTCCTGCCATTCTCACAATCCTAGACTGGTCATTATGATTTTTGTTTTGGTTCCACCTGCAACATCAGAGCTTATCTTCTTGTATACTCCATAGTAATAAACATTGGAAATAGACTTTGGTGAGAGTATGTTGAAGTGCTGAAACTGAGCCTGAACAAGGTATGTTTAATCTTATGTGCTGGTCAAAGGAAAGAGTAATAAACCTGTTAATAGTCAGGTTTGAAGCAATAAAAAGACACTTGTTTGAATTCAGGACTTGCATACTGATACACATTGGGTACTGTACAAGCTAAAGGTGAATTATGATCACATTAAATAAAAAGATTCACATAAATATAATCAAAACTCAAAGGTTTGAAAGTCTAGTATTTGGTCAGTCAACCCAGCATGTTATAACTGAGGTCCTCCAAAAATTCACCAAACTCAAAGGCAAAAATATTGAGTTTAAATGAATGCCTACTCAATTATCATATACAGAAATGTTCTTTCTAGATGCATAGATACTGTAATAGACAATATAGATACAATATGAAAAACCTGCTGACAAAAGGCAAAACAGCACACCGGAACATAAACGTTTATGTATTGAACTTGTTTTAGCTTAAGAAATAAATTATTTTCCTATGTTGTGGGAAATTCTTCATCAGAGGAGAAGGACACAGTCTTGTGCAGATTCAGTTTTATTGTGTGCAATAAGGACAGCAACGAGTGCTGAGTTTGCCCCGCAGAACAGACGCACTGCAAGGGGTTTCCAACGCTATATAGGGGTAGAAAGAAGTTTGTTTCACAATCTGAGTGCTATTTTTGTTCTTTTATATGTAAATACTTCTTGTCCTGCTCTGCCCTGCTTTAGGTTCTGTCCTTTGATATGCAGCAGACATTGATCTGCTTTTATTCTGTTTATGGTATGTTTGTGGCTGTTGGTCCTGTCTTTTGTTATGTAGCGTTAAGTCACTGGGGCTGCTAAAGTGAGTCAGCTTTATTGCATCTTAGCATAACTTTTCTTGAAGGCAAATTAACAGACCCCAGTAACACCTTCCACAATGTGGTTAAGTGGTAATATTGCAATGCTGGATATGTGCGATGTTTACATATCAAACTTCATCTATTACAGATGCAGCCATTCAAAATGGGTGGGGTATTTCGCGGTATACCCCGGTGGGCGTGTCGCATCAAAACGCAGTATCACGCAGTATCACGAGGTGTCATTTGACGTCATACCGCAAAGTATCCGGAATCACCTTGTAAAACCGCCAGGAGCCAATAAGCCAATAAAGCTTAACCTCTCATGTACAGCATTTGAGCTTTTAAATTTAAACTGTGTATTACAGCATGTTAATCATCAGTCATTAAAAAGTTGGTATATTTTATGAAAGCAAGATTGCTCAGTTGGGCAAAAGTACACAACCTACCTTTATCATAAATATTTTAATTATGCAGAAATATTTTATGCATCAAAGCCTTTACCGAAGATATTACTCATATTATTAATAATGAATGACCTTGGACAAGCTGTAAACTCAAAGTATTACGCTGGTCCACTTTATTTGTAACCGTCATTTTAAATGAAAAGACTATTTTTTCATCGACAAAAAAAAGTAACAACACAGCATTTCGTTGATCTAACTAACAAGGACGGGACATTAGCTAGCCAATATGAAAAAGGAATAAATTACTTTTTTTGTTTATTTCTTTAGCACATTTATTTGAACATTTCCATCGATTGTACAAGCACTGAAAAACTGTCCAATCCCTAGTTCATCTGGCATTTTCTTTTAGTATAATAGACATAAAAACTCCCTTGCTTTTAACAGAGCGTTTCATAATTTCTAACAACGAAAATTATTTAAACTGCGACACTTATTGTTCAACCAGAGCTCAAAATATCACAAGGATCCTCAAGAGCACAACAAAGACTGTTTTAAAAGATACTTGTACCAGATACATGAGAATCCAAACTTTTTTATCTACGTCTTTAAAATTTATCACAAAGTAACAAGTCAAATTTCAGGGGCCTCCGTATACCAGAGATTATGGTATCGCTTCAGAAGGGTGTCAACCAGTCAGATTCCAGGACCGGAATTATCTGTTTTATAATCGAGAATATGTAAGCACGTATCTAAATAACTTAATCATGATATTAATTTAAGGATCTAAATTTCCAAATCTATGTATCTATATAGCTGGTAGCATTACTGTATTTCACTTTCTTTATAAACACGTTTTGTTAACACCCGAATCGCAGGTGGATTCTGTTTTTTGGTCTGTTATGGTCTGTAGCTCAAATCCTGCTTAACTAAAAATTAGACACGAGAAGAGTATTATTGGACAATGTTGTGAGGCTCTGGCGGAATTTCTTTGTAAACTGAAGAGTAATAGAGGAGACAGGTTGTGTATCGCTTCTTTTGACACTTGTAAAAAAAAACATTCCAATGTTAATGCGACGCGGAAGATAATGTGGTGTATTGGTCGTTAGTGAAAAGATTTAATCATTTAATCTCTTTACTGTGCACATTTTAATCCGCTTAGTATTGAATATTTATATGGAATTTTACCACTAAAGGGAAATTTTAGTAGCTAAGCATAAAACGCAGAGGAGCATAACAAAGGTCATAAAGATCATAAACGATATTAATTTAGGAACATAAACATATTATGTAAACTGTATGTTGCTGTTATTGGTATTTTAAAGAAAAAATACACACCAATACTCAATTTCTCCTAAAGTATATTGACATTTTTTATATTTCAAAATAACACATGTTCGTACTGTATGTACAGTACACAGCGGTACCGCAGGTTGAATTGTAGGGTGCAAATCCACCCGAACCCAAAAGCCCAACATATTAATGTGCATTCGCCTGACGCTGCACGGTTTTCATCACTCTCTGCAGGAGTAGTTTTTAATTCAGTTTGAATTATAACTGTATGTACTGTCTTCGTATTTGGCCAGGGCTTTAAAGAGAGGGCGCGCCAAAATCTTTCGGTGCCGTCGTCTGCGCTTTAAAGGTACCCCTGTCGCGGAAGAATTTGACCTCGGAACGTTCACCCAGCGTAATTATTGTTTCATTGAACTTTGACAGATTGTCTTTAAATCAATTGTTGTCAGAATATCCCCACCTCCAAACAAGAACAAAATTGCAATGATTTTATTAACTGGCTGTTTCAGTAACCTAAAGTATATATCTAAAGTAATAATTTAACAATATATGTAAATGTTTTAAGATATGTTTATGTTGTGAATGTCTGTAGATTGTATCTTATTTTTAGTTTTTGTTTTGTTTCAAATGGCCTTGCAGATCAGATACTGTATCAAGGAACAAAACAATTATTGCGCCCGGCTCCTCAATGGAATCGCTTTAACATGCTAATGCCTTGGTGTAACACTCTGTGTCTACAGTACATTGTGAACAAACCGGTTTCACAGGTATTTTCAACCCCCAACCAATGTTGTTTCATCGGTTGTTATCCTGTAAAGCACTTTGAGGAGCCACCTTTAAAGGCGCTATATAAAATAAAGTTTATTATTATTATTATTAATTTTGATCATATTTTTCCTCCCAGAAAATGTAAATTGTTGTTGTTATTGTTGTTGTTATCCTGTAAAGCGCTTTGAGAAGCATACTGTCCAGCTTGTCAGGTGCATTCTCTTGTAAAATATAAGTAGAGCTTTGGGCTTATTAGTGCTCCACCTACAGCAACCCAATGTAAATACATTTTGTCTCCAAATCCACCACCACTTGTATGAATCATAGCCCTGCCAAATGATGCAAATTCCGCTGCAATGGTTGCGTGCAGGAATTATTCAGTATGGCATCTCCATGTTCAAGTAAACACTGCTCTGTGTGCAAATGCAAATGCATTTAAAAAAAGTTTTTTTTAAAAAAAAGCCACCTTTAAAGGCGCTATATAAAATAAAGTTTATTATTATTATTCATATTGATGACATTCTTCCTCCCAGGACTTGTAAAATTGTTGTTGTTATTGTTGTTATCCTGTAAAGCGCTTTGAGAAGCATACTGTCCAGCATATTGTATTTCATTGCACTTTGACAGATCGTCTTATAATCACTTGTTGTTAGAATATCCCCCAAGAGGATATTCCTCCCAAGAGGATATAGAGGATATCCCCCAAGAGGTATCCAGGTAACAGTGAAACGGGCGTACAGTCTGGGGAGATCGCCCATTTTCCATGTAAATAGTTCCCTGGTTCCGCACCCCTTGGTGTCTCTCTCTCTGTCTCTCTCGGACCCGCGCTCTTGGCAGGCTTGTCTTGTGTTTCTCTCTCGTCTGGGCGTGGGAAATCCTCTTCCTGATCAGCACGTCTTTTTTCCCCCAATCAGAGGGGTGTCAGATGGTGTCAGCCAATCACCATTCTGAAGCCCTACCATAATCTCTGGTAAAGCAAAGGAGATTGTCTGTTATAGTGGACATAAAAACAAGAGTTTGCTGCAGCGTTATTGGAAACCCAAATTTAACAAAAAATCACTGGCATCGCCGGGAGAATGCCCGCAGCGTAAAAGAAAATGTCTGATGAACTAGGGATTGGACAGTTTCCAAGTGCTTGTACAATCGATGGAAATGTTCAAATAAATGTGCAAAAGACATAAACAAAATAATCATTTATTTCTTTATCATATTGGCTAGCTAATGTCCTCTCTTTGCTAGTTAGTGGCTGTGTTTCTGCGTTGGGTAGTTCTCAGGCAGAAAATGTAAACAGCTTAATTTTTGTGTTAAATAATTTTTTTAATTAAAATTCATTCTATACAGCAGTTGCATATTTGGGTACCGTTTCATAAAACTTTCATGCTTAAAATGTTTAGGAAGAAATGGAAGACTGGTGTGTAATTTTTTCTTTAAACTACCAAGACCAGCCATACACAGTACAGTTTACATACAGTAATGTTTATGTTCCTAAATTAATATCGTTAATGACCTTCAGATGCGTTATGCTCCTCTTCTTTTTATGCTCAGCTACTAAAATTTCCCTTTAGTGGTAAAATTTCATATAAATATTCAATACTAAGTGGATTAAAATGTGTACAGCAAAGAGATTAAATGATTAAATCTTTTCACTACCGACCAATGCACCACGAGTGCCCCTGTCGGTCATTTTGGCCAGCCCATCACTTACCGCGGTGCCCTGCGGTGGCTTGTGGGTAGTTTCCCGTATTGCGGGTTTGTACCGTGCATTTTGAATGGCTGCATCTGTAATTGCAATTTCCTAATGATTACAGCATGTACATGTGCATTGGATTCCAAATATTCCAACAGTTCAAGACAGTCATATCTGACGGAAACTGGAAAATTCTCTGGTTGAGTTTTTCACACAAACTTGCAATCTGCAGACGTGCCCAGGAATCAATAACAAGACATTTATTTACTCCACAAACAAAGGAGTTCTTGGACATGGAATTCCAAAAAAATAATCTAAATAAATTCCGTGGAGGGTTTTGGTAGAATATACGGTAGAAATCCACAAGCCTGCGTGCATGCACACATTCAGGCAACAAGAAAGGGAAAAGAAGTTAATGATGTTTCCTTTCTCTGAGATTTCTACCTTGAGGTCCAGAACGGTTAAGCCAAATTAATTTTAAAATGAAAGCTCAGAAGGATGTCCAGTTGTAGTTTTTAAAATCTCATTAAAGTAGCAGAGCTACCCAGGCTGCGAAAATGTAATGCTCAGCGTTATGGTTAGACAGTGCAGGATTTCTCAATGTCTCTGTCTGAGGGGAATAAAAAACAAAGCTTTCATTGCTTTTGCACTCAGAGCATATAAAGGCTTCGCTCTTAGTTAAGAAAATAACTAAAAAGAATTTCAGAGTATCCACTCTCATAATACAAATCTTAAACAATAAATTCAAACAGCACAGCACTGATCTAAAATCTGTGATTGTGTGTCTGTGTCTGCCCCGAGATTGACTGGTGTAACGTCTACCGTGTACAGTGTTATTTGCTCTAATGACCAGCTAGTGCACTTCCTGCATCAATTCACTAACTCTCACCCATCCCTCAAATATACAGTTAACAGATCTTCAACCCCTCATCCGTTTCTAGACATATATTTTTCTATTAACCATCAACGACTCTCTACCTCGGCCTATTACAAACCCAGAGATTCAAACAGCTATCTCCTGTACAACTCTTTTCACCCCACTCACACCAAAAACTCTCTCCCTTTTTCACAGTTCCTCAGGCTACATTGACTATGCGGTGACGACATGGACTTCCAGAACCAAGCACTCAAAATGCATTATTTTTTCATCAACAGAAAGAGGATACCCCACCCAAGTTATAGATAGGGTGCTCACCTGGGCCAAAAACAGCCCTCGGATCATCAACTCGATCAGGAACTCCTGGTCTCACAACCGCATTCCCTTGGTGCTTCCCCACCTTCCTGTCTTTCTCACACCTGAAGAATGTTCCACGGCTAAAGCGTTGTGTTTCCTTTCTTTTCAGCATGGAATAAACCAATTACCTATTCCTTTGCAGTCTACAGTGTATTCTGACTTGCATTCATTACTTGACGGGATAGACTCCAGCTCCCCTGTGATGCTGTTTTGGATAAAGTGATTAGAAAACAAATGGATAGATGCTTACAACACAAATGATAGAAATATATAGCTGTATATTACATGGTTGTTTACTAGATTTATAACCAAGAACGACTGTGACTAATGGTAAGAAGGGGTATTGAGAGGAACAATGGAAAGTGATAATGTTTTCCAGATTTATTTTCTTTGCAAATACAAAATGATAAAAGCAAATTCTGTATTAATTGTCCATGAATAAAATTATTTCTGCAACCCTGTATTGGATATAGCTGTTAAAAAATGGATGGCTCCATATATAACTTTGGAAATGCTAATTATAGTATTTTATATTTTTTATCCACCCAGTTTGGACCATCTAGTTCTAGCTTACAGCTTCTGGGCTTTACAGCTACAACACCTTTACGGTAAGAGAAAAAAAGAACCTCTTTGATATGCTCCTTCAACATACCTACAAGTAAGACATATTTATATGGCACTCCGATATTGATTGGAGTAGTGGTACTGTATGTCTGTCAATGATATAATTTTAAGCTTACATTAGTTGGAGAACTCAGGAGCCACATAACCTTGAGCTGGATCTGCCTACAGTACGTATATATACAAAGTATTATGAATTTACAGCACTTTTTGTTTCATAAATCTTGTTATAATCAATCTTTTATTTAAAATTTTCAGTAAGAAACAATCCCTTTCAAAGCTGAAATATTACAAAGGGCTACAGAGTGTGTGCACTGCTTTCTGGCTTAGTTTCAAAACTGTGGTGAGGGGCAGAGGAAGTTAAGCAAACATGGATTTCTTAGCCTAAAGTCCTTTCCCAAGGTGAAGCTACAACCGACAATGATTTCAGCCTTTTTCCCTATCTCCTTATTTTATTGTTTATTTTGATTGCCTCATAAATACTGCACTGGCTATTTGGGCCTGACCCCCTAGAGCGAATGCTGACTAACTACTTGACGTGAAGGACAGTGACATCACGCATTGGCCTGCTGCAGCTGGGTCCTTGGGAGTGGGTTGAGTCATTTCCCTTCAGGAGCTCATCTCTGTCTTCCCACAATGATGTCATGATCATGCTACCCAGCATGAGGCTGTTGTTCTTCAAAGGTCAGCTGGCATAAGAACTGAAAAAACAAGGAAAGCAAAGGCTCTTCTTTTATCAAGACTGTTATGAGAGAATGTAATGCTGCTTGCTTTGATATTTCAGTTCTTTTATTCCTTTTCGACACAAGTCAAAGTTTTTTTTTTCTTTTTAGAATGTTACTGTGAAAATTATCTATGCTGTTTTCCCATTGAATGTCCTGGGAGAAAAAGAAAGAAAGGTATCTCAATATTTTTTTAATTAATGCCTTTCAGAACAGAAAAAAAAACAAGACAAAAAATAAAATAAAAGAGCTAATAGATTGTGGAGAAAACAGAGGGAAGGGGAGATTTGAATGAACAAGTTTGAAACTAAAAGAAAATATCTAACTTTACTGTTACAACCTAAATAATAATAAAAACAGTTTAAATAAGGATTAGAACCTTCTTCAAACCTGCAATTCCATTAACTACATACAGTAGTTATTTTGCTTGAAAAAAATCTTATTAAAGGATGTTCAAAATGGTAAATGCAATAAAACCTATTATTAATAATAATAATTTATTTTAACCACGTGTAAATATTTTGATTCAAGTTAGCCCTTTGAACATTAACACATCAAAATAATTCTCTTTGTTATATTTTAATATTATATATATATATTTGCTTTGATTTCACCTTCCTTATTTGCTTGCATTTTTCCAGAGAATATAGGCTTCTGTTTTGTTGTGCCTTTCTACAGTATATTTGGAGTATGTGTATTGATTGATCTTGCACTTTTGAGCTTTCTATTTAAACTAAACTAAGTACCATTTGAGCATTACTTTGTTTCTTCATTATAAATTATAATTAATACCAATCAATTATTATTAATAATCTCATTTTATTTAAATAATGATCTTTTGAATTGGGGATGGTTTTCATCACAATTGCATTGTACAACAATAAAGTAGTTTTATGAAAGTATTCATCTGTGCAATTTCTGTTGTGTCTGGTTTAAATTCTATTTAAAAATACTATAAAAAGGATTACCTTTGTCCTATCTACAGTATACCTGTGCAACATCTTCTGGGTTGTCAAAATGAACAACACTTGTACGTTATTGTCCTGGTGTGATCTGCATTTATTTTTTTCTCTTACAGCAGTTAAGTTTGGTTTATATATAGATAGATAAGACTTTATTGATCCCAAAGGGAAATTGAGGATTATATTAGCATAAATTATATCCTTTATGCTTCACTTTATCAGGAACTAAATAATTTCAGAGGATCTGATGTACAGTTAATGCGATCACTAAGATTCCTCTTTGTGGAAGGTACAGGTGTACCCTTTTAAAATGCAAGAGGTGTTAGGTGGCATACCACAAGTGCTGTGGTATTATGTACACCATCGCGTAATGCTGTTTTTATTTTTTCGAATAATCTGATACAGGACTGTACTACTCTGTAAAACTGCGAGGTAAATTAAATATTTATTAACCCATTAGTGCTCTCTTGCATTGATCATACTGTACAGTAAATAAAATTATTACAACTACAAATAAGATACTGTACACAATACAATACTGTATAACAGAGTTATCGTTTATTAATTTCATATAGAATTATATTATGCAGAGCAGATTTAAACACATAGAATTGTAAAAATCTGATCTGAATGACTCAAAAAATGACTTATAATCAGGTACTGAAAATTGTATTGTACAGTAGGTGCACTCATCCAAACAAACTGTTGCATTGTTTTTTCAATGGTAGCATTCCTGCTTGCTATGCGGGGATCACCTGGGTATGAGTCCTGGCCAATACCCCCCATGGATATAATCTTAATTAATTATTAATTAAACTGAATAAATAATATGTGTTCCAGATTGACATTTTTGTTAACTTTATATATCACAGTATGTTTAATATTAAATTAATGTTAAAAATAAAAGTAGCAATGGCATGGATGAACCTGTATAGTATAGAGCTACTGTAGCAAACATGACACCCTGGGGATGTTTCACAAAGCTAGATTACTCAGTTCTCCAGATATATAAAACTATAGTTTATTGTATAGCCTGAACACGATGTATTTTTATTAGGCTTACATATGCATTAAAATAGTTTATATTTTGTCTAAGTGCTAATTTCAGTAACAATGTTACTTAAAAACAAGTAAGACACATTTTGCCATGAATATATAAAAATGTGTATTAGATTTCTTATAAAAGCATGAAGATGAATGAATCTGCACTTGTCTGAAAATAGTTTTAGTCTATGTAGTCTATATCATGTACATAAATCAACCCAGAAACCAATTATTGTAATGGACCATTGGCTTATAATAATTGAAGGTTGGGTTGTTAACAATGTATGTTATTAATAATCAATATAAAGGGCAGATTCATAAAAAATATTATTATTTTTAGATTTTAATTCAGAAATTCAGAAAAGATTACGTAGTGTTTCATACAGTCATGCTAATCTGCCTTTCAATAACGCTGTCCTGTCCCACCCGCCTCTAGAAATGGACCCAGGAAACTAGCCCCAGGTTCATTTGCATCCGAACAAATGCTGTAATTTTTGTTTTACAATAGAGTAAACATACAGTAGAAAGCTGTCAGGTAAAGAGGAAACATAAGAATTTATGATTAGGGAGGTTAGAGATGTTACCATGAGGAGTTTGAAACAAAAGCATTTGCATGGTATTGTAAATATGTGGCAAAAGGGTTTGTGGTCAGATGAGTGTAAAATGTACTTGTTAGTCTAACTGACAATCTTTAATGTTTGGCTTGAACCCAACATTTCACATATCAGTCAACAACAACCCTATAGTCAAGCATGGTGGTGGCAGTATGAAGCTATGGGACTGCTTCTCCTCAGCAGGGACTAGAAGGCTTGTTGGAACTGAAGAAAGAATGGACAGAGCAAAGAACAGCAAAGTTTGTTGCAGTCTGCTAAAGAGGTGCCAATACTACACCTTACTAGAGTGCCTTATGAATAAGAAAATGAATGTCCTTTGAGTGGCCCATTCAGTGTCCTGACTTGAATTCTATTGAGTATCTTGGAGAGACTTGAAAACTACTGTCCATAATGGATCCCTAAACAACTGGAGAGAGATTGAGCAAGAAGAATGGACAAGAATCACACCACACTGCTGTAAAAAGTTGGTAGAGACTTATTCAAAAAGACTTGTTTCAGTAAACCCAATTCTTCCACCAAGTGTTGATTGATGCGTCTGAATACATATGCAGTCAACGTCTTTCAGATTTTCTCATCAGTTTTTTCATTTTGTAATTTAGGAATGTAAGAAGGTTCAGAATACTTTTGTAAAGCACTGTATTTCCTGTTTCTGTTATTTGTTCCTGTTATTTGGCATGGTTGAATTGAAGGGGGCATAATGCAATATCAAAATCACCTGTATAGTTTTTATCCAATTGTTACTGTCCAGATACAAAAACTTTAGGCAGAAGGAAGAGTTATTTTCTTTGCAGGAAAAGGTACTTTACAACAGTACTTTACCCCTCCATGCAGTTCATGACACTAATATATTCTCTTTTTATCTTCATTAATTCAACATCTCAGAGTATATTTTGTTTTCCAGCAGTATAGAACAAAATTTCTAAAAACACAAATGTGAACAAGCCTGTTAAATTGACCCTGTTCTACTTTAAAAAGACATGTAATTGTAAAACAACATTATTTTAGAGTGAAGTAATTTATAGATAGGATAGTGATCATCCAAGAACCTAATCTTTACATAGAATCATAAAGGCATTCAGGCCCTCATTGCCTCTATTGTTGTCAGCTGTTGAAAAAAAATATATATATAGTGTTCCACCTTTAAGTTAATTGTGGTGGGAGATTTATATCTATGTTGGCTTCGGAAATATAATCTCTGAATAAGTAGACTTCATATATACAGTGCTTAAAAGTTGACAGGGTCACTCCAGGGACATGATCAGTAACCTTATTTGCTTTACAGTTTATTTTATTATAGCTACTGTATCTCACTCTATATTTTGCAGTTTCTGTTATGTTGATATGGCATCTGTTTTTTTTTCTAAGAGAGGTTGGACATACAGTAAGATTGGGAAAATAGAAAACCTTGGCTTGGCCTAAAGATAAATGTGTCTTAGTATTCATTCACTCGTGAAGACATACACGATATCAAGCTTGAGTTATGATGCACTAACAACAAGGCAGCACTTGTACTGTTAGTAACAGTGTTACCAGGAATAACTGTAAAATATATATATATAGATATCTCATAGATATAGATTGCAATAGATTCGCACAAAATGGAAATCCTTCCTGAATCACATTCCCCAGAACAGGAAAGCTGAGGAAAGACAATTGGTTAAGAAACAATTTAAAAAGAAAGAAGAGCCATCCAGTTGTTGTTCTGATCTGCTATTGAAGACAGGGGGAAGATTCTTTGTATGTACTGTAATCTCACCAGAGGGAGAAGGAAGTAAGCATACATGGACCACATGACAGTGGGTGGAACTTGTGATTATTTTGTTGTGAAGCATTTTCTATTCTAGAGTTTGTCTTGAGGCAACTAAGAAGCTTAGCTGACTTGTTATCATCAGAGAGATGAACTATAAAAAAGTCTATGCAGAAGCTCAAAGAAGAACTTTGAGGTTTTTGGTGAAACAGGTCCTGTGTTAGGTGATTTTCATTTAAGCTGAGCTCTACATTTCCACTACTAATTGATAGCTTACATGTATGTGATCTTCTTGCTTGTTCAGACCTTTATTTAACATATTTATTTGTCAGTCCTCAGTGTCAAAAATACCCTATATCAAGGGTACTGTTTCTACCAACTTCAGCATGTAGAACGTAATATACCCACCATTCAGCTTGCTGGCTGTTGATTAAATTTCTGATTAAACAGCACTTACTTGTTGAGCAAATTACAATGAACAGACACGAGTGAGAATTACCTAGTATCAGTATCAGAAAGTATATTTTTTTCCTTCAGCAGAAGCTGAATTGGTTACATTTCACACAGTACAGCTAAATACAAAGGGCATTTCTGAAACTCAGAAATTGATATAGGATTGATATTAATTATAATTCCCATTTGACTTTTTAAGAGTTGAAAACAAATTTATAAATCTTCTTCAAATAGAAACAGAAATCAGTTTGATTAACAATCTGACTGGTGCAAAACCTAGAAGACACAGTCTTCCTCCATTACCAAGGCTGAGAACAACTGCTCTAAATTGTTTCTGTCTGAACGTGTTTGCCTTGACCTTCTGGGTTGCCACAGCCCATACTAGGATTTTGCAGCATTTGTTTAGTGAATAAATTAATAACAAAACGTAAGAGTCTATTATGTACAATTTCTAAAGTTGCACAATGAAATAGTCTGTTTGAACTATAAGATAAATAAATAAAAACTAAAAAGAAATCAGCTCTCTCATCTTCTCTCAGGTGCTTATGAGATAGTCACACAAGTGTCTCACACTTGTCCCGAATGATTAATCAAACAAAATGTCACTAAAACATTTAATGAAAAACCAAATACTACATACTTTATTTTTCTAAAAACATACAAGTACATTCATGAATAGAGTGCTAAGTTCTTTTGATGCTCAGTATGTAAATCAAATGAGTGAAAAAGACATAATGATATTAAGTTTTAATATACATTTCTACAGAAGGTTTAATTATGTTGTTCATCCTTTTGTAAAGAAAAAGCTAATTTTGCTTCGCTTTTCTTTTGTAAAATAATAGTCACCTTTTTGCTAACATGACAGATGCTGCTTATTGCTAATCCTGCTAGTTGAACTTATAATTAAAAACAACTTAGATGCTTCCTGATGCTTTCCCTCTAGGGAATTTACAGTTGAACTGAAACTCTGGGACAGGATACTTATTCTAGATGAATGCAATATAATATCCTGCAGAAAGTCTGTACCCTCAAATGGTGAATAATTAAAGAAACAGAACTTTCCTCTGGCAAACTCCACTCCCAAAGAAAAATAGCATATATGTATAAAGACCTGAACTTAATACAAAAATTGCCCAATGACGTTACAAGGGCGTTCTTCTATTCTCTCAGCAAGTGTTCAAGGTCAGGGTCAAACAAAAACTTGCGTTAGATTTGTTTTGGATTTCCTTTACCTTCTGCTTTGTTTGGATATGCAGTCTCATGCTGTGTGTTCTTCTTATTTGGCTGCCCTGCTTGTCTTCAGTTCAGTAACTGTGCTGTATGAATATATTATTACTAAGGTATTCCTTTTTGCAAAAATCCATTGCTCTTGAGTCATTCAGGGTGTGGGAACTTGGCATATTCAATCTGAATATGTAACATTTTTAAAAAGCAGCTCTTTCACCACAGCCTATCTATGTCCATTCACATCAAATAAAAAAACAAACAAACTCATTTATTAAAATATGCTTATTGCTTAAAATTGGTTCAGATATACGTTTTTCATGCAAAAGTAGTACAATAATATTTTTTTCTGAAATATGAAATTTAGCAACGCAACTGCATTGATGTTTAAAAAGCTATAGAATTCAAAAGAAATACATCCGAACATTATTGATTGAGTTATAGACTTTTCCCTGATTGTTCATAAAAAAGTGTGGTTACATTCGTTATTATGATACGTGACCTCTAAAAACTAACTGAGGTAGCATGCTGGAGGGATTTGCAAGTAATGTCTTAATTCTGCTTCACAGGTCATTCTCTTCTGGCACAACGAGACAGTATTTCTCCAAAGTGTTATTTTATATTCACCGTGGATAATCAGTCCCAGACTCAGGCTCCTACTGTATGTTTCTCACAAGGGTTAGTTCTAGTTGGACAAAGGTCATTTCACACAGATAGCTTATGTTTTGTAAGACCAGCATTCTTTGGGAGCAGCTGTGTTTATGTAAAGATTAGATTGATACAAGAAAAATTTAACATCTTGCTAATGACACCATGTCTTCACTTACCACTTTCATCTTACCCGTATGGTGTAGTTTAAAACTTTAAGTTTTCTTTTAACAGAAATGCTTATTTATTTAACTGTTTGCTTGCCGTAGAGTGGTTTCTAATTTAGAATCCTTTCTTTCTGTCATTTTCTATTCATATATCCTAATCCATAGCTCACCACACTTAATTTCAATATAGAATAGACTAGACCCATTTATTGTAGCTTCCCACTCTGCCAAGATAAAAAATGAAAAAATATCATATTGCAGTTAGTTCTGTTTATTGTATAGAATACCTGTATCTGGGAACAGTTATTTCTGGCTGTGATTTATCAAGAGGAATTAATTAAAAGAAATCTGGATTTTTTTCTCTGTCTTAACATAACAAGAGAAGCTATATATTAGTGGAGATATACCTTATTTTTAGAAGCATATCTTCTAAAATGACTTTCTTATTATATGATTATCACTTCCATGTAACAGTTGTCACAGTCATCCAGGCAGTCAATTCTGTTCTTAATGCCAGTTCTCTAATATCTAATTCTGTATTTTTGTGTATTTTTACTCCTTAATCTTTTCTACAAGTTACTTTTTTAACATCTGAGAAGTATTTTTCTCTCCGATCAGCCTGTATGCCTCTGTTCAGGTGGAAAAAAAAGACTTATAAATGAACTTCTTTATATATCTGAATTATCCCAAATGCCTAGACTGTTCACCACCAATATAGGTAATGTTCAGGTTATATTGGTGAATTGCATTGGGTTGGTACTGTAATAAGAATATTTTAAATAATCTTTGTACAAGATATTATACTGTTTGGAATTTTTTGAGGGCATTTAAGATTTGTTTTATTAAAATAGCAGGACCATGTATTTGGACATTACTTATGAAAAATTTAACTTAAAAAGTCTTATGTATGAAATCATTTATATGTCACAATATTAACTTTCAAGATGAGACATCTCACACTGAAGGCAGAACTTTCATATAAAAAACCCCAGAGTCAGCACATTTTCTTGTATCTAATCCAAAAAAAAGTTTAAAACTAAAACATTACATATGTTATTCATTGTTGAAGTGGTTACCCATTACCCATATTATTTGTACATAATTTAAATAAGGAACGCCTCAATGAAATAATACATTAGGGAGCAATGCAAACAACATAGAACAAATTAGACAACACAATGTTAGAAAGAAACCTCCTTCTTTGTTGACAGCCCTGCATAAAGTAGGACAAGATCGTTTCCAGCTGAATTCTTGCAAAATATATTTGTTTGGATTCAGTTACAAAGAAAGTATTTTTTTTTCATTATGTAGCTCTGATGATGTCAAATACTTTTTCCCTTTATGCATTTCCGTATGATGATCCAAAATACATGATCAATAAAATTATTTCCAGTTCACTTTATGATTGTCACATTCTTAAAACATTCACACCTCTAATGTAATAATGGAAAAAGCAGTAATATATTACAATATTCTGAAAAGATTCTACAACAAATTTATAATGCACAACAGAAACACCTTCAAATGAGATAAACACCAGTGTAAATCAAATAATTACATACTCTTTAAAAAAGATTTATATCTAATACAGATACAGCCACTCAGAATGTTTGGTAATAAACGATCCTGCATGAGAGGTGCTTCAGCATAATGCAGTGCACTTCGCTGTGTGGTTCACTGGCCAAAGAGATCGATATATTATATATTATAAATATATTATACATCCTGTATATAGCTAGTAATCATAGCTAAAATTAAAGTACAAAACAGTATTCCACCTTCTTTGTGAACATTTTCTACATTCAAGTCTTTAACTTTTTAAGTTTTGATGTGCTCATTCTAGCTACAGTATATAAAGTTTATAGTGTTTTAACTTTTTCTTTGAATACTTTCTGTCAGTATTGTTGCAAAAATTGTACAATCTTAATACAGAATATTAATATGGAATCATGTAACTAAAGGGAAATTTGGGGAGCCAAAAATTAAAATAACTGAAGTATTATAATGTCTCTGATCATCCTCACTATATTCATTTATGAATAATAAATAATGAAAATAATATACATATACTGTATAGCAGGTGGAGGTATCTAAAAATAAAAATAAGGTACACAACAGTATTCCAACTTCATCATAAACATTTTCTACATCAACATCTTTAACTTGGTCACTTTCTGTGTTTATTTTAGAAAAGTGTTGACGTGCTCTATAACTACATTTGTTGTAATGGAAAATGATACACAAATCAGAGTAATGCATTGGTGGCTCAGTGGTACAAATCAGTGCTATCAGGTGTTTTTGGGTTTGATCCCAGTCAAAACCCAAGTTATCTTTTTAACACATTTTCCCCATGGGTATAATAAAGACTTACTCTTATAAAAAAACATTTCTGTTAATTTTATACATCACAGTGTGTCAAATATTAAAATATGAATAATAAAGTAATAACATGAATGAACCTCCAGATCAACAATCTCCAGGAAGTTCAGAAAGACCAAGGGAATTTAAGGCTGCCCTTAAACAGAAACTGAAATTGTGTTTTTTAAGCATTTAGTTTTAAACACAAATTTTAATGCAATAATGTATATTTTTAAATTTTAAAATGATCAACTTTAAAATCTCAATTGTAGTTTTTTATACATGTATTTTTTGCTGCCATTTTTCTTCTTGTTAGCTGGTATAATCATGGTTTTATAATCATTTGGCTTCATAAAAAAAAAACAGTTGTTTAGTTGAAGTTGCCCTTGTGGTGAATAGCTTTCCAAAAATAATTCACATACAAACAACTATTCATAAAAATGGAAATACCAGCATTTTCAATGACATACTGTACTGTATGTCATATTTTTATTTTAATGTAGTGCAATCAACACACATTTTAGCATTCATTATCATTCAAACTCAACTAAATTTTGATTTACAGATTTTTTTATAATTTGGAAACCTTTGATGGTATGCCTCAGGGTATACTTTATAGGCGTGTAACACCACCACCTTAACAATAACATAATCCAACCCTTCCTCTAAAGTCAACACAGAACAGACATCCTGAGTCTTTCCAGTAAATCAACACTGCAACAACAGAGACGAGACATCCTTTGGCTATGACGCTTCAGCAATGCACTCAAAAGTGCTACAATAAGAATATAATTCGGTATTGAAATCTAAAAAAAAAATCCTAATTATTTTTATTGGAATTAGTATTAAGACAGATATACTGTAGATTGTTTTAGGCGGATGTAAAATGGCCTATAAAAATAAACCACATATTCAGCTGGGTATGCTTTGTGAAACAGCCCTACTTTTATCGTTGCCATTAATGTAATGTTTAGCATACCGTGATATATACAATTTACAAAAAATGTCAATATACAGTAGCTAGGATTTGAACCCTGGTGTTCCAGGTGTCAGCACAAAAGTCTTCCAAACACACCACATTTAGCATTCATAATATACCATGGTTTTGCATTACCATTGTATAAAACAATATGTACTTTGCAGTATTGCGGTATATGAGTGGCTGGATCTGTATCTTTATCTTATTTGTAGAAATGATCTCTTTCATCATTTTAAATTTTCAGCTTATAAATTTGTCCTGGTTTTGGCCTCATGGTAGTCTTCAACAAATTTGACTTGTGGAATTTGTGAGCTTTCTCATTCATATGTACATTGCATTTCATTATCCACAATAGCAAGAAATCCTCCTCTATAAAAGGAAATACAATTCCTGATTATAAAACTATTTTGTTTTTGGGATTATTTATGGCATTTAAGGGAGAACATAATATTCTTGATGAGTGCAGTTATGCAGTCTGGCGACATTGAGTCATGACAGTGCCACTGTCGTGTCCTCCACATCAAATGCTGACAGCCATTTGTCATGCCATGAGTCATGGCTGACAGCACGCAGTGTGGCTTTGGGTCTTGCATATTGCCTATTTTATTAGCTGCCATAGTTGTTGTTGTACAGAACAACTTCTTTCTAAGCCTGTACACAAATGTAGCCAAGACTGTAGCCCAGCTGGAGTCCTGAAGTGTTGGTTGATGAATATAAATGCTGTGAACAGCAACAGCTCCTGCCAGCAACTTTCCTATAACTTATACCCCTCTTTAATTGAGCTATGGCATCATTGTTATGTGAGAGCAGTACACAATAAAAGCCAGGCACGACAGTTCCACGTGTAAAGTAAGTGCTAAATTATTGACACTTGGTCAACTATTGGTTGAAAAGCCCATACAGTGCAGGTCTAGATAAAAAACAAAAAATGCCTGAGTGGGCAAAATAACCAAAATAAATACAATATTTGTATTGTACTTATTACAAATACAATATGTGAATTGCAAAGTCCAAGTGAATACATTTCTCCAACAATTTTACATTTAGATACTGTCCATAATAAAAGAGGAGGTCATTCAGACCATCTTGCTTAGATTAAGTTGTCTGGAGTTAATTGATTTTAAGATCTCATCCAGCCATTTCTTGAGTGAAGCCAAAGTATCAGCTTCAACCACATGGCTGGGCAGCTTGTTCCATACTTCTACAGTCCTTTGGGTAAAGATATGCCTTCTAGTATTGCTTTTAATGTACTTTCACATTTTTCACATCTAAGTCTTTTGGTGTTTCATGTTTCACTATTTATTTTGAAATCAACATCTGGACTTTGTCAGTGTCTTTGTGAATTTTGAATATTTGCATCTGGATCACTCTTTTCAAGATAAGAGCGGTATCTATTTTTACTCTGGTGTAAAAGAATGGATGGGAAAGTAGCTCCTCTCAAGGCCACAAGATGATGCTGTGAAAGCAAACTGGCTGTCTTCTGATTGTTTTTTCACTGTCTATAACTCTTTAGTTCAGGCTGTATGCAGCCTGTATGCAGTTTGCACCTAAAGTATAATCCAGCAAGTATTATTATTTACAAGTTCAATTTCTCTCCCTTTCTGGGGCAACTGCTGTTGTGAATTACACAGCAACATTAGTTCACTCACAACAGATAAATGTGTATTTACATTCTGTTTATATAAGCATCTGCAGAAACTGTATTTGCTCATGGTAAAACATTCCACCTTTAATTTATGTAATAATAACCTTTGCACATTTCCTCGCACACATAATGTACATTATCTTGCCTCACTTTTTATCATACAGGTGGTGCCCAAAGCTTTTTGGCACTCAAATGTGCTAATTGTTTCATACTGTAGCGTTACCGCATACATGTAAACATTAAGCAAGCGATGATATAGTTACAATCAAGGAGAAAAATAACATACATACAGTAGATGATTTTCAAAGGCCAGAGATCTGCAAGTTCTAAAGATTATATTCAATTAGCAAATGATTAAGATCTGAGAATTGGGTGATTTGACCTCATAAATAGTCAGCTCAATTATGAAATCATATTCATAGGCAGAATAAAAACAAGAGAACCTAGTGGCCTCAGAGGTATTGTATTGTAATGTTGTCAGGGGCTGTGTCCTCAAGTGGTATTCCTTTCCCTGAGGAATCTTAGAATTATTCAAAGCTTCTCCCCTACCTTACATGGCAGACTGGACATGTTGCTCACAAGAGACTGATACTGGCAATCATCGGAGGAGGGATGAGCTGCTCACTCTGCTCTAGGATACATAAATAGAGTCCCAAACCAGAAAGGATAAGAAATATGATCAGGAGAAGAAGCTAGAGCATGAGCGAGACAAAACCTCCCCATGAGCCTCTGGTCCTGCCCAGGCTGACACACTACTGAGTCCCCACAACAGCCTCCCTAGTACAGCACATGCTGGTTATTTTCAAATACTTCCTCAGAACTGCAGCCTCAATCCATTTGGCTGCACCACAAGCAGTACAGCACCAAAAGTCTTCAGGATGAAAGCTACAGCTCCTTGACTGCTTTACCAGCCTCTGTGCTGAAAACCAGCTGGTTATCATGTTATTGCTGCATGAGCTACTGTAAATACCTTCAGTGCAGACTGCTGGCACACCAACACAGCCAGAGGGTTAAAAATCACAGTCCGATGGCTACATAAATATGCCTCTGCTTCTATCTTCGCCATCTTATCGACCATCCTGGACACAAGCTAGTGCTAATAAAAAAAACACTATGAATGTTTGACAGCGTGTGGGGTGCGTCTTTGATTGGGACGCCACATAGCATTACAGTACCAAATGAGCTAATGTTTTATTTTATGCTGCTTTCATGAGCAGCTTTATTAATGGGTATTTAAAAATACATTAGTCTATTCATTTTCTAACCACTTTATCCAATACAGGGTCAATCCAGCAAACAACAGGCACAAGGCAGAATACACTCTGGACAGGACACCAGTCCATTGCAGGGCATACATACAGTAGATAAAAAACACCCACACGCTCACTCCAGGGGCAATTTTTCCTAGAAGGCAATTAAAATACCGATATATCTTTGAAAAAGAATGAGGGAGGAAACTGGAGCACTCAGAGGAAGAGCAGGGAAGAGCATCAAAACATCACCCAGATAACACCCCAGGAATAGAACCCAGGGCCCCAGTACTGCAAGGCTGCTCTACCTTTCAGCGCTGTACTTGAAAATTCCAATATTTAACGTTCTACAAAATATATTCATTATAGTTAAAATGTATTAATTATATTTTATATGTACATAATTACACTTTAATGGGATTTTAATTCATTCATCATTTTTGAGGTACAGATGTAGCTTTACTATAGACGGTATATTTATCATTAGCATATTTTATGCCAACCTCCTACTTCTGGAACTTCTGAATAAAAGTCTTCAACTATCCTTACTAGTTTTCCTCTGCAGACTTCATGATTTAATCTTGATAGGAGGTTTACTTCGTATTTATGCTTATATTTTATCATGTTTGTGTTATTTGCTAGATCCTACAATGATCGGTCTTTTCTCGTTATTTATCCTTTCCACTGCCATTTTAATGTGTTCACCTTTATAATAATGCCATTTACTATTGTTTGTGTTCAAAACAATTTGTTTCCTTTTAATATTTTTGTTATTGTAAGCATATATCAGTCTCAGTTTCTTAGGGTTATCTGGAGTTTTGTATAATTTTTCCTACCATTCTTCTGTGTTTTATATAGATATGATTGTATTGGGGGTACAAATCGGTCAGAAACATTTTTTTGAAGCACATGGCAATTTCTCCTTTAGATTGATTAATTTAGAATGAATGTCATTTATAATTCTCTGGAACTTTTAGCTTGCTTTCTCTTTATTCAGACTTTTCTTTGAGCTGTGGCTCTGTGGCTAAGGATCTGTACCTGTGGCTGGAAGGTTCTACTCCATTGGGCCCCTGAGCAAGGCCCTTTACCCCAACAGCTCCAGGGGCCCTGTACAATGGCTGACCCTGCCCTCTGACCCCAAGCTTCTCTCCCTGTCTGTGTGTCTGTGTCTCATGGAAAGCAAGCTGGGGTATGTGAAAAGATGAATTCCTAATGCAAGAAATTGTATAGGGCTAATAAAGCAACATTATCATTATTATTATCATTATCTCATGTTTTGTAATTGTAGTCAGCCAACTCTCAATGATTAAAACACTGTTAAACTGTAGTCTTGTGTCGTAAAAGTACCCTCCAATGTAACCTCAAAAGATTGTGGGGATATGTATCACAGTAGCGGACAATTTTTTTTGCAATCATAACCTTTTTACTGTCTTGTGTAGCTTTATTGTCATTGTTTACTTTTTATAAATGATAATGATTGGGCCAGTTTATGGTTCCTACATATTTTATTTTGGCAAAGAATCCAAAGCAGATGTTGTGTCTACAAAGGCAATTGTTTTCTGATGTAATTGCTTCCTTATTGATGTAAACATTTCCTTTCAATGTTTTGGAATTTCAGAGGTAGAAAAACTTAAACACATTTTAAAGAAACTTTGAATTTCATTCAGTCATTTTCATATATTTTTCCAATATTGACATGATCTGTCAGGTATAATATCCCAACTCAGAAATGAATTATATATTTTTTTACTATAGTAAATGTTCATTGGTTATTACGTGGCAGGAAGGGCAGGAATGTTTTCTAAGTTTTTGTCTTCAATAATGAAAACTACAAGAAAAAAACACAACCAGTATAAAGACACGTTATATTAGTTATAATTAATTGAGCAAGTTAAATATCAGCCTCCTCAATTATAAATGCTTGACAGCTCACTTCAAGTGGCAAACAGCTGTTTAGAAGACAAGGCCTAGGAGGGATGGGGGTGTGGGGAGATTGTTTTTACAAAGAAGAAACATGAAACTTTTCTCTAGCATCACTCTGAATAGTGACTTTAAAGAAGGGTAACATAAGTCTCCCTCCTCCTGCTAATGGATTTTCCATCAGTCATCATGCCAATAAGTCAGTCAATGGAGCTCAGTGCAGATCCTCTGCTGAACATCAGTTGGCCAGGCTCTTCACCACCTGCTGCTTTCCTTGCCTAAGTAAGCAGGGAACTGGGCTCAGCTGACATATACAGGTGTCTGGAAAACTTGCAGCCACAGCTGAGAGCTGATTGTAATGCTGTGTGCGGAAGCTGTAGGGAGATGGCAATAGGAAGGAAAGAGGAACTTCTGTTTTCTCTGCCAAGTTTCAAACCCATCTAGAAGCCAGGATATAGAACAGAGCTGGGTGGGGAGGTCAGTGCACAGGTCAAACATTTGATGAACAGAGTAACAGCATGTTATTAGGAAAACCCTAGCCATTGCAATGAGCAGAAGTGTGTGGGAACAGATGTTTTAAGTAATGTCGCAGGCAAGGTACCGCAGCAAAAAACTAAAATGATTTCCTACTGGTAAATCACCTAAAGTATACCAATTGCAATGAATAATTCACAAAAGTAAACTTCATCTTCAATTCTCTAGATCTTTTTAATTTTCTGCTAGTTCTACTTCACATTTTCATGTCTTAAATCACACTGTGAGAAGAAAATTCTAAGTATGTTAGCATTTCTGCAATGCAGTAATGACAGTTTTGTTTTGTAGTTGAGAAAAAAAAAAGTCTTAGTTATTATTTTACACATAGCTAAGGAATTAAAATAATAAAATAATGAATTACATGATATGTTGATTACATTATTTGAATTGCAAATTGCATCAAAACTGGTTAGTAAGCACAGCCCTGTAGGGACCACAATCCCCAGAAACGTCTGATAGAATGAGCTGTAACTCTCAGTGACCTTACACATTGCAGGAAGACAATTGGTCAGGTTTAAAAAGCAGGAAGAGGAAACTGCTTGTGGCACAGAGCAAAGGTGAGAGGGCAGAGGACAGAGAGCAGTGACAGAGGCAGAGGGTAGAACCTCTCTGTGTGCTGTCCACAGGAGTGGGAAAGACTTACCATAGACTTAAGGAAATAGTGACTGTGCTGAAGTTTGGGAAGTACTTATTTTTGTGAAGAGTCTTTTTTGGGAATTGTTAGTTTGAGGCCAGTAAGCAGTTTAGCTGCTCAGTAGTATTAGATAAGGACTTCAGGAGGAAGTTAAAGAAGAAACTAAAAGAAGAGTTTAGGCTTTTGATTCTGTTTTTGTGGTTGTGTTTTGGATTTTCCCTTAAATGTAAATAAATGGCACTAGGGTGTTTTTTTAACCTCACAGCTGTGTTTGGCACATTTTGTTAGCCTGGACCTGCTTTACGACATACCCAATAGGAAACGCTAACTGTATGTGCTACTTACCAGACCAAAATATTTTCAACGTACAAAAGTAGTCAACAGGTAATCTTGTTATGCCATGGCCGGATAGAAGGTAGCTTGTGACGTAATAAAGAGTAGTAAAGATATCCATGTACGTGATATAGGCTGGTTTATTGAGAGGGAGGTTGTTGTATGAGAAAAGGGGCAATATAGCTTAAAGGATAATCAGGAAACAGGACCTTTCTGGAAAACAGGAACATGACTGTACAGACTGTAAAGCAAGCAGTACCTTGATTGGGAACAAAAGTGGGACTGTGCAGTGATGCAGGACTGGACAAGATAACCAGGAAGTAGGCCTGGACTTGGAAACAGGAACAGGACTGCACAGATGTATTTGTTAAAAATATATATACACCGAATATCAATTCATACCAAATTCTCTGTATGAAGTTTTTTTTTAATTCAAGAGGAGCTCAAAACCTAAATTGCTATCTTTATATAAATATCACATTTCTAACTTATTCACTTTGTTTATTCTATTTCACATAGGACACTTCAGTGTTTGCTCTCACCAGAGATACTGTATATAACTACAGTTTGATTTAGAATCCAAATTTCTCCTACTCAACATTTTCTAGGGCACCAGCTCCAATCTGCGATTTTGCAGTATTTGTTCAACCTGCTAACCATTTCCTTATTCTATTATTTTGTCTTTAAAATATAAAAGAAAATCTGCAGTGATTAGTCATTTCATTTAGTGACCCTTGTTTTTCTCAGACAGGTGAGTTAAACAAGTAAAGCACACAAATTCAAATCACACTTCTGCTTCCCTTTAAATTAGAATTTACCTTAACTATTAAAACAAGGTTTTATTCGAATGTTTGAGGGGATGCCAATTAAGTAAGTTTGAAGAGTTCTGGACAGTATTATTTTGAGTAAGGATAATGAAAGGGTTAGTGGATACATTACAATTTTGCCTTTGCCACAGCTCCCTGGCTAAACCATCATAAAACTGGGTGGTCAGGAACAGGTTGTCCTTAGCCAGATGAATGAAGGAATAACAAATAAAGACATATGCTAATTCAAATCACACCTATATTCATTATCTTGAAGAAGGCTCAGCAGCGCCTCTATTTCCTGAGGTGTCTCAAGTGATGGGGGATGCCAGTACCTGTGTTGGTGAACGTCTACCGCTGCACCATTGAGAGCGCCCTCTCCAACAGGATTATCGTGTGGTTCGGCAACACTTCTTTTAGAGAGAGAAAGGCACTGCAGGGAATGGTGAATGTGGCCCAGAAGATCATCGGCTGTGGTCTCACAGAGATTAAACAGCTCTATGAGGACTGCTGCCATGGTAGAATTCTGGCCATCACAGAGGACAGTCACCACCCCGGGCATGAGCTATTCACCCCACTGCCCTCAGGCAAGAGATACAAGAGCATACGGACACTTACCACCAGATTCTTCAATTGCTTCTCTCCACAAGCAGTGCAATTGGTGAACACATTTGGCCATGCCCCTCGGACCACACCTACACCATCTACCTCATTATGATTTCTCATTTATTGCACATCTCCAGTCATTATTTACATGTCTGCATTGTTTACATTCAAACTGTTTACTTTTACATTGTCTACTATTTGTTCGCATATCGTCTTTATGCACTGTCTGCACTTTGTGTTTTACACTTTTTTTAATAATCGCGAGACTTCTTGTAAGTAAGAACTCCATTGTCCCAGTACATGTACAGGTTACATATGGCAATACAGTTCAAGTTCTGCTTTAAATTAGGGTGTGACTGAACTAATGCACTAAATTAACAACTTCTGTCCTGTTCTTCTTTTGTCCCAACTTAACTGGAATCACTGCTGTCCTTCCAGATAACATTCCTGTACTCCTGCTCCTTTACACAGTATTAAAAAATAGAATATGTTGTTAGTGTGAAAATATTTGATATCTTTAGCAGATTTCAATGACAAAAGTAATCCAATATCATGTTAATATTTCAAATTATTTAGCATCTTCATACTTCCTCTTTAAAAAAGATATATATTAAAACAAAGCACAAATATTATAAACACTATAAAATATATCATAAACAGAACAGCTATTAAAAGAACTGTGTACAAACTGTACTGTATGAACTGTAAAATGGAATGCTCTCAAATACCCTCAGGATGCGATTTAAAAAATCAGGAGAAAGTGAAAATAAGATAATTTTAACTGGAAGATTTCTTTGTTTTTTTTTTACTGGGCGCAGTTCCTCACAGTATCCTAAAGATTATTCCAGAATTGTGCCCTGTTATGTAGAAGTGAAGACAGATGCTCAACTCATCATGCTATTTAGTAGGATAATGTTTTCCACCTTAGTTACTGCATGGTTTTCTTTGGTGTAAATTGCCAATGTTGTGTGCTGACCCTCTCATTCCCCAGTTAAGCTCTTAAGACAACAGTTTGTTCCTGGCCTTACCATCCAATCATATGTCAGAAAGTAACTGAGATGACTCCAAACCTAAAATCCATGTAAATATGTGCAAACCAAAATCAATCAAGAGCATGACTTAAAAATTATTTCAGATTCACATTTATCCATGTGTCAAACTAATATTCTCTACTTCATAGTTTCCCTGTCATATTTAATTTTGACTTCACAGTATTGTTCTGTCTTCAACACATAATGAAAAGTGAAAACTGCCCATAGGAGCCTAGGGATGTTGGAAAACTAGTGTATGTGTTTGACAAGTTTTCCTGTGAAATGACTTTTCCTCTCCAACTGTACCTCATGAGGCCTATCTGTGAATAAGCCTTCCTAACAGTTCTATGGCACATACAATTTATTCACCATTCATTACATCAGTACTAGAGCTTTATGAAAAAGAACCCCCCACATTCACACCCGTTTATTTAAAAAAACATAATAAAATAAATACATTTTAAAATCTACAGTGCAAACTTATTGAAAGCCTTTAAGATTTGGAGAAATTTTGGAATTACATAATGGAATGGCAGTTTCAATTTCCATCTGTCGCAAGGCTCTCCGGGACCAAGTGTTTGAAGTGTGATTGAGTCTCCAGCGTGGAAAATGATGGCTGAACTTCCAAAGAACCCACTCTGTTTTCTTGGCAGGGCCTCAGAGACAACCTCCTACCAGATGAGAAAGAATCTGGTGTTATTTTCTGTCATTCAGTACTCTCACTGGGATCTCCTGTTTTAATATTGCCATAACTTAGGTACAAGGGCTGCTGGAAAAGACCCTGGGATCACAAGTTCCAATTCACACTCCATTATGACAGCTTGCAACATTCTTTTCATCCCCTTAGTCATGTTGCCCCTTTTGATTATGTAGTTGACCTCTGTATTTAAATGATAGACATTTCATTTTTAAAAAGGATACATAAATCTATAATATATTTATATAATGATATTTATCTGTATGATTCATGCATGTTAGAGGAAACTATGTTAAGAAAAATGACCTGTATTTCATTTCAGGATTTGTACAATGTGAATCTCATTGTTTAGATAACAGTGTAGTTATTGGATGGTTTAAATATACTGAAACAATTATAAATTGGGATAGTAAATGCAGAGAGTAACTACGAGGAATCAATCAAATTTATATTAAATTACATAAAATATTAAAAAATATAAAATATAATTTTCTTAATACAATTATAAATGTGCATAATTAACACATTATGTGTAGTAATGTAGAGGTATTTAAATCTGCTATGGTATGAATGCCTGATCAATTGTTCTGGAATAACAAAAAGATGCTACTAGTAACGATGTTAAAATACATTGACTACAATACTTAGGTGAGTACAGTTATCTTCATAATTAATCAGTCTAACTCAATTTCTCATACACTCAGAAAACAAGTATTCAATTACTTTCCTAAATGAATCTTTATCAAACACATACTCTTGGAATAATACTCTTGGAATCTTGGAACTTGGAATAAAGCTTAATTTTTAAGGGTTATAATGTGATCATTGAATGAATCCTAATTAGGTATAATTCTCATTACTCGCTAGAATTAGATGCTTGGCCAGGCACAGTCTGGATGAGATTTTTAGTTCTGTGTCCGGCAAAGAGAGGAAGTCCTGAGGGGAGAGGAATGCTGGCCACAGCATTTTCAAATTGTGTCCACTGGCTCTATGCCAAAGGATGTCCGGCTGGCACAGAAAATGAAGAGAAAAAGGTTACACTTAGCCTCATGCTGAAGACAGCTTTTTTATTAGAAAAAGCTTGTCTGGTGCACGATTATGCCACCTAGCAATTATAAAGGGTGCTAGGTACCTCACTAACTTGCCACAGGTTCTTTTAATCTCCCAGTACCACAAGTGCATCCATAGACTAGACAATTAATATATTTCAGATCCCATTTATGTTGGTCTATCATTCTACCCATTCCACATAATACAATACATTCACCAGAATTAGTTCCTGATAGAACAGTACAAAGAAACCCCACAGGACTCAGTTACAGATGCAGCCATTCAAAATGCGTGAGGTATTTCGCGGCATACCCCGGTGGGCGTGTCACAGTATCACGCGGTATGACGCAGTTAACGTGGTGTCACGTGGTTAACTATCCGGCGTCGCCTTGTAAAACCGCCAGGGGGAGCTTAACCTCTCATGTACAGCATTTGAGCCTTTAATTTTGAACTGTGTATTACAGCATGTTAATCATCAGTCATTAAAATGTTGGTATATTTTATGAAAGCAAGATTGCTCAGTTGGACAAAAGTACACAACCTACCTTTATCAGAAATATTTATGCATCAAAGCCTTTACTGAAGATATTACTAATAGTATTAATAATGGATGACTTTGGACAAGCTGTATACTCAAAGTATAATTTCTTTAGCACATTTGTACAAGCACTTGGAATCTGTCCAAGCCATACTTTGTCAGGCATTTTGTTTTACTTCAACGGGCATAAAAACTTCCTTGCTTTTAACAGGGCGTTTCATAATTTCTAACTACGAAAATGATTTAAAATGCGACACCTATCATTCAACTAGAGCTTAAAATATCACAAGGATCCTCAAGAGCACAGCAAAGAGTGTATTAAAAGACACTTGTATTTATCAACGTTTTCGTTTCCGTATACCAGATTTTATGGAACCACTTCAGAGGGGTGTCAGCCAGTCAGATTCCAGGAATCGGCACTTTAAAGGAAAAATACACACCGGTATTCCATTTCTCCCTAACGATTTTAAGCATCGAAGTATTTAACTAGCATGTGAAATAGCGTGTGAAAAAGTGGTAGTTTTAAGCTTTTCTGCTAATATAATATGGAATCGCGTATTTAAAGAATTTAATAACGGTATTCGTGTGCTGCGACAGGGCTGTGTAGGGCTGTTTCGCCTGCCTGTTCATGCGAGCTGTCTTGTAGCCGACTGGTCTAGGTGCGTGACTACCAGCTGGCAGGTTGTGTGTTCGAATCCAGCGGGTGCTGGACTTTTCTTTTAACAAACATTTCTTCGAAAAAATAGAATAGCGATATTATGGACAATCAATTGACTTTTATATTTCAAAATATCGCAACATGATCGATATTTGTGATATTTTGAACATATCTTCCCTTCTGACAGCGGTTCCTGCTTCTATTGTGTGTGTGTGTGCAACAGAGTAAATTTTTATAGAGAAATGGAGGCTGGACAGTATGCGTTACAATATAAACATTTATTAGGTAATTAGATTGCTCATAAACCTAATCGCTTTTTCTACATAAACACAGCGTGATTGCTCTCTGAAAATGCTTTTCCTTTATTTTTAAAGTAGGCTCAGATTTCAGCTATAGATCGTATTATTATAAACTGTCTTGGAAAAATGTATTTTATGTAAACCATGTTTGCTATTAATTCATTTAGGGCTAAAATACGTTCATTGTCTTCCAATCGAGTCGAGTTGACATTGGAAGCCTGCCACACCCGGACTGTTAAACCAACGCATTAGCACGTCGCCAGTATTGGTTTTAGTATTCCCCCCCTCTCCCCTCAATTCAATTCAATTCAATTCAAGGTGTTTTATTTGCATGACAGATGGGTACAAGCAGTGTTGGGTATGTATATTGTAACGCTTACGGCAGACAGGCACTGTGTAAGAGCCGGCGCACCAGAGCAGCGCACCGAGGGAGCGTCTGCATTTATAACTTAGTTTTTAAAATCAGTCAAGCAATATGAAGCATCTCCTTTTACTTAGTGCCTGAGCATAAAAAGAATAGGAGCATACTGCAACGCGTGTGAAGTCCATAAACAATATTAATTTTGGAACTTAAACATACAGTATATGGCTGGTCTCGGTACTTTAAAGAAAACATACACACCAGTATTCCATTTCTCCCTAAACATTTTAAGCATCGAAGTCTTTAACTAACGCGATACCGGTGTCAACAAGCATACTTTTAGAATTTGATTAAAAGGGAATATAATATGGAATCGCGTATCTCAAGAATTTAAAGACCAGACAATCGCAAACGCATTTTCAATAAAATTATTTTATTCATTCAGCAGTTTGTGAGAGGGACATCCAGCAGGGAGAGACACACACACCGGTTTTCATTGACAAAATTGGTTTTTTTCAATTCCTCTTGTCTAACAGGAATGTTTTGTTTGTGGACAGACTGTTAGACAAGAGGAAAAGAGCGCTTCCTCCTACGAAGCATTTCGTTGATCCGATCACGAATTCTTTTCCAGTCGTACGCAGCAAGGGTTGAGAATCTCCGATTCACCATCGTACTAATGGTTTCCCGGAGATTGCAAGGCAAGGCACTTTTGCCTCTGGACCCATCGAAATTTACAGACGTGGTCCACCCCCAGTAAATTTCAAAAGTCACAAGATTTATTGTAGATATATTATAATATATAAGATATATTGTAGAACCGCTGATTCTTATGGAATGTGTTCCGCAGGAGATTCAAATTTTTATTTATTTTTTAATCGCGTATCTAAGGAAATCTCAGTATAACTTTGTTCATGAACAAACAGTGGCATGTTACATTATCATTAGTTTTTTTAACAAGGCTCGCCAGCTAATGTTTATCGAAACCTGTCTTGCTAGCTTTTAAAGTCGTGCATGTGTAAACGACAATTGAAATAGAGAAAAAAAGACCTGACTGACAAGCCGATACATACTCTTAGAGTTTGATTAATAGGGAATATAATACAAAAATACAGTAAGGGACTTAAAAGTTAAAGGAGATGCTTCATATTGCTTGACTAATTTTAAAAACTAAGTTATAAATGCAGACGTCCCCTCGGTGCCGCGCCAGGTGTAAATATCAGATTCCTGTTAGACAAGAGGAATTGAAAAAAAACAATTTTGTCAATGAAAACCGGTGTGTGTGTCTCTCCCTGCTGGATGTCCCTCTCACAAACTGCTGAATGAATAAAATAATTTTATTGAAAATGCGTTTGCGATTGTCTGGTCTTTAAATTCTTGAGATACGCGATTCCATATTATATTCCCTTTTAATCAAATTCTAAAAGTATGCTTGTTGACTCCGGTATCGCGTTAGTTAAAGACTTCGATGCTTAAAATGTTTAGGGAGAAATGGAATACTGGTGTGTATGTTTTCTTTAAAGTACCGAGACCAGCCATATACTGTATGTTTAAGTTCCAAAATTAATATTGTTTATGGACTTCACACGCGTTGCAGTATGCTCCTATTCTTTTTATGCTCAGGCACTAAGTAAAAGGAGATGCTTCATATTGCTTGACTGATTTTAAAAACTAAGTTATAAATGCAGACGCTCCCTCGGTGCGCTGCTCTGGTGCGCCGGCTCTTACACAGTGCCTGTCTGCCGTAAGCGTTACAATATACATACCCAACACTGCTTGTACCCATCTGTCATGCAAATAAAACACCTTGAATTGAATTGAATTGAATTGAGGGGAGAGGGGGGGAATACTAAAACCAATACTGGCGACGTGCTAATGCGTTGGTTTAACAGTCCGGGTGTGGCAGGCTTCCAATGTCAACTCGACTCGATTGGAAGACAATGAACGTATTTTAGCCCTAAATGAATTAATAGCAAACATGGTTTACATAAAATACATTTTTCCAAGACAGTTTATAATAATACGATCTATAGTTGAAATCTGAGCCTACTTTAAAAATAAAGGAAAAGCATTTTCAGAGAGCAATCGCGCTGTGTTTATGTAGAAAAAGCGATTAGGTTTATGAGCAATCTAATTACCTAATAAATGTTTATATTGTAACGCATACTGTCCAGCCTCCATTTCTCTATAAAAATTTACTCTGTTGCACACACACACACAATAGAAGCAGGAACCGCTGTCAGAAGGGAAGATATGTTCAAAATATCGCAAATATCGATCATGTTGCGATATTTTGAAATATAAAAGTCAATTGATTGTCCATAATATCGCTATTCTATTTTTTCGAAGAAATGTTTGTTAAAAGAAAAGTCCAGCACCCGCTGGATTCGAACACACAACCTGCCAGCTGGTAGTCACGCACCTAGACCAGTCGGCTACAAGACAGCTCGCATGAACAGGCAGGCGAAACAGCCCTACACAGCCCTGTCGCAGCACACGAATACCATTATTAAATTCTTTAGATACGCGATTCCATATTATATTCCCTTTTAATCAAATTCTAAAAGTATGCTTGTTGACTCCGGTATCACGTTAGTTAAAGACTTCGAAGCTTACAATGTTTAGGGAGAAATGGAATACTGGTGTGTATTTTTTTCTTTAAAGTACCAAGACCAGCTATATACTGTATGTTTATGTTCCAAAATTGATATCGTTTATGGCCTTCACACGCGTTACAGTATGCTCCTATTCTTTTTATGCTCAGCTACTAAGATTTACCTTCAGTGGTAAAATTCAATATCTACAACGGGCACAGTAAAGACGTTTACAGTAAGTCTTTCTACGACAGACAAACGGACCACGAGTGCCCCTGTCGGTCAACCAATCACGCACCGCGGTATTTTGCGTCATCGCGCGTCACGATGCACGACGCCGTAGCCAATTACCTGCGGTACGTGTCTGTGCCGCGCACTTTGAATGGCTGCATCTGTACTAACATACGTCCACAATGAAGTCCAGCAGCAGTTTTCTCTGAAACCAGCTTTGGTCAGCGACCTGATGTGGCTTCTTGTGGCTTGTTCTCAGTGTTGTTCTTCACTGGCTCTTAAGCAATTTCCTCTCCACCTTGATATCTCCCAAGTCCAATGTCAGGTGTGTGTGGGTGGGGGGATGATGCTGGAGCCTTCCTCAGCTGCTCCCTGTAGAAAACACGGTGTCCACATCCTCTCCTGGGTCCAACTGCTGCGATCTGTCCCACAAAACTCTTTTCAGTCCTGACTGGCTTTTTATTCCTTTAAAGCCAGGAAGTGGCTGCCCAAATAAGGCTAAGTGTCATGATGTATTGTTTAATCTGTTCCTGTTCTCAGGCCTCTCAATCACAAATGCAGTCAAATCCCATACATTGCCTGTTGCATGGTGTGGTAAATGTCTGGGGTCTGCATCAAGAGGGCCTTTGATTAGGACAGGAGCTCGAAGAATAGGGCAACAAACTGAATCAACACCAAGATGTCACTGGCCCATCAAAGCAATTCACATTCACATCACAGCCTTCGACACCTGGTGTCCAAAACCCAAACATTCTAGACTGTGATACATCCAAATTGTGTGTTTGTCACCTTTTAAGTCATAAGTCACTGGTGCTTGGTATTGAAATCATCAGGTGTAGTGGTCTCCCTGCATGGTAGGTTGCTGTTTGTGGATCATTACATCTTTGTCAGTGGATTTATGATAGATGTGCAGATGTGTCTCCATCTTGGATTGCAGACTTAGAGACATTGATATGGGCAGTTCATCACTGGAGGTGTCAAAATAGACCCAATTTATAATGCCCTGGTTTGTGTTAAAAAAACAGCACATCTTCCTTATCACTCCTCAAAGGAGCTAAATGGACAATATCATTTTCTGCTAAAGGCAAGAGAAAGGTTAAATGTTCATTGAGCTAAAAGCTTTTTTAAAATAAACTTCAGTGGTAATTACTTTCAATTCATTTTCAATATTTTTTTTCCATTGGAAGACAAGAAATTATACATTTACATATGAATCAACAATGCATATTGTAACTGTGAGTGTGCCATGAAAGAATCATTAACATCAAGTTGGCCCAGGCAAACAGACACACACAAATACAGACATAAGGTTAAAAAAAACTGCTATTTATTTACAGTGCAAGGAAAAAAAACAGAAAGTCCCTGGGCATACTGGGCAGCTAAGATGCTGACTGGTTTCTAAAACCAAACAACTCTCCAAAACTTTAGTCTTAAGATAAGACTCTTCGCACACCTCTCTGTATTTCTCTCTCCAAACTGTTCACAAAACTCTCATATATAAGTCTCTCCATTTGATTATCTTCCAAACTCTTCCAAGCTTAATCATACTTCTAATTCCTCAGTTGCTCACTCCTTCTCTCACTGGTGATTTTGGAAGCAGATATTCTGCACTCTGTCTTCAGACACCTGATTCAAAACCAGCCTCCCCTTCCTGTTTTTTTAAAACTGTTACCTGTTCAATAATCTTCCAGCAACTTGTCAGGTGACTGAAGGGAGCTAATTTCCCATACCTTTTAATGGAAAAGTGGTTCAGACAAAGGTCTGCCCTTTTGTAACTACAGTGTTATTTATAAGTAATCTATACAATGAGATTTACATTGTGTACAAACCCTGAAATTAAATTGTTATTTTGTTATTAGTTTTGTCTAAACCTGTAGCCCTTGTACGTTAAATAACGTAAATATTAAAACAGTGTATAGGGAAGTGTACTTTTTACTGCATATGTGAAGGAAGTAATTCTGCTATAGGAGACTTGCTTCTCTAGGAACATTTTGGTCTTGATGTGTACCACTTAACGTTTTAAAGGTTTTTCCTGCCATCTTTTAATTCCACACTTCTCCAGCTCCCAGACTCAGCATGCTTTCCCATTATTTGAATTAATTCATGTCCTTCCTTTGTTCATTTAGTTCTAATCAGTCAATTTAATAGCCACCTGCAGTGTAATCTAGCAGGACATTAGATTGTTCAGAGCAGAGTTGCTAGAAGATATTGGGAGAGCAGCAGTTTAAATGAGAATTCAAGCTGCTTCAAAAATTAAAGTGTGACATTTGGGACCACTGTGTTCTGGTGGTCAGCACAGATCATTTCCAAACACTCAGTTTTAATGATTAGATATCGCATATAATTGAATAATAATCCACCTGTATTTTACATGCATGGTATTATTTTTAACATAATTTTAAGGAAACACTCAGCATTCAATAAACCAGTGTAAACAATGTTTAGCTTAAAGACATTTTTCAGCCTTGGTTAAAGGCATTGTTCAAGTAAAAAAAAAATCCTCAGTTTTGATTCATACATTTAAAAAAATTACATTTACAATGTGGTAATATAAAAACAATTTATGGCAGTCAGCTGAAACAGCTCCTCTTGGACATTGCTTTTATGACTTCTTCAGGTAAAATAAGATGGGTGATATTCTAAGTATACTCAACAGACAACCACTTATAGGACATTTCCATTTATGAATAGTATAAAACAGGATGTTACATAACAATATGTTATGTAAATTAGTGATATAAATATGATAAACAGTTATAGTACATCACACAGGCATTTCCTTTTTTCCTCATAGCAGGTAACTGATTGCTTTTTTACCCAAGTAAATTTATGTGATGTATTCCTGAGCATTGTGACTAAAGTAAATTCATGCACCCACGCCTCACAGTGGAAATGTAAGATATACAATACCTTATTTGACTTACATCGACTTTAATGTTTTGCTGCCTTTTTGTGTTAGTCCACATGTGCATTCTTTTATGTTTTTGTAGAGATACAAAGAAAACAGGGAGTGTGGATCAACTAAGACACATACAGCATTCTTGGCTGTTCCACTGGAAGTTCTAGGGCAGCAATTCTGAAAGCCATTACCTATGGGGAAACTCCTTCCTTTGTTTGGGTTGTTTAACACTGGTTACTACTTTTCTTGTATATGTAACATTAATTTAATCTGTTTTATCTGTTTCTACTGAGTACTTATATTGTTCACATATAATTATCTGTACCATGCTAACACTTTTCTATGTGCTGCATGCATGCATGGATTAACTAATACATTTTTAATTGCTTATTGTTAAGCTCATTTATTTAGATAAGAATAAGGTTTTCTTACAAAACGTTTCTAAAAACTCAAAACTCACAGTTTCTGATCTCCACTCCCACAGGTCAGTCTTTGGCTTCCTTTCCTTGTCCTCTCTCGTGTTTGCATAACAGAGGACCTGCCCTCAGTCTTCAGATAGCAGATAATAACTGACCTCAAAAGTTTCCTGCTTTTTAAATTGTCACTTTGCTAACTGTCTTGCACTAAAAGGTGACACAGGGAGCAGCTGCTCATTCTCCACAACATTCTGGGAAATGTGGTCCAGATGAGTCTGCCATCTAGTCTGAAGTGACCATGAGAGAGGCCATCAGCTGACCAAATACAGGCCACCCAAGGCCCAAGGTCATATTCCCCCATCCCTCCAATTTCGAAGCCGACAAGAGGGGAGGATGGGTGGGATAAAGTTTCTTCTACCTGGATCATGCACCGATCAGATCTCCGGTTCTGCAACTGCAGCCTTGGATCACTTATTAGCTCTTCTAGTGCTCCTCCTACTTGGCACTCAGACGTCACCCTCACTCTTAAAGAGTTCAACAATGGTTGTCTGTTCTTGACTGGTCTTTTCCAGTTCTTTCTGGAGTTTGTCATTACTGCTTCGAAATTCCCTCAGCTCTCCGGTTATTTCATTTATATCTGCAGTGTGCACTCACTTTCTGGCTGTTCTGTGTACTACAGGAAGCAATTTTAGTTTACAGGTTTTTCTTCTGCTGTTCAGACTGCAGGGCCTCAATTTTCTCTTTCAGCACATTAGTCCATCTAATGCAATCTTGCAGCAGTTTCTTGAAATCATTTGCTGGTTTTCTTTCACTCTGACTCATGGCCCTATCCACAGCCTGGAAATTCTGCCCCTCAGTTGATGCTATCTGTATCAGTCTTCTCTTCTTACCATCTCTATTTTCTTCAGGGCTCACTGAGTTGGCCCTGCCATCTTGTCTGAGCCAGCTGTTCCCTTACACACTATATAAATAAATAACCATGTAAATTGCAGGGTGCATATGTTTTAGATTCTTAGGTACAGGAAACTGAGGTACCACAGATTATATGAAAAAAATAAAGTTATTACCTGAAGAACACTTTAAGAAAAAATGACCAAATGATATTGATCAGCTTTGTTCACAGTGATGGTATTTAATGATGAAGGTTTATATTAACAACTCTACAGATCTGGTAAACTTTTCAGCCAAAAAAATCTATTCTCTTTAGATTTCCTGTATGGACTTTAAGCAAACAAAATTACCAGTGGTGTTTTCAAACCCAGAGTATAACCATTCACTTTAGTAAAATAATAATTTTCATTAAAAATATAATATTAATAATATAATATTAAGAAACAAAAATCTTTATTAAGGAAAATCTGCTTAATGTGAGACAAACACTTTTATTACTTGATTCTGGAACTGGTTCATGTAAAACTATAGTATATATCCCATTGCAGGGGTGTATGTTTCTCAGTGTGTAGTGCCAAATGCATTTTGTCCTGAGTCATCATTTCAATTGACCATTGCCAATTCACGCCTGCCCCCCCCACACACTTTCCTTTCAGTAGTGCTGACATATTTACTGTCTCCTCTTCCAGCGTTTTGTAATTACAAAGAATATTGTAACATGCAGTTGTATAACAGTTGTATAGTATTATAGGGTAATTGTTTTTTACAGAAAAGGTGAGCACCTATTTTCTTTACATAGCAGATGACGTTAATTTTATTTATTTCCTTTTGTGTCTTTATAAGTATTCATAAAACCATATCAAAGATGTCAATTTAACTTCTAATTCCCTAACACCTTTGCCATAGAGTTAAAGTATAGCAAGGTAATATAGCATTCAGTCTCTAAACCTCTGACTTGTAATCATTTGCCAAGTGAACTACACTAATAATTGCAATCTATCCAGAATTCAGAACCACTGACTCAAACTGTTCTTCAATTAAAATGTTTAGCTTTTTTACATTTTTTGATAGACCACAGGAGACCTTTTTTTCATTAGAGTTCTAGTTCCATTGTAATAGCCCTTCCTCGATTTTATGACCACTAAGAGAACATTTTCAGCAACAGTCTGTCAGATGGGTGTTACAGCCCTTCTTATTTCCCTAGTGCCTCAGTGCAATATCCCTTGCTTCGGAATTACTGGTTTCCTTCGCGCAGCATGTGACTGTGATGGATGGGGTGTCACAAGTTGCTAATGAGGTGCCGTGGGGATTCCCCTTGGAGATTCCATAGGATAGTACTCTCAGTGGAAGGATGTGGTCCTTCCATTAACACCAAAGAGAGCAAAAGGCGACCGGAGCAGGTGGTAGGCAGAAGTTGCTCATCTGTATTGGAAAGTGGGGAGGCGGGTAGCATTGCTGAGTGGACACTGGCTGCGAAATGTTGAGCTTTCCAATCCTTTTGCACACATCTGTGATGATATAAACATAATGGTTTGTGTGCTCAACATACGGCTTATTTATTTGAATAATGCAATTGGTTGCTCCCATGTGCAAAACAACTGATGTTCAACAGCTGTGAATTAGCCTTTAAACTAGATCTGTTTGACCATTAGATTTTTCACATCTGAATTTTAGATTATAGTCTTATATTTTCTTTAAGTTTGTCTTACATCTGTACATAAGGGAATAAAGTAGTTTTTACCTTCTTTCTATTTGTTAAAAGAAAGTCCATGATGTGTGTTCATCATAATGCAGACCAATGCAAACAAAAAGTACTATTAAATGCAAACCTGCAAGTACTTTATCCTTTCATGCAGTTTTCTGCAAGTACCTTTCCTTGCATTTAGGCCAATTTGGGAGAATTAATAAAATACAATTAATAATTTTAATCAATTAAACAAGAATAATTAATACAAATAATAAAAAATGAAAATGTTCATAGACAATCAACGTTTTAACAACTATCTACACACAAATTATAGATGAGTTTCAAGGGAACCCATACAGTAGGTTTGTAACACTGCTCAACAGCAGTTAACATAAAGCCTGTGACAGCTGGCACATTTTTAACTGTAAACGTTTAATGAATAACAGAAAAGGAAATGGCTCTTTCTCAAAACTATTGTTTATTTCTGATTTATTTTAATTGTTTTACACATCACAAAATATGAACCTTTTTATAAAATATAATTATTGTTATGCCAGGCTAGAAGGTAATTTTCCATTCATTTCAATGATAGCCTATAATGTTCTCCCATGATAGTCCTTGATATTAAATAACACCTCATATCACAGAAAAATATCACCACTCCATATAGATTTTTAAAAGTGGAACATTGAAAAGTTCACTTTGTCACTTGACTAGTGGCCAGATTGGCTATGTTCAAGGTTTTTTCTAAAGAAAACTAAAAATAATTTATCAATGGTGTAGTTTTCAAACTGTTTTCTACTTTGCAACTTAACTTGCCTTTTCCAAATCTATAAAGACCATCGAGATTTGAAAGCAATGTTTAATTGCAATCTTGTCTAGCTTTGCTCTTTTACAATATTACACCTCTCAATCATGCCAAATGTGGAAGTTAATTGGAATTAGAGTGCATTCTAGTTATGAATACTAGGAAGCAATTAACGCTGCATTCTCACGGGAAAGTTGTTAATTGGTGGGGTCCAAATCTCCCGATGAGACTTAGCCAATAGTAGTCATGAAAGATGTAACATGACATACTGATGTAACATAATAATAATAATAATAATAACAATAACAATAATAATAATACAATATTGATAAAATACACAACAGATTAAATAGAATATTCACTTCAATGCCATAATAATGTAGGTTATGCTAACACATGTATGCTTTGGAAAGTTTTGTCATATATTGAGATATTTAATTGCATTTCATAATTAACTTACACAATCGATTTATTGGCAATTCTTTGCCAGGTGTCTTTGCGGAGAACAACTATTTCTTACATTTAATCGATGTTTTCAAGTGTACTGTACTGTAAGTACTGTAATAGTTTTGAGCAATATTGGTCTGAGAACATTACTCATTGGAAATTCGGCAATGACACATTTACAAAAAAACACCACTAAGTTGAAGCAGCATGAATTTTTGTCATTTGTTCTACTTAATTTAGATTAATGTATGTGGAAAAAAATTCTAACATTAAATTCAATTTAACAAGTGTTTCTTTAAAAACTGGAATTTGAATTGTAATCATGTTGTCACATATTTTCCCCCTTTTCCAAATTTCCTGAAATGAGCCAGACCTTACACTTTGTAAATTAATATCCCTAGCATGGTAGTAAAAAAAAACCACTCATTAATGACATTAATGACAGTCAACAGCACCAGTTGACATTTTGTTATGTGCATATTTAGCAGAATTTACATTGGAATACATTTTTCAATCATTTCACAAGATAAATCTGTGCAATGCTGTATGAATACTTTCTGTTAGTTAAATATTGTAAAACTTTAAAAAATCCAAAGCATTCTTGAGAAATTGTGGAATTGGGCACTACAGGTCTCTACTGAAAGAAGTACCTACACCCCCCACTGCTGCTCCCCCTAAATCAATATTTATGGCACAAAATAAAAACCTAGTGGATTTCCTGGAGCCTGGGAGGAGGTCAGCTAGACAAATTCTACTTACCTAGTTTAAAGAAACTAATGAAGATTTTGTGTTTCTGTTTCAACGTTTGCTCATAACATGATTAGGCCCTTCAGTATAGCAACCCGCAAGCATAAAAACACTTTATTATTAACCCTTCAGATGTTCACAACTCCCTTCCCCACAGCTTTAACAGTCTAATCCCTGGCTCTGACTATTCTCTGCATTACACAACTATTGATCACGAATGTGATCTGTCGGATCCTCCTTAACAATCACAAGATTCCATAAGTACTTAATCTTTTTAACAGTTTTGTTCTAATCAATTCTCCCTCCAACTCTCCCACTCACGTGGCTTTAATTCCTGATTTGGGTTATATTTCTAAACTTGGTGTACCCCTCAATGCAGAGTGAACCTTCAGTACTACAACATCCATTGAGTTTTTGAGAATGACTCTACCTGCTGCAAATAAGCTAAGCTTCACCATGTTCCTCTATTTTCTCCATAATTCACAACTCTTATCTTCTACCTCTTCCTGGTCACCTAAACTTTGCTGTGAGCATCATTCTTCAGGGGTGCTCTTTCATTTTTCTCCTCCTGATCCTCCTGAACTCGAATCCACCGCTGGATACCAACTCAGTGGGGCTGAAATGAGCAATTCTTCACAGAATAATGGAATGGGATCACCTTTTCCTGTAGTAATTATCTTCTGTCTCCTGAAGACATCCAACTTTTCATTGATTCCAAACTATCTATAGGTTTCAGTACTTACTACAAAGAAAAAATGGTTTGCAGGCTTCAGACCTCATAAAATACCTGCAATTCTCCTTCCAGATTTGTCCTGAACTTTTTTCAGACTGTACCCTATGGCCATTGGCACTCTTCTTTAGGGTGCCACTTGGAACTAAAAAATCAGTTCTCATCCACTCAAACAATCTGTCTGTAGTGCACATTATACATTATGTAAATACAGGTTGATAATGAACTCCACAGATTACGAATGTACTAAAGTGCCTAACCAGGATTCCCATCTGTTATTAGTTTATAATTCACAATGTTCACATTCCCAGCTATTCCCAATTATTAAATCTCTCTACTATTTTCAATTTAAAAAAATGTTGAACCTTGGCTCTGGAAGAGGATGTAGTGCTGATGCGGATTCCTGCCTATTCATAACTTATATTGTGACAACAAATCCACTCTACATTTTAGTCTGTCAGAACAAGGTCTCTCACAGCATAGTGGTATTATTGTAGACTTCAAAGTTTTATTTTTATAAACAATAAGGTGGTATTTAAATATTTACCTCTGATATTTTTGACAAATTTTTAATTTGGCAATTTTGACATTTAACATTTCGTCTGTCCTCTATGTACAGTAGTGTATGGCAGGTGTGACATAAAAAGACTCTAGGAAATACAATCTGTGAGGACTGGATAGATTAGGTTTAAGACACATGCACAATATGGATCCATGGATCCTTGCTGTCAATTACACAAGCAACATTTTTGTTTTCCTAGAGCAAATATGAGAGGTTTATGATCAAGTGTTTGTAGTTCTGGGAGAAATACGTGTGACTTGGCCAGAGAGAGCCAAGGTTTATGATTTAAAAGTGGAGAAAAGTAAAGAAAATATGGAATTTACAACATATGTGAATATGTCATGAAAAAAGCTGCTAAACCAAGGAAAGTAAAAGTGCTTGCATTTTGGACTTGGGCCTAGATACCCTGACATTTATTACCATTATACTTATGAAAAGAAGCCAAAGGAAAAAGGTAACAGTATAGCTCCTGAAGTGAAGTTGGGGAATGTCTGTTTTAACATTATCAAACGTTTTTTCTGTTATAGCAAAATGTTTGGAATTTTTGGAGAACAGAAGAGATCAAAGTTGTAGTCAAAAAGCAAATATATTCTGCCAGCAAGGTTTTGGCAAATGTATCAGTTGAAAGCTATTACAAATAAATTATATAATGGGATAGCACATTTTAATCCCTCTTCAAAATAGTTTCTTTGTGGATCTCTAATGTATTAGCTGAGAATGTATTTTAAGTACTTTACATTCACTGTGACAGGGCTGGCCCCTTTCTGGATATCAACATGCTAGTCGTATTTAGACACTTTGTAGTTTATATTAGCTTTAATGTAATGTAATACTCTTGAGTATTTTTACTTGTATATATTTAAAATAGCCAAGGACATAAATGGTTAGATTTATAAGTGTGCAATATATAAAAGCAAAATCTCTCTATTTAAAAAAAAATAGGATGAAACTGAACCAAACCTTTTGTCAAAAAAAAACATACAGAAAAAAAAATATTTTGTTTGTACAATTATTTAGCTTGGAACAGAACACGTTGATTGATTGAAGAAATGGCATCTTTACTTCTAAACATGACTAAATAACTCTTTCAAAAGGTTCTTTTTGTTTATGTGACATATAAACTATACATACAGTAATGTAGTTAGATTTGCTCTAATTTTCTATCTTAAACTTCAAATTTACCTGTAAAACTAGACAATCATCTTGTGTTTATTTCTTCTGAATCAAAGCGCATAAACAGGCCTGACTTAGATCTCCTCTGGCAAAAAACCAGGCAGAGGTTGGTAAAATAAAATGTACAGGCTTCTAATTCTCAATGCCCATATATCAAAAGTCTGTCACAGTATCCATACTGTACCTAGCAAAGCTCATGTTTCAGAATACTAGACTGAATACGAGCTGTTTTTGCAAAGAAATAGATATAATTTACCATACTATTGCTGTAACATGGGCACAAAATGTCTTCCTTTAATCAGCATTTAAAATTATTTCTCTGTGATGTCTAGGTGTCTGTGCTACAGTACATTTTCTGCTTCTTTCTTTAAAAAGCTCTTTACTGAGATATTGTGTTAAAAGTTTCAAGATCTAGCATCTGTCTCACATCACAAAAGCTACTTATGTGCATGACTCTTCTCTTATAACAGATAAAAATGCAAATAAATTGATAATCATAGGATTACAAAAAATATTTCCATGTTTATCAAATAGTATATATAGTGACTAAATCCAGTAACTTGCATTTCTGTATATTATATACAGTACAGCATGTAAAAATATTTAAATATCGTTTAAATATTATATGGCCTGCATGTATTTCATAGTGAATATGTGGAATAGATAATGTATATATAATGTAATTAATATGGAAATTAATGTTTTTTTCTAAATGCTAGTAAAAAGGACAACACCATCTGTAAAACCTTTCAATATATCAAAGAGTATTATGGAGACGTTTACCTACATAACTGATTTGCACTAAGTCACCAAAAAGTGGCATCTCTGAGTGAAATTCAAATACATATAGATGCTGCAGTATGCATTTCAGTCTACAGAAATGACACAAGGAAACTAATTCTTATTTCTCCCCAGTTGTCCAATGCAGAACTGCACTCTCTGTATCACTGCCAGGTGGTGCAGTGAAGTTTTAAACCAACCGTTACGCCTGTGGACACTGGTGTGCTGTCAGTTGAAATCTAGTGTTTATGTATAAAAACTGTATTAATAAAAAATGAATTATTTTTAACTTGTACAACTAATAAATACCACTCAAAAAATCCAAACTTTCATCAGTCAAATCCAGATTACTTTATTAAGGCATCAAAACGTATTTTTAGAATGTTGGCTTTTCTTAATCTGATCATTCATGGGGTGGTTAAAATGATTTGACATCACAACCATTCAGATTGGGCATCAAAACTCATTTCTGTGGTAAGGTTCCTGCGCCATGCTGCGGTGCAATTCATCACAATTAATCAAACTTCTAATGACTCTTCACTGGCCAAAGAAGATCAATATTTGGCACTTGTGGTGTGCTGTTAGTGAAAACATTTGTGTAATTTAATCTGTTGTCCTACTTCCTTAAATACACAATATAGAATCATTATTAATATATAAAATGAAAAAAAATGTCAATATAGCATATAAATTAAGTTGTTTTATTGGAGAAAGATTATCCCCAAGGGGCTGGGCATTGGCATTGGACCCAGGAGTTTCACATGACATGCAAGAATTTTTCCACTGAACCACCAATGCCTCATACTAAAGTGGTTACAGTATGTGACTATAAGTCATTTTATTATTTATTAAAAACTACTGACCTCTTTTTTATCTTTTTATTATATTGTTATTTGCTTTTAAATATGATATGTTTTTAAAACCACTATATATAATATATATTTTACAATCCAAACTTAAATTAAAATTATGTTTTCTAATTACTATTTATACACAATTACTAATAATTCTGTATTCTGGGTTTAATTAAAAAAGTTGAACAAACTATCAAGCCATGTTTTTGAAGTCAACACCTTGGCTTCTTTCACAAAATGGCTAGATGAGATCCTTGAATCAATTAACTACTAATCACCAAACAGCCTCCTCTCTTTCTTACATTCTTAAACCTCAGTTAGGAATTAATGGAGAATAGTTGTTGAGCTTCAGCTATTACTTGAGCCAGAAGACCACATTGGCATCTTCATGTGGCCTTAGGCCATCTTGCCAAGTAGTGCAAAACTTTGATGGTGTGTTAGATTAACTGTAAATAATTTTTTTCTTAGGCTCAAATCTGTAATAAATTCATAAGATAATAGTAATGAATCCAAATGTTCTTAACATGAGTTTCAGCACAACATGTATTGTAAAGAATTCAGTTTATAAATGAAATATATTATATTATTGCAGTCTAAAGTCTCTATAGCTGGTGTGTGAGGTAGGTTTTGAACTGGGTTTTCTAAATAAAGAACAATTAACAGTATTATTCAAAATAATATTATTAAAATTATCATTGCTTATCCTACTTAAGTTGTATTTTGAATTTATGTATTATTTTAAACGTGGAAAAATTATTTTATGTGGGAAGTGGGGTTTAGGTTTGAAATGAGAAATGAAAAAACATTGTACAACATAAGACACTAGCATTAGCCCAAGGTCTGAGAAATGAATGAATGACAAGTAAATAGGATGTGAAACTATTTAAATTCTGTTTTTTTTCCTTTCATTTTGTACACATTCTATAAGACTGCAGCCATTGAAATATTTTACAGTTACAGTTTTGCTAAATATGTAACATGTTTTTGTATTAAACAGGTGATTTTGTTACGGATTCGGCCAGTGAAACCGAAACCAAGTAATGAACCCACTTGCAGGAGCTGATTAAGCCAAGTCGTGATCCTAATACCGCAGATGAAGGAGTGAGCCAAGAGTCCAGGGGAAGCCAATGATCCAAACAGGGAGAGAGTAACCAAGGCCAGACCGTAATCCAAAACTGTAGACGAAGGAGCTAGCCGAGAGTCCAGGGGAAACCAGTAATCCAAAACAGGGAGAGAGCAACCGAAGCCAAGCCGTAATCCAAAAAACCGTAGTCAAAGGGAAAAAAAACAAAGTCCGAAACCAACACAGTATGAAGACGTAGAAGGCGTAGCGCAACAAAGAAGCTCGAACTGAAAACCAATACTGAGCAAAGAGGTAGGGAAAGACTAGTGATTAAATACAAGATGAGATGGAGGTGGTGAATACGTACTCTGAGAGGTAGACTCATTGAACTAAGACTACGCCTTCTTCTGCCTCTTCCGTTGCCGGGAGGCAGGGATCGTAAAAGATTTTTGTATTCAAATGCTTTATCTTATGCATAATTTCCAGGTTTTAGTTGTATAATGTCATGTCATGTCATTTGCCAAATCGCTTCATACCATACAGTGTTGCGGGAAGTCGGAGCCTACCCAGCAAGCAATGAGTGCAAGGCAGGGTACACCCTGGATGGGATGCAAGTCCATCGCAGGGCAAGTGCAAGCCAATCATACATATAGACAATTTGGAGGCCACGGTAAAGGTCAAGGGGGAAAATGTGGTCTGGACACCGGGATAACTCCCTACTCTTATTGAAAAATGCCCGGGGATCTTTAATAACCACTGAGAGTCAGGACCTCGGTTTAATGTCTAATCCGAAAGATGGCGCCCACTACAATATAGTGTCCCCACCACTATACTCGGGCATTAGGACCCACACAGACCGCAGGGTGGGCACCCCCCACTGGTCCCACTAACACCTGTTCCAGCAGCAACCAGAGCTTTCCCAGAAGGTCCAGGTACTGACCAGGTTCAACCCTGCATAGATTCAGTGGGTAACCAGTTGAGAGCTGCAGAGTGATATGGCTGCTGGCAGTTGCACAATGTATTTTGTTAAATTTAATCTTTTTACATCTAATTATTGTTTTTTAAACTTATTAGTTCCTCCATTTCTGACATAAATCTAGTTTTCTACATATCAAATGTGTTATTAATCATTTTGCATGAAGAGAACATCTCTTACATTTTCTTAAAGGTTTTCTATAAATGTAAAACAATTTTAAAATCATTTTTACCTAACAGGAAGCTAGCATAACCACACATTTATCACAATATTATTATCCTTTTAATCTGGTGGATGGCATTTATGTGAATGCTTTATTTAAGCTTTGCTTACTGCCATTAGACAAAAGAGTAGTTTCTGGATATTCTATCAGGAAACAGACATCGAATGGATTTAAAAACTGCACATCCTTAAATGGTCACATGAACTGGATCAGTTTTTACTTTAATTCCATTTTAATAAATTAATTCCAGACACCTTATTAATGATACCATAAAAATGATAGATCACATCCTTATAAAAATGTCACATTCTTCACTCTTTCCAGGTCTAGCCCTGTTATAGTTGGAATTTTAGCTTCTGAATCATACAATGTTTATAGAAACTCCATACAGCCTGGCTTATTTAGGGCTGTCAACAAGAATCCTGATTATTGAGAAATTACTATTAAAGATACATTGTATATGTGTTATGTATTCTTAAATTATTCCAGCTGCTTTTTCCTTTTTTCTTTGTTGAATGTGCATGAATCATATTGGAAGGAAGATGAGAGGTTTGGATTTGTTTATGTTATTGAAACAGTAAAAATAAATCTTAGAGATAATACATTGATTCAGATGCTACCTCTCAATATAAATGTCATGTTAATCTTTTTTCCACATGGTCACACCGCCGCATCATGTAACACGATGACAAAAACTTGCTTAATCCACTGAATACTTAATAAAAATTCACAAAGCATCTTGAAGTTGTAATTCCTTATGAACAAATTGACTTCAATCTGTCTGTAAGATGTGTCTTTAACAGACTAATAAGAAGCACTAAGCACAAGTTTAAGGTTATGAGGTAGGTCATCCAGTACTTCCCTCCTATAATGTTATAAACATAGTCAAGGTGCAGTGCTGGGAATAAAGTGATATTATTGTACAACTAGATTATACCCAGTTGTAGCTGTATAGGTCTTTTTAAACAAAAATAAATCTTTCCACAACTGGTTTAGCATGTCACAGTAGCACTTAGGACTTGACCAGTGCACTGCACAAAACCAGTGAACTGTAATACTGTACTTCCAGTTACCACAGACAAGTAAAGTTCACCTATACAATGACAATAGACAATGAAACAGACAATGGTGTTAACGTTCTCCACCTATTCAAACCTGTTAGAAAAATGACAATGAGAGGTCCGATAACATTATTAACTAAAATGCTTTTATTAATTGATATCACTGGATTAATATGAAAAACTGCATTAATACTCTCCATACTTTTTTTTTTCAAAACAGTTACACAAACAAATGATGCCAGGTATGTTGCTTCTTAGTCTCAAAAAACTGAAAAACATAGTTTTTCACAAGTCTTTGTAAAAAATGCATAGAAAAGTTTTTTTAGTCTTAAATGCATGGTGACTTAAATACAGGAATATCTGAAAGTAATGCTAGTTGGGAGTGAAAAACAACATGTTGTAGGGTCAGGGATCAACCACTTTTGTTGATGTCACATGGCATTCCTGATTTCGATGTGTCTGCCAGGTGGCATAGGACAACAGTATTAATAAGATGACAGGAACCTCCTTTAGTAATAAATCTTCCCATTGCTAAATACTTTCCCATAGCCGCTCACCCTGTTTTTCAAATTGCATTTTCAAAATGAACTCTGGTATAAGGATTGCCAAGTACAAGTGTGCAGACAAGGATAATTTAGACTGAGAGGTATAGAAAGAAAACTTTGCAAGATAATTCTGTGAAGAATAGTTTATTAAACAGAAGAAAACAATTCAAATCAATACTAACTGAAAAAATTAAACATATTTTGACAAAGCAGTAGAAATTGACTATTTTATGAAACATGAAGGAATTTAAATCTACCACAAAACTGTTCTAAAATCACTAATGAAATTGTTGTTGTTTTTTTCACAATTTGCACTTACTGATTTCTATTAATTCCACTTGCTGCATAACCTATTCAATGTCATTAAGTTGGACATATAGAATGTTCAGATCCTAAAATTATGAAATTGTGATGTAGAGAAGCCTATTGTACTTGTGTGTATATATTAAAATGCTGACTGCTATTGTGCAAAGGAAAGCAAAAGGAAAGCATAATAGGTTAGGAGTACCTTGAATTTGAGTCCTGGCTGTTATTGTCCTTAACATTTATTTTCGGCTTATAGCCTTTGTCAGCCCTGACGCTTTGTTTGTCATCTGTTTCTATGACTGCTTTGCTGAGTACAATTATATGTTGCTATGATAAAGTATATGCATGTCTGATAGTTCTTTATATAGGAAAGATATGGAATGGAGACCCCTGTGGGCTGAAAGATGCATCTTTGCATTTGCATTAATCTGTCTACTCACTGTTTAATGAAGAGGCCATGAGATTGTACACTGCAAGGCACAGGAAATGTTCTGACTCAAGTGTTGCTGTTTAGCTGTTTAGCATATTCAAAGCTACAGACTCTGTTCATAAGAAGAGCTTGAGAGAAACCTGCAGTGTCCACACTCCTAAAATCCCTGGTGCAGTTCAGGAACAGATTTGTAACCAGTCAAGCTTCAAAGACATAGATAATTTTAAAATACTATATAAATGTTTATGTATTTTCATAAGTATACGTAGATTACCAGGTAAAAAGTTGCTAAACTACTTTTTTTAAGTGTGTAGCTGAGTCAGCATGTGTAGGCTGCAAAGAAACATGTAAATGTGAACACCTGAAAAAGGCTCCACTGCTGAAACGTTGTGTTTCTTGTCTTCTCTTTTCAGCATGGAATAAACCTTTACTTGTTAATTATATTTTCACTATCTAAAAGTAATATGGGGATGTAACAAATTAAATAAAATAAATTGCAGCTTTTTTCTCTCTCCATCCCTTTTTGGTGCTTTAGAAATACTTTTTGTTTCTTTTTTCAATGTGTGTGTACTCTCATTCCCTTAAATCACCTTTTAAAGAAGGAATATCTGTATCCTGCTCTTAAACTGAATCATCATGTCTCCCTTTCATCAGTAATTTTGTCATATAAATGTTTTAAATAAGCAAAAGTTGAATGTGTCACCCCCTGTAGAACTGGATACCTATTGCTGTTCGGCATCCTCACTCTTCCCCATGCTCTTGCGTTCTAAAAGTCTAAAGAAATCTTTCCCCTGAGAGTAGTTTCTATTTCTTACTCCAAACACCTGTTGTCTTGGCAACTCTGTAACTAAGGAAATGGTCCTCTCAGCACACACTGCTAACATATCCCTGCTGCTACAAAAGGGGGGGGGAGGACTGCAAGGGGTGAACTGCTGTCCCCGAGGTCAGAGATCATGACCTCCCCTCACAATGTTTATTAAGGGCATTAAGAAGATTTATGCTGCCAGAATGGAAACAGGTATATCATACCCCTCCCCCACACACCTGACCTGTTAGAATTACAGCAAGCTTAAATGTGCCTGTGGACTAAAATGACACACATGGCATGATATCTTGCATGTTTAAAGCCACAGAGTAATCAGAAATTATCTTGAGTCCTAAAGAATTTCTAAATGTTAAAAAATTAAAACAGATATTAAGTCACGTTTCATTTACCTGTAGCTGTTCTGTTAACCTCCTAATATTTTTTTTCAATATCTATGGACACATTAGATTTGTAGTTCATTAAAATGTATTTCAAGTTAAAAATGTTCAATGTTTTTTTTTTAATTCCACTGAATACCTTAGGTCAGTTGCACAATTTTAAGATACAGTAAAATATTTTTTTTTAATTAAGCAATCATTAAATTAGGTTTCTGCCAAGCAGCTCAAGCTTGTCTGAAAATGAACACTTCAAATGACAATCCAAATCATAAATCCATCTTTTAGGATAAAACATTTTTATCCAATATCTTTATGAACACAATAAAAAAATATCTCAAGAACAAAGATCCACAAAAACATTTTTGTATTTTATAATAAATCAGAAACCAAAATTACATACATAAAGCCCAAATTAAAATAGAACACCTGATAATTACATACTACAAATGCAGAATTTGTAGTATGTAGAAACTTTTTTGGTCAACATACTGTATACTGTATTTCTGCCTTCTACTCATTGGAAAATCAAGTACTGGGTTTGCAATGTCTGTTTGAGAGGTGATTTGAAGTTCTAACTTAACGGAATCCAGAATTATTATATAAAATATATTGTATGTATGCATTGAACAAAATATACCTTTTCTCAGAACATGTTTCTGAGATAGAGGCAGATTATACTGACTCTAAATTATATAAAAAAAACAATATCTACATTTTAAATTTGTGTGTAGTTTCACAGAGATAAATCGTAGTTGCATAATACCTAAGATCTAAAGATGCATTCATAACCAGACATCAAATAAACATACAGTATGATTGAACAGTAATTTAGGTACTATGGAGAAATTTCACTCTAATCTGGTCCTATTTCATTTAAATTAAAGTTAGGAAGTCTGGGATTAGTGCTAATCTGTGGATTTGAAACCAGAAGTCTAATTTCTACTTGATAAACTAAACCACATCCTTCTAATTTCAATTTTAACCACAAAGCCTTGTTGTGATGATTTGGCTTCAAGGTAAACTACCTGCAAATACTAAAACCTTGCTGGATACAACCGGAATTGGAATATGCAATGGGTATTGGAAACTCTTTATTTGCAAAATGTTAGTACAAGAAAGTTACAACCATGCAAATTAAGCATGGATACCTTGGTAACAGTTCAAAACACTACTGTTAAGAAAGGCTGGATGGGAAGTGGGAAAATGGTCCGGAAAGACACATCAATGGATAGTCAGGAGGGAATAAATGAAGTGTTGGAAGAGGGTAGGGCAGGATATTCAAGTTAACAACTGTAAGAAAGAATGCAGTATAAATAAAGCAGCTGGTCAGACTCAAAGGAATTGCTGGATTGAATCACCACACAGATACAGACAAGCAGCCCAATTTTAGAGGCCCCAAATTAGTTTGAACGGCTTATAGATGTCTTAAATTAAGCCTGTGAAAATTGATGTCTGTAAAAAAAAAACAGAACTGTTGTTATTAATTTTAATTAGCTGAGACCTTTGTCCAAAGTAACACGACTTATATAAATCAATTGCTGATGTGCAAAAAAAAATCCAATACTGTATAGATACAGTGTAGACTGGTATTAACATAATGAAGATTTTAGAATTACAGTACAGCAACCCTATGTCAGACCAGAAATTAACACTGCTTGAGTAAGAAGGTATTTCAGATCATACCATTGATCAAAATTACTATATAGCTATAAAATTATTTTTTTGCAATAAAAAGCATAATTGCCTCCTGATCTTTATAAAAATTAGTATTTTTACAAAAACAATTATTCTGATACTGTGTCTGATATTATACCTAACATCCAAAGGAGAGACCATGCTGAAGAACTTTTTGAACAATGCTTAAAATGTGTACAATTCATATAATTCATCAATGGGTAACTCCAGTCCTTGAGGAATATATTATAACATAAGAACACAAGAAAGATTTTAAGTGAGAGGAGGACATTCTATCTATTTTATGGTTTCATAGACAAATGGATCTAAAATTTCATCCAGCGTTTTCTTTAGGTAGGAGTTTAGGCCTTAATCGGCTAGCCAGTACCAGAACCATCTCTTTGTGTAAAGAGTAATTTACTGTTCTCTATCCTAATTCCATTCACTTTTAGTTTCCAATTTTGATACTTTGTGTCCTTTTTATACTAATGAATTGGAAATAATCTCCTGGGTTGACCCTGTGTATACCCCTTTGAAGTTTTTAACCATTCATTACCAGAAAGCAATTTATTCCTGGCAAGGACAGCAGCATCATAGAATGTATCCCAGAAGATGGGACCCACGTCTCTTACAAGGCAAAACATGGACATGGATTAAGAGGTACAAATTTAAATAATTGTCTTTAAAAGCCAGGAGAAAAGTGAAGCAACTGATGTTGCTAACAAACAAGAACACGGACAGAACTTAAGTGTCAGTTATGCTAAAATTCCCTAATACTTATGGTTCTATAACACTGGGCATATTTTTGATGGTGTTTTCTGTATAATTTAGTTTTTCATTTACTTTCATCATATTTTATTTGTAATCTTCTATCGTGCAATATTACCTTTAATGTTTACTGTCTTTTAATTATTCTGTGTCTCTGTTGGACTAGTCTTCTCTGTCTCTCGCTTGATAATTTTAATATAATTTAAGATGCAATGACACCACTCAACGAGGCTGATCATTTAAAAGGAATGTAGGTGAGAGCAAGGGATATCCTTGTTAAGAATCATAGACAAGCAAGAGAAAACTTGTTTCCAAAACCACATTGAGTTAATAAATCTGGTCCTCCCAAAAAAAAGAGTGAAAAGGTCAATAGCCCACTATATTAAGAATGTACACAAGGGAATAAGGAATAGCTTCAAATAATAGAGTCTACATAATGTCAAGTAAACTGTAACAAAAAAATGTAACTGTTATTTGATCATTAGGATTATTGAAAGCCAAATTAATACAATCCTAAATATTTAATATTAAATAAATAAATAACAAAGTCATTATTTATGAATGGTCAAAAATCCAAACTTAGGGAAATGTAGCTTAAGCAGTTTAATGGAAAAATTAAGTAAGAAATCAAAAGGAATAAGAAAAAAAACTATATCAAGTTGAAAAAATGATATTGGTGCTGTATTGGGAGCCTCTGCATCACCTCCACAGGCTTCTTTGGATCCAATCTTATCTTGTCATTGTTTATATGCCATTCTCTACCACTTGAATCCATATACTGTAGGAAGTTATTATAAATGTATGTTATTTTAAAATTTAATGTTAAAAATGGTTCACGAGACTAAAAATCCCTATTCCCATTTGTTTGGAAACTTTGCCTCATTCCTTTATTTAATATGTAAATCTAAAATTCTAACTTCTCACAATGCACCAGTGATTCGATTACAGCTCTTCCTTTAAGTACATTCTGGCCACCTTATGAACTGTATTCAGAAGCAATCATTAACTATTTTGACCACACAAATTTCAATTTCTGTATTTAACAATATTTCAATTTATATGGTAAAAATTGAAAAGTAAAATAATCACCTTTCTCTTCTGACCTCTTTATATCATATTATGTCTACTTACAGTATGTCCTGTGTTTACACTAGGTCTATTGCAAGCACCTATTATTAAGTGCTTAGGATTTCTAGTTTCCAGTCTAATCCATTGTACCCATTTGCCTCACTTCTCTATCTTACAAGTTATGGAACATTGTCCAACTTCACCTCCTCTTCTAACCAGCCTTTCCAAAAAATCAATGCATTTTATCTTCAAATCTCTATCATCCTCCCATAGGCCTGTTTCAGTTATTTCTGTAATTTTATATTTGCTTGTAAATACAGTAACCTTATGTTGTAGCATTTTATTCCTTATACTTAGAAGTATAAGAGTTTCAGATTGGATGTGTCATTTGTTTTCAGCATATTCTTAGAGTTGTTAGATTGCCCAATCCCATCATAATTAGTCTGTTGTAAGCTCCCTGCCCCCCCAGTTTTCTCCACCCAGGCAGCAATGTGGAGTTGTGGTTAGGGTTCTGGACTAAGTAAAAGGCTGTGATTTCTAGTCCCAGGTGTCTTATTATAGTGATGCCATTAAACAAGGTACTTTGCTCATATCGCTTCAGTAAAATGTTCAGGTTTTTAAATGGGTACAAATGTAAATTGCTTTGGATAAAACCATCAGGCAAATAAATTAATCCATTTAAATAACAAGTTTTATTGTATTCCTGGTTTTAGAGGTAATTTTCATATAGCAGCTGATTAAGACAAAAAAAAACCCAGATGTTTTCCCTTCCTATTGAAATAGTTTAATTTTGCAACTGAGGCATGCAGAATTAGAAACATAGGTCCTGAAGAGCTGGAAATGCCAATCATTGTATTTATTTATCATAATGAAAGTTCCCTGCCATACACCTTGGTAAAAGTTCAGTAAACAGCAGTGAATTACTGGTGAAAGATTGGGGAAACACAGAGAGATGCAAATAACACTGAATACAAACCATGTGAAGCACTGCTGCCTCACAGATCTTGGGTCTAGGGTTCATTTCTGGGTTGAGAAACCTCTAGTAATAAAGTATGAACGCCCTCCCTGTTTTTGTATGCAGTTTTATTAGGTGCTCTGATTTCTTCCCACATCTAAAGACATGCTGGCAAGGAAATCTGGTCTCTAAATAGTCTTTGTGTATTTCTGTGTCTGTGTGTGTGTGCCCAGTGATGGGCTCGTATACCATCAAGGAAGTGTATTCAGCCTTAGCTGCTAACTGATCATTCCTTTCTACTTGTACATCATAATTGTACCCTTTGAGTGCATGAGTGTGTTAAAACGTTTATATAATAAGCTTGTTTAACTCAATCTCTGTTATTGCTGCAGCTAAGGTAAATCTCCTTCAAACCTGTAGGAAGAGGGGTGTGGTAAATTAATAAAAAATGGATGAGCAATTAAACATTTTATATATATATTTACAAGTTGCGTTTATTTAGCCCATCCTCCATAATGGAAACCCTATTCTCTAAACAGAAGGAAATAAACAGCATCTTACTGCGTCATGAAGCATAGCACCTTTCATTCATAATGTACATGTTTCCTGACTCCTCATACAAAATATATGCCCCCCATTAAAAGCAACACCTAATACATGTTTGCTTGAGCTAATTTAGGCAGTAAAGCATTGTAATGATAATTGAGGGCCAGTTTGAACATACCTGATTTAATTACATTAAACGACTCTCTGAAGATATAGACAATATTGCACAACAGATTAATGAAATTATTTAAGGTGACAGAATACCCTGCATGTAACGTGAGCATATCACAATCCAACATGGAAACCTAAGTAGAAACAAATTTTGAAATTAGCATTCTGCCACATAAAATTTTAAAGGTCAGATTCCAACATTTATTGTTATGTACAGTATATACTGAACTTATGTACTTCAATATGTAATGAAAACATTACAGTACATGTTACTGTATTGTCCTTCTTAAGAAATGTCTGCCAACACATGCAGTGGGCTTTATTGAGCAATAATAAAAAAAATCTTAGAATACAAAACATACTGTACATTAATAATGTAGAGGAACAAGTAATAGGTTTATTCTATGCTGAAAAGAGAAGAAAGAAAACACAACATTTCGGTTGTGGAGCCTTATTCAGGTGGAGCCCTCCCGAATTAATATAGTTATATAGTAATTATTAATATACTGAATAATGTAAAAAAAGAAATATTAATATACATTTATTTGAATTAAGGCACTGGAGTAGACAGAACAGGTACAAACACCATGGCCCATTTAGTTTTGAATGTAATTTGATATGTAAAAAGTATTCAACTAGCTGGGTGGCTGGCTGTTATGTGGCCCGTGACCACATTTTCAATGTTGCGAAATGTTGAGGAAGCTGAGAGGACACAGTTGGCGTTAATATGAATTATTTTTACTTCTTAAAATCTATTTAAGAAGGTGGGATATTTTAAGTGTATGCTTTTATTTTCAAAACAAGCATAAATTATTGTATATTACTGTGCATCACCGAGCCTGGCTAAGCAACTATACTCTGACTGGTAAATATTAAAAACGGCATTGGACCCAGTTTCAAGGTGACTGGCCAAGCTAGTTCAAGAGCATTTAACTTGAATTGCTGGCACATTGCCTTTGCTACTGACAGTGTCAACATCATTACTGTCAACTGCAATAAAACTGAAACGGTTTTATGACCTACTCCTTTGTGCACTGTGTGGCATGAAATTAATTTCTCTCAGGGCATTGTCATGATCTCTTCCAGCACACCGTGGGAACAAGTACCCATTAGGCATATGGGAAGGTCTTTTAACAAAAATAAAAGGAACAAACAATGAGTCAAGGCTGTTGCTGTTTCACATTTTTCTTAAAAAACATATTTAAATTTGCTCAGAACCACACAAACTTGCAAGTGATGGAAAAATGCAAAGGTAGGTGAAGAAATGAAAATTCTCTACACTGAAAACTTCAGAATGAATTTATCATCTTATATTTATAGTACACATTCTTTCAAAGCACAGTTTGTATCTCCAAGTTTACTTTGAGAAATGGATAACTACATTTCCAGAATAAGGATATGTCTACAGTACTGAGAAGAGTACTATTTAATGCTTCACAAAAACAAATCTGCTCAAACCTGAGTACTTCTGGATGATTTGAAATTCCTGATTGTCAAATTTAATTTGAAATTTCATTTTTCCATTTCATTGTTGATTCCAACCTTTTTCTAGTATGTTGTTACAGGTAACGGTAGATACATATAAAACTGCTAAAACATTTAAAATTGAAATGCAAAAGAAAAACCTTCCTTGTTGTAAACAACGACATACTATATCCTTTTTACTCAAAGGAAAAAGGCAAATGGTGACTTTACAAGTAAAAAAGATATACAGAGACTGAACTGTTTAAATTTAATTCAAACCACGATTACACTTTAGCAAGTGAAGCAGAAGATGTTTTGGTATAATATTTTATTTTCTTTAGAGTTTTGTTATACAACATCAATACCTCTGCAGGATCTGGGAAACCAGCCTCAAAATTGCTATGTTATAGACATAGTTTCTAATCACTAATCACTTTACTAGTCACTAGTACATAAAGGGATTTTGTCTTCAGATATTGTTAAACCCACAAACAGTCCCCTCATTCGGCTATACCATACCCTAAAAAGACTTGAAAATGACCAGGTATCCAAATTCAGAAAATTATTAATAAATAGGTATTAACTGTAAATGTACTATAATATGAATATTTATGAATTGTCTAACTATTATCACTAAATAATTAAATGTGCATACATTTATACCATGATACTCAGGCTGGTACACTTCAAAATGTGACCTTCCTAATTACAGTACTTGTGGAAAGTATCTTAATAATCACTCAATAATTACTTTAAGTACCACACTTCCTCTGATGCTATGGTTCATGACAAGCCTAATTAATTTTCTGTTAAAATTCTGGTACCGTACACTGAATAGAATAAAAGGTGTATACACTAGACACTATAAATAGTTTCAGGACAGGTACATATTTCAGCAGACTTGTCAAATGTTTTTCCTAGCCTGAAATCTAAAAAAAACATCAATTTGCAGTGACATAAGACACGCTAAGCTGTTGATACATTCCTTAGCTAATCCTGGCAAGTCATACCACTGAAATTCAAAAATAGCATTGTATAATGGCAGACGAGACACTCAGGTTTGACTGAGGCGACTTCTCAAATCCAGGTAACAGTTCAAGAGTTCATTGAAAATGTCACAGCTGAAGAAGAGATGGTGCGATGTTTGCATAGAATTCTCTATGTCTATGACCCTGGTTTTAGGCTCCCCCTTGGTATGATGTGCTGTGAAACACCTGTGGTGCTGCACTCTGAAGTCTGTTGTAATGTGATTAATGAGAGCAATTACAGCTGTCAGACAGTTTTCTCACTGTACTGAGGATGAGAATGCCGTGAGAATGAGCAGGAAAACTGGCCATTGGACCACTGCCCTGTTGCATCTGCTAAGTGCATTAGAATCTTCAAGTGTCCCTCACTCAATACAAATACTAATTAGCTCAGTATTTTTTGCTTTTTTTAACACATAATAATAGTTAGAGAAAATAAAGTTTGTTGAATCAAAATCTGTTTTTAATCTCTAAATACATACCACTTTTTAAATAATATGTAAATCTAAAATAAATGAAGCTTTACCATATAATGTACTAAATTAAATCAGTTAGAATTCAAATGCAATTGGTTTCAGCAGCATTCTAAATTTAGTAACAAAAGACTAAGATATATGCTACATTTTTTATGGAACACTGCCAACTCACAAATTATTTTACTGTAAATTTTAGATTGAGTAAACATCTATTGTTTTTTGTTGATATTTGCTGACTTTTATGTACAAGTAGCTTGCATTCAGGTCTTAGATCATTATTTCAAGATACTGTCCCAGGGTAAGAGATTAACAGAAGATAATATTATTGTGGATGTTAATTGGGTTTCTGCCATGACTGAAACCATAAATACCATGACTCATCTTTTAAGTCTTGGAAGCTGCTTTATTTGTAGTCTGGTCTTTTATGTGAGAAAGAAAACATCAGTGTAGTCAGTGTAGATACATTCATAGTAGTCTACCTAGCTAGGGAGGGTGGAGGCGGCTTGCAGGACTAATTGAAAAAGCAGTATAGAGCCTTATAGTACATACAGTATAGTAATGTAATATTGGAAAGTACCATCATTCCTTTGATATATTTAGGTGTCTTTAGGTTTTCATAAGCAATTTCTTAAAAGTATTTTCTACATTCAATTAAATGCAGAAAATACATTTTATCAGTCTAAAAACTGAGTTGACAGTTTGGGATATAACACAGAAAGACACAAATATCATCTCTACATGTTTTATGTTTAAGACGATAAATTGCAAAGTCTGCTTCTTTTGAGAGTTGATGTTTGTGTCTCTTTCTAACTGAAAATAAAGGAAGTATAATTTTCTAGTACAACCCTGTTAATCCACTCCCCTTTAATTGGATACTTCAATTATCAGTGGGTATTCAATTTGACAGAAATAATTTTAATAAACAATGTACACACATGTTGTGAATGTCTGGGTTTCAACAAAGGCCTCAGTATGCCAGTATATTAATAGATATGAAAGGTATAAAATCTAAACTGGTAATATAAACACTGGAGCAGAAAATAGAAATAGTGAAAAGACATAAATAATCTACATACATTAAAAGATGCTTTGGAATTCAGCATTGGAGAGGCTACTGTTAGTCTATTGGGAAAGATGAGGTAAAGATGAAAGATTTTGTAGGAAATCTTACTGGGACTAAGAAAGCAACAAAAACAACAAAAAATAAGGCAGTAAAAAAAAATGTAAATATATAAAATGGTGTACTAGATACAGTGGTGTACAGGGGTCCTGAATGCTGTTTGAGCCTCATTGTCCCATGGTTAGGAGGCTCCCATTAAACAAGTGGGATGAGCCAAACCTGTCCTACCAAATCAAAACTTTGACAAAGTATCTAATTCTTGGATTCTGTTGTTCCTTGTGAACTTATATTTGTTGATTAATTCTGACATTTAATTTTATTATTACTATGCCAAAAACATCAGCTTTTCATAGTATGTTCTCCATATTAATAATCCACATTTAAATGTTAGATTTAGGTAATGCGAGAGCAAAAATGTGTTGGGGAGCTGATCTTTTAAATTTATCAGCTAAACATTTCATGTGATTTCCATGAATTTTTTTCTCTTTATTTTGTTTATTTCATCTCTGTCCCTTGAGTGTTGTCTTAAGTAATGTGGTTTTACCTTCTGTTACAACCCCAAGTGTCTAGGGGTAAAGGGGTGTAACATTTAGGATAATTCTTTTGGAAGGAGGTGGGTTTTGGTGAGGGACTAGGAAGCGTGATAACAAGGGTAAGGAACTAGAGTGGTGCCAAAGGAAAGAAAACAACAAACAAAATGGAGCTGGCTAGGAAAGTGAGGGAAAGCTAACCTGACTGCAAAAGAAAACCCGAAACACACGGTCTTCGGTGTCTTCAACACCCCAACTAACCTCCCCTGACTACCCAAAACTATACAAGACAAATGGCACTCACCCGTACTAAACTAGTGTTACAAATACAAAGTCAACTAAGTGTATAAAGTGTATCCAACAACCTAAACTAACCTTATACACAAAAGTTCACACAAAAACATAAGTGAACCTGGAATACAAATAAGGGAGAACAAGAGTAATCAACAGGAACAGGGTACAAAAGAACACAAAAGTTGAACATGTAACACGTTAGGGCAAGGTAATGGCAAAACAAGGATAAACACAAACAAACGAAAGTACAAAGAAACTAACAGAAAACAACAAAGCCGAAGCTATACAAAAATACACACACACAAAGCAAAACAACAAACCAACAAAGCTGAAGCAATAACCAAAAGCAAAGCGAAGCAAAGCGAAGCGACGCGAAGAGAAGCAATAACCAAAACCAAGTAGGACCGAAGTCAAACGAAAGGCCTCTTCCTTCAGAAAACCTCCATGTTATATGCTGAATAATATGTGTTCTGATTGGCTGATAGCTAATTGATGATGACATCATACTGAAACAGTGGTGTGATGGTGGGCCAATGAAGGAGGGAGAACAATCAAGGGTCAGCAGTGTGGAACATAAAAAAAACACACACAGACCACACACTGGGACGTAACACCTTCTATTGTTACAAGGTGTTCAGTGGTAGATAACTCTTATCTAATTAATAGAAACATATATCTCAGTTCAGCTCCTGAAACCAAAAAGTTGCCACATTCATCCCTGCAGCATGTATCAATAAAGTATATCTTACTTGAGGACAGATGAATAAAGATAAACATTAAATATATACCAAACTGAATAACTGAATGTCAGTACCTAAGTTAGGTATTTACAGTTTTTGGATAGTACCCTTAAAAAATGGAAAACTTGCACCAGTGAATAAGGGATAGATGGCAAGGATGGAAAAATCCACTTACCTATTACTTATGTTTATTCTTGCCAGTTTTGTCAAACCTCTGTGGGTTGTTCAAATGATGAACTACCAGAAATACGAGCAGCCAGTTTTCTTCCATGGCTGTTTGGGTGCCTTCCAAAGCAGTGTTTTTACACATAATAGCCTTTGACCTCTGAAGTTTGATTCAGTATTGCCTTAGTGAGAAATTATTGTCCAAAGTAACTTGCTTCAGACACACACTGTAAAAGAGGAAAAGAAACAACTATACTTTGTCTTCTGTCTTTGAGCATAATAATGTGTGTTCTATTTTGTACAAATACTGAATGCAATAAAGACAATGTTTGTTTTGTTCTACACATGTTCACTTGTTTAGAAAAGAAAACCACTATTTACCTTTAGTCTTAATAACTCTTTGCTAACATGTTGGTTGCAATAGTGAAGTCTTTCACAACTTAGAAATAAAAATCAGAATAAAAAATAGATTAGATAACCATTATATGAGAAAATAACAGGACTTTTAACATGAGATCAAGGTTTTATTCAAACACAAAACTACAAAAATGTTTTAAATGTAGAGTATAAGGATAATTGTTTGCTGTTTTAGCTTCAACATTTTATATAAACCTCACTCAGGAATTTCCCTGTCAGGTCATACAGTTATACTAAATTATTTTGTATGCATAGGATGTAGCTGCCAAAACTGAAAATGGATTAAAACCATTAGCAAACTAAAAAAAGACTATAATAAAAAATATTCAATAAATTGATTATTTTGATAATTACACCTCGTTTGAATTTATCTAGTTTTTATCATCCCCAAAGATCCAAAGGGCTTTACATAAAGTAAAGCCACCTCTATACCACCACTGAGGTGCAGTACCCACCTCAGTAACCACAGTAACCAATAGGCACCAGCCTAATGACTGCTGCGGTCACCACACTATATAACAGATCAGTGGAGAAGTGAGAAATTTCTTCACCAATTGAATTAAGGGGAAAATATTTGTAAATCGTGCATGTCCAAAATGTAATTTAGCCATGGCACCACAGTAACACCTCTATTTTTACAAACAGTGTCATGCTTAACTTAAGCTCATTCTCAAGCTCAGCTTAATGTCTCATCAGATCTCATGCACCTCCTACAGCACAGCATCCCTGCTCACCATGTTTGGGATGGGGATTACAAATTCTGGTTTAAAAGGGACGTGCTGTACCTACCGGTCTGTCACCACTGACAGTTTCTCATTCTCCTTACAGGTCTCCCATCCAACTGCTAACAAGGCCCAACTACGCCTAGCTTCTGAGATCTGATGAGATCAGGCTAGAAAATGGTAATGCTGCTTGCAGTCTTTTGATGCATCCTTCTATGACCTTAAGCATCATGACTTAGAAATGAAGGCTTCAAAATGTTTTGGTAAATAAAGGAGTTAAATATATGCAATAAACACAGTGGCAGAAAAGAAACAACAAAAGAAAAAAATCTGAATATGCGACAGAAGACTAAACAGATGACCGGACATAGTACACATGAACTACAGCTTTAAAATTTGTCTGAAAAAATAACTCCACAGAAAAGTGCTTATCCAGCTTGATCAGCATGACTAACAGTAGTTGAGAGAGGGAGTGCACCTGTTTTCAATTTGCAGTTTTTTCAGCACAGCCTTGTCCGAATAGGACAGCTTCCTGAGCTAGAATATCGGGCTCTTGTAAAAGATTCAGAAAAATAAACAAGCTCAAATAAGAAAAAAAAGACAAATTATGAAAAAAAACATTAACTACTCCTTTCCAAGTGCTTTATTTAACAACAAAAAATTGCATTGATCTTTAATATTCTACAATTCACAAATCAGCCAGAGTGGCCATCTGTTGATAATGCTGACATGTGATCATCAGCATTTGCATCAATAATCATTTTGCTGATTACACTGAAGCACCTGTTTGTGAGATTTGCAATTGCTTACTAGGCAAAAGTATTGACCCCATTCAGCTGTTAAAAGTTGATAGCAGAATGACAGGTGTGTCCTTCTGGGGTTGCTGGGAGTAACAAAATAGCTTGTTGATTTTCCATTTTCTTTTGATTAGAATAATCATAAAAATAACAATCCTTTAATTACCAAGATACTGTATATCAATAATGATATTTTATAACAGTGCTGCAAAACTAAAATATACCTTATACACTACAATGGTATTTGTAAAGTCGTGTTATTCAGAGCTAACAATTTTTAAGGAGTTTAAATTCTTTACTACATTACCAAAGAAACTTGTTAGACACTAAAAGAACTTACAAGAACTCATAACTTTCCATAACTTCTTTGACAATTTTTTTTTGCAAAGCAAAAGTACAGAAAAAGTATAGATAAAGCCATTCAAAATGTGCGGCAAAACCCTGTACCACAGGTTTCCAGGTGCAGGCAGCTGCAGTACATTCTTCGTTGGCCAAAGATGATGAACAGGTGGCACTTGTGGAGCATTAGATGTTAATGAAACAATTGTTTAATTTAATCTCTTACTGTGCATGTTTAAATCTGCTTAATATGGAATATTAATATGGATTGTTACAAGGGAAACTTTGGTAGCTGAGCATAAAAATAACAGGAGCATAACGTCTCTGAACCTCATATTGTCATAAACTATATTAATTTAGTAATATAAATGTATTATACATACTGTATATGGCTGGTAGTGGTAGCTTAAATAAAACTCACACAACAGTATTCCACTTTCTTCATAAACATTTTACGCAAAAACTCAGTCACTTACTGTGGTTATTTTGGAAAAGATGGCGTGCTCATTCTGACTATATTAAGTTTCTATACTTTGTAAAAAGTTATAATGTTTTAACCTTTTCTAGGAATACTTGCTGTCATTATTTCATTAAAGAAACGTGTACTTTTTAGAATCCGCTTAAAAGGGAATATAATATGGAATTGTGTAACTTAAGAAATTAATAACAATATTAATTTAAGGATCTTAATATAATATATTTATATGGCTGGTAGTATTACCGTAGTCCACTTTCTTTGTGAACATGTTTTATTTTTTCTTTGACTTATTCACCGGTTTAATTCAATTCAAAATACTTTATTCAGTGGGGCAATTTAACACAAGCCTTTACAACAAGCCTTAAAACAAATTTGTTTATATTATAAATATATTCGAGACTAAAGTGGTATTAAAAAGACCACAGAAACTTTAATAATGGATCTTATCAGTATTAACAGTATAAATATATTAATAATAAATAATAATTTCAAACTTCTTGTATTTTTTTCAGTTGTTTTTCAGGGTTGACTCAGCTTAAAAAAAAAATTAGATTGGGTTGGGTGGGTGCAGGTTGATATATGACCAAAAGCAAAATATTGCAGAGAATCGATAATTTCCATCTTAAATTTAAGGTTTAAAACTTTATGTTTTGCCATATTTAAGCCCCAGTTGGCTGTATTACAAGGCAATGTGGGAGAAAACATAAGCAAACAGACATCAATATATTACAAAGAAAAAAACATAATTGCAACCTCGTTAGAGCTGATCAGGACACAACTCCAGAACAGTGAGATTAAAATAAAGAAGAGAGAAGGACAAAAGAGCCAGGTAGTTGAAGTCTGGTGAGCTAGTCAGCACAAGAGAAGAAAAAAGCACAGGTTATTGCATTGAATCTGAAGCACTTTACAAAAATGATAGTCTACTTTAGTCTGTTTTAGACAAGGAATCTAGATATGCTGTTTCAATAAATATTGATCAAATGAATGTTTGAATATTGTTCAGTGTAATTTCTAATGGAGTGGGTTCAGACTGGCTTTGGGTCAGTACTTTTATCATTTTAAATTGGATCGGGCTGGTGCAGGTAAAAAAAAGCAAACCCGTGCATCACTAACGACAATAGACTGTTGCACGGTGGCAAGAACGTCGCCGCCAAACTGACTGTCTCGTTTTCAATGTCTGACATCATTTCATTCGTGGTGCATAAAATTAAAACACTGAAGCAATAGGCGCTGATGGGGAGAATAAAGAGGCGAGGTGGTCCGCCATAACTCAAGCTTCATTAAATCACAAAGGCAACAGAAAAGTACAGCCAAGGAGAATGAATGGAAACTTTGCCCTTTCAGCAGACCCTCAAGCCAGCCAAGCCTAAGACTAGGCTGGTGCTTGCCCCATTACTGACACACACAGTCCTCTTAATGGCTGGTGAAACCCTGATACCTAGAACCAACACACAACTCCCTCCTTCCACTATTTACAGCTTGTAGTTCTTAACATTGCTCTTAGGGGGAGCCCGTTTGTAGCAGATGCTGCAATATTCTTTCCTCTGACTTCAACAGCTTAGGCTTGCTTTAAGAAGATGATTAGGTCAGCCCGCGGACCACCTGGCGCATGCTCCCGGACCACTTTGAGAACCACTGACTTAAACAATGTTTAGTTAAACATTTAAAACCTTTAATTTTGTAAACACAACACGTGTTTCATTCACAAAAAATCACATTCTTCCCTCCTCCTGTGGTGTGAACCAGATCAGCAGGTCTTTTAGAAATAAGATGAATGAATGAAGCTCCAGACCACCTCCAGGATACCTGGAAAGGAGGTATTGTTTGGTTTGTGCCAGTCAGCTAGCACATTATCACCTTGCAGAAGGGGGAAGGGAAGTGTGCTGTAATTTCACTCTCCATCAATACACATTCCCAATAGTCACTGATGCAGTTTTAGCCAAGTACAGTAATTCTTGGTTGAAATTCCTGGTTTTAAGAGAAGAATGTGATTTGTTGTGTATACATTTTGTATTGTGCTGGCAAAATTATTTTAACTTACAGCGTTCACAAAGATTCTATGCTGATCACAAGGAAGAAAAATCATCCACTTTTTATGCATAATAAGTGGTGTTTAACTTATTATAATTTATCTAAAAACTTTCATAGCTTTTAAAAACATTTATAGCTTTAAAAATCATGCAATGTCTAAGTTAGGCAGTGACATGTAATTCTTTCTTAGTTTTGATTTTCTTTAAAAAATGTTTAAATAATCAGCATCCCACTTTCCCCTTGCCATAACTATAGTGGGGATGTAGCATATTTGGACTCTTGTTCAGGATCTTTGATCTGTTTTGTGGAGCCTATATTTCTTCCTTGGTTCACACGTGCTGCACTTGGGGTTGTTTTAGTGGTTTTGTATTACATGTAATACGGTACTACAGTTTGTACTACGGGTAATTGTGGTGTCCATCCTGGCCTTCAGTTTAGAGGATTTTACTCTGCTCCCGACTTTGGAACAGTTTGAGAAATGTCGAAAGGCAGATGTTTTATTGATAGCAGGTTTTAATCTCTCGGTTTACTGGGGTTGTATCAGATGTTAAACTGAGGAAGGGATACAACCTCCACGCCCCAGACAGACAAAGGTGATAAAGGTGATAAAAATCCGTTCAAAAGGGTGCAGTGTGTTGACACAAACTCTAACAGAGCCGCTTTTGAGAGCAAGGTGACTTTCTGCTCAATTAAATGAGCAGAAATTCTTAAGCAACATTAGCTGTTTGTTAAATTCACCTACTTTGCACAGGACACGACCTCTGAAAAGATACCCTTTTCTCTTGTGCAAACTCATCAAAGATTTATTTTTTACAATTCCAAAACTTGGACGATATGCCTCAGGGACTCATTCATAGTATTATCAAAACAAACCCCCACGCCTCCCGCCGTTCCACACACACGAATCCCATGAAATCGGATTCACAGATATACCAAAACAGTAGCGCACACAGCAATGAACGGCAGTGTGTTTGTATTCTGTATAAATAAACTGTATATACAGTATCATACCATATGTATAATACTGTATACTAATACTTTGGGGCGGAGCAGTGGCTCTGTGGCTAAGGATCTGCGCTTGTTCTGGAAGGTTGCCAGTTCAAATCCCGTGTCTGGTAGAACAATCCTACTCCGTTGGGACCCTGAGCAAGGCCCTTAACCCCAGCTACTCCAGGGGTGCCTTATAAATGGCTGACCCTGTGTTCTGACCCCAAGCTTCTCTTTCCCCGTCAGTGTGCCTGTGTGTCTCATGGAGAGCAAGCTGGGGTGTGCGAAAAGACAAATTCCTAATGCAAGAAATTGTATATGGCTAATAAAGTGATCTTATCTTATGTTATGTTATCAAAGTCAATACAGTACAGTATGTGTGAAATATTTTTCTTAATCAAAATTTAAAGTTACATTTCTCGTTGCTTAAATTTGTATTAAGACAAAATATAGATATTTTTAATGTGGATGTAAACCTGAAAGAGGCACATCGCGTTCACAACCGCATCCGGTTGCTGGCAGTTGTAAAAATAACTCTTCTTCCGTCCTTTGTTTAACTTAAAGAATTCAGTGAAGAATTCCTTAATCACAAAACCATCACTTTGATACATCACCATCACAATTCATCCAGATACACACACGTCAAAGCCAATTTTGCCAGAAACAACCTCCGAGTACGTCTTTGGACTGCACAGTACTGTACAGTACAATATACGTTTTAGAGTTTTAAATTTAAAGTTAAATTGTTGGCTGCTGGTTAAATTTGGATTAAGACATATAGGTTTTCTCAATTCAGATGTAAACCTGAAAGAGGCTCATCACGGTCAAAACAAGCTATAATAGTGGCCTATTTTTATAGATTTTATCTAAGAAGCAAACCAAAAGTAATGCTCTCATCGGGCTTTGAACCACCTGGGTGCAGCACACTACATTACAGTCCATGAGTGTTCCATTGTCCATTGCCACTATAAGGAAAATAAAAGTTTTGTTTTATAAAATGTTTCCAAAACATCCACTTGTGATATTTTAGCTGTTTAGTTACACAATTCCATAATAATATTACTATCAAGTGGTATCAAATCAGTACAACTTAAAAAAAAAATAACAGCAAGTGTTGGTCTTTCTATGTATTCTTAGAAAAGGATAAAACATATTTTTTTTATGAAGTGCAGTATATAAACTTTATAATGTTAGAACAAGCACGTTAAAACCATAACCTACTGTAAGTCACCAAGTTAAAGACTTTGATGCATAAAATATTTATGAAGAAGGTGGAATACTGTTGTGTACTTTTTTTATATTTAGCTACCACTGCCATCTACTGTGAGTACATTTGGTATGTATTACGTTATACTACTGTTTTTATTTTCAGCTACCAAAATTTACCTTTGGATTTTCTCTACGTTGATCTAAAACTGAAAGAGGCATATCACATTCACAAACTACATTATAATAATAAACTTTTTATATATCCAACTCAGCAATCTTGCTTTGATAAAATATATCTACTTTTTAATTAGTGTAATATTTAACATGCTGTAATACACAGTTTAAAGTGAATTAAAGTCTAAACAGTATACATCTTTGGAAAAAGATTGTCCCTCAGCATTGACCACGAATCAAAACCAGGCGTTTTTGGGCAACAGCCCAAATGGTCCACATGCCACACTGAGCTTTCTCTGCTCCACCTGGCAGTTTTAGAAAGTAGTGCAGTCACGCAACTGAGTATTTCTAAATAGCTGACACTGAACTGCAAACTACTGCAGTACTCCCCGCGCATTCTGAATGGCTGGATCTGTACAACAAGCTCATGTGTAGGATAAATTGTCCCTATTGCAGCGAGGCAAAGACTGTCTGAAAACAGGTTTGTTACGGAAATATTATTAATTAAAATGGGTAAGTAATACTGATAATAAGATGTATCAAAGAAACAAGCTTCCATGAAAGTAAAGCTGTCATTGCTGTACGTACAATCTGTTACAGCTGATACCCATTAAATAACCATTTACATCAGCTGCATTTACAACCATTTACAACCTGAGCTGGTTGAGAAAGTATGATTTTGTAGCTTTATAAACTTTTTTAAATTCTTTCATAACAGAAAGAAGAAATATTTTTCTTTCTCTTATGAAACGATAGTATTATTGGGATCCTTTTCTTTCATAAATATGGTCTGTGCTAGTTCATACAGATGCAGCCATTCAAAATGCGTGCGTTATTTTGCGGCATACCCCGGTGGGCGTGTCGCGGTATCACGCAGTGTCACACGGTGTCACGCAGTGTCACGTGGTTAATCGCGCGTCATTTGACGCTCTGCCAGAAACTATCCGGCGTCACCTTGTAAAACCGCCAGGGGGAGCTTAACCTCTCATGTACAGCATTTGAGCCTTTAATTTTGAACAGTGTATTACAGCATGTTAATCTTCAGTCATTAAAATGTTGGTATATTTAATGAAAGCAAGATTGCTCAGTTGGACAAAAGTACACAACCTACCTTTATCAGAAATATTTATGCATCAAAGCCTTTACCGAAGATATTACTAATAGTATTAATAATGCATGGCTTTGGACAAGCTGTATACTCAAAGTATAATTTCTTTAGCACATTTGTACAAGCACTTGGAATCTGTCCAAGCCATACTTTGTCAGGCATTTTGTTTTACTTCAACGGGCATAAAAACTCCCTTGCTTTTAACAGGGCGTTTCATAATTTCTAACTACGAAAATGATTTAAAATCCGACACTTATCATTCAACTAGAGCTCAAAATACCACAAGGATCCTCAAGAGCACAGCAAAGACTATATTAAAAGATACTTGTATGAGATACATGAGAATCCAGGCTTTTTTTTATCAATGCTTTCTTTTCCGTATACAGTACCAGATTTCATGTTACCACTTCAGAAGGGTGTCAGGGCTGTAGGGCTGTTTCGCCTCCCTGTTCATGCGAGTTGTCCTGTAGCCTACTGGTCTACGTCCCTGGCTAACAACTCGCGGGTTGTGTGTTCAAATCCCGCTGGTGCTGGACTTTTCTTTTAACAAACATTTCTTCGAAAAAATAGAATAGCGATATCATGGACAATCAATTGACTTTTATATTTCAAAATATCGCAACATGATCGATTCTAAGTCATTTTTTATAACAATGAATAGTCACCTTCTTCCCTTCTGACAACGGTCCCTGCTTCTGCTTCCTTCTTCTATTGTGTGTGTGTGTGCGTAACAGAGTAAATTTTTATAGAAGAAATGGAGGCTGGACAGGATGCGTTACAATATAAACAGTTATATTGATTTAAATCGTGTTCTGATTTAAATCGCAAACGCGTGTTTAATTATATGTGTTTTTTTAGTCATAATCAGGCTAATGCAACATAAGTTGATACAGTATCTTTGTCTTCTAAGTATCTTAATAAACATTCAGCATAGCTTTCTACTAGTTTAGATTTATATTTCTTGGGATTTAGGGATCAAACGTGGAAGGATTAGATTGTAATACGTTTTAGAAAAGTGTAATCTACAGTATACCTGCCCAGACTGTACGCCTTCCTAAACTAGTGTCCTGCCCTTCCCCGCGCACCCCAGCCGGGCGCTCTTCGACCTGTGCCCGGGACGAATGTATATTTTGATATTTACACCCGGCGCGGCACCGAGGGAGCGTCTGCATTTATAACCTAGTTTTTAAAATTAGTCAAGCAATATGAAGCATCTCCTTTAACTTTTAAGTCCCTTAAATACATTGAGCACAGCTTTCTCACCACTTAAGATTACTTTTTTGGTATCATCCTTACACAAAGCAGAAACTTTCCGATGACATACGGTACAAGTGGAAAGATTACAGATTTTAATCGTCTTTAATTTTGTTACGTTATACGTTTTAGGAACGTTTCATCTAAACAAACACCACAAAACTATTCTCGATTGTATTTCTGAATGTTATGTTACACCTACAGTAGTTCACTGCTTTAAATATATCGAATTAAGAATGTTAGGTGTAGCACTTTAGATCTTTTTTTCTGAACCAGTGAAAATCTGATCATGTTCCTCTATAACAATAATAAAAAACTTTATTTTACATATCACCTTTAAAAGTGGCATCTCAAAGCAATACAGTAGATCGAAAAACAGTTAAAAGGGACCAAAGTAAATACCAGACAAACGCAAACGCGTTTTTAATAAAATGCTTTTATTCATTCAGCAGGGAGTGAGAGGGACATCCAGCAGAGAGAGACACACACACCGGTTTCCATTGACAAAATTGTTTTTTTTTCAATTCCTCTTGTCTAACAGGAATGTTTTGTTTGTGGACAGACTGTTAGACTAGAGGAAAAGAGCGCCTCCTTGTACGAAGCATTTCGTTGATCCGATCACGAATTCTTTTCCAGTCGCACGAAGTAAGAGTTGAGAATCTCCGATTCACCATGCGACTAATGGTTTCCCGGAGATTGCAAGGCAAGGCACTTTTGCCTCTGGACCCATCGAAATTTACAGACGTTGTCCACCCCCAGTAAATTTCAAAAGTCACAAGATTTCGAAACACGAGGGCGGCGTAGCGGTCGGCTCTTGCTTTCCCGTCTATGCCAATGCACTGCAAGTACAACCCCCCCTCCATCTCCTGAGTGATGGGTAGCAGTTGGATATCTGGGAGAATTATTCGTCCCACTGGCGTCTGTGAATTCCGCTCTGTGAACGGTGCTTCCTGGGGGGAGATAGACAGCGGGGACAGCATCAACAAATTCCTGCGCGGTGGTGAGTGGAGAGGCCGGGATGGAGTGTCCTGAGGCGGTGTGTGCTCTGTGGGGGGCAGAGCTTCTGCCAGGCATTGCAACCTGCGCGGCGGGGAGAGGCACTTATCAGGAGACAGCTGCTCAACTGTTTGACTGCCGGAACATACTGTCTCCTTCCTCTGCATTTTCAGGAGTGCCTCTAGCCTCCCAATCCTCCCCAGTAATGCATCGTACTGCTCCCGCTGCTGCCGAAATGTCTCCACACAGATGCTGCTTCTACATGTTGGCACCCTGGCCAGTGGCCGAGAGCAGAGACCCACGGCCTGTGGCAAAATAAAATTAATGTAAGAAATAGTCACACAGTAGTATTCATCAGTCGCGGAACAGACGTCAAAACAAACTTTTCTTTTTTTCCGTCTTACCGCTTTCTTTTTTACTGTCCTGGTGGTAGATTTCGAAGATCGTTTCGCCCGTGCGGTGTTTTCTTGAAGAACAGGCTACCAAGAAATAATTATAATTGAATTTAAAATTCAAAACGGCAATAATACCTTGTAATATGCGCTGTAATCGCGTATTTCAGATGAAGTCTGCTGTATTTGCTTACCCTTCGCTCTTTGGAAGCTGGGGCGGCAGAAGCACCCCGTCTCTTCCCGTAAAAGGTCTTGGTCTCCATACTGTACTGTGGTCGCTGTAGTGCAGGATCGCAGTTTTTTTTGTGATGGGAGCTCACCCAATCCCTTGGTGTATTTATGCTATATTCACGTGTACGGCTAGAATGTTCATTGTCTTCCAATGAAAGGCGGGTGCCTTTTGCCGAAGTCGGGAGACATTAGAGGCTTGCCACACCCGGACTGTTAAACCAACGCATTAGCACGTCAAAGCCCATCGAGGACCCGGGCGCAATAATTGTTTTGTCCCTTGATTTACTGATCTGCATTAATTATGGAAATCGAGTTCCTGCTCTTTGCAGACGACCTGGTCCTGCTGTCGCCCACAGAACAGAGGCTGCGCCAGAACCTGGCACTGCTGGAGCAGCACTGTCAGACCTGGGCGCCGACAGTCAAACAACAAAACCAGAGTTATGGTTTTCCAGAAAAAAAGCCAGACCTCAGGGAAACAGGTACAAATTTACACTTAACAACACATTAACACCTAACAACGGGAGCAGGGACGAATTAGGCCAGTACCCACTATTGTTAAACATACAGAAAAGGATATTAAAGTATTGAATATTAGTATTGGCTTTAGTATTGGCCATACAGAACATTAAAGTGCCCCTTTTCCATTCAGCGGGTGCCTGAGCCGCTGTGTCCTATCTTCTGACAGTCGCCGTTGTGAATGTCTGTAGAGTGTATCTTATTTTTAGTACTATATTTTTGTATTATATTCCCTATTAATCAAACTCTAAGAGTATGTATCGGCTTGTCCCCTCCTCCTCCCCTCTCAAGTAATAACTTAACTATATGTGCAAACGTTTCATATGTTGCTGTTGTGAATGGCTGTGGAGGAAGCATTCATAAGAATGCTTCAAGAACATTCAAGAACATTCCATAAGAATCAGCGCTTTTACAGTATATATCGCCTTTAAAGGTGGCTTCTCAAAACGCTTTACAGGATAAAGACAACAAGAACAGCAACAACAACAATATTGTATTTCATTGCACTTTGAAAACCAAGTAATAACTTAACTATATGTGCAAACGTTTCATACAGTATGTTGCTGTTGTGAATGGCTGTGGAGTGAACCGTATCTTATTTGCCTTGCGTCCTGGTTATCTCGCGCGCCCCCCCTCAATTCAATTCAATTCAAGGTGTTTTATTAGCATGACAGATGGGTTCGATCAGTGTCGGGTATTTACTTCGCTTTGAGATTCCACCTTTAAAGGTGATATATAAATTTTTGACTAAAATAAATTGATATCTTTGTCTTCTAAGCTCTCTGTGTACAGTAGAGCCTCCTGTCCAGCCAGCACATGTCCACAGACATACACAACAGCGACATATCATAAAACGTTTGCACATATAGTTAAATTATTAGTTGTTTTTCAGGAAGTCAAAAAAAACACTTGAACAACTTATCCAGTCTCTCGAAATAAAAAAAACTAATAATAATGTAACATGCCACTGTTTGTTCATGAACAAAGTTACAGTATACTGAGATTTCCTTAGATACGCGATTAAAAAATAAATAAAACTTTGAATCCCCGGCGGAACACATTCCATAAGAATCAGCGCTTAAATATATCGAATTAAGAAAGTTAGGTGTAGCACTTTAGATCTTTTTTTCTGAACCAGGGAAAATCTGATCATGTTTCTCTATAACAATAATAAAAAACTTTATTTTACATATCACCTTTAAAAGTGGTAGTACCTTTTTTAGTACTATATTTTTGTATTATATTCCCTATTAATCAAACTCTAAGAGTATGTATCGGCTTGTCTGTCAGGTCTTTTTTCTCTATTTGAATTGTCGTTTACACCTCGCACGACTTTAAAAGCTAGCAAGACAGGTTTCGATTCACATTAGCTGGCGAGCCTTGTTAACAAAAAAACTAATAACAATGTAACATGCCACTGTTTGTTCATGAACAAAGTTATACTGAGATTTCCTTAGATACGCGATTAAAAAATAAACGTTTCATATGTAGCTGTTGTGAATGCCTGTGGAGTGTCTCCTATTAAGCTCTAAATTGCATTTTGAGCGCGGTTTTTGACTTTTTTTAAATTGCATTTTGGGCGCGGACAGCACATCCAAGGGTTAATGAACTGCGCCAAGAAATTTAAAATAGTCTTCTTTAGGTGTGAGGGTAGGAGTGGACCGCAGCAGGCATAATCAGAACACCAGGAAAACAAAGAACAGGACAGGTGAGATGTGTATCCAGAAAGCGAGTGATCAGAAAAAGGAAATGGTGTTACGCCCAGGTTTTCGACCCAATTGTTTTAACTTGCTAATGCATCAGACACATTTCCTGGCGTATTGTGTTTTAAATAAAATAGGAGTGTCTTTCCCTGGCATTAGCTCATCGGTATGGTGTAAGGTTTATCTGTACCATACCATACAGTATATAGGTACAGAATTCAAGCTGCACCACTGTATCGCTTTGGTAGGGGGACGGACAATGGCCAAAATCACGAAGACTCTCTCACACCAAATAATGAAGATGAAAAGAAACGGGAAGTCAACACGGGACATTGTACAGCAGTTGGCTTCGATGGACATCTTCGTTTCTGAAAGCACAGTGAGACGGCATTATAAAGGGGAGAGGAGGCAAAGAGAATCTAAACCAAGGACGATTCAAAGGTAAATAAATTTCTAAAAATACCTTTCTTGCATGTAAATACAACTACGCACATTGTTTTTAAAACTAACTGCTGATCTCTTTTTTTTCAAGTCCTATTGTGCGAGCTATCGACAACCTGACCGATGAAAATGATGAGCTACCGGCGATGCAAGTCCAAAGACGGCTATGGGCTGACCTCGGTGCGAATATTAGCCCGACATCGATAAGAAGAGTACGCAGGAGGCTTGGATGGAGATACAGAAAAACCAACACATGCCCGATGATAAGGCTAAAAAACAAAGAGGAAAGACTCAAGCAAGCGCTCCAATGGATTGAACAGGGGGAGGCATTTCAGGATGTACTTTTTACCGACGAAACAACAGTGGCTCTGGAACAGTTTTCCACAATGGCATTTTGCAAAAAGGGGAGATATGTGGACAAGCCAAAGCCCAAACATCCACTGAAGGTTCACGTCTGGGGGGGTATTTCTAGAAGAGGCCCGGGACCACTTCTTATTTTTGAAGGAATTATGGACCGTGTATTTTTTGAGGACGTCGTGGTCACACAGCATGCTGCCCCATATATCAGGGAGCAGTTTGGATCAAGGCACCGTCTCTTTCAAGACAACGATCCGAAACACACAGCAGCAAGGGCGAGGCTTATAGCAGAAGGAGTGAACTGGGTGAAAACTCCAGCCGAATCCCCAGATCTAAATCCGATAGAGATGGTTTGGCATTCGTTGAAAGACTACGTTCGGAAAACCGCTAAGCCCGCCACAAAGCAGGAACTGATCGATGCGATCTATAAATTCTGGGAGGAAGAACTGACCGAACAAAATTGTAACAATTTTATTAACAGGCTGTTTCGTGTTCTTCCTAGGATTGTTGACCGGGGCGGGGGACATTCGGGAATGTAAGTCTGGGAAAGACAGTCTGTCCACAAACAAAACATGTAAAAAAAACAATTACTTTTTGTCAATGGAAACCGGTGTGTGTGTCTCTCTCTGCTGGATGTCCCTCTCACTCCCTGCTGAATGAATAAAAGCATTTTATTAAAAACGCGTTTGCGTTTGTCTGGTATTTACTTTGGTCCCTTTTAACTGTTTTTCGATCTACTGTATTGCTTTGAGATGCCACTTTTAAAGGTGATATGTAAAATAAAGTTTTTTATTATTGTTATAGAGGAACATGATCAGATTTTCACTGGTTCAGAAAAAAAGATCTAAAGTGCTACACCTAACATTCTTAATTCGATATATTTAAAGCAGTGAACTACTGTAGGTGTAACATAACATTCAGAAATACAATCGAGAATAGTTTTGTGGTGTTTGTTTAGATGAAACGTTCCTAAAACGTATAACGTAACAAAATTAAAGACGATTAAAATCTGTAATCTTTCCACTTGTACCGTATGTCATCGGAAAGTTTCTGCTTTGTGTAAGGATGATACCAAAAAAGTAATCTTAAGTGGTGAGAAAGCTGTGCTCAATGTATTTAAGGGACTTAAAAGTTAAAGGAGATGCTTCATATTGCTTGACTAATTTTAAAAACTAGGTTATAAATGCAGACGCTCCCTCGGTGCCGCGCCGGGTGTAAATATCAAAATATACATTCGTCCCGGGCACAGGTCGAAGAGCGCCCGGCTGGGGTGCGCGGGGAAGGGCAGGACACTAGTTTAGGAAGGCGTACAGTCTGGGCAGGTATACTGTAGATTACACTTTTCTAAAACGTATTACAATCTAATCCTTCCACGTTTGATCCCTAAATCCCAAGAAATATAAATCTAAACTAGTAGAAAGCTATGCTGAATGTTTATTAAGATACTTAGAAGACAAAGATACTGTATCAACTTATGTTGCATTAGCCTGATTATGACTAAAAAAACACATATAATTAAACACGCGTTTGCGATTTAAATCAGAACACGATTTAAATCAATATAACTGTTTATATTGTAACGCATCCTGTCCAGCCTCCATTTCTTCTATAAAAATTTACTCTGTTACGCACACACACACACAATAGAAGAAGGAAGCAGAAGCAGGGACCGTTGTCAGAAGGGAAGAAGGTGACTATTCATTGTTATAAAAAATGACTTAGAATCGATCATGTTGCGATATTTTGAAATATAAAAGTCAATTGATTGTCCATGATATCGCTATTCTATTTTTTCGAAGAAATGTTTGTTAAAAGAAAAGTCCAGCACCAGCGGGATTTGAACACACAACCCGCGAGTTGTTAGCCAGGCACGTAGACCAGTAGGCTACAGGACAACTCGCATGAACAGGGAGGCGAAACAGCCCAACACAGCCCTGTCGCAGTACACGAATATAATCATATCGTTATTAAATTCTTTACTGTGGATACGCGATTCCATATTATATTAGCAGAAAAGCTTAAAACTACCACTTTTTCACACGCTATTTTACATGCTAGTTAAATTTAATTTATTTATATATTATATATTTATAGCTCTGACCAAGGGAAATGTCTCATTTTTTCAAAGAAATGTTTGTTTGTTGATTGTTATCAAAAATGACTTAGAATCGATCATGTTGCGATATTTTGAAATATAAAAGTCAATTGATTGTCTATAATATCGCTATTCTATTTTTTCGAAGAAATGTTTGTTAAAAGAGAAGTCCAGCACCAGTGGGATTTGAACACACAACCCGCAAGTTGTCCTGCGAGTTGTTAGCCAGGCACGTAGACCAGTAGGCTACAAGACAGCTCGCATGAACAGGCAGGCGAAACAGCCCTACACAGCCCTGCCGCACTACACGAATACCGTTATTAAATTCTTTAGATACGCGATTCCATATTATATTCCCTTTTAATCAAATTCTAAAAGTATGCTTGTTGACTCCGATATCGCGTTAGTTAAAGACTTCGATGCTTAAAATGTTTAGGGAGAAATGGAATACTGGTGTGTATTTTTTTCTTTAAAGTACCAAGACCAGCTATATACTGTATGTTTATGTTCCAGAATTAATATCGTTTTTGGCCTTCACACGCGTTACAGTATGCTCCTATTCTTTTTATGCTCAGCTACTAAGATTTCCCTTCAGTGGTAAAATTCAATATCTACAACGGGCACAGCAAAGACGTTTACCGTAAGTCTTTCTACGACAGACCAACGGACCACGAGTGCCCCTGTCGGTCAACCAATCACGTACTGCGGTGCCGCGCGTCATCTTGCGTCATACTGAGCGACGTCACCTGCGGTACGTGTCTGTAACGCGCACTTTGAATGGCTGCATCTGTAGTACTAACAACGGTGTCAGCTTTCTGCAAAGTGCAGATTAAATGTACATATAATAACTATAATGTATATGCTCTTTCTATTGATCTATATCCATTTAATAAACAAGGATGCATATCTTTTATGTTTATTTTTTAGTTCTTGAACCATGTAGTGTATAACCAAGACACAACCTTAATGGAGTTAATATAATTCAAGAAATTACCAATGCAATTTGGCAAGTGAAATAATTCCATTCTCTTGCAGTTGCAGTTGAAATATTAAAAATGCAACACAGGCATAGGCAAATTTAGGAAAGTCATGACCTTTGAAATCATAATTTCATGGATAGGATGATCTCTTAGGATGAATATGTTGATCTCTTTAAACCATCCAACCATTTTCTAACGGCTCCCTCTTCTAATACAGGGTTGTGGGAGGTCCCAGAGCCCAGACTGGCGAGCAGCAGGCATAAGGAAGGATATGTCCCGGATGGGACACTAGTTCATTGCACAGACACAAACATACACACCAGGGCCAATATCTCAGAAGCCAATAAAACTACCCATATGTCTTGAGACAGAGAGAAAACCAGAGCAGTCAGAGGAAACCCAAATGAATACAGTGAGAACATATAAACTCAGCTCAGATAGCATCCCCGGATTTCAACTCTAGGCTCCAGCAATGCTAACCGCTTTGCCATTTTGCTGCCTTTAGACCCCTTTAATTATTGTGGTAATGTTACCAAATCCAATCATATATTCAAGTGAAATTAGATTGTAAAAAATAGATGAAATGCAAAATTCTCTGCTTTTGAGAATATATTGATGAATTCAGTATAAGGCACATTTCATGACTCTTAATAGATCAATTTAATAACAGTCCGTGTTTTCCTTTTGATATCAGGTATGTATCTATTTTCTCGTAAGCACGTACTGTATATGTCCATTTTGATTTAAATGCACATCAATACCCAATTAACATGTACTGTAAGTTGCAATGCACTGTAATGAATCTACAATGACATTTAAAATGTCACTTAAAAATATATATTTTCTTGTGATTTAACTTTCAAAGGTTATTAGACATTTAGATAAAATGGAAGAGATAAATTAATGCCTGACTATGCCATTATTTGGGAGATACAGATTTGCTCCATTTTTAGAGCATAGTAAGGGGAAACAAACAAACGACAAACTTGCATTGCAAGTCATGTCGGGCATTTTGTTGACTAAATGTTATAGCTTGGTTCACTTTGTCAATATAATAATCTGAAGAAATAGTCAACTCTGCTGTGGTTTGGTTGTGATGTTACAAATGCCATGAAAACATTCATGGGTCATTGATGCCTAATAGCAATTGTGTCTTGTGCCCTGACATGTATTTTAAACCTACAAAGCATCAACTAACACATATGATTCACAACTATTTATAGGAAAGCTGTCCAATAATTCTGCAAAGCCAGCAACAACTCAACATAAACATTGCACCCTATACCATTGATACAGCAAATCACATTACAGCAATTATAGCAAAACTTTTTTTTAAGATTGGTAAACAATTAGGAACCCATCAGAAAACCTCAGATTAAATATTGACTCATCTGAAACAAATTCCCATCTCCTACAACCAAGGCTCTTTTTGATCCCTATACAAATTGATGTCGATTGTGGGTTTCCTCTTGGTGCTTCAGATTCCTCCCACCAAGACATGCTGGTAGATTAATTGGCTTCTGTAAAAAAGAATGGTCAGGGTGAGTACAGTGTGTGCGTTTGTGTGCCTTGAGATGGATTAGAGTCCCATCAAGGTTGTATCTTGCCTTTTGCCCAATGCTTCCCTGGTTAGGCCCAGGCCACCGTGACCCCGATTTGGATAAGTGGTTATTGAAAGTGATGTGATGAAATATTTGGCCTTGATAAAGGTTGAAAGATCTGCATGGCAGATCTTCTGACTGTTATTTTGAAAATTGATCTGTTTTCAGTTTCAACGGCAGTATTGGATAATGGTCTGGCAGATTGAAACTTGGTTCAATCATAGTGGTGTTAAAAGTGCCTTGAGGACACATTATTATTTTCTTTAGGAGCATATCATTAGATTTTTTATTTAGTATATTTATTTGAGCTACGCTGTGATTCGCTGAATGCAGAAATAAGATTTCAAATTGTGAAGACAAAACCCATAATTCTAATTAGCACGCCAGCTATATGTATTTCAGATTCCTGAGAAGTAAGTGTACTGTTACGTTTTACAGGGCTTGATTGCTCCTGGAGTCATTGTCTTTATAATATCTCAGAGTTCTTGTAGATATATGTGTGTGGCAACTATTTAAGAAATATACAAAGCAGTTATTAAAAATATTTTAACAGTACAAAATTAATGTGAAATAAAAATTAAAAAGATTATCTGTATTGCCCATGGAGTTTTTTTTACTATAGAAAAGAATAAGGTCCCTAATCCAATGAAAAATGGAGGGTGGGGCAGATTGCCTGAAGTGATAAACGTGCCAATTAGAAATCACGCCAATGGTATTGAAAAAACAGGGTGTTTGACAGCAGTTTGGTTACTGATACATCATTGGGCACTACACCAGAAAGTGCTATAATACTGCTGGAATTCAAGGTGACACCCAACATCTAGGTTAAAGTGGAAAAAGGATCCATCCAGAATGAACACAATTTGGGACAGCTTCAAAACATGTCTATTAGTGACACTAACACATGTTTGCATCTGTCATTGGATATATGTGCACCTGGATAAGGCTGGCCAAATGTTACCTTTAGAAAGGTGGAGACAGTGGAGGAATCTGAATTGTATGCATGTATAACTGGGATACAATGACAAGGAATGACAGGAAAAAGAAAGGAAGAAAAGTCATTGATCCTGAGAATTTCCAAAAGCTTTACATACTGTAATAAAACACGAGGATGGATAACATCCTAGGATAGCACACTAAATATATATAATACCCTATCACAGTCCTTTTGATTGAGCTCAAATGTGTGCACAAACTGAGTAACAGATATTCTTTTCTAAATTAAACACTGTTATAGTTTTCTTGTTCAACATTCACTTGAACTAAATCACAAATTTGAACAAAATCCAAAATTCTCATCACAAACATTTTTTTTTGTGTTAAAACATTCAAGACTGACTCAGGGGGGAAGATAAGAATTTAATTCTGAAGAATAAAAACATACAGTACATAGACCAAAATAGCACCTTATACTAAAAACAAAGGGAATATCAGAATATCAGAAAAATGTAAACAGAGGTGTGCGAAATACAAATCGGTAGCACAAGAAAGCTGACAAAGGGATACCCACAATAGGGGTCTACAATAGAGCCTATTGTTGTTGTTTTTTGTAGTGGATGCGGCTGCAGCCAGTACAGCATAGTATAAACATCAGCAACCCAATATAGCCATTCACCACGAATGCAAACATTTTTCAAAAGAAGACTCATAAAGTACCTTTCTACTCCAGCTGGACTAGAAATAATACTAAATAAATATTTGAAGAAGCTTTTAGTAATAAGACTAGAACACAAGGAAACAGAGGAATTTTGGAATCATGTTAATCTTAACAGCATTAAGGTATGCTGCAATTCAAAGATGTAAATTGGACCAAATGCTATTTTATCAAGCAAAAGTACAAAATTCCTTGGAAATAGTTTGGGGAAATGATATATGGCTGTGAGCCAGATGTAAGCAAAATTGCCCTGATGAAATTGGAAGAGAATAAACTATACAAAAAGTTTTTGAACAGAGGTGGAATTAAATTAAAAGAGGTCTGCTTTGCTCACAGTTGGTTTACACTTTTACCAGGCATCACCAGTAGACTGAATATGTGGAAAAATGAGAGGATATATAAAGATTTATGTCTCATTATAGCCTACTTAGTCAACTACAGGTAGTTGAATACCACACAAAGATATGGAAATTCAAGAAAGGAGAAGTAACATTCAAGGCTCATCAGACACTGAAAATTGCTGCTGCCTCTCTCCCTCTCTGTCCTTCTACTCTAAATACTCGTTTCCTTTATCTTTCGCATTTGTTTTCTTTTTCTGCTTTGTTACTTCGCAACAATGCCCTATTTCTTACTAATTTCTCACCTGAAACCATATTTTTCAATCTGATTTCTTTGTCATTTTTCCCTTTTCTAAAACCCACACCTTCCATCAATTTAGCAGTTTGGGACTACAAAAAATGTCTGCTTATATCTCCTGTCTTGGACAGGATTTCCTTGTACTTATAAAAAACCTGGATCTCAACTGACACTTATGCTACCCCACAGCTCTCCTCTCCCTATCGTTCTGAATGGGGTAGTGGTTCTGGACTGTGGCTATTTTTTCTCTGGCTCTTCTATATCTTGACCATTTTCTCCTCTCTCCATATGTTACCACTCTTTTTGTGTTTGCATAGTAAATTCTACTTGATTTGTTGTCATTGCTCTCTAGCACCCTCTCACACAGTCCTCTTATTCATTTTTTTACTTCCTTTCTTTACCATCATGTTATACAACATCTAGCCCAGTCCCTGATATTAGTAAATGAAGAAAATCATAATGTCCTCTTGGCAAGCTAGAGCCACCTACTCTTTCTCACTTTTAAGTCCCATAGTACCTCCACAGATGTGTGACTGAGAGAGAGATGTGGCTCTTATTGGCAACTCTGAAACCTGACGTATCAAGAAATGCTCTGGCTCTAGGATTTTCTGTGATCTAGTTTTAATGGCAATCACATTGGGCATCTCAGGACCAAAAGGTTAGTGTTTTCTGTTTCAGTTATGTGATGTACAACAGCTGTTATCTAACTCTGGGGAAAGAATGTTGAGGAATTAGTTTTGTAACAGTTCTATGACACTGCCATATAATAATAATTCCTTACAACTATATAGTGATTTTCTGGACACTCCACTCAAAGCACTTTATAGGTAATGGGGACTGCCCTCCTCAATCACTGTGCAGCACCCACCCAGATGATGCAACGGCAGTCATAGTGCACAGTATACATCAGCTATAAGTGGGGAGAAGAACAGAGTGATTAAGTCAATTCATATACTGTATGGGGATTATTAGGAGACCATGATTAGTAAAGGACAGGGGGAAACTTTGCCTGGACGCCAGGGTAACAGCCCTACTCTTTTTGAGAGCCACCCGGGGATTTTTAATGACTACAGAGAGTTATCAGTTTTACTTCTCATCCAAAGGACGGCGCCTTTTTACAGTATAGTGTCCCTGTCACTATACTGGGGCATTAGGACCTACACAGACAGCAGGGTGAGCACCACCTACTGGCTAACACCAGTTCCAGCAGCAACCTTAGTTTTTTCCCAAGAGGTCTCCCATTCATGTACTGACTAGGCTCACACCTGCTTAGCTTCAGTGGGTTGTCAGTTTTGAGTTGCAGGGTGATATGACTTCAAAATTCAAAAATGACTTAATTTCTTTTAACTTTGCTCATAATAATCTCGTTGTAGAGATACAAAACTGGATTTGAATTATTTCACTTTTTCTTTTCTTAAACAATTAATAGCTGGTTTTATTAGTACATATTCATGTACATATAGCATGTACAAACAAATCGTCAGTAGATGGATGTTTGTAGGATTTGATTATTAAGGGACTGTCTAAGTTAACTTATTTCAAAAGAGTGAAACAACATGAAACTGGAAGCCCTGCTGGAGTCATTTACAGCTCTTGACTATTCGCATAGATACATTTTGCATTACTGCCTCTCTGTGCCCATTTGGCACTGAGTACTCTTTCTCACTTACTCCAGAGAGTTTGTTAATAAAAGAAACCCACAAAGAAGGCAGTTTGGTTTGAAGGCCAGTTCTTTGTTCCTTTGAAAACACCTGGATCATGTTTTCTAGCACTATATTTAGATTCACCTCTAAATTTAAACCACCTGCCTCAGATCACACTTCCATAATTCCAAACATTATTCAAAAATGTGGCATCAAGGTAAACCAATATTGATGGAAACACTGAAGCTGCATATTTAAGCAGTTTAAGAAAATATAAGACTTAATTTTATGATCATCTGTGTTATATAAACATTTTTCAACAGTGGCTATTGAAGTCTAACCAAGTAGGCTGACTGTGTTGTTTTGTTCTATACTATTGCTATTGACTAGATACACAAAACAGACTGTGATATGGTAATAAAGTACAGAGAGAAATCTCTAACACGTCTTTGTATTCCATCTTGGAGTTACATTAAAATGTGATATCTCTAAATACTAATGATTTTACATACAGTACAGTCTACCTATTTGGCTGAAAGAGCAATTTCACATGAAATTTAGCAGGCAACTATTTTTATACATATGAAGAAAGCTCCAGAGTTGAAAAACTGTTTTTTTTATTTTTACTTTTCAGCATTTCACACTGCCAGCTCCACACTCAATGTTCTATTTTCATGTAAGACATTAAGCAACATGCATTGGCTTAAGCAAACAGTAATTGAAAGAGTCACCATATAATAAGGGACCAACAAAGGACAATACATAGTAGAATCTGCAGCTGAAAACTCATAAGGAAATAAGTAAGATTTATAAACATAATTACATATGTCCTTACAATTATTAATTATAATTTGTTTAGTATTTTTAGTGAACGTTATAGACAGGTGAAGGGAAACTAACATAATAATCATGGAAATGTACATCATGTAACAGAGCAGAGAGTTTTTCTGCACCATTTAACAGTAGGTTTGCAGCCCTATAAATTTTAATTATTTCTGTGGCTTGTGGCTGAATAACCAACCAGGGAATGTTTCTTTAATCAGAACTTATCTCTTTTCTCTTGAGTGTGATAATATTTATGACCTCTAATCCCTTACCTTGTGGATTATCAGGTTTATGCTTCAATATCTCACCTAACCATGATGTTCGATGGCTTTAATTTCTAACCTTACCTTTGGCTATGTTGTCCAACAATGCGATTATTCCTTTACATTAAATTCCTGTAGGGATTTACAGGTCCCTTCCAGAAAATGCTCAACTACCTGTTGAGGAACCAGAGTGATAGTCCCTTTGGTAACTGATTCAGGACTAGTTCATTTGCAACCTCCTCTTGCTGTCAAAGGTCTTATCTACTGCAGCATCCCTAACCCTTCATTTGCAAACCCAGAGTTTCTGGATGCTCACAGCCACCTACAGTTTACAGGGGAATTCTGACTGAGGTAAACCTACTCCCTTCCTCAGTTTAACTCCAATCCAACCTTGTCTCAAACTCCCAGCATTTGGAACGCTTCCCTTGCGGGAATGTAGAGAGGTACTAATCTCATGTTTTTCTCTATTTGAAACCTACTATGAACTACCAGATATGCCTCAATGTTATGTGGATTTTATTGCCTAACCTGTGGTGCTAGGATGGTATCTTAGAGAGCTGCTGCTCCTTTTCCCTAGGTTACACAGGGGCTCCTAAAATTTGGAGACAACTTTTGGGAAGAGATAACCTTTGCTCATCACTTTACTTTTTCTAACTTCTTTCAGATCTATGCAGCTACTCAGTCTCTCTTCCTGGATATCCTCTAACCCAGTCGGTCTGCCTCTATGACTGAGAACCTATTACCTTGCTCACCCTAAACATATTACGTGACACCTACACCCAGTTACTTTTCCCATACTCAAACTCCCTCAGGAGTTTGTAATATATAAGCTTTAAATTCCCCTAACACAGAACCCAGTCTACTTTTCCCCTACAGGGAAAAGCTCTGATTTGCTGAGATAAAATCAAACATTTTCTCCAGACCTTCTGTTAAAAAAATGTTTTTCATAGTAGGGTTACCTAGGACATGAAGCACAATGTTAGTGTTGTAGAAAGTCAGTGTCTGTCCAATTTTTAGGTAAAGTAAAAAAAAACTTTCTCACTGTTTCTGTAATGGAGAACCTTTAAATCCCTTCCAGGATTAATAACAAGCCAATTCTTAAACTTTAACCGACTTGTCCCTTTTGGTTACCCAGAGTGAGAGAACCCTATTTGTCCTTAGTACCCTAGTAATAGCAGTTATAAGTCCTCTTTCAGCTGGTCCCATTTAGCCAGGTCCATGCTACTACAACTGTTAGCTCACTAGTGGACCTGTCAAGACAACAACTGAGAAATGAGCTCCTAACACGACCGAGCTCATTTTGAAAGAAGCCATCCAACTGTTCCTATTCCAATTGACCTTCCTTTTACTCAGAATCTGTCAGATCTAAACAACAGCTCTCTGTGTTACCTGCTTTCAAACCAGTCTGTTCTTCTAAACGTGATATGCATAGTCTTTCTAAACAGATGAAAGAAAACTAGCTCCCACCTTCCACGAATGATGGTGTAGTCAGGTGTTCTCTCACATTTCCAGTTCTCTGTGTTCTGCTCCTCAAGCTGTTTCTATGCCTTTGTTATATCTGAGTATTAATAACCTGTAACTGCAGCCACAAACTGGGCTGCCTGCATGTGTGAACGTTTTATTTTGCTCTCATGTGAAAATGCGTGTTAATAATTCTCACACACATTTTAATTCTCACACACTCATTAATTTTTCTACAACATTCTTTCCATCCACACAACCTATTGTTATCTACTCATGTATATTTCACCATCTTTCCATAATGATTTATGTGTTTATTCCCTCATCACCATCATTTGCCTGATTTCAAAATGTAATGTGGTTTTCCCTACACATGCAGAAGATTTAATTACCTTATTAAGCAATAGAATATTGCTTTTTCCACTGGTAAGATTAATTTTAGAAGTTAAAATGATCATTAACATATAGTTTCAGAGACAGTCTGACATAGACCATCCAAAGACCATAGACCGTAGACATAGACATAACATGTTTTTCAGTAAGCTTCCCAGATACAGTAGCTTTGCATATTACCAGGCTGAAGTAAGTAACTTATCCTTATTTCAGTAGTTCAGTCAATAGTTAATACAATGTAGAGTACTTAATTAAGTAATTAATACAATGTACAGATAAAAATGTATTGGAAGTTTATTTGGAATAATTTAGCTGACTGAGGGAAAAACACCCTGGCTACAAGGACAAAGCTGACAGAAACTTCCCTTACTTTTGTGAGGAATATATGTTGCTCCAAGAGTAAAGATGGGATAGAGGAATGGACAAAAGATGTGTAAAGGGGTTCTCAGGATGCAGGAGAGCTGGAGAAGGTGACTCAGGCATTCACCAGACCTTCTGTTTCAAAAAACATCTTTTCATAGTAGGGATGCTTACGACGTATAGGAGAAAGTTAGTGGCACGGAAAGACAGTAAATGCCTGTCCTATTTTGTATCTAAAGTAAAAAAATCTCATTGTTTTTTGTACATTCACCTTCTTACCAAATTTGATTCAAGAGCTTGCACCTTAAGTTTATGCAAAGCCAATGTGTTTGTCACACCTTACTTTTCTTTTGTAATGTATTGGGGCATTAAATGCTAGAAATACAACAAACCATAATTTTCATGAAATATTCCCTTTGTGTTTCCCTTATTTCTGTGATTGGCAGCTGTATTTGATACTTTGTGCTTCACAGTACGTGGTGCCATCTTTTCCATCATGCATTCGCATATGCTTTTCAAACTTCACTGCTCAGTCACAACAAATATTATTGGTTATTTAAAAAGGGGTTAAGACAAGTGTTTTTGACATTTGTACAGAAGATTTAGAAGGACCAGGTTTATGTTTTTGGTCAGATCTAATACTTTTATTGGATGTTTAAATACAACATAGACATTTTTGACAAAATCTTAGCAATGATTACATTTAAACTCAATGTCACTGGGCTTCATATATTTTGAGATCTGGACTCTTACTACTGTTACAGTAATACCAATACTAGTTTAATCCAATAAACATTATACATTTTTCAACAGATTCACAATTAATTTAAATTAATCTACGACATGTAAGAAATTACTCAAGTCTTTCTACATATATCTGGGATCAACATTTTACACTAACCTCCTGTATTTGCACATCTTAATTCAGCCAAGCATGTGTAGGATGAGTTGGGTATACAGGCATATATACTATATATAAACTAGCTTTAAAACTTGCCAACTGCTGATGTGGCAGTTACATTACAGACTAAAAGGAGGATAATTTGTGTTATCTATGTGTAATGTGTCACAAATAAGCCAAGATATTGACATTTATGTAGACACACTGCATATTGATTTCATAGAGGTAGTTGAATTGAATGTATGATACTGTATGGCCCATATGTGTTACAAAGCATTTTTCAGGACCCTATGCAGACAGCAGAATCTGGAAGGGAGTGAACAGACATGGGGAGGAGACGAGGAACTGGGCTGGTAGACGTACAGGGGGGCGTGACGAAGGTGCGCAGATGCTCGGGGGGTGTGGTCCAGGCAAAAGTCCAGAGCCGGGTGATCCAATCCAAGATAGACATGACAAAGTTCAAAACCGGAGCAGGATCCGACGAAGGGTCAGGGAGATTAAAGGGGTAACGGGACCAGGCACTCCAAGTCCCGGAATCGGCTGGTTTGGGATGCCGATAGCAGGCCTATGCCCTTGAGCTGTGGACGTAGGGTGACTCGTGGTAGGCAGGCCTTCGGGCGTCCATGTTCCAATGCAGAGCCCAGAACAGAGTGAGCGTCTGGCTTTTTAAGGTGGGCTGGAACAGGGAGCAGGTGCACAAAATCAACTAAAATGTGATAGAGCCAGAGTGCCTTTAAAGGGGAAGGATTACCATCATGACAATATGCATGTGACTCTCAAACATTCATTCCAGAATCTTTTTTAGAAATGATGAAAGTCTTAAATATATGTAATAAACATAACTTAAGCGATGTTTCTATTCATTCCAGGTTTGTATGTCAGTGAATCAATCAAACATATGCAACTATTTTGTTTCTTATAGATACCTTTTTAAATATTAAATAGAAATTTCATAACTAAAATATATTTCTGCATTTTTTATAATGAACATTTTCCTTACAGTTACATCTTAATTAAATTGCACCGCTAAAACTGATGTATGCATAATGTTAAGAATTACTACGCAAAGGCAGTTGAATCTCACATACTTTTAAATATCTGAAATATCGTTCCTTTCAAGGGAATTACAGTATATTATGCTGAGACTAAAAATGAATAATCTAACATGTAGTTATTTCATGGACCATGGATAATGTGATTTAGTTCAATAAAGTCCTAAATAAAGCCAAATTCACTAAACGCTTTGCATGTGGGAATAGGTTAGAAAGTGCACTCAGGCTGTGCTTTTGAGTGTTTACATGTGCCAGTAGCACCAGTAGTATACAGTGAGTAATAATAATTCCCAATAAGTTGCTTAGAGATAGATTATGAGAACGGTTTTGAAGTCTTTCTACAGATTCCCAATAGGATTAAAGTCAGGAATATTTACTGTCCCACTAACAACACTTCCAGCAGAAACCATAGCTTCCCAGGAGGTCTCCCATGCAGGCACAGTACTGACCAGGCTTAACCCTTCTTAGCTCCAGTGGGTAGCCAGTTGAAATCTGCAGGGTGATATGGCTGCTAGGCTTTGGCCTTGCACTTTTTATTATTGTCCTGATGAAAGGTGAATTTTTGTCCCAGTTTTAGATTTAAAACAGGTGTTCCAGATTTGCCGGGACTTTGCTCCGTCTATATTTCCATCAGTTTTGACTAGCTTCCCAGTCCCTGTTAATGAGAAACAGAGCTATAACATAATGCAGCCATTATAATGCTTGACAGTAGAAAAGGTGTCGACTAAGTAATACATTATGTTAGTTTTGTGTCAGATATTAAGCTTTACATTTAGGCCATACATTTAGGCTAGTCCCTGCGTTGGATGCATCCCATTTAAGATAAATCCTGCTTTGCATCCATTGCTTTTCAGGATAGACTCCAGCTCCACCAAGGCCCTGACCTGGGTGAAGTGAAAATGGATGGATGGATTTAGACCACAAAGTTACAATTTGTTTGATGTTAAGACACAGCTAACTGAAAACAAAATCTGCGTCTTCCTGACAGGCTAGAAATCCAAACGCAAGAGCTCAGAGATCTCTGGGGGCGGGCAGAGAAAGCCAAAGCAATGAAGCTCAGGAGCCACCAGAGATGGCTAAGGAAAGATGTAAGTGGTGAATGGATATGGTGGACGCAAACTGGTACTGGGCAAAAGGTGAATGCAGTCTTTGGTGCTAGAATGGGCTGGGAGACTCCTCTGCTGTAGAGGAAGCTGGTAGTGGAATAAGAGCCACTGGTCCAAACAAGAGGCTGATGTAATCAGTTCAGGTTCTGATCAGGCTTGGGACTGATTTGGAAGTCTTCAAACAGAGAATACACACAGTACATGTACAGTACCGGAGGCATAACAGGGTTTAAATATGGAGGTTTGATGGATTGTCTACCCACTAATTGGTTGAAGGAGGATGAAAAAATCCTGCTAGAGTCTGTCTGAATGGCCCCAGGTGGAATGTGGCTTTTTGTGGGAATGACTGTCTGACCACAAAATCTGAAGCCACATGCTTGCAGTTTCACTTAGGTGCTTTTTCGCAATCCCTTTTACAAGACCCTCTGCGGAGTGATCGGGATATTTGTTGACGGGGATACAGTATTTCTAAGGAGTATTTGGTTGGCTTTATCTTCTTAATAATCAACTTCACCATGCAAATTTCAGGTCCTGCTTGCATCCTCCCACAAGCTCCCGACCTGTCACTCAAACTAGATAGGATGCCGTTCAATTAAGCCAGACCTTTTTCAATCAGGCTCCAGATCTAGTTACCAATCTCATTATTAAGAAACCTTATTTAGTTTCTTTGAACCACTGTATCGATGCATCAGTAGAGCCTCAATTTCTGTATGAGTGGTTTCATATCTCTAAACAAAAGTTTTTCTTTTGCTTCTCTGCTTCCCTGCACTGCGATACAGGGCTTCCTTTATTCCCATTTTTCTGGTTTCTTCTTTGTACTTCTTTTTCTGTTTTTGTAAACCATTCTTCTGGCATTGGCTCACCAGCTTCCCCTCTTTATTTTTCAGCTGGGAGCCCTGCTTATTTTTTAGACAGTTCATAGCAATCTGTTCAGTATCCAGCCCTGTATAATTCCCTCCTCAATCTCCTGATCCTGCTATCTATCATTGTTTGCTTATCATCATGAACAATGCACTGAAATCTGCACTTTGGCTTTGATCAATCATCACACTGTAGCGCAGTATACCACCAGCTGCAGCATAACAGCTAAAATAGATATTATGGGTTTAAACACAGAGGGTCTGCGCGGAAAATCAGAGCAAGCGCTCGAACTGTACCTGCATATTTCTGGGAGGTAGGAGGAAACAAGAGCACCCATGCTCTTATTAGCTGCCTGTCTTCACTTATGTCTGTCCTGGGCTTTTTCAACCCCACCACCTCTATTATACAGTAGACATTATAATGTGTGAGATTTGTCCCATCACTGCATCTGGGCTCCTTTTGCTTTCTACCACTCACCAGCAGCTGCTTGGTCATGTGGTTTTCCTCTGTACAATGCAGAAGTCCAAGCACAAATCCAAGTATCTGCTAGGCTGGAATTGACTTATTGTTGATCTGTTATATCGCAGATGGTAGTGTTAAGCTTTTGTTCCCACAGTGATACACCCAAGACAATGTGGAAGACATCTAATAACAAGGTTTAGAGGCACAGGGTTTGTCCTACTTGCAGAGCTACACTCTCCAGTCCATAAGCAAAGGTCAGCAAAATCATTGTTTGTGATGCATACCTTTGTCTTCATCTTGATCTTACATTGATACCACCACATAATGATCTGAAAGCTCTGGATGATTTACTAATTCCAAGCACTATTCTACTTTTGCACTATAGACATTGGACATGATGATGCCGTGGTACTCAGGTAATGACACCACATCAAATGACAGTAGATTGTAAAACGCTAGGGTTTCAGACTGTCAGACTGGTGATTGTAATGGGATACTGTGTAGGCAACACTGCCTTTATCTTGTTTTAATAGAGTTGATGGTAAACTTCATAGCCTGCCTGACAGTGCTTCTCCAATATGAACACCACTCCTTCATTCTTCCCGGGAGTTCGTCACCATGTTCATATAGTAAACATACTCCATGTCACTGATAAGCATCCTGAATATGAGCTTTTTCCTGTTTTGACTATCTGTGTTTAGAAGATATATCACATAGACCCTGTCTCTTATGTCCCTAAATGCAAAATACAAGTTGAAAAGTGTAAGGGTCAAAACTCAACTCACTTTGACATACACCAGAGATGATTTTGACCTCACAAGAAGTCTCCCAATGTCCACAAACTGCTGCTTTTGAATCTTGTTACAGTACTTTGATTATGGTTACCAGTTTCTCATGGATGGTACTGTAGAGGTGTACTGAAGGAAACAGGGCTTCATGATTTAAAGATTCATAAAATTTTATAATGTTGATGTACAATACGCGTGTGTGACTGGAGACTCCGTTTCCAGATCACCTGGCACTCGTGAGGTACTGTATCTACTCTAATGGTGTATTTATTGGAAACAAATTTATTTCAGAATTCTGATCATGATTTTGTTGAATTCCCTTTTTGCTTTGTAATGGAATATTCTAGGGGGAGGAGTTTTACCTAGAAAAGGAGCTTCTCAAGATAGGAGAAGAGAGATAGGAGGAGGGTGGTAGCAGTGTAGAGTAGGAGCTGCCTACAACAATCTATTTTTTCTAAATCAATTAATGTATATATTCTTGTACTATAGTTTTGTGTTTTTTTTCCTTTGGTTAGTTTGTATTTTTCACAGTGTTTGTTTTGGGGTTGTGGACTTTGGGAACACAGTTCCTCACAATAAACAGCTTTACACTTCTTTGCAAATGTGGCTTTGCCAGTAGGATTCTGAAATAAACTTGTCTCCAATAAATACACCATTAAAAAATCAACATATTATTAGCAAAAATAAAATGTCATTACTCCATTTATGTACATAAATATTTTTTAAGAAAGCACTACCCCTCTAAATGGTATCTTATAAATCGATCCACGCATGCGCAACCCTGGAACAGGCACTACTAAGCCAGCCCCTGTTGCCATGCCGAGGTTTGGGTCCTATAGGTTGCAGGAGAAACCATTTTGCCAGTGAGAAAACAAAACAAGGTTTTTATTGGAAACACATGATATAAACACCAATTGAACCATATATATTTAGTTCATTTTACTTATAAAACCAAGGAAACGGGTATTTGGTCTGAGTTTATGTTAAATTTTGACCATATGTGAACATCCTTACTTTACTCTGTGTGTGCACCCACAGAGCAAGCAAAGCTACCTCCAGAATTTCAAACTAGGTAAAGTTTTTTTACGTTTGAAACCAGATTTATCGCCTTTTTTTGGATATTGAAATGTTTGCAAATGTGTACTGTATGTGTGTGTACATGTAGATACCTCACGAGTGCCAGGTGATCTGGAAATGGAGTCTCCAGTCACACACACGTATTGTACATCAACTTTATAAAATTTGATGAATCTGTAAATCATGAAGCCTTGTTTCCTTCAGTACACCTATACCATTCACGAGAAACTGGTAACTGTAATCAAAGTGCTGTAACAAGATTCAAAAGCATCTGTTTGTGGACATTGGGAGACCTCTGGTGAGGTCAAAATCATCTCTGATGTGTGTGTCTAAGTGAGTTGAGTTCTGACCCTTACACTTTTAAACTTGTATTTTGCATTTAGAGACAAAAGAGACAGGGTATATGTGATGTACATTTTACATCAGAAAAACCTGCAATTTCAATAAGGGTGTGTAGACTTCTTATGTCCACTGTAGCTTCTATTCTGGTTCTTCTTGAGTCAGATAGTGTTATCAGATTTGTCTTTTCTTCCATTGTCTGTATCAATACCAGGTTTTTTTCACTGTGGTTAAGATTGTTTTACATGCAGACATTCCAATGCCTGACACAGTGTAGTGCTGGCCATCTTAACATTGACTGTGTCACAAGATGTTTCTATTTTAAGAAATGTTTCTGGTACTGTAATTTATATACGGTGTTCTACTAGAATACACGCTATATACAGTATATGTTTTTAAAGGAATGGGTATTTAAGACATTTGTCTTTCTTTACCTTTCTGTCATATTATTATTATAATTTGATTTCTTCAAGCTGCTGCCACAGATTACTTTACAGTCATCTCAGTAGTCAGATTTTGATGCTTATTGTATACTATGCAATATGTTGTACTTACAAGATGTACTGTACTGATCAGAATCTAGATCAGCAGATAAGTGAACAGCTAGAGAGCCGAGCAAAAAAACAAAAACAGAGGAACACAGTCCAAGGGCAAAATAAACAGGCAAAGGTTAAAACTAAAAAATAAAGGTAATGAAGGAAAAGTCAAGTGGGAAGCAAAGTTTAAAAGCCAGAGTAAACACAAGTAACAAGCAAGAGAGTAATGCAAAGGTAGAAGTCCAAATAACCAAACTCAGAAATGAAGAAGCTCACAGAAAATTGCCAAGATTAGGTAAAAACTCTCTAAGTCTAAGCATTGAAGTATCTCCAAGGCAGGTCTTAAAAATCATGTAGCAGGTACATTAAGGTTGGATTTATTTCCTTCCATACTTCATTGTTAGTGTAATAGCCTGACTGACAGGTCTGTTAATTGTGGTATTTTCAGTGCAGTTGGCAACCCTACAGTGCAATCTCATTAATTAGCTCTACATGATAGACTATCAGATGCTTTTTGCTCTTGCTGATAATTTTTAATGCATTATTTATCCTGACAGTGGTTTTATGAATTTATGTCATCACAGCCTTTAATTAGGGGATATAGACATGAACAGTCTATTTTGAAAAAGAAAACAAGGCCTGATAACTTTTGCTCTATTTATACAGATACATTTCTGTCAGTTTTATTATGTTATACCCTAAGGAATACATTAATAGACATAGTTTAAATATATTTAAAGCTGATTTTCAGTTCCCAGATTATTTGGATAATTGTGCTGCAGGTACTGACATAACTGCAGAATATGAATTTATCAGAAAGGGAAGACTGTGCAACTGTCTTCCTGAGATATTGCATATTTTAGATAATGAAAGGCGTACAGATTTCCTCCTTTATTTAGTGATGTTAAAACTGAATATATACTGAAACTAATTAATTCAATTTGCCTGGAAATTGGGAAGGAAAAATATAATTTTCTGTAATTAAGTCAGAGTGATTTGACTTTTGGAGCAAGGTAGACATGTCTTGGGAGCTCCAGTTTGTTGGGTGGGATATTTTTGAAATAGAAATCTTTAATTATATAAGCAGACTGCCCTAATAGAACATAATTCTGATGCTTTTACTTTTCCTTTCATTAAAGTATTTTCACTTCTTGTGTCACCATTGGAGGGGACCAAGCTTTCTCACAGGTTCAGTAACTTCTATTCCACCACCACAGCCCTTTTAGCCTTCCTATTTCTTGCCATCATATATGAATATGCAGGAAACATATATTTTACAAAAGTGTTGAAAAACATATTCCACCTGTGGTTATACTTACTTTATTTAGTCAAATTGTAAGTTGAAATATCGACTGAGTTTGAAGCCTTCTAGTTCTCATCTAGTGATCCCGGAAGTGAGGAAGGAGTAGTTGCCTGATTGCCAATAACCACTGGAGGTAAGAAATGATTACTTATTATCACTCTGGTCTAAAGAAGGGGAAGGTAATCCTATACTATAAGATGTCTTCCTCTGACGGTGGGGATGATGATGCCAAGGGGTATCTGCAGTAGCTGATGAGGGTTGTTCTGCCATAGCATTCTAATAAGCCACAAGATGAAGTGCCCTCTGAGGCAGTGATAATTTGGAGATGGCTGATTGTAATTTCCTTAAACCTGGTTGAAGGTCATCCTTCATAGCCTTTTAGGGACATTAGTTCTGAGAAGACTGACCATCTTGTCTGAATCTACTGCCCTATCACAAATAAGTTTAACTACTTTTAAAATAAATTTCTTGGACATTGTCTACAACAATATAATTTATAATTCAATCACCAAATGCTTGACAGTAATTATCCCCACAGAATGCACATGACCCATCATTGATGCCATGATTTTTTTTTCTATTTCCACTCTTCTTAACCAGAGTAGTCCCTGTTCCCATGTGACAGTCTTGTTAAAAGTTGACACCAATTTTGGTCTCTAAAAACAGCATATGGCTAGCCAAACCACAGCTAAAATGTTGTTGGAACTTTGTTGGTAACTTCTACATTCCCTTCCTTGAATCATTTTTTGACATTCATATCGAGCCTGATATTGCTCTGATGACGCTGTGGAGTGGCAGCTAGGGCTGCTGCTGACAAGGTCAGGTCTTTAATGCACTATACTATTGATATCAGAGAGGGGTGCTGCTGACAGGGGAGCAAGAGGAATTTGTTGTGTTTTGGAGAACTATTGTTCCACTCAGAAAAAATAAAATGAATGAGGATTTATTCAAAATAAAGCGTTATGCAGATATACATTGTAGCATAAACACCAGCTCCCAGAAGACTGGTCTGAAAGTTAAAATAACAAAAACAAAGATGATTAATTTGTAGTCACTCACCCAAGCTGGGCAGTTAGTGTGTGTGCTAACATGTACAAGTTGATCCCAGGGAGAGCATTTTTGTGCAGTCTTTGTCTGAGGTGGTGAGAAGCTGTTCTGCACCTCTCATGTCATCTTTCAACGCAAACTGCTGTTCACTCTCTAGAGATGAAGAGCTAGCCTTAACTGCTTAAAAGCTTCCTGAGAACCCAATGAATATTCAGGACAATCTATATTTGTGAAATTGTTGAGCAGCGAAGAGTAGATGCCTGTTTAGGTACAGGATTAGGTATGCTTTTAGACAATTATTATTATAGAGATCTAATTATATTTATCTGACTGTTAAACTGTATCTCTTCGATGCTAAATTAGAAATAATATTGCTATATCTAAACAATATGCAAGATGAAAGTTAAATCAATTACATGGAAGGTGTATGAGATTTCCACAGATGATTTAGATAATTCTTATATGATAATGCACAATGATCTGAAATAAAAAAACAGGAGAGAAATGGATTATTAGATCACCAAAAGAGAATAAGTATTAATAGGTCAATTGTTAAATGAAGAACAGGATTACAAAAGAAGCTATATTTTAATCTCTTAGGAGTAAAATATTTTTTCTTTAGAAAAAAGGAAAGGCCCAGAATACAAGGCAAGGATAACCTGGGAATAGGTACTTTGTATTTGCCCAAGTATTTGCCCAAGATGAAGAGCTTTGGTCAGAGTCTATTTAAAATTTTTTTTTTCAGCTGGCACAAGCAGAATTACAAGAACTAAAAAAAACTGTTATGACAAAAGGACATAATCTGGAGTATATTTGTTTGCATTTAGTCTTCAGACTTATACCTGGAATACATGTTTTGTCTTCACAGCGATTTCCAGTCAGGCCGAAAGTCGACTTCAAATATCACTGTATTGCCCGACTAAGGTATAACCAAGGCTGTTGTTAGGCAACAAAGAAAAAAAGGACAAACATTTTTGTATGACACAGTTATACAAAAGATCTTTAAAATAAAATACCAAAATCCAAGTACTGTATGTATTTTTTTTTCTAAATGTGCACTAAGCATTTAATTGCAGGAAACCTTACCACAGTTTTCCTAAGTTAAAACCACGGCTAATGATAATTAATGGACTAGGCTGCTGCAGTGGTAAACCAGGCTCCAGAGCACTGGGGCGAAGTCAGTTTTGAGATGACAGGACATGTCAGTTAAAAGATTAATTCAGATAAAATCTCCCCCAAAATAAGTCATGTCTGTACAGTCTCCTTTCTCTAAATCAGAATAAAAAAGAGATATACTGTATACTAGAGCAATATAGCATTACAACTGTAGTGTTTCTGTGATATACAGTATACTATACATTCGTTCAATTTTATGACAGGTGGGATTATTGAAATTTTGAAACAGTTGTAATACTTGATTGTCTCTTATACTGGTTATATCAAATCTTGTATAATAAATCTACCAGTTCCTTAACAGTAAGAATAAGTATCATATGGGCACTATCTCTGTAGTCTGATTGTCCAAACAAAAAAAAATGTTTGTTTCCAGACTATTCACTATTGTAATCAAAATAGATACCAGCAAAAGCCAAAAGATTTATTGGCTTAGTTTGTTTTTGCAATACAGTTTTACATAACAACATTGGACATTCCTATGTACTTAGTGTTCAGTCTTTTTCTAAATGTGCACATTGGTTTTTATTGTTGCAATGAGTTTTATGTTATTAATCCACACAAGAGTCTACTTCATGAAACTATTGCATTAACATTTTTTTAACCTTTAATGACCAATAGAACTAAGTGTAAATGTTAGTTTGGAGATAAAGTAATAAAGCATGTCTTATTTTCAGAACCTATTAGATTGATAAATTACATTCTGTATCTCAGTTTCCAAATGTTCTGATGTATGATGTTACTTTAAAAGAAATGGTCTGGGTATAATTCTTAATGACTTATGTGTTTTTCTTGAGAACTGCAATCAAGTAGTCATGTCTGGTCTGTCCTTTATCACACTAATTTCCCTTAGTTGCAGAAATCATGAAAATAATACCAGTTCTATAAGAAATGGTCATAGGTTGAAAATTATTCCCTAATCATACTACATGTAAAATAACCAGACATTTAACTGGCAAGCAATCTTGGTATGGACTCAACCAAATGAAGATAAGTGAGATTAGCTGTCCCACCTTTGTGAGCCAAAATGAGTTATTATCATGCAGGTTGGGAAGATTTTACTGCCTGTCAGGCAAATCTGCCTTGACAGGCTACAGTGCAGCCCTACTGGCAAGCAGATGTGAAAGTACTCCCACAGAAGACTAATTAGTGCAAATAAGTACTTTGGAGCTTTCCAGTGCTTTGGCAGTAAGAGTAAAGAAACATGAAAAAATCTAAACTCTTGATAAAATATGTATGTATTTTTAATCAAGAAACCCAACAAGAAAATGAGAAAGAAACAACCATCTAATCATTCAAGAGCTGTTTCTTTATTAATAAAGCTCAGAAAAGTTATTATTCTTACTCCAAACATTTTATTCAACTAGTGACAGTCAATCTTTAAAACCCACTCTGATGCATTTACTACTTATCTAAACAGATGAAGTTTCCTGGAACCTAGAATCAGTTCCAAAGTATTTAAACTGGGTAGGTTAGCCACTGGATTGTAGTTGAATATGGTGTGCCTTGCAGCAATTATGGGATGTTTTATGTTACAAATTCTTAACAAAAGATATACCTTTAAACAATGTCATAATTATGGGACATTTGAACTACAATGCTAAGTAATATGTATTTCTCATCAGTGTATAATATTTACAAATAAACTAAACACTGACTATTGTATATTTTCTATGGGAATAATTTGTTTTACAATGTGTTTAGTGGTTAGATTGTCATTTCACTGTTTTGCTCTAATAAGCCTTATGACCAGGTGTTTCTTTGGTCTGTGAGGTGACAACATTCCCTCGAGCCCCAGAATGTATCTGATTGCTTTAGGTATTACTAGTTTCAGATCAGTAATATATTTTCTATAACATGATGACAAAAATAAAAAATCAGTCTTTTCTGGTACATTACACAATTTTAACATAACATTGGCATATTTTTTTAATTCTTTGCCTTTAACTATAAAGCCTTGCATTTTCTTTCCTATTTTAATTGTTACCCCATAATATCTAGAGGATATACTGTACCTGTAAATGAAATGTAAATACAATAACTAAGTCTTTTTCATAAGTAACTCCTTCTATCCCAGTGTTTCCTATTTTGTACATCTAGTTTACGTTACTGATATGCAGTCCCACATTTTTCTACAATAAATGCCATCAGCCAGATATTTGCCCATTCTTAAATTTTACAGCTTTCTAAACTTTGAAGGATTCCAGCAACCAAATCCATTACCATCTGTGTTTCTTCAAGTGTACCTTTTCCAAGCAAGGGTCAGACCCAAACTGCTGGTTGAAGTTGATATGCTAACCTCCCTTCTTCCTCAACCTGTCCTAATGACACCACACCTCCACAGAGCTCCTCAACCACCCCTCTAGGGCTACCTTCTGCTCCACTCTTTATGTCCATCCTTTTTCTCTCATACTGTATGTCTCCTGCTGTTCCCACCATGAATGAGAAAGAGAAGTGTAAAAAATAACAAAAATATTTAATTTTCTATGATATTTTTACTGTATCTTGCCAGAAATTGACTTTACCATAGACCATTCCGTTGGTTCTCTTTCTTCCAATACTTAACCTGCACTGCTTGCATTCACTCTTACTCTAACCAGTCATTTGTGGCCAGCTTTTCAGAAGTCATATTGCAGTATCTCTTCCCCCGTACACTGTTTCACTTTCTCAGATCTTTGTTCTCTAGAATATTGCACCTGGAACTTTTCACTTGTAGATTACTTCAAATCCATCACCATAAACTCTACAACAAAATCAGGTTAGTGAGTCACCGCTGTGTTGCCAGCCACCTAACTAAGGCAGATTCATCTCAGAAAGCTTTCCAGCCATCCCTTTGGATTGGCGCAGTGTCACTCACTGTTCATCATGGAATCTTGATCACCACAATTTGAGCACTGGTCTTCTGAAGTTACAGAGCTTCCATAAAATCTAAAGCAAATCCGCTTTATGAATGCCGACCATTTTCTGCAGTGAAGGATTCAGTGTTGCTGGGTTCTCAATCATTCCCCTCCCCCAGTAGAGCAATAAGAGCAATTCAGTAGTGTGGTCAAACTGTAATTAAGGTGATGGAGGCATTGATCACATGGTGAGCTTTATTGGGGTAACTAACCTGGCTGAGGAACATAACAGCTCATTTGAATGGATGGTACTTGTGGAAGCTTTCTCTCCCCTTTAATGAAGGATGAGTGAGGGAGTTGCTGCAAGGGCGGATATGGAATGGAGGGGGGGAGCACAAATTAAATGTATGAGTAAGAAGGAAGAATTATATGTATACTTAGGTAGGTGGAAATAGATTGAGATTAGAGAGTCAAACTTTTTTTAACTTTCAGTTAATGGTCAAACTCTAATTAAGGCAGAGAAGAGGCACAATTCACATAGTTAACATTATTAGTGTAATTCATCAGGTTGAGGATTATGAGAAGATTAAGAGAATCTAAAAGATTGTCATTCTCATCAGCCACATGAGTTACATTAATGAAGCTCATCAATCACAGCTCTTTTCTGTTTTAATTAGTTTGTCTGAAGTTCATAGTTAGAATTCCTAACAAGATTATTCATGGCGATGTTCTATTTGGTAGATATAAGCAGCTTTTGGCAAATCACAAGTTGACGGCAATTTAACCTTCAGTTTATGCAATTTGACTGTACTGTAAATTGTGGTGAGGTCAAAGTTCTGTTTGATCTTGGCTTTAGTAAAATAAAATAAAAAATAATGTGTGTTTTTATTTCTGTTTTGCACATACTGTATGTTTTTGTTTTGAGGTCATGAAAAGCATCTAAAAGTTTCCAAGTTAACAATTTTATAGTCTAATTTTGGCAGTTGGAAAGAAAGTATTGTAGAATAAACTGCATATTTTATTCAATTAGTTATTTTAAATATATGAATTTTAAATATTTTAACTTATTTTAATATACATTTTTAATCTATCAAAACTGTCATAATAATTTATGAAAACTTAATTTAAGTAAATATATTTTATGGAATACACTTTAAAGACTGATCCATCTATTGTGCATCAGAACAATGAGAGTCATGAACCTTTTAGTAAAGAGAGTACTGAGAGAAAAAAAGCATGTGTAATTTTAATTAAGTTACTTTTATTTCAGAAGAGTCAGGGTTTTGTTTTAAGATATATACAATGTCTTGCAAAAGAGTTCTGACCCATCCACACTTTTCACATTCTTTTGCTTAAAACTTGGAATCATATCACTTCGAAGCAGCAATAAATGTGTTATATACACAACCAACTCCATGCAGCAAAAAATAAAAAGAAAGTAGTAAATAGACATATCAAAGAAAAATTGAAAAGTCACGATTGCATTATTGATTGCAAGTATTACAACACATTGCTGAGGCAAATCTAATTTAATTAGGTGTTCAAAATTAAATAGCCACAGTACAGATGTAGCCATTCAGAATGCATGTTACAACCCCGTAATGTGTTACAGCGGCTGCGCTTTACTGTGGTTTACTTCGTCATTGTGATTCACTGACCAAAGACAATCAATAGGTGGCACTTGTGGTGCGTAAGATGTTAGTGAAAAAGTGAGCTTCCTTCCTTTTTTATACCTTTTTATATCCACTTAATATGCGATATTAATATGGAATAATATAACTTGAAAAAAGATTAATACAAAATGTTTCTGAATATATCTGAACGTCAAACGTTAAAATAATGTTTATTTAGCTGGTTGTGGTAGAGAATTCCACTTCAGAACAACTGCATCTAATTAACATGGTCACCTGTGGTTATTTTGGATACCGCTTTGACGTGCTTATTTTAACTATATTTCCTGTCGTGACTGTTGCAATGGAAAATAAAAACTTGCTCAGAAAAAAATCACTCAAGCCGTATGACAATTTGGTTCAGCGGTAGCATTTTCACCTTATGGGTTAGAAGGTCCTGGGTTTGCTTCCTGACTGATATGCTAGATCTACTTTTAAAAAACAAAGAAAATATTACTTTCTGTAATATTTAAATAAAATAATATGCATACAATATTTTGTATATCTTTATTAATTATATATACCACAATATTTATATGTAATTATTTTTGAATTATTAGTAATACATGAATGAACATAAATGAGCAGGGATTGAGTAAGGAGTTGCGTCAAAATGCGTAGGCTGCATAGAGGTTAAGTTTCATTCAAAAGGAAAAGAGACTGTGGAACCTTCTTCAGGTGTGAATACTGAACAAACGTGTGTTCTAATGGGGACAACGGACAATGGGGGGTGTGAAACACAGTTCTGCTGTCCAGATAAGCCCATCAATCCCCTTAATGCCATGAGGTTTCAGCATGAAGTTGCAAACACCAAAGATTGGTGGTATTATGAAATCAAATTAAAAATGTGTTTGCATTTCCCTTGAACACAGGGAAGATTTTTTTAAGAAACTATTCTAGATTACATATTTTCACAACTCCCTTTCCTGAAAAACAAAAACAATCACAATGCCAAAAAAATTCCTTCATGCAACTAACTGGCTACACTGAAATAAACTAACATAGAAAAAAAACAAATCAAATACTTGCCCAGCTGTCCAATATTACCCCCCATAACATCAATAAAACCAAGTACCACTGCCTGACAACTAACAAGATTCTAAAATATTATTTTATTATCAGCAGACCACAACTCAACAGCTGAGTTCAACCCTTCCTCTTTTGGAGTGTCTAGGAGCATCCTCCAAACTCGTGGGGCTCCATTGTTGATGAATCATTGACAGGACAACTATTTACCAGCCAGTCACCACGCTGGTCCCAAACAGTCATAGAAAGGAACACCCACAACCCAAACAAACATACTTATTCCAATTAACAAACACGAAGGGACATAATACCCCTACCCTCTATAACAAACAAGTTTTGTTTAAACAAAATAGGCAGTTTCACAAGATAAAACTCAACTGTAACTCTTCAGGTTACAGAAAAAATCCCCCAAAGCGAAGCATGTGATTGGCTACAGCATTCTCTGTGCCCTTCTAATTTCCAGGAGTCACTCTGTAACATAAGTGATCAGCACATCAGTCATTCATTATGGTTATACATACAGTACAATGAAGAAAAGTCTGAAGGACAGTCATCACTAAAAACAACCAACGACTGAAGACTTGAGCCTAAATTAACCTCAGAATGCTCTTGCTGATCCTTCAGCTGGTTTACTCTCTGGTGGTCAAATGAGCAGTATAACTAGTTTTCTTAAATTACCAAAGTTGCTAAAGTATTTGAGCTTCGACCAAGCCAATATAGAAAGTAGCAGAAAAACTGAACAATGCACTGATCTCGACCTTTTTCCAGTAATCTGTCATAAATCTTTTTTTTCAGTTCCACTACTGCAGAGCAGAAGAACCAAACTCTTGTTTTTTATTGTACTGTTTGTGTTTATTCATTCTTAAATATAGAATGATGCTGCATGGTTTTAAAGCCACTAAAATATATATAATATTGTATATTCTGCCTACTGTCCTCTCCAACAGGATCCTACCACTGACTACGAGAAGGAAGTGGTATCCACTATCTCTTTTTATCAGCAACCAGAAGCTCCCCCAGGGGGGGAACTGTCTCATCGTTGAATATCCTCCGGTATCCCAATTCTATCTCCTTCCCAAAATCCACAAACCTGACACCCCTGGACGCCCCACTGTCTCAGCATGCAATTGTCCGACCACACTCATCTCTGCTTTTCTCAACAGCCTTATGAGACTGCTGGTTGAAATGCTTCCTTCATATATCAAGGATACTAATCACGCCCTCCAACTTTTTAATGATTTCCAATTTCAGGGTCCAGAATGCTACATTTTTACCTTGGATATCACATCTCTCTACACCTTAATTCTCCACCATGACGGTCTTACAGCCCTCAAGTACATGCTAGACAAACGCACAGTGCTTAATCCACCCACCCACACTCTAGTGCGTCTTGCGGAATTGGTTCTCACACTTAATGCATTCTCATTTAATATCTTATAAACTGTATCAGCGGGTTAATGAAGTTGCCATGGGCACCAGGATGGGACCTAGCTATGTCAATATTTTTGTCGACTGGGTAGAAGAATGATTCTTTGCTTCCTACACTGGCTTTGTCCCCTACCTCTACAAGCAATGCATCAATGACTGTGTCAGTACTGCTATATGCTCTAATGACCAGCTAGAGCACTTCCTTCATCAATTTACTAACTCACCCGTCCCTCAAATATACAGTTAACATCTTGCACTATTCTTCCATTTCTAGACATAAATTTATCTATTAACCATCCATAACTCTCTACCTTGGTCTATTACAAACCCACAGATTCACACAGTTATCTCCTGTACAGCTCATTTCACCCACTCACAAAAAACTCTCTCCCTATTTCACAGCGCCTCAGGCTACGTTGACTCTGCAGTGATGACATGGATTTCCAGACCCAACCACTCAAAATGCATTCATTTTTCATCAACAGAGGACACCCCACCCATGTTATCAATTGGGCCCTCACCCGGGCCAAAAACAGCCCTCAGATCATCAACTCAATCAGGAACTCCCAGTCTCACAACCGCATTCCTTTGGTGCTTCCCTACTACTCTAATACACTTTCTACCCCCAGAACCATTATGAACAACTACTCCATTTTACAGGACGATCCCTCCATCGGTTCCCATTTTTCTGACCACCCAATCATCTCTTACTGCCAACCACCCAATCTACGTAAACGTCTTGTTCACAGCTCCCTTGACCGCACTCGGCAATCATCCCCACCAGGCCCATAGTTTCTCATTTCACCTCAGGTGGCCATGATCACACTGATCTCTCTCTCTGTTCTCAATGAAGGGTTTCTCAACTCCTATTGCAGAACGACTACAGAAACTAAACTCATCCTGAAACTAGGTTTACACCTTACCCCTTCTTTGCCTCTCCCTTCTTCCAGCTTTTGTTCTTCTGTGCTATTTAATCTTTACTGTCTGCCCTGTCTTTCTCACACCTGAAGAAGGCTTCACAGCTGAAACAGTTGTGTTTTCTCTCTTCTCTTTTCAGCATGGAATACACCTATTACTTATTCCTATATATAATTTATATTTTATAATCACTTAAATAAAATAGGTTTATTTTATTTAAGGACAGGGCAGTAAGCAAAGGTAATGTAGCGGGAGAACAAAAGCTGGGAGAGAGGAGGAGTGAGAGGTGGGAGCAGGGGACAGAAGGAAAGGCCAATCAGGAGGTGTGAAGTCAGGATAGGTGAAGAGAGGTGTGAAATGAAACAATGAATAGAGAGAATTTAGAAGAAAAGTAGTCTGTCGTTAAGAGAAGGGGGAAGGTGTGATCATAGCTGCAGGATAATTTTGGTTTCTGTACTCTTTCTGATGTATGAGTTTAGAAAACCGTCTTTGAAAACACAGACGGAGAGATTAGTGTGATCATGGCCACACCTGAAGAAGGCTCCATGGCCGAAACGTGTTTTTTCTCTCTTCTTTTTTTCAGCATGGAATAAACCTATTACTTGTTCCTTTGCAGCCTACGCATGCTGACGCAGCTACCCACCTGAACCTATACAGGAGATAGCTGTGTGAATCCATGGGTTTGTAATAGACCGAAGTGGAGAGTCGGGGGTAGTTAATGGAGAAGTTGATGTCAAGAAATGGAAGAGTAGTGGAAGATATGTTATCTGTATATTTGAGGGATGGGTGGAAGTTGGTGAAATGATGCAGAAAGTGCTCAAGCTGGTCGTTAGAGCATGTGGCGGTACTGACACAGTCATCAATGTATCGCTTGTAGAGGTCAGGGACATAGCCAGTGTAGGAAGCGAAGAAGCGTTCTTCTACCCAGCCGACAAAAATATTGGCATAGCTGGGTCCCATTCTGGTGCCCATGGCAACTCCACTAACCTGTTGATAAAAAAGGTTATTGAATGAGAATGCATTGAGTGTGAGAACCAATTCTGCAAGGCATACCAGGGTGTGGGTGGGTGGATCAAGCACTGTGCGTTTGTCCAGCATGTGCTTGAGGGCTGTAAGGGCATCATTATGTGGAATGACGGTGTAAAGAGATGTGATGTGCATGGTAAAAATGTAGCATTCGGGGCCCTGAAATTGGAAATCATTGAAAAGTTGGAGGGCATGGTTAGTATCCTTGATATATGAAGGAAGCATTTCAACCAGCAGTCTCATAAGAGTGTTGAGAAAAGCAGAGATGAGTGTGGTCGGACAATTGCATGCTGAGACAGTGGGGCATCCAGGGGTGTCCGGTTTGTGGATTTTGGGGAGGAAGTAAAATTGAGATACCTGAGGATGTTCAATAATGAGCCGGTCACCTCCTGGGGGAGCTCCTTACTGCTGATAAGAAGGGAGATGGTGGATATCACTTCCTTTTGGTAGTCAGTGGTAGGGTCCTGTTGGAGAGGGAAGTAGGCAGAAGTGTTGGTTAGTTGTCTAGAGGCTTCAAAGATATATAGGTCCTTACGCCACACCACAATAGCACCTACTTTGTCCACTGGTTTGATGACGATATCATCTCTGTTGTGGAGAGACTGGAGCACCTGAATTTCTCCTTGGGTGAGGTTGGACCTGTTTTTACTGGGTAAAGAGAGTGTCTTGAAAACTTGATTGGTGCATTGTTTAATGCAATAATTGACTGGTGGAAAATGACCGGAGGGGGGAGTCCAACAGCTCTGTTTAGGATCCTAAAAACCTAAAAAAATATATTTTATTTCTTAATGTGTCCACTCAGCAGACAAACATATGAAAAAAAAAACCAAAACAGCAGGTGAAAATTTTGTTTTGGTCAGAATTTTCAATTTTAGGCCTGTCAGGTAGCTGGAAATGCTTTGTAGACACTGTACTAGGTGTCTACTAGCTTGGATAAAAATCTGGGACAAATTGATCAATTTGAAAAAAATCTACATAATGTTTTGTGAGGACTGGACCTGGAATGAAATTTCTCACACATAATAATTAAATAATAAAAACTATTGAAAGCAATAACAATAAAAACCATTGCAATTGCTATAAACAAAAACTTAAGACACTGTTAGAGAGCCTTTTTCTGCTGTTAGGCATTGAGAAAAGAACTCAAGAGTTGCCTTCTGGTGTGGAAAAAATGGAGCACTGATAAGAAACTAATTGATTACCCCTTCTGAGTCAATGATTGACAGCTAGAAGGCAGGTGGAATGCCTTATTTCTGGCGGTCCTGCTTCAAATATCTATTTCAAAGCCAATAACATTCAGTTTCCTCCAGGTCTGGAGGTGGGTTAGTCTAGTCTTTTGTGCATATATATCATGCTTAAGAATAAGGTAAAAACATGGGATATATATATTTTTTGTTTGGTTTTTGCTTTTACAGTTTTGTTTTGCTGGCTTATTGATTACCTTATTGACGCACTTTGGAAGTCTGGAAGTGCATCATCAGATAAAAAGTGTCTTTGTGATTGATTGTCTTGGTTTTTTAAAAAAAATCAAAGTTTTTTTTAAAGCTCCGGTTGTCCTTTTTCAAATGATAACAGGTTTTGTGGTTTTGTTGGTAAAAAAAAAATGATTAAATATGACACAGGAATCAAAAGTAAATATTGATTTACACCATGGTCGCTTGTGACTATGCCAAGCACAGGCTTGGTTTGATTAAATTAATGTTTTTTTCGGTTCTGAAAACAGTTTTGTGAAGCCCTAGTTGAACCTTTTTTGATTGATAAAAGATTTTCTGTAAAGGTTTTGTGGTTTTGGTGATGTAAAACGATGAAGCGAGATGCTCCTTTTAAGTCAAGTTTTCTTAGTGTAGCCGCTTGCGTCCACGTTTGGATTAAGAGGTTATGTCTTAAATTTTTGAATAAAATATCAAGGTTTGAAAATGTATATTTATTATTTTATAATTTCACATAGGAAGGGTGTGAATACTTTGCAAAGTAATAAAAGTGGCATAAGACCTTATGAATAAAGATATCCACAAGGCTAGAACATATGAGGATTTTCTTAAATTTAAGACAAAGTTTGAGATTTTTTTTTACTGAAAAAGCACACATTGTACTGGTCTGTTTGGATTGGTTTTGGGAAAAATTAAGGATGTCATCACTCCTTATAAAAAAACATTTTTCTTTTTCTAAAAAACATGGAAAGCAAATGTATTTTAAAAATGAGAGCTTCTAAAGGCTGCTGTCTTCCTTTAATATTTATTTTGAGTTTCACTGTCCACAAAAAAGTTATATTTTGTAACTTGAGCTGAACATGTTTTTTTTTTGCAAACTGTTTTTAAATGGTTCAGTTTAATCCTGGCAGAAGAGAGTGATAACACTTTGGAACAGAGAAGGTATTCACAGTACTCTCTGACAGAAGCAATTTTACTGAAAAGTCTCTTTCAGTCTATTTTTCACAAAAAAACAGTAATTGTCCTGAAAATACTCACACCACACATGAGCAGCTTTCATTTTTGCAATTCTTGTTTCATTAACTGTAATATGCAAGAGGTGTGGACCCAAATGTAGGCACCACTCCACTGTGAACAGTAACTAAAATAAAATGGTAATAAGTTCAGACATCACTGCACTGAACACCCTGCTACATTGTTAAAGACTCACAGAAGATGTAAGTCATCATGTAAAGGGCGTGCACCAAATTAGAGCTGCACAAGCAAGAGAAGCTAGAATCACAGACATACTGTAAGCCAGTCAATCATCAGGAGACTGTAAATCAGACATTAGTAAACAGGTTGTAACCAGTTAATGGAGTGAATTCTTCAGTTTGTGTTGCTGCAGTTCATGGACGGTGCCATTGAAAATGTGTATTCCAGTCATACCACCCAGGCACGTCTTAGGGGCAAAGAGAAACCACAAAAAACACACTAAATCACTAAAATACCAAAATGTTATAAAATACAAATAGCTCAGTATACACAAAATGTACTTGAAGTCCAAATTAAAATATTTTAGCTGGAACAAAGAGATTATTGTAAAAGATCTGTACAATAATCTGTATAGGTATCTTCTTCAGATACCTGGTAAACTAAGCCTCATCTTTTTAACATTAAAAAACAAGACAATCCAGCTGGGAAATGGGTATTAAGGCATGAATGGGAGCAATGCTCCTCACAGATGAGTGTACATTATACATTGGGAACCTGTAATTAGGCTTTCTGAAGCAGTGTTGTTGAATATGAAATAACGTGTTCAGCTTGTTAATATTTTAGCAAAAGATCTTGAGCAATGAGTAGTGCTGTGCCTCATGATGACTCTATCTATCTGATTTCTGAAGATTTCTGGTGCACAAGTGCACCAAGCACAAATTAGAATAATAAAACATTTTACAGATGTAGCCATCTAGAATGTGTGAGGTGTAGATAGGTATATAGTGGTAGCCACTGAGGTGTCATGGACTGCTGTGCATTATTGTTTTTTTAATATTTAAAATAATCTGATACGGGACAAAACTACTCTGTAAAACTGCAAGGTGTCAAAGTGAATCCTTAAAGCACTGCACTTCAGTCAAACAAAAGATTAAAAGAAAGTGGTTAAATGTCTCAATCGGTTGTATTTGGCACCAAATGCACTGGCATTTTAACAGTTGTAGCTAACATTTATTGGGTTTTCCTGACTCTTAACCTATTTAACGCTGATACTATGCTCATGGAGAGCACAATTCGACACAAAATTTCCAATAGCAGAACACTTCTCAAAAAATGAAGTTGTACCACAGTTGATACATTTTGTTTGATGTGGCAAGGCTGTTAAGTCTTTTCATACTAATATTTTGATGCCCTGACTTATATTTTCTGCTTAAATGAGTGATAAGTTGCATTGAAGAAAATCTTAACCATAACCCTAACTACCCAAACCCTTAGCTAGGATTAGGGTTAGTATTATTAGAAAATATAGAGGATGTTTGATGGCATGGCTGTGTTTTAGGACAGAAGAGAAATTAGGAAAAGTGTTATTTTAATGTTCTCTGCACTTTTTCTTGCATATATGGCTCTATGTACTGCATTTCCCTAAATGGGAACGTTGTCCAAATCCCCGAAAAGCAAAAGATTGAAAGAACGTGGTTAAAAGACTCATTCTATTGCATTTGGCATTGAATGCACTGGCATTTTAACAGTTGTAGCTAACATTTATTCGATTTTACTGAATCTTAACCTATTTAACGCTGATACTATGCTAATGGAGAGCACAATTCGACACAAAATTTCCAATAGCAGAACACTTCTCAAAAAATGAAGTTGTACCACAGTTGATACATTTTGTTTGATGTGGCAAGGCTGTTAAGTCTTTTAATACTAATATTTTGATGCCCTGACTTATATTTTCTGCTTAAATGAGTGTTAGGTTGTATTGAAGAAAATCTGAACCCTAACCCTAACTACCTAAACCCTTAGCTAGGGTTAGGGTTAGTATTATTAGAAAACATAGAGGATGTTTGATGGCATGGCTGTGTTTTAGGACAGAAGAGAAATTTAGGAAAAGTGTTATTTTAATGTTGCTTGCATTTATTTTTCTTGCATATATGGCTCTATGTACTGCATTTCCCTAAATGGGAATGTTGTCGAAATCCCCGAAAAGCAAAAGATTGAAAGAAAGTGGTTAAAAGACTCATTCTATTGCATTTAGCATTGAATGTGCTGGCATTTTAACAGTTGTAGCTACAATTTATTGGGTTTTCCAAAATCTAAAACCTATTTAACGCTGATACCATGCTCATGGAGAGTACCATTCCACACAAAATTTCCAATAGCAGAACACTTCTCAAAAAATGAAGTTGTACCACAGATGATACATTTTCTTTGATGTGGCAAGGCTGCTTAGTCTTTTCAGACTAATATTTTGATGCCCTGACTTATATTTTGTGTATAAATGAGTGTTAGGTTGCATTGAAGAAAATCTGAACCCTAACCCTAACTACCCAAACCCTTAGCTAGGGTTAGGGTTAGTGTTATTAGAAAACATAGAAGATGTTTGATGGCATGGTTGTGTTTTAGGACAGAAGAGAAATTTAGGAAAAGTGTTATTTTAATGTTCTGTGCACTTTTTTTTCTTGCATATATGGCTCTATATACTGCATTTCCCTAAGTGGGAATGTTGTCCAAATCCCCGAAAAGCAAAAGATTGAAAGAATGTGGTTAAAAGACTCATTCTATTGCATTTGGCATTGAATGTACTGGCATTTTAACAGTTGTAGCTACAATTTATTGGGTTTTCCAAAATCTAAAACCTATTTAACGCTGATACCATGCTCATGGAGAGTACCATTCCACACAAAATTTCCAATAGCAGAACACTTCTCAAAAAATGAAGTTGTACCACAGATGATACATTTTCTTTGATGTGGCAAGGCTGTTAAGTCTTTTCCTACAAATATTTTGATGCCCTGACTTATATTTTCTGCTTAATTGAGTGTTAGGTTGCATTGAAGAAAATCTGAACCCTAACCCTAACTACCCAAACTCTTAGCTAGGGTTAGGGTTAGTATTATTAGAAAACATAGAGGTTGATTGATGGCATGGTTGTGTTTTAGGACAGAAGAGAAATTTAGGAAAAGTGTTATTTTAATGTTCTCTGCACTTTTTTTTTTGCATAAATGGTTCTATGTACTGCATTTCCCTAAATGGGAATGTTGTCCAAATCCCCGAAAAGCAAAAGATTGAAAGAAAGTGGTTAAATTTCTCAATCTATTGCATTTGGCATTGAATGTACTGGCATTTTAACAGTTGTAGCTAACATTTATTGGATTTTACTGACTCTTAACCTATTTAACGCTGATACCATGCTCATGGAGAGCACAATTCGACACAAAATTTCCAATAGCAGAACGCTTCCCAAAAAATGAAGTTGTACCACAGTTGATACATTTTCTTTGATGTGGCAAGGCTGTTAAGTCTTTTCCTACTAATATTTTGATGCCCTGACTTATATTTTCTGCTTAATTGAGTTTTAGGTTGCATTGAAGAAAATCTGAACCCTAACCCTAACTACCCAAACCCTTAGCTAGGGTTATGGTTAGTATTATTAGAAAACATAGAGGATGTTTGATGGCATGGTTGTGTTTTAGGACAGAAGAGAAATTTAGGAAAAGTGTTATTTTAATATTCTGTGCACTTTTTTTTTCTTGCATATATGGCTCTATGTACTGCATTTCCCTAAGTGGGAATGTTGTCCAAATCCCCGAAAAGCAAAAGATTGAAAGAAAGTGGTTAAAAGATTCATTCTATTGCATTTGGCATTGAATGTACTGGCATTTTAACAGTTATAGCTACAATTTATTGGGTTTTCCAAAATCTAAAACCTATTTAACGCTGATGCCATGCTCATGGATAGCAGAATTCGACACAAAATTTCCAATAGCAGAACACTTCTCAAAAAATGAAGTTGTACCACAGTTGATACATTTTGTTTGATGTGGCTCGGCTGTTAAGTCTTTTCATACTAATATGTTTTCGCCCTGACTTATATTTTGTGCTTAAATGAGTGTTAGGTTTCATTGAAGAAAATCTGAATCCTAACCCTAATTACCCAAAGCCTTAGCTAGGGTTAGGGTTAGTATTATTAGAAAACATACTGTAGATGTTGTTTGATGGCATGGCTGTGTTTTATGACAGAAGAGAAATTTAGGAAAAGTGTTATTTTAATGTTCTCTGCACTTTTTTTTCTTGTAAATATGGCTCTATGTACTGCATTTCCCTAAATGGGAATGATGTCCAAATCCCCGAAAAGCAAAAGATTGAAAGAAAGTGGTTAAATGCCTCATTTTATTGCATTTGGCATTGAATGCACTGGCATTTTAACAGTTGTAGCTACAATTTATTGGGTTTTACTGACTCTAAAACCTATTTAACGCTGATTCCATGCTCATGGAGAGTATGATTCGACACCAATTTTCCAATAGTAGAATTCTTGTCAAAAATTGAAATTGTACCACAGTTGATATATTTTTTTTTGGTGTGGCAAGGCTGCTAAGTCTTTTCAGAGTAATATTTTGATGCCCTGAGTTATTTTTTCTGCTTAAATGAGTGTTAGGTTTGATTAAAGAAAATCTGAACTCTAACCCCAAGCCGGATTCAGTATTTTTTATGAAGTGGCAGTATCAAGGAAGGGTGGTTAGGATTCTGGACTCTTGTCCAGATCTAAACATGGGTGGGACACTGCTTGAGCCAGATAATTAAATAACATTGCTCCTGTCAATTGCACACAACCATTCACTTTCTTCATTGAATTCAGGGTTGTGGGGGTTGGCCCATGTGATAATAGATTTAGAGACAGTGACATCATCTATGCACTTGCTGATGTAGCAAGACATACAGTAGTTGCTGCATACTACCCTAGATTGATATAGTTTTCATAGGTAGCGGCAGTCCTGAACATTTTCCTGTCTATGTGCATAAAGCAGTCCTGTAATGCTGAAGTGGCTTCTTCTGGCCATACCCTGATCTGTTTCAAAGCTGGTTTGGCATGTTTGAGCTGTGGTTTGTATGCTGGAATAAGCATCACAGAAATATAGTCAAAATAGCCCAGGTGGAGGCGGGGAGCAGCTTTGTATGCATTGCAGATATTTGTATAAGTTAAGTCCAGTATGTTCGCCCTTCTGGTTGCAAAGTTAACATATTGGTAGAATTAAGGAGGACTGCCTTAAGATTCGTGTCGTTGCAGTAGTTGGCAACAATAACACAGCCTTCAGGTGAGCAGCTTGTAAATCACCGAAGGCCCCCTAAATGACACACAGAGTCAGCACTGGGTGGGATGTACACAGCTACAATCATAACAGTAGTAAATTCCCTTGGTAAATAAAAGGGCCGACACTTCACCGTCATAAATTCTACTAGCAATGCAGCATTAATGCACCACTTCCTGTTTATATAAACACACAGACCGCCTCCATCTGACTTACCAGTTATGGGCACAGCACTCCCTCATCTCACGCTGGATCACCAGTTGTAATCTTAGATAGTCCAGTTTGTTCTCTAGAGAATGGGCATTTGAAAGAAAAATTGACGGGAGAGCCGGTTTGTGAGGACTGGCTTTTAGCCCCTTGCCCCGCTTTTGTTTCCTTTCCCACTGCTTTCAGTGTCTCCTCATATGGACGACAACAACAGGTGGCGCTGCCAGTACAGGACCTGATCCTCGCAGTAAGTTAAGGTCACCTAATCTTTCCGTCAGAATATTCAGCGGAGAGTCTTTGCATCGGTTTCCAATATCCAGCAGGGTCAGGCGATCGTAGATTCTTGGTAAATTAGGACTAGAGACAATATTTAACACAGGAACAACATTTAACACCATTTCTTCCAGACCTGGATTAGCTGCTGCGTCTGTTCGCGCCACCATCTTGTCTAACCACAAGATTAGATCACCAATCACCAATCATAACAAGGTTAGGATAGGTGAAGGTAGTAGGGGTGTTAATGTTTTTTATTCTATAGAAGGAGTTTTTTTACCTTCTCTGAAGCGAGGAACTGGTAGTTTGGAGTTGAGGGATCTGATGAGGTTACTGTAGTTATAAAGGGAAGATGATGTAAATTTTAACGGCAGTTAGCCGTGAAAATTCCTTAGCTTCTTTGATGTTGTCAGAAAGTGTAATCTGTTGTTGAGAGAGAAAATGGTAGAAAGTATTAGTTTCTGCAAAAATTGTTGTAGAAGTCCCTGCGTGAGGAAAAAGTGTTGAATTTTAGGTGAAATCCTTTCAGAATTATATTATAACGACAACTTCTGTAAAGGAATAGGAGGTGGTTAGAAAGCCTGGTCTTGGAACAGATCGCTGTGAAGAGACGGAATGCTGGTTTAGTAAGAGAGGGGGGCAAGTAGCCCAGGGAGGAAGAGAGGGAACGACGAAGACATTTAGGAAAAGATTTAGAGGAAGACATTGTGGGTCGCAGCAGAAGTAGGTTGAAGTAGTTAAGGTAGTTAAGTTAAGCTGCGTCACCATGCTAAGGCTGCAAAGGAACAAGTAATAGGTTCATTCAATGCTGAAAAGAGAAGAAAGAAAACACAACGGGGCCTACTTTTCTGACCGCCCGATCATCTCATATCGCCAACCACCTAATCTGCGTAACCTTCTTGTTCACTAGAAGGGTATAAATAGTAATTACAAAACAGAATATTTGATTTTAGAATGTATTCATAAAATAAATTAACTAGCTGTCTCTTTTATGAGTCTTTGTGGTCTACACATGTATCTGTGTATTTTTGTGTACATCATGACTAGGCAATGATCTGTATCAAGACCTATGTTTAGAATAGCCCTCATGTCTCTGAAGAGACTTCTATTTCCGGGTCTTGTCAGTATGAAGTCTATCTTCCAAGTCTTTTTTTTGGCCATATTTATGTTTTAAAAGGTGTTTGTGACCCACAGTCCATGTTCCACACAGAATGTTGGTATTTGTTCCCCATTGTAATTGTTCAGTAGTGGTATATCAATATGGGCCCAAATATAATTCCCAAAATAAGCTGTTTTGCCTACAGTCTGAAATATCAATCACTGATATTTTCCACCTCTTCATGAAATCACTGATATCCGGTTTATTATTTTTAAGTCCACATACGTTTCAAGAACTTGTCCTTTCTGGTCTGTTTTCCATTATCCTTCTGTTTATTTCTCCTTTTATTTACCTGAGCAATAAATTTTCCACTTCCTGTCAAAGCTTCAAAAGGGTCTGGTTAGCCGGTTGTTTCAGGTTGACCCAGCATGGTCTTCATGACTACTATAATAGTCATGTGGGTTAAAATTCACCTCACCATAAATCTTCTAATCTCTTGTCTGTTTCCACCAGTGTTAAGTCACCAGTTGTTAATTTAGTCATAGTCTAACCAAGTCAACTAAAGTGTCTATTAATCATAGTCACTTTCTAGTCACCCACTGTTAATATAGTCTAGTTGACTAAATTTAGATAATTAGTTGTACGTTTAATCCAATAAAACAGAATTAGTGTTTGTCACATTTCAGTGAAGTAGTTTAATTTGTCTAAAATGTATAAAAGTATAATAAAATGTATTTCTATGGAAATTTAACACATCTGATAAAAAGCTAAAGTGTATCTATCCCCAGAAAGGTCAAATGTCAAATACAAGAAACATTTGTGCAATAAACAGTTATAATAAATCTTATACAGAGACATCATATGAATCTTTCCTAATAAGAAAATCTATCTTGGCATTCTTAATAATAATTCTGTTCTTTTATATAAGGTTTTTTCAAAGATATTTTTTCAAAGTTTAAAAGCAATATTATTATAAATCTGGTTTGAGAGGAATTACTGCATGAGTTACTTAAAAATTAAAAATTCAGACAGGACAAGCAATATATACATTCTTTAATTCTTTAACAACTAACCCTTTTGACACTATAATATTTCAGCCAAAAAACTACCATAATCTAAGAGTTCTCTAAGTATTAGTGACATCATGCTAGTATCATGCTAACACAGTGACAGGCCTGTGCTTCAGGTGTGTCACAACGCTTTCACTCCACATTCTTCTGAAAAATATATAAATAAGAAATAAATGCCTGCATGCGTCTAAGGTGCTATGATAATATTCTCACTTAGCTTAACACCCAGCCACATACTGTAAACAACTACATGTAATTAAAGACCATATTTTCCAATTATTATTACATGTTGTGAAATGTACAGTACGCAAAAAGAATTTTTCAGACTCACTTAACATTTTCAAAATAAAATGTGAACAAAAATCACATTTCTAACATAGAGCCTTTATGAAGCTGAAATGGAGCATGAATGGCATCTTTGAACAACTCTTACATTTTAAAATGTACACATTACTTACACATTAATCTCTAGCCAAGACAAAAAATAATAATTTCATAACACACAGACTGAAAAATACAGTTTGTTCTTGCTTAAATGTCTAGTTAATTTGTTGACTAGATACAGTGTATAAAATGGATGTTTTAATACCAAAATGCAACTCATATGGTGCTCAAATTTTTTCTGTAGTTTTCACTTAATAATGTAGCCACGTTTTCTTAATCTTCAGTAATGTTTTATAATAACTTTTCCTGGTTTGCTCATCCTATATAAAGTACTGCTAGACTCCAGATCTTTATCCTTCCATCTGAAAGCATGGAGAACCACAGGTGTTTCTTGCGTCTCTGCAGCTTTTCTCTTTGTAAGAAAAGCTAGGTGCTCTAGTTTTAATATTTTAATACTATTAATACAGCGTATACATCTCATTGTTTATCTGGGTACCAATCAATTAAGAGAAAACAAAAATTAATGACTTGGGGTGTGAAAAAGACCGAATGGAAGTGAAGGAAAACAGAAGAGAAGAAGAGAGAAAATGGCACACCACAAAACTTGCGATTCTCACACAAGTGTAGCCCCGTGGCACCACACAGTCCACATACAGGCACAGCCCTGGGATTATATCCATTACAGCCAGCCTGCTATTTGTCAAAATTAAAAGTAAATATGCAAACGGTGAACTTCATGTGACAAATTTAATTCCGGTAGGAGTTTTAATCAGACATGTCATTTCGTCTTGTCTTAATTCACTCAAACAAAAATGCAAAGAATGCAGAATTGCAAAGAGTGCAATTGGATGTGCGTCACCGTCATTGTGGCTTATTTTCATCAGCTTTTCTTCTTCATTAACTAAAATAAAAAACAGGTCGTTGACGAACATTTATGTTATATTTTGATCAACTAAATTAACGCTGGTTTCCACCTCTCACGGCGAGCAAGAGGGGTTGGTCTTCGAGATGCAGACATTGTCTCAATGTGCAATATTTTAGTGTGCTCCATTTAAAGAATAAACCACTCCCTAGATATTTAGGAAAAAATGGAAAATTGGGGAGAGGGGAATACAGTCACCCTATTACTGTACTTAGTACTACAAACCCGAGCAGAGATGTGAGAAAAATGGATCTGGAGTGTGAGCAGGCAGTACAAGCTCAGAGTTAACAATCTTGGTTAAAGATTGTTTACTTTAAAGGAGGTTTATGTTGTTACAGTGAAAAGCAGTGCTCACAAACATTTTGAAAGGACGAATCTCCATAGTTTACATGAACATTTTTGTTTTCTTCAAGTTTAAACTGTGTCTTAATTTAATATTAATATTTAATTTGCACATGTATATTAATACTTAAGAACATGACGATCATGTACAGTATAACTCATACTACATAATGACCTGTCTCACTAAATGTGTCATGATACCAGATTCCTCGTTTTCCTCACCCTTCCTTCAGCCCTCTAGCTTTGCAACTACCCCTTGGTCACTTATCACCATGCAGCTGGTATCTGCCTGCTCATCCTCAAAGTGGGGAATGGGGGAAGATTCAAGGGAAATGTCTTTTCAAACACAGACACATCCTGACCCTGGGTGACTGTGCAAATTTTATATGGTCCACTTGTTCTCTCTCTGTGACAGAACAGTCTGCCACTGATGCATTGGCAGCAGTAAACAACTTGTGACTTTACCTTTGCACAGCTAGCAGTCCAGCATTTGTGCTGCAGGGAAAAGAAAGACCCACATTTATGGTAGGCCATTTATAGGCTTGCAAGCCTAGCCAGAGGAATAAACCATTTTTAATTACCAGAGATGATGAATGAATGACATTTAATATGATAAAAATACCCATAATGAATTGTACTGCTCTGCTTTATTGTTTGTGTCTGTATATAATTTAATTGACTATGGATTGTTTCATATATTGTGTTATTGTTATGGTTAAATTGTTTGTTTATTTTGGAACATTCTAGGCTATATAAGGCTATATAAAAGGGATGCTGGGAAACAGAGTAGAGAAGGTTTTTTTTCAGAGGAGTTGGTTAGCAATTTCTTGTACAGTATAGAAGCAACAATTGGTTTATTTTTTGGTTTGTATATGATGTAATTTTGTTGTATTTTATATATTTTTGTATTTTGTATTTTTTTTTAGTTGTATTTTTCTTATCCTTGTATTGTGAAAAAGATTTTTGTTTTCCTGTATTGTGCTCCTGTGAGACACCTTAAGTTGGCTAGTGGTCCTACAGTAACTAGTTCTGTTACCTTAATAAATCTATCCTTTGTTTATCCTGGAAACTTGACTTTTAAGTCTTTTGATGATTCAGGTCCAGCTCGGTGGAGGCATCCTGGTCTACACTACCCACAGAGACAGGATTGTGTGACACCAAGAGCTCAGTAACTGCTAATCGATTGTAGTACACCTCATTTGGTTTTCATAGTACCTAGTGACAAGGACATTTGTTTTCTGAATTTCAGCAATTATTACATAGTTTTCCCACACAGATGTTCTAATCTGCCTTTCAAATAACTAGATTCAATTATTTACACCACATTTTGCTAGCGATCAATAAAATGAATTTAAAATGTTTAGAGTGGTGCATACCTCAAAAATATAAATGGCAATTTACAATATAGAAAATTCCAGTTTTTTGATTAATTTATAGACACTCCATGAGGTTCCTTGTTTTCTGAGAATTTCTGTGAAACTAGGTGCATTAAAAATTAAGGTATAATCGAGGCCACTACATTCTTGGTACTGCGTGTAATGCCCTTTTCAGAAAAAAATACTATACAGCCAAGTTGTACATTGCTAGGATTTGTATTTTATGTCTACAGTATATAACATATAAAATATGTTATTTTTTCAAGAAATATGAATATTAGACATGGAAAATTAACTAATTAACTTATTAAAAGAAGCTACCGATTCAGTTAGCATCTAATACAACACAGGTGCCACTTAGCAATCAGTTTTGAGCTGTGAAGACTTGAAAGCTGGTATGTCTGACAGGAGTGTAATATACTGCAGTATTGCTTTCCACTGACACGAGTTTTGACACAAATTCTTGATGGCTGCATCTGTGCACATTGCATCTCTTAAGACATTTTGATCATTTATGTCTTTCTTTTTTTATTAATTTTAAAACAAATCTACTTAATATTTAATGAAATATTGAACATGAACTTACTCTCATACTACCTTTCCTGTATTATTATTCCCATCTTAGTATCATCTGCCTCATGTGAGCATTTATTTTCACCTGAGGGCTTTCTGATTTATAATACATGATGCTGTAGAATAGACTCTGCCCTTTGTGTTCTGCGTTCAAATATCCTTTCTGTTGTATACCTTTTCTAAGCTTGAAAAAAAAAGTTGTACTGACATGGGGGGTATGTTAATAATTAAATTGTCCTTGGCTATCATGAAGGGGCAAAGTATCGTAATTCTAAATTACTGTGTGACTGTACTGGTTTGACCTTTCAATATGACTCAGCTATTTCAGAAGAGCTTTAAAGGTTGCAATTTGTGTCAAATGTTCAGGAGATTGAGAAAAAAGGCAGAGTCACATATACTGCATTCATTATTTTTATTATTAAGAGGTGTGACTTCCATGGCTCAAAACCACAAAGGTTCTCTTCCACAGTGTACAGTCATACAGTGTCTAAATAAAGTAAATGCTACTGGTTATGATATATTATAATCAGGGTCATAATATATAAAATCATGTTTTTATTCCTCTTCATTTTTCAGTTTTGTTTTACAATAAAGAAATATGTGAAATTACAGAAAATATAGATGTTTCATGCAATTCTTAATGTAAGGTACATACATATTTAAAAAAAAAAATACTTAGTAAAATGGCTGAATGGCTTTAGCACTGCTACCTGTACCTTACAGCTCTTGCTTCCTGGGTCTGTTCTGGGGCAGCTTCTGTGTGGAGTTTTCACTACATGATGTGTAATTAGAGTGCTCCAGCTTTCTCTCACAGACATTCTGGCTAGGTTTTATTGGCTATTCTAAATTGTCTTTCATTCAATCCAGTCTTATGTCTTATCCAGGACAAGATCAGTATTGTGCTTTTAGTCGCATCTTGCTCCCAATGATCCAGGATGCCACAGCCCTCAATAGAACAAGCATCTTTCTAATAAAAAAGGTATACTTAGTAAAACAGTAAAAGTATTTTAATTGAAGGAGAATATGCACAAAAAGATGGATTGCATGCAAAACATCTTTGGAAATCCTATGAGTTTTAAACTTTAAACTTGGGATGACTGAATCCTTTGATACTGTAACTGGCGGCCATATTTAAATGTAGAAACCTGGATTTTTTAAGCAGACACCAGATCAAGTGTAGAGGAATGACAGATTACCTTCTAGATAACACCCAGCAAGTTTGTAAATGTTTCTGAAATATATCAGCTTCCAAAGTCTGGTTTAGAAATCTGAAAAAGAGTCCAGGCCAATGAAGATATGGTGGTAATGCTGTAATTAAGGTGATACACTGTCATTTCAGTTGTGAAATCAGATCTGCACAATGTGAATGGAAATTAAATTACCCAGTGGTCTGTGCATGACCTGAAGCAAGGTTTGTGGTTTACTACACTCTGGTTTACAAGGGATTATCATAATAACTCAAACAGACAGGAGGAAAATTACAATCCCAAGGGATACTGTCAAAACTCCTGCTTTAGTTGAAAAATGGAAGGTCACAATCACTAATGTATTGCAGGAATAGAAACAGAGTTACTATTTTATTTTAGAAAGACAGTCAACAAGTAACAAATTGTGCTCTGTTAGTGTTTATAGGAAGGAAGTTAAAATGAACACAAATTAAAATTCAACTGCCAAGGCTTATTTAAGAGTTTCAGAAAAAAATCCCATGGCTAACATGCACACGATCTTAAACATTAACAGAACTGTGCTTAAAATTAATATAAACAGTAACGACACACTTACAGATATGGAATTAAATAGCCCCATATATTAATGTTAAAAAACTTATATAGATATATATATATATGTACACTTAATAAAGCACAAAATTAAACATTAATATATAATATAAGTTTAAGAAGAAAACTAATTCATACAGATATTTATATTACATCATCTTTCTTGATTTATGTTTGTATGTGACACTTCAAACTACAAGCAGTTTATGTTTAATCTTTATTAGTATTAAAATTAATGAAGTTGTTGCTGTGTAAATATGCAATTTAAGAATTTGAATGGATCTTTGTATGTACCCTTATACATTTATCCTTATCATTGTATACTGTATTTTAACTAACTGATTTATTTGTTGATGTTTCAACAGGGCATTCTGTTTTGAACCACAGATGCAGCCATTTCGAATGTGTGTCAAAAGTCACATCAGAGGTAAGAAAACTGTTATAGTGCATTCTGTTTTGTCATACCAAGATTAGTGCTTCACTGTTCAAGAAGATCAATAGGTGGTATTTGTTTTGTGTTAGATAAAGTAGTAGAAATAGTGAAGAGGTGGCATCATTTAATCTGTCCTTTTTGTCAAATAATCATATGTCCTGAAACAATAGGATTTTATGTGTAATTAAAACATATTAACACATAGCCTAGCTACCTTCTTAATATGTAACGTGACTATGGAGTGAAACTCCATGAGATAAATTAAATAGTTAATATTGTAATTTGCTGTGCAATAAATTCTTAAAGTACCACAGCTGCTTGTGGTTGTCGGACAAATTGTTACAGTATTAAATATTTATTAACCCATTAGTTCCTTCCTGTACTAATCATAGTGTATGCATGCTGTACTAGTAACAATTTCACCAAATACAACTATTACCATGTTGTTACCACAGCTGAAAAGAGAAACAGTACTGTATGTCCCAATAGTATGTAATATGTATAGTATACTCCCTTGTTTAATAGAACTTTTACTAATTGTATTTTTTAATTAAATACAGTATTTATTAAATTATTAGCAACTGTGTATAAATAGTCATTAGAAAACAGATTTGTAATTACATATAGTAAATATAAGATACAGAATTATTAGTAATTGAATATAAATAATATAGTAAGAAAAAAACGTATTTTAGATTTTGATCATAACAAATATACAGTGGCTTTAAAAGAATAATTTCTAAAGCAAATAAGCATATAAAAAGCAAGACAGAAGGCAGTTTCAAAGAAGTTTTGAGTCGTGATTTGAATGACAGTCGGTCGCATACTGGAAGTTGCATTGTAGCTGACACAAGTCAGCACTACATTTAGATCAAAATATTTAAATTGTTAATATTTCAATTTGCCATTGAGATAAAGCATGTTCCACTCAAAACATTTATTTTTTATTTAAAATATTTATTAATTTTTAACTTTTATCAAAACATTATGTCAGGAAAAGTAGTGTTTTTGTCCATGTATTCAGCTCACAATGCATTAAACACTACATGCTGTGAAGGAAAAACATTCTGTTGTGTTTGAAATAGACCTTTTAAAAATAAAAGAGGGGTTGGACCATCTTTAATCATTCAGTATGGGAATCATTCAGTATTAAATTGCTAATAATGCAAATAATTTTGTATACTGTATGGAATTAAAAAGTGAGAATTAAATATTAAACAGGAGAGTGTGACAATATAAGTGTTATACATTATTGTGAAATACAATACAGTATCTCATTTGGAGTTGTGGTACCAATGTGGTAATCACTATATGCATACAGTCTGCTTAGCACAGGAAAGCACTAATGGATTAATAAACATTTAACACTATAATGATTTGTCTGACAACCATATGCAGCTATGGTATTTCACTGTGTCATCTGGCAGTTTTACAGAGTATTACAGTCCTGCATCAGATTTTTTCAGAAAATTAAAATGTCACAATATGGTGTTGTCCAGGATACCGCGGTGCCTAAACTATCAATCCTAATAGAGATTGCAAAATATTGTTGAAATCAAGATCCTGAAACTCAGCATTTTCTCATTAGACAAAACAACCCCTTTGTTAAAATAGAAAAGAAAGGCTACTAATTGATCTTTCATATATACTATATAAATGCTATTATATATAATTAATGTTTTGCTTTGTTTAATAAAAGTTTTAGGGAAGAGAGAAAATATTTGATCTAAAATGCATATTTTAACTGCATTAGCACTCAAAATGCAGTCCTGAAACATTATCATATGATGTGACTGTACCCTATTAGAAAAATAATACAATAAGACTTCCAATTGTCTGTCAAAAGCTGCTGTAGTGCAGAATGGACCTGTTGCTTGGTCTGTATAGTCTGTCATGAAATACTTATTTTCAGGTACAGCATTTTTAATGTGGAGTTATAGAGTGTAGTTACTTTTCATCTTATGGAGAATGGTGCAAAGGTTTTCTGATTGGGCTGACAGTTTAAATTAACTGTGGCTGAGAGGTCAAAAAGGTTTTCATCTATCATACATTCTCCGTCACGTCACTCCAAATTGTTTATTTTTGGCAAAATGTTAGAGAGCAACCCTGTACACACATACCCTCCTTCCTACAGTTCATGCTTTGATAAATAAAATCTTGTGATTATAAATTGTTTTTTAGTTAGTGTAACATTTCTTTAATGTTCTGCAAAATCCTAGTAATTTTGATGGCAGATATTTGAATTGATTTAGAATTTTCTTTTTAATTGCATTTTATTCCAGAGTTTTGAATTTTCTTTTTAATTTAATTTTATTCCAGAATAGAATAATACATTGTTGTGCCTAATCAACATGGCTCATTGCAGTAGTATTTCTATTTTGTATAATATAGCCCTTAGAATATTATTTCTTTGTGAAGAATTATGCAGTTCTCGTTGATAACAATCTAATGTCACAGCTGCCTGTGGTTCTTGCTGCAGCTGAGGATGTATGGATGTGGAATCTTGGTCAAGGTCAGTTGATGAGATAATTGAGATATGAATCAGCAATGCTAATAGGGTCCAATCCAGTCTTCTCTTGAGTATCTTAAGCTTTAAGTTTTTACTCACTTCATCTGTATCAGTATCAGTAATGGCCTTCTTAAACTGATTAGCCACATACAGTACTGTACATGTAACAGTGTTTTATCATCCTTATTTGTTGTTTCTTAAAATTATTTGGAAAGTTCAAGAACATTCAAAAAGAAAACAAGGATGGCATGGGTTGTTGATGTTGTTTATAATCTGCATTCCACAGGAAATCTGAGAATGGTTACATGAGTACTTTCTGTTGGCATAAAAACTGTGTCATAGTTATATTTTTACATGCCATCTTTCAGTTTGGAGAGAATTGTGAGTGTTAAATTACAATGTGGTCACGCATCTGTCTTAGAAACATGGTACCAGAGCCAGAATAAATAAATGTATGCTCCTATATTATCTATTAATAAAGCAGAACTCAGTATATCATTTTAAGTGACACAGCTTAACCCACATCTATTTTTCTATATTACTAGTTATTTGTACAGTGTGATGCAATTATCTTGTTCAGAGGTGAACTCAACAGCTGCTGAATTTGAAGATAACAAAATGGATTGATTAAATTCTGGCATGTTCTTTAAAGTATAAGGCTATAAAACAAATACTGACAATAGATAAAATGTATAAATACGTTTAATGAATAAGCCAATGTCATCAAACATCAAATATGTATTTCCATGTTTTTTTAATGGCATCTTGGTAAAAGGTAAAAGGGTGGATAAACTTACTTTATTGCCGGTTTCGTTCATTCATAGTGTTACATTATTGTACTGGTAATTATGTTGATATTTATTGACATGCCTTTATAATGAATGATTAAATACTATTGAAAAATCAGAGGCCTAGATTTGTTACTAGAAATCTCAAAAATAAAATCTTGCACAGGACTCATTTAACATAGATATGTGCCTACAGAGGTGCACAAAAATGTCTTTGACTGTGGACAGGACACCACTAGGAGGTCAATTTATATTTATACTGTTATGACAAATTATGTAGGAGGAAAATATACACAGGTGGCATTTTGCAGTTAAAAACTACATATATTTCCAATGATGACAAAAATTATTCTAACAACCATGTGAAACTGATTCTAGTGACATACAGTAGCTGGCACACTACTTAATGAAAATACACTAAATTAATGAAAATGTTCTACCATTTAATGAAGTGCAGAACACACCTTTTAACTGGATAGTTCAGAATTTCACTTATGTTGTTAAAATATTATGTATAGCTTTTTTGACTCTATAGGTGACCATTAATCCAAGGGCATATTACTGTGTAGATACTGTATGTACACAATATAAATATCACAATTGTGTCTCAAACAACACTCTGGACAAATTGAAAAATCACCTAGTCCTTAATAATAAATGTTTCTATGAAATAAGGGGGTAGATCTTATGACATCTGATTGCTTTTATAAATAAAATGCAGTAATAGAAACATGCAATACTAGAAAATGTTATGTATCACCAAAAAATCAGTAACAGATGCAGCCACTCAAAGTGCGCGACACAGACACGTACCACGGGTAATTGGCTACGTCATCGCACGTCATACCGCGGTACATGAATATAATTATATCGTTATTAATTTCTTTAGATATGCGATTCCATATTATATTCCCTATTAATCAAATTCTAAACGTATGCTTGTTGACTCCGGTATCGAGCGTATTAGCAGAAAAGCTTAAAACTACCACTTTTTATACACGTTATTTCACATGTTAGTTAAAGACTTCAATGCTTAAAATGTTTAGGGAGAAATGGAATACTGGTGTGTATTTTTTCTTTAAAGTACCGAGACCAGCCATATACAGTTTACATACTGTAAAACTGTATGTTTATGTTCCAAAATTAATATCGTTTATGGTCTTCACACACGTTATGCTCCTATTCTTTTTATGCTCAGCTACTAAGATTTCCCTTAAGTGGTAAAATTCCATATAAATATTTAATACTTAAACGGGCACAGTAAAGACATTAAATATACATATACATACTGTATACAGTACAGTTTTCCATACAGTAATATGTTTATGTTCCTAAATCAATATCTTTTATGAGCATGTGAAAGGCATGGTGAATCGGAGATTCTCAAAAATTACTGTACTTTGCATGATTGGAAGCAAATGCGTGATTGGATCAACAAAATGCTGTGGTGTTACTTTTACAAAGATGGTCAAATAAAAAAAAAACGTGGACCAGGGCAATACTTTGAGTTTACAGCTTATCCAAGGTCATTCATTATAAATACTATTACTAATATCTTCGGTAAAAACTTTGATGGCGACAGCTCAAACATGAGAGGTTGAGCTTTATTAGCTCCACCTTGCAGAAATTCTTGATACTATTATTTTACTTGCGGTATCATACGGTATCATGCGGTTCTATGCAAGAATATACGGTATTAATACCGTAACTTGTGGTACACCGCGTCAAGCGCACCGCAAAATAATGCGGTATCGCCTGCTTGTTTTGAATGGCCGCATCTGTACATCTCTTGTACTATAAACGGACATGTATTACTGAGTTTGATCAGGAAAGGAAGTTCAATCATAGAGAAACTGCAGTTGTATGGGACCAACAACTCTTTACAACTGGGACAACAACTTTAAAGATTAACATAGGATCCAGAATCTCAAAAGGATAGTGGTGTGGGACAGCTCTACCCCATTATTGACATTTGTCTAAAGCAGTTATACTTTATACTGAATTGTGTTTACATATATAATGATTGAGCCTGTGTACATCTGTACATACTGAACATTATACTGTAAAGTGCTGAATAGTGCAATACTTTGTGAGCAGGCATCCATTACCTCACCTAAGTAAATAGCTAAAAGCAAATCTAGAGAAATGCACACAATGAACAAAAATAAACTTGCAGAACTGAAGAAAACCTGTTCTCACACGGTGAAAATCCCTTTCTAAATCTGTTCTGTTTCATAACTCAATTATTTGTGTGTTTATATAAGCAGTATATGCACTGCTTTTACAGTTTGCACATAAAATCCTCACCTTGACTAATTCTTGTGAAAAAAGTAGTCATATCAAAATGTACTCTGCTTTATAAGTCAGACTTTTATAGAAATTATTCAAATAAGGAAGGTAGACTAACAAAAATAATACATTTTCTTACAAACAGTGGGCAATAACTGTTATTAGAAATATCAAGTTTATACACGTAAAATGTGTTTGTTACAGTACATGCATGCTTTCTGCAGTTAATATTTTCCTTAGTTTTGTATTCTGCAGTTCTGTGCTAACATCTTTTAAAATTGATTCTTCTTGAAATAAAGAGAAGCTGAATGGCATTGCCTAAAGAATGAGATATAATATATAATATTTCCAAAGAGTTTTTTTTAATCATTTATACCTAATTAACATGATCTCTGCTATGATTGATGAGTATCTATCTTTTGAGGTGTAAAATATCATAAACCTTTTATAGAAACAAATAACTCTTCTTTAGGGTAAATTTATCAATTAAAAATTGAAAAAAAAAACATCTGAAATGTCCAATGCCAAGTAATTTAAATGAAGGAGATTTTTAATAGATTGTAGTGTAGCTAAAACAAAGCTTGATCAATTCAGTTAATTGCAAGATGATAATAATGATATTATTATTACTACTACATTTTAAAATCCCTATTTATGCACTGTTTAGTCATTTGTAACTTTTAAAACATCTTTTATATTAATAATATATGCATGGCATTCAGTAATTATTTTAGCACTTATATTCTGTGGTTTAGTATACTAGGAACAAAGCACTAGTTTTGGCACACATCTAGCCAATTCAATATAATCTATGCAATGTGCTGACTTTAACGAGTTGTTCTGAAGCAATGCACATTATAGAGTGTGTAAACAGGTGGGTGTGTTAATTAGAACCGAAGTCCATTCTAGCAAGTCATAGACCAATCGTGACATTATTTGATCTATGTGCTGAATCATATATTGACCTTCATAAGACAATTTTACTAAGAACAATTCTAATGAATTTATGCTCTAAAATTCAGTCAGGTCTAGGACATTTTCCACAGATGCTCATTTTTCTGTATCAGATCTAAAAGGTGCTTATTCATTCTGTTTTTCATGAACAGCAAACTATAGGATTTCACTTTGTTCTCCCCATTATAGTACTTCAAAATGTGTTCACGTTTCAACTTTTTAAAGCATATGAACACATCAGAGGGTGGAACAGTGGTTTGCATTGCCGCCTCACAGACCACAGGCCCAGGTTTCAGTTCCAAACTGGAATCTGTGTGGAGTTTTTGGGTTCTCCCCGTGTTCATGTGGGTTTCCCCCAGGTGCTCCAATTTAATTCCACAGTCCCTAGACACACTGGTAGGTTATTTGGCTTATAGAAAAAAATGGCCCTGGTGTCAGTGTGTGTATTCCTGTCTGTGTATATCCTGCAATGGACTGACGTCCTATCCATTGTGTATCCTGCCTTTTGACTGTTGCTTGCTGGGATAGATTCCACCTCCCCTGCAACCCAGTGTTGGATAAAGTGGTTAGAAAATGGATGGATAAATGAATACATCAGGCTATTAGAAATATTAGGTATAATAGAATCAGGTCAGAATCACTAAAGTCAGTGAAAATAATTTAAACGAAATGTCTGTAAATCCAATCACTCATATTAATGCCACATCTTAACTCTCCAAAATTAAAGGGCAGTTAGTGAGTATACAGTGCCTTTTTAAAAGTATTCAAATCCTTACAAAGTTTTTCACATTTTGTTGCTTAAAAGCTTGTCATGCCATTAAAGTAGTGATTGATATTTGCTATATACAACCTCTTCCACAAATACCTTTGCTGTGGAAAACCTTAATTCATTTTAGATGCACAAAAATACTGTAACAAGCCACAAAGTTAACTGAGTAGCCTTCGTCTGTGTGAAATAGTGGTGTTTATGTGATGTCAGAGTAAATAATAATAATAAACTTTATTTTATATAGCGCCTTTAAAGTTGGCTTCTCAAAGCGCTTTACAGAATGACAAGAATAAATAAAAAGAATACAATAGATTACAGTACACAGAGGAGACCGTGGATGGTGGTACTAAGTATAGTAGGAGCAGAGGGGTAAATAATGGAACCAGTTAAGTAAATGCTCTTCTAAAGAAGAAGGTTTTGAGTCTGGATTTGAAGGAATTTAGAGAAGGTGACTCTGATATCCTTGCGGAGAGAGTTCCAGAGCTTGGGGGCATAACAGGAGAAGGCCCTGTCACCCATAGAATGTAGACGGGCTTGGGGGACAGTTAGGAGACCAAAATTAGAAGAGCGAAAGTTGCGAGGTGGGGAGTAGGGCAATAATAGTTCAGACAGTTACTAGGGTGCCAAGCTATACAGAGCCTTGTAGGTGAGCATGAGGATTTTAAAGTCCACACGGAATTTGACAGGAAGCCAGTGCAAGGACTCCAGGATAGGAGTAATGTGAACACTTACACTAGACCTGGTCAGGATTCTGGCTGCCAATTTTTAGACATAATGCAATTTGTTCAATGTAGATTTAGATACCCCAGAGAGTAGAGCATTACAGTAGTCAGTTTGGGAAAAAACAAATGTGTTGTTCAGCTTTTCATCCACAGTTAGTGATAATATACAGATGCAGCCATTCAAAATGCGTGCGTTATTTTGCGGCATACCCCGGTGGGCGTGTCGCGGCATCACGCAGTGTCACGCAGTGTGACGTGGTTAATCGCGCGTCATTTGACGCTCTGCCGGAAACTATCCGGCGTCACCTTGTAAAACCGCCAGGGGGAGCTTAACCTCTCATGTACAGCATTTGAGCCTTTAATTTTGAACAGTGTATTACAGCATGTTAATCTTCAGTCATTAAAATGTTGGTATATTTTATGAAAGCAAGATTGCTCAGTTGGACAAAAGTACACAACCTACCTTTATCAGAAATATTTATGCATCAAAGCCTTTACCGAAGATATTACTAATAGTATTAATAATGGATGACTTTGGACAAGCTGTATACTCAAAGTATAATTTCTTTAGCACATTTGTACAAGCACTTGGAATCTGTCCAAACCATACTTTGTCAGGCATTTTGTTTTACTTCAACGGGCATAAAAACTTCCTTGCTTTTAACAGGGCGTTTCATAATTTCTAACTACGAAAATGATTTAAAATGCGACACCTATCATTCAACTAGAGCTTAAAATATCACAAGGAAAAATACACACCGGTATTCCATTTCTCCCTAAACATTGTAAGCTTCGAAGTCTTTAACTAACGTGATACCGGAGTCAACAAGCATACTTTTAGAATTTGATTAAAAGGGAATATAATATGGAATCGCGTATCTCAAGAATTTAATAACGGTATGATTATATCCGTGTACTGCGGCAGGGCTGTGTAGGGCTGTTTCGCCTGCCTGCTCATGCGAGCTGACTGTAGCCGACTGGTCTAGGTGCGTGCCTGCCAACGGGCAGGTTGTGTGCTCGAATCCAGCTGGTGCTGAACCTTCCAGTTTTATTTATTTATTTTTTAATCGCGTAACATATTACCGTATGCAAACTGTACTGTATACAGTATGTATATGTATATTTAATGTCTTAACTGTGCCCGTTTAATTGAATTTTAAAAAATTATTTAACACGAACATTAAGCTGTTTACATCTTCCGCCTGAGAACAGTCACCCGTTGCTACCCAACGCAGAATGGTGATTGGCTGACACCATCTGACACCCCTCTGATTGGAGAAAAAAGACGTGCTAGTTTGCTATACATACTGTAACAGGAAGAGGATTTCTTTCTATTCAAAACGTGTATTTTAAAAGTTTAAGAAGTAAAAACCTTACAGCGTACACAGATTTCTAAACTGATCAGGATCGTTATCTTTGTCTTATGCATAATAATATTCACCGCTCTGTGCCGCGGTGGCGCGGTGTTAGTTTCCTGACTCCCATGTCACATGGTCTGTGATTGAAACCTGTAATACCGGTTTAATTCGTCACAGCCAGCACTCCGGTTGTAAAGTAGAAGCAGGCGAGATTTCCAGCGAAAAACACCTCCCCCTTCTTCAGGTGTGAGGGTCTTCTGCTCAGAATGAAACGCTAAAATGTAATGTAAGCTCTGAATGGGTTCAATTGTGATTTGGGCTTGATTAAGGTCGCTGCCTTTCATCTAAAACCCTACTTGAATCCTTCTAAACTAAAAATCAGTGTTAGTGAGTTCTAAATAAAGAGGTATCCAGGTAACAGTGAAACGGGCGGACAGTCTGGGGAGATCGCCCGTTTTCCATGTAAATAGTTCCCTGGTTCCGCACCCCTTGGTGTTTCTCTCGCTCTCTCTCGGGTCACCTGATCATTAGCTCGAAAGATTTGAGTGCTTTGTGTATATTCTAATGGTAGTGGGGGCAGGGTGTGTGGGAACAGGTTTGGTTGAAATTGCATTGGAGATCTATGTTCTTCACACCTGAAACATTTTCTCTGAAAGCATTTTCTTCGCTGTTTAACCGATCTTGTTACAGCATGTTACAGTTTACTATTATTAACCATATTAATTTTAAGTGCTTAATGTAAAATCTTGTAAAAATATATTTTCATTGTTCAAATATACATTAAGTCTGACTATCATATAATAAGTTAAATACAAAACTAAAGAAAAAATAGGGTTAAATATAATTCAAAATATTTTGCTAACAATGTTAACTGTTTATGAATAATAAAATGTATTAGCTAAGGAGTAGGATGGCACAGTTGTTAGTATGTTTTTTGTTTTGTTTCTTTTTCATAAATACAACAGTAGTACCTGATGTCTCAGTGGCTTTCAAAATTAAATTATGCATGCAAACCTGTGAACTAGAAAGATAACTAAGATATTCATCCATTTATAATGGTGGCAAAGTGGTTAGCATTGCTATCTTGCAGCACTGGGGTCCTAGGTTCAATTCCTGCCATCCTGTGTGTGTGGGGTTTACATGTTCTCTCTGGGTTACATGGTTTTTCTCCATATGTGTGATATGACTCCCTCTCGCACTCCAAAACATACTGGTAAGTTAATTAGTTTATGGGAAACCTGGCCCTGGTCTGTGTGTGTTTGTGTCTGTCTGTCCTGTGATGGACTGGCACTATGTCCAGGGTGTATTCTGCCTTGTGTCCGTTGCTTACTGGGATAGGCTCCAAATCCTCTGTACTGGATAAAGAGATTAGAAATGGAAGTAAAGGCACTGTGTGGATGGAACTATACACAGTGTTAGAAACCCACTATGAAATGGCAGCATCTCACTGAGAATAAAATATTTTATACTGCTGGCTTAAGGAAACAGCCTTTCCACCTCTCTTGCACATCAGTATCCATACCTAGTTATTTAAACAAATTGCCTCTAATTATAAACATCTTAATATGCTGGCTCTGTGGATCCGCATCAGCTATGTTTGCCCATTCCTTCAATTCATGTGCATCCAACACACAGTTCAATGCCAGCAACTACACATAATCTAAAATACAATCCTTATTTCAGTATCTATGTAAACATATAGTCTGTTAACTTCATCATCTTCATCAAAAGTATGCCTAACCCCATTAGGAAGTGTTCTTGTTATAAGTGTATTCCTCAGCTTTCCCCAAACTATCTTCTTCTTGCCAACATCTCTAGTCTTTTATCCTGCAATAACTCAGCCAACACTTAAATCTCCAAAAGCTGCTTGTGTTAATTTCTTTAAATCACAAATATCATGTGTAAATACTGGCCATGTAATACTCTGCATTGTGGAATAATAGTTTATTTTAAAGGGAACTAGAGAAACTAAGAACTAGAGAAATCAAGAAAGGCTTTTTTTCTAGAATTAATAAATGCACATCCTGTTCACTGGGGAAATTAAATCCACACTGAGCAATCTTCAATATGTTCAGAATATGACAGCAAGAATCCTATCAGGGATGCATTACACCTGTTTTCAAGTCCTTGCACTGGTTACCTATCAGATTTCGAGTCAACTTCAAAATCCTTATCCTCCTTATATACTGTCCTACAACTGGTATTATTGATCTCCGAATTATTGTACTTGACATGACTTCATTCAGCCTTTCCTGAACGTCTATGACAGGCAGAGAGAGTGCTGTTTCTGGTGCGATCTTTTACAGCTGACATTTCACTGTTTTAAACGAACAAGAAATTAGATTGCTCATAAATCACCTATTCTATATAAACACAGCGTAATTGCCCTCCGAAAATCTTCTTTTTCTTGTTCGTTTTAGAGACCTTGATCGAAACTGATTTTAGATGTCAGAAAGGATTTATTTTCTCTGTATTTCCTACATTGCTTTGTCGAGATTTTAACTTTATATCTAACTTTATATCTAGGCTCAGATTTCAACTATAAATCGTACAGTAATTAATAGCAGTAAATACTGATGTTTATACATAAAAAAGTCATGCCTTGGAGTATAGACCCCCAAAGGAATGCCATAGACTCAAACTGCAAAATAAACACATACAGAAAGAAAGTATTTGTATTGTAATTGCAAATCCTGGTACTGTATGAGTGATTGGTATGACTTTCCTCATTACAAATCTCTTATTAGAATTTAAATTTCTCTGTAACTCCAGGTCAGAACAGAGAAAATGTAACTGCCTTAAGGAGTTTACGATTATGAAAAATAGAAGGATAAGCATGATACGTATGTCTTCTGTCATTTTCTAAGTCATGTTACTGAGCACCAAATCTTATTGAGAATATGAATCCATTTAAGGTTTATACCATTAAAGTAACGGTTTATTCCATGCTGAAAATGTTTGTACCAGACTTTTTTGAGGCCTGTTTAATTGTGTCTGAAGTCTGATGTTGTAAATTTTATTGTTAAAAAGATCCATGAAAATGTCACTACTAAAGTTAGCTGGTACTGTTGGTACTGTAAGTGGCAAGTAGAGCTCATATTTTAGATTTTGTGTAGTTGCTAGCGTTGAACTGTGTGTTGGATGCACATGAATGAAGCGACGGACACAAGGCAGAATACACCCTGGACATAGCGCCAGTCCATCACAGGACAGACACAAACACACACACACACCAGGGCCAGTTTAAATCTAACCTCAGAACCTTTCTTTTCAGAAGACTTAGTGTCTGTATCTGCTTCATTTTCTAATTTTGGTAGCACCTCTACCTGCTTGTCTTTCTTATATGCATTTACTTTGTAATCTGTGGTCCTTTTATCTGTTTTTACATCTACTGTATTGCTTTGAGATGCCACCTTTAATGGTGATATATCAAATAAAGTTTTTTATTATTGTTATAGGGAAACATGATCAGATTGTCCCTGGTTCAGAAAAAAAAGATCTAAAGTATACTAGTTTGTCACTCTTCTAATTCCCTTTGCTAAATGACTTTTCATACTAATCTGATCAATCTAACTGCCAGTTTTCTGTGCTTTCTCTATCCTGCTAGATTTGCAATTATTCTGAAAATTTTCATCTTGAAATAACTCATTTCTAAATACCTTTTTCACTGTTAACATCTTGCAGCAACTCTGCGACAAAATATACACTCTGACAGTTCATCCTGCTACCAACATTAAATAAAACAAATCTTAAGATTTCTATATTTATGTCTTTATTTAGTGATTTCATTAGTGACAAAGGCTAAACTTTCTTGGAAAAATGTCTTTTATGTGTTGCGGAAAAAACTGACTTGCTTTAACAAAATATGTTTACAAATCCTTTCACCTGCCATTTTCGTAGTTAGAAATTATGGAACGCTCTATTAAAAGCAAGGGAGTTTTTATGTCCGTTGCAGTTCTTTTGCAACATGAATATAATTATATCGTTATTAATTTCTTGAGATACGCGATTCCATATTATATTCCCTTTTAATCAAATTCTAAAAGTATGCTTGTTGACTCCGGTATCGCGGTAGTTAAAGACTTCGATGCTTAAAATGTTTAGGGAGAAATGGAATACTGGTGTGTATGTTTTCTTTAAAGTACCGATACCAGCCATATACTGTATGTTTAAGTTCCAAAATTAATATCGTTTATGGACTTCACACGCGTTGCAGTATGCTCCTATTCTTTTTATGCTCAGGCACAAAGTAAAAGGGGATGCTTCATATTGCTTGACTAATTTTAAAAACTAAGTTAGAAATGCAGACGCTCCCTCGGTGCGCTGCTCTGGTGCGCCGGCTCTTACACAGTGCCTGTCTGCCGTAAGCGTTACAATATACATACCCAACACTGCTTGTACCCATCTGTCAGGCAAATAAAACACCTTGAATTGAATTGAATTGAGGGGAGAGGGGGGGAATACTAAAGCCAATACTGGCTCAATACCCTCGATGGGCTTTGACGTGCTAATGCGTTGGTTTAAGAGTCCGGGTGTGGCAGGCTTCCAATGTCAACTCGACTCGATTGGAAGACAATGAACGTATTTTGTGATATTTAGAAATATAAATTTGTTTGGTGCGAGTGAGGTTTTATTTAATCTCTGACTAAGGGAAACGTTTCATTTTTTTCAAAGAAATGTTTGTTAAAAAATAAAGTCATAGTTCTATGGGATTCAATCACAGACCATGTGACATGGGAGTCACGAAACTACTGTAACACACAGCGCCACCAGATTTAATAACGCAATAAAAACGCTATAAAATAATGTGACTAGGCACAGAAAAAGTTTACAGCACAGTACGATAATAAATGCTGACCATGACTTTAGAAGCATAAATTACCTTACACTCAATTTAAACACAAGCTGTCTTTCTGTATGAACCTCTAAGCTGGTTCATACAGAAAATGTAGAAATGCATTAGCCTGATTATGATTAAAAAACACATAATTAAACACGCGTTTGCGATTTAAATCAGAACACGATTTAAATCAATATAAATGTTTATATTGTAACGCATACTGTCCAGCCTCCATTTCTCTATAAAAATTTACTCTGTTGCACACACACACACAATAGAAGGAGGAACCGCTGTCAGAAGGGAAGATATGTTCAAAATATCGCAAATATCGATCATGTTGCGATATTTTGAAATATAAAAGTCAATTGATTGTCCATAATATCGCTATTCTATTTTTTCGAAGAAATGTTTGTTAAAAGAAAAGTCCGGTACCAGCTGGATTTGAACACACAACCTACCAGTTGCTAAGCACGCACCTAGACCAGTCGGCTACAACACAGCTCGCATGAACAGGCAGGCGAAACAGCCCTACACAGCCCTGTCGCAGCACACGAATACCATTATTAAATTCCTTAGATACGCGATTCCATATTATATTCCCTTTTAATCAAATTCTAAAAGTATGCTTGTTGACTCCGGTATCACGTTAGTTAAAGACTTCAAAGCTTAAAATGTTTAGGGAGAAATGGAATACTGGTGTGTATTTTTTTCTTTAAAGTACCAAGACCAGCTATATACTGTATGTTTATGTTCCAAAATTAATATCGTTTATGGCCTTCACACGCGTTACAGTATGCTCCTATTCTTTTTATGCTCAGCTACTAAGATTTCCCTTCATTGGTAAATTCAATATCTACAACGGGCACAGCAAAGACGTTTTTACTGTAAGTCTTTCTACGACAGACCAACGGACCACGAGTGCCCCTGTCGGTCAACCAATCACTTACTGCGGTGCCACGCGTCATCTTGCGTCATACTGAGCGACGTCACCTGCGGTACGTGTCTGTGACGCACACTTTGAATGGCTGCATCTGTAGGGCGTAGTCCAGCTATATTTCTGAGGTGAAAAAAAGATGTTTTGACAATGTGCTGCACATGTGGATCGAATGTTAAGCCAGAATCGAATATCACCCCAAGGTTTTTCAATTTAGACTGAAGCTCAAGTACGGAACCATCTACAGATAGAGTTACAGGACTGGCTTTACAAAGTTGATGGGGGGTGCTAATAAGCATGACTTCTCACAATAAGTAGTCTTGTTACAGTTAAAATGAAGGAAATACTGAGTCATCCACGTTTTTATGTCAGAGATGCTTTTAGATAGAATAGAGACAGCCACATCAGTGTCAGGTTTGGTATGGATGTATATTTGAGTATTTGAGTATATACAGATGCAGCCATTCAAAATGCGTGAGGTATTTCGCGGCATACCCCGGTGGGCGTGTCGCAGTATCACGCGGTATGACGCAGTTAACGTGGTGTCACGTGGTTAACTATCCGGTGTCGCCTTGTAAAACCGCCAGGGGGAGCTTAACCTCTCATGTACAGCATTTGAGCCTTTAATTTTGAACTGTGTATTACAGCATGTTAATCATCAGTCATTAAAATGTTGGTATATTTTATGAAAGCAAGATTGCTCAGTTGGACAAAAGTACACAACCTACCTTTATCAGAAATATTTATGCATCAAAGCCTTTACTGAAGATATTACTAATAGTATTAATAATGGATGACTTTGGACAAGCTGTATACTCAAAGTATAATTTCTTTAGCACATTTGTACAAGCACTTGGAATCTGTCCAAGCCATACTTTGTCAGGCATTTTGTTTTACTTCAACGGGCATAAAAACTTCCTTGCTTTTAACAGGGCGTTTCATAATTTCTAACTACGAAAATGATTTAAAATGCGACACCTATCATTCAACTAGAGCTTAAAATATCACAAGGATCCTCAAGAGCACAGCAAAGAGTGTATTAAAAGACACTTGTATTTATCAACGCTTTCTTTTCCGTATACCAGATTTTATGGAACCACTTCAGAGGGGTGTCAGCCAGTCAGATTCCAGGAATCGGCACTTTAAAGGAAAAATACACACCGGTATTCCTTTTCTCCCTAACGATTTTAAGCATCGAAGAATTTAACTAGCATGTGAAATAGCATGTGAAAAAGTGGTAGTTTTAAGCTTTTCTGCTAATATAATATGGAATCGCATATCTAAAGAATTTAATAACGGTATTCGTGTGCTGCGACAGGGCTGTGTAGGGCTGTTTCGCCTGCCTGTTTATGCGAGCTGTCTTGTAGCCGACTGGTCTAGGTGCGTGACTACCAGCTGGCAGGTTGTGTGTTCGAATCCAGCTGGTGCTGGACTTTTCTTTTAACAAACATTTCATCGAAAAAATAGAATAGCGATATTATGGACAATCAATTGACTTTTATATTTCAAAATATCGCAACATGATCGATATTTGCGATATTTTGAACATATCTTCCCTTCTGACAGCGGTTCCTGCTTCTATTGTGTGTGTGTGTGCAACAGAGTACATTTTTATAGAGAAATGGAGGCTGGACAGTATGCGTTACAATATAAACATTTATATTGATTTAAATCGTGTTCTGATTTAAATCGCAAACGCGTGTTTAATTATGTGTTTTTTAATCATAATCAGGCTAATGCATTTCTACATTTTCTGTATGAACCAGCTTAGAGGTTCATACAGAAAGACAGCTTGTGTTTAAATTGAGTGTAAGGTAATTTATGCTTCTAAAGTCATGGTCAGCATTTATTATTGTACTGTGCTGTAAACTTTTTCTGTGCCTAGTCACATTATTTTATAGTGTTTTTATTGCGTTATTAAATCCGGTGGCGCTGTGTGTTAGTTTCCTGACTCCCATTATTTAAACTGCGACACTGATCATTCATCTCTAAATAAACTTTATTTTATATAGCGTTTTAAGCGAATAGGTAATTAGATTGCTCATAAACCTAATCGCTTTTTCTACATAAACACAGCGTGATTGCTCTCTGAAAATGCTTTTCCTTTATTTTTAAAGTAGGCTCAGATTTCAACTATAGATCGTATTATTATAAACTTTCTTGGAAAAATGTATTTTATGTAAACCATGTTTGCTATTAATTCATTAGGGCTAAAATACGTTCATTGTCTTCCAATCGAGTCGAGTTGACATTGGAAGCCTGCCACACCCGGACTGTTAAACCAACGCATTAGCACGTCGCCAGTATTGGCTTTAGTATTCCCCCCCTCTCCCCTCAATTCAATTCAATTCAAGGTGTTTTATTTGCATGACAGATGGGTACAAGCAGTGTTGGGTATGTATATTGTAACGCTTACGGCAGACAGGCACTGTGTAAGAGCCGGCACACCAGAGCAGCGCACCGAGGGAGCGTCTGCATTTATAACTTAGTTTTTAAAATTAGTCAAGCAATATGAAGCATCTCCTTTTACTTAGTGCCTGAGCATAAAAAGAATAGGAGCATACTGCAACGCGTGTGAAGTCCATAAACAATATTAATTTTGGAACTTAAACATACAGTATATGGCTGGTCTCGGTACTTTAAAGAAAACATACACACCAGTATTCCATTTCTCCCTAAACATTTTAAGCATCGAAGTCTTTAACTAACGCGATACCGGAGTCAACAAGCATACTTTTAGAATTTGATTAAAAGGGAATATAATATGGAATCGCGTATCTCAAGAATTTAAAGACCAGACAATCGCAAACGCATTTTCAATAAAATTATTTTATTCATTCAGCAGTTTGTGAGAGGGACATCCAGCAGGGAGAGACACACACACTGGTTTTCATTGACAAAATTGTTTTTTTTCAATTCCTCTTGTCTAACAGGAATGTTTTGTTTGTGGACAGACTGTTAGACAAGAGGAAAAGACCGCCTCCTGCTACGAAGCATTTCGTTGATCCGATCACGAATTCTTTTCCAGTCGTACGCAGCAAGGGTTGAGAATCTCCGATTCACCATCGTACTAATGGTTTCCCGGAGATTGCAAGGCAAGGCACTTTTGCCTCTGGACCCATCGAAATTTACAGACGTGGTCCACCCCCAGTAAATTTCAAAAGTCACAAGATTTCGAAACACGAGGGCGGCGTAGCGGTCGGCTCTTGCTTTCCCGTCTATGCCGATGCACTGCAAGTACAACCCCCCCTCCATCTCCTGGGTGATGGGTAGCAGTTGGACATCTGGGAGAATTATTCGTCCCACTGGCGTCTGTGAATTCCGCTGTGCTTCCTGGGGGGAGATAGGCGGCGGGGACAGCATCAACAGATTCCTGCGCGGTGGTGAACTGAGAGGCCGGGATGGAGTGTCCTGAGGCGGTGTGTGCTCTGCGGGGCAAAATAACATAATTCATGTAAGAAATAAAGTCACACAGTAGTATTCATCAATCGCGGAACAGAAGTCAAAATAAACTTTTCTTTTTTTCCGTCTTACCGCCTTCTTTTTTACTGTCCTGGTGGTAGATCGTTTCGCCCGTGCGGTGTTTTCTTGAAGAACAGGCTACGAAGAAATAATTATAATTAACAAACGTGAGACTGTCTTTCTCTGACTTACATTCCCGAATGTCCCCCGCCCCGGTCAACAATCCTAGGAAGAACACGAAACAGCCTGTTAATAAAATTGTTACAATTTTGTTCGGTCAGTTCTTCCTCCCAGAATTTATAGATCGCATCGATCAGTTCCAGCTTTGTGACGGGCTTAGCGGTTTTCCGAACGTAGTCTTTCAACGAATGCCAAACCATTTCTATCGGATTTAGATCTGGGGATTCGGCTGGAGTTTTCACCCAGTTCACTCCTTCTGCTATAAGCCTCGCCCTTGCTGCTGTGTGTTTCGGATCATTGTCTTGAAAGAGACGGTGCCTTGATCCAAACTGCTCCCTGATATATGGGGCAGCATGCTGTGTGACCACGACTTCCTCGAAGAATACACGGTCCATAATTCCTTCGAAAATAAGAAGTGGTCCCGGGCCTCTTCTAGATATACCCCCCCAGACGTGAACCTTCAGTGGATGTTTGGGCTTTGGCTTGTCCACATGTCTCCCCTTTTTGCAAAATGCCATTGTTGAAAACTGTTCCAGAGCCACTGTTGTTTCGTCGGTAAAAAGTACATCCTGAAATGCCTCCCCCTGTTCAATCCATTGGAGCGCTTGCTTGAGTCTTTCCTCTTTGTTTTTTAGCCTTATCATGGGGCATGTGTTGGTTTTTCTGTATCTCCATCCAAGCCTCCTGCGCACTCTTATCGATGTCGGACTAACGGTCGCACCGAGGTCAGCCCATAGCCGTCTTTGGACTTGCATCGCCGGTGGCTCATCATTTTCATCAGTCAGTTTGTCGATAGCTCGCACAATAGGACTTGAAAAAAAAGAGATCAGCAGTTAGTTTTAAAAATAATGTGCGTAGTTGTATTTACATGCAAGAAAGGTATTTTTTAGAAATTTATTTACCTTTGAATCGTCCTCGGTTTAGATTCTCTTTGCCTCCTCTCTCCTTTATAATGCCGTCTCACTGTGCTTTCAGAAATGAAGATGTCCATCAAAGCCAACTGCTGTACAATGTCCCGTGTTGACTTCCCATTTCTTTTCATCTTCATTATTTGGTGTGAGAGAGTCTTCGTGATTTTGGCCATTGTCCGTCCCCTTACCAAAGCGATACAGTGGTGCAGCTTGAATTCTGTACCTATATACTGTATGGTATGGTACAGATAAAACTTACACCATACCGATGAGCTAATGCCAGGGAAAGACACTCCTATTTTATTTAAAACACAATACGCCAGGAAATGTGTCTGATGCATTAGCAAGTTAAAACAATTGGGTCAAAAACCTGGGCGTAACACCATTTCCTTTTTCTGATCACTCGCTTTCTGGATACACATCTCACCTGTCCTGTTCTTTGTTTTCCTGGTTTGCCGATTATGCCTGCTGTAGTCCACTCCTACCCTCACACCTAAAGAAAACTATTTTAAATTTCTTGGCGCAGTTCATTAACCCTTGTATGTGCTGTCCGCGCCCAAAATGCAATTTAAAAAAAGTCAAAAACCGTGCTCAAATGCAATTTTCAAAGTGCAATGAAATACAATATTGTTGTTGCTGCTGTTCTGGTTGTTTTTATCCCGTAAAGCATTTTGAGAAGCCACCTTTAAAGGCGATATATATTGTAGAACCGCTGATTCTTATGGAATGTGTTCCGCAGGAGATTCAAATTTTTACTTATTTTTTAATCGCGTATCTAAGGAAATCTCAGTATAACTTTGTTCATGAACAAACAGTGGCATGTTACATTATCATTAGTTTTTTTTAACAAGGCTCGCCAGCTAATGTGAATCGAAACCTGTCTTGCTAGCTTTTAAAGTCGTGCATGTGTAAACGACAATTTAAATAGAGAAAAAAAGACCTGACTGACAAGATTTAATTAATGCAGATCAGTAAATCAAGGGACAAAACAACTATTGCGCCCGGGTCCTCAATGCGCTTTGACGTGCTAATGCGTTGGTTTAACAGTCCGGGTGTGGCAAGCCTCCAATATCTCCCGACTTCGGCAAAAGGCACCCGCCTTTCATTGGAAGACAATGAACACACTCTAGCCGTACATGTGAATATAGTATAAAGACACCAAGGGATTGGGTGAGCTCCCATCACAAAAAAAAAAAACTGCGAACCTGCACTACAGCGACCATAGTACAGTATGGAGACCAAGACCTTTTACGGGAAGAGACGGGGTGCTTCTGTCGCCCCAGCTTCCAAAGAGCGAAGGGTAAGCAAATACATTAGACTTCATCTGAGATACGCGATTACAGCGCATATTACAAGGTATTATTGCCGTTTGGAATTTTAAATTCAATTATAATTATTTCTTCGTAGCCTGTTCTTCAAGAAAACACCGCACGGGCAAAACGATCTACCACCAGGACAGTAAAAAAGAAAGAGGTAAGACGGAAAAAAAGAAAAGTTTATTTTGACTTCTGTTCCGCGACTGATGAATACTACTGTGTGACTTTATTTCTTACATGAATTATGTTATTTTGCCACAGGCCGTGGGTCTCTGCTCTCGGCCACTGGCCAGGGTGCCAACCTGTAGAAGCAGCACCTGTATGGAGACATTTCGGCAGCAGCGGGAGCAGTACGATGCATTACTGGGGAGGATTGGGAGGCTAGAGACACTCCTGAAAATGCAGAGGAAGGAGACAGTATGTTCCAGCAGTCAAACAGTTGAGCAGCTGTCTCCCGAAAAGTGCCTCTCCCCGCCGCGCAGGTTGCAATGCCTGGCGGAAGCTCTGCCCCCCGCAGAGCACACACCGCCTCAGGACACTCCATCCCGGCCTCTCAGTTCACCACCGCGCAGGAATCTGTTGATGCTGTCCCCGCCGCCTATCTCCCCCCAGGAAGCACAGCGGAATTCACAGACGCCAGTGGGACGAATAATTCTCCCAGATGTCCAACTGCTACCCATCACCCAGGAGATGGAGGGGGGGTTGTACTTGCAGTGCATCGGCATAGACGGGAAAGCAAGAGCCGACCGCTACGCCGCCCTCGTGTTTCGAAATCTTGTGACTTTTGAAATTTACTGGGGGTGGACCACTTCTGTAAATTTCGATGGGTCCAGAGGCAAAAGTGCCTTGCCTTGCAATCTCCGGGAAACCATTAGTACGATGGTGAATCGGAGATTCTCAACCCTTGCTGCGTACGACTGGAAAAGAATTCGTGGTCGGATCAACGAAATGCTTCGTAGCAGGAGGCGGTCTTTTCCTCTTGTCTAACAGTCTGTCCACAAACAAAACATTCCTGTTAGACAAGAGGAATTGAAAAAAAACAATTTTGTCAATGAAAACCGGTGTGTGTGTCTCTCCCTGCTGGATGTCCCTCTCACAAACTGCTGAATGAATAAAATAATTTTATTGAAAATGCGTTTGCGATTGTCTGGTCTTTAAATTCTTGAGATACGCGATTCCATATTATATTCCCTTTTAATCAAATTCTAAAAGTATGCTTGTTGACTCCGGTATCGCGTTAGTTAAAGACTTCGATGCTTAAAATGTTTAGGGAGAAATGGAATACTGGTGTGTATGTTTTCTTTAAAGTACCGAGACCAGCCATATACTGTATGTTTAAGTTCCAAAATTAATATTGTTTATGGACTTCACACGCGTTGCAGTATGCTCCTATTCTTTTTATGCTCAGGCACTAAGTAAAAGGAGATGCTTCATATTGCTTGACTAATTTTAAAAACTAAGTTATAAATGCAGACGCTCCCTCGGTGCGCTGCTCTGGTGTGCCGGCTCTTACAAAGTGCCTGTCTGCCGTAAGCGTTACAATATACATACCCAACACTGCTTGTACCCATCTGTCATGCAAATAAAACACCTTGAATTGAATTGAATTGAGGGGAGAGGGGGGGAATACTAAAGCCAATACTGGCGACGTGCTAATGCGTTGGTTTAACAGTCCGGGTGTGGCAGGCTTCCAATGTCAACTCGACTCGATTGGAAGACAATGAACGTATTTTAGCCCTAAATGAATTAATAGCAAACATGGTTTACATAAAATACATTTTTCCAAGAAAGTTTATAATAATATGATCTATAGTTGAAATCTGAGCCTACTTTAAAAATAAAGGAAAAGCATTTTCAGAGAGCAATCACGCTGTGTTTATGTAGAAAAAGCGATTAGGTTTATGAGCAATCTAATTACCTATTCGCTTAAAACGCTATATAAAATAAAGTTTATTTAGAGATGAATGATCAGTGTCGCAGTTTAAATAATGGGAGTCAGGAAACTAACACACAGTGCCACCGGATTTAATAACGCAATAAAAACGCTATAAAATAATGTGACTAGGCACAGAAAAAGTTTACAGCACAGTACAATAATAAATGCTGACCATGACTTTAGAAGCATAAATTACCTTACACTCAATTTAAACACAAGCTGTCTTTCTGTATGAACCTCTAAGCTGGTTCATACAGAAAATGTAGAAATGCATTAGCCTGATTATGATTAAAAAACACATAATTAATCACGCGTTTGCGATTTAAATCAGAACACGATTTAAATCAATATAAATGTTTATATTGTAACGCATACTGTCCAGCCTCCATTTCTCTATAAAAATGTACTCTGTTGCACACACACACACAATAGAAGCAGGAACCGCTGTCAGAAGGGAAGATATGTTCAAAATATCGCAAATATCGATCATGTTGCGATATTTTGAAATATAAAAGTCAATTGATTGTCCATAATATCGCTATTCTATTTTTTCGAAGAAATGTTTGTTAAAAGAAAAGTCCAGCACCAGCTGGATTCGAACACACAACCTGCCAGCTGGTAGTCACGCACCTAGACCAGTCGGCTACAAGACAGCTCGCATGAACAGGCAGGCGAAACAGCCCTACACAGCCCTGTCGCAGCACACGAATACCGTTATTAAATTCTTTAGATACGCGATTCCATATTATATTCCCTTTTAATCAAATTCTAAAAGTATGCTTGTTGACTCCGGTATCACGTTAGTTAAAGACTTCGAAGCTTACAATGTTTAGGGAGAAATGGAATACTGGTGTGTATTTTTTTCTTTAAAGTACCAAGACCAGCTATATACTGTATGTTTATGTTCCAAAATTAATATCGTTTATGGCCTTCACACGCGTTACAGTATGCTCCTATTCTTTTTATGCTCAGCTACTAAGATTTCCCTTCAGTGGTAAAATTCAATATCTACAACGGGCACAGTAAAGACGTTTACAGTAAGTCTTTCTACGATAGACCAACGGACCACGAGTGCCCCTGTCGGTCAACCAATCACGCACCGCGGTATTTTGCGTCATCGCGCGTCACGATGCACGACGCCGTAGCCAATTACCTGCGGTACGTGTCTGTACCGCGCACTTTGAATGGCTGCATCTGTAGCATAGCAATGATAGCTGAGGCCATGTGATCTTAATAATAATAATAATAATTACTTACACTTATATAGCGCTTTTCTGGACACTCCACTCAAAGCGCTTTACAGGTAATGGGGATCCCCTCCACCACCACCAATGTGCAGCATCCACCTGGAATGCTGACCAAGTGAAAAAGGTCAAAGGTCAAAAGCTGACCAAGTGAAAACATGTAAATGCTGAAGAGCAAGGTGCCCAGTATTGAGCCCTGAGGAACACCAGACTTAACAAGACCAATTTCAGACCTATACCCATTAAGAGAGACAAAGTGACAGCGATCAGTGAGGTAAGACTTGAACCATTTGAGAACAGTGTCAGAAACTCCAAACACAATGTCAAGACGAGAAAGTAAGATGTCATGGTCAACAATGTCAAAAGCAGCACTAAGATCAAGAAAGATGAGTATAGAAAGAGAACCAGAATCTGAAGCTATTAGAAGATCGTTAGTGACTTTGACCAGGGCAGTTTCTGTGCTGTGAAGTTGACGGAAGCCAGATTGGAGGGGTTCAAAAAGGTTATTTGCCAAAAGGTTTTTATGTAACTGAAATGTTCTAGAATTTTTGCAAGAAAGGGTAAGTTGGAGATGGGAAGAAAACTGGTTTAGATTGTCGAGAGCCATCTTAGGCTTTCTTGGCACAGGGGTAATGGCAGCAGTTTTGTGGACTGTTAGTACAGCGCCAGTGCTCAAGGATTCATTTATAGTATTGAGGACAATGGGACAGAGAGAAGAGAAACAGGACTGAAAGGAAGTGGTGGGAATGGGATCTAAAATAGATGTGGTGGGTTTTATGTGTGTAACTAGTTTATTGAGGGATGCTGAGTCAAGAAGAGAGAAGTTGGAGAGAAGGGAACCAGAAAAGTTGGATAAGGAGGGAGGAGGTGTGGAAATCATATGCATAGTGGAGAGAATGTAATGCCGGATGTTGTTGATCCTGAAGGTAAAAAAATCTAAGAATGTGTTGCAAAGTTGCAATGAGGCAGATAATGTAGTGGGGGCAGTTTGGCTTTAGCAAACTGTTGATGTTTGCAAACTGTTTGTGGAGAACAAATGTCTGGGGTTGTTATGGTAATTATCAATAATGTGAGAGAAGTACGTGGATCTAGCAGACTCTATTGTAACCTTATATTCAGACAAGTAATCTTTGCAAGCCTGATAATGTACATTTAGGCCAGAAAGACGCCACCTACGCTCAAGTTTGCGGGAGACTGCCTTCTTAGATTGCAGATGGTCGTTGTACCAGTGGGCAGGGAGAGAGAAGGAGATGGTTCAAGTTTTTAGAAGAGCAAAGGTGTCAAGGGTAAATAAAAGAACACTGTCAGGTAACTGTATTTTGTGCTCTAGAGCAGTGGTTCTCAAAGTTCTATGGTCCTCAGACAAGTTACAACAAGTAACTGTGGACCACCTATGCCTACGTCCACTTCCTTCCCTGTAAAATTCATCACCTATTAATGTACTAAAAATAACTAATATTGAATTAAATTTGATGAAAAGTAGTAATATTTTTATAAACAGTGCTGCATATGTTGCACATGTTTTTATTACTTAACAAGTTAATGTGAAGAATGGAGCTCCTTTTGTTGAGCAATCAGAGAAGTGATATCTGGATCCAAGCTGGACAAGTCTCATGTCCAGACGAAGACATCACATCAAGCACACCTTCTGCTTCCTTTCACATCACATTTATCCATCTGTTGGAATTAGAATTACAGCAGTGCTGGTATGGTTCACAAATTACATCATTCGTATTTTCACTTCAATTCTGCATCTTACTCGCACTTGCACTGTCAGTATCCTCGCTATATTTGTGTTTCAGTGTCCCAGATTTAAGCCAGTGCTCCATAATAACCCTTCTGCTTTGACTGCTTCGTTAAATTACACCTTAAACTTTCAAACTCAAAGTAAGATATTCAAAAGTAAGATCAAAACGGTATTAACAATAATCAGCACAAAGGCACAGCGAAACCACGCAATCATGACAACTAGTGATGTGCGGGTTGTCTCAGGTTCAAAAAAAGATTTTAGATCGGGTTGGGCGGGTGATATATAACCAAAAGCAAACTATTGCAGAAAACTGATCGTTTTTATCTTAAATTAAAGTGATTTTAAGGTTTAAAACTGACGTTGTACCACATTTAAGTCCCAATTGGTTGTATCACAAGGCAAAGTGGGAGAAGACATAAGCAACCAAACAGTGTATTACAAAGAAAACAATACAGTTAGAGCAGACAGGACACAACTCCAGAACAGGAAGTTAAAATAAAAAAGAGCCAGGTAGGAGACATTTGGTGAGCTAGTCAGCACAACAGAAAAAAAAGCACAGGTTACATTATTTGCATCAGTTGTGAAGTCACAAGACTAGGCTATTTAGTCTCTTTAAAACAGGGAATCTGGATATGCTGTTTCAATAAACGTAGATTAAATGAATGTTCGAATATTGTTCGGTGTAATTTCTAATGTAGCAGGTTCAGACCGGCTTCGGGTCAGTAGTTTTATCATTTTAAATCGGGTCAGACGGGTGTGGGTAAAAAAAAAGCTGTCCCGTGCATTACTAACGACAAAAGACTGCTGCATGGTGGCAAGGATAGTGCTGCCAAACTGACTGTCTCGTTTTCAATGTGTGACATCATTCATGGTGCATAAAACTAAAACACTGAAGCGATAGGCACTGATGGGGAGAGTGAAAAGGCGGGGTGGTCCGCTATAACTCAAGCTTCATTAAAACACAAAGGCAACAGAAGGGTACAGCCACGGACCATACTTTGAGACCACTGCTCTAGATGGTCAAATGAAGAGAAACAAGATAAGGACGATAGAACAGAATTTGCAAATCTTGGCTGATCAATTGATCGCGAGTTGTGGAAATTTACAGAGCGTGAGGGGGATGTGTTAGAAACAGGTAATTCCAGATTAAAGAGACTTGCTAAGTGGTAAGAGAGGCCTACTTCAGGAGAAGAGCAGTGGGAGACAAAAGAGCCTCTGGATCATATATCTTTGTAAAGTTCCTCAATTTCAAGCAAAGATTCAACTATGAAGACGAATGAACTTTCAAAATAATGCAGTGATAAAGCTATATGAAGACATAGGAGGGTTTAAAAAAGGGTTTTAAATACATCAAAAACCTTATGTCTAAGATCTTATTAAGCATGGTCATTGTGAAATGGAAGGCACCCAAACATGATCTACAGTAGATCAGGGTGACCCTCCAAACTGTGCAATCATGTAAAGAGGAAATTAATTAGTAAGCTACTGTGAGGCCAAGGGTCACTTTGAACATCAGCTTTGAAAGACTTCACAACAGACTCCAGTGACTGATTTGGGAAAAAACATTCTGGTCACTGTACAAATGGTGCTTGTATAGACCAGTAAAATAATATCTGAATCCCACAAGAGGTTTGCAACAAAGCGTCTAAGAGATACCGCAAATGTGTCAAAAGGGTTTGTAGTCAGACAAGACACAATTAGAACTTTTGATCTAATTGCAAAGAGTTATGCAACTCAATATAGTACATCACTCAGTCAACACAATCTCTTCTGTCAAACAGCTGCTGGCACTAATTTTGTGTTATAGTTCTGCTTCTCATCAGCTTGTGAAGATTGTTGGGAACGTAGATGGAACAATGTGTTTGCAAATTATAAAGGAAAACCTGCTTCAGACCTAACACTAGGACACAAATTCACCAGTCAGCAGGACAATGATCCAAAAGACAAGGACAAAGCTACACTGGCGTGGTTTAAGAATAGGAAAGTAAATTTCAATGAGTGGCTTCAATGAGTGGCTTGAATTCTATTGAGAATCTGTGGAAAGACTTGAAAGTGTACATCTGTAAGTGATCCTCAAGCAACTTGAGAGAATAAAAAAAAATGTGCCAAGAAGAATGGGCAAAACTTTCACCAAGCATTTGAGCAAAACTGATAGAGAATGAAACAAAAAAACGTGCATCTGTAACTACCATTGAAGGTGTTCAAACAAATATTGAATCCTTGGTTCTGAATATTTTATAATCAACATATTTCATTTTTATTCTCATTAGTTTTGGCTTACATTTACCGTAAACTATCTTACAATTAGAGGTATTTAGTTTGAGCGTTTAGATTTCAAATAATGTAAGTTTAAAAAAATTGAACGTGATTTTCACAAATGGGCTACCCTAGGAGTGTGGCTCATGTGGCTCTGTAATAAAATGCAGTCACAGCTCTGTAATTATTACTGCACGTGTACCACATGTTTGTTAGAATATACCGAATGTACGTACATTCAAGACTTTTTCTAATAAGTTCCCCCTAGGTACACAGGCAAATGCTCTGCAACAAAAAAGCCCTCTACAGGAAATGATCGGGAATACATCTTCTTATGATACAACAAACATTTGAAACTTATTGTTAATGAATATAATGTAGATGAACATCAAATACATACTTCTGAACATGTGATACACACATACTTGTGGTTGAGATGAAGCTGTGAAAAACAGACACCTTGGACTTGACAGACAGGAAATATGTAATCGACTACTTTCTGTCAAAACTGAAATATCTGCATGTAATTCAGTCTACAAATATTCTACATATTGCCTATCACTGTCCAACCTCATTAAACCCAAAAAATCCCTGAGCAATCCCTTACAAACAGAATAAACTGGAGGGAAATAGCCAGAGAGGCCAAGTGGGATCCATTTCTGTAAACGCTGGAGTTTGCTGAAAGAATGTTGGCAATTGTTCCTGCTAGATCTTTTATGACAGGTTTCAAAACAGTCCAGAACATTAGTTAACGCAGCCCGCAAGCACTGCACGCCCATACAGTCTTCTTGGAAAGCACTGTCCTACTAAAATCCTGGTGTTGTAATCTCTTAGTCAGTGCATTTGCTCTTTCAGATCTTTATTAAATGTCTCAGCCAAGTTACAGCTCATTTTGCTACCATATTGTACTTCCAAGTGTTGCTCTGACAGCGTATCCCTCACATCTTTTATCATTCCACCAGTATGCAACTAAAAAAATATAAAAATCCTGGCACCACTTCCTACTTATTTAGCAAATCAATATATTATAAATCATTAATAATAATATAGGGTGGAGTGGTGGCACTGTGGCTGGAAGGTTGCCGGTTCAAATCCCATGGCTGGCAGAGGAATCCTACTCCCTTGGGTCCCTGCGCAAGGCCCTTAACCCCAGCTGCTCCAAGGGTGCCGTATAAATGGCTGACCCTGTGCTCTGATCCCAGGAGTCTCTCTCCCCATATGTGTGCCTGTGTGTTATGGGGAGCAAGCTGGGACAAATTCCTAATGCAAGAAATTGTATATGGCTAATAAAGTGATCTCTTATAGTCTAACAGTACAGTACTGTATATGGGGAAAGAATACAAAAGCAAAAGATTATAGACAATAGATACAGACATTTAGAATGGTTACATATTAGAGGAGACAATGTCACCCATCTAGCTTGAAAGAAACATATGAACATGTGGGGAATCTTTTAACATTTGAATCTTTATTCCTGAGGGCTGGATTTCTCTCATCTAAATTGAGAACCATATCCCTACACCAACAAGCAGCACAATATTAAGTATTTATTATAAATTAGGTAATATATTTTTTTGTATAAACACCTCCTTTGCTGGTGAAGCAATGCTGAAACTGTACTACAGGTTTCATTTCTATTATTACTGTGAATTCTATTACTATTATTATATTACCATTTTATCTGCAAATTTTCCAATTTTAATTAATGTAATTTGGATTTCAACACTGTTTCCACTAGGGATTAGGACCATTTTACACCTCCAGGGAATTTTCTTTCAAAACAAGTTAGTAATTTTCATTTGTATTTTCCTCTCCAAATCTGTTATGAGCCTTGAACCAGAATTAATAGTCAGAAAGTTTACTCAAGTAGAAAACTGAAGTAAAGCAAAACATGTTGACAAGTAGCAGCCTTTCATTGATGTCAAATAAGACTAAAAATAAATATTTATTAGGGGGTTATAAGGCATATTAGCCAGGGTTCATGAAGTTATAATAATCTCAATGAAACACAAATAATGTGATAATAAAAATGACCAACATTTATTACATCAGAGTTTCACATTTTGGGGGTGTATTTTATGGGTTGTGTTTAATTTTTTTCCAGTAGATGAGACTTTTGTTGATTATAACGCTGCAGTTTCTGGATTTGCCATTGTATGTTAACCAGAGTGGTATGCATTTAATTTCTAACCATGTGACATCTACAGTACCTTATATCCCCTGAGATGCAGGGGGCCAGATCCAATTCTACAGCACATTTTAAAATGGTAAATTGCTAAGGGGCCTAGCCTGTGCTCAAAGAGCAGGACATATTTTTTGTTTTTAAGATTTTTATCATTAATTACAGAGCAAAGTATATTTGGTTATCTTTAAGAAAAGCACCCAGCTGTTGGTTGGTCCATGCTTTACTAATATGATATAATTTTGATATTTTGATTAAGGTTCCATATGTGTAATAATAAATAATTTTTAAAATAAGATTTTTGTATTATACAATGTACCTAAAGATATTGTAAACAATACAAAAAAGTAGGTACTACAAACAACAGAGCTTTATATTCACAAAACAATGCTTGAAATATATTTTTATTTTAAGGTTTTTGGGTTTTAATATACTCAAATCAAAAGCAAGCTTCAGAAAGTACTGCATTAATTTGATGGAGCAGTAATTCACATCTTATGGAATGGGATGCCTTGCAACATAGAATACTGTAGTTACACTTTCATTTAATTTCATTAATAGTCTACTATGTAATACATGTGCAATAATAAAATCAAAATGCAGCCATACTAGAAAATGTAACATATACAGTACTTTGTAATTGTAAGTTTTTGTAAAATACATAAAAATCTACAGTATATTCAGCAGAAATTCAGCAGAAAACAGAAATTAGTGGTATCAGTTTAGCTTTAAATCCTTCAAATTGTCTTTTCTTGTGAAAACCTTTAAGGATTTTTTTTAATGACAAATTTAGTTTTAATTTATTTCATGAAAACAAGTAATTCTTTAAGACATGGTAATATTCTTTTAAAAAAATTAAAATTGATGTAAAATGGAAATCTTTGAAACTCAAATATGTTGTAGTCTAGGGATTCCAATTTTCATTCAGCTGATGGTTAGACTGGGAACAAGACAATATAGTTTTCACTGGTAAAATGTCTTTCATTCTATTTTTTATTCTACCTTAGCTAAGTAGGTTTTCCTCAAGTGTTACGGAGACCTATGTTAGTTATAAAAATGTTTATATCAGGTAATCAATAAATGACACAAATTAGCTATTAACTACTAGATGGCTAGACAGGCCAAATGTTTTCTTTTTATTTCTAACCATTCTTGCATTCTTAAATTCTACTGTAAGTCTAAAGCTCTTATGAAAATGTTAGAAGCCTTAATTTGCCTTAAAGCATAAAGTAGTTACAAGGAAAGAATTTAGACAGCATACAGCATATGTTGGTGTGCCTAATTGTTTGATTTTTAAGGGAAAGGGAACTTGAGTTAAAATAAAATACAAAATAAACAGTCTTGCTATTCACAGTTAGGCATCCTATAGCAATTGACATAACATAAAACATGAGCAGTTCAGCTTAAGAAAAGGCTATATTCCATGTATGTTATATATATACTGTACTGTATAAATACAGTATACTGTTATACTGTATACTGTTATACAGTATATATACTGGCTGCTGGACTTCCTAATTGAGAGACCACAGGTGGTGCGGATAGGTAATAAAACATCAACACCGCTCACCCTAAGCCCTGGCACCCCACAAGGCTGCTGTCTGAATCCAAGGTTGTACTCCCTATTCACTTAGGACTATACAGCAAGACACCACAATAACCGCTTCATTAAATTTGCAGATGACACCACTATAATAGACCTGATCAGTGATGATGACGAGTCCACTTACAGGGATGAAGTTGTACAGCTGCAGAGGTGGTGTCACAGTAATAACCTGGACTTTAATGTGAGGAAAACAAAAGAGCTAATAGTGGACTTTTGGAGACATAGGCCGCACACTCACAGTGCAAATTTCTAACGACCTAACCTGGATTGTGAACGTGGTCACTATCTTGAAGAAGGCTCAGCAGCGCCTCTATTTCCTGAGGTGCATCAAGCAATGGGGGATGCCAGTACCTGTGCTGGTAAACTTCTACTGCTGCACCATCGAGAGCATCCTCGCCAATGGGATTACCGTGTGGTTCGGCAACACCTCTTCTTGAGAGAGGAGGGCACTGCAGAGAACGGTGAATCTGGCCCAGAAGATCATCAGCTGTGGTCTCACAGAGATTAAACAGCTCTATGAGGACCCCTGCTGTGGTAGAATTCTGGCCATCACAGAGAACACCCCAGTCACCACCCCACGCATGAGCTCTTCATCCCACTGCCCTCAGGCAAGAGATACAAGAGCTTATGGACACTTACCACCGGATTTTTCAATAGCTTCTATCCACAAGCAGTGGGGTTAGTGAACACATTTGGCCATGCCCCTCAAACCACACCTACACCATCTACCTCATTGTAATTTTATTTATTGCACATCTTCAGTCATTGTTTACTTGTCTGCATTGTTTACATTTGAACTGTTTACTATTGTCTACTGTTTGCTTTGCTATTGTCTAAATGCACTACACTTAATTTTTACACTTTGTGTTTTTTTACAATAAAGACACTTTCTATAAGTAAGAATGCCATTGTACCAGGGTTATATATGGCAATAAAGTTCAAGTATATAGTGCAAAAACACATTTGCACCTAAAACAATATGAGCTTTCAGCATTATCAATTCTAACTGGAATGGTGGCATGATTGGCTAAAGTTCTAAACACAAATGACTGGTCATATTTCTTATTAAAAAATAACCAATATATTTGAATGTTTACTGTAGCTGCAGGATGATACGTCAATAACCAAGGCTACTACTTATGTCTAGTCTTCCCTGTTCCTCAATGTCTCTTCCTCTCTAGGAGCCTCCCTGATCCTAGATGCCACATTTGGAGCCCCCTGTTCCCCAGATGTCATACACCTCCCTTCTCTAGCCTCCCACTCTCCAATGTCTCTCTCGATTACTACTGGTTCACTCACTTTCTACCAGCCAGTCCTCAGACTTCCAGGTCCACTTCCAACTGATGATGTCTCTTCCTTATGCCACCAAGCTGGTCTCACACATACAGAACATAAATTATGTCTATCTTTAAAGCTTGTAATTTTAAAAGGTTTACTTTTTTCTGTATCTATCTCTGTTAAATAAAGAAATGTGACCAATGTTGATATGCCTTTTCCTTCCAAGTCAATGACTAAAAGAATTAAATAACAGAATAAGACTCTTGGTATTGAAATAAAATAGTATTTCCTATAAAACATTTACTTTAATGTAAAAAACTTTTACTCAATCAAAGATGAAAAATTCCATCTGCTGCTTCTGAATGCACTTCATTTTGTTTTTGTTCAGCTTTAATTTATTGAACCATGATTTCATTTTGAGTAATGCCTGAATAAGTAATTAATTAAAGTTAGAAAAATGGAACCTAAAATAAACACACTGGGGAAAAATCATGCTGGATTTCTATTAATGTACAGTAAGCTTGATCATCAACAAAAAATTGCAAGTTTGTCTGAAATTATAATACGTTTGCAATTTACGATGAAAGAACAGAATAAATAAATAAAATTATTAATTGTAAATTGTGAATTGTAACATACCTCAGATTTCTAAAGGATTTATTGTTTAGACAATAAAGCATTATTTTTAATATGCTAATACGTACATAAAAAAAAAATTTCAAAGCTGGACAGAAGAGTGGTTTCTTCCTGCATTAAAGTATTCTGCAGGGTATTAGGACCAAAAGTCTTGTGGATCCCATATACTGTACATGCAGGACTCCTTTAGAAATATTTTTTCTCTCTCAAAATGGTCCAGGAGAATCATTCTTGCAGGATTCCTCACTGAAAATTACAGTATTATTCACTCAAGAAAAGTATTTTCTTTTATTATGGAACATAGCTTTGAGATTTGGAAATAAAAGATTTTATGGACTAATTGTCAAGATGCGAGGCAAAAAAAGCAACAGATTTACTGTAATGTCTGACTTCCATAATTATGTGCAGTTCTTTTGCGTGGCTATGCCCAGTTCAGACACCAGTCACACCAAATCATTTCCATTCTGTCCAAGTGGCAGTTAATATTACGTGTACGTTTATGCCAATAAACTGTGCAAGTGTGGATGCTTCACTGAATGCATCAATGTGACTAATACAATTATTTATGGGTGTTACAAATATATTTGTTTCTATTTTATTTTCTGCAGCATGATCTAGGTATTGGGTCATTCACATTGTGAAAGGGAAAATCTGTTCCCATTTATCAAGTCAAAGAATAAATTCTATAGTCTTGCCTTCCTAGCTCCCTGCTCCCCATATCACTGAATCTATATACATCTTTTCAAGTTTCAGATATTAAGAAGAAACTGTTACCTACTCTAAGTGTAAACAACAACCATATTGGAATGTAAAACAAAAGTGGTTTTATAAATTGTGTAAGCAGTTGTACTGCGGGGCTAGCATCAACTACTGAAAATATCTCAAAATATAAAAGAAAATATTTTGTTAAGCCCACAGATCTTAATAATGGAAACTTTAATGTCAAACAGTTATTTTTCAGGCGTGTAATGTTAATGTACCTCTCTAAAAGCAAATCTTAACCACCTGTCTTGGCCAGCTGGGATAAGGAGCAGAGCAACAGGAAGTTAAAGGTCACCAAGGGCACCATTTATCTTCCAAAGCCTTCAGGTCATGTGGCAAATCGTGTAAGGTAGTGTCACCTTGCCTTACCTCTTGCAGCTGGAATTGAGATCTGAAATTAGGACAAGGTTATGTAGCAGGTGGGTCCTATTATACAGAACTACATCATCTAAGCCAAATGGCCAAGAGGACAGAAAAGGCATTCTTGTGCTTCACTTGAGACCAATGAAGCTGAACGTCTTGAATATATCTGGAAAACATGAGGGTAAATTATGCTTTCAGCAATGCATTGGGATTACTGACAGGTTCTTCCATTTTCCAGAGTTACAAACAGAAAAACGTATTGGAGCTGTGATTTTTGAAACAAATAAGATTTTATAACTGAATCTGTAAAATTTTATTTGTAGGTTTATTACAACAGTCTACACTTCTATGGGCAAGTGTTGTGCAGTATACAAAAACAAAAGAAGATATTTCAAGAAGAAAAGGATTATGTTGTAAGTAACACTGCACAGTATACAGTATACAAAATACAAGTATTACATGCAAATATTAATTATAACATCGCAAATGTTATGTAGTAGTCTATGCGGCTTTAGTTTTCTTTTACTTTCTCTATATTTTAATTCTCAACATACTGTATTTGTTTTTTTCCTAATGATTCTCTTTATATATTAGTAAGTAATTCCATTCTGGCACACTGCAGTGCAACAGTAAGCTTTCTATCAATGTTATCAGTGACACACTGGTGGCACCATCTCCAGGTCTCAATAAAAAATGTACTGTATTGTCTTGTATATATCAGAGGGATGGATTCCACAGTAGTGTTTATTTATATGGGATGTTCCGAAGATTACTCTGCACAAGGCAAGCAGCTGAGAAATCATAGGCTGATGCATAATCTGCACCTGCCCCTGTTCATCAAAGAGTGAAGCCTCTTTGCGTGCGCATGACTGGGATTCTAGCACTGTCATCTTAACCACAGCTTCCTCTTGCAGTTATGTAAAATATTAAATACTCGCTTCCTATTTGGAAAAATGATCCATGGTTCCTTCTGCTTCCCCCATATGATATTCTCAAGAGTGTGATTTAAAGAGAAAGTTAAATTTATTTTTTTAGTTGTGCTTCTTTGTAAAATGACTCATTTATACAGTATGTTGAAACTCCATTGAAAAACAACATCACATGCACTAAAGAGTGAAAAACAGAGTATGCAATGCAAACCAAGGCCTTGTCTGGCCAGACATACCTTTTTAGACCCATTCGTTTAGATGACACAAACAGATGTCGTAACTACTGTCTTAGTCGGGTCACTTGTTTCCGTTAGGTCTGTATGGTCTTAAATTTCATCTGGTCAATATGACTTCACTGAAAATTGACTAATAGAACTGAGGAGTGGCCATGCGTTGAATTTATCCAGAGAAATAAACATCATGTTCAGCACAACAAAAGGAAAATGAAAGGTGACTTTCTGGATATTGCTAATAAGAAAGTTTCAGAAATGTTACACAAACTCAAAATGGAAAATTCATATGTTGATTAATACTTAGTGTTTTATTCAAAGCAAATTAAGTTATTTTAATTGATTTATTTTATCCAACTACCTAATGTCAGAATCAGACAGAATAAAGGGCCTTGCAAAGGTATTCAGCCCCTTCTTATGATTTCTCATTTTATATTATTAACAAATTATACATATTAATGCATTTTAAACTCAATATTTTTATTCAAAAATCAATTCAGAAACTGAAGTCTTCCAAGTGTAAGATAAGAGACAGGAAGTTTCAACAAAATCTTGTCACGACCACCAGTCAACGGAGATCTACCTGCAAATGAGCTAACCGGTTTCAGTGGCTGACTAATTACTGTACAAGCGCCGCCCATTGCACCGCATATTTAAACCCTCAAATCTCTCTGCACTTCGCTCGGTATTGGTTTCTCTTCTCAAGAGCTCCTACCTCGCCCTTTTTTCAGAAAACTCTTTTAAATGACTTCTTTGGCTTTGGACATTTTGATTTTGTTTCTTTACCACGATCTCGTCTGGCGATTCAGATTGGATTAGTGTTTGCCGTTGCCTTGACTCTCTCTCTCTCTCTCTCTCTCTCTTTCTCTTTCTCTTTCTCTCTCTCTCTCATCTGCATAGGATCCTTCTACATTCTGACTTGGATTCATAACAAATCTAAAGAGAAAAACTAAAATGTGTTGATTGCATAAAATGTCAGACCAATGAACTCCTTGGTGGAAGGACCTTTGGCAGCAATTATAGTTGCAAGCCTTGTTGGGTCAGTCTCTACTTAAAGCATACCATCAGTTTTTGCCTAGTTTTCGGGGGAGATTTGCTCAAGATCTGGTCACTTTCTTATTCAGAAGCCACTCAAGTCTAAATTTAGCTTAGTGTTGTAGGTCTTTGTCCTGCTGAATGGTGAATTTTTGTCCTAGTTTTAAACATGAAGCAACTTTTCCTCTAAGGTTTGCCAGTATTTTGCTCCATGTTCTCTTGAGTCAAGCTTCCCAGTTCCTGTTGATGAAAAGCAGAACTATAGTGCTACCACCATGTTTATCAGTAGGGATGGTGTTGACTGAGTGGTGCACTATGTGTATTGAGCATCACATTTTATATTTTGCATATAGACCAAAAGTTTCAATTCTGATTTGTCTGAAAACAAAACTATTTGCCACATACTGTATTTGCAGTATCATTTTAATGCTTTGTTTCAAACCCTATGTGGAATTTGAGATTTGAAACTATTGAAAGTATTGCTTTTTGTCCCATACAAGTCCACCTTGTAGAGTTCAAGTAGGTAGCTGCATCAGCATGCATACAGTAGGTTAATATGCATAAGTAAAGGTTTTTTCCATACTGAAAGGAAAATAAAAGAGACACCATGTTTTGGCTGAGCCTTCTTCTGGTGTGAGGGAGAGGGGAAAACAGGCAGATAATAAAGCATGGGAGAACAAAAGACAGAGTAGTTAGGAGGAGAGAGGAGCAGAAAAGATTAAGGATTGATACTCAGGGAGAATTGTAGTAGAGGTGTGAAGTCAAAACCTGCAAATGATTAGAAAGGATTAGAAGAAGACGGGTCTATCATTGAGCGAAGGCAGAAAGTGTGATTCTAGTTCCAGGATAATTTTGTTTTCAGATCTCTTTCTGCAATAGGAGTTCTGAAACTCTCACTCCTCCAGTTCTCCCTGAGTATCAATACTCGTTCTCCCTGCTCCACTCTCCTCCTAACTATCCTGTCTTTTGTTTTCCCATGCTTTATTATCTGCCGGTTTCCCTCTTTCCCTCACACCTGAAGAAGGATCCTCAGACAAAAAGTTGTGTCACTTTTATTTTTCTTTCAACATGGAATAAATCTTTACCTGTCACTTTGTGGAGTGATAATCCATGGACATTTTCTCTCAACCATTGAGCTCTGTAACTCATAGTTGACATTGGTCTCACAGATGCAAATGTTATGCCTTAGTTATAGAATATTGCAAACTTTGCTTATTTTCAATTACATTTTAATCCACAACTTCACATAAACTCTTATGCACATACAAATAAATCAATGCACCTTCTCATCTGGTCAAATATCTGACACATAGTGGTGTGAATCTGGTGTGTAGTTAGTGTGTAGTGGTGAAGAAGTAGGAAAAATAGTTCCTAGGATTTTTTGTGGAAGGGTGAATGATTATGAGAACAGAACATCAATGGGTCTGCACAAATGAGGTAACATTTGTTTTTCGAACAAAGCAACTGATTACAGTTATCAGTCTTTTTACTAGGTAACCTCACAATAATCAACAGAGAGGTATAGAACAAATCAATTGAATGGCATCTGGAGGATTCCAGCAAATGTAACACACATTTACTTTTAAAAACATTTTGACATGCACACAGACAAACAGAAAGATATTAATTGATATCAAAGCTATTTGTGATATTTATTAAATATCTAACCAAATCCCAGCATTCCTCATAGCAAACTATTAGGTGCAGCCATTTTACAACAGAAAAGTGGAACCATTTCAAGATTTTTTTAAATACTGCTTCACATACAGTATATTAATTCAAGACCAGCAGTCACAGCAAGGTTTTGCCCTTTTTAGGATTCATTAGCTTGGTATCCTCAGCCTGTCCATTATGGAAGCTTGTGGTTATTAGAAACATCATTTAGAGATGATGAAGGTGATGACGGAGAAGAATATTTACAATGAATTATTTGATACTGGAATATAATTATTATAACCATTTTAGGCCTGTTTTGCTGACCAACATACCGCTATACCATTATAATAGGTATACAAAAAAGAAATCACTAGTTACACAGCATTGTGCAATTTTGTTTTACTTTCATGTTATATCAAGCAATACTGAGGTGAAGTTTGCCTTTATTATAAAACTAAAACTAAATCTACAAATTATTACCCTATCTTACACTACTCACTATACATTACATTTAATAAAATAGTATATTAACAGAACGTTATTGATGTACAGTTAATAAAGTATGAATTCATAAATATAAGTCCTAATTGGAGTGAGAGCTTAAGACTGCAGCTACAAACTTTGTGTAAGAGATTTCAGCTTTAATCCTCACAGCAGACCAGAAACGGTAAGATACAGTCGTGGTGTAACAGAATAACTTGCCAGCCCCATTCTTGGCATTGAAAACCATGGAAAGAATGTGGCGATGATAGTTATGATAGGTGTAAGCAGGATGAATTGCATTCCCCCTGCTTCAGTAAATGGATATACAGTACTGTACCTCAGTGCACAACAAAGGTGGAGCAGTCAAACTGTTTTGTCTTTAGGTTTATAGTATTCTGTTACTCATCTAGAGATCCTTAAAAATCCAAATGTTATTGTTCAAAACTAATAATTTACTAAAATTTACTGGCTGTCGTGTTTTGGGCTTGTATCTATTTTTTATTCCTTACTTTCTTCTAAATTTTTACTTTACATATTTTCTCACATATATTCAAGCAGGTAAAAAAATGTTAAGTTCATGGTCACTGCACAATGGTTCTCTGTTCTCACAGAGAAAGTGATTTCTAGAAATTTCTAGAAATTTCTAGAGAATGTACTTTATAAGACATAAACAATATTTTACATGTATCTTGAAAATTAAGAAAATAACATGATAAAATTAGTTTCACAGTTTGAGAAAAATATTCGGCAGTCAAAACATTTCATATTAAACTCACTGGTTGCTAAATATGATCCTGGTCTGAGACTAGGACTCTATGACTTGATTAGACAACTTTTAGCTAATCTAGCACATTTGTTTGCTCACGGGTAATCTGAGGATATCATCCAACTATTTCTTGAAGAAAAACAGGTTGTCATCTTCAACAAATTCTTCATGTTGAATAGCTTATTCCATACTCCTATGACCACTGATGTAAAAAAAAATGTTATTACTTGATGTAACAAGGCATATTGCCCTCTGATAGATGGAGTAAAACATATTTAGTGATCATATTTATGTCATTGAAATTCTTCACATGCTGAAAATTATATTTCAGATCTAGGAATATTACATCAGTGAGATCCAGTATAATTGCTGTATAACTCTTGATTGAATGATTAGATAGAGAGAAGGATCAAAATTATCTTCACTGAGGTACTGTACTGTATTTTCTCCATTCATTGGAAGTTTCATTTCACACCTCTTTGCACCCATTCTGACTTCACACCTCTTGATTGGCCTCTCTTTCTGTCCCCTACTCCCGCCTCTCACTCCTCCTCCCTCCCAACCTTTGTTCTCCCTCTACTTTACCTTTGCCTACTGCCCTGTCTCTCTCACACCTGAAGAAGGCATCCATGGCCGAAACGTTGTGTTCTCTTTCTTCTTTTTTTCAGCATGGAATAAACCTATTACTTGTTCCTTTGCAGCCTACGCATGCTGACGCAGCTACCCACCTGAACTACTGTACTGTATGTACATCAGTGCCCTTTAAGACAGTTAATAGCATTGTTAATTAAGCTCTTTGCTGTCAGGCCTATTGGGTCAAATTCACAATTACTATGAGTGCAACCCTTTGAATTGTAGCTGTGAAGCAAAAGGGAGAAAATGACTAAATATGATCAAAACTTCAGAGCAGCCTAAAGAACAAGCAATCCTCTCCACAGAACTACTGTAGATGATATTTGATAGATTTCCTGGTTCTGGATTCTAATACATGTACTCTATAATATAATTATAATATAATCCATTTTCTAACTGCTTCATCCAATTCAGGGCCATGGGGCACCAGAGCCTATTCTGGCAAGCAAAATGCACAAGTCAGGATGCACACTAGATGGGACAACAGTCCACTGCTGGGCACACACAGACACAGAGACACACTCACACGGGGCCGATTTTCCTAATAGTCGATTAACTTACCAGTGTGTCTTTGGACTGTGTGAGGAAACTGTACCACTCAGCAAAAGCCCAACCAAATACAGAGAACATACAAACTCCACACAGATAGCACCCTCAGTCTAGAATTAAACCTAGGGTGCCAGTGTTGTCAGGCAACAATGCTGACCATTGTACCATCATACCCCCTGTGTTTTCAGCTTAAATCATAAAACAGAAAAAGTAACTTTGTTAAATCATATTTCCTCAGATGATGGAAAACCAACCATGCCAAAAGCAGCCCACAAACTGCACTTTATTCTCTTTTTTTGTTGTTGTACAGTCACAACATAAACTAAATATACTGTACAGGCAATTACCCTAGATTATGGACTGTATTACTGTTGATTGCAAATTACCCCAAAACAGGTCAATTAATGCATCTGTATATTATTATCTTAGCAGACTATTTTTGCAGGAATGGGTTAAGGGTAACAGAGATTCTAAACTTTGAAAACAAAGAGTCACATGGAAAAATAAAACTGTAAAAATACATAATTCTATAACAAAAATCTATTCAAGTTCATGAGCAACGCAGGAAAATACCTGAAAGGATGAGTAACGTTTGTATTCAAAAAGAGAGTTAAGTAAATTTCATTAAATAAATATAATATGTAAGGTAAACCAAAATGTGCTAAAAGTAAAAAAAAAGATAAATGGATTGCATATTAATTATATCATTTAATTCTTAGAGATAACTGTTTTGTGTAGAATTGAAATGCCATTGGCTTCACTGAATAGCAAAAAATTAAACAATTTACCCACATCATTCAATCTCTCTTGCCTCAACACTCTGTTCTAGTATTTAAAACTTCTTTGCCCACATCACTTTAACCTATGAACTCCTCATGCTTGTCTATTTATATAGTCATATATTTGACCTCCCCACAGAGTGCTAATTATATCATTTAATGCCAGAAAGAAGCTCTTGTGAACAAGGATTCACATCCTAGCAGACTATCTCTGCAAAACCAAGCACAGATAATATGAGGGGTGTTTATTGAGTCACTAGAGCAATTGAGGAGAAAAGTCATAATAAATTTTGTATAAAGTAGGAGATGCTATCATATTCATGCTATCTGAATCTCTAGTTAGTTCTACAGAGGGATAATGTTAGCATTTAGAAGAAATTCTAACAGCACAAATTATAACTATTAATAAAAAACAAGGTTCTACAAATTCTAATGTGAGGTACAACATTAAAACTGTTGTCTACAGCCTACGTGTCCACAATACAGTAGGTGCACAGTTATTAATAAAAGCACTGATTTTAAATCAAGGAATACTTGATTACTTCTTTTTAAATCAATTTTGATTGATTAATGATTTAATCAATCAAATACTCTACAATAAGTAACATTACTGCACAAAATCAACAGTGCATACTCAAAGCATACTGTATGTTATGCAAATAATATAATTTTTTAGGTCTATTGGAACAAAAAAATAAAGCATTGTTTTATTATTAACATTCTCTTCTTAAAAATTACAAGAGTTCTAATAAAATTTTTTTACAAGTTACAGAGTTTAAAACTGTATGAAAATGTATCATACAGAAATATGATTCAGAAATACAGAAAATAGAATAACAAATGCAATAAAGCTGTAGCAAATAGACAAGATTTGAGAATGCAGTAGGAAAGGGGTGTAATCCTGCAGTTTTAAGGGAGTTGATTCCACTATAGGCCTAGGCAAGCAGTGGGCACAGGAGACTAAGATATGAGGAATGACTAGCCGGTGACTGAAAAGAATGAATGGGAACATGAATACTGTATATGAAACAGGAATGAGAGACTGGAAGTAGGAAGGAGCAGAGCACTGAACAAAGTGGTAAATCAAGACCTTTAAACTAAATAGGAGCTGGGAGTGGGTTAGTGGAAAGCACAAGTACATGAGTCACAGATGAGGAAAGTGTTGTTTTATCATTTGTTGGACCAAAAAGCAAGTGCTTTTATTATTGTTGTTGATGGTGTTGGTCACAACCTGCACTTGATTTCCTGATTTTCATCTTAATAAAAGTCATTTTAAAGTTACAAAATGTTTCCACATTAGCCACAGAGTACAGATAAATCAATAATGAACATGAATAATAAAATGTAAACCATATGGAGTACTGTGGAATGAGTTTAGAATCGTGTAAATTCCTTATACAGTAAATAACATACACATACAGTATACAGTATCTGTAATTTGTCAAAATTAACACATAAACTTTAGACTGCAGAGAAACGTAATGTAAAAAATAAAACATAACTACAATGGGTGAGAAAAAACTAAAGTGGTTTTAAGAAAACAAATATATTTTTATGGTGTGCTTGTGTGACAATGTTGTTTTATATATATTTGGCATCACCATCTGGGATTAACCTCTGATGAGACAAAATGACACATAATTCAACTCTGAATGTAAGCACTGATTTGCTTTATCAAAGTCATGGATGTGAAACACAGGTGTTCATTTTGAATGGAAAAAGTATTTGATTAGATACTAGTTTCTGAATCCCTAACAAGATAAAATGAGACAGCTGTGACCATTCTGAACAGGCTGAAAAATATTTACAGGGTTACAAGGTCCAGTCAAATGTTTTGAGAGTCATTGAAGAAAGCTTACAAGGTACAAGCTAGCCTTAACAATGTTAGTCTGACAGGCAGAAAATACTCCAATATTTGTGGGATTATGCCTGAACACCTCTAAGTCATCCTCTCTTGAAGCTGATTAGTCTGAGAAGGTAGTGTATAATAATAGAAAATGCATGCACGTTACTGTATGCCCCATGAATTCTAATTAATGATGAATTAGTGATGAAAGGGTATAGTGTTTCTACATATTTACTGTTAATTGAGTTTTGACAAAGCTTCTGGAAGAGGTCAAACCCTAACCTCACATTATTCCGCTCAATAAGCCACATTGCTTATATTCAAAGTTACTGAAACCAAATTGTGGACACATTGGTACATTACAGTATAATTATCTAACTTCCGTTCTTCCACAAACTACATAATGGAAATTATTGCTTTGTTCTCTCACATCCACAAATCAGAGTTCTCATCAAATGTTTCAGAAAGTGGAAATACTTGCCTGTTGTTTGAAAGCTGTGAAAATTTTATCCAGCTACATATTTACTATCTGAAGCAATTACTTTTTCTCTGTTATTGAGTCACATTTTGCTGTCTACTTTCTACTAGTAGTTTTTGGATTTTTCCTCCTTCACCTCTTTTTTTCAGATCTTGTACTACACTTACCTACACTATCAAAAGAAGCAAAGTCGACCAAAGAGGGCAAGGTACATTTAATCTATTACATACTGTAGAGTGCATCCATTACATGCAATACAGACTCAGCAATCAGGCCTTCCAGATTTAGAAGCAAATATGCTTATCTCAGTTAACCATCCTGACCATCCCTCTATTCATCACAGAGAATCGACAGTTATACACCACTGGTTCCTATGATTCCTTGAAGATGTTCTAACTAAAGCAACTTTAGTGCTGAACACGTCTCAGACAACTTCTTTTAGTTCAGCACAGCATTTTCCACTCATTTTGGAATTCTGCATCACTCATTTTTTGGGGGTTTGAAGAAATCCATCCTTGTCATGACAGTAATCTTTGCCATTTCCTCAACCAAGCTAGTTTAGCCAATAAGGCAAACAAATTGAGATCACACAGACATCTACACTGTAAAATGTCTAGTGGAGGTTTTAGTCAAACTACTGAAATGGATATTTAACTGTTTTGACAGTCAAACCCTAACCTTCCCCACTTCCTTTCAGCTACATATAGTATTCATATCAATTCTAGAGCTACCACTTGTACATTATCATTTCACATTCCCCCTTCCATCCTCCTTAAAGTTGCAACCTGACTCTCCCCTCATAAAATGATTGAAAGAGGGCTTTAAAGAATTCAATCCTTACGGTCATGTTGCCATTCTCTAAGCCAGACAATTTAAACTAATCAAATTCTACCCCTACTACATCTCACTTATGGTTTGGCTGAATTGCTGATTTTAAACATAGACACAGCATTTTAAACCTAAAGCTTACTGGCGGTGTATGCAGTGGAATCTCTTTCCCTCCCTACCAGTAGACCTTACTTGACTGCTTTTAATTGTTAAATAAAACAGCTTTTGCATTTTGAATACATTTAAAATATGCAAGAGTTCATTTGCTTGATTGACTTGACTGACTTACTATTGAGAGCATCCTGACTGGTTGCATCACTGAGCACACATGAGAACTGCTCCGCCCAGGATCGCAAAGTACTGCAGAGGGTGGTGAAGTCAGCGCAGCTCATTACCGGCTGTGAGCTGCCAAACATTCAGGATATCTACTCAGCTAGATGTCTGAAGAAGGCCAGGTCCATTCTCAAGGACACCAGTCATCCCAATCACATACTGTTTTCCCTCCTGTCGTCCGGTAAACGGTACCGAAGCATTCGGTCCAAGTCCAACAGACTACGGAACAGCTTCTACCTCCAGGCAATAAGACTGCTAAATAGCCAACCTGCAGCTCCTTTAGCAAATCACCTGTATTGGCTACATGGACACACAGTTTTCACTGTATTCAGCATAACTGCACTACTTGTATATATTGCATACACCATGGACACATAGCAGCTCTACTCATATTGAGTTTAATTCAATATCTATTACATCTATTATTATGTAACCTTATTTTCGTAACCTCAATTTAGTGATTTTTGTGTTTTTGTGAATTTTGTGATTTTTGTGAGCTCGCAGAAGAGACATTTCATTGCCAGTAACTACTGCTGCTCGCTGTGTTGTTGTGCATTTGATAAATAAACTTTGATTTGATTTGATTTGACTTTTCATATGAGCAATAGAACTTAGAAATCTTAGTCTAACTAAAGCTTCCCTTCATATTCTGTACAGATTTCATATACTGTACACATTTGGGTGTTCTTGTGATATTGAAACAATGCATAATTTTATCTCCCTTGCTTATGAATAAAAAAATAAGAGAAAAAAATAAAAGCCAAAAAAATGTAAACTAAGCAAGTCTGTGTACCTTTACAGTAACATTCTGAAGTGCCTCTTTTTAGTTTACGAATATTAAATCATGCCCAACTGTACAACAGAATTTTCTGTTCAAAGCTCTGAAACAAGATACATTGTTGACAGTCTGAATGCAGACTTAAAGCATTGCAGTCATTGGATATTACTAATATTCTGTAGGATTTTAACCCTCCGAACATAGAGTTACCTTTTCATCCAAACACCCAGGATAATTACAAAACAATTGGTTGGTCTTATTGCAGCACAAAACTAAGGAATCTAAAAACCACCACTGGTATTGTTCAGTAACACAAAACAGTTACAGTATATACAGTATAATTACAAACATATATAGGGCTGATATTTTGCTAATTAACTAGTCTAGAATGTGTATCCACCCATCATCAGAAAGCTGCTTATCTCAGCAAGCTGGAACCTGTCCTGGAAGGATACTACTGTATGTAAGACAGGACTGAGACACCCAACTGATTTCCCTGTGGATGCAAAGCCACTCCATCACAGAAATGGACAATTTAGAATATCAAGTCAGTCCTTGTCATCAAATCTTTTGAATGTAGAACGAAACTGGAACACTGGAAAGAAAATATGAATGCAAATGGAACATTCAAACTCCTTACAAATGGGCAGCCAATGCCTGGATAAGGATAAGCACTATGGCAGTGGTGTTAACTAGTACACCATCATGCTACTTGTTAGTAGTTTGTTAGCCCATAACTATTTTTTTAAACACTGTTTAGATATCTAAGATCCAAAACTACCCAGAGCTATTATTTTTTATCATACAATTAATAATCTATTGGATTAAAATAGGTTGATGCCTTAAAGAGCTCCACATTATTTCACTGAGATTGTTGAAAACACACTTTATGTCAAATTCTGCTCTGTCAAAACAGTGAGAGAAAGCTTTAGTCTGGAGTGATCAAAAAGAAACACAGGAAAAGTGTTAACTTTGAATTTTCTTATCAAATATTCATACCAGCAGTATCCTATGCAGAGGAGGATTCTTTTAAAGGTACAAAACAATTATTTTTGGAAGTAAAACAGACCGTAGCTCTGTATTTACAGTATTACATGATCTATAGAAAACTCTAAACAGTAAAGACAAAAATAATTAAAAGGGTCAATTGAGTTTCAGTACATTTGTACTTCCTCTCTAATATCTTTTTCAAGACAGTAACCAAGTGCATACATTCAGTCCATAAGCTGTTGTCTGTAATTTGATCCAAATCTTGTTTCGTCTGCCCCAGCCGTGGGCCTCACCTCTGCCCTGCACTGATCACTGAGGAGACAGGATATGCAGAGCACCTGGCTACAGTGAGAAGTTACACAGCAGCAGGTGCTCTGGGATATTTAAACCCTGTTCCGTTTCTCCTCAGCAATCCAGCATTATTTCACTCCCAATCTACCACCTGGTGCTTCCCAGCAGAGTTCTCACTGTTCCCACTTTTCTGCTAACCTGTTTTCCAACATGCTTGGACTAAGCCTTGGAAGCTGCATCTGTTGTTGTACTCTATGGTATTGATCAAGCTTACTCTTGTGGCAGTACGGCTGGGAACTCTCCACTGGCCCCAGTTTGAACTAGTAATACTGCCTGGCCCAGTCCAGGGTATACCTTCAATACTTCACCCTGACAGTATGTGCTTGGTCTGGCCTCTGGAGGAGACTCCTCCACTCACCACCATTCCTGGTGCACTTACAGTTGAGCTCCCTGTCCAATGTGCCCCCTGTCCTGCCCGGCTCCAAGACCCTGATGTCACTCCCTTCTTTCACTAGGGATTCTGTACTAGTTCTAGCCCAGAGTATATGTACTGCTCAGCCTGGTCCAGGATGAGCCCTCTGTAGCCCACTCTGACTGTGTGTGCCTGTTCGGCCTGATCTCAGGAGAAGACCGCCTCAACTGCATGAACCCTGTTGAGTGCAGTTCCTGGAATGCCTCCGGCTGACTACCCCAGCAACCCCTGACAACCTGTGTCCTACTCAGACTTTCTCTGGGTGCAGACCCTGCTGCCCTGCATCCAGTCTGCACTCCAGCTGGGCATCAGGACTCTGCTTCAGCAGGCCTGCCCCTTCTTCTGCACCAGACCCAGAACTCAGTGGGCACACTTTTTAGCGCAACCCCTGGCATGCCTCTTGATCCGCTCTGACAGTTTGCTTTTGGCCAGATTTCTAGAAGAGACCCCTTGACAGCACGCACCCCATTCAACCTGCTTCCTGACATGCCCCCAGTGGACTGCCCTGATGACTTACAATTCAAGGTGCTTTATTAGCATGACCGATGGGTACAATCAGTGTTGCCAAAGCAAATAAAATAATGAAAATTATTTTGTCCTGCCCGGCATTGGTTGCAAAGAGCCCAGCCCTGCCCTGTTCTTTACTTTTCATCTTGTTTAATTCCCTAATAAATGTAGTCCTATGCAGTCATTATGCATTACGCCGGCCACCACCCCTGGACTGTAATGCTCTTGCTCTTGGATCTTAATGCCTCCTTACCCACCCTTGCCTTCCTGGTGGGCAATATGTTGTTGTCAAGCTATGGCAAGGTGGAGACAGCAGGGATATTTGTCCATCAATGTTGAATGTTTCTGTTTTCTTTTGTTTTTCCTGTTTTTTTCTTTTTATAATGTGTATTCTTTTCTCGTCATTTTTTCTGAAGTGGCAAAGGTAAGCTACAATTTTATGTCTTATTGTCTGTGAAGAAACCAGTGACTAAAACCAATAGCACAAATAGGACCTTAGACATGAAATCATGTACATTGGGTAAAAATTTAATTTACATAAATGAAATAGCATTATTTACATGACTTGACTTTCATATGTTGATACTACAATAATTAAAACAAAGATGTCCAAAAACCATTGAATGGATTAAAGTTGTAATTGTTACTTTATTTATGCTGAATAAGGGTCTAATGAGGTCAACAAACACTAAAATATGTTTGTTAAGATTTTAAATCTTTATGATAAATCCATTACATTGTTGCATATTATGTACTTCCAGGGAATGTTTTGCATGAAATGATGTTACTTTTTTTAAGTGGCCTTCATAGTCTCATCATTTGAAGACAATTAAAATTGTCTATATAGACTCTTCAGAGTAAAACTTAGGAAGCATAATAACTTTTCAGAGAAACACCTTTGGAAGGAATGGGACATGGCTAAAAGCAGTCATTATGATAAACAGAAAGCCTACAAAATCTTAATGTTTAAGCTTCATTAATATTCTTGCCTTCAAAATTATTCAAAAAGTGTTAGACGTTTTTGGAACGGCAACTGGAAAATTATATTATCTGATTTACAATGAATAAGAATACCACAAGCTTCCCCAACACTGTTATACCCAAGCATATTCTTTCTCAGTTGGATTAAATATATGTTAAATGGCTAAATATTGTTGCATATCTGCACTGCAGAGCCTCCAAAAGCTAATCACAAAACAACCACTTTTAACAAAGATTACTTTTGGTCACCAACCAGACAGAATATTGATTTTAAGATTTTTTTCCTGATGCTTAATCTCTTTATGGTCGGGATCACATTGAGATTAGTTTGTCATTACATCCCCCCGTTCCCCTCAAGGACCTCCTAATTCTTCCATCGCCAAATTTGTGTCCAGCTGGGATAAGAGCTGTCTACAGGTCATAGTGCATTGTTGTGGATATGAATTACATTTTGCTATGGAGAGTAAAGCATCTCTAGCTGTCTGTGTACATTTTCTTATCACAGAACAATGAAAACATTTTCCAGAAAATTCCACTAAAATGATACTATGAGATACTGATCCTACTGTTTTTGTGTTGAAGAAAACTGTTTTGAATTTTTCCTCCATATTCCTCCTGTTGAAGACGAATACCAGTCAAAATCTGAAAGTCAATCTAAATGTCAAAATCTGAAAGTCTTCTAAAGCACTGTGTGTACAGTATCAGTATATCAAATGTTATGCAAGAAAAGGATAAAAGGTCTTTTACCTCTGTGTCTGTTGGAAAGAGCAATACTATCACCTAGTGGTGATACAGTATATTACCAATGCATTTACTTCTTGTTAAAATGCATGTATGAATTTCAGCACAGTTCATTTGTTCCTTAGTTATAATTTCAGATTTTTGGGGGGGTCCTGACTTTTCTCTTGGCATATATTTCTGTTAATTTCTTATTTTTTGTTTTTGTTTTTGCATACTACAATCTGATGTCATATACTATAAAATCATGATGACATTCATAACACTATAATCATGGAAGTACAGTAAATCCAAACTTTAGTTTCCGAATTAGTGGAAACCAAAAGATTTGTTGCACAAAATATGACTCATGTAAAGTAACAATGCACATAAGTAACAATGCAACATTTCATAATGTTTTATTTCTAATGTAGGCATATATACTGTAACTGGTAATCAAGTCCAATAAAATGTGTATACAAATCTGTATTTTCTATATTGAAAAGATGTGAAAATATTTGCCATGGATATATTATTTGTGGAGAATAATTGTGAACAGTAAACAAAAATATTGTTTAAAAATGGTTGTCTTTTTTTTCTCATATTGTACTTAGCCCCACTGCTGTCATCTGCTGTCATCACTGCCTTCCTTCATAAGAACTTAACAATACTCTTACTACCTAGTAGACATTACAGTATATTAATATGCTAATAATCATACAGTCCAGCTAATGTATTGCTAAGAGTATTAATTCCATGTAACAGTAAAGATTTCAATGTAGAAACTCATTAATATGTAATTGTTATTTGAGGATAAGGAGCATCATGTAGCATCATGTAGTTCATGTGGCTGATGTATTCATATCTTTGTGCATCGAGGTTAATTCTAAGAAACAGGTCCAGTTCATCAGGTTACCTCTCTACAATACCCTTCCTTTGCAAAGAATGACCCCACTAACATTGACATTTTCATCTAAATTCTGAGAAGTCAAAAGGGGATTTTTCCATGACGTTCATATAATACCATACCATAAGTTAAAGTTACTCCTGATGATAATGCATGACCTCTGTGTTTGCCAGCTGGGATTGTGAATGTCACAGTTTCAGTGTGTGTGAGCCAAACCTCACTTAGCTTATGTGTATACAAATAATTCACCATAAAAAATCAGCGTTTCGATTCATAAAATGGCTGACCTTTGAATTATCTTTCGTCCAAAGTCCACATTTGAATTTATTGTCTGTTAATTTATATGAACAAGGGATCATACTATGAGACACAAATTTTTTATTTTATCCTGTATAAGTAAGATATATGTCTGAACCTAGTATGCTTTCTCCAAGGCAGAAATACGTACAACAGAAAGATATAATTTCAAGCAATGATATAGTTTAATATAGCTCTTTTATATTGCCTTTATTTAATTTTCAGAAACAATAAAGCCATACAATATAAAGCAAATAAAAATACACGAAAGATCTGTACAGCCATGTTAATACATTCACACGTTCTATATCATTAACTACAGTATCATTAAGTAAAGGGTACATCACAGGGCTAGGGGTAGAAAATACACTATCTTCTAATATAAATATATACTGTAAACAGGGGTTGTCTCTATTTTGTTCGTTCTATTCTTATAAAGGATTTTTAAATTGTTGATGGCATCACACAGATTACCAATTACATTTGATTGCATAAGTAGCTGTCAAATTAAAAGAAGACATTGCAAAATGTTAGAATTGCAAAATGTTAGAATGTTAGAACAAATACATTGAAATAAATTACTGTTCTTAAGTAAATTTTTATATTTCTTGTGTCACTGTCATGTTCACTTCAATTTTTGGGACAAAAAGCAGTAGTATTATGTGTAATAATGTATGAAACAGGCACATGATTTGTAATGTTGTCAGATATTTTTTTACTGGAAGCTAAACCTTGTCTGCAGTCATGAGAAAGTGGCACAGGCAATGATATAATATTCTGAACTCTAAAACTCATGCTAACAATAACAGTACAGATAAAAGTACTGTAAGTCTAATTTAGTAGCTCTATAGCAGCATGAAAGAACACTGGTCATTACAATTTAATTTATAATGCAACCACTGTGATGTTGGAAATCTCACGGAATGCAATATTTTTCCAATCTTACAACCTTAAACTTATCTTTCAACATATTGGGTCCAGTTATGCTGGGAAAACCATTTGCAATCAGAAACCTTTTCGTATGATAGTGATATTGTTCTCACTATGGCTAAGAAACCGTAGCTTAATATCACTGTTATCATGTCTTCTTAAAGAAGTTTTAAGAATTTTAAGGCTCTTAATGGGGTTGTATCTCATTTATTTCAAAATTAAGACCTTTTCAAGTCTCCAAGCAAAAAAGCCAAAATAAGTACAATTTTTCAAGGAACAAATTAAATATATTTTAAGCTATTTTACACTTTCAATATCAATTTTAAAACATGGAGAACTAAATTACTTTTTAATAAGTCAATAGAAATAATCTGTATTATGTTTTTATTATTATTTCAGTTATTAAGTAAAATAGTAAAAAAAACTACCAGACAGAAAACATTACAAGTATTTATATTATCCTTTCTTTGCCAAAAATATTTGCCATTGTTTGACCTGGTACCATGTTTCATACAGATCCATATACAATATGTACAAACGTTTGTATGGTTTCTGTTTGAATTAAAGCTTCAGTTCCATCCCATTGAAATGCATGGCAGTTGTTCTTACTAATTTTACTCATAAATGTGAAATGTCCTATAGTTTCTGTCTATGATACCAAATGCAATAAAAATAGATTGCATATCTTAATGTTCTTTAGAGATACATGGGCTTAGACAATATTTGAAATAGCAGTTATTAATAATCCAGATCACATAATGGAGCATGCCTGAAATGCAATTGCATTAGCCAAGCCAAGACTTCTAATTTTTTCCATTTTCCCTGGGGTTTGCATTGTTGATGCTAGACTGATTGACATTCTGAGTTTCAAAGAGAATCTATATAAAGAAATGCAGATAGAGAGATAATAGTGCTGTGTGATTTTGCCTTCTAATGTTTTCTTACGTATTATAAGTATAAAATGAATTTATTGACAGTTTTATCATTAGAAAATCCATATGGTGAGCTACTTAATCTTTAAAAGGTTCAGACACATACACAATATGAAGCCATGTGTTTCCTTATGCAAACTGGTGCTTTTAGGTTTCCCAAATGATAAATGATGATCTGGATACTCTAAATTCCATTGGTCAGTAAGCTCTGGCTTATATAAATTTACCATAATGACATTCACAATGTAAACTTAGAAATCTATGATGCATTTTACAAACCTTCAGGCACCAATCTGACATAACCTGAATCTGCTGCATGTTATTTCGACAATCCATCTTTCTTAAGGGACAAAAAGGTTGAAAGTGAAGTACTGTACATATGAATTACCGAAGAACTCTCTTCTATTAACTTGTTTTTCTATATTTAGATTTCCTTTCAATCACTTCATATATCACCTTATGTGAGAATGTGCCATGTTGTTGTGTTTTATAGCAAACTGAAGTATTTTCTGCTGTTTTTTCATCATTTCTGTAAATAAGTACAACTTTAAACAACTCAACTACATTCTCCACAAGCCAGTGTGGTTGAAGACAATTGTTCTGGTCACAGGTAAAACCAGGAAGCTGGGATTTATAACAGGGTGTCGAACTGCTGGCTCAATTTTATGCGTTTGCACCAGAGTAATAAGAAAGAAAAAAAATACCAATAGAAAAGCACGTAGACATTATATTGTGAGTTTTCTAAAACTTTTATACTCTAATACTAGGTAGGGAATATGAAAAGGCTCAGCTAGAGCTCAGACAGAGCTTGGCTTTTGTGTTTTTTTTATAAAAGTACTGTATATGTACAGACTGATACTATAAATATTCAATTTGCAGTGGAGTGTATTCATCTGCTGTCAGAAACAGGCATATTTCACACACAATTATACACCTGTTTATGTAACCCATATTTAGTTGTTTTTTCTCAACATGATACAAACAAGTGCTGCACAACGATTAAGTTAGATTGAACCCAATAAAAGTTTATGTACGTTGGATTTCTCTGATTTTTTTATCTGTATGATTCTATTGGCATATAGCTCCCACTGTATATTTTAAATGTCTATTACCAGTTTGATTTAACTGTACTTAGCTTCCAATTACAAAAAATTTAACTTTTGTTTTTATTAATTTTGAAGGCAAATAAGTCAATATATTTTTTAAAAGAACCATTTTTTTGCCATTACATCAAATTAACATTTATCAGCAATGTTTAGTGTTTGAGATATCCATACATGACCGGCCTGTAGGAAAGTTCTTAGTTTAATAATTTTACGTTTTTCTCTTTTTCCATGAGTAATCAGAAGTGACATTATGTCTTATCTAATTAAAAAGTTGGATTTTAATTTTATATCAATACCAAATTCCATTTACATTTATAAACGCAATGCCGTGCAAAGGTATTCAGACTCTTGCGCAGCTTTCACATTTTGTTGCTTTTAAGCTTGCAGTCATGACACTTTGTAGAAGCAATTAATAGTTCAGGTGGGTAGCTGCGTCAGCATGTGTAGGCTGCAAAGGAACAAGTTATAGGTTTATTCCATGCTGAAAAAAAGAAGAAAACACAACATTTCTGCCGTGGAGCCTTCTTCAGGTGTCACCTGAACCTCAACTCCACGTTGACACCTGAAGAAGGCTCCACGGCCGAAACGTTGTTTTCTTTCTTTTTTTCAGCATGAAGCAATTAATAGTTACTGTATGTACAAAGCCAAAATAAATAAATAAAAGAAGCAAAGTAATAATATGAAGGAAAAATGGAAATGTCATGATTGTATAAACTCAGCATGCATAGGCTGCAAAGGGACAAGTAAAGGTTTTTTCTATGCTGAAAAGAGAAGAAAAGAAACACAATGTTTCGTCTGTGGAAATGTTGTGTTTCTTTTCTTCTCTTTCCTCAAACTTGGGCCATTCGATTAATTGGCTGGTCACTGTGTAAACTAATAGTAGTTCACATAGATTCAGAATAAATAAACCTATGTGTGTAAGGCAGACAACGTTGAAAGAGCTACAGAGTTCAATTGCTGAGATGGGAGAAAATGTTTGTACCAAATGACCTGAGTGACCCTGCAAAAATGTGGCAAAAGGTATTGTGGTCAGATGAAAGCAAATTGGAACTTTGTGATTTAAATACCAAGTATTACATTTGGTGCAGAACCAACACAGTATATCTCCAGGTCCACACCTGGTTTAAACCAGGTCCCTGCATTCAAGCATGCTGATGGCAGAATCATTTTATAGTCTTCTCCTCAGCAGGCACTGGAAAATCTTTTATGACTGAGTGAAAAATGGATTACTTAAAATTTTAAAGAAAATTAATCTTTCAACAGGTCTGTTATGCAAAGCACAAGGCCAAACTGACAATGAATGACTTTAAGTGGCCCAATCAAAGTCCGGACTTGAGTACTTCTAAAAATCTGTTAAAAACTCCTGTCCGTAAGCGATGAACTTAACTTGAACAAATAAGCCAAAAGGAATGGGCAAAAATTGCATCAAGCTAGTGTGCAAAGATGAGCTAAAAAGTCTTTCAGCAAAAGCTACTTCCGTTAGATATTGAATTCACAGGTCTGAACACTTATGCAATCAACATATTTCAGTTTTTTTGCTTTAGTTTTTGCTGAATTTAATTTTTAACCATAGAAGTAAAATAGTAGAATGAGTAAAATAGTTTAAAGAAGTGTGTACGCATCAATTTGCAATTTCACAAAATGGGACAATAAAGGTAGGGTCTGAATACATTAGCAAGGTACTGTATATATCTTCAAACTTATATACAGTATACAAACTCGAAAAAGACAAAATAATATGTTTTGGCACTGTTTTTGGCCTGAAAGTTTTAATTTGTTTGGGAATCACATTAAATGCCATTTTCCACATACTTAAGGAAACAATAACTTTTTCAAATATTTTATTTATTTAACCCCTTACATGCCTATTTGGATCCAACTAAGAAAACACAAGGCAAGAAAAATGATGCAGTGAAAAAATATTCAAAACATATAGTGACAAGCTTTAACATACATACACTTTACATCTTATATATTTCTTAAATGTTGTTCAAAATCTGTCGATTTTGACATCTTAGCCAAAATAAAAAGTATTTTAAATGCTTTACGTAATCTTTACGTAGACTATACAAGAATTTTATATATGAGTTAACATAGAGCGACATAGCAAAAAAATAAATATTTTAGTAAAGTCACTTTTTGTATTTTATATATATTTTGATTAGCTTACTTTTCGGTATGGTGTGTGTATATATACTGTATATATACTGTATATATATTTAAAGTAAAGCGATCTGTTGAGCAGTGATAGGAAATTTTCTCTCTATAGATGTCGTAGCTATAAATCTGATTGTGGCTGAGAGGACAGTAATCCTTGGCTATAAAATGGCTTGTTCTGCAAAAATCAGCCTTCAGTCTGAGAAGTAGATACTGTACATTGAAATATAGCAGTAATCTGAATTTGTAAAGGAGCTCTGCTGGGAGTATTTTTGGAGACATTAGCACTCAACTATTTTAAGAGGACTACACCTTTTCATCATTTTAATATTTGAAATTTGTTTTGAATAATATGTCTAAAATGAAACCAGGAAGAAATGATGCTTGCATTCATGCATTATTATAAACAATATTACACATATTTTCCCCTCTTTTGACTGCTACATATGTTAACATTCATAACTGCATAAACAATGTCCTCAGTCAGTATATATATATAAGGTTAGAACAGGACAATTGTTTTTTAGGATAATTTAAAACTGGGAAACTTACACTTAGCTCAAAAAATCGGCAGCAAGGTTACAGTTTTAGTTTTACATGCAGAACAGTGCAATCACCCAGGTGTCAATTTCTGGGTCTCTCCAGTGTTAAAAAAAACTCCTTGTGTATTTCTAGATGCTGGAGCATCTCAGTGTGTATAACCAGAATAAGCCATTTGTGTTTTTTCAATCAGGAACTGTCCTCTCACAAAAAGCAAAGCAAAGCCTAATACAAGACTACAGCTAAATGCAGTACATTCAGGAGTCCCGTGTCCACAGTCCACAGGCAAAAGCAATCCGTCTATAAGTGCTGAAATCTATTGTGCTCTAGGATTGACTAATCGAACTAGATATTTTTTATCTTTGGGAAATAATACCTACAAACATTAACAACTATAGGAATACAATGTGCACGGATGTAAATATATTATCTCATGTATTTGGGAGAGAACATTTCTGTTCTCAAGAACATTTGCACCCATATACATTATAAAACAAACACTATATTTTTTTTTCTGGGACTTAGAACGAAGTGTTTGCAACATGTATATGAAGAACGTTACAACAAGCTATCACGCATATTTCCTTGACTACACTATACTACGGTATGTATTATTATGTAAGATAACATGGGTGCAAACTATATTCAGAAACTTAAAATGAACACTTTTACACTGATAGAATTACATCCATTTTAACAGGCATGTTCTAAAAAATGCTATTAAAGGTTCTTTGTTTGAAATGGACCATCAATTAAAATCACTTACTGTACTTTAAATACATTCTATTCTTTGGTTAATCAATCCAAAGCCCGTAAGATTTCAGTAAACCCTTTTTTCATTCAACTTTGCTTTTTTCTTTTGCCTTCTCCTAAAGTAAGCTCACCGACATCATTTCCTCTTTTTTGCTCTTTTGTGCACAAAGATAGAGATTATCTCCCACCATTACCATTCCTGCCACTGCCCCTTGATGCACTTTCTCTGTCTCCATCTCGGTTCAACTCTAAGTCCTTCCAAGAAAAACATCACCAACCAAAAAACAAAATGTAACAAATAAAACCAAAACAAAAAAGCTCCTCCCAATAAACAAAATGACGGCTGATGGGAACTCATCGTTTCTGTGAGCCAATCATCACCTTGGAGACAAAGTTGACAATAGCTGTGGCAGGTTGGTCTGGGTCCATCTCAGCAAACAAGTGGCTGACATTATCTGTTGTGCTTCCTTGTTTCCGGGCCACAAATCCAAAAAATCTGATAAATAGAGAAACAAAAAGTTAAAAGTATGTTAGGAATTAGACAGACCTCTTTCCTTTCATCAAAAGCTTTTTTTTCCTTAGGAATACATCAGACACTTTGAAATTTCTGTGAGTTTATATTGTAATTAAAGTGATTTTTATTTAATTTACTCAATATTTTATTCAATATTGTATGACGCGGCAAACTTCTGCACAAACACAGAAGTGATGTGAGAATTAAAAAGGGTATCGATATTCATCTGCCAAATAAGGGGAAAAGAAACTATTGCAATAAAAACCAGATTTGCTCTTAGTCATGTACAGTTTTATTTTACTGCATCACCACACAATTTAATCAGCAACACACAAATAAACCAACAACAGAATGTGACCAGGTCATCCAAGTCTATCATTGCGAGTGTTAAAAACAGAAGCAGGTTGTAATGAGATTAATTGCATGCTTTACTAAGGTTTATTAACTGGTTATGCAACTAGTAGCAAGCAACAAGCTTCAAGAAAAGCAACAACAAAGCTAACAGAAACAAAAAAAAAGCTGATATAAAAGTTTATACAGTTTAAAAGAGAAAAGAGATGAATGAGAAAGAGAGACAGCCAAGAATCTAGAATCCAGAAAGATAATTGTACTGTACAGTATGTTGTCAGGTTTTAGTGTCTCTAAATATCATAGTTTTTATGCTTTTGTAGACTTTATATTTCAGTAGTTTGGTGAAACACTAATTAATGTGAAGAAATGATGGATTTTATAATAACATCACTTTATTAACCCTTTACAATTTCGTGCATTAGGAATTATCTTTTTGCAGACCCCAGCTTGCTCTCCATGAGACAAGCTTGGGGTCAGAGCACAGGGTCTGCCATTGAACAGCACCCCTGGAGCAGTTGGGGTAAGGGCCTTACTCAGGAGCCCAACGGAGTAGGATTCCTCTGCTGGCTGCGGGATTTGAACCGGTAACCTTCCAGTCGCAGGCACAGATCCTTAGCCACAGAGCCACTGCTCCACCCGTCATATATGTTATAGGGATAACATATTACAATTTGCCTTAACTGATCTTGATGAAGAAGTGGTAACCTGAGTGTAAGGCCAAGGCTGATGTGTCTCTGCTCACTTAAAAGAAATGAGCCAGGGAGCTACTGCAAGGGTGAAGATGAGGTGCAGGGAGGTATGTGAGATAAGATGAGCACAAAGAGCTCTCAGGAAGATATCTGAGATATTTTTATGTAAGAGAACAGAAGTTGGCAATATTAAAATTTGACTGCCTCCGAAACTCCTGGAATTTACAAACACCGTTTCAAAGGTTCTGTTAAATTATTTTTATAGAATTTATGGGACAGTATATTAAAATTTGGCATAACTTGCCTGGCTGAGGAAATAACAGCCTGACTGTAAGGTCAGTAAGGACTGTAAGACCCACAAAAGACAGGCAACAAATGCTGCTGCTACTAGTAGGAATAGCAAAGGATGACAAGTCACAAATGGAGAATAGTAAAGTACAATTTGTCTCTGGTGAGAGTAAAAGCTGATTTCAAGAAAAGATGCTTGTAAATGGCACTCAGGTAGTAATATATTTATGCATTAGAACAAAAGTGAGAGAGACTAAAATTTGACCTTTTCCAAACTTCTGTTTACAAACTCCATTAGTAATTAGATCATATTTATTTTTGTGTTTTTTATACTCTGTCAGGATCAGTATTTGATTTCACTTCTATGAAAATGAAAACTTACAAAACATACCCAAAAAGAAGAATTCGTAATAAGTAAAAAAAACTTTTGGCTTTGAAAAACTTTGTAAAGCTGCAGATTTGAGATATCTGTTCCTCACCAGTATAATAGTAAATTGCTATTTGAAGAAAAAATCTTGAGACATTGTCATGTCAGTTACAAAAATAATATAAGACAATACAAGTTATTTGCACTAAGCATGATTTAAATTTATAAAATAAGTGAAAAATAAATAAAAATGTTCTGAGATCCATTCATATTCATTCATGTTCATGTGAACAGAAGAGCCCTTATCCTCTGATTCAAATGAATATAAGCCCTTATTTGAACAAGATTAGACAACTGTACTGACTTGGGTATTGAATAAGGTACCAGACAGGTTTCAGTATGTCCACTGTTCTGCAGCTCATGAGTGGATCTTTTGTTCACAGAAATTGTTTTAGCATAAGATTATTTTATTGCATGTTTATAGTAACATTTATTTTAGGTATGTAATATTTTAAGGTACAGTAAGTAATATTTTAAAACATAGTTTTAAAACATAGTTTCAGTATAGCTGTTTTATAATATGGTTATACTGTTGGTTTTATTAGGTCATATGTATTGTTACAGGCTGAGGTACAGTAGGTGACAGTGGAGATGTCTCTAAGAATCTACACAATGGGTAACACTTAATAGTGGAATATTTCCACTTCCTAGAGCTTCAAACCAAGATATGTGTACTTACTTGTGCTGGGTGTGAGACACACTGATCTTCTGGTTTAGTTTAGTTAACTAAGTTCTGGGTAAATGATTGAGAGTATAAGATAAAAGACAGAGAACAGACGAGCGAGATGAGACCAAAAGTGAGAGAGGAGACAGGAGAACAGAACTTGAAAAGCATGTGTATTGACAGAAGCATGTGCCAGGCAAGAGGTTCTTGTTCAAGGTCATCCAAAGTATTTGAACCTTGTTAAGAGAGCTTGATACTGTATATTGTAGATTTTAGGGAACTTTCCCTGGGGAAAAATTCCTAAGTGAAGAATCCCTTGGATAAAAATGATCTATCCTGCTTAGTGGGTGCATTCCAGAATAGGGAGATAGGTTCCCCCTTATTTTGGGGTTTGCAGAGAGATTTAACTGCAGGTTGTATTCTAAGTTTACAAGGCAGCTAATCTCTTATTCTGGCCTTTGTGGGTGTTAAGAGTTTAATACTTTGTAAGAGTCTGGGATTTTTCTGTTTGGTTAGGCCTCTGGGTCCCCTTGTCTATAAACTTGTAATGTGCATAAGGAAACTTGTGTGTTATACGTATATGTTGTGTGTAATGTAGTGTGTGTCACTGTTACTGTTAATAAATATTTGTTTAACCAAGTGTGCCTGAATTATTAGTCTTTTCACCAAAGGTCTGCCAGAGAATAAAGAACTCACATGCCTCAAAAGATAACAACCACGCGAGTATATTCTTGGCAAAATCTTTATAAGTTGGGGGTTATGGTTATTTATTTTACTTACTGAATTATCTGTTCAGTCAGTTCCCGATTTTCTCAATTTTTGAAACCTTGCATTTATAACAGTATAAAGATCCCTTTAGCTAACCTTACATAACAAAGAATTACATAGTCAAAAGAGACAAAAAATCCAATAATTTTGTTTTTAACAATAATAACATAATAGCTTACTTTGCACTGCCTCCATCTGCTTTACTCCACCTGTAAAATTGTTGCAGTTAGTCTTCATTTATCAAAGTTAAGAAGTACTTTGACTCTGTTAGTGAAATTGCAATGTGTTCAGAATGTCTTCAACACATTTCTGTTGTGTCTACCCCAGTTCTAATAAGAACACAAATGCTGTGATAAGTATTGCAATATTTCACTCATTCAAAATAAACTGATATTATAAATATGAGCTAATTAACCAACAAAATAGCTTACTCTGCAAGAATTAACTTTTGTAATTTTGTTTAATTCTCACATCTCCGAAGATTAAAAAATTAACTTCTAAGAAAAAAAAAATTAAATTTGGCTAACAATACTTACTTTCTTTCCTGTGGATCCAAATCACAAAATGTGACAGTGTTGATTGGATAGTGTCGCCGGAAGAAAAGCCTTCAAGCAAGAAAAAATCAAAATTAGTTACATTATTTTGTTAGAGGTCATGGGTAAAGGTAGTGTATTGAGTATGGATCTAGTTATGCTAAATAAACAATATTTTGTTTTATCAAAAGTTCCACAGCAGCTTTTAAGATAAAGTAACTTCTTTTAATGATTGATGTTTATAAACTGTATCTGCATAACTATTGGAACTAATAATTCAAATAATTTTAACAAAATATTAAAATATGACAGCTGTTGCTCATTATATATTTTAAAAACTATACTATTTTGTTATCTAAATACTATTTTGTCTTAATTAATATTGAATAACATTAGTATTCAATACCCTGAATACTACAGCTAACTACAGTATATTATTGTAAGCAAGAAAGTAAGTTCACTTACTTTCTCTGGTTGTCTGTGAGGGTGATGCCTTGAGCAGATACTTTAAAATGTACAATGGTGGCGTTGTATGGTGGGTTGGCTGCAAGAGTTTCTGAAATTGCTTTAGCAATTGCTTGAGGGCCAGTGAGGGATTCCATGTCCACTGAGTTGATATAAAGGACATTGCAAGCTGTGAAAATAATGAAAACATTTTGTTCCATATTAAAGCAAGTAAATAAATATGTTGCACTCTTGAGATGAAATTTTAAGTCAGTGCTTATAAAACCTAGGTGAGTAGGACAATGCTTTAATCTTTTCTCAAGGCACTATAGAGACAATGTTATACTGTGTACAACACTTGTCCCTTTTGAAACAACAGTGCAGTTGGTGCTGAAGACTTGAAATAACTCCTCATATATATATGCTTTATGGAATAAATAAAAGTTTTTCTAAACTGACAAATAAAATGTCTTAAAAATGTAAAACGTCTTTATGCTCATCATAAAGGATTTCATAATCATAATGGAAGTTTCACGTTTCAGGTGTAACACTTTTCACTTTTTCATTTTTTCATTTCTCTAATGTGTTTCTCTTGCCTAGTTACTGTCCATCCTGTGGAAAACAGTCATACGTCCCATTACCTTACAAATAAAACTAAAGGAGAAGTTATATGCTATTAATGAGGTTATTATTGAGCATATCATACTAGATGCAAAATCATTTTTTTTTCTCACACCAAGCAAAATACAAAAAATAATTTTTAAATAAAACAATATTAAAAAAAAACATTTGTAGATATGTAAAAATCAGGAAAGTCAAATATTAGTAAGTTTATGTTCAGGAATTCAGCCTATGGAGATGCAGCTGCACAAACATGCAAATGGTATAGTTTCCATGCTACTGTGTAGAAAAGGTAAGTCCTTTATGAAAATTAAGTATTTTTACTGTATTGAAAAGTATTAAAGGCAAGCTCTCTAGGCATGTCTTAAAACAGGAGAGAAAGACAGAATTCCATATACTGTATTATAAAAAACACTTGCCCATGCAAATACTGCACAGCATAGAAAAAAATGATGCATTTATTTTCTTGTCCAAATCGATATTATCAAGAACGTAGACAGGGACAAAGATTCACAGATAAAATATTAATTACCATGGGCTTCTGGAGGGACCTTCTGCCCTATATTAATATGACAGTAACAAAAGAGTGGGAAAAATAGACTCATTAATGATATCATATAACTAAACAATGGCAATGTAAAATAATATAAAAAAATAATTGGCAATGTTTACTTTTATTTTTTTAGGTGTTGTTGAATGAACAACATGAATTAGTCAAATGTATTGTTATTATCACAACTGCCACAAACCATACAATTGTAGCTGAAAAACATTGCCAACATAAACAATGAAAAATATTTGAGCTGTTAATTCCTGGAAAATGTAAAACATAATAAAAGAAATCTTTTAAAGACAGTTTTATCTAAAGGAAAACAAAAGAAATGCAAAACATGTAATAATGTTTTTATGAAATCCAGTATGACAATAGATTTTCATTTTTTCTGGATTTTCTTTATCAGTTCAATTAAGTTGTTAGAAGTAAAGTAACCAAAAAATTACATTGTGATAATTTGGTCTGTGAATCTTTCTACTTATCTACGTTATTTTAACAACTATAATGTTGTATCTTTAATTGTGAATGATAACATGTTCATAAAAATCATAGAATAATTCATATTAAAAATTGATAATATTCTTGCATTTTGTGACTTGTGCTTTGTTTAAAAGCTCTTCTTTAAAACCCTTCATTCTGTTTTGGGGTATAATATGCCATCTAAATGATACTTAGCTTTCTTAAAATGCAAACAAAATAGATTCCAATTTTAAAAGGAAATGATAATAGGTAAGAGATAAGAATCCTCAAACGGAAAGAGCAAAAGATTTGCTTAAACCAGAGGTTTGTCCAATAAACAGATTATGCTTCTATATCTAAGAAAATTAAATTAAATGATTTTTGAAGTACTTCGTCATTCCATTTCCTGATGCTTTATCCAATGAAGAGTCGCTGGGGAGCCAGAGCCTATACCAGGAAGCAACAGGAGCAAGGCAGGATACAACCTGGACAGGACGCCAGTGCATCGCAGGGCACACTCAGACATGCACACACTCACGCCAATTTGCCCAGAAGCCAATTAACCTACTGGTATATCTTCATTGTTCTTTTTCTACATGCTAAAAATGTGTAAATTGATTTAAAATCTTACTATTTTTAAACTTTATTTATAGTTCATTTATTTTATTTAAGTGTACATAATTGTTATGAAAAAATAAAGACGTTTTAAATTGTATAAATAAAGATCTATCAATATACAGTATATTGTATTGTAATGGGGGGGTTTGCATTTGATTTCTGTTTAGATTCTGACCACAAAATAAAGATCAACAACACTGTGAAGTCAAGTATGTGGACCAAAACTAAAAATGAAACCTGTTAAGGGATTTTCTGATTAGTCCCTACCTGCACCCTGTTTCAGAAGATCTGAGGCTGAATTTGTAGGTGTTGCTACCTCTGGGGTTTCATCATGAGGATCTAGAGGAAAAAAAATTAATGTAAACATAAAGTAAAAACATTCAGTTAGTCCAGCAATAATTTCAATTCCCTCCTAGAGATTAAACAAATTGACTAAAAACACAGGACCTACTGAACCTGATATATTATACTATACCAGTTATTCTAATTATAATGCATATACTGTAAAAGGTCACAAATTAGAGGTAGATTATTAGTAAGCCAATCATCCTTGAGGCAGTGTGTCTTTGGAAGGTGGGAGGAAATTGAATCACTGGCACAAAATTGAGGACAACCAAAGTCCATGAAAAAGAATTTAAAACCAAGAGCGATGAGGTAGGAGTGTTAACCACCATGCCACCATATTTTGAAATGAAGTGCAAAATCACAAGATCTCAACTGACTCCTTTGACCATTGCACAATGCAATTCAATCACCAGTAAATAATGCTTTTCAAATTCAGGAGAGTGATTTAACATAGATTCATTGTTTCAGTGAGATGCAATATTCAGCTAACATAATCAGGCAGGGACTATGCATGTTACATACCATAGGTTCTTTGTAGGTAACATGAATCTAGAAATTCAGTATGTGCACAAATCAGAGAATGATTGAAGTGTCTCTAATTGGGCTTTTCCTAATAATTAAAGGGATACTTAATCTGTATGTTGTGTTGAATAAAAATATGTTGTTTAGTTGTTTGAGGGATCTTGGTAGAAAAGAATAGATTTTTAGTGAAATGTTTTTTCACTAAACATGAACAATCTTATTGTTTTTTCAAAATTATGGAGAATAAGCTTGGGCTCTGTGCTGAAGAGAGCAGGTTTACAGTTTTTAATCCTGTATGGGACACCGCAGTTGTACCTTTGAGTAAGGTACATCACTTAGATTGCTCCATTAAATAACTTTCTGCATAAATGGGACTCCAGGTCATCACTGTAAATGAGAGTTTGTTCTAAATTCTTATACCTGATTAGACAAAGGATTAAAAAATATCCTAGTCTATTCCTTTAATTTGCACTGGAACATGTCACACAAACCTTTATCAGCATGGTGTTCACAATAATAAGTATTTTTTTTTTGCTAATTCTAATAAAAGACCTCATGGACTATAACATGGTGTACATTTTCTACTGTACAAAGTATTGTGTAAATCTAATGGTGAAAGAAACTTTATAAAAGGCAAAGAAACGTTAGCAGTCAAAAACTCATGAAACAATAAGACATTGTATGAAACATGAGAAGAGACAATCTATAACACAAACATAACTGAAAAGCTGGACAGCCAGATGCCTAAACATCAGAGTTTAAATGATGCTCATAAACAGGAACCAGGAGCTTCAAAATGTCCATTTTTTATAGAGTGACATAAAGCAAAAAAAAAAAAAATTACCTCTAGCTGGGATAACAAGTTTGCAGGGAAGAGCCAGGGGGGTAATTGAGTGCTGATACACCAGTGCAGACAGACACCCTGGGAAAACAAAGAATAATACCCTTTTATCCTGTAGTACAGTATGTAGCGGTAAAACAAACGCTTGGACAGAAATGAAGATCGGAGTGGATGAAACTAGGAAGAGAGAGACGAAAGGGCAGGGAACATTACAAAATCGAAGTCAGATTCCCTTTTTAAAAAAATAAAATAATGCACAGCCACGCTACATCCTAAAATGCTAGCTAGGCTATGTATTTTATATGTTTACATAACATCAAGAAATATGATTACTAGACTAAGAAAAAACATTAAATTAAGCTACCATTTCAGTAACATCTAACATAACACAAGTGCCACCTATCGATCTGTTTTGAGCGTTAAGGGCTGAAAGTGGTATACCACAGTGTATTGACATGAGATTTGACAAGCATTCTAAATGGCTGCATCTGTGTTTTGATTTTCTAATTTTGAGTACAAAATGCAAGAAAACAAAAAGCTCAAAGCTATTTTGTAAATTAATGTCATTACTTAAAAAACAAGGAACATGAAATTCTAAAAAAAACAGGATTACTTCAAGAGTTATTCACACTAATATTTTTTGGTTCTTTGCTGTGAAAGCAAAACTAGGCAAAAGAAGGCAGGTTTTGGTGTTGTCCTTGTGTTTATGACTTTGTGAATGCCTGGCCATTGATCATAAACTCAAGAAATGTCCTTTTGCATTTCAAAAATAGAATTGGCCTGATGCTCTATTTTCTATTTAGCTAAGCTATTCTTTCATGGAGCATGCTTACATATTGTACATTTACAGAAAATAAGATTTAAAAAAGTAGAAGTACTGAATTTTTAAATTATTTATCCAGGTGCTGGAACAGGTAAGGCATCTATAAAAATGCTTCTTGAAAGTTATGCTGCAGGCCGCCCTTGCTACCATATGTGAGCTGTCTTAATCCTCTGTTAGTCACATTGTGCTCCTTGGCTAACCCAGTATAAATGTAAAACAGACATTTTAGGGTTTTGGCTCATACTTAATCCTTTCATGTTACAGGTCCCTGATTGCCAGTCCTTAAAACTATATTTGAGCACAAAGAATTTATTCAACTATATATTGGTAAGAGAGTTTAATGTAAACAGCTGAAAGGGAAATGGTTTCCACTAGAAAAGACATTCTTTTCCACGCTAAGAAAAATTAATCTCTTTCTGTTGCTTAGATCTGACCATGGATTGGAATTAAACAGAAAGGCTCTTTCTTAAAGAGGAGGGGAATGTTAGATGAAAGGTTTTAAAATACATTATCATTAGTAGCTTATGGATTTCATCAGTATTGTTAATTGTGTAAACTAATCTCTGAAAAACTTAATATTAAACAAGTAAACACAAGCCTCAGACTTGTTTAAATACATACTATAATTTAGATCTAATTAATGTTATAAAAAATTGTCTTCTCTTTCTGGTTTCATGGCTTCATCACTTTAATGAAGTACCAGTAAGTTACAGAAATAAGAAGAATAACATTTAGAATTATTTCTGAATAAATCAGGACACTTTTTGTTTTTAGTCAAGGTATGTTTAGTTGTTTCTAATGTACTTATGTACTTCTGCCTTAGGCTATTTGCCATTCTAAGTTGCAACAGAGTCATAAGTATGTAAGCAGACTGTTGAAGAAGACTAAGCTTCTATTGGGCCATAACACTGAACAATTTATGGACAAATCTTTAGATAGGACTACTGTATATTTAAGAAATGCAAACAATAATTGAAACATTAAAATTATTTTGACACTCCCATTCCTTTTCTGCTTCTCAATCATTCAGAATTTCTCACAATAATAAACAGATGCTTCCATAACATTTACCCAAACAGGATGTTTTCAAAGTAATGACAAACCCAACCCATAGCTGTACTGTACCTTTCACATGGAAGTAGTGATAAGAAATTCTTGTCTGTGTAGCTAAATATAACATGTATAATAAAAATAACATCTCGACATGAACATCAAGCCCATAAACGTGACTTAAACAAGATTCCAAGACTTTACTCTTTTGCCTTTTAAACAAATATACAAGCATGCCGATTACAGCAGACACGTATTTGTTAGTGTTAACCACATTTAACGATAGACAACTTTTTATGCAACTAAAAATATTTACTATTTATACTTCTTCTGTTTTTTCTTAGAAGAAGAAGTTTTTTTTTCTTAGATATACAATATAAAAATAAAAAATATGAAACATTACACATTGATACTGCATAAGAACATAAGAAGGGCTTCAAGAAAAGGTCATATGGTCTGTCTAGTGTATTTGGTTGTTAGAATGTGATTAATCCAAGAATTTCTTCAATTGTATCAAGGTATAAGATTCAACAATGTTACTGAGTAGTTTGTTCCAGACTCCCACAGATGTCCTCTGTATAAAGATGTATCTACTGTTTTCAGTTTTAATTACACATCTCCTGAATATCTGCTTGTGTTCTGTAGGCTGTATTTTACTGTTAATCTTGACAAAGTCCTTCAAGATTGCTTTGTCAGTGTGTTTGAAAAGTCACCTGTGAGTCTCCTTGTTTCAAAATTAAAAAGATCATGAATTTATCTTTTTATTATAGGATTATGGTTACAGTATATCATTCTCTGTGTAAACTGACAACCAAAAGTTCACAATTATATTAAAAGAGATCTAAATCATGTGTTGTATAGTTTTAACATTACTTCTCATGCCAGGAATGCTACCTGCTTGTCATTGTTCTACATACAAAATGTTTGTATTCTTGCACTTTGTTACTCATTTATTGTTACACATTTGCGTAGTTTAATTAACAGTAACTAATTCAACAACTAAGCTCCCTTTTTGTCTTATTTTTTGTCTTACTCTCAGCTCCAGAAGATGGCACTAAATACCACACTAATCTACTGACTTCATCCTCCACATTGTTCAAAAATCTGTGCATTTACAACTACAAGGCTTGGCAATAGAAAATTCAGCTGCTGTACAGTACAAACCTCAATCCAAAAGGTGCAGGGGTTTTTAAAGGACAAAGAATTTCCAAGTCAATTTGGTTAGATTACCAATCTGTTAAGTACTTACCAAAGTAAGGTTCATTAGGACACCCCTTCAGTTTAACCCCTTTGGGACTTGTTTCTATCAAAAAGTGTCGCACAAGCTCATTGGTAATGTCACCTGAAACAAGAGGAGCAAGAATATAAGTCTGTTTTTTCAGACGTGTATGCAGGAAACTCAGAATGCTTTTGGGCACTGGCATTTACTGTATGTCTGTGTTCAAAAGTAGAATGTTAATTTAAGTATGACTGATTATAAAACAAAACACTATTTCCAATGAATATAGTAACCTAAGTTTAAAAACAACAGATTACAGTAATTTAATGGCTATATACAGAATAATTCTCTACAGTGATCCAGGCCTGGGGGAAGTTTGTAAGCAAGTTCATAACAAAGTCTAATATGTTAAAAATACAATTTTAGAGTTGGGACACATTGTTTTGTGTGTGAGAAGCTGAAGGATAATATTACTGTATTTATTGCCATAGGTGTTGCTATGGTAGTGCAAAAAGGCAATGAATGCTCTAAAATACTTTAAAGAGATATCTCAACATCCAATAATATCTGCTCAGACAGGTCAAGTCATAAAGTGTTTAAAAAACTTTTGAATTTTAGTTGGAGAAAATCAATTGTGAAATTGCCTTTAAATTTAAGTATTTGGCTTGAGTGGGTCAGAGAGGAATAAAACAATAACATTGCATAGAGATTATATAACACCAGTTTAGCAATGGACAAAGATTCAGGCAATGGGGTTGAAAATGCCTTTGACCAGGTGTAGCGGAGCTAGTCTCAGCTGCCTAGGCTGAGGGAGGTCTCCTTTAGCTCATGCAGCTGGCTCCCTGTGGGTTTGCGCCCCAGGTGTTATAGTCCGAATCTGCGGGGTGGAGCGGCAGAGGGCAAGAGACTGCGTGGAATCGTGACGGTCACACAGGCTTAAGACTAATGTCTAGCATTGTAAATACAGTACATCTTATTTTAAAGAGCTGATAGTAATGTAGATTTGTAATAAGGATAATGCTTACATATTGTTGCATTGTCTGAGAGGGAGACCCATTTAGCAGGGAGCCCATTAGTTCATAATGACTGAGCAATAGACAGTGCTTTGGCTGGGATACCATACCTTTTTTATTTTGCTGTACCACTGTGGGAGGAGGAGAGGCTACCTTCATGGCAAGGCCATAGGCTCCCCTGAATGAGTGGCTGTCTCGTATAACAAAGGCCCCCGGCTCTCTGTCCTTCAGCAAACCGATTGCTGAAAGAAGAAGGGAAGAGGAAATCCACTGTTTTATGATCTCCTTCCAGATACAGTTACCACATAATCTCCTTATTTTGGTGTTTGTATTCAGAAAGAGAGAAGGAAAATGAGAGATGGTGCATAATGGGTTGCACTTAATTTTATAATATTCAGCATAAATAAAAGTCAAAGTCAGAATTAATAAAATGTGCCCTCAGAATATGTTTGGTATTTTGGTATTTCCCATATAATTAGATGCATACGGAGTAAATTAAGATGCACATGTACAGTATGTCATTACATTGCTACTGCTTGCAACTATACTTCTGTAAGTATGCTAAGCTAAATGGCGATTTCTTATGAAGAACTGGTTAAAATTAATAGTAGAGTGAATAAGACTTTAATATATGTAGTATAGCTAAAGCGTATTGAACTATAAACAGCACCAATATCAAATTAATTTAGATCAAACTAATTTTGTTAGCATAGTCCAACCTGCATACTCTCCCTTACCTTGCTCCCGAGAGATGTCTGGTTTATACCAGAACTTTGAAGTATCCTGCACAAACTTCACATTGGCCCTTGTCTCTGGACTTGCATCTGTACAGAGTTGTCAGCAAGACCAATTACAAAAAAAGAACGGGGGGTTAATTTGAGATACACAATACAGTATGTGCCATTGTGACTTTAGAACATACATGATATCTGTAGTCAATAAACTGCCTCTGTGTTTATGTAAAATAATTATTCAATAACTTATTCAATCTAATTTTCTAATATATATTTTTTTAATTCTAGAAAATCTCGGTGAAAATACCCTATCCTTCTTTTTTATTTTACCTCGGTAATTAAGATACATTTATAGTAAATATTTTCAAAGAACTGAAAACCCCCAAAAAAGATATTTCCATTATTATGATGATGTACCCTATTGCATGCTTATTTATAAATACTTCAAAACACAAAAGCCAAACATTTTATGCTTACCGCACATGGTGAGCTTAGAGAAGTCTGGCAAGGTGTGAGAGAAGGATGCACTTGGGGTGCTGCCACCACTTGACACAGGCGAGGACATCTTTCCATTCAGTGTGCCATAAGACAGAACACCATTGGGGCGCTCGCCACTGGACATTCGCCTCTTCTCTGGGAGTACAGGCTGTGGGACAGGGCTGCCTTGCCGGAGCCCAGGGCTTTCTGCGAAGCCAGCAGGTGAGACAGGGAAGGAGGGTGTCGATGGTGGATGGTAACCAGAGGAGCTGCTCTGTCTTGACAGTGTGCCATGTCTCTCATCGGGACTGGAATACCCATACATCACATGTCTCTCCAGGCTTGGACTTCCGGGGGTCACTTGGCTAACTGCTGGATGCCTGCCCAGTACAGGGCTGCTGGGAGTCCCTGGCTCACTTCCATTTGCTGCCACTATGTGGCGTCCCATGGCAGGACTTCCTTGGTTGACCATCCGTCGTGCCAGCGCTGGACTTGGAGGTGTGTTGGTTGCCACTGTGCGGTGGAGGGTGTGAGGGCTTCCGGGCACTGTGTGGACACCCACAACACTGACCTGAGCACCTTCAGGCTGGTATGGACTGTAATCAGGACCCACATAGCTGCCTGTCATGCTGCCAGAGCCAGGGAAAGAAGGGGTGGGGACACGGTATGTGCTTTCTGAAGGTTGGGAGCGGAAACCCGAGTCAGCCACATGGGGGGGTGTACCCATTCGGATACTGCTGTCAGCAGAAGGATAGCTTCTGATACAGAAGGAGAGAAGATAAGCTGGTCATTAGAAATTTAAAATGTCAATTTGAACATTGTTTATACTGCACAAAGATTCTCCAAATCAACTTTTTTTATTATCATTAGATAGTTACATTACATGAAGATGATACTCATGTGCTCATCAAAAGGGGAGATGATATTCTCTTGATGTCTATTCAGCTAACTAGATGCAAATTTGAATAAATAACAGGAGGAGAGGACCATCCTGAATTCTCATCTGAGTTTTAAAAATGAACAGGTTTCATACACATTATAATTTATGATTTGTTTTGTGATTATCTTTTATTAAGCCTGTGATATGTTTAAAATACAGTATAAACCTGTGTGTATTTCATAAAGCTGCAGAACAGCCAAAAAAAGTAAGGCAGGAAAACCACACTCTCAGTAAAAGCCTTTCTGAGGGAAATAAAAAAGTCACATCTTTACATGCATTTCCTCTTCAGTTATCTTGGGAAAACACAAGGGTTTTCAGACTTAGACTTATTTCCTTAAGAACACAGTAGAGATTAATTTAAATGTAAGTGACTGAAGCTTTTGTGCTATTTGTGTTGCAGTTTATTGTAAAATAAATGTGGTCCTACAGGTACCTCTTTCAAATAATTAATTCATACAACTATTCATTCACAATTCCTTTAAAACCACAGATGAAATCCAGGTTCTTAATATGTAATTACTTTCTGTTAAGGGAGTTTCTTATGAGATATGGTTATTGCTCACCCTTCAGCACTTTGAATGGGACTGCTGGTTGACAGGGGCGAGGTGAAGGCATGAGAGGGGGCTGTGTGTCTCCCTGGGCTATCCATGCCATAAGTGGGTGGTACAGGGGAGCCTGGCTGGCCTCCTCCCCCAGCTGCAGCTGTCCGAGCAACTGACTCCACATAACTCCGAGGCTCTGTAAACAAAGATGGCACCAAGAAAACAGATTTTATTATCATATACTGTACTGATTTAAATTGATTATTCTTTATCATTAACACTGTAGTGATTTTAAAGAGAAACCATATTTACTGATTTTCTGTTCAAGTCTTGATCCTTTCTGTGGTCCAGTAATTACATTAAAAAAGTAATTCAGTAAAAAAGTCATTTTTAGACATTATCCAAACACCTACTTACAGTACATTATATACAGTTTCTAACTGAAATGGACTCTACAAGAACAATATGGGTAAGATTCACAATCAAATTTGATCAAATCTAAACTTTACTGGTATTTAAAATGACAGAACCTAGTGATTTTGATTTTTTGGTTCAATTTTCAAGGACCATTTGTGAAGGGAAGCAAATTGTTTCACTCAATTTAGCTACTGAGCATTAAAAAGAGATTAAACTGAATATTACATGCAGACAAAATAGTTTCTTGCATTGATTCAATAAAAGCCTGTCTTCTGTGCTGAAATGAAAGGTAATGTCTTCTCTTGTGGTTATTTCCTGCATTCATCTTTCACTTCTCAGTAGTAAAATCATTAGTGGTTTTTTTACTGCTCTGAACTTGCTTGCTTTGTTCTTATGCTTTTTTTTTCTCTGTGCCTCAGGTATATTACCAAGAACAGAATGACAATATACTGCTTCTTCTTAATAGGGAATGCAAAGGAACTCAATGCACTTGTTTTAACTGGTCATGCTAAAATGATTAACCAAATGTCATATTTTTATTACACCGATACAAATGCAGTATATCTAATTATTTTTATTTAAAATTACATATTTTTACATACCTTTTGTTTGCATATTTTTTTTCAAAACATTAAAATAGGTATGGGTACGGTTGTATGGGGACAGCAGATTAAAATTGGTAATCGAGGTATATTAAATACTGCTTTACTTTCACTCCAGCTCGTGCAGGCTTCGATTTCCCATAACATTTTGTTCTCCCCAATTTTCTACAGTTATTTGAATTTCATCTCTGATGCTGAAATCACTTTTGCTCCATATAAGATTCAAATAAACGTTATGAAGACTAAAGTTAAGTGTACAGTGACTGGAAACAAATGTTTGCCGTAAATCGTTACCTCATAAAGCTCAAATTCAAGAATGCTGTTAGCATTCTGAATGAAAAAAAAGAATGCCATTTTAATACATTGCAACACATTGTAGAAATACAAGAACAAGTGCACAGAGTGCAGTTTAAGAATTGTAATGGATGAATATTTTTTGGCAAGTAGAAGGAAACTAGATTCAATCTTATTGTTGGTTCTGTACCTTTAAAAATGAGACATATAAATATCACCCCGAAAGAAAGCAATGGAAATGACAATGTTTCTTCCTTAAAAAAGGAAATTAAACAGAAGGAAATCTATAAATCAAGTACAATGTCATCACTACTATTAAGAATGGGAAAACAATGTTTGAAACAGGAAGGAACCCAGAATGTTATTATAATTGGATTTATGGCTGGTTGAATGATTCCTATTATTAGTTCCTTAAATAATATTAAATGTTTACTGTACCTCAATTTAAAAGTAACACAATGCAAAACATTGATATAGAATCTATATCTACATATAAACATGTAAACTATAGACTTGTAAGATAGTACCTTCAGATATTGTAATTTAGGAAATTGATATTTATATTATTAATCCAATAAAGAAATCTATTGAAAAGAGGTGTCACAGTGCTGCAGTGGTAAGCATACCCATCCAGGGTATATCTTGCCTTGTGCCCATTGCTTGCCAGGATAGGCTCCGGCTCCCCCACTAACCAGTATTGGATAAAGTGGTTAGAAAATGGATGGATGGAATATGAATAGGCAATAAGAATGTAAGATGTGGAAAAAATCCCAAAAAACTGAGATGGTTATTTTGCAGGACACATTATAACGGTGTGATCAGCACCCTTCGAATAATGGAGAGCCCTGGGATGCGTTACTGATGTGAGGGTGGCAGGATAAGAAAGTGATGTGGAGTACTCTCATACAGCCATTCTTACCTTCCTCATTTTCATTTAAAGGACTACTGTCTGCATCTGACAGCAGAAAAAGACAAGGAAAGGAGAGTCAAAGAACAGATGTTTTACAGTGAGAGAGTGGAAGAAGAAAGAACCATCAGAGAAATAGTGTGAAAGAATCAGGTCAGAGCAAAAGAGAAGATATTGGAAATGGAGGGACAGAAAATTCAAGAGCTGGAAAGGAGTGAAAATATGAAAAGAAAGACAAAGTTTGCTTGGTAAGCAAATCTGCTACTCAAATAGCCATGTAACCCTTTCTTAGTAATGAATTATATATAGTATTAGACAAGGAATTCAGAAGTGTTCAATCTATTAACTTCCAAGAAAAATTTGACTTACAAGTTTGGAGGTTATATCAATAGTGTAATGTTTCACCATGGTGTAGAGCATACCACTCCCTGATTCTTTTTGAAAGATTAAATTGAACCAAGCACAAAAAATCATGTTTTGTACTTAACATCCTTCAGCTGCACATGTAAACCCACCTGAAGTACATGTAGTGAGAAACAACTCTTATTAAAAAACATCAATTTCATATATAATATTTTTTCTCTTCATATGTAAGCAACTCTTGTCTCTTCTATGTAGCAAGGGAAAAATAATACATTCTCAAATGAGTCTTTCTAACCCAACAAAAGCATTCAATAACTCCAAAGATCAAAGTGGAGCTCTCTTGGTTTTTCTAAATGGCAGCAAATTGCTTAGTCAAAGATGTAAATTACCCCACCAACACCACCAAAAAACCAAATATATACACAGAGCATCTAAGAGGTGTCTGACTGATTTATCATTGAAACCTGGTTTGCAACTTGATTGCATGCTGTGCCAACACTGTTATGTGGCCTTCATTCATATTATATCACAGTATATTTCCACAAACTATTAGCATGTAGTCATAAATCAGTTCAGGGAATTGCCATTCTGTGAACCATCAGAGTTTGAGTTCACACCACATCAAACATTTTAAACAGCAGAGGTTGTTTTTAGTTAAAGGACTAACTTTTGGCGTAATACTTTAAGACTTCAGAGTAGTAGTGCTAAATAATCTGTGAAATTAATTCATTTATTACAGATGTTACAACAGCTGTTAAAGGGAAAATATATAGAATCTTAATCTATTTGACAAAGATTTAAACCAAATCCAAGATGTTTTAAAATTGAAAATAAGAATTATTGCAAGTGTAAAAGCCAACTCGCTCTGTCAAATGTTCTGTATCAAATGTGACTACTACTACAGGATTCACATTTTTTTTGAGTAATGGATCAAGTCAAATCCACATTTTTCTTTAGCAGATGACTGCTTTCCTTTACCGAAGCTTGTTCGATTGGGATGAACTAGTTCACAAATCACTAATTTTAATCAGAGTGCTAAAATCTTACAAATGATCTATAGATTAACCTTTATTAGATATAATGGACAGCAACTAGAATATATTAACGGTTTCTTATATTTAAAATAAGCAAGATCAGGTCAGAGTTCATATATGGTGGGACTCTGGATAAGGAGATAATGTTTTCAACCATTTTCTATGAAAAGATAAGAAATTATTAAAATCTCCAGAAAATATTATGAATGGGGAAAAGGATACAATGAAATAATAATTGCCTTTATCACCATTGTAAAAACTAACATTAGAACCTATGAACAAGCCCCAGTGCCCTTAAGTAAAAAAAAACGAGGTGATACACAGTGCTTTCACTTTCATACTTTTACAGGGCCTCTACTGTTTGGATCTCTTGAAAACATTTTTCAGGAGTGTTCAGAACAATTTTAGATAAACGTGGACTCACCAGTTCCAGACTGCTGGAGAAGGATCTCAGCTGGGTTGTGAGGCTTCAATCCAAGGGCTGACAGAGGAGTTTTTGCTAGGCCAGGAGGGGAACGGCCTAAGAGAGAAAGTATCATTTTCAACATCAAGCACAAACACTGTTTTACCAGTAAATGCTGTGGATGCCTGTGTGTTCAACATATTCTGGAAGTCTGTGTGTTTCAACGCTATATTTGCCTAAATTTTCAAACTGTTTTCATAACCATACAGTAATTGTCCCTAAGTATTGATATAGTTTCAAACATAACCTCATTAATAAGCTGATATCACTAATTGTACTAATTTAATATTTGGAGTGTCCTGTGGTATATTGGTTTCTTTTTGTGAATTTCATTGGAATGAAATTTTGTTTGGCAAAAGCATTTGTAGCAAGAATAATTTACTCATTGAGTCTGTCATCACTTGAGAGAAAATTGACACAGCAGTAACAATAAAAATTATTCCAATACATAATTTCAGAGAATGAAGGGTAAGAATGCTTAGGAATGTTTTAACTTGGTAAATCAAGCTAGTATTTTCAAATGTGTATGTGGCAAATGTGTATGTGTACTCATGTATACTCACACATCAAAACAAAACAATACACACGTTATAAAGAAATAAATGTGTGTATACAGTACACATACAGTATAACACAAAAAATCCTCACTGCCATGCAACAGTTTGAAATTATTCTGGTTTCAGTACTATAACATTAGCACTATAGTAAATTAGTACTAACATAGTAAGATGTAGCAAAGAATACTATTGTGCAGCATGGCATCTAAGAACATTTATGAGCAGAGATTAACCTGATGACTTTTGTTACAGTTGCTGTTTTCTTGTAATGAAATATGTTCTAGGAAAGCCAGCTTGACAAACTGCAGTATCTAAGTATATAAAATAATTTACAGCTTTCTGAAACCAAAAGCATAAAACAAGAAAGGATTTGTTTGCAGCTCAGTCTCTATATCTTTCATAATCTTACTTTCCATGTGCATGCAAAATGAAATAGAGGGAGAGAAAGAGTGCTGGATGGAAGGGACAGACACGACACTGGAACTGTTTCATGCATCTTCCACTTACCAAAGAATCCCAAACAATTCTTTGTTTTGCAGCCAAATGCTGCACACTGCTATGGCATTTGGGCTGTTTTAGATGGGTTCCATATAACACCTACATTTCACTGTAGGAGGAGGGAGCCGTCATAAAATACAGTCTTAAATCATTCTATTTGTTCTAATGTTCACAAAGGAAAGAGTTCATTTCAACATTCTGCTTTCATGAAAACCACCACAATAAAAGAAATTGTAACATGGGCCAATCTTAGTCATTAATAACTGACTCAGAATTCATCTTAAGTGGGAAAAAGTAATCTTTACAATATAATCCTATATACAGGTACACCAACAAAGAAACAAAGACCTACAAGTGATCATTAAAATTAGCAGCTTTTGGGACATGAAACAGAAGACATTCAGAGCTGCATGGCTCAGGGACAAACATTCTAATAAATTGCTTAAGGAAAGGACTGATGAAATTCTGGGATCATGAAATTGCTCCAAGTCAAACAGGATTAGCTAATAGTTTAACCTTTGTTATGTACCTATGTTTTAAAGTAATATGCATCTTAAACTAAGTAATGATCTCATGGTGAGAATCAATATGTTAACAAATATCAGTAAAGATTTAAATTAAAGGTTTTCTGTAAACCGAATGCATGTATTTACAATATGCAGTACATGCATGTCAGTATTTAAATGCAACAAAACTGTACAATCTTGATTATACTTGCAATTATTGTGGAATTCTAAGATTTATCACTATTTTTATTGCTTCTCCTTCAAAAAGATAACTTTCTTTGTGATTTGGGAAGCTAAATCCTAGTGGGTACCTCAAACAGAGATCTCTTCATAACAGCATATTCTTCAAAGCCCACAAGAGCACTGGAAGGTTTTTATGAAAGCAAAACAGTGATGGAATTCTTTCTCATCTGTGGGTTGAAGAATGTCTATTAGCCAACACAAACCCTTACTGGCAAAATAAGATTACTTGTCAATAAGACTGTATGTGCTTTCTGATTTTATTTGATTACAAGTAATACATGGCTCAGTACTTTAACTGGCATAAACATAATTTATTTTTTTAATTGTGCTGGGATTCTATAGTGATACTCTGTTCAGGGAAGAAAACATATATTTTTAAAACACTGAACATTGTATCGTTGTACAGATATTGACCCTAGAATTTGGTATGTACTGTAATCTTCTTTTCTTACAGCAATTCCAAATATTACAGTGCTGGTTTTAATGTTGACTAATAGACAATTTGTTAAACTAATTGAAACACTAATGCTTCATAGAAATAGGAAAAGGATATCTTCAAAGCATAAAAACCCATCACCAAGAGAAACAGCTGTAAATAAGACAAAATAAAAAATCAAAACTTTTTCTGAAGTTAGATTGAAAACTCAGGTGTTTGTGAACCACCCTTTTTCAGTAGTACCTAAAGTCTCTGTTAACTAACAGTTAATATGTTTTTTGTAATTGTTATTATTAACCTATACTGTGACTTTTGCACTATGAAAAAAAATTCTTAAAATGTTTTGTCACAAGATTAATACTTGTGCTTGTATACATCTGTATACACATCTGTACATTTCAACACTGTTTTTAAAATGTTTTTTAAACAAGATAATACACCATTATTATGAGAATAATTCATAATTGATTAAGTCATTGATTTTGTCATGTTCTTCTTTTGTTAAAATATGTTGCTCTTTTCAGGGTTTCAGCATAATTGCTTAATATTTCTAAATGTAGCATTTCTTGCCATGATTACAAATCTCAAGAAAAGTAATTGATTGAATTAAAAACACATGAAAATGGGTTATGATCTTATTTTCCTAAACAAAGACAACCAAAGAATTCTGTCATGTACATGATTGTGTCGGTTAACAGATTTTGTCTACATATCCATCCAATTCCTATACATTTTGTGAAACAGAGGGGTGTGGGGGAGCCAGAGCCTATCCTGGAAAGCAATACACGCAAGGCAGAATGTACTCTTGGTGAAACGCCTGTCCATCATAGGGCACAGACAGACACAAACATGAACACACTCTAATTTTCCAAAAAGCCAATTAGCCTTACATCTACAGTATGTTCTGGAATGTGGGAGCAAACCCAGAGCATACCCACATGAATATGTGAAGAACACATAAGCTCCACACAGACAGTACCCCAAGATCCAGAATTGGACCCATGGCCACAGTGCTGTGAGGCAGCAATGCTAACCACTACACCACCATGTCGCCCAACAACCTTTGTAAACAGTGATTTATCAACCTAACCATTTATCAACCGGGTTGCAATTTTACTTTGACACCTACAGTATTAAACCTTAAAACATGTAACATGTAACATGCAAAAACTGAATAAGTGAAAATGGTATCACTATCTGTACAGTTCTACCATAGAATGTTAGGAAAAATTATATGAATTCAAAAAGCAAAACCTTCAGCTGCAAAAAATTAAAAATGTGGCACCATTAATTTCTAAATTTACATAGTGATGGGTTTTTAGGAGGCCATCTACAGTATCTGTAGTCTACTCGTTTTTAAACAGCGCCCTCTTCCTCCAGGGATGGTGAACTTACACAGGTTGTAGTAAGGGGTTTGTGGTGACACAGGAAAAGCAGGGGTCAGGGGAAGGACCTCACCACCACTGCTGGATGTGGGACTTAGTGGAGCGCCATCTATTTCTTCAAATGCCTCTCTGTAGCTGTGCATATGTGGCTGCACAGGACAAGAAGAGAGCATCATACATTTATGAGGCTTACAAAAACAAAGTCATGTAAAACACAGCACTGTTCTTGAAGAGAAATACTTATTTAACAATAGAAGACCTATTCAGCTATTCTCTGATGGTCCACTTTCCAAGGACACCTCAAGATTCAAGATATTTTGTATGTATGCCTTTTCATAGCAACCATTAAGTCATTGAATGACATGATTCTACAACTTTACAAATACATATTATTTATCCTAATACGGCATAAAATAAAAAATGGGAATAAGTGGGCCAAAGACAGCAGCCAGTGCTTGAACCTTGGAATTACATCATAGTACTTTCTGTATCCACGTTGCTAAGTTTCTGTATTTACATATGTGGCTATTTCAGAACTAAATGGTTAGTTACATAAAATCAAATTTGTGTATAATAATGTGTTCCATGCAGTATTATAATATTATTGCAGAACTTTTGACAACTTTGTTGATTTGTTGAGTTTTATTATTTATTAGGTATTTGTTATAATTTTACTTGTTCACATAAAAAAAAAACATCTATTCAAAAGGTAACTATTAAAGGGCTTGTCATTTTGAATATTACAGGGTATATTGTATCACAGGGTATATATACTGTACTTCCTTTGAATACATTTTAATAATTGGTAAGATACCAGTAAAAAGTTAAAAATGCTCTATTTTGCTGTTAACACTTTCTAAACCCATCCATCTTATACAGTATTTACACAAAAACAGCTAAATCTCAACAGCCATAATGAGGAGCCACAGATTGAACATCTATTCAGGTTTGAAAAAACTGGAAACATGTATTTGCTTGGTTTGTAGAAAGCATCTTATAAATATGTACCTCCTTTGGTCGGCCCCCTGGATTTGCAGCAATAGTATTGACCACCTCGGGAGAGACGCATCGAATGGGGGACCGAACCATGGTACTGTGGGTAGAGCTTCCGTCGTGGCCATTCTCATACTGCCCTTCACTGGTTGTTCTGCGTCGTGTGGGGGCGGACGATTCATCAGGCAACATTCCTTGGGACCGGACACCTGCACAAAAACAGGACACCTGAGCTTCAGTGTTAAAGTTTTCTGCTAGTCAATCAATTACACACATGGTTTCCAAAACAATGAAACACACACAGTATAAATAATATTTAATATTCAATATTTTCACGAAATAAAACACTGAACATTTTCTCTAGTCATTGAAGCAAACAATCCAGTTTTATTCTAGTTCTCTGGATAATAGCACTTCTGACTTAATGTCCTGCAACAGCTTGAAATGAGCAAATTCCAACAATTTTTGTTAAGCACAAAGAATGCATTGTTTAAAATAAACAGAAACTCTTAAGAAAACAATAAGACTTAAATGCTTAAATTATTATTATGAATACTTTTTTCAAAGCACGTCCAAATAACCTGGCTGTAGAAATAATCATCTTGACAAAGCCTGCTATAGAACTTCCATCCACCTGTTTTCCATCCATTTTTGAAAAACGATTCTTCCAATTCAGGATCAGGATTGCGGGGAGCCGGAGCTTATCCTGGCAAGCAACGGGCACATCCTGGATGGGACGTCAGTCACAAACACAGACACACAAATACTCACACCTTTCCCAAAAGTGAATTCAACTACCAGTAGGTTTTTGGACTGTGGAAGGAAACCAGAGCACCTAGAGGAAACACACGTGAAGCCAGGGGGAACCTAACAACTCCATACAGATATCACCCCAGGTCTAGAATTGAATCCAAAATCCCAGCGCTGCAAGGCAGCAATGCTACCTACTGTGCCACTGTGTTGCCGGCACAAATTCCAGTTAAAAGTATTTAGCAAGAGAGTACTTGTAAGAAACCAAGAATAAACCATTTCATACACAAAACATTTTTTTGTGAAGCCGTCTTATAATCCTCATAAACGAGAGTTCTGATTGTTACATACTGTATCAGTAAAGATAGTGGGGTGTAATGGAAATCAATGACAAAGACTTCCCTGTTAAAAACCTAAGGCTGCTGCTGGAAGAGGTGTTAGCGGGGCCAGCAGGGGTCGCTCACCCTGTGGCCTATGTGGGTCCTAGTGCCCCAGTATAGTGACGAGGACACTATACTGTTAAAAGGCGCCGTCCTTCAGATGAGACGTAAAACCGAGGTCCTGACTAACATTAAAAATCCCAGGGCATTTTTCAAAAAGAGTAGGGGTGTAACCTTCATTACTCTGTTCTCCTCCCCACTAATAGCTGGTATGTGGTGAGCGTTCTGGCGCACTATGGCTGCCGTCGCATCATCCAGATGGGGCTGCACATTGGTGGTGGTGGAGGGGAGTCCCCATTACCTGTAAAGTGCTTTGAGTGGAGTGTCCAGAAAAGCTCTATATAAGTATAAGCAATTATTATTATTATTATTTAAAATTGCAATTCTGTATTTGGAAAGGATTTCTGTACATTATCCTAGAGGGAATGCACAATTTCATTTCCACAGTTCTAAGCTCAAACACAAATTTTCCAATGAATCACATATAAAGGAATGAGAAATGATAGAAAAGCCTGCAATAACGCAAAACATTGCATACACAGTATCACGTCACATGCATTCATATAAAGCATCCATACACCGTATATACTAACAGAACTACCCAAGCCTAAGAAAAAACATTGAAGTGTGAGTTACAGAGTTTTGGAAATTAAGCTACAACATCTGAAAAATATTTACATGATTCCAATGTTTTGCATTAGAGTCAGCCTGCTCCACATAATGTGAAATATTAGCTTCCAGCTATAAGAGCCTCTGTACCTGCTGCCTGCAGCCTGCAATGTGCCAGAGTGGTCAAGAACAGTGCAATTGAGAGTCCGAAAGATTCTGACCATCCACAACAAACATAGATCGCCAGTCATTTTCCTTCACATTTTTAAACACTACCAATAGCACAATATTTGTGGAGTATTGTAAAGGTCTTATAAAAATACAAACACATCTCTAGCAACACTGTTGTCCTAGAACAGAAGACTCTGGAAGCTGAATTTACTTTTCTTACCACAACGGTTTTGTGACTTCCTTTGTAAAATTAGCTGAAAAAACGTATCTCATGGATAACCTCACTACTTGCGTTTTTTATTTTGTTTGTTGTATCCTGTTAAATTTTCAGTTTTAACTTTTTTTCTTTTGGTCGTCTATTTGAGCACATCACCATTTGAAAACCAAAACTATGCCCAAAAAATCTATAACCTCACATGCGAATGAGTGCAAAGAGCATGTAGTTCATTTCCCCTATGATGTATTAGGCCACGAAACATGCAAACCAGATGTCCAAAAACTTTACTACTTCACAGCTGCAGATGTCAAATACTAGGCCTTGTTACCTTGACAACAGGGTTTGGCTAAATGATTCCAGCTGGTACAGCAGGGAATCCCAGGATGGAAAGATTTTTCTGTCAATTGGCAAAGCACTGAGAGAGTATAACAGACAAATCAGAAAATCTACAATTTCCTTTTTAGAAAAATATACAAAGAACCACTCTGGGTCTCCTATATATGTTTTCACTCTCTCTTTTTCTGTCTGTATCCTTGCAAATGCTGTAAAACATCAATTTAAGTTATCAGAATTCTAGCACATACAGTATGGTTGTGAGCTTCTTTCTGTTTCATGGTAATACAGTTAACTCCTTTGTTATAATCGTTCTGCTATCACTTACTGTACAATACAAATACACAGTTAATATGACTCCTGTTTTGAATGTTTCTTAGGAAAGACATTAATGCTGCTGCACGGTAATTTTTAGAAACAAAATGACCTCCGTTTTTTAGGATGCTTGTTTCTTATTCTAAGCAACTTAAACGCTAAAAATGATCAAAGAAAACATCCTTTTCCAACCTTGAATGATTGAAGTGTCTCTGTAGCTGCCCTTGCTCTGCGAATGCTGACAAAATGAATCTTGCTGTAAACAGAGACCGACTGCAAGCCTTACATTCCACAACACAGAATGACCTTTTGTGATTTTTTTCTCAGCTATTTTTTCTGATTTTTTTGCCTCTTCTAACTTTGAAAGGACAAAAAATAAACCAATTGTTCTTAAAGATTTATGCAAGTTTTTTTTTTCTTTTCTGAATATTTAAACTATGAGCCCTTTATAACAATAGAGGCTATTTTCTTAAAAAGAATGAGTCTAGTCCCAACAAAATTAGAAGAGAGCAAAATGAAATAAAAATTGAAAGAAATTTCTAGAAGCATTTGCTTTGATAATAAAATCACATTCAAAGTATCAAAAAGTATAAAATAAATATTATAATATTTTACTATATCTGTGACATTACCTATAACAAAAACTCAATATGCAGGCATCGGGAGAATGTAACACAGATATTGGGAAAATACCAATAAGGAAAAAATACCAAAAATGTAACAACATTGAACTGTTCCTAAATGGAATGTTGGCACAAATAAATGCAGAGATTGTGATACAATAATCACAAAATGTGGGCATTATGCTACAAGAACCCCACAATTTATAATTGTTGTTTAACAGCAACTTTGCTGTTGCTTTGTTCCAAAATAAGTCATATCACAGACACAGGCAACAGTAACATTGTTACCAAAAGAATAAGAAATTTATGTATTAGTTTTGCTGTGTAAATGAACCTATGAATTTCACTGCATTTGATAAATTCTATCACTATGATCTCATTAAATAAAATGTACTGTAATTGTAAGGGGTTAGTCTTCATTAAAGTTTGCACACAATTCCCTTGAGCAAAAGAGGCTAAAACATGGTTAAAACACTGCCTCCTTTGACTTTATTTTTAAATACTATTAGAACCATGGTTTTTCATTGAATTGTCCAACATCACAGTAAACAGAAGGACTTATTGACCATCTTTCAAAATAAAATAGAATAATCAATGGTCTTTGAAAAAATGCAAAACATTGCAAATATTTAAAGACAATTAACATCCCATTAACTTGGAATTACCATGCTGTTCTAAAAACATAACATCATTCATACACAGTACAGTAAATCATTTTCAGAATTTATACAAAAAAAATGCCCATTACCCTAATCTTGACACCCGATACTTGCATTATTAGTCCTTTTACTAGCTGTGTACCCTTTCGTATTTGCTCTGTTACAATCTCATAGAAGGAAGAGATCATTAGAAGTAATATTTGTATTATCTGTCTATATTTAATTAGCAAGAATATTTAATTCAACACAGCAAAGCAAATAGCATGTAAGAGGTGGACAACACAAAATTAGTAAGTTTAAACTAACGTTTTAAAAAATTAATCTAAATAGTTTAAGAAATAGTTTTAACAACTGGATTCCACAATTTTACTGTGACAGATTGTGTAAACCTAAAACGCAAACATTTATAGGTAACAAGCCTTATGACTTATGCATTTATAAAATGCTGCCTCTAAAAATGTTAATGTTTCTTAAACAATAAAGCACTGATAATGCTAAATTTGGAGAGCACATCTATTCATACAATGTTGTTATGAGTCTATCTAGTTTTTTTTTCAATAATAGGATTCAGACAACATTCAACATCTTGTTGAGTCATCATGCTAGTATGCATCATCAAAATAAACAGCATAAAAATAAAGCAGTTTAAGTAGGTACCTGCGTCAGGATGCGTAGGCTGCAAAGGAACAAGTTAAAGGTTTATTCTATGGTGAAAAGAGAAGAATGGAAACACAACGTTGTGTTTCCATTCTTCTCTTTTCAGCAATGAATAAACCTTTAACTTGTTCCTCTGCAGCATAAAAATGATGCAACCATGTTACCACTACTGTTTTTCCCCACCCATGAACTAGGCTGAAATATGCTACCAAGAAGGTGAATGGAATATAATGAGAGAAAAACATGCTGAGCTTCATTAAAGTGAAATGCGAGATGGGAAAAGTAACAAACGATAGAGAGGGTGCAAACAGGGAGAGGTTAGGAAAGCGAGGAGCAGGAGAGGTGGGAATGAACAAACCAGAGAAGGAGTAAGACCGCAGGCGATGGGAGGTGTTTGGTGGGTTCATGCTTTGCCAGATGCCCCTGATGCGAGCGTTGTATTCTGGAGGAGCAGGGTAACGCAGAAACCAAGGAGGAGAAGAGGAAGAGGAGGGGGTGGAGAGGGAGATGCATAAATGGTCCAGGGCAGAAGAACAAATGTTGAAAACAAGAGAAAGAGAAAAAAAGGTGCTGGGTTATTTTCAGCAAAATTAATACCCCATCAAAACCTTAATGTGAATCACTCTAAATTAGACTATTTTATATAAAGAGTATTATTTTGAACACAGGGACATCTTTTAATCCACAGTTCTGGTTATGCCCATTTATATTATATTTTTTATGAATTCAGGACTACTACAGATTTCCATATGTACAGAAACACAAATTAAACATACCGAAACAACAAATAGTTCAGCACTGTTTAAACAGAATCACACCTGACTAATATTGGCTTTGATGCCTGATATTAGTTATTACTGTATATATTACATAACTCAAAGCAAAAATATATATATATATTGTATGTTTCAGCACTGGCAATATGTGTGCTAGGGTTCATAAACCAGAACTTTGCTCAATTTATGTCATTTTTAAATTTTATTGTCTCACACAGGTCAATAAATGTTGTTTTCTTTTCTCCGGGGTAAAATCTGACTGTATGAGTTGGGTTTTTTTTTTAAACCTTATCAACATACTGTAATGTTTTGCCAAGTTTCCGCTTATGTTTTGGCTTTTCAAAAAGGTACTTTTTCCTCAAGACTGCTTTTAAGCATGTTAATATATTTGTTCAAGATTAAGTATCTGCTTCTGCTAGAATTAAATCTTCCTGAGTGACTCCCCTTTCTGCTCAGACTAAATGTTACCCAGTATCAGAACTGAGCATTTTGCTGTATTACTAGAATAGAAACTACAATCAAAATATCCAATAACTAGGTTTGCAGTGTGAGTACTATACATTATTATGAATATTTTATTTTCCAGATTACTTTTTAACTTTTGAATGACCAATACCATTCTGGGTTTAGCTAGCCTTGCAATTAGAAAGAGTATGCAATATGCTGCATAAAATGTACTGTACAGTATGTTCATGTCAATTTAGAAGGTTTTGTATATAGTATGTCTAGTGAAATACTTGTATGGTTGAATGGAAAGGTTTAGACATATATTGACTTTGTTGATGTCTATAAAGTTGGTTCCACTGCTGAGTACAGATAAATGCTTAAAAAATAAAATTATTTTTTCTGTCATACACAAGGCTTTAATGATTCAAAAAACAATATGTATGAGGATGTTTTGGTCAAAAGTCTTTCTTCGGTTGTTTAGAAAAAAGGTAACCACATTCCCAGCAGTCTGCTGTATTTTAGTGAACAACAATAAAGAACTTGAAATAAAATTAGTTCTATGTTTTTTTAATCTTCTGTAAACTGTATATATCATATATTGTATACATAGCTAATACCACTGTTTAAACCACAAATCTTCTATTCAAATTTCAATCTGCTACAATATGTACATTTCATCTGGAATAAGGACACTTTTTTAAATTACACAAATTTCACTCATGAGCCACATTTTAACAGATGTCTCTTGAAAGTCACAGTTCTGCAGTTTATTGGTAACCTAATATCTTCTATAGCAAATAAAGCAGTAATTCAATCAATCCATTTAGGAATTAAAACCAAAGGACCGTGTGGCTTCCTGGGGAGTGAGAAACTTAGACTTAGAGAACAATTTGACAGAACAGTATTATTTGAGTACAAAATTTCCATATGCAACCACTAGATGGCTGTGCCACCTGATTGAAATATTGTGAAAAATATTCCAGTAAGACAGTTCACAGTGATAGGATTTTCAGAATTGCTCAAGTACTTTTACTATGTTTTTTGTCAAATATAATATTACTTCCTTATTAGTAGAAAGAGTAGGAAGAGAAGAGAGAGATTTAAGTAAGTGCACTTCTATTCACTTATTTTATACAGTTTGTGACTACTGCAGCAATACTGCTAGATTTAATCCAAAATACAAAAATTAGCTTATTCTTTTGTTTTTAAGACAAAAAAATAATTACTTTTCTGAGTTAAGATTATGCTGAATTTATAAATTACATCTGGTATTTTTGAAGAAACTGGATTTTCATCAGAAAACAGTGGACAATTGACAAACAGTATGGTGTGTCAGTCACATCATTAACTGAAAATCCAGAAGAAATTCAGCAGTCACTACTACTGGTCATGATAAATGATGCTTGTAAAATTCTTCCTGAATACTGATAATGAAACCTGCTTTTAAATTGTGAAGGGTTGTGGTTTAAGTTGTGTCAGAGAATTTGTTGTATTTTAGCCAAGGACAAAAAAGAGTAGTATTATCAATATTAGTTTTACTGTTTTAATCTGTTTAGTAAACTCTACAGCATATTAAATGCAACTCTTACCAAACATAATCTGTATAATCAACAACTCAAATCAAATTAGATCAAAATGATTTATTTTTTTACCATATAGGAAGCCGGATATACAGCACACGCACCTTATTATACTATTCATTCCATATAACCACTAGTTCTGTGAACTGTGGAGGGCAGCAATGTAGACAGCAGAAACAGTTTCCCAAGCTTGGACTACAAGCATTTAGCACTGAACAATGCAGTTATTATGATGCCAAACTGTTGTACAAGTGCCAGCACTATAATAAAAAATAAGACCTATTGTGGTAAAAAATGTCTCTAAATATAAGTGGCCAAAGAAACAAAATCTAGGAAGCAACAGCTTTTCCTCTGTATAAAACATGTTGGAAATCCAAAGATGACTCTGAAAGACTTTAAAGTTCTAGACATTCCAGCTTTTGGATCACAGAACACGCTGGAAGAATTTCACTCCGGATTTAAAGTCTATTAACAGGATTTGAAATTTTAAATATTATATTTCACAAAACAGTTATTCTTTTTTTCATGCTGTATCATTTTATGGAGGTCAAATCCATTTTATTTTATCAATAAAACCAGCTGAATTTCTCAAAGGGTTGTTTTTTGGATATCATACAGTACAGTCAACAACAATGTCAAAAGTATATTGAAAAATGGGTCAAGTAAAATGAAAAACAAATCTCTTTCAAGTTCCAAAATAACTGCTTTCATGAACATCTACAAATCAGTAATTCTGGTATCAAAGATATGAAATGCAAGTTAAATGTATTTTTTGCATTTGTTTTTGTAGCACAATGTACCATAATACTTTAGGTGAAGGATTTCCAATCCTTGTCCTGGAGACCCATACACCCGCTGATTGTTGATCCAGTCAAGCTCTCAGTAACACAATTACATTAAATGTTTTACTTATAGGGTATATTGAAGTAAATGGATTCACTTTTTTACTGGTTGTAGGTCCTTATATTAAACTATTACCTACAGTACTGTTTATCTTGAAAAATATTAAGGTATTGGACAAAATACTCTAAACTGAAGGCTTTCCTAGGAAAAAGATGTTCTGGGAATACCTTTAATACAAGTGAAACATACTAATATTTGAATGCATACAACCAGATAAAGACTTAAAGCAGGAGGCATTTCAAGCCATTTCGAATGGACAACTTTTTAAACCTTTCCAAGTTCTTACAAAGAAGGAAGAGAGACCTATAAAACCTACTGGACAACAGCCATAGGACCAGAGTTGGCATTCCTTGATATGAGATACAGCAGTAGTTATACAGTATTGAAAATACAAAAGCAAGGAAGCCAGCATTCCTTATAACAATCTTGTATATAAAAAAATAAAAATACACATTTTGAAAGTTTATACTGTATTGCAGTTGAGCTGGTCATTTTTATCGTATTCTTCAAATTGAATATATAACATTTTCCTTCTTCTATATCCATAATAAAATACCATAATTCAGTGTATTTCAGGTATTGCACCATACATTTGTCAAACCCAGTTTTACTAAAAAATTAAATGAGTGTAAAATTGTTCTTACCAGCCACACGGTGAGCCACCAGTCCCTCTAAGTTGTACTGTTCCTTTTCAGGCTCCACTTCTTTGGGTGGTGGTGGAGACTGGGAAGTGACGGGGGGCAATGGGGAAGAGGAAGCACTGCCCCCTGCTGCACTGTAGCTGCGAGGGAGTCCCACATATGGTGAGGAGACATGGAAGTCATGTTCCTGGAGCTCAGGAGAGTAGGATGCAGTGTTTGTGGGATAAGTGTTGAGGGGCCTCAACTGGAGCTGGCCAAATGCACCTGTAGATGATTCTGTTGAATAGGGCAGGGCTGCTGTGCTTGCTGGACCTATGTTGCTGGGTTTCTGTTGCCCATAACTGAGTGCATTGTATGGTTCAGATGAAACTGCAGAGCTTGGCGAATATGTATTTGCAGGCTTCTGTGGACTGAAAGCAGCAGATTGCTCTGTTGAATAATTCTGGGCAGCAGCTGTTGTAGGATGGACAGTAGGGATGGGCCTTTGTTGACCCTGACCATAGCTGGCAGAAGGTTCATTGATATAATGTGGCACTGAAGTGTCTGCTTGATAGGCTGGTAACTGAGAGAAAGAAGGCTGAGTGGTTACCACACTGCTGTCTCCTGGGAATACCTGGACTGTAGAAAGTGGAGCGCTGTAGGACTTGGGAAGATGTGTCAAGGCAGGGTCCAGGTCCAACATGAGCATGTTCAGAGCCTCAATCGACTGCTCAATTTCCTGCTGGGAAGCTGTGTGGGGAAACTCAGGCAGGCTGTGAGTCTGCAAGCTGGGATTCGAGTGACCACCATCAAGGGACCCTTCTTCAGGAAGACCATGCAACTGCCAAGCATTCAGCCCCCTCTGTACTGCCTCTCTACTGCTGGTACTCCTGGCAGGGGCCCTGGGCATCAGCTTAGGGACAGTTTCCAAACTGGGAACACCAGGTGCACCAAAGGACTGTGACCGGTAAATGTTGCCATTTTGGTTAGCATAGCTGCCCTGCGGTGAGCCTAGGTTTGAATCCATGATATGGTCCTGAGCTGAGGCAGAGCTCCGGACCCCCTGGACTGGCATCCCCACTGATTTTTCAAGGGTGATTTTCTCTGGGTAAGGGCCATCCTGCCCATTAATCACTGTTTCGATTGGGTAATAGAGCTCTGCAGGTGTTGCTCTGCCCTCAAAGGATGACAGTGTCCCTAAGCTGTCCACACTGTTTGCCTCCTGACTGTTAGGAATCTCATCATCAAGAATGTCAGTTTCCCTCTCTGCACTATTGTTCCCATTAACATGGATTTGGGCTGGTACTAGATGACGCACACCACCTCCTCCTCCCCCTCCAGCCAAAGTGCCCAAGAAACTCTGTTGATTCATGGGTGCCTCTAAGCCACTCAGGAGCTGATCAAGCTCTTTCTTTTCCTCAGGGCTTAGCGGTTGAGTGACTGTTGCTGCCTGCTGCCCAGGGTCATCGGTCCGGTCAGTCTTGATAGAGGCAGTGGAGTTACCCGAGTCACTACTGACAGAGAGCGCGTGATCAACTGCTGGAAGGCCGTTGGCAGTAACTGTTCCTTCGATGGACTCCTTCTTACGAACCTTGGCGTAGAGACTTCCGTCTAGAGGACCTTGTGTGTGAACAACATCTGAAATAAATCAAAGGAAAAAAGTCTTAGTTTTATGTCAATCCTAAAAACTGTAAAGACCATTTTCTAAATGCTTTATCTAAGAGACAAAGGACTCAGCAACAAGGCACCTGGACAGGATGCCAATTCATCATAGGACACACACACACAAATACTCACTCACACCCAGGATCAGTTTTCCAAGAAGCCAACTAACCTACAGTACCAGTATGTCTTTGGACTGTGGGAGGAAACCGGAGCACCCAGAGGAAACCCATGTGAACACACAGAGAACATAGAAACTCCACACACACAGCACCCCAGATCCAGAATTGAACCCAGGGCCCCAGCACTACAAGGCAGCAATGAAGACCACCGTACCACTGTGCCAGCCAATACAGTATCAAGTATTAAATAAAAATTAAAATAAGAAACATACATTCTAACTACAGATTGACTACAATTGAAATCGTGATGCTAGCTCACTAAGGCAATCATAGAAACTCTTCCCTTGTAAAGAACTGAACTGACTCTTTGATTTCTCTGAACAAAACTGCACAAACATTCATATCCTCACAAACAAGGTGTGGGTGACCACAAAAAGTAACAAAGTTTAAGTATTGTTTTTTTAAATTATTTTTGCTGTCACCAACTGTGCTTTCCAGAAATGATGGGCTTTTCTATGGTTTTATAAGCACTCTTTACATTCTCTGTAACTGAAGACCATAATCATTTCTGATCTAGCCACCTACATTTGACTACAAGATAACACATTTTCAATTAAAAGCATGTACCCTGTTTTTATCTGATTGAATTAAAACAAGCATTTCTTCATTTCTTTAACACATAGAAAATAAAGTGGCATATGTTTAGGGAAAACAAGGCTGGGTTTCAATTTCTAGACCCAGAATGCTAATTATTAACACCTGAAGTCCTTGGCTTAATGTGCTGACTTCACAGAAAATGCAGAATGCATCTGCCAGTTTTCTCAAACACAAAAAAACAACACTGAGGGGGAATAAAAAACCCATCAGAAAACTAAAAGCTGTTCAATTATTGAAACAAGGTCATTTTTGTGCCAACAAAACCTTTTTCTCCTTCTTTTGCTGACATGCTCATTACACATAGAGCTTAAAAAAAGTAATCTTTGTGAAATGCATACCAGGCTGATGCACAACTTTTGATTTACTTCATTCCCTTTGAACCAGACTTGGAATCATGGCTTCTGTGGGTTTCAATGTCAAATAGTACATTAAAAACATCAGTTGTTTAGAGGTTGTTTATACATCTGCAAAGGACTTTTCGAGGTTATTGTTTGTTATTGAATCTAATAAACATTGTGCTGTTTTTAAAATATTCCTGTACATTAATGATGTCTCTATGGCACATCGCTTACTTTTGAAATATAAATAGGGGGAAATACATGAAGTATAGATACATAGCTTTTATTTTTGAATTAGAACTTTATTTTGAGTTAAAATACTGTAAATACACACACTCTAATTACCGGAGGCTCATACAGTAACTGCAAGAATATATGCTGAATATATTTTTTCAGTGCAATAGTAGAAAACATATAATAAACTTAGTCCAACTCTATAACACCTTTTACATTGGAAAAATCTTACCAATTCTCCATAAATGGACTGTTATTGATTAGGCCCAGATAATCCCACATAACCATCTCTCTTTTTTCTCAGCACTGCCTTTCTAAATCTCTGATGAGTCCTTAAAGGCTACAGGATCTTCCCAGGAAAAGTTATGAATTACGGAGCCAGAGGAATGAGTCAGAAATGGAAAACTGTCTTAAGAAATAAGTGCCTTATGGTATTTCCTGACTCCTTGGAATCAAAGCAAAACATTTCCTAAACACACAAGCAGTAGGTTTTCTCAGCCTGTTCCCTCCTACTTACAGCTCTAAACTGCTACTGGTCAGTTTTGTAGGCCGTTGTGTTTACAGTGCTGCTAAATTAACAATGTTCTCATTGTTCCCCTTGGTCAGCTATTGTCAAAACATGTTAGTCGTAAGTGTGACAATGAGCAAAGGTTTCATTTTGACCATGACCCAAACAATGATATGACTTTGGTTTCAGACCCTGCCTATTAATAGACCTGCCAACATCTCTGAAAGTCCAAGAAGTTGTCACGTTGCATCTGTCTATCACCATGTGATTTTGCAGTGTCTTTCTGCATGCCAGATAATTGAAGGAAATTATCTTGTCTGCAAAACAGCTGCATTTTATGTGCTGTAAAACTTTTTGGAGCATACAGACTACACTAATCACTGTCCTACACTTCAGTGTATTTCTATGTTGCACAAATGATTCTAACTAAACCTATACAATAGTAACAACTAACTAAACCTAGAAAACAGTAAGCTATAGATATCATTGGTAATTCAACACAATATTCTGATATTTACAAAAAAGAAATAAAATAAAAATATTTAGATGTGATACATCTGGAATCTAAAAACATTTTTGCCACTTTAAAAATCCATGTAAAACAATGAATGTTAAAAGCAAACATTGGTAGTGTTCTTCAGACTTACCAAAACCTGTAGTAATGTTTTGATTTACAGTATCTATCATTAGTAGTTACACCTACCTCTCAGCACCTCAAATCACAATCAAAAGTCCAGGCTCCCACTTCACTATGTCCCCAACTAAAACTGAAAGGTCCAGAGAGAGGTTTCTCTTGTTGTTTGATTTGCAAGCTCCTCAGAATTCTGGGTTGTTCCATAGCAATGCTCAACACAGCTGCTTTACAGAATTAGTGGGATTGTAAATTTTAACACAGAACGATGAGTGTAGTCTGTGGTTGCTGGTTGTTTATAGGCAACTGGCCATTTAAATTAGTAGCATATTGTACTGAAATCATTAGCAGAACCTCTTTGTCCATTAACAGTATAGCCCCAGGCCTTGTATGCAAATGAAGCCAATGAAAAATCAAATTTGCAAATAATTATGTTGTACATAGATATTTAAAAAATATTTAATTTTCGAATGTACTAGGGCACTTATGACTGCCCAGGACTCAAAAATATATAAGAATGTAAAAGGATTAACTTTCTTAGAATTAATATATTTTTGTACTTGGAATGTGTGCTGAAAATCATCTAGGGCAGTGGTTCTCAAACTGTGGTACGTGTACCACTGGTGGTGCAGTACGTGGAGTGCACCCAAGTGGTGTGTCAGATGACCCTGGAAATTTGTTGTGTTCACTGAAAAATTGGGAATTAAAAATTGTATAATTAAAAATTATGTAAAAATGTAATCGGTTTCAGAAAGCTTGGGACGAGTTTTCATATTTTTCATATTTTCTTTTCAAATAAAATTAGTTTATGTGTCAAATACGCAGCCTACGTACTTAGCTATGTTGATACAGCACATGCTAATACTTCAGTGCTCATACTGTTTTCCAAGAAAACAAATGATCTAAAATTAATACCTCGCAAAAATCAAGTATTATGTCATGGCTGAAAGGAATAGACACCAACAGTACTGACACCAGCTCCGACAGATCACGCACACCTGTTGAGAATGAGGAGAATTATACATCGGTCACCGACACTAGCTCTGCTGCTGAACCTGACACAGACAGCACTGCTAGTGTTAGCAAGTGTCAGAAAATGACTACAGGGCAGTATGATCCAAATTATCTAAGTGTGCACTGCTATTTTTATTTTATGTGTGTGAGAGTGTGTGTGCGTGCATGTTGGTCATTGAGATTTTCTGTGGTTGCTATGAGAAGATGACTTGTACTGTAGGTGGTACTTGGATGCTTTGGTTTGATCAGGGGTGGTACTTGGTCCAAAAAGTTTGAGAATCACTGATCTAGCGTCTTACTTCACACAATTGCCCTTTGTATAAGTGAGCTTTTCAAACTTAACAGCTGTATTAAAATGCCCCAAAATTCCAGTTTTAAAAATGCAGGGTTAGCAAATCGAGATACAATAGATCAAAAATAAAATTACAGCATGACTTCTATAGACGTGAATGCATCCTTAAACACAGTAAGATATACAGAAACTTTCTCACCAAATACTTCAGTTCTTCTACTTATTATAACATTATTTAAAATCTGTGAAAGAAATATACATAATTTCCTGTGATACTGTTGATTTAAACAATTTCTGCAACAAAAATACAATAGGAAAATGTTGCAGCTCTTTTAGATCTATTTTATAGATAGACAAGACTCTTCAGTGATTTTGTTTCATTTTTACAACACACTCAGGGGCTTCCTTTTACACATGATTTTTGGAAAAAATTGACCTCATCCCTATCCATTAAGTTGGCTGCAGTTGTCAATGACAACCTCCAGGAAGTTCCAAAGAGTCTATAGAATCAAACTACTGTAGTAATGAGTTCAGGATATTCTGCTACACACAGGAGGCAAACTTAGCATTTTGTCATTTTAAAACTTCTATTAGCTTCATTACGAATGTGAACATTCCCATTGCATCATCAACTAAAAGCCACTTAAAAATGTAAAACTTGATCTTCCACCTTCTTAACCATGGGAAAAATTGTATGAAATGGCTATTATTGTACAATTCACCAATCAATTTCTGCACGACTACGCAAATATGTATAGGATAACAACAGCAGCATACAGTATGATTCAAACATTACAGTAAGCAAAAGCTATGCTAAATTAATTTTGTAAGTAGTCTGAATTTTTTATATTAGAATTTCCACCTGTCTGCATTTAATACAATTAATAATTACCTACCTGTCTTGTTGTTTCTCTCCTGAAAATCCAGACAAATTAACTTTGCAGATTACAGAACAGAAACACATAGTTTGTTTTAAAATTCTAAGATGGACGTTCTCCTGTACATAAACATAGTGTTACAGGAGCAGCTGCAGCTCTATAAAGTACACAGGAAGACAGGTCCTGGATTCTTGTGCCGTGTCCTTCCCTACAGCTCTTTCCAGAGCCTGGATTGATTTGGTTCAGCAAAGTCTGAATGCAACCCTTCTTAGTGGGAGTCCCCCCCCTGGGGAGGACTTTATCATCTTACAGCTATGTGCCTCATAGCATGACATCACTCAGGCCAGTCTACAGTCAGTGTACAACAGACTGATATGTCCCCTCTGTTCTCTCATTCTTAGAATGCAAAACAAAACGCAGCTCATATATGGATACATACTGTATGCATACAGAGAAGCAAGCTAAAATACAAACAGAAGATTGCTTTAAAAAAAGAAGAAAAAAGGTGTTAGACTCCAGTACTGTATGCAAAATGGAAAACAGCCACGAATCTGAAAGGGAAAAATTTTTCCAGCTGTTGAACGTTCCATCGGAAAACAGAAACAATCTGTGTCTCAGTTTAGGGACCCACACCCTCTGTTAAGCTGGGTGGGGAAAAGGGTGGGATTGAAGAGAACAAAGTGGCAGCAAGCCTATGAGAGACTCATTGAGTATTAGGTAATGAAAGAACATGGTTGGGATAAAAGAAAATCAATCTTTTTGAAAAGAAATTGCTACTTTTATGACTCAATACGTTGCTCAACAGCTCAACAGGTGAAAACCTCACATGTGCACAGCAGTCTCTCTTATTCTTCCAATAATGAAGTGAAATTGAGATTGATTTGATTAAGATTGATTTAATTTTCTGTTATAGATGTCAGAAGGGATTATACTTCTATAATGTTTCTTTTTCCACTTCAACATCACCTAGTCCAATTCTATTTCAGAAGATGTATAAAAATATAACAATAATAATAACAACAACATTGGTAGTTCATACAATCTTATAAATCATTTTAAATTAATATTTTTTATGTCCATTTACAATTATTATTATTATGTATTTTACTTTAAGAAGCAACAATAGTGCATTTGCAATTTCCTCTATAGAATTTCCTACTGTCAAATTTGTATTGCATTATTTATTATAAGAAGGCACAATGACGAGCCTAGAACAAATTGTATATGGAACTTGAAAGATGTCTCCACGTCCAGATGATTTTTCTTAGTACTCTGGTTTCTTCCCAACCAGAATATTGAGGACATTGGGTGTTTCATGAATGTCTCTAAATTGTCATACTGTACTTCCTCACTCTCCAGCTACTCTGCCACGCCTCCTTATGTATACTGGATGTGTATGCGTCTTGGCATTTGAGTTCCATCCAGGGTGTAATACCACCTTGACCTTGGACCTGCTGCCTGCCAAATTAGACACTGGCTCATTGTGATCTTTCAAATATAAAGTGAAAGTGACTGAAAATGGATGGATAGGTTCTTTATTGCAAAACAATTAAACATTGCCCTTTATGTAAAGATACTGATAAAATGTATGAAGAAAAGAACTCAAAACCAAATGCTAAAATGAAAGAAATCATAAACATAATAGTCATATGTAGTAGGATATTGGAACCATTTTTCCTATAACATTGTATTTATAAATAGCGTTAACATAGTTTTTAAGAAAGACATATATGCTTACATGCTTATATCGTGTGCTTTAAACAAAGACTTTTTTTGTTTATTCATACCTCATGCACAGGGTTTGAAAAGAACTTATGCTGTTTCTTTTCATCTCAGCCTATTGCCCCATACTGCGTGATGGTAGCTGTTTAATTAATAACATATTATGGAATGGTTTAGCCATTAACAGAAAACTCTAAACTTAGGATCATGTCAGTACAGATATTCTCTAAGACTTAAGAGCTAAATCATAGTACATTTAAAAAAATGGTCAACAAGCAAAATACTTGATTTGCAAGTTGAAAAAACCAAAAGGATGCTTAAAAGTCAAGAGACTTCTTCGTAACAACTAAAACTAGTTTTTTGTCTTTAGCATTTTTAAATTCACTAGGAATAACAACACCCAAGAAGTAAGTTCACTGAGTGTTTTAGTCAAACTTTGGCTTAACCTGTTTGGCTGAGGGCTAACCACCTGGCCATAGGACGAGGAGACTAGGAACCCCATGCAGAGTGAGGAGTGTCCAAGGGGTGGCTGCAAAGGTGGAGATTGGGTGCAGGAGGGATGCAAAAGATGAATGTGAGGGAGAAAAGGGGCTAAGGGGCTATAATGTGAACTGTGTAGTTCACAATATAATTTCTAATGTGACAAAGTTATGTCAATAATGATTATGATTTAGGGCATCTGAGACTGATTGAACTTGCCCATTGTCATCCCTCTAGAACTTAAACAGCATTAAATAAATATAAGGCTAAAATGTTTGTAATAATAGCATGTAGGTTCTCTAAGCCAAGTGTATTTGATGAGATAGATTGATAGATACCACTGTCAGCTGAGTAGTGACACCCACTGTGGAAAGTCTGGGAGGCAGGTAGGCACAGCCAAGAAAAGTTAGTGTTGAAGCTCATGCCAATAAAATGCAATGCAGTCAATAAAATGGTACAAAATGTTCCTTCTGTTTCAGACATGGGTGGGATTTTTAAAGTGAGGTAATATGTTTGTTAAAATTAAATATTACTAAGAGATGTGTACTACATAACATAAATCTCAGAGGCATCTTGTCATCTTTGAAATGCAGAATGTTAATAATAAAACTGCCTTCTCTACCTAATACGGTTACCAGTGGATTTCAGTGTGATTCACTCTGGAATGTGTTATTTTCACTCCTGTGCTATGTTGAGTAATGGACAGTTCTGGTAAACTGCCTAACAGGTTGATTGAACACACTTATGGGTTTCAGCTTGGAGTTTTGTCCCCTCTTGATCAAATGGATTTTTAGAAACCATAATAAGAAATACCAGAACCAGTTCTTTTTTGGACAGGTACATTCAATAGACAATAAATGAACTATTTAAAGCTTCAACCAGATACCATTAGGAAGATTTCAGATTATCAAGTTAAAAATTACTTTCTTGACAGTCAAGGAAATTAATACACCACTACCTGCTTGTTAAATTGTGTCTATAAATTCACATGCAGTCTCAGGCTGTATATATAGTAGTTCTTTGAATTTAAACTCTCAGTTGTTTTTTTGCATTTTGTATTTGAGGATGTTGCTGGAGCATGTAGGTATAGTGAGATTTGACTTAACTCTGCTTACAGAGCTAGGAGGCTGGGTCCCCCATGCAGAGTGAGGAGTTAACCAAGGGGTGGAGCTCCAAGCTGCAAAAGTGGAGATGAGTTGGAATAGGATGCATGAGACAAAATGTGAAAAGAGCAAGATGGGCTTATGATATAGCTGGGAGACATGACATTGAAAATGATAATGATTTAAACCGGCAGGGAGGAAAGTTGACTTTTGTTGTCATCACTCCCAAACTTCAGTTAAGAACATCCACAAAGTATTGTTTGTGAATATCTTCCAACAATTCCAATACAGCTTATAAATGGATTTCTCTTTTTTTTTTACAGTTTTGCTAAAATTTGAAAGTTTTCAACAAAAAAAGTCCCCTTTGTGTTTCACGCAATGACAGAAAATTAATTTGAGACCTGGTGCTGGTGATTATGATTAGCACAGCACAATGTTTTGGATTTCAATCCAGCCTCTAAAAGAGTTTTATTCATGATGGGGCCCTTCTGTAGTGTGTCACTGGTCATTAGAATGAGACCTAAATCTTCCATGCATGCATCTTATATATCATACCACACCATACATCTAATCATTGTGATCTGGGTAGATCCAGTTCACTAGCAATAACTAAGGGAAGTTGAAAAGCTTCATTCGCATGTTGTTATGATGGGTCATGCAGGGGTCAACATGAATAAATTTCACTCCAAATGCTGTAACAATGTAACAGTTTTTAAAATAACTATGACTCAGCTATTATTACAGTTTCCTAATGGATCTCCTTGGTAACTAATATAAAGCAAAGAATACTGTATGTGAAATGTGTAGAATTGCAGTTCTGTGACTTTTAAACATTAATAGCTTCTGTTTTTACCTTGTATATATTCCTACCATTTGTGTTTTTAACTCAATGCATGAAATTAATGTTTACTTGTTGTCCTTAAAAGATATACAGCAAACTATGATGGACACCATAACATATAGTATTTGCTGTGCTGTATGTAGTTGTCAAACATTGCCCAAGACTAAGATTCATCTAGGCAGAAGCAATACCCTAATAAAAATATACACCAAAATAGGTTTTCTATTAATAAGTGGCTGTTTGAGTGTTTACCGCCCCACACTTACTTCTATTTCGAATGTGAAACAGCAGATGCCACCAGATGGGACTGGTGGTGATAATGATGTCATAGTTATAATTCAACAGCACAACTTTTTCTCATATTGTGAAATTTGTTTTGCAGTTTTTTTTCCCACAGGTACAAGCACTTGTCTTCATTTAAAAATTGATATGAGTGTTTTGGGATAAACCAATGCATTATCCAGATTTTTCCATTTTTAATTTTTAAATTAATGCAAACCTTTCTAACAATTTAATATATCTACCAAAAAAACAACCTCTGACCCTAAAAAAGGATACAAAGCCTTGCCAGAAAATCTACCCCTGTCACAACCTTAACATACTAATGCTCTTTTACCTCATTTTCAAATTTCACATATGCTTTTTATAAGTAAATCTATGGAATGTTGTCATTTAACATGGTACTAGAATACAAATGTATGTAAATACCTAAGCTTTGCTGACTCTATGGAGTCCCTGTGGGAGTAGCAGAGGGACCCAATGTCCATCATAGTTACTGAAATAGCTCTAAACTCACAACAAGCATGCTGAAGGAATTACTAAGAGACTCAGAGGGAGACATAAATCAGCTGCAGACGTCTGACCTCCAGGCATTCTTCTATTGAAAAAAAAATCCCTTAATAGACTTTTTCTATGGCCAGGTATAGCAAATGGTTTTCCGTAAGAGTCCAGATACGCTTATGAGTCATACTCACTCTGAAGATTTTGAAACAGCTGAGTAAGAGAATTCCAAAATTATATTAATGAGTGTTATGAAGCCACAAGAGCAGTTTTGTCCCATGGCATGAGAGTCATAGTAGGAAGGTTTTGAGGGTTACTTTCCAAAATGCCATTACAGGCTGTCTATGTTTTTAACTCAAATTTTTAAAAAAATCTTAAAGAAGAAGGTATTATCTAGAAATGTCAGCTATCATGTGGAGGTGTTGTTGAACCTTGACAACCCAAATATTGTATATTTATACATTTATATATAATCTATATATACAGTATATAATTATAGCAACGTTTATATAAATGACATGAACACCCACAAGCACAGCCTGTGTTGAGCTGGGCTTTTCTGCAAGGTAAGATAAATAATTAATGTACTTCTGAAAGTGTTGAGTGTTCAATAGAATCTGTTCTGAAGGTCTAACTTTTCCATATCCATCAGTATAAATTGCACTTTATGTTCTTGTGAAAATGGCACCTACAAAGTGTTGGACAAAATATTCATGGAGTAAGCATTTTAGTGAGTGCAGCTGGTGTGCAAATGTACATTTTCCTTAATCCATAAAATGCTTAAGTACAGGACCCACTCTGCTGTAACTGAGAAACAAGTACAAAAAGGCCAAAGTAGTTTGAATCACATTAAAAATGCATTATAGACATCTATAATACATTCGCAGGCCTTCAGTAAACATTCCAGTTAATGCAAGATTATTAGAATTTTTTTTTAAGTCTGCAGAAAAAATCTATAAAACATAAAATGGAAGATTACATCAAGATAAATGTAATTTTAACTTAATCACTTCAGTCAAGTTCCTCTTACAAAAAAACTATAAAAAATACTAATGAGGTTTATCTACATTGTATAAGAAACCTATGAAATGACCAGAATATAAATATATAATTTACAAGGAAATTACTTCTTTTGCAAAATTATTTATTTACTGTAAACATTTTTTGTCATTTTTTCATATAGCAGGAGTGATTCAAAACATTATATTTTACAACAACAACAAAAAGCCTATCACGTACATGTTACCTCTGCTGGGATAACCTAATTTGAAACAAACTGGGAAAAAAAATAGCTCAACAATGATTCACACATAAATGAAACTTTCTTTGTTCTTTCTTTTCTTTTTTTTTTAACCTTATCTCTGAATTTCATTCCAGTTCAGAAGTTCAGTTTTCTTTGAAAACAATTTGGTGTTTTTATATCATCCATATTTAAGTAACCAGAGCAAGTATATTTTACTGTGGAAAAAAAAAAGAAAAATGAACAGGATGGGAACACAAAAAAGTAAGATGTCAATAGTACTACAATTTGGCAAAGATTTTTTTTTTGCAGTTAATTAAAACGTTTTAGAAGACTTTTCAGTGATTTTTTTGGAAAGGAACCACTGTATACTCTCTCATAGCCATACTGTGTTGTTAACGACATGTCATTGAACAATTCACGCTCCACATAACTGATTAAAATGCCAGAAACAATACTGGCTTACAGTCGTGTGCAGTTCTGCTATGAATGAATATACATTAAATCTTATAAATAGAGTTTAATGTCAGGCCATTATGGTATCAGATGTACTATGTACATACAAAACAAATCTAACTCAAAGAATAAGACAACGGGCTCATATATTTTGCATGTGCATAAACAATTAGTGAGAAAAATATGAAGTCAAGGCTCAAAAAAGAACTGATAAAGTAACTACAAATTTCTGTTTTAGTGTATGAATACATGTGTTTGTAATGAATTTGTATAATTGAGTATATTTAGTATAACATTTCAGTACAGGTGATGTAATGTCTCAGGAAAAGCAATCAACCTTAATAGTTCCACTCCAACCAGACTGGCCCTTTTGAAGCATTGCCTAGAACTCTGTACAATGGTTTGCTGTGGTTGGCAGCTGTACCAAGAAAGCAGGGGTAGTCCACAATTCCTTAAATACTGAAAAACCAAAAATTGCATTTGATTTCAGGAATTGATTCCATGTACTGTATCTCTTTAGTTGGGGTTTTATGACATTCTACAGTGGCTAGGCTGACGGTTAGTAATTTTCTTTTAGGAAACTATAGTCAGTTGTTAATCAGTACTTGAGACTCTAATATTGAAAAATCATGCACAAAAATCCGTAGTATCACAAAAGCAAAAAATAAATGAAAGTATGAGAGAAATTACATAATACACTGGCCCAAAATCACAATATTTGGGTCAATTCCATCCCAACATCACCATCATTGTTGTGAATGTACGGCACAAAACAGTTGCATTTGAAGATCTCCTCTAGTTACAGTGCCACTAAAAAGTCTGGTTGCTTTTCCTGTTTGGCATGTGGTGTCTCCTGAAAACAACTCGCCTTTATGAAAGACCCTTTTACCCAGCCCTCTTATTATACGGTAATACACAATCATTTATGCAAATATGCCCCCCATATAAATAAAAAAAGCTTCATTATTGTAATCTCATCAAGTGTAATAAAGTAACAATTAAGAAAAGCAAGCAATTTTGGCAGCCAAATCCATTCAGTTGTAAAATTCAGAGCTGCACCCTTGTTAACATGTACTGTAATATAAAAAGGGACTATAATTGCATGAAACAAAATAGAGAAATTGAATAAAGTTTGTCTTGCCTTTTTTAACTAATGGTGAAGCCCTTCGTTTATACACTAATTCCATTAAATAATCTTTGATCTTTATATACAGAATTTGAGTTTTTTTACAGAATGACAAAGATTTCAAATTCTGTTTTCTTTTTTTAAAAGACTTTGCTCTCCCTTGATGTTACTGTGCGCAGATTTTACGTTTATAGCAATATTTGAGTCAATTCACTCAACATTGGAGTAAAAAATAGATTAAAATACAATTGTTATGGTTTCACTATGTTCTTAATCCAACTGTTCAAAATATCTTACATCAGCAGGAATCAGTTTTCTCTCATATATTGTTTTTTTTATTACCTGGTGAAAACATAGCAGCTGTTTCTTAATTTGGCTGATGCATACAGCATATTCAAGGACTACAACAAACAATCAATAAGTCCAATGTAATTCATTACAATTTATTGCAAATTAGTTCACCTTCCCAACTAATTAGTTCATGCACAATCAATGGATTGTACTTGTGGCATAACAGAATAATTAGCTTTTTGCATACAGTACATAAAATCTTACAATTTGCTGAATGTCTACTAGTGCTCATTCAGAAGAGTAGCAGAAAAGCAGAGGGATCTCAAAAGGTTGTTTTAAAAGTGCATGAATGGGTGCATAAATGTGATTTATGCATGCATCTTGGTGCAGATGTCATTATTGTCAAGCAATCTGATTTGTTAATGGGTAAGGCCAAAAAAGAAAACAGCCTTCCTTTAATGCCAAACAGCTGAGAAAAGCTGCTAGGAGAGGAGACCAGCTGAGGTACCGTGATGAATTCTGAATGAAATACCAGCAATTATCACTATGTATCCTAGGTCTACTGTCATCCCTGTTTATCGTGCTCCAAACATAGAACACTGGTCCCACATTAAGTCTCCAAAATGAAGGAGCTCCTGAATTTTTAACACAGTAAAGCTACTTAATGCAATAGTCTTTTTTTTTACCACACATACAAGAAAATATAGTTTTGGCTGCAAGCCATTATTTTTCACAGATATCATAATTTATCCTAACATAGATTAACACTTAATCATTACTCCCCTGCACCTACTGTGTAAAAGATGATCTTACATTTGCATTGCAAAGCCTTAAATTGTATAAACGTTTACACTCTGAAATGGAAAATAAAAAAAATAACTCACTAAATGAAAGGAATATTTGGATATAGAGCTACCAGTACTTCATTTGTTTTTCACCATGTACATTTTGTTTATAATTTGCAAACATTTATATTGTATTTTCAGTTTATTTGTATATGGACCTACCTTAAATTACATACTGTAATTAATCATAAACGGATATTATCATTCTACATATGTGCCAAATATTTTGGGCTAGATACAGTATGAGAAAGCATGATCTACAGTACATCAACACATTCCTAGCCTGCTGTCCACCCTGTGTGTGGGAGGAAGATGCTGCCTAATGTAAGAAGGACAGATTTGCTATGGATACAGTAACTAAAAAAACAATCAAAGACCACACACGTTTCTCATTTACAGTACATGGCCTTTTCATAGCCTGACAACGACTTTTAAGAACCAAGCTATTTGACTTACATTCTGCTCCAGAAAAAAAAAAACAATGACATATCTCCTTTCCAGTACTAACAAACACTAGATTTCATGGTAAACCAACAACAGACTAAGGATCACTTCATTTATACAAGTATGTGTTAATAGCCTGTAAAGGGCCTGTTATTTCTGCTGCATTACACTGACCTGTCTGGGTAGCAACTGAAATGGCAGCTATTCAAATTAGAGAAGCAGCCATTCCAAAACTTCCCTTAATAAATGACAGTAGTGTGAGCTGCTATAAATTTTCAGGAAGAAGAGTAAGAATTTCAATGTAGGAAAAATGAGTATTTTATGCTGTTGTGAAACAGGTTTAAAATCAAGCTTTCAATGAGATGTATTTTTAAAGATAAAATATTGTTAAATAATTACACCCAGACTGCGTCTTCCTAGACTTTTGTTTATATTACTAAAAATAATTTGAAATGACTTATGTTGTGTGCAGGACATTAAATGATAATGTTAAAAAAACAGCAGATAAAGGTTTCAGAACAGAAGTACTGAACACAGTTGCAAATTTCTAAATGTATATTTTTACCCTCCAATCAAACTTATATTTATATTTGAACCCAGTGAATTAATATTTATACAAATATTAATATAAATATTTATATTTGAACCCAGTGAATTAACATAACATATTTAATCATTTAATGTTATTTTTCTTGATAATGAGTATCCAGATTTTTACTCTTTATAACTGTGCATGCAGAGCAACACACTATTGTTCTGAGAAACATTTATCTTTAAAAAAGCACTTGCAACATAATTTGACAATGTTTCTGTTTCATTTTCAGACACCCTGGGTAACTGCAAATTATTATAAAATTCAAACATATTTTTATCTTTCTGAACATATCAAAAACCTTACAATATTCAGTGCAGCGCTTTCTGTATCTCACAATCCTTCATGGGCACCAGTTAAGGGTGTTGGGCATCCCGTATTACAATAGATTTAAGTAGGTAGCTGCATCAGCACGCATAGGCTGCAAAGGAACAGGTGAAGGTTTATTCCATGCTGAAAAGAAAAGAGACACTACATTTCAGCTGTGGTCAAACACACCTGAAGAAGGCTCCACAACTGAAACTTTGTGTCTCTTCTCTTTTCAGAAAGGAATAGACCTTTACCTGTTCCTTAGAATATATTTGTTTTTAATATCAGCAAATTAAGAAATATGTATATAAAATCTCAATGAAATATACTGTACATAAGAAATGCTTCTTCTATAATCATAATAAGCTTCACGTAACTCTACAGTTATAATACCAGAAGATCCCACTAAAACAGCTACTCTTTCTGCTCTGTTAAAAAAATGAATACAACCTCTCTTTTTGAATTAAGGGAAATACTGTAACTGCAATGATCTGATTTCATGGTGGCCACAGTGGTCAGCATTGCAGCCTTGCTGTGGTGGGGGTATGATTTACTCCACCAGTCCAAAGACATACCGATTGGTTAATTGTCCCTGGTGTATGTGTGTGTCTGTGTCTTTCTGTGCCCTGCGATAGACTAGTGTCCCGTCCAGAGTGTATCCTACCTTGCACTAGCATTGCTAGCTCTCCTGCAAACTTTAATTGTGTGAAGTGGTTAGAAAATCTATGGATGGAACCACAGTGGTTCCAAACATAATTGATATGAGTTGAAGGAATATGAAAATTTGCTTTGACAGTAGCAGTCCCAGGGTAGGAAAAGAGGGTGGAAAATGGAGTAACCCAAATATGACACAAGAATATATAACCACTTTGTCAGAACTGCAAACATACGATACTTATTAATGCTGAACCACACATTTCACCAAAGTATCACTAGATTCTTTGCTTTAGTGCTGACAGAGCCAGTAGTTTTTGTCAGAAATACTGTTATTTACTGTATATAATTAAAATAAATAATTGGTTTATTTTTGTAGGAATATGAAAGGATTCACAAAGGTCTTATTTCACCGTAGTATTACATTTGTGATGATTAATCCAATATAGCAAGTTTGTTGAATTTAGAAAAGAAAAAAATATATAAGATTGTAGTTTTATGTTTTACTTTTCAATACTTTTTTGTGTATACCTAATATTGCTCAGTTGCTGTTAGTAACTTAGTCAAAACAGTTGTAATATTGTCATGTCATTATGTTTAACCACATCAGCCAATAAAATAGTCCTTCATAAAACAAGGAACGCTACACAGGAACCAAATTGCTTTGCAAAAATACCGACCAGCCAAGTTTATAGTTACAGGACACCAGCTGGCATATAAATAGATAATAACCATGCCTAAAATTTTCCACATAGACTTAATACATTGGAACTAAACATATGTTGAACATATCAGTGCATATTGTAAACAAAAATCAATGTTGACATGGAAACACAGAAAATTAGCCTCAGCTAAAGACTCAGAAGAAAGCACAATTTCTAAATATTCTAGAGCCCCTGATTTTAAAGAAATGCAAATATAAAAAAACACAGTAATTAAACAAAACAGGACCTCTTCTGCTTAACAGAACAAAGCACCAAAACATACCCCCAGAACAACAGTAACCGAAGCCAGATCCTTAGAAAAAATAAGTCAGCAGATACATAGATATTAGAAAGTGCTAAAGAAATTCTTTGGAAAGACAAAGACAAATAGAGGGAAGAGTCTGATCTGATTTACTGTCCCCCAAAGTTTGCGTTCTGTTTTTACAGGCAGTTATCAGAAAGAAGGAAACTTAAGAAAACAACGACGGTCAAAACAAGTTCCCAACACAAAGAACGTTACACATCTAAAGAACTGTCAACCTTTCACACTCATGCACAAAATTTCCCAAACTTCACACCTATTGCTCCTGAAGCAAATTAGATGAAAGGCAGATTACCAGCAGATACACATCAGCCTCTCCCCAGCTTTCCCAGGTTGTGCATCATAACATATGCCTGCTGCTCCACACAAGTGAGTAAAAAAGAATTAAAAGTCCTCAGTGACTGGAAGGGTATGACACAGTGTTTCCTCCTCACTCAGTGTTGCTCTCACTCATTTCTAATCATGTCTCACAACTGAAACAGTTTTCATTCTAACTATTCCAAAAATGCCATAAGCCGTGCTGTGGCCAAATATGGAAAGAGCAACAGTAAACAAGGCACGCTGCCTCTGCCTCACACTGCTTCTCCGGTTTGTTATGATACTCTGTTTCTTTTAATGTTAACCAATTTGATTTTGAATTTTTATGTCTATATAATTCTCACTTTTCTAGAATCTATAGTGAAAGAAGACTATAATATTAACACATTTCTTTTCCTCTGTAGCCACATATAACTGTCACTCGTTCTTTCTCTTTTTATAATGACTCATGTTTTGTTTCTTTTTTCCTGATTTTTGTTATAGGAAAGAAAAATATATCTTTGAAGGACATGTTCCCTTTCTATTTAGTGAAGGAACTGCAGAAAAGCAAGACTTTACTTGTTTTTGCAGTTTAAAAATAGTTTATTATGCTTTGGAAAGCCATTGCCCATGCTGTTCTGAGTTAATATTACTTTTGTTTTCATTTTTTTAACTTGCATGCATAGTATATAATGCTCTTAATGTAAATAACTTGGTTTGGGGCCCAAGATAAGTGAGCACATTCCATACATGTGTTATTTTAATGGTAAATGAAATATAAATTAATAAATAATAAAATTAAAATATTTTGCCAATATTATTCCATAACTGTCAGAAGGTTTTTGTTTGACTATAATATTATAATTAGGATCTCTTCAGGACAATGAAACAACACGCATCATAGAAAAACTAACATACAGTATTTATTAGTATATTACATTTTGTCACATATTCTATATTCACACAGAATTATATGGCAAAAAATACTGATAAGCAAATTTTGGTGATGTAGAGCTTTAATACCTTTGTGTTAAACAAAAAATGAATCAAGTTTAAAAAAAGTGATCCAAGAAAAGGTGATGCTATTTCCTGGTCATGTAAGCCATAAAGGAACAATAGACCTTCTGGTGATTTAACCTTGAGTGCAGCAGCTGTTGTGCCACAAATCTATAACTGGAGTTAATGGAAAAAAAGAACTAATAGGAACTAATACATGCTGAGCAATGCACACCTGTGACTGTGAAGCTGAAACACAACACAAACAGCCACTCCAATGTCAGTAAATGTAATCATTAGTTTCAGATCAGGTGGCTATGCATGCTTTGTCTGAGCATACTGCATTAAACATTAAACATTTACTAAATTATAGATTAAAATCTGTTTTTGTTACTCCAGTTCAGAAGAAAATGAAATTAAGTGAAGATTTCAACATTAAATTAAAATTGACTATCTTACAAACAACCAGGTACATACAGTATTTAAAAATGACATAAATTTGTAATTCAGTTAAACTCAGTTTTTGATTTTATTATTCACTCCTTTACTGTGATACACATAATTTATTTTTGCATCTTTATTGTATTAAATGAAATAGATAATAATGATAACAACAACAAAAAATATTCTATTTCACTAGACCTGACTGGTTAGCATGTACAGTATACTACACACAGTATGTAGAGAACATACAACACACCTATTGGAGCAAATCAAGTAAATTATAACTGAGCTAAAAATAATTAAAAATGTTTACGAAAAGACACAGTTTCAGCATTTTATTTGAGGTTTCAGTCCCAGTACTGATCACAACGAGCCCTGTTTAGCTTCATCAATGAACATTAAGTAGTATTCAAGCTCCGAAAAAGCATCCTGTGCTGAGGTGTAATGTAATCTGTGCAAGTGGAAGATTTGGTTACCCTGGAAATGAATGAATCCATTAGTCTACTGGGGGAAAATGAATGGATGTGCAAATGTTTCTTTACTGCACACTAGTGTTTTGTTTAAGACAATTATGTGCTCTTGTAGCACCTGACTGCCTCCGAAAAGAGTAAGTCAGATGACGGGGCTTTCACTCTTGGTGGAAGGGGAGAGAGTGGGGTCCCCAGGATCCCTGACCCCAGATCCAGGCTATGAACATTGGAGATGGGGGATTGGTTTACAGCTGTAGGCTTCCAGGAGGAAGACTGACGCCCACCTATTTCTGAAACAGCTATTTAAAACTTGACTGGCATGGAGAGGACACTTTAGTTTAACACAGCAGGACTTTTTGAACAGCTGGGGGAGGAGACACTGGGGACGGAGCTGTACTGTGTCTTCAAGCATACCATGAGAAATGTCCAAGGTGTGGAATGAGCTCCAGAGTGCCATAGTCTTTGAAGCTTAGGAAAACATGGCAAAATACCTTAAAATGTAAAAATATGGCAGATTTCTTTATGGATTCTTTTCAAGTGGATTCTTGGATTCTTTAAGATGGATTCTCCTTTTTCACATTCATTCATGAAAACAGTTAATAGTTATTTTTAATTTTTTAATTAATTTAGACCTGCATTAATTTTCTGAACAGAACAGCAAAGCATAATTCATTTTCTGTATGGAAGGTTTTGCTGGACACAGCTCTGTTCAGTCTTTATACTGTATTTAAAGAATGGAGCTATTGCTCATGAAACCCGTTTTACCTGGAAAGCTGATCAAATTAAGCAACCAAGGGCTATAAATTTCTCATCATAATCTTCATGTTATAAGGACTGAAAAATATCATGAGATGAGATAAGAATATCAAAGACTAAGCAAAGAAATAGGAGGTATTGTGGTTAAAGGGATAAAGGCAACCAATATCAACATCCAAAAAAAACGTGAGCACTTTTTTCTGACTCCAAGTAGGCACCCAAAGAAACACAACAATAAAGCTCACATAGTACTGAAAAATACTGAAAGAGAGTGCTGCCTTCATGGAAAACTTTATTGCTGGGGCTGCAGCAGTAAATGATTATAGGTATTCTAGGAGCTGGGAGTAAAGATAGACATTTATAGTTGGGGAGCTACTTGGAATACAGACTGCAGCAACTGACAATGAATGGATCTATTACCTCATTATTATTTTCTATATATGTGATAAGCAAATATTTAAAAGCTTTATTCGTTTATAAAGAATTATAAATATAATAAGTATATAGTATAAAGAAAAATAGGTATATATATATAAGTATATAAAAAATAAATATATAAAGAAATGTTCAATGATGTTCAATGATCTAGCCAGTCATTACTGGCTACTTGGAGATCCACAGGCAGCTGGCAAATTCATTAGGCAATGAGGCTGGTGACTGATGGGCAGGGAACCCAAGCAGGCCAGCAGGTGGACTACACACCAGGTTGTGCCCAGCTGTTTGGAGCTTTACTGTCCAGTGTTGAGGGGCAGGCATGATCAGGAGATATGAGTAGGAAATGGGGTCCAACTACAAGTAAAACCAAGGGCAGATGCAGTCGGGCCACAGGTGAGAAACTGTGCTGCTGCCAAAAGGGCTAGACACCAGACAGAAACTTTGCAGATTGAATGGCTTGGGTGTCAGGCAATCTCTGGATTGAGTGCCAAAGCAGGCTGCCTTAAGGAAGGGTGTAAAAGCAGGAAGAAGAAGAGAGAGAAATTACACATGGAGGGGAAGTAAGGAAAGTGAAGACAATGATAAAGGTGACAAAATAGCAGATGAACTGTTACTCATTCTGGTTGGAACTGGAGTTCTGCAGGGAGCTAACATCTGATAAGTGTGTGCCTGTTCTTTCACAAAATAGGGCTTGCTGTCCTATTTTCAGCACACAATGAAATTATGTACAGTCTGCAGCAACCGTGAACATCTGTTTGAACACTACTGCCATTCGCTCAGGTTGAGGAGCTGGAATGAGATCATCATAGTAGCTGCCTTGTGCAGATTCACCTTAACAAAGGCAAAGAAACTGTGCAAGAAAAACTATTTTAAATGAGTCTAACCTTATGGTAAAAGCATAATTAGACATGGAGGAGATTATCTGGGTGAGGTAATGATCTTGAGAACAAGGAGAATAGCTGAGGTGGGAAGCTGGTTAGAGACACAGCAGGAAACAGACACATCAGGTTGCAGGATGGGCCACTGACAAGCTGTTCTGTTTCAAGGTGAGAAACGATAAAAGAACAACTTCTTGCAAGTTAAAAAAAACTACAATCCTTTGCTAAACCAGATAGTTGGTTGGAAGTGAAGTGGGGAATGTGTGGCAATGGTGGGTTAAGCTGCAGTAAAATCAAAGAGAGGTGAGTTCCTGAACCTGGTCTTAACTGCATGTGTAAGAGATCTGATTGCACTGTAGTCTATATTGTAGTTAAATGGGAAAACAAACCTAAAATGTTAGGTACATGGAAAATATAGATGTGAGAAGGGAACAGGAGGCTGAAAGGAAGCAAATCAAAAACAAAGGTAGTACTGGGGAGCATTGGCACAGCAAAATAGTATAGACAGCAATTAACACACAAGAGTTGGATGGTTAATTGTTAGATATCTAATACTTATATTTAAACGACCAGAAATGAGGTTGTCCCTCTACTGAACCACTATTAAAACCCCTTTAAAACCATAATTTATAAAAAAAATGTACTTAATAACCCAGACCAGCCTTCTAGCACTTGAATTGCACTGTGATCCCCAAAGAACTGGCAAAAATCTGTCTTTGCTTTTACAGAACCCAAAGTGGTGCTTGACCCCCTTATTATCTCTAATTTAGTGTTGGAAAGCATTCTAAACATGGTAACACAAATGCACTTAAAGGATTTTGCATTCCCATTGAAGAAGAACCCATGATTTGATTTTCTCAATATGGTAAAGGCATATCGCTTTCACAAATAATATGGATTTTGATTTGATTTATGTGAAATGGAAACCTAAATTCTTATTGAAAAAAGCAGATAATAGGATGATGATATATAAAAATACCTCAAATTTTCACTTACTATGTAAACATTGTCAATGGTGGTAAACACTATGATGTTTAACCCATATACATACAGTATAACTGATGTTGCTTCTGTAAGCTGCTTCACCACTTACTGGTGCAAACCACAAAATCTCCTATTACTATTGCTATTACCACCACAATGAAGCTGGTAGAAGAAGGAAGAGGATGAAGAAGAGGAGAAAATTTGGATAAAAATAAGAATATAGCCTCTGTTAGGTGAGATCACCTAAGCAGTGGCTTGTAAGCCCTTGAAGGCTCTAGTAGCATTCCTGCTTTCTGACAACCGGGTGTCAGCAGTGTGTGGAAAAAAATAAATATTTATCAGCTCATTTCTGACAAGCACTTGTTCTACTCTTCAAATGTTAACACTCTTCCCAGCACCTTCACTTACGGCTTAAACACAAAACCCTTCTGAATAATATAAAACACGGTGACCCTTAGAATACTGAGATTTAAAATATAAGCTTTAGATATGCAAATTAAATTCATTTTTTTTTCTGAAAGATTATCTCTGTCAGACTTTATCCTTTGTGTATTTAAAAGTGTAATTGTAAGTATAAGATAAAAACATTTAGTGTATTAAAACAAAACTGTAAACAACTTAAAATTACATAGTGTACCTTATCTTACAGTCAGAATATGGTATATAAAATTTCAGTTTTAAAAACCAAAGAAACATATTTTAGGTTTTAAAAGCATAATAAGCTTTAAATATCTTAGACTGAAAAAGTAAAATACACAATAATGGATTATTAATCTATATATTTAATGTTAATTAGTGCAAATCACTCTGAACATTTCTGACAATGAATGTCACAGAAACACACATGTAAAACTGACACTTTAGATTGAGATTGAGATTAAGATAGATTGCGATTATGGGATAGAAATAAATCAGGCAAGTAGTTATCATCAGAGGCAACCAATGTGTATTTCAATATCTTTCCTATCACTTGTCTGACAAACAGGTTGGCACAGGTTTTAATGGAAGCATTGCTGCATAGAAAGCAATGTCAAGACCTATATTTTACCAATGTTAAGAAGTTAAAAAATAAAGACATTTGAAAGAAATCACATACTCAGAGGAGTGCTGGGAATTGTAAAATGCAAACTTTCAGCAGCCAGCTGTGAAACATGGAGATACATTTGAAACTGTTTAGAGAGATTGGGTAAGGTATTGATAAAAGACTTGCTAACCAAATAGAAGTGGCAAGCATCTATTGTAACAGTGCTACATTCATCAGAAAATCATCTAATTGCACAAATAACATTGATTCCAAAATCCCAAACACCAAATATACTCTGTAACCAAAAAAACAAACAAATAAAACATTCTATCATTAAATCACCCATTTTTCCACACAATGCACTATGTACAGTATTTTGTGTATTACTGTATAAATATACTGTAACTACACAGATTTCTATGTAGTCTGTGTTGTTTGTTAAGGATACATTATAAATAAGATATTCAATAAATAAGAATAATTTTCTTTCAAAGAGATATTTAAATCATCTTTCACTTTACAATACAATATACAGTATTGAAAGGCATGTTGCCAGAAATGGTAAATTTAGTTGTTTCAAAGAATAGTATTCGCTGTGCTGCAATATTTATTCCAAAAAGGTTTATTATGAAACAAGGTACAGTTCAATGTTAATTAAAACATTATGAGTAGCTCAAAGACCTTGTAACCAGGGGTGGTCCTTGTGAGTCAGAAAGGATGTAAAGTATGTCTCTATAACTCACTTACACATAATCACAAAGCCTGGACATTGAAACTCTGCCTTGCTCTCCTAGGAGTCTTAGTTAAATCAGAGGCAATGACAAGTACTGACATCCACCTGTCTCAAGCCTTTCTGCAATGTGTGTAGGTCAAGGGGTGGTAATGGGGGAGGGAGGGCATTACTCCACTCTGCTCTCTTTTGCAGTTAAGAAATGATGAAGCTCTCAATTAACATACAGAATTCACACAGGTTTAAAGTACTCTGGATTTTCTACAAAGATAAAAGGCAAACACTATGGCAATAATGACTGTGGAATTCTTCATGTATACTGTTACAGAGAAAAGTAAACCCAGGGAAAGGTTTTCCAGACACCATCACTGTCTGCCGGACATAACTTCGATTAGATACGGTATTCTACCAATACTACAGGTTCTTCATTAAAGTATTCTATTCTATGTTCTCTCTGTTTTTCTCTGTAATTGTGATTTAGTTCTGACATTTTCATTAAGCATTTCATTAAATGCTTTATTTTTGTGGCAAACCTATATTTATGCTCCATGTCAAAAAGCTGAAGTGAGCAATTATCTGTATACTCTGTATCTCCTGAATGTTATCCACAATAACAGTTTATTTTTAAGAAGAACACTCACCCTCCATGGTGTCCTCACATCTCTGGTTAAAGTTCTCATAGGAATCCCAACGGATGAGAGGATCCTGTGTGTTATAATCCACAGAGACACTTGGGCCATTCTCCAGGTGATCCATTCCTTGGAAAAACAAGAAATTGGTTAGGCAAGGGTAGAAATGTAAAGGTTTTTAACTCAAATGTTGAGTACTTTTCTGACTGCTTTATCCTATACAGTGTCACGGGGGAGTCATTGCCAGTTCATGACAGGGCACACACAGACACAAATATGGACACCATCACAGTAGGGCCAATTTTCAGAGGCCCGGCAGTATGTCTTTGGACTGTGAGAGGAAACCGGAGCACCTGGAGGAAACCCACACAAACATGAGGAGAACAGACAAACTCAGATAGTACCCCTGGTCTGGATTTAATAATTAATAATAGTAATTCCTTATGCTTATATCGCGCATTTCTGGGCACTCCACTCAAAGCACGTTAGAGGTTACACAGTTAGTGATTTGATTCCATAATTATACAAGTAATGGAAGACTAATTGGTCTATAGTTTTCCAGTTCACTTTTGTTTTTTTATGCAATTGTTTAGAAATTCTCCATTCTGTGAGTACAGCTCCCATCCTTCATACCAATTGATATATTGTGATCAAAGTTGTATGAACAGCATCTCTCAACATGCGGTACTTTTTCTAGCAATGTAAGTCACCATCGGTAAGGGTTTCTTCTAAGATATGAGCTATTAATACCACACTTCTAAAAGTGACAAGAAATTAATTACCTTGAATTTTCTCTGGCACGAATGAGAAGACAAACTCCACTTTACCGTACTCTGGGAATCTGTCATCTGTAAGAAGAGAAATAGGAAAAAAAATCTAAAATGGCATTACTGATAAAAATGTAGGTGAAATATATGTATTATGCATATTATTTCATTTAAAGTAATATACTAATTCAAAATATGATAATTCAGAAATAATTCAGAAGTACAATAGGAAAATATACAATGTTTTGTATATAAACTCTATAAATGTACAAATATATACAGTGGCTATTAAAAGTATTTTCACATTTTATTACAATATGGAGTCATAATTTATCTAATTTGAATTGTTGTCATTGATCGACACAAAATGCTCTTAATGTCAAGGTGATTACAAGGTGATTAATATTACAGATCTTCCTAAATTAATTATAAATATAAAACGTAGCATATATAGATTTGAAAATAACTTTAAAAAAATAAGCATGGGTGGTTATCTATTAGAATATATGTGTAGATAAATTACTTATTTGTATATTTACCTTTAAAGGTTTCATCCAGCTCATCCTTGCCAAAGACAATCCCTATGTCATGGACTGCACAGGTGTGGAACTGCACTCGAAATATGACATCTCTGGTGGGGCTTCGGAACCTCTTGTGGTAACACTTTAGCTGCAGGGAGAGGAGAGATTCCAATAAGCTTTTGTCATGGTAAAGACCATGTTCAAACATCCATGGACTTTAAAAATAGTTGTAGAGCTGCCACTTTGGATCAACATGCTATAAGTTCTTCTTCTGGGTCTAAGAGAGTATTAAATGTTGTCTTAAATGTACTGTTAAAATAAAGTAGTTATGACTGCAGTATAATCTACCTTATGCTGGCATCATACTACACGACTTTTCCTAGGATTTTCAGTCACAGCCTTCATTTACATAATCGTAAGAAAATCAAATCGAATTGCAGAGAGTCACAGCACGCGCCCGTTATCATCAGTTGTGTAGTGTGACACCCCCAGAGACTCAGTCATAGCACTCTTAATTGCCCCTGTGACTCTCTGCGACTCGCTACGATAAAATCAATATGGTTTGATTTTATCGTAGTGAGTCGCAAGTCGTAGGGGAAGGCAGTGAGCCAGAAGTGTACTTGCAAGATAATGTGCCCATTATCTTACACGTTATAGTGCCATACTAATTTGTTTACAATATTTGTTTTAAAGGTGTTTTATATTTTCAAGTGTTTTTTATTTTTGTAATTGTGTTCTATATTTATAAAAATAATTATATTTCTGAAGATGTTTATTTGTGGAAAACAATGCCTGCGTTACGTTTTTCAAGATGTTTACGTGCTTGTTCTGATGAGGACAAATGAGGTGACCTCACGGTACTTTCGTGGCACAATTTGAGATTTGGAAACCTGACGAAAAGTCATAAGGGGAATCATGTAATTAGTCACACCCTGCGATTCCTAGTCATATAATTTGACATGCTCTAGGACAGAAAAGGCAGCGAGATTCTGCAACTGCAGTTGTTAAATTTGACATGCTTTCAAAGTATAAGTCATGTAGAGTCATGTAGTGTGACACTGGCTTTAGTAAGACATATTCTCTAATACAGTGTGACCGAAATGGCTTTTCATTAAGTTACGCATAAAGTAGTGCAACATTCTTTGGCATATCAGTGTGACACTAAGACTTAAAAAAAGACACTGACAAGACTTAAAAAACATTATTTTAAATGTGCAATTTTGCTCTTCTGCATAAGCACTATCAACTTAAAGTATGAAAAAAAACTGTTACATGTACTACTCTGCATGTTGTTTTATAGTTTCACAGAACAAAAAATAATGCAAGTAGCATACATGTCTTTATTTGAAAGAAAACAAACCTGCCAAACTGGTTGTATGGTAGATTACTGTTCTGCATCTCAATTCTATGCAGACCTTCTCATTTAAGAGAAAGAAAAGCTAAATGTAGACTAGTAAATGTTCAGCATGAGTCCTTCACAAAAGGATCATTATTCAGCCTGGATTCTACTGATGCAAGATCCTGTTAGGAAACACTTAAAGGGCAAAGGCTTTTTAAAGAAAACAGCCAACCTGTTTCATTCCAGCAAAGGCTTCTATTCTAGTCCAGGTTTTAAATCTTAGTTTTTTTTTTTCAATTAAGCCTTCACGCTTGCTGTGGCAAGAAAAATGTCGTTATATACTGTAGGTTACTATTCAAATATCTATAAAAGTGCTTTTAACCAAAAACGTCAGAAAAATACAGTACATTGTATTTAATTGGCAACAGCGAAGACCAGCCTAGAGCAGCAAATGTCAACTATCCATTCACAAAAGATTAGTTATAATATTGAAGTGCTGTATACAAATGATAGTATTACAAAATGATGTTTCTATCCTTGGAACTACAGCTTTCACTCTTCTAACTCATCCCTTTTTCTACTTTTGCTTGTTGTATTTTTTGCAGTACAGAATATCCATGAACCATCTTTCCTGCACCTTTGCAGTACAATATTAAACACCAAAAGAGAAAGAGGAAATATCCCTGGGTCCCATGCCAATGATGGTAATCCAAGCCTCCACATGCTGGACAGCAAAACTATAATTATGAGATTAGAATGAGGGCATAAGGATTCAAAGAATGCACAGGTTTTCTATTACTAAAGATTGCAACAAAATAAACAAAATTAATTCAGTTTTTAAGGGTTTTTTGATACTGTTTTTATGAAAATTCCACTTAATAATTCCTTTGAGGAGTGACGGAAAACTAGCAATAATAATAAAATATTCTTCTACATAAAAAAATAACTTTTTTCTTTTTAACTGACAAACTACCTTAAAACACATACAAAGCTGGGGATTATCTGAAAGTGGCCTAAGAATGCATAGCATCAGCTGTTTTAATAGTAATGACCATTTCTATGAAAATATTCAGAAACTGGGGACAGCTGTGTTGACTGACTGCCTAATGCTTGATCTTAACATTTGTTTCAGGGATTTTCTTACCATAAAGGATTTAATAAATGGTACTTCCTGGTGTAAAAGAGTATTACTTTCTATTTAACTGACAAAGAGGAAATCATTACTTCATTCCTTTTAATTAATGCTCCAATTTAAGATGACATTTTGTTTTACTCTCTCTCTTATCCAGCTTCTACATAATGTATGGTCATTACTGTGTGCTGTTATTCATAGGTTACCAGTAGGGGATTGCTTCCTGACAACTAGTTGGTAACTAGTTGGTAATATACCTTTGTCAAAGATGTACAGTATTTAACTAATATAAATTAAAAATAATTTAAATACCTTTGTTATGTGAAAAAGGTCTGGTGGACTTAGCCCTGGATTTTTTTTTTCAGTACAGTATGTGCAAATATCCTGCATGGTGATCATCTAGATCAGTTGTTCTCAAGTGTGGTCTGTGGATCAGAGTGTGCACCAGGTGGTCCATGGGCTGACCTGATCATCTTTCTTAAAGCAAGTCTACACTGTTCGCTACGAAGGGGCTCCCCCTAGGAGCACTGTTAAGAACTGCAAGCTGTAAATAGAGGGAGGAGGGAGTTGTGTGTTGGTTCTAGGTATCGGGTTTCACCAGCAGTTAAGGGGACTATATGAGTCAGTAATGGGGCGAGCACTAGCCTAGTCGTAGGCTTGGCTGGCTTGAGGGTTTGCCGAAAGGGCAATGTTTCCATTCATTCTCCTGGGCTGTACCCTTCTGTTGACTTTGTGTTTTAAGTAAGCTTGAGTTATGGCGGACCACCTCGCCTCTTTTTTTTTCCCCATCAGTGCCTATCGCTACAGTGTTTTAGTTTTATGCAGCACGGATAAAATGATGTCACACATTGAAAACGAGACAGTCAGTTTGGCAGCGACGTCCTTGCCGCTGTGCAGCAGTCTGTTGTCGTTAGTGATGCACGGGTCAGCTTTTTATTTTAAAAACCCCACCCCACCCGATTTAAAATGAAAACATCAGTTTTAAACCTTAAAATCACTTTAATTTAAGTTTAAGATTTTCTACTCCATGTACAATCCGAGTATGCTGGACTTAGTGACATAGCTCTGAAGCATTCCCAACCGTTCCCAACAACCTAAGCTTGTGAGCTTGGATTTTCGACACTTGTTGGACTGAAACCAAAGAAGATAAATCAGCTGAACGTGGAGCCAGACATGAGACTAAAGTTGTCCAGCTTGGATCCAGATATCTCTTCTCTGACTGCTCAACAAAAGCAGCTCCATTCTTAACATTACCTTTTTAAATAATAAAAACATTTGCAGAATATGCAGCTTTGTTTGTAAAAATATTAGTACTTTCCATAAACTTTAATTCAATATTAGTTATTTTTAGTACATTAATGGGTGATACTTTTTACAGGGTAAGTGGACGTAGGCATAGGTGGTCCACCGCATCTGTGACTTAGTGTAAGTGGTCCACGGACCACAAAACTTTGAGAACCACTGATCTAGATAATTACGGGATGATTTGTTTGTCAAGTACTATAAATATTAATGTTAAAATGAAATGCGCTTTTTTATTATAGTAAAGTATCAGTCGTGAAAAAATGCACAAATTACAAGTGCAAATTCAACTTGATTATCTGGGAATGTAAACATGCAAGAATTTATAATCTTTCTGGCAGTAGCAGTGTTAGTAGCAAGGAACCAAAATGGATATAATGTACAGTATAGTTTTTTCACAAGTTGGTCATTGTCAGGATTGAACCACCAATAAAGTTCAGCTCTTCTCAGTCTGTTTGTCTCCCATTATAAACACCTTGGGATTCATGGCTATAATCTATTCTATTGCTTGTTTCTATTATGTCATCAAAAATCCATTGCTGATTAAACTGAATGAGTGTGATTTAAAGATAAACTTTAGTTGCACCATATTTTATAATGTCAGTACTAATTGTCACTTTCTTGTCCAATTCTGAACATTATTACTTATTAATTCTGTATATCCTGAATATGTACAGTATATATACTGTATACGAATGGGACACAATGTCAAATGTTAGACATTAGTGAGCTTTACACTATATCGCATCAAGATTATTGAGAGTAGTGCAAGGTGGAAAGCATGCACATCTAAAAGGTTATACAGTGGTACATTACAAAATATACATAAGGAAAGCCCCTCACAGTTATTTAAATGTTACAAAATGTTTATTCCAACATCACACATAATCATAACATTAATGTTTCAACCAGAGTTTAAAACATATTATTTAAATAAATGTTAATTTTCCATTCACAAAGTAAACCATATTAACAAAACAAATAGGATCCGTCAAGTCTCTTCATTTATCTTTTACTAAAGGACCTTTAAATGAGTATCCCCCCATAAAAAAACACGTGTATGGGTAAACAAGACCACTGCTAGTAATCAAAATTATTACTCATTTTTTAATAAACACTAATACTATAATGTTTTATTTCTTTAGACCTATTTAATTCAACATAACAATACCAACAGTATCAGCAATACCAACACATGCAACAGGATTTGAAGTTGGTCACTTGTTCCATTACTTCAGTTCTGAAATGAAGAGTTTTATGGTCTAACTTTAGGATGACTACAAACTTTTTTCCACTTTATTTCATGAAGTTAATGGAAAACACATTCTCATTTTCACACAATAGTGATCTGGAGGCCCATTTATACAGCAGGGTATAGACAGGAGATGCAGTGGTTAGCACTGCTGCCCTGCAGCACTGAGACCCTGGGTTCAACTCCAGACCTGGGATCCTTTCTGCGTGGAGTTTATATGTTCACCTTGTATTTGCATGATTTTCTTCTAGGTGCTTCTCTTTCCTTTCACAGTCTAAAGACATACTGGTAGGCCAGTTGGCTTCTTTGAAAATGTGACCCTACTGTGATTGTGGACATATTTGTGTATGGAACAAGTAATAGGTTTATTCCATGCTGAAAAGAGAAGAAAGAAAACACAACCTTCTGAAGAAGGCTCCACGGCCAAAATGTTGTGTTTTCTTTCTTCTCTTTTCAGCATAGAATAAACCTATTACTTGTTCCTTTGCATGCTGACGCAGCTACCCACCTGAACTTTATTTGTCTAAGTACAATTTGCCCTGGTGTGAATGTCTGTGTGTACTGTATGTGTCTGCATGGCACAAACGGACACACACGCGCAGACAATCCAGGGTGTACCCCATCCTGCGCCTGTTACTTGTTGAGATAGGCTCCGGCTCCCCCGCAACCCTGAATTAAATGAAGAAAGTGAATGGTTGTGTGCTATTGACAGGAGCAATGTGAATTAATTGTCTGGCTCAAGCAGTGTCCCATGTTTAGCTCTGGTCTAGAGTCCAGAATCCTAACCACCCTTCCTTGATACTGCTACTTCATAAAAAATACTGAATCCTGTTGGGATTCCCTGACAAACAATCCAAAGGTTCCAGTCAATTGTCTTCTCTCAGCTGTTCTCCAAATTTGGTGTTATGGCCAAAAGTACATGAGAAACCTGCCATATAAAAAATTTGTAAAACTCAATTTGCATATTTGCAAAAGATTTTAATGTAACATCCCAGTCCACAAATATTGTTTGCAAGTATTGTATTATTATCTTACCAGAATGTCCCCTTTCAGAAGTAACCCAGGCTCAATTGTGATGCAGATGCTGGTTTGACTATCTCCCTGGACATTGCTAGAATTGGAGTTGAGAAAGGAATCAAGGTTATTTTTGATGGTTCATCAAATCAGATCAATTCATTGCTTGTACATATTTTGCTGTTTCATTGAGAATGTTGAATAATAGCTATTTTAAATAGATTGACAACAAGTTTTGAATATAATATTTTTTCTAGTTTTAACATTTGAAGTTCAGATCGTTTAAATGGAGTAGTAATTGTGACATTAAAATAACAAGCAGATCTATAAGAGTTGGCAGAAAAAAGAAGTGCAGTGAAACTGAATCTTTGACTTCCATCAAGATTTATTTTAGTTACAGTCCTCTAGAGTTGTGGTGCAGATAGAGTATCAGGAGCCTCATAAAAACAGGGTGGTGGCCATTACACCAGAGCTGTTAGCATTCCCTGCAGGTCGGGATAATCTGGGGCTAAGCTCTTAATGAGAGAATTAAACAGAACACTTTCCCTTCAAAATAAGAATTTCAGATAGTTTGTCTACTCTCAAATCCCTAGCTCATCATCTAAGACCTGACATATGTCTGCTAGAAGGCTAGCAAATACAAAAGCTCTGGTCTTTTTTCTAACTTAAGTTAAAAAGTTCAGACTTTTTAAAACAAATAAACGACACAAATATTTTTCACTTAGTGGAGTGGCTGTGCTCTTGTGGCTTTTCTGCTCGAAACTAACCCTGACATTCCTTTTCAACAAAAGAGTAACAAGTAAAGTTTAATGTCATGTTGAAAAGTAGAAAGAAGAAACAAAATGTTTCACACATCTGAAGAAGGCTCAATAGACAAAATTCTATGTTTCATCTGTCAACTTTTCAGGGTGGAAATAACTCTACTAACCACAGGAATATAAAATATTAGGATGCTTGCTTTTATTTCCTTTCTAAAACATACATAAATTGTACAAATTTTAGTAATAATCATATTGCAATTATAATGCCTTACATTTATACTTACTGAGTACTTTTCTAGCTAAAGAATTCCAAATCACTTTTCATGCAGTAGAGGATCTAGTTTATCCAGCACTGAAGTGCAGTAGCCACTGGGTGATGCACAGCGCAGCACAGCCAACAGTCTCAATACACATCAGATCATGTGGATAAGTGAGAAATTGCTTCACCAATTGAATTTAGGAAGAACTTTAAAGAACTTTAGAAATTCTTTATAACTTAGGCCGGATTGTGCCAACCCAATACAGAATTCAGCTAGGATATTTGAATCAACAGATTTATTACCACTTTTAAGGAGTTTTATGGCAGTTTTGTTTGAAATAATTTTGTAAATTCACACACATACATAAAATACATATCTACATAATATTGTATGTATTTCAATGACTGATATCCATCAAATGCACTCTCATTCAAATTGTTTTTTCCATGTCAGTTAATAAAAAGCCCAACAATACTACCACTATACCATACAATATGCAGTACAATATCTCCACATTCATATTAGCTTTCTTTTGGATGGTATATATCAGGGAATTCAGAGAAATGACAAGGAAAGTCCACAGAACACACAATTGAGAATGGTATTCATTTTCCACAGCATTTTGGAAACAATGAATCTTTGTGACTTTGGAACTCTTCATACTGTCACTTCATGGCAGATACACAAAGTCCAGATGATTGGTGTGGAAAACTATAAGGCTTTTTTCTTAATTACAGCGATGCCATTCAGGCACCTTGCCAGCACAGCAAGAAATTATAAAAGGGGGAGGGCATTAAAGTGAATGTTTCACTTACTAGATCCCAGATGTGTACACTGGCTGCATCGCCTGGTAAATCTTGAGGAAAGGGCGGCAACCTGGAAAGACACCAGAGAACAAAAAACAGGAAAACTCGTTAGCAACGGGACTGGCCAGAGTAAAACAAAGCCCTCAAAGCTTCCAAGACAAACAACTGTATATCAAATGAGGGTTGAGAAGGACAGGAGTCCACAAATACGTAACAGCTTTGCTGGTCTCTTCAAAGAACAATTCCAGGCCAAAGAATTGCAGCACCAAACTTGTCTGCCCTCCTCTTAAACATGCTTTAAACACCTCCCATTCACAGAATTCCAACACCTCATTCATCTCTCTAGTGCAATCTGAACATATTTAGTTGATTTGTAATGTTTAGAAAATCACTTAACCTACAATACAATGACAGTTACTAAAATGATATCAGTTTGTCACTGTTTTGTTTTGTTCCAAGTCAATTGCCATTCATCTAAGGAGAAAATGTGGATCATAATCATACATTGCAGCTTTTCCATAGAGTGGCCATTTCTGTGACAGAGAGCTTTAGTTGCTGTCAGATGCCATACAGCTTTTAAATGCGACATACTGTAGGCCAACCTGTCTGGCAAGATCCTACTGTATCATTCCCAAGGGATCTGATTATCTTTTGTAATTTCTGCATTCAATTTATTGAATGTTAGTGACTGAATTAAACTTATTAATATATTAAATAATAATAATAATAATAATAAATAATTGGTGTTATAAAATAAATAAAGGTACTTTAAAACTTGAAAATTGAAAAATAGCTTGCACTCACCTCCTTTGGACTCAAAGTTTGGGATTCCATGCATGATGACATGGTGTAAAAATAATGGCTTATTGTTTATTTTGATAGTCCCAGACAGCAAGCCACTGAAGTACTGCACATATCTGCAAGAAGGTATGAATGACTTATATTTCAAAGTAGTAAGCATCAAGAGTATTATTAACAGTAGTATTGTTATTAATTGTAATATAACATAGCATGAGAAAGACAATACGAACTTAACAAATGTCTCCAAAACACAAATGTAAGCACATGTGTCTAGTAAAGGACTAGAAAGTATATTATTTTAAAATATTTAACATTATCATTGTTAATTATATATTAACATATTAAAATGTTATGTTAATCAACATTAATCAATGTTTTTTAGTTTAGTGCTCAGTACAGTATGTGTTTTTATATTAAACTGGTGGGCTGCTGTTTGTATTATCTCTCTTTCCATGTGTGCCTAAGGGATCAGTGAAGTCCTAATTAATAACCTGGCATGTATTTTTATTCCTAGATGAAAGGAATAATTATCATTCTTTACATTTATATAGTGTTTAAAATGTATAGTGTATTTATATAGAAGATTCATGACCACATGTTAAAACTGTTATGTACGGGGATCAATGTGGATTGTTTCTTAAACAGAAAAGCTAGAACAATCTCTCTGGTTTAATTCTCTGTCCTTTGCACATACAACAAAAATGACCACAATGCAAAAGCTTCACTGGCTTGTGTCCCAGGACCTATTTTCCATGAACCACTAGACCAGTTCCACAGCTCAACTTGTCAAAAACGCCTTGAGTGAAACCTCACAGTATTTTCTCCTTCTTTTGTGTGGACATTAATGTTTTCCATATCCAGCAACCCATACTGTACACTATGCACTAAGCTCATTTGTTCCTCTGTGTGCTGCTGTGGTATATATAGACTAAATCCAAAAAGCATCCCACATCAAAACAGGGTGTAGTGCAAGACAAGTGTCCTTTAAATACAATTTTACTGTTGTAAATGCATGATCTTTTTCTAGAAGTGTATGTATGATGTATCTTTGAGCAAGCAGAATGTTTTTGAACAATCAGCTCCAATTTCAAACCACTGTACTCAAGCCTACTTTGTTATCCATACCTAACTACAAGTTTTCAGTGCTGACACTAGCAGTGGATTTCACATTAAGACTTTGAAAACTCTCAGTTCAATACTGGTTTGGCAGTGTAGAAATTCAGCTCTCTCCATGTTAATGTCACACATGCCTCCCATAATAACTGCAGACTGTTAGGCACTCCAGTCCTGGCTAATTATATATCAGTCAGGAAATAGCAGAGTAGAAGCATAAAGTTGAGGCATGGCAACTAAAGCCCCTTTAAAGATTGGAGTGAGCCATTATTCTAAAAGTGGAGCACTCTTACAGCACCAACGGACTTCACTTTGTGACAGCCTTTCTAAATTATTTCTGTTTATTAAGAGAAACATAAAATGAAATGGGTGTATCCACATATACTAGAAGGCCATGTACAGTGGTATAAAACAAAAATTCAGAAGCACTGACCAAGAAAAATATACTTCTGAGCAACTAACACTTAACTTCCAAAACCAAGCACTCTTTCTCCTTAGTAATCTCTGAAATATTATTGAGATTCCCATAACACAGGTGTTAGTTTTATTTATGATTGATAATTTGAAAACTATATTACCATAATGGGATCATGATTAGTTTTATAAGACAGTTAACTTTGTAAATAAATCAGTAAGCTCTTCAATGCCAGGTACTGCAGCTTGTGAGAACTACCATCTTTACTTCAGCCTGATATAATAAGAAATCATTCATAGTAGTCCACTTTTTCAGAAATCCATTTAGTACATCAATTGACAGTGTACAATGAAAACCTGTGAACAGCCCAAAGACTAGATACAATATATACTGTAGATGGTGTCACAACAAGCACTTTTCCATGGTAAAAATAATATATATTGCAACCAGGGTCAAACTCATAAACTGCACAGGAAGGTACCAAGGAGTTAAACAGGAAGTGCAATCAAACTGACCTCTTCTGGGAGGGTTGGCTCACAGGAAGCACTTTATCTTCATAAAACCTCTTCATGGCAAATCTGTCCAGGGCTTGATCTGCACTGCATTGCAAGAGTTGCATCTTTTCAATATTCGCTTCAGCTGCCATATTTCAGCTTTTATTGTTGTATACATTGGTACGCATGAAGTGTAAGCAACTTGCAAAACAGCTTCTAATGAGCTTACTGTCATAAATGACCGTAATGGCATATGTCTATGTCTATATAAATACCATTAATTCTGAAAGATTCAGAGTTGACAATTTCTATCACTCAACGGACAATGTTATGATAGAGAAGGTGAATAAATGTTTAAAGCACAATATCTAATATCACCACTGTTTATTTACAATACCTAATATTTGTCTACCATTTCCACTTTTAACAAAAGCTATACCTCTACAATTACAGCTCTGTGTCTCCTATGCTGAAAGAGGCCAATGAAACTGTCACAGGATCTGAATGTTTTAATAAAAGGCAGACTTCTTTTAATAGTCTTCAATTTATCCTAACCTTATAGTATCAATAAAAAACAACTAGTAGGGTTAGGGTTATAAAGGATTTATTTGATCGATATTTTATTTATGTCTGCTAGTGTAGAAATTTTGTTAAGGATTTGTTTTTTTGTATTTGTATTTGTTTTCCAAATCATTATTTCAGTTGCCTCTGAGGCCAGAGTGTTTGTAATGTATAGTCTCATTGTTTTATAGATACTGTACTGTATATTTGAAGTCTTTTAATGAAAAATTAAGGCTTCCTGTTTCATCTCTCATCTCTACTCATTTAATTTCATAAAGATCATGTCTTTCATTTACATAGCTATTTGGAGTTATTACCCATAATATTATCTCTTACAAAAATCACCTACCTGGCTGAAATATTGCTGTAATGCATGTAAGCTGCCACTACTACCCCGGTCCTCCCACGATTGCCCTGCAAAAAGTTGCAAGATTTTCCATGAGACAAGAGTTTATATTGATCAATTCATGAGCACAATAAACATGATCCAATAAAGACCTACAAAATGATTCTGCAGTTTCACAGTACAGGTAAGTGAATCTACATATATGGATTTATATAGGAAAGCTGAGGAAAACTGACTTTGTAAACATTTTGGTGAAAATTATTGTTTTTATAAGAACTATTTTTAAATATGATGATGTTTCTTCATAAGTGAAAATGTCACCTTTTACTCTTTTTTGTGACTGAGCATGCAAGCATCAAAAATTGTGTTTTGTTGTTTTTGAACAGTAAAGAACAGCTGTAATTAAGCACTAAGTAAAATCAGCAATGATAGTGTGACACAAAATACTCGCAAAAATATATTTAATAAAATTTGTCAGAACTGAATCTGAAAACACAGTTAAACATTAATTTATTTCCCTCATGTGTTGTATAAAACCAGTAATAAACAACACAGGGAACTTCTATTCAGGTCAAGATCAAATTTGTAAATACTGTAGGACTTTTCAAAACACAAGAAATAAACATTTAATTTAATTTTGACTTTCTGAATGGAAGCTTAGTTCTTCATCCTTGTCATCTAAATGAGGCGGAAAAGTGGCACAAATTGTCACCATGGTAATTTTTGGGGTTTTTTTGTTGAAAGAAAACAATTCACATTTTAGAATTATACTTTATGTTTACTTGCATTTCTCCACCATGCCTACTAATAAAAAGATAGTATATCCATATCATCCTGAACATATTTTATAACCATTCCTAAAACCATAGTGAGGGTAAATAACATGAAGGTCATGTACAACTGGTGTGTTAAATTTGATGGAAAATTGTCGTCACTAACCGTAAACTGCCACAAAAATTAAATAAAACATCATTCCAACTTTTCCCATTGTCAAGTCTCTATTGTTATCATTGGCAATTGAGTATATGGCATTTTCCAGCTGGTAAAATCCATTTACCATTATCAAATTTCTTTAGGAATTATTTTCAGCTATGCAAAATGAGGAAAAAGAGGTGTTTTGATAGTATTGCCTTTCAGTACAATAATATAACCACCATGCCAGTAAATCCTGTTTATGGACAGGAAAAAAGGACATTGAAATGATAACTTTCTGTCATGATAAAACAGATGACAGGTCATCATATGATTAAATAAAGTGAGGCTATATAATTAATATATGAACATTTTTTATGGCTTTATAAATAGTGTTAGTACTAATTTAGTTTCTTTAGGTATTAGGTGAAACACTGGTTAATGCTACTGTTGACATTTTGTACAATGGTCGGAAAACACGTGTCTAAGATGTTAGATTGGCTTATCAGTTATTTTTTAGTTTTATCTTGAATGCTGTAATTCCCATCATTAATACATTTTGAAAGCAAAGAGGGGATTATTCAAGTTTATGAAACAGATAAAAAAACATCAAAGCTAATTTCTAGAGATGTTCATAGCTTATACTCTCTAAGGAAAGGAAACATGTGGTGGTAGGGTTATGTATGGCATTGTGAAAATAGTAATTCGCAACAGACACATTGTACACAAACAAAAAAGAAAAGACAGACAAGGATAGATATACAAATGGAAAAAAATATTGTTTCTGTTGAACTTTAACTAGAGATATCGAAAACCCCTCTATAAAAACATAATACAAACAGTCCTATCTAAGCACTTTGTTTCCTACTTTTTCAACTCTTTTTTTTAGTAGATTAATGAAAAATTCAGAAATTGTAACTGAAAAGTGTGTGATATAAAACACATACTGTACTTCAAATACAGCTTATTTTTTAAAATATTTTTTTTAAATATTCCAAACTTCTTGTTTCCCAGCCCTGACAATGTGAGAGACCTGTGAGGTCTTGAAGAATGAGAATGGCTCTATATTGCCATCTGCTGACTATAAATATAGCACAATGTAAAAATTGTACAATGTAATTTTTAAAATATACTTTTGGATGCAGTAAGCTTTAGACAATGCTTTGCACAAATTTATACGGCACATATATGAATATCTGATCTCCATAATATTATGTGGCAGACATTTTTACAGGGCTTCACATTTAGCTGTATGCTAGAGGGTTGATTCACCACGTTATGTGTTGTATTACTGTAGCTGAAGCAAAAAAAAAGCACTATAAGCAATCATTGTCATAAAAATAAAGAACTGTATGGCTTATAAAATTGGGCTTACAGGGTTATGATTCCCCATTGTGATGTACATACCATTAACATTCTAGATTCCCTAGAATTATGAAAAAAAATCATAATGATTGTTTCCTTTTGACACTTTACTTCCTCCAGAGTATGAGAGAACATTAGTATTTTCATATCCATGACAGGAGAACATCAGCAGAGAGAAAAGATACAGAGTGTGAAGATGGGGGAAGGAGAGCAGATTAAAGAAGTCTCACACCTTGTTGTGAAGCACCACCACATTGTGAGGGTCAGTGTTCAGCCAGGTGTCCATGGCCTTACAGATGCTGCAGATCTTATCAAGTGCAGGAGCGTGGTGGTCTGGCCAACCAAAATCCAGAACCTACAAAAGACAGTCAGAAAATCATACCTGTCAACACTACAGATGACTTGTTCTTGGTACATACAGTGTATACCACGGTGTACAGTATACTGTACATTGTACTGATAGGACTCGAAGGGCTACTGTTTTAATAAAAGGGTTAATATATGTCCAAAATATAATTTACTGCATGATGTCCCCATCAACATTTAAAGATAGTACAGGACTGATTGATTGACACACTGATTTTTAAATTCATTCCAAATGATCAAGATTGCTCAAGATTCAAAATGTAAATTTATACGTGACAGTTATCCCAGGGTAAAACCCACAGTGCTTGCAAATAAATTCTAGAATTATAGATCTGAGACATGGTAGGAAATTTTACTTCCCTAGACTTGTACTCAGATTTTGTCATTCCCTGAGATATCTGTCTTCTCTTAATATAGGCAAGTCTGATAAATATGTGCACATCTGGTAAATTTACCTTTGGATTTAGCTTGGCAATGTCATACCTTCTTTCACTGAGGTTAAAGAGCTGAAATAAAGCACACTTGTTTAATACATGCTGGAATATTTCATTTCTATATTACTTGTTTTAAAGTAAAATTAACATAGTAGGTACGATATGTCTAACAGGTTCACTACAGTATGTCTAGTACTTTTTATTGATCTTTATTTAAAAACTTTAGAGACTTAAAAATTTGTTACAAATGGTAAAGAATAAAGAACACAAAACAGAGCAATTCATAGTCTATATATAATTCCAATATAATTGTACATTATCTGCTATTTTTAACAGCTGCTAACTAAGGTTGTTGTATACCAGCTGATAAATAAAATACTGATCAGACTTATATGAAGTTCTGCAGCCATCCAAATAAAATTAACCTTGAAAACTTTGGAATGGCACCAATGAAATAATCAGATTTTATTAAATAAGGCACGATCACAAGAGCAACCAAAATTCAGTGAAATTCAGCTTCACCAGGAAAAACACAGAAGCCAGTATATCCTCTGCTTTACCAAATAGTTGTCTCCATGTTTGGACCTCAGCATTGTTGCCACCTCCTTCAGATTGTTGCGGTAGCTCTGCTCCTCAGCATTACTGGGAAAGGACACGGAGATGATACGCTCTGTGATGTAGACAAGATCCACATCATAACTCTCATCCATGGCTTGGATCAGACTCAGGCTCCTGTAAAGACACAGACATCTGTTCAGATGGATTAACTTTTTAAAGTCGTTTTTTTTCATTCCTCCTTTTCCAGTGCCTTCTAGCTAAACTTACATGGCAAATTAAAATACAATTATTTATTTTCAATGGTAAAATCTGAATTTTTATTCTGACCCCTGAGAATGCTGTATTTTCTTCCCGTAGTATTTGAATCACTACAAAACATTATGTCCTTGTTTGTAATATCTACTGTATGTAATTGCTATTAGTACAGAAGAGCAAAGTGTAAGAAGCTGAAAAGTATTAACAGCTATCAACTCAGGGCTCTATATTGCTATGATTTGAGGATATTTTACACAAGCTTGTGAAATGCATCTGTGGATTCCAATGCTAAATACAGTACTTTTCAAAGACTCAGCAAAATCTAGACCGGTGTAAATGGGAATGCAGTAATATTACAAAACACGTTTTGTTAATATTAATTAATAGACCATAAACATTTAGGATAACATACGGGCTCCAGTTGCAAGTCAATGTATGTACTTCACTGTGTTGACAAAATAATGTATTTATAATTAATAGCATTAACTATGAGTTATGTTCATCCTAATTCTTGATTTCTGTAGTGCTTTTACATTTATTTACACATAATGCAATGCCTGTGGAAATGTTAATGCTATAAACACAATCAGTGAATGAATGCTCAAACATTTTTTCAATATTATACCATAAACGTTGATTTATAACCACAGTAAGTCTCACAGCAACTTCTTACCACAGAGTTTCTCAATATCCCTCAAGCATTACTGACTAATTTAACCCTTATACCTGTGGTTTGGATTCCTGCCAGAAATGTTTTCAGCAACTAGAATCTGCATTACTGAACATTTACACATTTATTTAATTTCGAACTTCATCTGTGTGTAAACATTTTCACATTTCTATACAGTAAATACTTATTTAAAAATACCCTATACAGTATATTACATTTGAAGACTAGCAAAATGATAATATTTACAATTATCTGTTTCATGTGAAGTGAGCAAACTCCATTCTGTATGCACTGTATTCAATGCAAGTATGTACAATTCAAAATAAAATAAAAATGAGAACATACAGTATGAAAGATTGCAAATGAGAGAAGGCCATCCTGCCAGTCTGGTTTGGGTAATTTAAGTGAATCTAAGGTTTTGTCTCTTCACTTCTTGAAGTACCCCAAAATGTGAGATCCATCCAGCTAGCTAGGGAGCTGGTTCCAGACACCCACAACTCCTTACGTGATAAAGTATTTCCTAGTTTTCCTATTTGGATTCCCTTTCAGTTTCTAATAATCTCCTTTCAGTCTCTGTCACACTGAAACATAGTTTCCCTTGTTTCAAATTATACACATTCTGTAATCACATTTCTTTAGAAAAACAATATAATACACTATAATAATGTAAAACACCATCCCATGCTCACCTCCTTCCATCCTTCAAACCCTCCCAAGGCAGTAAACCATCTCCCTAACCCTAGTGGCATTTCCACCACAATAACCTCCTCCTACTCTAACAATAAAGTGCCCCAGGTAGAAACACTAGATTGAGGTATTTAGTAACAGGGTCAGTAAGGCTTTGATAGTGTCCACCACTACACTCTAAACACTCAGATCTCTTTCATGCATAGCTTCCTGCATCGCAGAATCCTTCTTGTGATACAGTATGTATAGTGTATGTTCCTTCTTATTGTAAAATAAACTTGTGAATGTTGATGCTGAGGTTAAAGGCCTCTTTAGTTTGGACTTGTACAACATGTTGCATAGTGTATGTTTCTTTTTTTCTGTTTAAAATATTGACTGACTGGCCTCTTAACCTGAAGTGTCCCATAAATTGGTTACATATTTATTGGTTTGAAATAAAATGAGGAACAAAAAGCCTTGATTTTTTCTAAATCTTCTAGAATTGCCTCATTGCTGTTTCTCAGTTGACCACACTCCCTCTGTTTTTACCATATGTATTTTTTTCCAGTAATTTGTAACTCTAACATAATTTAAATCATTGATAATGATCAGGAGAAGAACTGCCCTAAAATGGCTCCTTGCGGTACACCATTTGCCTAATTAGATGTTCTTTAAGTTGACACACTGCTTTCTATTCAATTCTCTCAGTTATCAACTCATGTGATAAGAACCCAAGAACATTGACAAATGAGAAGGCCATTCCACTCATCCTGATGATCTGGTATTCATTATTATTCCTCCATCCATTTTCTAACCACTTCATCCAATACAGGGTCACAGCAGAGCAGCAGGCTATCCAGGCAAGTAAAAGGCGCAAGTCAGGATACCACCTGGATGGGACACCAGTCCATCACAGAGCACACACAGCCACAGATGCACACACTCACACCAGGGCCATTTTTCCCAGAAGCCAATTAACCTACCAACATATCTTTGGACTGTGGGAGCTAAACGGAACATTCGGATTAAACCCATGCGAACACGGGGACAACATACAAAATCCATATGGAAAGCATCCCAGGAATAGGGCCCAGAGCCTTACAGATGATAGGCAGCAAAGCTAACCACTGTGCCACCCTGCCAATCATCTTCATTACTTTCCATTCAGAAAGCTTTAATTTGAGAACTAGTGTGAAAGGCAAAATGCAGATCAAAAAATACCTAGAAAAGGTGTCTAGCGTATCACAGTAGATTATATTACCAGTGATTGTAGAATTATTTTAGGTGGTGAAATATTTGAACCATTACTTTCACACAAAAAAACACTTACAAGCTGTAGTAGTTGCACACATGTGCATACTAAAATATGGTGAATATTGTGAATGTGATGACATAGTCCTCAGCATATTAATCAATGTATATTTCAGAACATTCAGACTTAAAGTGTATCACAACCAAGTTTCTGTAAATCATGCATGCCATTTTAGATACTGTATCTAAAAATACAGTAATGATTTTATGCTTTTCCTTACATATGGTGATGAAGCTGTGAGTATAACCTACAGTAGTGACTCTTTCCTGTTAATACTTTTGCCCTCGTCAACAGACCAAGTGAACATGAATTTACTGACACAATACAGCACACAACACTATTTCTATGTGCATATAATATCCACTGTATTTCAGTATTCATCAAACAAGCTAGCAAATACATAAATAAACTGATTTTTTTTATTTTTGTGTTTATTTCACATTATGTACTGTATTAGGCTTCAGTTTTAATAAATGCAAAAGGATAACTAAACTAAGTAAAGATGAGTGTCATGTCTTGTCCCTTTGTCCATGAATCCAAGTGGTTAAACCATAAATTTATATTTAAGAAATTAACCCTGTACTACACAACAGAAAATATAGATGTTACGGTAACCACCTTCGAAATGCAAAAAATACTGAAATTACTGTACATTGTATTGTATATTTCCCCTATGACCTCAAGTTCATATCCAATTATCTGCTTTGGTAGTTAAAATGAATAATCTGAGGGTAATTCATTTTATATTGTTTGGAAAGTTAGACAACTGGAATGTAGCTTCACAGTTTCCACATCCAAGCCTTCAATCTGCTTCAGGCTAAGCTCCTGGTGTGCACACATACTGTATGCTTCTGACACATTGACTGTTGCATTGCATAGTAGCATAATGTTAAGCTTTCCATTGTATAGTACAATCAAAGAAAGTAATGAAAAGGTCTATAAAAACATCCTTCATGGTTTGAGTCCATCTCATATGTACTGTAGTACTGTATATTTTATTTGATGCAACCCAAAACACTGAAAAAGATTTAGAACAGTCCAATCACTTACAGTATGTGTACTCAGAAAATTGTTAAAGGACATTCAGTAATATTTTATTATTATATGCATTGAACACATTTTTCCCCTTCAACATGTTTACCAAAATGTCACTTTATGTGTTCAACATGCATACAGTATTTATGCTAGCATGCCACAAACTTATGTTCTTCTTATTTTATATGAAAAAACACAAAAACTAAATGACTTTGTCATTCAATAATAATAATGAAAATTCATATGGTAAAGGTAAAATGTGGATGGAAATGAGAAGCATTGCAAACAAATATGTGATAACTCCTATAACTCCTATAACTTTGTGAATAAAACACAACTGTGCGGTGTAGGCGTGTAGGACGGGACAGAGGATCCCACATGCTTTTCAATAAGAGTGTACTTACAGTAACTAGACTAAACCAAATTCAACAAAAGAAAATAAAATCTTTGGACTTACCGAGAAGGTCTACGGTGGGACTCCATACTCTTGGAGGATTTAGATGAACCCTAAAAACATGTATTTTGATCAGTGCATTATCAATAATATGAATGGAAATATGTTGATATAATAGTATTCACTCAAGCTAATAATTATGTTAAGTTTTGAAGATTTTGACATTTCTCATATACTGTATAACTGATACTAGATTTGGGTAAAAACATTATGTCTATGGTATTCATTTCAGTCAGCTCCTGCAGCCATTTCCAGAAGAGAGAGAAAGAAAGAATGAATGAATAATTAATAATTTCATTAGTAATCAATAATATTATTATTTATTTTGTAAACATTTTAAATAACATTATCACAGCTGTTTAACAGTTATAGCATAGTTGTGGTTTTAGTATGTATGAGAATACTTGTGTATGTATGTCTTCGTTATTAAAAAGATTATGAAATAAGTCAATGAAATAAATATATAAAGATTATCTATCACTTTTTAAAAACACAGAAAACAGTATTGGACACCTGCAAAACACAGTTAGGCCTGTTAAGCAAATGTAATTCAGTAAAAATCATGAAGAAATTTGCAAGAGGTTGTTTTGTAAAGCATGTTGTCAATATATCATTGTGTTATGACAGGGATGAACTTTTCTGGTATAACAATAACTGATTTAAGACTTTTCCACAAATTAAAATCTCATGTTTGGAAAGAGAAAAGAAACTCCACTCCCTGACAAAAGATTCTTAAATGAAAATGTGTTCAGTCCCTTCAGTTCCAGAATCTAAAAAAGGAAAACTAAAAGCCATAGTTAAATGATTAAAGATTATTTGATATTAAGTAGCCTAATAAATCAAGGATTTTGCCCATTAATGTGATCTTAATTAAAAAATATCAGAATGCCATTAATTTATGTTATGAACCAAATTTTTACCAAATTAACCTGTTTTTTAAGTTCAAATGTTCAATTTTCATAAATACTAGACAGTGTAGCTGCATTTGTTTTAATGGCTGCTTGAACAGGACATGTTCAGTTGGGAAATTCTTTTCATTTGTAATGTCTTTTTAAATTAAATGTTTTCATAAAATTGTAATTGCAATTCTTAAGGCAAAAACATGTTAATTTCATAAGATGATGTAGCATGATCATTAACTACAGTATAGTATATACAGTACACAGTATATATAGTATAACTAAACACATACATACTGTAGTTAAAAGTATTGCCCCCCCATCTCCAGCTGTAGTCTTCACTACTTTAATAAGCAAAATAACATTAGTTTAACTATGACAACAAATTCATCCATAATAATGACCACTTTTAGTGAAATAATTTTGGACAGATTGTAAATACTAATTTCTGTAGGTATACTGATTGAAGTAAGTTTTTAGTTTATAGCAGAAATAATAGTTTACGAAAGAACAAAACATGAGTGGTTCTGCATGTGTAACAGAAGAATTATACAGTAAATTAAAGAGTAACAGCTATGAGCTTCCAAGTCAATTCCAGTATAGTTATTTCTGGTAAACAATTATCAAACCATTGTGAGTCCCTTATTTACTTTCACTGGCTTTATAAAAAGGCATTTTTAGTATTTACAGCAGCAAATACTTTATTATGAAAAAGGTGTGGTAAGAAGGGTGGAAATAGAAAATTGAGGTCTTTAATTCCTAAATTGAAGTCATGCTCTTTGATTCAACAGTCAATTGAATGAGAAATTAATTCAATTTTCACTTACTGAGAAACGTAAGAGACAATGTTACAAAAATAAACTGTCATTGGAGAACTTTTTTAAAACTGTTACGTCCAAGACACTTTGATACACTGCAAGAAATTACCAGAGGGGACAGAATGGTTTATCAAATGAGTGAATGGGTTGACTGATGAACTTCACTGCACTCCAATAAAACTGCATAGAGCAACATGCTTTGGTTTTCTCTTCATCCCTGGCTTCTGTTCCACAGGAAACAAACAGACTTCGCATTAGCATCTATTAACAACCCCTGTGCTCCTGCATTGACGCTAATTCACAAAGAAGCCAATCAAAAGGAGACATTCAGTCTTTGTTGACATCAGTACATGGAAGGCAAGGCAAGTAAGAGTGCTGTGATCTTTAGCCATCTATCATGTAAAACACTCTAAATCTAGATGACCTTTTTTCTTCATATTCTCTGGATATACAATTGACAAGTTTTTCCCTTCATTATTATGTATAAAGGCTTTTATATAGTACTTTACACTTCTTGACTGTTTAAATTTCAAGCATTATAAACAATTTTTGATTAAACTGCATGTACAGTATTTTAAGATATTCCATGTTATACAGTATTTGTACACAAAATTGGACTTATAGTGACATATAGAGCAATGGCACTAACTTAATATATAAAATGTGCAATAGCACATTTAATACAAGAAAAATTCCAATGCTACTAATTCTGTTCACAGATATCATTTACCCATTTTATTAATGAGTCACCATCTCAGCTTCTCTAAATAATTTGTTTCATTGGTCTGCATTAAAGTAGTTTTTAAAGAAACAGGAAAACAACACACAGACCACAGCTAACATTAACAATTTGTGACATGGTTTCTAAAAAGTGCTGTGGTCACTTAAGAACGTTTCTTGAAAAACTAATTAAATCTGTCCAAGTGTAGCAGTAGTTTGACTTATGTTTACCATATAAGCTGTTTAGAAAAAACTACATGTTACAATGTTGTGCAAAAAATCATAGGAAATTAAGAAATGCCTTATATTGACTTGGGAGTGTAGTGCTGAGTAAAGTGCTTGCTATTGACTTGGACATTATAATATCCGCATCAAAACAGTTGTAACACCACTGGGGCATTGCATATATTGTCAGGAACTAAAGAAAAATGCTTATTGTCCTTGGAAATATGTTAAAAACAGTCATAATCCTCTTTGAGTTTTCCACATGAGTGTTCTCTATACTGTATATGGTTACAGTATAGCACAATATTTTCTTTAACACAAAACAAATGTTAATACTGAAACAATGTACACAGTTACAGTACTTAAAGCCCAAACGAATATACATTTCTGAATATCTCCAGCAAACATAGCAAAAAAGCCTGAGAACTCAGAGACTAAACATTCAAGCAAATTACCTCCCACCCTGAAATCACCCCCTGAAAAAACAGAGGATAGTAAATACATCTTCTTTAGCGACTTGAACATATCGAAGCCTTCAAAATCAAATCAAAACTTTCAACATTTCCTTGATCTGCCTACAATTATGACTCTTGAGAAATCTCCAAAAGAGTCTGTGAAACTCATCATTATTATTAAAAACATCTGCAAGCACTGGTTACAAGGATGATCCAATACATTTCAAAGAAGGGGGGCAGGCAGTTTTAGTGCGATAGAAAGTTTCAGAGAAAAACTTGGAATGAAAATTCATGCAAAACCTAAGCGTACAAAACCAAAAATGAAACTTCAGTGGAAGGATTATAACGCATCTTTTTTCTTTATGACCCTTGAACCCTACCTTAAATAGGTAGCCAGTGCTCCATCGCCAGGGCATTCTCAAAGAAGCAAACTTTCTCCGGAGAGAGTTGCTGGGGTTCATGGTGGAAGGAGAAGGCTGACTGTTGTTATGCATTCTGTTCTCTAAACTATCCTTTTTCTATGAAAAAGGGCTCTATTTTAAGCTGAAACTGTTTACAGGATGCCACATGCCTGGCGCCGATTTACAGTACAGCCAAGATGCTCTCTCTCTTTCCCCTCTCCACAGAAACTCTCCTCCCTCTTTCCCATGTTGTGTTTTGCTGGCATCCAGAGTTCTGTAGATTTTCTCGTCTTTGCCCCACCCTGGTCCCTGTTGGGGTCAGACTCTCATCAGCTGACTCCTTGCAGCTGGAAATGAACTGCTAATGTACTGCATTGTAATTTTCCTAGTGCTTAACCCTCTCCACACCAGGCTGCTACTCTGGTGGCCTTTTCCCTCAAATCTGTTTCCTATTATAACTCTCATTGAAGTGCCCTGTGGGAGACTTAGGAAATAGAGTGCTACACCATCAATTAGTGTGTGGGGTGACAGCATTGGAGAGACTGTTATTGAGTGTTTAAAATCTCATAAAAAGTACGGGATGACACTGTTGCTTGAAGGCTGAACATCTACAGTGGTCATTGCCACAAAATAAAATTATTTTAAACCCAGCAGCTAGAAGGCAAAGGATAGCTTCATATTACCAGTAAATTCGGAGAGCAGACCAGCACTTCCTACTACCTAATATGTGATTATCCAGAAGACAGTGAAGAGACAGTCTCAAAGTACCGTGTTCTGCCCGCGACACTTTTCCTCATTACAGCAAACAAGAATCCTGTATATTCATGGAACATCTAAGCATATACTATACTTTATTTTCCATATGGTAGTTTAAAAGTAACACTTTGTTAAAATAAATGAGTTTGTTAGGACAAATATAGTACAACTACGAAACATAAGTTTCTTGAACAAGAAAATCATGCACCAAAGAAATCACATGGAAACTACTTCAGGACTCTAAACACAAAGACAGTTTACCATCATCATACTGCTGAGACTGTTAGCAAGCTACAGTGGTTTTCCAATTTATTATTGGATTATGTTGGTGCAGAATACATTTTGCCTAAACTAAAGTTACATGTGATGTTTGTTATTGTAATGCAACTGTTCTGTTGTATTTTTCTTTTAATTTGTTAGGACCAAATTAAGACCAAATTAGGAGGACCAAATTAAGACCAACTAAACATTATAAGTAAGTATCTGCCCTCTCAAGCTAAGGAGATAGGGTGACACAACTTAAAATTTGGATCCTTTCTCTTGTAAAAGTGAGTTTACATAAGCAACTACTACACTTTCAGGAGCTGCATTGCGATAATAATAAATGCATTTGAGGGAGAGTGACTCCTTTGGTAATTACATACAAAAACAGTACTGTTCATTGTCAAACACATTGTCAGAGTTAACAAACTATTACAATTATTACCACACTGCATTAACTGAAGAGTGAATGGCAAACTACAACAATTCACTTGATGCCATAAACACTAAAATTCTATGTATTACACTATACAGTATGGCACAGTCAAATTCCATCCAATCTTATCCTCATAACACAAATGCAAAACCAAAACTTTAAGTGAAGGCTACATAACACCATAATGTAAACATAAGTAGTGAATTTAGAAGAAAACCCAGTAAGTCTTCCTTTTGGTTGAGTTTCAAATTTCAGAAGGGGACATCAAGGAAAAAAGTAAAGATAAGCACTCTTTACACAGACATATACTGTACATACTACACTGATTCTCTATTACTGTACATTCCTTTAAACTTTAGTCTGTATCTTGCCTTTAAAAAACTCCCACCTCTAACATGATATTTCCCTTCTGAAACTAAATAAAACCAGTCAAAACCAAAAGATGTGTCATATAAATTCTATACACATGACACACAGTACATCCAAGCAGTTTCTTTTGAATAATGAGGTTATTATTGTGTGAGTTTGCTTTTGAGTTTAATTTATAAAAGAAAATTTAACTGAAAGCAATGGACATTCAGTATAATTCATTAATTGATCTCTTTCTCAAAAGACAAATAAATGTAGGAAAGTTTTTTCAGTAATAGAAGAACCTTTCATGATATTTAATCATGAACTGTAATGCACAATATCTGCATATTTTCAATACCTTTGTGTTTGTGCAAAGGACGTATTACAGATTTAGGCTGGGTACAAACACATTTGCTACAACTGAATACAAGTACATTTGAGTTTACTACTGTACCAATAGAATATATGGGTATCTCTAAAACACTGGCTCTCAACCTTTGAAATACAATGCCCCCCTTTCAGCTAACACAAAACCATACCCCCCACTTAGTGTATGGCTTAATAATTTTATTTAAACATTTTTAAAAATCGTTTAATTTCAATTGCTATTTGTGAGCTTAATCTTACATCAATTAAAAATAATTTTACTTTAAAAACAGGGAAACAGATCAAAGGTAGTATGATCCAAAATTCACATTTAAAATTAGTTTATTTATTTGAACAGTTCGCCTCAAGCATTGTCTATGTGAGCTCAAAAGCTGCTCATTTGCCACAGGTTTTGAAATCCTCAGTTTTATGGAAGAAACGCAACGCAAGTCACTTTCAACATCAAGTCTGTTGCAATGCTTCTGATCATTGAAAGTGCAGAAATTTCAAGCTTTCACAGACGGGTAGATAAAAATGGCACGAGGAGGTGCAGAGTTTGCTCGCCTGTTTTGGGGTAGACAGGAAAGTGTTTCAACCAAAAACCAAAAAACTCTAAAGTTAACTGATGTCTTGGGCAGTTGGGTCAAATTGTATTTCCAAAAACTTTAGTTCCTTGTTCTCTGGCAAGGACTGAACTTCACAGATGAAAGGACTTTTCACAAGTTTCCAAATAAGATTTTCTCTCATTATGTCCAGAAAGTATCTCTGGAATTCATTATCTAAAATTGTCTTTCGAAGAATTTGCTGGTTAGCAGCAGACACAAATCAGTGACTAAAACAATGAATATCAAGAGACCCTTGATTAGAAGGCAATTCTTTTGTTTCTATGTATCAATTGCTGTAATAAATGTTGCCTTTTAGTCAGAAAAATTCAGTACGTACTGTATTTCAAGTTAGCCATATATAAAAAGCTATCGTGACCCCCTTTGGATGTTATGTGTCCCCCTAGTGGAGCACACCCCACCAGTTGAGAACCCCCGTGCTAAAGCATCACAATAATAGGCAATTTTGAAAAAATCATTATGGAGAGCAAAGACTTGGTCTTCCTGACCATTGAGCTGCTTTTTTCCTAACTGTGCTTCTGTATCAAAAGGTCACGATTGTGGTGATGCATGGCCATGTGAAATAGAAAATTATTTTATTTAATGCAAATCCTCATAATGTTAGTCATACACAGCTGTGTGTGGTTGAGCAAGTGTGTACTGAAAAAAGAAAGAAAGAATGGAATCATTGTGCATTTGATCCCTGAATACATTTATTTCGTTAAGATCAGAGACCAATGATACTGTGTCACGCTAAAGCACAGGAGCTCCTTCACCACGTTTTATGTATGGTCTGATCATTTTGAATGTTTTCACATTTTTTTTAATTTTGAATTAAAAATATGTTTGTTTTCATTTTACTCCTGTCCCAGCTTACTTGCCTCTTGCACAGTGTTCAACTTAATGTTTTGTCCACAGACTTGACTCATAATCTTTAAAATCCTACACACAGAGCAACAGTCAGAAATCATAACCAAGTGTTATGATATTTCTGTCAATTAAGAGTAAACATCTAAATAGCCAATAACCAAAACTCTTAGTAAAAAATTACTAATACAAGTTGATACTATCCGTGTCTAACATTTTAAAGATGATGATAATAACATCATCTTCTTCTGCTTCTCTAAAGAATATGGAGACCAGATCACCAGAGAACAACAACAAAAAATAATAAGTTAGAAACAAGTAATAGGTAAATTAATTACAACAAAAAATGGAGTGGGAGTTAGCATCACACACACAGAAGATCATCCAGTAAGTCATTTACTTCCAAGTGTTTTACTTACCGTTGTGTCTACATGCTTCGATGCGATGTCATTACTTGGAGGCTGGGGAAAAGGTGAAGAGGGGGGAAGAGAAGCTGTTAGAAAGAGTAACCCATCTTAATATTAACCAAAAGGAGTGTAAAAGAAAACTCTCGCCACAGCAGCAACAGCTGTCCAGCAAATCCTTTTATAGCCACAGCATTCCAGTGAGAGTTAATATTCCATGTGGAAGCAAGACATTTTCACTCCATTAACCTTGGAGAATAAGGTAAATAACACACATTTACAAAGGACATTTTCTGTAGTCGCACACCCAGCTGACAGCTCATCCCTGGAACAGACACTTACACACATGTTGTAAGTTGATCTGGTGCTGACAGCAGTAGGCAATAAACTTACACTGAATGAAATGTATTTTCCTTTAAATGCAGAGAAGCAAACGGGCAGGTTTTTCTACTTGTAAAATGCAGAAAGATGCCTCCTGTTTGTCTGCTTTCAATAGAAATACCTTTCAGAACTGTAGACATCTGTTATTCAAGATCAGCAAAGGCAGGTTTGACATTGATGTAGGAGTTTTCATCCATCAGAAATGGCTGTCTCCCCAGAGTATAATAAAGAACATTATCAGTGTGAGTCTCACTTGCAATTTTTTGGCAGTGAGTGCCACTTAATTGTTGTACTGGCTTCTATAGCTGGCTGAGGTTGATTCACCTGACTGCCAGAGACAGCTTTACAAACAGGATAGAAATTGTAATTTCTGGAGTCGGCCATGCCTTTTCTACTTGAACTGCTAAGTTTTATCACACATACAGTAGTGATAAAAGGTGCAGTTAAACGATGACACAAATGATATGAAAACATATCAAGATATGGTTTTATTGTTGCAGATAAAACATGATGCTGATATAAAGAAAGACCTCTCCAAGCAAATTTCTACACTGTACTTTAACTACAGAACACAGCTTTGATTGTTCTTATTTGCTAGAAAAAATAGACTAATCCTGTGCAGATTTAGGAAAACAAAAATGTAGAGCAAACTGAAGCAGCCTGAAAATTCAAATACAGTGTACTGTCATATTTAAAAAGATCATACACATTGAAGAAAAATCAGTTTAAAAGAAGCAAATAAGCTTGGTAGCAGTAGTCAATTTGAACACCAGACAAAGTATATCTCTGCATATGTGGGAGCATCTATAAACAATACATTTAAATATTTAGAAGAAGAATTTCTTTTCCATTAGTCAGACATGTAAAGTTAGCAGAGAGTCTCTTGCAAACCATATACAGCAGTCAAGGCTTCATACCAACCACTCTGCCAAATGCCCATTCCCTGTCAAAGGAAGAAATCATTCTTTTAGAAAAAAAATGTTTATTTATAAGAACTCAGGCTGCAGGAATCCATGATGTCATGTGCCAGGTTTAATCTGGTTTGTTTCAACTTGTTTATATTAAAGTGAGAGAGCTACCACGAACCAGACCAATAGAAAAAAAAATCTGGAACTTGGATCTTTTACTAGTTGCTTTAAAAGGAAACGTGTTCTCAAGCATGTAAAGGGAAAATACTATTATTCTTTTTATTATATTCTCTGTCATTCTCAGTCATACTTTTTTAAGGTTAAAATAATAGCTAAGGAGATGAGCACCTGGTTTCCCTAGCTTCTGCTATTTTATGGCCTCATGTGGATGGATTTCTGAAGCGATATTACAGTAGTTCTGTGCTAAGCACAGACTTTTGTCTAATTAAGGCTAGTAACTAGGACAGAATATCAGGCAGGGTGGATTATAACAAAGAAGTAGTGTGGAGCTGGGGTGGTAAAACTTAAAATGAAATACTGTAACAACAGAAGAAACTCCAGTGCATGTTTAAATGGAGAACAAACAGTAGTATTTATTTTAGAGGAAATTAAATAACATGCTCTGGCTATATATGTTTCAGATAATTTAATCAATCCAATAATCAATCATCATCTTTTAACACCACCATTCATAAAAATGAATAGAAAAAAACAAGAAACACAAACAGGAAAAATTAAATGGCCTACTTAATCATGTAGTTGGAGTACCCTTATATATTTTTCAACATGGAATTTATTGGATTTAAGCCATTTGCCTTGTAATGTTAGCAGTTACTCCAATAATTCTGTATTTCTTTTTACTTCGGTGTGTCAGTCAATCAATTATGGCTATGGATAACACTTCCAGAAGCAGCATTGACAAGTGAGCTTCCTTACAAAACAGGTAAATCTGTGTAAACATTTCCATATGATTCTATACATTTTTTTCATTTATATTTAAACAACTTAATGGAAATGCTATGACCTACTGTACTACAGTGCTCAGTAGGCCTGAGGTTTAGCCTTCTAGACTCAAACCCTTAGAACTAAGTAGTATGGTGTCCAAAACAACTCCTATAAAATTATCACATTTCAGAACAAACATCCTCTTCTCATTATCACAAAGAAAGAAGAGTTACTGGTTAACCTTATTCTAATATTAACTGATTTCAATGCTTCTAAGACTAAGACTATGAAGCCTAATATGGTAATACAGTACCACCCTGCAGCTCCCTGCAATATTGCTTTAAGATATCATCTACTGACCTGACGTTCTCAGTTGTGAAATAAACATGTATCTTACTGCCTAAATGTGTATTCCTCAACTGGTTTTCATTTTTCTTTTCTTCTCAATTCTAAGTTGTGTCTATAAGGATGACTAAAAACAAATGAGTCCCTTCTCCCTATTCAGGAGTAATGTGCTCAGTCACTAGTATGTAATAAAATTTCCAGTTAGTCACAATGGAAAATCTGATCTTCCATCTCCTACAGAGTGAGAACAAGCCACCTTAGCATAATAACTTCATTCAATTTAATAAATTATCCAAGATTTTGTGGATTTTTTGTGCAAATCTATTTGTGCAGGATTACAAATGTCAGTCATCATCAATAACTCGAATTCAGACATTCAGACATTTATTAATAATTTGCTAATTTTGAATATTGCAATATTAGAGGGCCCAAGTACAGATATGTGAGGTTGCTTGAAAAACGCAGCTACAATATAAAAGAAAACAAATCATGAAGTCTGTTTTTGAACAGGCTGAGATTAATATTTTATGAAAATAAACTCCTCACACTCTCCAAAACAACATTGTGCTCATTTTCAAGAGGACTGTGAAATTTGTATCAGAGATTTGGTTTGGCCATCAGTGAAGGTTAGGTCATTGCAACAAAGCAATACTGCAGACTTTGGATTGCCTAGAATTCAGCTTGTGGTCTGCTATGCCTCTTTTCAGTACAGGAATGATATTTAAATGCAGAAAGGCTTAAACATTTCCACAGGTTTCATCTCTTAATAACTGCTTTTATATTTAATAAATATCATAGTAGGTTTCTTGGACCATTTTTCCATGTACTCTATACTGTACCTCAATAACCTCAATACATTACTACGTTCTATACTAAACACAATAATGGGGTTACTTATAACATATTCCTTAATTAAAGTTATCCATGCTGAATTTGCACAATATTTCTGATGTTCACCTATATTTTTTTATCTTGATATCCCAGTTACCAAAGAACTAGTATTTATTATGCTGTAGCACAGCTTTCTTTTGTTTATATATTTGTTTTACCAGGCAATGCACTGGAGACCCATTTATCCAGCAGGGCATTTACTGTAGTAATTTGCATGAAGTATTTTGCTCAAGATCACAACAACAGCATACCACCCATGATTTGGTACCCCAACATCCAGAGTTATAACCACTACTATTTGTTGCCAAGAGTTCACCACGGTTTACTACATTAAATATTAAATTTAACATGGTAAGCCTTTTAAAAATACTGGATTTTTTGTTAGTTTATATTTGTTGGGGATTACATTAGTGCTGCATAAGGCCATGTTGATTCACAGTCTGACTAATGAATGCGCATGATTCCCAGCACTGTGGCTTCTTTATGTACAGTATACTACACCACTATAACCACGTTTCTAATGGAGTGCCCTACATTTTTTCTCTTTATGACTTTGTCAAGCAAGGTGTTGTAAGCAGTTTCCACTGATGCTACAAGCTATTTTTTCGCTTTTCATTTGCTGGTTTGCAGTGCTTACAATGCCAGAGGGATGAATACTTCAGTCGGCAACTCAGAGAATAGGAACAGACTGGAAGGGAGCAGGGAATTTTAGAATGTGTGGAAATAAAAGTGTTTCTCATGAAATAGTGGTTCACACTTTTGTATACATCAACAAAGTCCTGTAACACATGTTGTGTTTTGTTTCCGCTAACCTGAAAGCTCATTCAGTACTGTTTCATTACAAATTGAGGCCTCTTTGGAAAGATGTTGGGGGAATATTTTTCATCATAGGGCTGTGAGAGGGTGGTTGCCAGCTGTGGTGTTTGAATCAGCATGGAACCACCCCTCCCTGCCTAAGAAGTAGGGTAGGACAACTGCAGCAGGAAATAAGCTTCTTCACCCGCCACAGCTCAAATTAATTCCATCGTGCTTGTGGTTTGGGATAAGTTGGGCTCAAGGCGGTTTGTTGGTCTGACCTTTGCTTGCCTGCCTGCCTTCATCAAGATTTTGTACTGTGGCTTTTTTGTTAGCATAGATCCCTAGAACTCACAAATATGTTGTCTGTGGTTGCATTTTATTCAAAAAAGCATGTGTGTTTTCTTTCTTTTTAAAGACCAGCCTTTATCTCAATTTACCAGTTCTGGCTAACCAGAATGTAAGAACTACATCCTCACGGGTATTATATATCATGGACTTCACTGCATCATTCTCATATTTTATGTATTATTTTTATTACACAGACGTCACCACATTTGCATTCATTCTTAACTAAATCAAAGGATTTTTAGAAATCCTTAGAAATGTATAGATAAGATTTAAAATATATACTGTACAGTATATTAAAAAAAAACTGCCTGAGATATTAAAATATAATGTCAAAACCTAAGGAATTAAACATGTGAAGTATGACATAAAGATCATACATTTGTTTAAAAGCTTTTAAATACTGTTTGCACAATTAAGGAAGTGGGATTCACAATGATTTTTTTGTTCTTCACAGGCTTGCCAAGCATATAGACAAGACTACTTTTTAATTTACAACTTAAATGTATAGCTAATGGTTACAAACTTCTCCTTTACAATAACTTTTTTTGAATTTCTAAACTCTATAACCACAGCTTCCTTATCCTAGCACAACCCTTTCTGTTCCAGCTGTGGCTTTAAGGAATAACAGTGGCTTTATTGAAAGATTGGATCACAAGTACTCACCAGAAAGGAATTTATTTTCTTTATTTAAAGATACTTACAGTACATATCAATGCTCAGGAATAAACTACAATAAAAAAAACTATCATCACGTAGTCAGTTTTGCAGAACACTTTTGCTCATAAGACTCAAAGAACGAGAGCAATGGTCCTAAATACTTTACATAATGAGTTTGAGAAGAAGAGAAAAATGTACTACAGCTCATCCAGTCTGTGCTGACTCCTACAGGTAAATTTTGGTTATTACTAATAAGCACTGTAACCATAAACATTCAGCTTTTACTTATGATAGAAGACATCTAATGATTTCTGGAAAGCAACATTATGAATTATTGAGGACAAATGGAGAATAACTCAAAATGTCCAAACACCAACATTTCCAGATTTTTATTTCCTTAAATTACACATTGTAAATTAAGGACAGTGTTTATAGTTACATAATGTAAAATATTATATATTAAATAACATTATCATTAATACTTTTTAGGGAAAATATCAAAATACATTGAACAAAATATTTTTTCTGATTTTTAATTTTACAGAAACACTAATTGATTTTTTTTTATTTAAACTAAATTACTATAATTTCTTTTTAAAATACATTTTTGAAACTACAGTATGATATTAATTCTATAGCACAACTGAAGTACAATATGTCACTGTACTTTTGCTAACATTAACACAGTTAATTAGTTCCCTGGGTATGGTTGAAGGTACAGTAGACTCTTCATGAGGATATGTCCTGCTCTAAAACCGCGGTTCAGCGATATCATACAGGCCAATTTTATATAGCTATCAAATGTGGAATTCAAATATAATACTAAACTAAATGTCTGAAGTTGTCTTCTGTCTGTCATAATTAAGGAGCACATTTAAAAGGCATTATGGAGCTTTACAAAAATTGTGAATATAATTTCTTCTTTATATTATATACAGTATTGGATATCCTACTGTACTGTTTTTTAAAGGTGAATGTTTAACCATACTGTAGTACTGGTGATTATTGCCTTAGCCTTCCATTAAAGCGCTGCATATTGCCATAAAAGGAAATACTATTTTACTCTCTCTCAAGTATTTCCAGAGCAAATTAGGTGGCGATTTATATGTTGTTGATAAATATCCAAGTTCATGTACTGTAGCAAAAAAAACACGAAAAAAATGAAGTTTCAAACAGAAGGAACACAGAGATTTCAGCCTACAGAGATTTAATGTATCACTAAACTGCCCACAGACAGCTAGTAAGACACCATGGCAAATATTATACAGCCTACAATTTATACAGTGTTACATTTCTCTTGTGCTTTTTTTGTTCTTGAATTATCCATAGAAAAATCAGTAGTAAGTGGAATATTTATATTAACACATTACACTCTATCATTTTTTTACCTTGGCAAGGAAAAAATCTACAGAGAAATTCAGAAACGCTTTAACTAGAATGGGAAGATGAAGACTTCAAAGACAATCTTCAAGTGAGATACACAAGGAATGGAGATGAAAAATGCTCTTGCATAACAACTTGTGAAATGCAGTGGCATAGACTTGTCAATGGCATCAGTACCATGTCATACATTTAATAATACAACAGAAACTTTTAAGATTAATTGGTTTTGAGAATCTTTAGCGACACTAATTAATAAATCTTTGCCATCTTTTTTGCATAAGACAACATTTTTTGTAACACCCCAACATAACTGTTTCCCATTGCTTCTGATTTAATAAACAATTGTAAACTGAACATATACAGTATACAGTACATAAATACTGTCTTTGGAGTACCTCACACTGGAAGTTGTTTTGAAGGTTTGTGAACCACGATTCCAATCAGATTTTCTGCTTTATAAGACAGTAATATGATTATGTGAATGTCATTCATGTTTATTTATGTGTGTCAGAGGAACCTCAGCTTACCTCTTGGAAAGAACAGACAAGCTTTGCTGTTGCTTAAGACAGTAACAAACCAGCTTTTAATAGTTAGATTATCATAAGACCATCATCATGGAAAGAAGCTAAACAGATGCAATTTAAGATAAAAATCTTCCTAGAAAAAACAAGCCTTTTCAAATTCAGATCCATGTAAGTTGTATAACTTTAATGCTTCTTCCTAGATTATCACATTTTTAAATATATCTTTGTTCAGTGCCAGAATGCACATGTAAATAGTACATCATAAAGGATGATTAGCTAGAATCAAGCTGAGTAGAGAAACACAACTTGGTTTGGCTTAGTCTGTGTTGTGAATGATGTCACGGACAAAGATGGAAGTTGGAACGCTTGTACGGTACTATATAAATTAAACTTTTGCTTTCCAAAAAAGTTATGTTTCTTGTATGCAAACTTCTTTAGTCACAGTATGTACAGTATAGTTTGCTATATTAGGCAGCATTAGACATACACATAATTACAATTCATTTTTTTGTATTTGGATGTTAATTATGACCAGATATTAGGAAATACTGAACAGGGATCAGCCCTAGAGGGATTTTAAAGTATTGTAAGTCATTAGATCACCTCTGCCTTCTGTGATATATATTGAAGTTCATGGTTTAGTATTTCCATTTGATCTTTTTGTTGCATGATTTCTGAAAAAAGCATCCTTTTCAAATGTTTGTTTCATCAAATTTAATCTGCATTCGGTGAGAGAGGGTAATAAGCAATGCAAGTGTACTATTATATCATTAGTACTTTAAACCAGATCTTTTTTTTTCAGCTGGGACAAACAGTTGGCATTTATAATTTAAAGATTTCTATTTCATTTTTGCAAAGCTTCATTATTGAACGTTGGTATACAAGAGCCCTTTCTTATTGAATACTTGACCCTATTATGCAAAATGGTTAAACTCACATAAATATTAAGACAATAACCCCATTGAAAGAGATTACTGACATAACTTTATTATGGGAGAGGGTTCTCCTTGAAGTACTTGAAGGCGGTCTGGGGGGGGGTAAGTAAGTAATTACTTACTTACAAGTAATCAAGGGTTCAGGGAGGAGATACTTAAATACATTATCCTTCCAGGGGACAATTTTTAGCAAAGGTTTTTTTCTAATGGGGAATGATAACGTATTGTATTGTAAGTGTCTAAAATATCAAATAATTGTTTGATCATGTATTTATGTTTTTTATTAAATAGGACAAAGATAATAAAGTAATTCATTTGTTGCAAATAAAGGATATTTTCAGTCTCACATTATACAAGGAATGTAAACATCCCTACATGAAAGTTAATACTGTTCATCTAGATACTTTATATTGTTGTATACAGTATTGTAGGACTATTGTAGGACTATCCATGCAAGAAAGTGTTAAAACATTAACAGTCTGCCAATTTCTGCCTTTTAAAAATGATATCATTGCGTGTTTTTTAGCATTGAAAATATTGTCCCTAACTCTGTTAATTGGATCTACATTATTTTCACAAGCCATGCTTACCGTGTCCACCAGTGGCTTTTACCTGAAACTACAATGGGTGTTTTTTTAGGGAAATTCCATGTCTGTGTGGTGTCAATGCCACTTATACCATTTTAAAGAGACTATGTTTTTAATGAGGGTGTGAGCACTGGAGGATGTGTGGGGTCTGAAGTAAGTTATCATATTGGAAGAGTTAGTACCCTCGGGGCTGAAATTCCATTGGCTCTTGGTCTGTCCCGCTCCTGGCTAATAAAAACATTCTTTGTTGATCCAGCACAAACAAATATGAGGGTGCTTCTCTGGAATGTTCCTGCCCACAAACCAGTTCGCAAAACACATGTAACATACATCACAGCATCACTGTGCACAGCCCTCAGGCTGACATTTGTTCAGGTTTTCCCGAGGTGTTCCAGTTCCTGTTGTTTCAAGTTATTTTGAGACTTTGTTATACCCCGAAAGGCAGCGCATCTAAGCCCTGCTTGTTTAAATAATATACTTCAGGTGGGTAGCTCCGTCAGCATGCGTAGGCTGCAAAGGAACAAGTAATAGGTTTATTCCATGCTGAAAAAAAGAAGAAAGAGAACACAACGTTTCGGCCGTGGAGCCTTCTTCAGGTGTAAAGGCTCCACCTTCTTCACCTGAAGAAGGCTCCACGGCCAAAACGTTGTGTTCTCTTTCTTCTTTTTTTCAGCATGGAATAAACCTATTACTTGTTCCTAAATAATATACTGTCTAGTAAAATATTTCACCAGTACCCTGTGCTCCTTAGACTGAGATCTTGTAGTGATTCCTAGCTAATTAGTATTATTTAAAACTTACAACTTGCTTTTATTTGCTATAGCAATAACAAAAGAATGAAATATCATGTTTTTGGTACATTACACATGGCAATCCTACTGTACCATAAACAAACATGTAGAAACTAATTGTGTAAGTGGTAAAGCACTACCTTGCGTTAAAGTGATAACATTGCAGATTTGGGGTTTGTGTTAGGAGCATACAATTGCAGTGAGTTAGGAGTAGGAATATTAATTAATTTTAATCAAATCATGACACTACAGGGGACTAAACATCTCATTCTGTCTTTTTGCTGTATGCATATAAAGAATAGATATACAGTATTTATCAAGTAAGAACAATAAATATTGTAAACTCCTCAGATAAACAGAAAGGAAATAAATCATCACAACATTCTTTACTTAAAATAAGTGCTGTCCATATTTTGATGGAGTACTTTTGCTTTTCTTGTTTTCAAAGTCTACCTTGTCAACCCAATTTACTGCTTGCATTACCTAAGTTCAGAGAAAGACTGACTCCAAGCCTCATAAATCTTGAGCTTCTCCTACAGTATCTCTAGGCAGAGAAATTAACCAAAAAAGGAATTTGGAATTGTATCCCTAAGACCAAGCATTTAGAAGACAAGCTATCCACTAATTATCAGCAAATTGTTCCTTTACTTAAGAGTTATCCCCTTAAGTAATAAGGGAAAACAAGATTAATTATTAGAATGATTACCACTTATAAATTTCTACCCCTTCTGTCTTGTATCATTGAGAATGGAGCAATTTATTCCCTATTTATTAGACATATTGGCATTATTTTAGCCAGTATAAACAAAAGTAAATGCTATATACTAAAATATAGTTCCATTTAGTTTAGGTAAATATGGAAATATCCTGTTGTGGTCTGTGTATATGATTGGGAAGGATAAAGGAGATGTTAACCTAATAAAGGTTTATTAGATCATTCATAACTTTAAAAAAAGAAACATTAATCACAGCTATCTACCAAAAAAAAGAAAATATTTTGAGAATTTTGAACTATAAGCATTATTTAAATCTATACATGGCCAAATTTCTCACAATATCATGGTTCTCACCTTCTGTTTGACCTGTAGTTTACAGTGTTAAACTGTCTAATTGTTGGATTTCAAAGATGATAGCGAATTACAGTATTTTGTGAAGATTAAAATATACATTATGTTCTGAATTTGAAGACACACTACTGTCTTGCAGACTTCTATTTAAAAGATGTTTAAAAATTCAGAGAAGACTCATCTTGACCACATATGTACAGTATGTTAAGTACTTGCAGGTGCTGTCAGATGTAAACAATATAGATTTAAGATTCTGAACTACATCTCAACTTTTGCTTCTATACATTTTATGTAGTTCTGATACTCTGTATGACCAGATTGTTAAATTAACCACACATCAGTAAATTCTAACATAGGAAAATAAGTATTAGATTTGAGAATTATTGAGGCAGGCGTTGCTTTTAGTTTATTAATATTGTGTCTTGCATTTCCATTGCAAATACTGCAATTGTTATGCTTGGAATCTATATTTGCTTTTACAGCTCTCCAGAGTTTAGCAGCTTTGAGCTTCTAGCAGTTTTCTATTTATTTATCCCTTTTTTGTATGTCCAGTTCCTAAAGAATACCTTAATGTGTTTTTATTGCTGGGATCATTAATGTTTAAATAAGCAATCACCATTAATCCCTGCAATTAGTGCCACTTTATGTGATTCTCTGGACAAAAGTGAAATAGAAATTGCTACAAGGCAATGTCACAGGATACTCCTCTTTATTAAACTTACAAAACTATGCAAAGTGGTAACACGGCATCCTGGGGAAAAACTAAAACATGCCTAGTAAAGGAATGTAAGCACAAAACTGTGCTGTGAAAGGCAAAACAATATTTTGAACAAATTCACTTTCCCTGTTAGGTAAAAAAGGTTTGGAAAACCTTTTGTTTATTAAAGAGGAATATTAATAGCTTTGGTAACAACACAAGAGGTAATGGAAATAATATTTTAATTTTTTTCACTATTTACAGCATTTGTTGTTTAAAAAATTATAGTTCTTAAGCAACAGAAGACCAGCTGCTCTCACAATGTTACATAAGTAGGCAAAATATAAAAGACAACATAGGCTTTCATGTTATACTGAGCTCTGCAAACAAACATTTTTATTTTCTCCATACTGTATATCTAAAGATGTGTATAGTACCTATCTTTAAACATCAAAAACAAACACAAAAAGTAATATTATTGGGAAACTTTTCTTTGTAAGGATACAGATCCATTACTCAATCAAGTCTCTAGTCCACTTAGCAAAAATAATCCTAAATCATAAATTCCAGAAAAATATCAGCAGTGTTTACAGGTAATGGTTCATAAGCTTCTGTGCTATGCCAGCTTAGATGAAACTAAAAGGCAGAATATGGAAAACAAACCTTTTGAAGTCCCCTCTACATCTGCAACCCAAACCAAAAAAGGCAAGGCTGCTGGACTGCTTTCTCCACTGGGAATTTTAACAGCAGTTCAACTACCGTGCTCTGTTAGCAATAGTTGAACCCATCTGAATAAACACATTACAGTATGTCCCTACACATAATCGGGCTTGATGTGCAGTAAAAACTTAAACAAAACTACACTGTATGGAGTTCAGGTGCACAAAAGTAAAATGAGGATACTTACCAACTCATAATTAGCAGCAGGGACACAGGATGTAGAAACCTACAAAGAGGAAAGAGAATGACTTTAGCAGGACAAATTAGGAAATACGCTTATTTCTGAAGAAATCACTGAAGAAATTAATGATTCTGAAATGCATGGTATTCTCAGTTTGCAGAAAGTCTTTGATAGCCTTACAGACAGAAAGTAAAAGATATACTGCATATTTTCCATTACATAGAAGGTGCACAGTGTTTTTTTTTCTGAGATGTGCCAGGCTAGTCTTTTAGTCTACAATCTTTTAGGGCTACAACACCAATTTCATGTACAGTAAATGGGATTAATAAATCTATTAATTAATTATTAATGTATTAATTATTGTGAAAAATAAGATGTTGCTTGACTCTGAGTTATAAAATATTTTTAATTTAAAGCCAAACTAATGTTACACCCTGAATACTTAGTGAAATACAGTATAGAGTAACAGCAAAAAAAAAAGATTTATAAACTAACTTCAAAGGGAAACACAGGCAAGTTATGCACTCTCAGTTTGCACATTTTTGTTCTTTGTGACAAGAAACTTGACAGAGTATACGAGGCAATATACTGTATGCTGTACAAACCAGTTGCTCTCAGGGATAAATACAATTTGCTGGATGACACACAGAAAGCTGGATGACCTTTTGTCTCTCTGTTCATCTCCCATCATTTCACACGTATTCAATAAATAAACAATATGTATACAATTTTAGTCTGTTCCTTACATGCCTATTGATCTAAAATAAAATCAATAATAATAAATCTTGAATATTAACTTCAATAAAAAAAATAAAATGGAAATTAAATATGTTTATCACTATTAAGTCACACTTAAAAGAAAAACAAAAACATTAATCTTAACATTAATAAATAAAGCAATTAAACAGGCTATAATTAATCACCTAAAAATAAATAAGAACAAATATTTGTAATGATGCATACAAGACTTTAAACAAATTTTAAGAAATAAAAAGGGTCACAAAGTGTAAAAGGACCAAAAGTAACTACACAGTTCAAATGCATCTACAGTAAAGACACATGACTCATGCGTAATCCACACTCTTTACTATCCACCACAAAGTTCTTCCCTTTATATTTTACGTGACAAATGTTAACTGTTATTCAGTTTAAGAATGACTTTTAGTACAACTGTATAAACATATTACATTAATAAATACCTTGAAATTGGAAATGGGTATTTAATTTATGTGTTTTTGAGTTAAGTGGCATCTCTCAGAAACTCCTCTGCCATGTAAGATCGCAAATTACCCATAATTCATAATAGCTACAGTATGTCTAAATTATAGCTACAGCAACATTTCCTGGTAGCAAACACAAATCTAGAGACAAATGAAGTTTGAACAAATTTAATGCAATCAAGAAATAAATAAGACAGGGGTTTACTCAATAAACAGGATTTAATACTATTATTGCTATTTTTGTTCTAATCACAAGATCAAGTCACAATGTTTCCTGTAGCTCCAGGAAAGGATACAACACAAATTGAAATTAATAAAGTACAAACACACAAATCTGACCTACTAGTGTGTTCATTTCAATTACTAAGCATTCTGTTTAGATGGTGTCTTTGTATTTGATGTTTAATATGTTGTCTATACTCCTAGCTCTTGCAATACAACAAAAGACCATTAATGGGAAGAGACATGCATTATGTCTGCAGGTATTGTTATTGAGGTAGCTTCCATTTTTCCTTGCAAGCAAGAGTAAAAAAACAACAAGAAGCACAAAAACCCTCATAGTTTACTCTAATGACAGAGCACAACTCTAGGTTTTCATTTAAGATGACTAGTAGATACTGTAGACTATTCTGTAATCCTAAGAATTACAGTTGATCATTTTCCTTTCGACAACAAAAAATTGCATTTATGAATCTGTGCTATATTTTTAAACTATAATTCATATTATAGCACTAAGAATAAATTAATTTCCTGAATACTTCACACAGTGAAATAAGGCATTATGAATACAGAGCATTCTGAATAAAATACTATGTATCAAGAAATAAAACTTAATAAAAGTGCAACTGATCCAAAATAAGATAATATTAAATGACTACTACAACATCCTTATCTATTACTATTATATATCATAGATGCATTATGCAAAATTGTACATAGAATGAATACAAGCTAATATATAAATGGAACATTACTGAACATAGCACATTTTATGCAATCAATATTTAACCGTAGTTTATACCGTTTGTAGATTTTCTTTTCCTTTTGCTGCTCAGTTTTCATTTTTTTGTTCATAAACAAATGTGTTTATAAGGAGATTAAATATGCTGGCTCTTGTTCCTCAAAACACACATGACTCTACTGTATCTCTCAGATCCCACATATTTAATAAGGAAGGAAAATAAAATCAGCTACATAAAGATTAAAGAGGTCTTGCATATGCCTTTTTGTCATCACCCTCCCTTTTCCTCCTTTCAGGGAATGTCAACAGGATGTTTCTCTAGCAGATGGCCTAAAGTGACCACAGCACATGATTTATAATGGTGTGACTTGATTATGATTGCATGTTATGGTTTGATTATGATTGTAAAATGTTTGCATGTTTCTGTTCAAAAACAAAGCAGTACACCTCCCATTGAAAAGACCATCTTGTCATTAATGAAAAAAGAGATTACTAATACTATTTACTAGCAATTCTGACATATATACTTGGTAAGGTAATAATACCTTTAGTAGCTTTTACATGTTTATGGCATGAATAACAACATTAACTTGTAGATATATAGTTTTACAGTAGCTTTCTTGACCTTGCTATAACCCAAATCTTAATCCTAAATTAAATGGTCTGTCAAACCAAAAGAAACAGCTCAGCCTCCAGCCATTTTAACTGTGGACTTCAAATGGGTTTCAACTGTGCTGTCTCCCAACCAGAGAGCAGTCAGTTTTCACTCTCCCATCTGGAAGTCTGCTATCATGACACAGTGGAATTTCCACCCTCTGGCTAGGGAGAGATCATAAAAAAATGATTGATCATTTTCGATCAGTTTTCTCCCTTTCCATTATCCACATTGCACATGTTTGAATTTATGAGACTGAACTTCATTATATTGCATAAGCCTGTCTACAAGTGTCAAACATATCTTCTGATCAATACAGAACTGATGGGACTGTTAAAGGACAAAGACAACTGAAATTAGTGTGAAGATGTCTGAATTAGTGAAGGATTGGGCTGCCCAATAAGGAAAGAGCTGTTATACAAGTTGTCACCACAGGCACTCAATTATCTGATTTTAATATCAAATAAATTAAAGTGATCGGCGATATTTCAAAGCTTGAAAAAACTGACGATATCTAAAATTCATCTAAGGACTCAAGAAGAAATTAATGTGAGCAGACCTTCATATTTGAATATTTTTCTCCTTTAGTGTTACACAACACACAATGAATATTCAGGAATTATAGCAGATTTAAAATATGAAGACACCAAATGGTTAATAAATTCTCTTTTGCCAGTTCCCAACAGAGATGTAATTGCTATCGGGCCGGATAAGCTAACACTTACATAATATGTTCAAGTGGGAATATGTAAAGTTTTTTAAATTTATGCAATATGTGGTGTTCCATAGGGTGCATTTTGTTCATAGTAAAGACAACGTTTTTATATATACAGTTGACCCATTTCATGGTAACGCCATTTATAATGCTGTCTTTGTATATCAACAGTTTTGGACTGATGTATGAATTTCCTTCTTCAAACTAGCTCCTTTATAATGCCACCATTTGCCTGCTGATACTTTAACTGCCTGTCTACGTTGTATACAACTTTGTTGTATATCAAGTGAGGACTGCAGCACTATTATTACGTTAACTCTTATGAAAGAGTGTCTTCTATGAGGATGCTGTGTTGTTTCTGGTATTACTCTTCTGCATACACATCTATCACCAAAGCCCAGAGGATTTTAAACACATATGAGACAAGGTTCAAAGACTATATGATTTTTGTCTCATCTGCGGTTTCATGCAGTTCTTCATTCAACACATCACTAATTAAAATAAATCTGTGTCTCTTCATTTGAATGTTCAGTTAACTTTAAGATCTCCACCTCCCTTGAACATAGTCTACATTTTCATACAGCAAGAAGAAAGTCTGTTTCATATCTCTTTCCAATTTCAGCACCTTCACACCCTGTAAAGCTATTATCTGCCATGGTATACATTTACCAGACCTAAGTAATTTCAAGATAGGATTCAAAGACTTGACCTTTTTTTTCTCAAGGTCAGCATGCTACCAATTGAACCACCTGCACTCTATAAATATTCTATCACCTTTTTAATTATACTGTTTCCTGTTTTTCTCATGCAGGCATCTATAATGTCCACCCAAAAACTCTTTTTGTGGTTTTCAGGATGGAAAATATGTATTTCTTGACATTAGAATCTTAACACCATAAGAGAGAGCTTTCATGTAGTGTTGATTTCAGCAAGCAACAGGAGACCTCACATGGCAGAAATTAAGCTGGTAAAATCCCATGGAGTAACAACAGACATGAACACCAGAGTCCATCCAGGCAGTAAAACTAATAGTAACATGTACAATAGAGGACTGGGAAGTCAATTCAGGACTAAAAGCAAAGAAAATAATATGGCTAAACAGCAGTGAATGTGAAATAAATAATTTGTGCAATCATTAACATTGATTTAATGTCAAGGGCTATAAAGTAATGTAATGCTACAAACAAGTATTGAAAAGCTAGAGTTTATGAACAGGTATTAAAATTGAAATGTAGTTTTGAGGTAATGAATTCAAAATATGTATACAAATAGGACATAGAAAAATGGTGTGTCCACTATACTAAATCATACTATAATTAAAAGTGACAGATTCTAATAAAACAAAAACTGAATTTGAAAAGTCTAATATTGATTGGGGAACTGTAAAAAATCAACTTAATTGGTAAAAAGACCAATACCAGAAGCATAAAGGAATTAAAAAACATAGGATGTCACTTTCAAGTAGTGGGATTCCCTATTATATATTTTCCCCAGTTATAGAAATAATTTTAAACTTGTCCCTAGTTATAGAAATCTACTGTAGGAGCATGCTGGCATTACTTAGACACAGTAAATAACATTTCTCATCATTTTCAGTGTTCTCCTGTTACCAAGAAACAAATGGATAGCAAACCGATATAAAACTATGACTCAAGATCCAAAACACATGGCAATATCTATAAAGTATATAGCTATAAATTGCTCTCTTGGAGAAAGACGTAACTTAAATGAATCTGCATGCCAATATCTGTAACACAATTTAGAAATATGTGACTACCGCCCCTCTGTTTCCTTGGATTCTAAGAAAAAAAACTTAAAGCAACTGAACTTCTACTGAAACCTACTTTCTAGGTAAAGGTTTTCCAGAAGGGCCTCCCAGCTGCATGACTATTTAATATCCTACTTAAACTGGTGAGTCAATGTGTTAGTTCTTGGCTACTTTTCAATCCCACAACCTGAACAAACCACAGAGATGTTTGTTTGGGATAAATACAGGTAATAACTTTAAAGAGAGACCACTGTGGTAATCACAGGCAACCACAGCATGCAACCCCTTCTGCTCAGCTTGTTATAGCTCATGTTAGGCTTTTGACATCTTGTGGAAAAGACATAGGCATAAATATTCAGGATTACTAAAAAGTCATTATTCATTAGATGGCTCTGTCTTTAACAATCATGTTTGGCATGTTTTTCTAGGGTTGACCTTGGTTGCACACACTACAAATCCTAAGGGCACTGGTTTTTCTTTCTTTTTTATCTTTTTAAGCTAACACAGGTTATATCTTGTCCTATCTAAGAGCCTATGTGATAAATCAAGGGCTGGAAGGGGTTCAACTTAATACCTTGAACATGAAGAACCTTTCAGTAATCTCTCTTGAGAGCTCATGACCATCTTATGAAGAGATTATTGACTTACTAACTGCCATACTACCTGATCTATAATTATCTGGATACAGTATTTAATATTGTATTTTTATAAATTTTAGGGTATACTCATGTATAAGTATTCACCAAATTATCTATCAACCGAGACTATACGACAGCAATCGGACATGTACACTACGCAGTTAAAAGACTTTGTTTAGATGTCTGCCTAGTGACAGAGGGTGTTTATAAAAAGGAAAGGAGGATTAAGAGAGTTGGATGGAAAAGCAGATTCCACTGTGTCCAAAGGAATCAGTGGATGGAAGCATGATCCAGATTCTTTTAAAAATACAAAAGCTCTCTGTGTGCTGTATAAGTGCTTGTAAGATGCACAGACAAGGATAATATAATCTAGTATAATGGTATTTTAGCGTTCCGTACAAAATTAAACCTTTGCCCATTTTGGATAGACTGTCTCAAGAATGCAAGAGAAAACCTCTGTTTTAATGTTTTATTCAAGATACACTGTAGTTTATTTATGAATAGTTCAATGGGGTAATTTTCACCTACAGGGGACTGAATTTGTCTCAAGTCATATAGGACATACTGTTTACAGTACTTTTTGCTTCTAAGGTGAAATTGATGACTCTGAAAAAAGTACTGTTCATTTGATGTTCATATTATTCTACAAGTAATTCTTCTTGTCTGCTTTAACAATAAAATGCTATCTGGTTTAAATAAAAAGATCTTAGTTTAATGCAAAGACATTTTTAATTGTTGTATGCAATATATACAATATTTATTAAAATATTTTGATTCACAGATTAAAAAGCTCAAAACATATTGTGTTAGTGGTAGAACATGTTTCACAATCTGTGTCTGTATAACTGGTAGCATATTACTGTCAAAGACATATTGTGGAAAATAGATGGACTTCTTGTAGTAAACCTTATGTGAGCGCCATCTTTTTTTCCTTTTTCTCTGTGTTCTACAATAACATTTCTTGCTGCCTGTTTCACTCACATGCTGCTCTTCTGAATAAGTGCCCTTTGGTTTGATGGAAATGTTCTGCCATAAAAGGCCTCTTCTCCTGGAAAACAAAACTACGCCCTTAAGGGTCTGGCGATCATCCACAGCCTGTGAGTGCTTGGAACCCAGTGCTCTCAAATGCAGGAATGAGTGTGCTTTGGCAAGAGAAGAGTCCTGAGCTTTAACAGTATCCCTGAAGGGTGATGTAAATTGGCTTAAATACACTATCTTCTGATCCCTGCCATATATATATACACTTATACTGGTTAGTAGTTAAATATTTTCTGGATTTTACATATTGCAATTTTTGCAATTAAATTTGCAAAGTTCATTGAGAATGGCCTACACTGAAATGGGTAGCATTGTTAGTGTTTACTGAAAACAAACATAACATTTCAGGAAAGTTAATCTTTAATCTCTAAATTGGTTTAAATAATTATACATTTAATAACAATGTTATCTTTTGCAAAATACCACATTTCTCAGCCTTAAAAAAAGTAACCACATTTTGGCATAAACCATAAACCCAAGGGGCTGATTTAAGTTCTTATTTATCAAAATGAGTCCATATGTTCCATCTTAAATACCAACTTTTAATATTAAAAACCGAAAATCAACTTTGGTGTATTTTAAAGCTTACAGATATTCCTTTGTCAAGAGATCTGTAAAAAAAATCTAAATTAGCCTATACTGTATATAGTCAGAAAACCTGATATTTTCATTTTATTCTTATTTAACATGAACTTAAACTGCTAAAAAACTAGCTGCTTAAACTGCTAAGAATTGCCTTTACTTATTTTCACATGAACCACTTTACCAGTTTAATGGGAATTAAATTATATAGACATTAGATTTTAAACAAAACTTCAAAGGTGAAAACGGAGTCTGTAAATCTTAAAATGTTTGGAAACTCACAGTTATGGTCAAATATGTTCTAAATTAATAATGCTTCTAAAAGAAATTAAATAAGAAAGAGTATAGCTGATGTGTAGAATAAACATTTCAATGGAAGAAAAATGAAAATGCTTAGCTGTTGTAGGACCAAGAAATTAGACAACTGAGCCAGGCAAAATGTTAATCTGATATCACGAGGGATAACTGCTAACAATTCAATCAATAACTCTATCAAAAGTCTTCTCACCTCTTTTCTTTCAATTGGGCCAAACAAGCAAGGTGAATCTCATAATATCAGATGCTTCTCATTATAAAAAAAGCATTTCTTAAGTATCTGGGGGACATCCAGTTCAAGCACCTTGTAACAAAGTATTTACAGTATATAACTGATGACAATCTGTTGTTGAAAAATTCAACAGGTTTGGACAAGCATGTGTGTGGACAACCATTTAGAACACTATCAAAGAACAGTAACAACCACTGTAAGCAAACACTAACATTATGATTCTGGCCAAAAAGTAACACAACCATAACACAAACATCACATACAGTACAGCAGGTACAAGACTTTTATTATCAACATGGGTCTTTTTAGAATGTTACATTAGACATTTCATTATGCTGTAATTTATTTTTATAAAAAAACATTAATTGCACAAAACTATTTGGCATAACAGTTATACTTCCTGCTCACATATATTAATCGTACTTGCACTCCAGCATAAATATTTTATTTACGATAACCTATCTGATTTTCTGACATATTAGTAATACCTTTTTAAAGTTAGAAAAAAAATCAGTTGTTTTTCTAAATCTAAATACAAAGACTTAAGTTCTCAATAAATAGTAGTTTCCATGGGATACTTTAAGAAAATATACAGTATAACTGCAAAACAAGTTTTAAGACAAACATTAGAGCTGATAGATTTGCTGATAAGAAGATATTTTATTCTTTGGCTGTGGAAGTTTTTCAAATCATCATTTGCAACCTAACTCTAGAACATAGGAAAGGACAAAAACAACATCATCTGTCTTAAAAAGTTATTAGTAGCTAATTCAGAGGATCTAATTCAACCATCATCTGAAGGATGGCAGGAATGACTGGTTAGGTTGTTCCAGACTCCCACAACCCTTTGTGCAAAGACGTGTCCCATGTTTTCAGTCTTAAATACAGTTACCCTTATTTTTAAATGTCTTTTTATAAGCTTTACACAATACTATACCTCAATGCACTATAGTACTTTAACATAACTTCACGCTATTTAAAGTTTTCACTTTCAGGATATGCATATACACATAGTGTATGTCCTAACGTGTTATAAGGATTCTGACAAACAAGATGGATAGGTTTTATGTTATGTACGGTAGACTACATATATTCACATGAGGCATCCCTGTAAAAGTAAACAATATTTCACTATTTACCATGATAATTACAAGCAAGCAGTGTAAGGTATAAACAGTATAGTACTATGAACATCAGTAACATCATCAAGTGATATTCATATAATCATCAGCGTAGCTGGTCCCATTAGTGCTTGTTTGATAGTAAGATCAGGCAATACTGGAAGCAATAGTGAAGGCCATTGAATGCAATTAATCCCACATTAATGCAGAAAAGACTTTTGCAATCAAAACCAAAAAGTTTCTAATAATATCCTCACTTAATATCCTTCCATTAATAACCAGTGCACTATTATAACCAAACAATGTCCATTCCTTATGAATATATCATGGCTGTTTTTATGTACCATCATCACGTACTGTACTGTAAGATGATGATTTACCCAAAAACTGCTTCCCAGGCCGATTTTGATAGTGTCATCATCCATGTTAATGTACAAAGCCTGCTGATATTTGAACATTGCTATTGTTGGGGAAGCTGGTTCCTTTGGCCACGACTTTCCAGGAACGAGTAATTTGCAATTTCCAAAAAGATTTCAAATCAGAACTTTAAGACACACATACTAGAAATGCAAGTGTACTGAACATAAAGGCCATGCAATCAAATCACTGTTCGATGCTCAAAAACACTGAAATACTTTAAACATGTTTTAAAAGTATTTTTATAGCTTTTATAGTAACCTTTTTAATAACAATACAAAGTGCCATACAAATGATTGCTAGAAACAAGGTGCTTGGATAGGGGTATTTATAGAGTACTATAATACAGATGGAAAGGGAATGGTCTGCATGAACACAATGCAAGGTGAGAAAATGAATGTAATCAAAACCATGGTTTAGGGAAAAAAATCACTATTTAGTCAAATATATTTGAATTCCAGAAAATGCACACAATAATTGCATTTCTGGGATCATGACGCCCACTTGTGTTAGCGATATCTTAATGCACCTTCTAATTATAAGATACTTCTTGTGCTTCCAATGTTTTCCTATGTTTGCTAACACTGGTGTTAGCAGCCTTTGGTGTTGCTATGTGAAAATGATCCATAATATACATGAATGGAGTTTTAATAAACAAAAGGGTCAGATTCTCAGGACATCAAACCCTAATCCTGCCCACTTCCGCTTACCTAAAGTATGTGCAAATATTATGCTTCTTGCTGAATTGATTGCTTGTTTTGTTTTTCCACATCCCTTCTTCTGCCATTTTTATCATTGCAAAGGGAGCTTTCTGGCTCATCCTACATTAAAGAGAGGATTCTAACAGAACTGATAGTCCTGTGCTATGGACAGGTTGTTGTTTCCCTCAGCTAGGTGAATTACATAAATAAAGCTCACTTTCAAATCACACTTCTCTGCCTTAGTTAGGATTTGACAGGACTACTAAGTAGGGATTAGATGCATGTTTTTTTTTTTTTCCATCAGCATATACGCAGTTGAACACTATGGTGAGGGAGAAAGATTTTTTGACAACCTGTTCAACAACAGGTTTCAATATACAACCATAATACAACCAAGCTCTTTCGATTGGAATTGGACAAATTTCAGATTAATGCATATTTTTTTTCAGATTAAAAGTATGTTTACTACTTCTCTCCAAATCAATAACATTCATCAAAAGGTTTAGGCAATCTACATGCTCAAAGTTATTTGCATTATTGGCTGCATTAGATGTGACTTCACATACTGTAAGTACGGTATACAAATATACTGGACTGTAAAACAAGTATGGACAAGGACTATTGCTAATGTTGTCTTTCATACCAAAGTGTTCACCTGGAAATACATGTACACACAGAAACTCAAATGGACATTTAAAAGACACAGATTAGCCTAACCATCATATGTTTGGAAGGTGGGAGGAAAATGGAACGCACTGTAAAAACCTACACTAACACAGGGAGAGCATGCAGTCCCAACACAGAAGGTATCCTAATCAAAAAGTGAACAAAGCAGTGCTTTCTGACAAGTAGTTGAACCATATTTTGTTATAGAAAAGTCACAGTGGTAAGTCTGGAAGAGAGCACAAAAACAATATGAAGTAAACATATGGCCTACTGTAAATTAAATTGATGAGATAATTTTTTTAGGAATGCAAATGATTTCTCACCACTTATGATATAAACATGGTTATAAAAACAGCTTTTATAGTTTAGTTTGATGCTGTACAAGACCAACTGTGCCTGGTGCATAGTGTATTTGGATTATTGTGATAAGGGACAAAAAATAAAAAGAAACATAACAAGTCACTGCTGAAAATGTTAATATGAGCCTGCTTTACTCAGAACATTCCAGGGTACATCAGAGGCCTGATAAGTACGCAAGCTAAATAAGTTCTAAAGCCCTAGAGTGGAAATGTTCCCATTTTCCCATGTACTCTCTAAGTGTTTTCAGTTAAATATTTGACATAGGCATGGAAGCCAAGAGAGAAACAGAATGGCACCACTTGTGTTCTGACGTGCCATAGTTAAACCACTTCTCCAGATGAAGCTTATCTCAAACCTCTGGAAGATGAAATAAAAAGAAAAATCCTGAAGTGAACTAGGAGCACCTTCCAGTGCTGGCTCAACTTGAAAGCACATATGTAATGCATCAACACCATAATCCAAACATCACTCCTTGGAGACAGTGCATTACACTACAGCTCAAGCCCCCGCAAGCAGATTTATTTTAGACAAAACACTGGACGTGAGCCAGACGTGAAGACCAAAGTTAGAGAACGATCTTCAACCAAGACTACGATGGAGATAGGCTTCCAGCATCCTATCCCTGTTTGCATGTTAAACTGTACAAGTACTACTGTGACAATGAGTAAATGTACCAGCCAATATACTGGATTATTTATCAGGACATGGATCTACACCACCAAGCAATAGTATGTTTTACCATAATAATTTATGGACTTTTGATCTCTTTTAATAACTTATCTTTATTCTACCAATATATACTGTGAAAACACAGAATTGGACAAATGCTGTTTGTAATGTTTTGAGCCTTCCAGCAGGCATTTAACTATCTTGTTCCATTATGAACACTCACTAGACTCCATATGTGTAAAATTCATATCACTACGTAGACTGGCAGGCATTTCTTTTCTGATTCTAAATCTGGCTTTAATATTTACCTGCATTTTTCAAAGTGATTATGAATTATGGAGATTTCTTAGAGTCATTATGCTTCCAATCTGAGTACTACTCAGTCCTTCGGATTTTTGCAACCTCAAAGCAATGTGTGGAATTCTTCTCTTTATTTCGAATTAGTTTATCTTTTATGTTTTAGAACTTCTGCCAGGTCCAAATAAACACAAATGTTCACTGTAGACATGAAGCGCATGCCACCAGGCTGTCTTTGCTGCACTCATTACTTGATGTCGACACTGTCTGCATGGTGTTACATTTTCTCTGGCACAATACTTGCATTACACTTCCAGTTTGTTCTGGCCTTATTTTCCATTTTGTTGCCTTCTTTGATGGACTGGTTTTTATTACAAATGCCTTGTACTGTATATGGGTGGCACAGTGGCCTTTCAATGCTGGGGCCCTTGGCCCAATTCCTGGGGTGCTATATGTCTGGAGTCAGTTTTCTCCAGGAGCTCTGGTTTTCTTCCACAGTCCAAAGATATAGTCGTAGGTTAATTGGATGGAAGGATACCATGCTGTATTGTATATATTGTAATTTGACATTGATAAAAGCATCTGCTAAGATGGTGATAAGGAATCTCAATTTCCCAGTGGCCATTATTTTCAAATCATTTTTATCAATACCCTTGGCTCATGCCACTTAGCAGGACACTTTTGACAGCTTTGACATTATGGTCGGGTTGCTGTTCTCTCAGTTAAGCAACACCAAGCTATATTTTACTTTGCTCCCATGAAATACCACATTCTTTACTCTGAATGTATGTAAATTAATAACACTGACAACTGCTAAACACATTTCATGAACCAGGCTGCTCATTCGCTAAAAATTGTGTTGATTTTGGTGCATTCTTTTTTTCATGTACTATACTGTATAGTGAATAAAATATTACTGAAGAATACGTAATGGGTCACAAACATTCATCCTTTACTGATGTTTTCCTAAATCCTGATGTAATTGCAATGAAGAATTTAGAACTAAAGTTACTGCACTTACTGTAAATAGGTAGTTTCACTAATATAGTTTGCATTTAACTTCTGTTGACTTCGGCCCCAGCTCTTCTTTAAGCAAAATAACATTGTTGTAATTGTTCATTTTGCATGTCACAATTAACCTTAATATAATTTAAGAGCCTCTAATGATGCAGTCTAACATTCACAGCAGTTCTTCATTGTGCACTTATATATAATGTTATTTAAATTTTAATGATTATGCATACATTGTAGGTTAGTTGGTTGTTTGAGTAGTATTATATACTGAAATCATGTGTTTTCCCCAAAAACATAGAATCTCAGTGTAAAATGACTTGATTAGGAAAACGTATAAGACTATGATTTATGTAGATGTACAGTACAAGATTATTAACCTAAGAACAGTAAAAGATACAAGCATGCCCCACTTCATTTCTGAAAATCAACAAAGACTGATTGCATTTGACATAACTGAGGTGGTCTGTCTGTGACAGAAGATGCCTGAACAATAAGATGTTCTGCTTCCCCAACTTGTACTCCAGAGAATCCAGGAAACTGTGAGGCCACTTCTGGGAAGGTAGAGTGTCATCAACTTGGCATAGGACAGTACATCCTGACTGAAAATACTTCTATGTCAGCCAAATAACTACATCAAAAATGATCTGCATGCTTGGAGTCTGTTCAGGGGTAACACATTCACAACTGTGAGATAAAATAGTCACCTTCAGTGGGCAGGAAAACACTTGAGTTATTGGCAGAAAGAGTGCTGGAGTGTTTTATTTACTAATGATTGTCATTTTGCCCTTGACAAAACTAATGGATGACATACAAGTATATGGAGGTGTCATGGTGAGGTTCTGACTGTTGCATTGTTCAATTTAACCATTCAGACAAGGGCAGTTTGGGGAGGAAGGTCCTTTAACACACAATACCTTTGGTGCAGATCAAGGGCAATCAACAAAGTTCTTTAACTACTACATTGTCAAAGGTCTTATGCAAAGTTTTTCCTTTTTTACAAGTCATTCTGGGACTGTTATTCTTCCTCTAGGGCAATTCATGACCACATATTACTTGAATTACAATGGCATATCTTTAACAAAATTATGTCAAGGTTGTCAACTGGCCATCGTTTTCTCCTAGTGTCTCATCACTAGGAGACAACTACAACTGCTGGCTGCAGCTGTGAAGGAAGAGGGGAGAAATATTCCACATCAGTCTTTCTACCATAACTATGTTAATCCTTTAGAAGGTTGTACCAGTTTTATAATGTTTTAATTTTGGCAGTGTGCCATATCTTAAACTGAAATTTATGTTTCTTTGATCTGTGATTTGGTTAGATATCTTGGATTAAATATTTGATTAATACAATATATTGAAAAAACTTCACTAAATCCATTTGTTTTCTTTTGTGCATTGTACATGTTGGTATATGCTAATTGTCCATTTTGTTGTATTGAATACACAGATGTCATTTTGGACTCATTTCTCACTGTGCCAGGTTAGATGATAAATATGCAAAATACGCAACACAGCAGAGGCAAAAAATACATAATCCTAATGCTTTGAAGCAGTCCTATTGGATGTACAACCCCATTACCAAGGGTGCTTCCCCTGTCAGGCTTAGCTAAACCCAGTGTAGCACTGTTGTTTTTACTTTAATAAGACAAAAGTCTTATTAAAGACTTGACTCTTTCTGTATTCTCTAAGAGGAAGGCTTTGGAACAAATTGCTGGAGTACCATACAACCAGAACACTGCAGTAGACACTCAGGCTGTAGAGATTACAATAGGCATCTGGCTAAATTTACAGACTAGAGATCAAATGTATAGTGTTGATCCTATCTAAAGCACATACCTTTTCACTTTTAAGTTCTCAGAATACCTGAGACAAAAAACAACAAAAAACGGCACATACTGTAATACAGGGATTTTGAACACATTTTGAAAAATTGTATGACTCTAAAAATGTATACACAGATGAGTTTAGACTTCCCCTATTACCATTGTGCGAGTGCAAAGGATTTGCAAAAAAGGCAAAACTTTCATTTTCAGATTGGGAGTACTTCTAGAGTAATTATTGAAATACTGATATAAAATTTAAACCCTCATTCTGTTTAAACACAGTAGTAATGCGCTTGTGTTTAATTGTCCTGTTAAATCATTCTAAAGGCTCTTACCCATTTTTATATGTGACTGTTTCACACTTTTTATTACTGGTGTCTGAACTACTTTTGAACTGAGTGGGTATAGAAACTGTACATTATACAGTAGATGTGATGCAATTAAAATCACTTTATAAAATGATATCATCAGATCTCAGAAGCCAAGTAAGGCTGGGCCTGGTACAGTAAGAATGGGGTGGGAAAAAATCAGGTAATTGTTAGTAATGTTGTAATATTGTAATGATTGTAGTTATTGGCAGCAACTGGTCCACTCTTTCTTCTAGACCGGATTTTTCAAAACAATGCCCACTATGGTGAAAGAGACACTGTGTTGTAGGAAACGTCATACTTTGAATGAGACATTAAAACAGAGTCCTGACTACCACAATCTATCAGAGACCCACTGGCACTGCTCATAAGAATAGGGAAGTCATGCCTAAATCCACTTTGGGCTTGCATAATCTAGGCTTTCTAAATTTGCCTCTTAATTCTACTGTTGGATCAATTTTTCACCTCTCTACTCAATGTGCTGCTAACAGTGGAGCTCCTTACTTATAGTAGAATGCAGCTACTGTAGGAATGGCTGTAGCATGTTGCCTTGCCAAGATTTGTACTTCAGTGGCAAATGAAGTGAGTTCCCAATTATGCAGTATGTAAAGTACTTTGGGATCCATTGGGATGAAAAGCACTATACAAATGTAAGCAGTTATAGTATTAACTACAAATATGTTCCATCTAGCAAAGCAAAAACCATGTCCATTCTAAAAGATGGATATTATTGTTAGTGAATATTTAAGTAGTAACTCCTTTATAATAATAAGTCAGATATGTGCAAGACTGTTTTATGAATTACATATGTGACTACTTGAATGAAAATTAATGTTCAACATTCAAAGCTTTATTTCTTTAATATATACAGTATCTGCAAATCATTAGCCAAACCTAGACACATCAAACTTCAAACACATTTCTACAAAAGGGAGACTAAAGGAGTCATTTGGCCTGTGACAGAGTTATTGTTTCCATTTAAGCACGTATATATGTTATTGATGAAGTTCAAGTAGGTAGCTGTGTCAGCATGTGTAGGCGGCAAAGGAACAAGTAGAGCTTTATTCCATGCTGAAAAGAGAAGAAAAGAAGCACAACGTTTCTTACTGTTATTGATGTTTTGTGTTGTACAGTATTAGAAGAATATACATTTCTTATTGAAAACATCTTATGAACAAAGTGATTTAAAGATGTAATGGGAAATAATGACTATGCCCCTAAATAAATGAGATGCTGAATAAAGATATTTTAAAATCATTCTTGTGAAAACACTCTTAAAATCATTACATATCCAGGGATGTAAACTGGCATTGCTCTTTGACAGAGCACAAATCCCAGCTAAAGGCAGTAAAGATAGTCTTAAAATAAAATGGAAAACTATGTTTTCCTTTAATTCTAACTATAACTATCAGTCAATAAAGCCAATTATATAGAAAAACTAGACAGCTACAGTAGATTGTATAAAGCAATTGTATAAATCAAAGATCATTATAAAGGCACAAGCCAGTGTTCCCATTAAGGCACATTATGTTTCTGTATTGATTCAATGTGGTCGCTTGGCACCAGAGTTCTCAGTGTAAATTCACAGTAATAATCCCTGTCCTGCAAGTATATTTATCTCTTCATTAGCTCATATCACAATTATTAGCTCATATCACAACTATTATGCAACAAAGTGTGCTATTTTTTTTATTCAAAGTCTATAATTCAAAGCTCACTGGCACTGGTCGGTTAAATTTAATTTTGATCCAGAGTGAGAATGTAGACAATAAGATTTTTTATTTCTAAAACAAATTTTACATGTTCAGATCAAGAGGGATTTCATTAAAAACATCTATCTTAGCTTCTTCTTCACAACCTAGATAATATTAAGCTGATACCTGCCGTGCATTTACAGTAGGGTTAGTTTGGAATCCTAATTTTAAATCCTGATAAATCTGTTATTTATTTGGAATTTAAAAAAAACATGACCACAATACTGAAATCAATCAGGGCTTTCAGCTAAATGAAAATGAAATAAACACATTCTTTTATATCTGGGTTATATATTAGTCCAAATGGTGAATCTAAATAGCCTGTACCAAATTATTCTCAGGTACAGCCTGCATCCAAATGTTATAGTCAGTTGAAATTAAATGCAGGATGTTTTCACTAATTTTCCTCTAAATTACTTCCTCTGGGCCTTGTAGCAGTTAAGAAGAGAGCCAAATCTCTTTAGTGCTGTTTTGTGGGAGATATCTGATCCACTTCACCATATGTCTCCTCTTTCTGCCCAGTGCCATTCAATTTCCATAATTCTGAAGAAACGGAGAACAGGAAGTGTGGAGTAAAGCTTATGCATGTTCGTTTCAAGTGATAAATTAAAGACAATAACAATGGCGTTTCTCTAATATATTAATGTATTAAATATTCAATTTAATGGGAATCTCATTAGTTTGGTGTCCAAATGTGAAAATAAAATACTGTTTTAATTCGTCATCATCAGTACCTAATGTCAATTAAAAAAAAAAATAATTTACTGAATCATGAACCATTCTCTCTTTTGAAGGTTCTTCATTTTAACTTGAGAGAAACATTTTTTTTTCTACAGTCATGGGCTTTGTGGTTATATATTTTAAAGAGGACACAATACATTGAATACTCTGTGGATATTAATGTGTCATTTTACAGAGGAGATTTTGATTTTAAAAGTAATGTCCCAAATACACATACCGTATATTTTGTAGTGCATAGAAAAGGCAGCAAACAACTACAAAAATAGTTACAGTACTTAAAGTCAGTAGTATACATTTTATTTTATAAGAGTTATCTAAATATTGAGCAGAATTTGTATTTTCATTTTATCCTGACAAGACCAAAATATATTAAAAATATAAATATTTTATCTTTATTCTTTAACTATTACTGTACATAAAGTACAGTATGAATAATTCCATGATTTGTACATTTACAGTATACAGCTGCAGCTGCTCAATAAGCAGAAATGATCTTGCTCACGGTTTCACTCTTGAATGTTTTAGTCTCCTCATGCTTTAAATTCAACATTACACTCTAAAATATGTGCAGGCACTGCAACTGAAATTGCATGTCTACATTATTAAATGTTAATAGCCAGAATTGTGATGAATCATGTTTCTATTGTATCAAAAGCATGAACACACACAGTAGCCTATGGCAGACTGTGCAGCAGGTATCTAAAGGTCTACACAAAGGTTTAATGGTCTATGAGAAACATTATGAAGAATCTATCAAACACAAACATTAGCACTTGATGTTGAGAAATTAAGAGTTGTAAAAATGAAAGCAAACAAATGGTATCCTGCTTTTCAATAAATAGGTTTTGAGCTCACTAATGAAATGAGGGGGTCTCTTCTCTTCAATCTTATCTATTCTCAATTATTCACACTTCTGAGTGCCACTTCAGAAGTCATCTAATTAGTTTTTCTATTCAACTAAAAACAATTCAAAAAACATCCCTACGTGTAAATCTACTGTCTTCTGACTGGAAATCCAAAATGCTTTAAAATGACAGAAACCTTATCCCATCGTAAGGGTATATTCTGATTTAAATGCTATTAAGTTCTAAGCAATGAGTGCTCTGCTGTATTGTGATAGTGAAAATTAAGCAATGTGTTTCTCTTGATTTGGTTTTAAATTTAAAACAAATTTTAAATTATCAAAAACAATAAACTGTATAAACTGCTCTGCATACACAAGCTAGCAAAACCTAAACATATTTCAGACCTATAATATCTTCCTACAAGAACATAAAAACAATCTTGGGCATTTGATTTCATAGAAATAAGAATCACATGTAAACACGGTTTACTCAAGCTTGTACAGTAAATCTAGTCATTTTATACTGCATTGGAACTGTCATTTAAATATTTCCTACATTATTGGCATTAAACCAATAAAAAACCCACGTTTAATTTATCATCATGATATAATCAATGTCTTGATGAAAAAATATCTTAAACTTTATTGTTAGTTTTTATATCATTGCTAATCAAGTTGAAGTGTCAAACTGAATAAATTTAATATAATTCCTTTCCATAAAACGTTTTTCATGATAACTTAATATTGTTCACAGAAACCAGATCAAGGCATGAGCCAAGAGTTTGTAATGTATAGCAATATGATGAATCAGTGAATAATGCTGATTTATTTCTCCTCTTTCCTCTCCTGAAGTAGAAAATGAAACTTCCAACCACAACATCAAATGATCCATGAAGTTCCACAATAAATGTTTTTAAACATACATGAATCAAAAAAATCCAAGACCACAGTATTAACTATTGCAAGCTCAGCTTCTTTAATCAAACTGAAAAAAGTTATACTGTATAAAGAGAAAGAGGAAATGAACTCAGATCATTTTAAGACAGTTGTTCAGTCAGTTGAGTTTTGGAAAACTAACCAAAAATAAATTTTACTTCTTTTTTAATGTTATTGAACACGATCTAAAAAACAATTTGAAGTATGTAATTACTAATAGTATAAGTAATTAACACTATCCAGTTTTATCTTGTTTCTAAGAATTTCAAGTTGTGATCATTTCCCAGTTATTGTATGCAGGTTTTTCTCACGTTTTTCAGTTTATTCTCCGATATCAGCATCCTGTGTTCCAACTCAATATACTGTAAAATGAATTAGGAATTGTAAAATAAGTTTTGTACATTATACAACTTTCATCATATTCCAGCTTGAGTGATATCTCTGCAAGAAGATACTGTAAAGCTCATCTCAAGGTCTCTGACTTCAACCTTTTGGAAGTCTGTTTTACTTTCAAAATTAATACCTTTTAAAAACAAGAATTTACTAAATATGTTTTCTGATTTTCTAAAGAAAATAATGCAAACTAGAAGTAAAAGTTGCTAGTAAAATTGTAAAATTTAAGAGTCATGAATTCCTTACAGATAAAACAGATTCATATTAACATTAACTCACATCGTCAATCAATCTAAAATCAGATATTAAAAAGGATTGTTGATCTTTTATGGCTATATTGTGTCTACCATGGTTTGTTACTCATAAGCAGGAAAGATCAATTTGAATCAGAGTTTAAGAAAAATGACTAAAAATGTGTACATGCTATTCACAAACAGGAATAGCTCTTTGGCTTGTTGCCAGTAGATATTCTTCAACCATGTCAAAGAGTGCTAATGTTAATGTTAAAATAAACTTTATATACAAGATGAAGGTTTCTTTTATAAATTAAAATAAATCCAATAGTTATTTCTGTGCAGATAATGCAATATTTATACTTCAAACCTTCAAAGTACTGTAGAAATTTTTACATACTACATAATATTATGATATTTGTTTAAACTTCACAAAACATTTCTCTGCTCCTAGAGTTAAGAGAAAAAAAATGCTATGAGATTCTTAAAACCATAAAATAGTTATGTTTTTACTTAACTTTATAAGTTAGATCGAAAATGAACAGCTGATCATGGTAAGCATACTGTACCCTCATTAGTTATTAGACCTGTGCCTCAAGCATTCTTTATGAATTGATATTGGAATATCTATTGAATCTAATATTAATATTTCTTTTTCTTTGCTGAGATTTGCTCATACCAAACCTTGGTTTCTTAATTTGACAAAAAAAAAAGGTGTTGGCTCCAAAAACAAGCACTCATGGTATTGTACTGTAATCCTCTGGTTATAATTTGATGTATTGAACAATATATTTATAAAGTTCTGTTATTTATCCAGTTTCCTTTAATTTAACATGCATATAGTTATGTTTATGGTCCAAGAGTGATTATTTAGATTCCATGTATTCACAACACACACTACCAAATCCCCAAAGTAAAGAAAAAAAAACTTGCAAACTAAGAATATCAGCACTAGGAATTTTAACCTTTCACTTTTAGTCACCCCTTCAGTTTCCCCTCAGGTCATCATTGAGTGATGGGAAGCAATTTCCATGCAAACTACCAGAGAATGAAATTAATACACAACCACTCTACCCTGTCCTAGAGAAACATATCTGCTACTGTACCTAAACAGAGATGAATAGTAGCTTAAATCCCTTAAGGGAAGCGTATTGTTCATATTTAGTAAGAGAGCTGTCAGTATTATAAGTATGTAGAATCTTCGATTTTGAAATTCAAAGTAATTTTGTCTTTTTACTTGAACTTACTAATAATGGTATTCTACTCATTTTAGATCAAGTGGTATAGACATATGACTGAAGTACCATATACTGTATGCCACATGTAGAAAGACTCCCTTTGGTATAAATGGCACTGATAATGACAGAAACTAGGACTAGGAAATTATATTAAAATTTTAGAACTGAGAATGTATGGGATACACTACCTAATCTTACAAGAACAGTTTCTATATCAACATTCCAGGAGCAATCTGAGGAGTTTCTTGGATCAGTAGGCTTGTTTCATAAAAATTCTCTGAACATTCTGCTTCACCACCGGTTTATGGGAAATTATTTCACATTTTGATACCATGATATTTAAAATACTGACACTTGAAAAAGACAATGTGTTTAATCAAAGATTGGGTTATTTATAAGATAGACGTATCAAATCAAAGTTCAATGCCTGGAACATTCAAAGCATGTATTATAACTGTTTTGTGCTATATTATTGCCTGTGTAGCATGTTCTTAAATAACATGGTCATTGTTAATTAAACTAATTCATGTAGATTAAATAAGAAAGAAGATCAATTTAATATTTTAACTGGTTAAAGCACTAAGAGGAAAGGAAAAATAAAGGAAGAGTGAGCTTATTGTACATTTGTGAATAATCGCTTGAAAAACTATGGCAGTGCAATAAAGTGAAAATTGCATATATTTATTTATGTAATTAGCTTGTATGGCATGCAATAATTAGCAATACTTTAATCCAATGTAATGTTTGTCATACAACACTACATTTTTCTTTTTCTCAAGGTCACACAAAAAACTGTTAATGTTTCACAACTAGAAAAAGACCATGCTAATCAACAATACTAACTGTAGGAAGCAGGTAACTATTCTCTTATTATATGTTTTCTTTCTTGTATAGGACAACTATACTAACTACCTAACTATTCTTCATTAGTTTTTGATTCATAAAAATCCACTCCTTTTATCCTGATCTACAGTATACAGTACATTTCAGTTGTGTTTTAGACTCTGCCATTCCTATCCATAAGAACCGAACTGCTAATTTCTTTTTTTTTTCCCAAAGAACAAGAAAACAATCTGCATTAGCCATGACTAGACATGTTAGTGTTTGTCAGTTGAGTAGCTGGTCAATGACACAAAAAAAAATTCCTAGCATACCTTTCACTGCAGTGCTCAGCGCAACATAAAGGAGTAGTATAAGCCCACTCAGACTATGCACTCTTACCTGATATACCACTGTTGCCATCATCTCTTTGTCAGGAATATCATTGCATTCTTCTCTCTGCATGCACCTTTGTGCTTACAAATCACTTCTGGAGCAAGAAGAAAAACAACTTGAAAAACGTCTCACACTTCTTTAAAAAATAATCCACAAGTTCTGAAACAGCCCTCTGTCGAAGTTGGCAGAGGTATCTGCGTGTGTGCCTCTGACTTCACTAACTGCAGTCAAATACTACTGGCTCCTTTTTCCTCTCTCAAGCCTGTTGAAAAAAGAAATACTATATATGGCCAAATGCAGACAGGAAGCCACTTTTAATCACAGAACCTAAAACTTAAGAAGCGCACAATGTGAAAAGCTGGGAAGTCTGGCTGCCCTTCTAGCCCCCACCCCCCCACCCCCCCTCATTCACTCTTTTTCTACCGCAAAACAAACCCGGCACTTTCTGTCTCTGTGTATGCATGTGTGTGCTAAACTTCAGCTGCCAAGAGTATGTAAAGCCAAAATTCAGAAAGTACAGGGGCTGGACTTGAGTCTGACAGACGAGATGCCCCCCCTTCTTGTTGTTATCAAGTTCTCAGTTTACAGGTTAAACATGAGTTGACAAGCTCAAAGCTAGCCTGAGCTTAAGCACACTGACCCTCCTCCAAAACAGCCATCTTTTGTGCTGGCTCTTCCACAGTTACTTTTAATAAAACTAAATAGGCTTCTTTGTTTTGCTACAAATCCAAAAGTAATGATCAGTGTTGTAATTACTACTTTTATTAAGTTTTGCTTGCTTACACGTTATGTATTTAAGATGTATTATCATTATAGTACACAGTAGCTACAGTATATGGTATTAAAATTCTGCCACAATCTGAGACCTTATTCACCCATTTAAAATATTGAAAGCATGTAGGTATTCTTGACTAGTCAACCAATTAATACAATTAAATACCAATTTATAACATTGAACAATAATGCAATGTCTATTTGTTACATACTGTATGAAGGGAGATCATTTACACATGATTTATGATGCACTTTTTTGAAGATCTTAACTTTTTTGAGTTAACTTGATTAATATCTATTTTTGGTTGCAATTTTTTTTTTTGGTTGGTTTTGCATTTTAGCTGGCTGTCAAAAATAAAAATATATAAAAAAATTAAAAAATAAAATTAAAGAACCCCAAATGTCTACAATACCCACAAAGCAGTCTACAAATATGAACAGGATAAGAAATGTTTTTGTTAAATCTCAAGCCAATCAATTAAAAAATAGCAATATCAGTTTGGGTAGAAACATGCAAACAAGATTTTGCTTTGCTATTAGTGTTATATAATTACAAAAAAAACTTTAATTTAATCCCACCATTTTCTTCATTGAAGACTTAGGCTTTCTAGCTGTTTTATGAGTGGCTGACTGAATGCAATTTTAAACAAGAATGGTAAGTCCACATCAACATACTGTATAAAGGTATTACATTCAAATTTTTAACTGAAGTTCTAATCTAAATTGTAATCATTCTCCACATCATTTTTCAAAGCTACAGTATATGTATCAAACACCTTTTGTCATCCCTAATCCATCCCATCCCATCTTTGCAGCTTGAAGCTCCACCCTTGGGTTAACTCCTCACTCTGTACAGGGGCCCCAGCCTCCTCATCCTATGGCCGGGGGCTGACCCTCAGTAAACGGGTTAAATCTCACCATTCCTGAATACTCAATAAACATCCTCAAATGCATCTAATTATTGAGTGTCGTTACTCCTCATGGAATGATACTGCTTACAAATTAATAGAACAAATACTAATAGTAGAAAATAATGACTTTATTATACTGTATTATTCCTAAAGCACTTGTGACAAACCTGGTGAAATCTCTTTATTGCTGGATAATCCCATATCTCACAACTGATAATAGTGAAGTGTTTTCCAGTAACACCTCATATGTAGACGACCTCTCCACTCTTACCATTCGAAAGGAAAACACTATGTTAAGAGAGGCTGAAAAGATAACTCTCTTCTCCTTTGCTGTATGTATGCTACATGGTTTGTTAAGTACTCTTAGTGTCATGGTAGCATAGTTTGTCTTGTTTTACTTGGAAAACCTTACAAATGGGATTGGTGTTGATAGACAAATCACCCTAGGCACTTGAGTATTAAATGTATTGATTTCTATGAACACAGAATTGTTCTTCTTATAATCATTTTGAAAGGCTTTGTAAAGCTGTCTTCACTGTTATGTCTGGATCACAAGTATTTTTTTACCACCGAACAGCTAAATGTCTCCTCTTTATAAGTATATTCCATGTATTTACAGTATGTAGAAGTTGCCTAATAATGATGATGGTGGCTGAATTTGTCTTTCATTGTAACCAGGCAGTGGTGCAAGTTAGAAGGTGCACAGAAAGGTGAGAATTGGATCAAGTAATTACAGTATAGGCTTATAATGTACTGTACATATAACTTCTACTACAATTAAGGTTATAGAAAAATTATGAGAACAAAATCAGAGGATAAAGTATGTAGAAATGATATCCTTGGAAATAGTAAACATGGATTTACTGTAGAAGGTAACCAAATTGGCTAACAAAACAGAAAACAGAGAGTACAGATAACAGCTGAATGCTGAACTTGGGGTGATATAATAAGTGCAGTACCTCAAAGCTCTGTACTTAGTTCAGTCAGGAGTCATCCTCCTATTCTATATCAGAAATCTAAAAGATCTAGTTTGCATTACAGTTATAGAAACTAATCAACACATTTGCAGATGATGCCAAAACAGGAAGATTAGTAAACACTGCAGAAGCGTCAAATGAAATTGAGAAAGATTTAGACAAAAACACCAGGCAGATGATAATGTTAAATGTTGACAAGTACAGGTTTTGCATGCAGGTAGAAAAAATAAGCTACAGGTATAAATACATAACTGGAAACACTAAGCTAGAAGACACTACCTATGAAACAGATAATGATACCTATGAAACAGATATTGGTGCTGATAATGTTAGCAAGTAATAAAAAAAGCAAACAGAATGTTATGATATATTGCTGAAAGTGTAGAATTTAATCAAGATTTGTTATGTTAATATTGTATAATGCGCTAGTAAGAACCTTTCTTATTTTTCTGGGAATAGCGTGAACATTTTTGATCACAGTGTTATAGAAAAGATATTCTAGCTCTAGAATCAGTTCAAAGAAGAGCAACTAGTTATGTTTCAGGGCTTAAGGGAATGTCCAACACTAACAGGCTATAGAATCTGAACCTTTTTAGTCTTGAACACAGAAGACTAGAAGAGGATCTGATACAAGTATTCAAAATCCTTTAAGCCCTGAAAAAGTCATCTACATGGGCTTCTTCAGAATTTAGAGTGAAATACAAACCAGAGGATGCAAGTGAAAACTATTTAGAGGTGGATTTAAAAAACAGGAATAGGAGAAATGTCTTTACCCAATGTGTTGCGGGAGTGTGGAAGCTACCCAGCCATGCCGTTAAATCTGGTAACCTAGCTTCTTTCAAGAAACAGCTGGATAAATAACGTACTAACTACCAAATGGGCTAGAAGGGCTGAATGGTCTTCTCTTATGTGTAACTGTTCTTATGTTCTTACATTCTTACCGTATGTGCTGGCCTGAAAATCATATTAGGGTATGATCTGGCCTGCTGCTTCAATTCAAGAAAAGAATGCATGACAACTCTACAATATATGAAGAGATAATAACATATCTGAAAACAATAAATATAAACATTTTGCCATTTGATTTTAGTTTTTTTGTTTTTGTTGACTTCAACATGTCATTATAAGAATACAGTTTGAAAAAGTATGCATTTAAATTGAGGGTAAATAATAACTACTCGTTTGTTCTTTTTATTTTGCACATAAACAGGTGTTCGTTTAGAACATGACTGATATTAAATACAAGTTAAGAGAGACCAGGTGTGGCATGAGTGGAGGTATGACTTATTCATGAATAATATGGAAAGTGAAGGAAAAAATGTGCTCACATTAATTTTCTTGTACGATACCATTTTCTTGTTCTGTTCAAAAAACAAATGCCTCTTCTAGAAATAAACAAAGTCAACATAAACAGTCTAGTACATGTTATTCCAAGAACTCAGGTTCCCTTAAGACAGTTTAAAAAAAGAAATGATGATGAACCTTTTACCCCTTGTTGCTCTATCCGTGATCAGAAGTTGGTTTGTTAACTTTTGTAAACATTCCACAGCATTCCACAGCCACTGGAACATTAGATTAGATGTACAGTATGTTTGCATTCAGGGAATGTTATAATATATTTTGTTCAAACATTTTTTGCTATTTTTTGTTTCTTGTGACTTTTCATTTTTATTCTTTGTGAAAAGAACTGTCATGTCATATTTCTTACATGAAAAAAACAAAAATAACAGCAAATTTTCACAATAATTCTTGCACTTCATTCCATGAATTCTGCCTTGAAGCATTTATAAGAAGATCCACATGATACTTGGAATGTATACTATAAGTATCCTGTTGAAACATGCAGCACCTATCAAAAACCCAGAGGGACAGCACAAAGTGGGCTGTCAAGGTGCTGAGCAAAAGGTCTGTCATTGAAGCTTCTTTTTGTTAGATTATTGTGACATTTTCAATTAACTTACACTCTGCATGTTAATGTACTGTATGTAAATCAAGGCCTTTTAACATATGGCTAACGAAAGTCTTTTATTCTGCTTTCAATTGCTGGTTTTAAGAGTTTCATTATCTAATAGGTAGAATCATGTCAGTGATAAACACATTGTAAAATCACATTTCACCACTTGTGTCAGTATACCTGCACATTCAAAATTACATCTAAAACAGTATCTATGTAGGGCATTTAAGCAAAAGCAAATTTCATGTTCTCTGTAATACAGGAAAAATACCTGGTTACTCAAATACACAGTATTTAATTAACAAAAATTGCTTACGTTATTGAATAAGAAACAACGCAAATATCACACACTAGGAATACATAGTAACTATTGTAAGTTCCCATAAGAACTCTATAATATGTTAAGGAGCACCTGCTACTGATTTTTGTGAAATAGCAGTCTATGATATACAGTATAGACTTTTATCTCCTTTTATCTCTTTGTCCTCAGATAGCAGCTGATTTTGTTGGCAAGCTGTAAAAAAAAGCTGCACGTACTTCTTAGTCACCTTCCCTGAGCATTTTCAAATCAATACTCAAAACCTCCGCCTTTATTAGGGCTTTTATTTAACTGGGTCTGTGTCTCCCCCTTTGCTTTCCTACTGTATTCCCAACCCTTACTGTAATGTACTGTATGTTATTCTTCTGTCCCCTCTTGTGTACTTTCATTCCCACTGTAAAACACTTCGAGAAGCCACTTTTAAAGGTGCTATATAAAATGAAGTTTATTATAAATCATGTTTGCAATATGCTGTAACTGATAAAGTATAATGTTTTATTTACTACATGTTTTTTAAGAGAACTGCAAGTTGTCAGTTTGTCTGACATAAAGTGGATTTCCAGTATCCAGTTTTTTGTACAGCTACACTACATTCTCAATAAGAGAAGTAGTATCAATTGTGTATGTAAAGGATGGTCAAATGCAAAGTTAGTTCTAAAGTGAATATCAAAAACCAACACCTAACAAAATCAAAACCTTAATCCAACTGCCCAGTACTTTCATTGTAAACTCAGCAATTGATGCTTGCTTTTTACTTGTTAGGCCTATAGAAAACAGGAAATCTGTCAATACACAATGGGTTTGTAGTTTGCACCTAGCAGCTCAGATTATAATTTGGTCCATACGTCAGAAAGAGAGAAATGATTAAAAATAAACATTGTCCAAATTTACTGGTATCTTGTTTTTTTAGTAATAATAAATGCATGTTTTATCCAGGAATCACATTCATTCATGAAAGCCTTAGTAATATAATTAATATAATTAATAAAATATAAGCAATATAAAGGGTTGTCGCATAAGGTCCCATGGCTTTTTCTTGCTTTTTTCTGGTAACCACTTAGTTTAGGGGTGAAAATAACACTTTATTAATACACACCAGACATTACATTAAATAAAAACATTGTAACTGAAATTAGTTAGGAATTTAAGCCTTTAATCTAAAAATCTATGCAATCTTTAATCTAAAAAATCTTTTTATCCAAATACAGTAGCACATGAATGAAAAGTGTGACAGCATAGAAAAGTGGCAAAAAACAAGGTGTGTTAAGTTATAGTGAAGTATAATTTAATGGAACCCGAAACAGATAAGGAAGTAAACACAAACCAAAAATACCAAAGCCTCCAAAAACATGGTTAGTGCATAGAGCCGTATTGATTGATCACCTTTGACAAATGAAACACCACCACTCCCTTTAATACAAATTACTTCTATACTGGATCTGGGCACCTGAGGAGAGGTTTGTTTGCACTGCAGAAAAATTAAACAAAAAAACAACTCTCAGATAATTCTCAGAAATGCAGTGCTAATAGAAGTAAGTGTTAATGTACAACATATGATAAATTACAATTTATGAAGAAATTTGATAAAACTGCTTTTCTAGACAATGTAATAAGAGGCACTAATCCATTGCATGTGCCCCAATAGAAATGTAAATTCCACATAACTCAATTAATGGTAAATTCATTTGAAAAACTGGCTGTTTCTTAATGCTTTTCTGAATTTCCACCTTTAGTGACCTTTAGTTACATGATAACGATTTTGTTTTTATGACTGTCTAAATACAAACGTTATATTTAACTCCCAGATACAGTCACAGGACACATTCCAGGCTACTTCATAATTCCACATACTGCAATTCCTTCATACTTTTTGAATTTCTTTCAGCCATTTCAGAAGTTATTAAAAAACGTGACCACAAAAACTCAGTTCTTTCAACCATATCCTACATACTTTCATCACTGTTATATGCTTTTTTAAAATCCATTTATCTATACACAGAGCTAAATGTGGATATAAGCTGTACCTGATCTGGCACTGTCTTTTGTTAATTGGCATATTATTATTAATTCAAGGAAAACGTTATTTTTCCTGTAGATACATTATACTATTTATATTTTCTCGATATAAGTAATCTAGACAAATGATTTTTTATGCTCCACTGATATTGTTCTCTCCATGCAAACCTTTTAAATGGATGTTATTTAATATGATTCCTCTCCTGGCTTTGCCTTATCCTGTTTAAGCTGTCTGTTTCTAATCAGTCTGTCTCTAATCAGCATAGATTACCTCTCCCTCTTTGCTTCTGGGAGTCATAGCTTACATACAGTACATACTAACTCTACTCCATGATTAAATTCTTTCTAGTGTGTTTAAAATGGTTAGGAGTGCCACATCAATGTTTTCATTTCGTTTTAATATTTTCTGCAATCTGAGGAGGTGCAAAACACACATCTTTAGATGTTAGTTAGTATCATGTAGAAAACAGCTAACACAGAACTTACCTTTAAATACAGTTTTAACAAAGGTTACTGAAACTTAAGAAAATGCTTAAGGGTACTTGAGGTACGTTAAGTGAAAAACTATGGCCTATGTCTTCATACACCATTCAATCATATTCTGGAATCAGGATAGGACTTCTCAGATATAACTATTTTATTGATATCTATCTAAGCTTACAATACCCTCCAGATTTTGTCATACCTCCAATGAAATAGGAACAAAAGCACCATATTTGACATTATAAATTAATATGAGAGTTGCATTTATACACACTCCTGCAGTTAATAGTTTGTCCATGTCCATTTTTGGCCATGCTTGAGCTGACAGAGGGAATCTGGTGTTTAAATACAATATCTTGGTACAGTGCTATTGAAGTTTAAGATTCTTCCTATTATAATAAGGGCTCAAGTAGATGCAAGTAGAAACCATCCTCAGAAATATATCCATATTTCACAATTGTTATGAATGATTTCTTAACATCAGCTTTACCTTTTTGTGCCAAATATAATACATGTCCAGAAAGCCCAGGTTTCATCTTATCAGTCCATAAGACATGGTTACAATTGTCAATCAGATGTAGTTTGGCAAATGCAGTTTCCCTCATTTAAGAAGGCTTTGCAACCTGACCACGGATTCAACATTCATGTAGGTGACTTTGGATAGTAGTTGCCACTTGCCACTTTATGTTTGGAGATCTCAAACTATTGATGTTATACTTACAGTTGCCTCCCAAACCACTTGTCTCTATAGACCCTGGTGATACAATATACGTTCAACCTCCTCCTGGCATGATGGCTTTTAGTCTGAAATGTCATACAAATACATTCAAAAATGATAGATTCAGCTTTTTGTGGATTTTTCCTCTTGCCACCTCTCTAATTTGTGGATACCATTTGCTAGCAATCTTCAGAGTGCTTTCTGACCTTAACCATGATGATGAGTGACAGCACTGAATATCTTCTGTGTCTCACAGTATTTCCCTCCCAGGTGAATAGGAAACTTTAGGAGGTCTCTATATAGTTCTGGAAGGTTCCATTTTTCTTTAAAAAAGTAGAATGTTATTGTAGACTTGTTTAAGTTGGATTGTATTTCAAATAATATATTGAGGTGTAAACAAGACTGACCCTCATGATTTCCAGAATTAATTTATTTTGTATGACTAATATGTCTTGCAATGTTATTACAATTACAATATAACATTTTGGAACTTTTTTAAGCAAGACACAATCCTAAATCTAATGTTTTATTGGATACTGTTCCATACAAATTACTGTAAACAATCACATTTATGTAAAGTAACATCTATTATCTTTTAATCAGTTCCTGAATTGATGCTATATCGATTATATCCTATTATCCACTATATGGTAGATTCAGCTTGGTCATTTTCAGATTCAGATGGTCATTTTAGCACCCAAAAGCTCATTCTGAAAAAGACTATCTACAGTATATAGGCATACAGTATAAGCATTGAGGTCCTTGACAAAGACCTTCAGATGAGTTGATTTTCATAGCATGTTTCTGATTTTTTAAATTATAAACACTGGAATTCAAAAAGGTGAAATCAGGGTTTGATTTTACCTTATTATAAATGCTAAATTATGCAATGTTCACCTTCTATAACTGGTTTAACTTTGGTACATTCTGAGCACAATTAATGTATCGTAGAGACACTGGACAAGTTCCAACTTTAGATTAAGACTGAGATAGTAGTACACTAATGGTGTATTTTAAAAGATTAGCTCTGGAAGAAAAACAAAAGGCCTCAACACACAAAATGCCAGAAATGTCCCAGTTTGGGCATGATCAAAAACACTATGTTATGGAAAACAACAAACAAAAGAACATACTAGCGTGTGTATCATGGTGCCAGGAAAAACTTCTGCTAGACTTAAAAAACACCGGCAGTCTTAAAAACAAGCAAATTTTAAAATATTTGAACATACACCAGTTGTTGACTTCATAACTTTGCACTTTGTGACTGAGGTAGATTGGGATATTAGTGCAAGTACATGTACAGATGTTTCCTTTCATTAATTAAAACTGTACATACTCTGCTATATATCTGCTTTTAATGGCAAATATCTGTAAAATGCAGGTTAATGTAAGTTTGTCATGCAATGTAAATCACTTTCCATGTCAAGATATACAGTATGAAGAACATATGAAAAACAACAATAGATGAAGTAACACATAATGATGTGGATAAAGCCATGGACATTTGTATTAAAAATCAAGTTTTACAATACAAGTAATACAAGTTTTAAAATAATTTTTTTTTTGAAGGCTAGGCGCGTAACTGTAAAAATCTGTAAAAAACTGTAAAAAGTTATGGAGACTCAACACACAGGCAGAAATCAGACAGAAATCGATGAGAGGAGCTTTTGGGAAAAGTGTAGTAGTTCAGACTGTTTTTGAGGAAGAGTTATATTCTGTAACACCAATATATAAAATCGAAATGTAAAACTCTGCCTTAATTTAAATTATTGCATTTAAATGTGAAGCCCTCACTAAATGTGAAATTATTTGTGCCTAAATGTAGTATCTTGTTTCCTACTAAATCCTCCTATAATAGTATTATTATGTCCTTTTTTTGTTATAACAGGATATGCAGTCCATTACTAATGAATGCAACTGGCTGGTCAAAGTTTTTTTTAATTAATGTTGTTTTCCCCATCAAGAACAGTAAATAAATAAGGACTAAAAATTCCAGATATAATTGTTTCATTAGTAGAACTTTTCCATCTCAAATGTGACATGGATTGAGCCATTTCTATCACAAAACAATAAGTTTAAGGTGAGGGAAATTTGCCTTTAAATCATTTTCTGTTATAAGTCAAATGAAAAACCTTATCTTTACAAGGTCTAATTTGCTTCTATCCTTATCATATTATGCTGCATTCAGAGCTATAAGAACTCAGACAAGATTAAATATATATTGCAATGAAAACCAGGTTAATGTCTGTGAGGTCATATAATGTAGATTACAATTTCACTCAACAAATATTCCCTTGCTTATGAATTTCCATGCAGTATTGTGAGCCTGAAAAACTTTCTTTCATATAGAAAACTTTCTATATAATTTACTGTCATATAGCAATTGAAGGATCCTCTGATTCTCTGATAAATTAGGATTATTCAAAATACATAAGGGCATACAAATCTTGGGCATACAAAACACAGTGTGTTTATTCCAAAGGTGAGAATCCTCCAACCATCAACAGTGGCAAGTTAGAGCCAAGATGAACAAAGTGAAAGCCAGGAACCTGGATAGGAGTCTAGTCCATTGCAGGACTCACACATAGAGATGCAATTTACAGATACCTAGCCAGCCATGTCTTTGGAGAATCGAAAGAAACCAGAATACATGGTGAAAACCCACATGGACACACTAAAAACATCCAAATGCCACACATGCACAGCCCGAAAACAAACCCAAGAGCTGTGAGGCACCAGCATTATCTGCCATGCCACTTTGTAGCCTAACCAACATTAATAACGTAAAACAAACTGAGAAAAGTTAGCTGTTTTTACTTTAATATGATGAATATGAAGTTGTTGCTTCATATTAAGATAGAAAACAATGATCTTGTTCTAGTATTAGTTTCTAATTCTCTTCAATGCTGTTTTACAATATATTTTAATGCTGTGAAAATGAATTATGATCTTCTCTTGTCCCTGTCCATTTCTATCATGCCACTCTGATTAAGAATTTTGATTAATAAAAGCGTTAACTTTTACTATGAAACACAAAAACAGTACTCTCTTCTCTTCTGTGTCAAGTCTAATATAAAGACTTCTTTCTTTTGGTTATGCAGTGTTGTTATTACCTCTACAGAGAATTTGGACTTTACAGAGCATAGCCATTTTTGCATGCTCTGTTGCTGCTTAAGAGGCCCTATCTTCTTCTCCTAAGAAATTAAAGAAAAAAAGTTTGATATTGAGCCAATAAACTGAAATCAGTGTCCATGTATCTCTTTGACAGATGCTGTGGGATTATTTATGTGTACAATGCAGAAAGAAGCTAGATTTTTTAAATCTCACCTCATGCAAATTACATCTAAGAACATCAGAATCAAGCCAAAATATAATGTTTTCTTTTTATCATGGTTTGATACTGAAGACGAGAGCTATACTGGGAATTCAAACACAGCCAGCCAAGAAAAGTTCACACATTTCTAAACGAGGTGAACTCAATGTCCAACCTATCCATGTGTTTCTGTTTAAGGTCTACACTTCCAATAACACCTTGTCATATTGCTTACCAGCAGTCACTCCAATTTATCAGCAATGAACAGGAAACAACAGCTCTTCTCAGCCAAATTGACAGGCTTCTCTCAACCATGAAAACTAAGAAAACTGGAGGTCAAAATCAACCAAATGGTTATGACAAGACAAAAGGTGATTTGGCCAAACTGACAGCAGCTGATATGAGGTCAAGGTTAGAAATAATAAACCCCTGGACAAAACTATTTCAATGTAATGGTACAGTATATCATAACATAAATATCTGTCTCAAGCAAAACCAATGGGCTGAATAATTATTTACCACATTGTAGAATATAGTAACTTTTAATGCAATCAATTTTGAAGATGATGCTTTGCTTTGTTATAGGAATGGTGGCAGCTTTAATAGGAATTAATAAATGACAAACAATAAGTCTGCTTTCTATTTCTAACATTGCTTTGCTGCAAAAGCATGTGGAAGAAAATGGTTACTTAATGTACATGTGTGCCAATTACATACCATTTTTATTTCAGTTCCCTGAATGGATTTTATATCCATTGTTTCATCTTGTAAAGTATAAACTCACTTATTCTGTTCTTTATTTTAACTTGCCCCTCTAGGTCAAGTTTACTACTGTATATATAACATTAGCTAAATCAATAGGTTCCCAAATGGTATCCTTTCAAGGACTTACTGTACTTAATTTGTAACACTGAAGAATAGTGATTTACAAGAACAACAAACCTAAATTGATTTTTGTCAGTTGAATACATTGTAGGATTTGAGGAAGAATAAAAATATTGCTTACTATTATTATTGTCCTAACAAAAAAAAAGTTTTTGTTAAAAAGTGGACATTCTTAGATGGTGTTTCCATGTAGACCTAAATATACAGAGGTATATATCATGTATTTTAGTATGGTAGATAAGGTAAATCCATTGTGTAACAAAACATGCATAGGCAAAGTATTTTGTTTAAATGATATCCCAGGCTTTCTTCCCTCTGAATAATAAAAGCAGATTTTAAAGGCAATCGTATCCTGTGACTCTTAATTCAATTTAATTTATTGCTCTGCCTCCTCAAACATACATATAATAACAGGGGCTGCCCCTTCAGACACAAACAGTATGCACATTAACTCTTTGCAAGACCCAGGAGATTTATATAGTTCTTTCTCTCCTTTTCTCACACACATATGGAGCGATTAACTTGCAGTCCAACTATGGTTAATAATGCAATTCCGATTAATTTTCTGCAAGTCAGCTTTTACTATCAAGCTCCATCTGTATTTATGGGATTCCTCTATAGAAGAAAATACTATTAGGGTTTAAAATCATAATGTAATCACGATGAAATCAATAGACTACAGCCTGAAGAGCCCCTCAGCCTGAGTACAAACAGCATCAAGAATGAAGTAGTGACCAGTAACTGGAGACAGCCTTGTATATCAGGGGTATCTTTTACAAAAAATACATTTTCAAAATGTGTCTATAATGACGTACTGTAGCATGGCCTAGAATTAATTGTGTTTTTTTAATTGTAAATATATTATATATTTATAAAGTGATGCATTCCCATTTGTGGACCTATAAAAGTACAAATTACGGGCTTACTCTAATAGAATCAACGCATTAATGTTAGAGGATAAAGTTCTATTGCCCAATAGAAAGGTTTCAAAACATACAGATTTTAAGTAATATTTTCTTCAGGTTGTGTTTATTAAAAGCTCTTTACCTTTCTAATCAATAGGAATGCATTTCTATTCATACATTTTGTAGATTGATAGATGGGTAGATTTGTCCATGACAAGTGGTCTGTCAAATGCAGTAAAGGCCAGAAAATTTAGCACTAAGGGATCAAAATAAGAAAAAAATTAAAAGCTATAAATCTGATCCTGGGCCAAAAGGGTTAACTTGGGAGGCTTAGAAGGAAACAGATGAATCTCAAAGATGTTGACTATTGCCAAAATATTTTTTTTCTAACTGCGTATGCAGATGATTGAAATTCCCTGTGCTAGCTATGCTTTTCATGCCAAACCAACTGAGACTACACCCCATGAAATAATTAAACCATTTCACTGATATTCCAGAACAAGGTTTCTCAATTATATAAAAGCAATAAATCATTCTTAATAACAAAGTATCCTTTCTGGACTAAACCAATGGAATGCCATAAAGAGTACCCAAAACAAAATGGATTAGAAACCCACAGACAAGCAGAATGAACATGTAGTTTTATTAAACACAACTGCATGCTCTCTCTGGCTTTTCAATACTTTTGCCAAGAACAATAGTTGATATTCTCACAGATGTATGCCCTATTTTATGTTAACATAATGTCAAATGGCAAGCTCTTACAAAGAACTCTCATTGCTATGCTACACCTTTTCAGAAGCACCACAGTAAAGCATGATGGTAAATTTTCAAAGTATGCAATATTGAGTTGAAGGAATGGTACACGTTTAAGGAAAGTACATTTAATAAATATAATTCATCCATCTATGCATTTCATTTAACTGTTTTACTGCATGCAAAAGTGAGTCAGGTTTTCGTATAGAAATGTAAAGAATAAACAGAGACCAAGCCTGGAATCAAGCAATAATCTATAGTGTAATAAGACGTACTGTACAGCTGTACATTGTTATGCCCATTTACTAAGGTGATTGATTAAATATATTTATTGTGCAGCCTTGTAACTTAATGCCTTCAAGACCCTATTACTGGAACATGCTTAGTTCATATTATTGATGATTAACTGCCTGTCATATTTTCTTAATAATAACAACACCTGCATACAGAAAGACAGGTGTCCTCAAAGAATTCTTGAACCATATTTCCTACAAGGCGACACACCATCACTGACAACGTAATTTAAAGTGCCCACCTCTCATCTCAGAAGCTGAGGCAAGACTGTAGAAGACGGTCAAGAACGAAGTTCTGGCATTCCATGCAAAGCTGAAAGCTAACAAATAGTCGAATGCTGCTGTGTCCAATTTTATAAGCAGACAAGGCACTCCTCCACTGGCCCTGGTTTCATAAAGAGGAAGCAAGTCTGTGAGGGAGCTGGGAACACAGCTTTCCTCACACTTCCTTCCAAGCATTCAAATCTACACCTCATTAATGCACTTTCGGGTCATAACTCTGTCCAAATTCAACATGCACACACCCTATTGCACAAAACAAAGATTACATCTCTTGAACCTCGCCTTTCTCTTTTTCCCCCGTAAAAACAACACAATTTATTTAGTTCTCACACACAAACACTTAAAATTAATGATACTGCTTTAACAGCAACTTTTGTTTGTGGTTCAGCAATTTAACTACTAGTGGAAGGTATAGATACATAAAAACAACAATATATACAAGAGAGACAGCAAGCCGCATGATATGATAAAACAAATCAAATTATTATTGTTTTACTGAGGAAATACAAAACAAGAACGATAAGTCAATCCTTTTCCAGCTGGTCCATGACTAGAACACAAAAGGTCTTGGAGGCTCAAAACAATACTTTAATAGATACAGTATACTGTAATAAATAATAGCCAGAAGTATTCCTACTTCTTTTTCAGGAAGAACAGCACCTTTTTTTTAAATAAGCACCTAATTTTTAAATAAAACAAAAGAAGCAGACGTCTAGTGCTATTCACAACATTAATGCAATATTTACACTACAAAAGCTAAGACATCATCATTATAGAAAATATAGAACTTATTCTGAAGAGCCTTCAACTGATCTACTGTACTGTATATCCATTCCTCATTTAAAACAAACTGCATATGACCTAGAAATATAGTATATCACTGTAGTTTAATGTTGTTACAGAATAATTTGTTTATATTCAGTTTTTATTCTGAAGATGCTCAGTGAATTTATGTAACATTATTATACAGCACATGGCAGACAGAAGGCTGAATTTCTGAGTATATTTTCCAGTAGGGCTGTAGAAAATAAAGATATTAGGTACTGTAGATATTAATTAGCTCTTGTCCTTTTACAATGTTCAGAAGGGCAGAACCATCTAAAGAGGCTCACTTCTAATAAAGGCAGAACAGTTGCCTGTCTTTATATATGCAAAAGGAAGAAATAAAAGTCTTTTTAGATGTTTTTGCCCCCCTCAGTGTTGTGAAACAACCAAGGATAAATCCTGTGCATACCAATATTTCACAGTGAGAGTGTTTTCAATATACACTATAAACCTGAAAGACATTTCTAGGCAGATAGATAGATCTGACCTCTTTGCAAGAAAAAAAGTGTTTATAAAAATATTTGGATTGTAACTAAGGGCTGAGTCCATCAGTCACCGTCCCTCATGCTAACAGATGTCCCGAGCAAAGCCAGCGCTCGGCAATAAATGTTCTCTGAAAAACAGAATGCAATTGATTGCATAATAAGAGATGTACAAGTGCTAGCCCATAAGTGTAACTAAGTTCAAGGGAATGTTACAGAGGTCTCACTAAACAGAGTCCCATGATCCCACTAATGTGATACCATTGCAGGGAATGGACATCTTCAAACACTGACTGCTAAGCAAATACAGAATTAATAGGAATCTGTTTGAAGCTACTGTGACAAGGATCACTGAGTACATACTGAGCCTATTATGGTAGAGGCACTCCCAAGGTCTCTCTAGACCATTCAGATCGCTTGTGCGAAGAGCATGGACTTTTGGATTAGGTGCCTGTACTTTGCTTATATTTTTGCTTATATTTTCAGGTTTCAGGTAGCTGTTATAGTTGTTCAAAGCTCAGTGGAGCCATCCCATCTATACTGGTCTCATTACCAAGGTAAAGTACACTGAGGCAAAGCAATCACTAGGTTTTCTGCAGAGTTTTGAGAGAGAGTATGCAATAGCACTCATAGTGTGAAAAAACAATCCTATTACTTTCATGTTACTCATATAGTTTCACAGCTGAGTTCAAATATTCATCATTTTGTCCAAGTGAAAAAATAACATTTTTGTTGTGGCAAACAGTTAAATGGTTGTTTTGTTGAGCCAAGCTTTGCACATCTGTGTTTGGGTGTAAACACAGGCTGTATGCGGATTAATGCTCCTATATCTGAGAGTACAAAATCATCTTTCCCACTGGGAATGAGTCACAGTTTCCTGTGCTGCGTTTTCTTACCACATCTGTATCCAGTCCAAAGCCTTAGTCTGTGTTGAGTTCTGTGTCTGTGTCAGCTATTTTAGGCCAGGGATTTTGGAAGAAAAATCAGTATTGTTTCTCTGTGCACAATTCCAGAGCTTTCAAACACTACACTGTAAGCATGTTGTAGAGATTACTTTGCTCACACTGTTATGGTCTTTTCCTGTTTACAATGGTACACCCCATGTGGGTTTTGACCAGAAGGGTTGTAAATATGATGATAGAGAGTCTGCATTATCCATGTTTGAGCTCTTGTGGTTGTCACACTTTAATGACCATATTGTTAACTATAGCCACTACTTCAATTAAAAAAAAAATCTCAAATCTACTATAGTAAATATAACAAACATGGCAGGAGCATTTGATACGTTTTGATCCTTGTTTAACACTCGGGAGTGCAATAGTCCATTCTGAAATAGGAGCGGTATTGTAGTACTGTATGTATTACTTGTAAAGTAGTAGTAAAATTATTTAAATTAATACATGTGTGTGTCTGTGTATAATTTGAATGCACAGTATTTACATGTTGTGGAGCACAGTAAGTTTATAATGTTATGCACTCACTTTATTTAAGTAATACTTTAATTGTACAAGAAAGATTATTCATGCTTGGCTTGTTGGCAACTTTTTGGTATGCATGTTTTAGAGAAGATCAGAACTGCAAAAGGTACTGTACAGTATATGCCAGGCTTTAAAACACAGTACATTGTTTTCCCTTTAATTCTTGAAAATGTTTCATTATTTGGGAATAGAATAAAAAATAAACATTTTCTAGAGGTTATTAATTGCCTTGCTAAGTTCTCACAGAAGTCATGAGATCAGATTCACAGTCCCTCATCATTAACTTTGAGACATAGTTTCCTTCTCCAAACAAACAGTTTGGATACAGCTTAAACCCCCCACTTTTCTCACCATCAGACCCCAGACAAGGAACCTAGAAGACAAGCATTTTGTTGTATAAAAACACTGGACAACAAAAGCTAAGAATACAATAAAAATACCAACAATGAACACTGCGTTCTGTGAGAAGTTTGTTAGCACAACAATATATTAATTTCGTGTGTTTTCTTGGCATTTACAGAACAGAGCCACTGACACTGTTTAGTTTAAAAACACTGAAAAGACTATAAAGTTTAAAATAAAGAAATTTTGAAAGACACTCTTCAGGACATCCACATTATTACCCATATTTAAGGGAAATAGATACTCCTTTGGCAGAATGCAGACTCCTGCTTTGCTTGCTCTTTGTATTTCTTAGACAGGGCCTAGAGGTGTTTAGAACTGAGTTTCTTTATAGATCACTGTAAACATCAATGTTAGAAACAATACTAATTGAAAGAACTCCCGGTTAAAATCCTGCCAGTCTGAAAAGAAAAAACCATTATGATTTCAACAAAATCTAAGGCTGATAAATGATGTTTTCCAAATGAGTTAGCCCCCAAAACGTTTGACATTCAAAGTGTTTAAGCATTTACCAAATGTGTGTTTTAATCCAGCAGATTACAATTAATTGAATATATATATATATCACTGAGAGACTAAACATCTAAATTCCAGCAATAAAGCCACTACAGAAACGTAGCAGCTTCCGTGAAAAAGAGGATGTCAAAATTTACTACAGCCTGTTATTTATGGAAAACTTGTTATTTTACAAACATATTAAAACATGAAAAGGAGAATACAGTTTAGTATGTTTCATTGTACTTTGCATGCAAAGTACAGTTCTTCAAATCTGACTGATAAAGTTTTTAAAGCACGAGATACAAAGAGAAAATTGATTAAAGTTAAAAAGAGAAAGGAAAAATAAAATGCTGTAATGCATGCTAATTGGATGCAACTGAACTGAATTATGATATTTGGAATAGTCAAAGTAAAACAGCTGTCCTATCTAAGTGACATTTAAAAAAAAATGTGATGTGCAATTCTAAAAACAATAACAACGCATTAAATTATTCTTGAATGTTAATATATGAATTGTGTTCTCAAGAAATAAGATCGATTTGAAGACAAATGAAAGCTGAAAGGAATTCAGCAATTTCCTAATGTGTTTAATAGAATACAGAAAAGTATGGTAATTCTACACATCACACTTGAAGAAATCAGCGTTTTCTCTAGGCTTTTGTAATTCAAGGGTAATTCAAACTTCATACTGTTCCTTTTGTGTGAGCATCCAAAAGCACTCTTAACTATAACTAACATTACAGAATGGAGATCTAGAATGGAGCTGAGAAAATATCCTTATGTTCTATTTATGTGGAAGAGGAAGTAATAGCATTTATGAAAAATTACCATGGTTTTATCAAAACATATAAATATTGCATTTTTTTTGCTTTTTTGCAAAGATTGAATACGCACTCAGAAATAAAAAGAAATGTAAATTTGCTGAATGACTATCAGGAAATGACAGAACAAGAATGGTGTTCGTGTAAGGACAGCAAGGAGAAAACCACTGCTATCCAACATTGCTGCCCATCTGAGGTTAGCTATGGAGCGCACAGATGGCCTACAAGGTTACTGGAACTATATTCTCTAGACAGACAAGTCAAAGTAAGAACTCTTGGACTAACTAAGAAATGGTATGTTTGGCCGAAACCAAAAACTCCTTTGGAACAGAAGAACCTCATCCCAACCATTAAGCATTTTCTTGGACTGTGATGGTTTGGGGCTGCTTTGCTACCTTAGGACCTGGGTGGCTTGCCATCATTGATACAAGTTTGAATTCTAAATTGTACCAGAAGATTCTAGAGGAGAACTGACATTCTACCAGAACCTGAAGCTGCATCAAAAGTAGGTCTTACAGCAAGACAATGATATTAAACATACAAGTACTGTACATCTAGAAAAGAATGGCTTCGGAAGACATTTCGCATTTTACAATGACCTAGTCAAAGTTTGGACCTTTGAAACCCTATCAAAATGTTATGGGAGGAACTGAAGAGAGTTGTCCATGCAAGCCAGCAAGCAAAAGTCACAGAGTGTAAGGAGTTCTTTAAGGATGAATGGGCCAAATTCCTCAAATCTGACGCTAGAGAGTGATCAATGGTTACAGGAAATGTTTAGTTGCAGTCCTTGCTGCTCAAGGGGTGCCACCAGTTACTGAACCTAAAGATTCACATACTTTAGCACACATGGATATTGAATGTTGCAGCATTTGAGAATAAATAAATGGTGAAACAGTATCATGTTTTGTGTCATTTCTTTCATCAAGTTAACTTTATCTTTTATTATTACTTAGATTAAGATCAAATAACATCTTAGGTTTCAAATACAGTATGTTAAATATGTGAAAATACTAAGGTGTTCACAACCATTTTCAAGCTTAAGGCTGTCTGCTAAGCAAATAAACATATTAATTTAAATGTGGTGACTTTCTTTCAGTGTAATTGCCTTGTATTTTTTTTATTTTTTTGCGTTCTTCAAACCCTTGCCACCATTTTGATGTTATAGTGCAAATCTAAATTATTTATTTCAATAAGTAAATGATGAATGCACCACTGCAAATAGACAAGAGACTGTATGAAAGTAAGCTTACAAAATCAAAGTAGCCTAATGAAGTCATTTTTGAAACATGGGGTCCAGACTGCTGAGAAAATCCAGAGGTACAACTCTGCCTGTCATGAACTCTCAGCCTCTTGTAGCTCAGCCACTTTGGACCCCTGGAATTTCCTGTGGGAGACCAAAGGGGCAGAGTAGTAGGTAGTGCTGGCAACTTACATAGTCTTTCAAACTGCTATGATTTCATTAATGGCTGCCAGATGGGGAAATCTTTCAAACTAAAATTTCTTTAAAACGCTATCCCAGTAAAAGGCAGTATTTTCAACCCCCATGTCTTCCCTCACTGCTCACTTTCTTGTAATTGCTTGCTTCATAACAGAACATCTTTTATGACCCCTCAGGCAAAAGAGAAACATACTGAATATATTTTTAGGAAGGGTGAACTCAAACATGCAAAGGTTCAGCCAAACCAAACAGCATGTGGAACAGCCGCACTTGTTGGGAGATTCACACCTCTGGGTTTGCTGGAATTAAAGACACACACTATGCAAAACAATAGGTAAAAAAAATATGCTTAATAGCTATAAACTGATTGTAAAGTAAAATAGATCCACAACTATTTTCTAGAAAAAAATACCAAAATAACTTGTAATATAGCCACTATTATTGATGGTTTACTGTAGATAGCAAACTTTGTCTGACTAGTATAGTCATTATTAATTAAAAATTAATCAACATACTTTTCTTATTAACTATTTTCATTTAGTAACTATTTAGTAACTCTTCTTTAGTCTACTCAAGACATCAGGAAAGCAAGAAAAACCTGGTTTTAGGAGAGTATTTGCAATCCATCATTTAATTACCAATTATTGCATAAATATATGAAATTGAGTTTCCAAGTCCTAGAGCATCCAAAGATATTGAACAACCATTCAGCCAAAAATACCCCATATTAGTTATATTAATTGATTTATCAAAAATCCTTTCTGATGCGCCTCCCAATTGGCTTAATTGGTAAAGACCTAGGCTGAACTTTATGAGCCAGATGTTCAACCTACGAAAAGAAAAACACATCTTCCTGAAAAGTGCTGAGTGTTTATTACACATTAACACAACAGTTTAAATTTAGCAAAAATTGCAATCAATGAGTATATGCTTAGTTTGTTTTTGAGTTCTAGATTTGTTTTTTGGGGATTCGAAAATACTGAGAATTTCCACAAAGCAGAAATCATGCATGAACAAAATGATTTCAGCTGATCATCTAAATAAAAATGTTGTATATAATACATAAACATGCTTAAAAGCTGTTCAGCATTAAAGTCAAAAGCTGAGAGGTAAAACTGCCATCTTCTTTGGGCCCCAGAAGCTCTAAGGTGGTTGTAGAGAGAAAGGTGAAGTTTTATTTACTGACGAATATTGTTTTGCACTTGACAGACCTGATAGAAGACAACGTGTCTAGAGAAGTCATGGTGAACATTATCGTTACTGTTGTATTGTTGAAGCCAACCAAATGGTGAATGAAAGTAAAACAATTTGAGGCTTCTTTACACAAAGTGAAGATTGGGGGCAAACTTAATTTTAAAGCTTAATCTTTTAACCTCTTCATTTTCAAAGACCTTGAATCTTCCATTTTGCAGACCTATCTGGGAATGTTGATTTTCCAGCGGAAGAATGTAAGAGCCCATAGGACTTGGATGACATTGGATTATTTCAACAAAATAATTTTGTTGTGCCCTAGTACATTGTGCCCTGGCCAACTCATTTCATGGACTGAGTCCAATGAACATCTGTGGGACCAACTCAATAGTGCCATCAAGAGGAAAAAAAATTGTTGTTAACTTACTGCACTAAACAGGAAGATTTAGAGAACATCCCACAGGATATAGTCTGATGATGTCTATGTAAAGTATCAGTACTTCCAGGATTATCTTAATGCTGAAGAACGTTCCTACTATTTTTGGATTTTGACAGAGATCAAAATTTAAAACTGAAACCGTGTCATAATTCTGCATTATGTCCTATGACTTTATCTAACCTGTATGTTTAAAATAGTCGATAAGTCCAGAGTTGCATTTCTATTGACAGGGTTTTTTCTAACTTGGGGCTTCTTGACTTAAATAATGTTTTGCTTACTTTATCGAGTACTGCCCTCAAGGGTTCAGCTCTCATTAGCCTAAAACATTCAAGATCCAGAAATGCTGAGAAAAGAATACCTAGCACATGACCTTTCCATAATTTGCACCAACAACAGGAAGCAGAAACAAATAATCATACCACTAGGTACATCTCAAAGTCATCAGATCAGGACTGTTAAGACTGTAAGGTAAAACAGGTGTCTAACCACAATCTCTCAGAAATGAATAATGGAGATATTTCTTGGTCTTACCTTCACCTCACATTTCTTGTGGCATGATAACCGGCACACTGGGGGAAGAAAGAAGAAACAAGTTAATTGAGTTTTCATCTGTAAAAAAAATATGTTCAAACCTTTGCTTAGCTAATGTATTTTAAATTCAATTTTTTTTTTTCAGACAGAGAATGATCAATATCCATATCCACCAACAGCCATTTTTGTGAAGCTCTAGTGTCATCGTATTCCAAAAGACTAATTCCAGTTTTAACTGCTTTTATGGTATATGATATTTAGAATAATCAACAATTTTGCTGTATAACTAAATATCTCAAGGCCACCACCTAGTTTAATTTACACAATTTTCTTTGTTCATTCGAATTACATTAACTTTTTTTTTTCCCATGCTTTAAATGTACTCTGTCCAAGTTCCTGTAATCTCCCTTTGGAGTCATAAAATGCAAAACAACCCTAGAGACCCAATTATACCCACATTGTTGTAGCTGCTTCACTGCTCAAATGGCTGTAGGAGAGGGACAGCCAGTGCTCTGTGAGATGTCTACTGCACAAAGATAAGTCTCAGTAGGCTATCTGATCTCAACCTTCCTCAGCCTCCATTACACTGGCCTGACTCCAAGTCCAACCCACACAGGTACATTCACAAGATCAGGGTTTCAGACCCCAGGAAAATACTGGCCATATTGTTCTTGAACAGTCGCTTACAACTCACATTGCTGTGCCTATGGTACGTGGGAGGGGACACCAGAAACAGAGAACCTTTAAAGGAATTGTAGTTCTTTTTTTTTAAAAAAAAGGTTTCAAATCAAACAGCCCGACTTCTCAGAGCCAAACTTCTATGTATTAAACTTAATAGTTTCTTTATCTTGATTTCATCAGGCTGAATCATTTAAAAATGGAAGGGGGAGGTTGAATCTGTTTTTGGTTACTAAATTGTTGAGTGAAGTCACAATCAGTGAAAATTCATAAAGTATACTGACTTTGGACAGAAGCAACCTAGAATTTATATGGTCTCGCAATTAATCAAAATTATAATCCATTTATAATAACAAAAAAACATCTTATTCTGTCTTTTAAATACATGTACAATAAGTGGCTCTGTTGATGTTGCTCTCAGACAAAGATAACTCTTTTTGAAAATAATCTTAAAAAATACCCGTGTAGCATACAGTATATTGTACACAGTGTGTGTGAATAAAGATTTGCTTATTAACATATTGCAAAATAAAACCTCTGCAAAGGGTTTTAAGGGTTTTAATTGCATATTATCATTTCAGGAAGATTTTTTTAATCTTTTTTTTTTGTTCATTAAGTTACTTTAATGCAAAAACCTTCCAGCTTCATTGCTGGAGTACATTTCCCATGACAGGAGGAACAGCATGGAATTTTTATTTGCCAAACGTACGCATACTTTTTTAGTTCACATGATATTTTCATAGTATCAAAACCTCCTGAAAGCTATGCTTGCCCTGAGACACAGTTAAAAGTGCTTCTGATCTGTCGGATTGTGGTAAAGCTCCTGCGTTGACTGTGGCACCATATTCAGACTGATTGCTGTTTTTCCATGTTCTTTTTTAATTTCTTCTTACTGGTTGTGAGTCTTCAACTAAATTGGATATGCTCCCATTGTACAATCTGGGGAGAATTAGCTGTGAATATCTGTCTGATTGAACTAAATCAGTGTACTAAAAGTACTCTGGACTTTGGTTTCAGACAAAGTGTGTAAGATCTGTATGTGCTCAAGCACCCCCAGTATTATCATACAGTATTGTTGTTAAATATGTTTTTACTTTGTACAGTATGAGTTTGTATGTGGAGATAGCATTGTAAATTTAAATAAATCATGTCTTGTCCCACACGCGTTAGGCTGCTTATCTGACTGTAATTTGATTCTTATTCGGCTGATATGTTATTTAGCAACCTACTTTATGATAATTAAATCATAATGTATATCATAAGATACTGCATGCTACATGTAATATTTGATCTGAAAAAGTGTCTTCTACCAATTGTGCAAACCTATCAGGGGAATTCAGAAATGGACAGATTTGCAGTATGGAAAAACAGCCTGACAAAAAACATACGTCAGTATCTGTACTTAATTTGATTTCTGGTTTTGATAGCATGGACAGTCTGTCAGCACGATGCTTGTAGCAAAGTCATGAGCACACAAAACGTGTGAGTAAGGATATGTTCTGCCAAGAAAAACAGAATGCATTTTGCTGCTCTGTATCCATGTTGCAGACACTATTAAACAATGTCGTTAGCAGGAGCTAAATGCCAAGGAACATGTTCTTAACAGCAGCAACATTTCATGCCACTATTCAAGGTAATGGGTGGAGAAAGAGTAATGCATTACTAAGAAAAGCAGCCGCCCCGTAACTTTGAAAAACTTGTGCTTATATTGCAATGTGCAACCAGTAAACCAAAATACATGTTCTTAAAATCATTTATAGAAACAGAATGGAAAAAAAAACATCCAGTGATTTTTACACAAAGCAATTAGATTCACTCTAGACTAGTGCTGGTACGATTGTTTGCAAACGAGGCAGATCATTAATGACAGATCATTAATTTACATAACATTAAACGTAACAATCTCTGATTTATCAGGGATTCTAGCAACTAAAATGGTCAATTCTGTCATGCAGCAATAAAAAAGAACAACTTTCTGTTCTTGGATATGGCTTGGGATGCAGTCTGAAATCCAGTCTGAAAGACAAGAAAGCAATAATTTCTCAGTTTTCCTACTACAGTATATTTGTAATTTATTCGGGTTCCACACTGCAGAATTTCTGGAGGATCATTTTCTGAATCAGGGTTGCCTTGTTCACATAATAACAACCCATTCATGAAGATGAGGCTGTCAGAACCCCTCCCCTGCAGTCATGAGTGATGAGCCAGGGAACTGAATTTTACCTCCTTCCAAATTTTTATTTAAAGCTCAGATTCGGCACATCTGTTAAACACTTAATAATTCAGTTTAAAAGTACATTTTCAATTAAATTTAGAATTAGAATACCAAAAAATACCTATGGAAGCACTAGTTACATTTTCCAAACCATCCAGTGAAAGTGGAGAGTTTGGTGGACGATGCTCTGAAGAATATTGTTTGAGTGAAGGTGACGAAAGGATGACTGGAATATAATTCCTGAATGGGGAGTTGTGGTGCTGGATCACTGAGACATTCAACACAGGAAGAAACTCACAAAAAAACAGCAATATTGCTTGCAAAATGCCAATTAAGAATTTAAAAGCGAAACTGGGAGATATTTTCCAAAACCAAGGGACATTGAGCAGGGCCACAACTAAGATACACAAAAGATTACACTGTTAATATGGAACTCAAACCCAATGAAGACACATGCCATGGACACCCTGGATCCTTATCAGAAAGAGGTAGGTATGATAAAGAGACAAAAACACCAAGTGTTGGGGATGAAGTTGCAGTGGGTAGAACACTTAAACGTGAAAACAAATGGACAGAAAAAGAAGACAGGGAAAGAGTGGGTCAGGCTGGCACTTGTCGAAGGGGGCATGAATGCTCTGTAGGGGGCTGATGTCATCAGGATCAGGATAGAGAAGAATGACATCATGACAATTCCAGTGAGCAAATCTATTGCAATGGTGTATGGAAATGTCAGACTGGCGTTACGGGTTTGGAGCTACATTTTTGAAACAGCTGTAGGACTGATGTCTGGTTCAGCTAGGGAAGAGTTGCAATTGGTATGGACTATGGATTGGTGCAAGAATAGACAAGTCTGACTGCTAAGAGAAGGCCAGTATGTGCAATAAAACAAAAGGCCTTAAGGTGAATGAGTGAGCTGATCACCGAAGAGTCCAGATGAAGAGTGAAAGTTTCAAAGATGGAGAGTTGTGTAAAAAGAGTGTGAACCCAGTTGAAAAGGAGATTGGAGTTGGAGTTCTGGGTAGTGTTGTATTCCTGGAAAATTCAGCTTCTGAACTGAGCCAATGCTCTGCTGCTTGCCAAGTTGAAGGGAACTCTGGGGCTTGTTTTCCCTCAATCAGATGTAAGTAGAAGGGAGCCACAGATATCTGCATGGTCTTTTACTGTGTCTTTCGAGATCAGATCAACCAAAACTCAACGCAAATCAACTTGAAACATTATATTTATATACAGTATAGGTAAATTCAGGTTTGAACGCCTCCAAAATCTGAATATAAATCTCAATTTATTTTGCTCATATTTTACAAAACTTTCGGCATGTTCAGTGTGTTGTGCAGTGCAATGCATCAGTAATTAGTATAAATGTCAATGGGCAGCAAAGATGGTACAAACGCAAATATTGAGTGCTGTAACAGCAGAAGAGATTATCCTTGCACAATAAGGAATATGTCTCTTATGGACAAAGAAGTGTCTTTGCTAATCATATCAGGATAAAAATAAGACCACTGCTATCACGTCCGCAGGATGTAAATACTACTGTCATCACTGTCATTAAATATTACAGTGATCACTGTATTACTCTATTACAGATTTAGTGATTCTAATTTAAAAAAAAATATCTGTTTTTTATGTCTATTTTCTGTGTATTTCTTAACATCACACTGGTGTTGTGTAATGGTGTTCATTTGAGTGTAAACTGTAAACAAAGGGATAAACAGACTTTAGATAACAGTGCCTCAGCAGACAAACAGGATAAGGGGTGCTGTTCTGTTTTACAATAAAAAAGAACTGTAATTCCACATCCCAAGGGTGAAAACAGCAAGAAGGAGCTACAAATGATGAAATCTCTTTAAAGCTTACAATCATGAGATATTTCATAAAATGCAATAGAAAAACTGAAAGAGTGTTTCGAAACTGAAGTCTCTAGTTTCAAGACTGAAATTTCAACAAAGACGGCATTTACACATTTCACTTCTAATATACCAATTCTTAAAATGTTTTACCTTTGTAATTTCAGTATTTAGAAGTGTACTTTCAATGTTTAACCAAGTATTCTTTAGAACTGTAACAAGAGTTAAATTTTGAAAAAGCCTCATTTAGGATCCAAAAAATCCCAGTCATGTGTTAGAAACATTAATAATGATCAAGACAGAATACATAATGTACAATAAATTATAAAAAATATAGACAACACCTTACAACAACCCTGTTTTTTTAGACAAAAGCATATATGACTTTGATAACAAGATGGTCTCCAAACCACAAATCAGGGTCTTCGCTCCTCCCTCGTCTCCAAAAATAAGACCACTGAAATGTAAGCCTTGATTTTAACAGCACAAACATAAGGTCCAAGCTCTTTAACAAAACACAACTAAGCAGGCGAGGAAAACGCCATATTGGGTGCTAAAAAAATAGCTCTATTGACTTAATCAGACCTTACCTTGTTAGGAAATCAAGGGTTTTTACATAAACATACATGTATGTGGAAGGGGGGCAGGCTGGTTTGTACCTTGTGTCTGAAAGGATTATAGCCAAAGAGAGCTGTTTCATATCTGAGTCAGGATTTACGGAATGTGGTAAGGGGGAGAATGCAGGCATTTCCTTACTGAGGCCATTTATAATGGACTTACATCCCTCTGGGACGGACTAATACTGACTGCAAAGAGAGCACAATCAGTAAAAATGAGTTTAATATTTCCTTTGGCTTAAGTCAGAGTCCAGGCTAACTGTAGCTGCCTTCGCTATTGCATACTAGCAAACAAAAAACTGAGAGAAGCCACACGTCTGTACATGTTATGTGGATTCAATAATGGACAAGCTCTACCCATATTGAGTCATGTTTTTCCCTCTGAAGAACTACACCTTTGAGTCCAGGAGTGCTTCAGTTTATAACCATATATAAAATCTCCAAGTGACTGCATTCCTGCAACTTCACTAACCGCAGCTAGAATGGGTCAGTGGCTTTTAAATGTTCTGACTTGGGTGGTCCAAGATTAAACTGTGCGAGCTGGGCCTAACTGGACAAGTCCTCTGTTCAATTTACTTAGATATAGCAATTGCCAACCAGGCCTGAATTCTTCTGAATGACTCATTTCAACTCCAAATCTGCTTTAAATTGAAGCAAGGGGTGTAGTGGATGGTAGTAAAAAATTAAAAATGTAATAGAACACCCAGCTATCATTGAACAATATCTTGCATATTGCAGCAATAAATTTGAGCCACATTGTTAAAATGAAAAAATGTAACACCTTATGTTCATAAATAAAAAAACCTGCTATTCTTCCATGATAGAACTACTGTTATTTTTTAAAATAACTTTCCTCAGATGTGTTCTATCTTGTATCAGTTTTGCATACTGTTACATGGCATTGACTTTGAGGCATTTCTAACATTAATGTTTTTGAGAAGGACCATCCTAAAAATGTATGCCTAAACATTAGTATCATAGTTACTTTCATTTTATCTTTAAGAAGAACTTAAAAGTATACAAAGTTTACATTTCTTCTATAATGTGATTGTAGTAATTAACATTTTAAAAAAATTTTAGAAATGAAAAGAATGTTTCAGATATTATAATTATGTTTAATCTGGATATACAGCATCACATTTTACTTACATTGTAGCATACAGCTAAACAGATGAACAAAGAATAATTCCATGATGTTAATTAGAAACTTCTGGCTATTGCAGGATTTGGGATTTCCCAGATGAATTGCCAAGAGACAGACTCTCCTATCTACTGCAAAGTTAATGAGCCATTTCCCTTCCATATCCAACATTTCACGTACGGCTTAGAGATTGGATGACTGGTAAAAAAAAAAACAGTAACATATTAGTGGTCAAAAGTATTTACACTCTCTTTGTTTTGAGGCGTTGTGCACACTTGGGAGTCCTGAAACAAGATTCTTAGACTACAGCGATGCACAAACAGAAAATTGTTGTATACAGTAGTAGCTTTTGACAACAGAATTCCTGTCAACTGAGACAAAATGTATACATTCCATTCAGGCAGGGAAGGACATTAATAATATTCCTTGAATGTACAGTATAGTGTATGTTCAGTACAGAAGTAAAGCACTGATGTGGGTGACACATGGTAGCCATTATGTGCTGGCAGCACCACTATCCACTACGTACAGAATAAGGGAGAAGTAATAAGTTTCTTCACCAATTGAAATAAGGCACAAGTTATGTAGGGTGGATTGTGCAAACCCAAAGTGAAATTTAGCTAACACATTGTGGTTTTGAACCTTGGAATTATTAATGACGAAGACATTAGGACACCAGCTCAACATCAAATTTGAAGGATGGTACCTACAGTAAAGTGTTCATGGTTATCATGTGGTAACATTGGTTTGGAAATGATGGTCCAGAAGTAAAAATGTCACATACTGTACTGGTCCACCACTGCTACTTAAGATGAAACCTAATTTTCTTTAGAGGTCTCTCAACCCATTTATAGGCTATGCATTGTTTAAATTTTGCATCATGAACCATGCATTTTATTTCAAATGCGGTCTTCACATGCCTTTTCAATGAAAAGGGCATTTTATTAAGACCAGCTGCTTTGTGACCCTGATCATAGACATCAGAGATCAGAATTTTGCTTTGTGCTATGAACATGTACCAAAAGACTAGGAAAACATGAACATAAAGCCATTCAGTAGAAGAAAATTAACATAGCCTATTGTAGCTATGATAGTAAGTAAGCTATGAAAGTAAGATCATGTTTGAGTATTTTGTTAACTCTGCTGCCATCCTGTGGACAATGTACAGTATGTATGCTTCTGAAAATGGTGTATTAAGAGATTCAGTGGTCTTCATAAGTGTCTGAAAATATTTTCCTTTATCTTGCAGATACACCCATTCTTCCACCATTATATAGTCATCAATGTATATACTTCTTTCCTGCAGGGGAACATTCCAAATATAAAGCACTCTAAACCTCCTCTTCTCTTCCTTCATAATAGCCTACCAGAAAGGCATTCATGTGTGCTCTGCCAGTCTCATCTACAAGCAACTTACGGTTTAAAAAACACTTTGTTCTTAGTTTTTAATTGCTGAGATAAACTTTTCCTTTTTTGAAGTGAGGGCCATGGATTTGTGCATGAGTGAAGTTGTGTTAAAAACATCTCCCTTATCTTTCAAAGAGAAGGATATTTAATCCATCGGTAAGCTCTCTGACCCCACACCTGGTGTTCCCTGTGTCTCAGGTAATCCTCCCAATCTGACAGCACTAACAGAATGAAAAGGAGCAGTCACAGAGACATCTTGACACTACCCAAATCTAGAACAGTAGTAAGCTTATCCCACTAAAAAAAAAATAATGCAATGCAGCAAACCACAATTTACGTTACTCTGATGATGTATATTCAACACTTATATTAATTAAGCAGCCAAACTGACATATAAAAATGTTATGATGTCGTGAAATGAATTTAAGTGAAATTAAGTGTAAATACAGAAAAAGGTAATCATACCTTTAAGTGGAATTGATTTTATATTAAAGTTTAAAATCAAAGCTTTAAAATAGTAAATTTTTTAAAGAAAAGTTTTAGGAAAGTACTTTTTCTAGACAATTAATTTTCTGTGTGAGATTATTAAAATGGCAAAATGAGCCCCGAAAATTCCTTCTTATTATTTGTATAATCAGAAATGTATTAATGCAATATATCATCAGTTCTCAATTCTGGTCCTAGAGCACCAATGTGACATTATGCAGCCTATTCTCAGCTAATAAAAAATTGCTCCGTCATATTTCTGACTTAAAAGATCTTAATATCAAATTGATAGGCAACCACTTTATGATGAGCAAACATTGGTAGGAATGATAATGTATCAGATACTCCCACAATGAGTTAGTGTTTTCTCCTTCACCTAAGGTTTAGTTAGTCACAGTTCAGCTAACATCTCTGAATGACTGCAGCTCTGAAACTCTCTTACACCAATTATGTCACATTCAACGTTTTTTGGAAATAAGAGAAAAAATAAATATGTCATAAACAGAAAATTTCACCACTTTTCCTGTACTTAAAAACTTATCTGAAGCAAAAAAACAAAAGAGAGAAGTTCCATAGGAATTAAATTGAGAACTATGCTAAGAATGTAGCAGACGATGTAGAGTTATTCAAAAAATCAATAAAAGCCCAGAAGATGGCAGTAATGCAAAAAGAATGTAAGGTCTGGGCACCTTTTCCAGCTTTTCAGACTTGGGTACACACTTTTCAGTTACTCAAAATTAAGCTAATGCACCAATATGTAAAATGTGAACCATTTGGTTCAAATGTAAAAAATAATATCAAATATGTTTAATTTGATAGAAATTAAAATAATATTATAGTAAAATAAAAGAAAACTATTATTAAAGTCCTAACCTCTTTAAAAAGTAGTACAAAGCCAAATTTACCATGAATAATTATGCTCCTTGGAATCAATATATCAATATATACAGTACAGTACAGTATATCACAAACATACTGTAAACATGTAAAAAAAAGCTCTACAACTACAGTTCAATGTTTACATTCACCATTTAGACTGAACATGCCTCTGTGCATGTCATATGTTTCCATTGAATTACACACATAAGAAATGCATAGCTGTTTAAAATGACTGTCATTATGCAATTTTTTCTTAAGTAATGAGAGTAAAAACTAAATATTCACAAAATGTACCCATTTTGGGGATAATAAAGATCTAGGAAAGCAACTGTAGATGTACAACTCCAAGATGTTTTATTTGAGTAAGATGCTTCTCATAATTATGCCAATCCACTCGATACAATGTAGATCTACATATGCCCTGGTTTTCTTCATTTCCATCCCCTGGGATACATTTGTAAATGAAATGTTTCTTCTATGTGGGTTGGATTTTAATTAGTTCCCCAATCGATATTTAATAAGACAAACACTGCTGTGAAAGCATGTAGCCTGAGCAGTGGAAGTTAGTTCACTTAATGTGTATACCAATCTGCTTCTCTAGATTTTCCGCCTCTATATTTATGATACTGCAAGCAGTGAGGCTCAAACACAGTAAGCAACAGTAACAGTAAGCAATCAAAAGTTTGAATAACAATACAAGTAAACAGCACATTGTCTAAGTGATTCGAGAGTGACTTTGATTATGTAATGTATCTTATAAAATAAAATATGCCATTACAAGCTTCATTATTACCCAAATGTACTGTATATTAGTTATATGAAAAAATCTAAGAAAACAGCACACACACCAGATGGTATAGAATCCCATTTTTTTGTCTTTAATTCATTTCCGTTGAGTGGTTAGCATTGCTGCCTTGTGGCTTTGGGGCCCTGGGTTCATTTCCAGACCTGTGTGGAGGTTGTGTGTACTCTCCGTGTTCACATTGTTTTTTGCCAGGTGCTCTAGTTTCCTTCAAAGTCCAAAGACATACAGTACAGGTGGGTTAATGGGCTTTTGCAAACACTAACCCTGGTGTGAGTGTGTGTGTACCCTGCAATGGACTAGTTTCCCATCCAAGTTGTCTCCCGCCTTGTACATGTTGCTTGCTGGGATAGGCAACCTGCTATCCCAACATTGGATTAAGTGATTGGAAAACAGATGGATGGATTAGCGCTGAATGCACATTATGAAAGAAATTCAATTTACAATCACAACAGGAAAGAAAAATGTGCAGCTGTTGGCACATAAAAGTATGCCAGTCTACATTTTCAGATATTCTCCTGGGTTCAAAAGTTGAAAAGTTAAAAAAATACGGAGACAAATTAAATTAACTGTATATGATACAAATGACTCACATATAAAAGAATCCAAAAAGCACAGGAAGCACAGAAAACGCAATGTGTTTTAATCCTATAGCTGCCTCAGCTGCCTTCTGTGCCATTTTAGTTTTAGTTAAGAGAAACATCTACAATTATTCAGGATATTTCTGGACCTTGAAATAAAGTAATACTTTACTATTGTAGAATGGAAATGATTAAAAATAGAGTGAAAAGTCAACTCAGAGTCTTACATTTCATAGAGTTGCTAAGAAAAAATACTTAGCAAAACTTATTAAGAGAAGAGAACTTTTGTGTGCGTGTACCAAGGAAAGCATGAATTCCATACTTTTTACTTAAAATGTTCCTCAATCATGCACACTAATTAGGCAGCTAAGCAATTAAAGATCTCTGACTTTCACAAAGGTTTGATGGTTGCAGACTTAACATTTCACTCTTGATATTCTTTAGCCATTGAATGCACTGGCTGATAAGAATCACTTTGAATGACAGCATGATTGAAGTTAACAATATTTTGAAAAAAAAAATGATTTCTCTGGGATTGTCAGGATTCTTATGTCTACTACCCTGTACCACCATTTAACCTTCTATCAGCACTAAGAATCCTCTTCAAAAATATTTATTTCCGTTAAAAAGTCTTTTTAAACAACATTATTTACACAAAAGCTGCATTATGCTGAAGTGAAATCTCTTATACAATGCAAATGTATTCACCCAACTTCCAGCAATGATCTATTTTAGTGAATTACAAAATGGACACATATGGTATTACAGCAAACATTTTAAATCAAAACTTCAATGCTCAAACTCAATTCTTTTATTGTTGAAATATTGTATACATAGAGTAATCCCTTGCCAACCATGAGGGTTACTGTATGTTCCTAAAAAAAACTTTCATGGTAGGTAAATTCACAGTTGGTAAACTTAAGACCTTATTTGAGTTAGGGGAACTGAAGTCATGATTTACCCTATTAAAATCCCTCAAACATTTATTTTCAACTGTAATAAAGTAAAATAGATATCATCAGTATAGATACATTAGTTTTTAAATGTGTTTCTTACATAATTATAACATTTATTGTTGTAATGATGCCAAAATATGCTGTATCAAGCCACACGGCATGTACGAGAAATTAAGCAACATTTGCTCTGATAGTTTCCTCACTCTTTATTTTAATACATTTTAAATTACACAAATAAACCAACCAACAGCAAATTATGAGCACTTTTTTTTTCTTCTAAGCTCATCATGGATCTAGATCATTTTGCAATGCTGGGACTCTTCACATCTACTTGCAAAGAAGGTACAGTAGACTAAGAAAGAGCAAGATTAGATCATGTGGTTGTTCCCTATCCTCTTCTTGTATAAAAAATTCACACGCCAGCACGCATTGCAGCAAACAGATGGTTCTTGAACTTGATGATACTCAAAATATGGGGATTGTACAAGGTAAAATGGTATACAGAAAATTCTTTGTGGATACTCAAAACTGCATAAGGTAAATGTACGTACTGTATAGCAAGAGATTACTGTACACTAAATATATACTGATCACTTACAGTAAATTAGTGTAGTTGCACAAAATTACTTTAAGTCACACAATTGTCATAGAATGGAATCTGTATGCAGTAGTAGTGGTTCAAATGATTTCAGATTAAATGCTGTATACTGTATCCGATACTGTAAGGGAATTACAAAAATCAGAGACACTGAATTTCAAATTGAGCAGTGAAGTCAATTATCAAAGAGTGGAAGTTGTATCATACCACATGTCTCTGCAACAGAGCAGGCAGGGAAGGAGAACGATGGTTAGACATGTCACTGTGAGGCCAACAGTACTGTAACTAAATGTGCTACAGAGTTCAATGGTTGAGATGAGAGAAAAAATCCACGAGTCAAAGCTGATTTGTATAGCAGGGTGGCAAGGAAGTCATTACTGACAAACAAGCATCCCATATTCAGCTTGACATTTCAAACAAAGTATTAAATAATATTCAAATACATGGCCAAAAGTTTTGTGGTTAGATGAAGCAAAATTAGACCTTTCGGGACTAAATGCATAGCATTAGCTGTAATGCAAACCCCAAATAGTTAATCACCCAGTCAACTCCATTCCTACAGTCAAGGAGGTGGCAGCTTTATGTTATGAGGCTGGGAATGTTGTAGAAAGCTTATCAAGACTGAGGAGAAAATAGAGGAAAACTTGCTTCAGTCTACACATGCCTAAAACAAGAAAGAAAATTAATCTTTTAGCAGGAAAATGACCCAGAGCCCAAAGCCAAAGCTACTGTATACTGGACTGACTTAAAAAGAAGAAAATTAATGTCACTGAGTGGCCCATTCAGCGTCCTGACTTGAATCTGAAAATCTGTAGAAATACCTTGATAATTGCTGACCATCAGCAAAAAACAATCTAAATGGGACATCATTGGCAAGAAGTGAATAGTTTTGCAAGGCACAATATCTACATAAAATGTCCAAAATTGATTAAAGAGCAAGCAGTTTCATGCCAAAATATTGTTAAATATCCCCACACACACTATTATTTAAATTGTTTCACTTATTGCTCCAGAGCATTAACTTTATCACATATTATTTGATATTCAGGTGTCACACCTGAAGAAGGCTCCACGGCCGAAACGTTGTGTTCTCTTTCTTCTTTTTTTCAGCATGGAATAAACCTATTACTTGTTCCTATGTATATATGTGATGGGTAGTGCTAATTCTTGCTTCAACCCCGATAATCAATCATATTAAACTTAATTACTACTAATTGGCCAAATGACCAAACAGAGACACTATTTGCATTAACATTAACATTAAATGTAGTAAGTAATTAGCATTCAGATACTATATTATTACATTTGAAATTGAAGATTGCAAGGTCACAAAATATCTTTTATAATTGGAAAATTATCTATACTTTTATCTTGCTCAAGTCATACAACATAGTTAAATGGCATTTGCAGTATCTGTAAGTTTAATTGACATAAATTATATGCAAGGAGAAAGAAACTAAATTGCAGGAAAATGTTAACTCTAATAACAGATTAATTCTCCTGTTCTTGACATTTTTAAATGTAGTATAGCTAATGTAATTTACCATTCTTTATACAGATCTTTTTCATTAGCATTAGACGTGGAAGAGATTATTTGCTTTTATGCACGGTATCAATTTCACTGTCAAGATTTTAGCTTAAAAACCCCTGTGTTACAAGCAATACATCACAAAGACAAAATATTCTGGCTAGCTCTGCCAAAGTCCATCTGACCATCCCTTAACTATTCCCCACAGACAGTTTCCTTAGTCTGGGGATTTACTTATTTAGACAGAGGGAAATAGATAAATAAGACCCCTTCCCTTCAAATATAATCCACAAGATAAGCTTGCTTTATAATGGCTCATATAATCAATGGATATCTGACGTGCAGACAATGCTACAGTAAAACTACTTTCTAACCTACTTAGAAAGGGCCAGGTGTCCCAGTTCTTTCTTGTTTATTCAGTACACTTAGCATGTTGTTTTTTTTCCAAAGCAGTGTTTTATCTAGGATAATGCGGCACTTCTAATTTTAAAAATAGTCAAAGTGTCAGGTATTTCAAAAGATATTCATTAAAACAGTCCATTTACAGCAACATGCCTCTGCATGAGGCCTCTGCAGAAATGCACCATAGTCCACTGACAACATGCACTTTTATTCTTTATACCAACAATGGTTAATCCTGATTTTGGAGTAGTCTGCAGGGTTTTTTTTCCAACACAGTTCTTAACAACCTAAATTAGATCAAAATTGTCTTAAAGGGAATAATTTAACAACAATATCTGCATGTGATCCCACTTCAAAGACCTAGAAACCCAAAGAAAAGCATCCGAAGCTTTCCTAGAGCCACAGTTTTACAACCATCCACTTCAGCAATTGAGACTATTTGAGGAGCTGTCCATTGGAAAAGTGGTGCTGAAACCCATAAATGTTTGTTCATTACAGTAGGTGTTTTTTCAGAATGTCCATAATCAATTTTTACCAGCCAGGGACCAGCACTATTAATATTGCTTCCATATTTCATAGGCCCATAAAATGGTAAGCACTTCATGGATATTTGCTTCTGATGTTCAAGTCTTATTGGATTCTCTGTAGGTTATAAACAAAGCCACTGCATTATTTAACTGGACACTAGACACTAAATCAAATCAGTTCTGCACCTGTAAAAAGAAGCATTGCCAAATAATAACACATAATCTTATTTAATTTTCCTGGTTTGTTTTTGACTGAGTGATTTCAAATCAAACTCCCTTAATTTTAAAGCTAACCTGCAAAAGTGTTATTTTGTTGCCAGTTTTAACAATGAAATATTTAGTATTCACACTCTATAGAGAGTTTTTCTGCTTTAGTGAAACCTAAACCTTAAACTTAAAGACACATTCATAATATAAATAAGGCCCTTAATGAACCACTTCAAAAGAGATGGTGATAAAAACCAAAGCTCTGTGTCTGGACTTCACAATGGCATGTTGAAAACAAAGAAAAATAAATAAATACAGCTAAAAATCCATGTGTACTTAGGCTTTTCACTTTCACTGAAGCAACGGTTTATTGAGATGTGAAAAATGAAATGCAAGTAAGATTTATTGAAAGCCTTGGTGCTGCTACTTGAACTTATTACACTGCTCCAAGTTCTCCATCTGACCTTCTGGTTTGTAAAGCTTTGTGAAGGTACACATTGTCCTCCAGGATTATGAAGCATACATTTCTGAGGATAAGTGATTTTTGTGTGGTTCTCCTGTTTCACATGGGGTTTGCAGGGTGAAACAAAGATTTCCTTGGGGAACTGGAGACCTGAAATGGTTCTTCCATCTTTGTACTTTGTCTTTATCACATAATAAATAGAGATGCTTTCTGCTTGTCAACACTGGTTAAGCTTTAGGTTCTGCTTGTGCTAGACTCAGCTGTGTGTCTGAATCTCTGCCCTCGACTGTCTATAATTTGTGAGCTCTTGAATTGTGTCTACCCATCTATGCCTGTTATGCCTTTTTTGTTTTATTCCTTTTTGTAACCCTTGCAATTAGCAGTCAAGGAGTAGCACATGCAGTAGCATAGCCAAGATCCAATTCCAGTTGTATGCCTGCAATAAATACGTTTTCTGTCTAAATGTTAATTTTAATTATGCAAGTGATATCTAGGTTAAATTGCATGCATATACAAAATACTAAAGAACTGACAGTAAAACACTGTAGTAGCTGTAAGCACCAAAGAGCAGAATTTGCATGCAAATGCAGTTATGTTTGACCACGTCTGTTTCTGCTTATGATGCAAATTCTACTTAATTTGAAAATTGTCTAAATTTACTTTTATTATAACCGTGTTCACTCTAACATGCTACAAATGAGCAAAACCACATAATACAGCTGAACAGCACCTACTCCTTAAAGGTTGATGAAGGTAAGTAGGCAGTGACTGCTAAATTAGATAGCATATAATCAGATAATAGCTAGATTAAGATTCTCTCTGACTGCAGCCTCTTCTTCACTTTGTAGTCTTTTCTATTATACTATAGTAATAATGGCAACAGATAGTTCACTATTCTGATGGTCCTTAGTATATTTGCATGTTAATATTTTTTCATAAAAAGTGTATTATCAATTTTGCAATGGATCTATAGTTTGTCCTGTGGCCTGTTATCCCCCAGTGTATTAAGGCTTTTTCAGTGTGTATTTCTGTAGAAGAACTTAGTACTGTCCAGGAGTAGGTACCTCTGGTCTCACCTGCTTTATTTAGCATATGGAATCAGCATACTGTATGTCATTGTTACCTTGTCCAAGATGCTTCCTGGGATTTGGAATGCTAGGGCAGGTATATAGATCCAAGGCTAACAAGACTACTTACTAGATTAATTATTTATTATACGGCTTCCCAATTTATTGTTAGAAGGATAAATAGTGTTTTGCACCAAAAAAAACTCAAATTGTTCAGTATGTCATATCCTCCCAACATAAGACAGCATTATGTTTCCCATCAGCATGCCAAAACTAACCTCGACAGATAAGCCCTTCCTTGTTGACTGTCTGCTTACACACCCCACAGTGTTTTCCCTTTTTGAAGGTCTTCACTCGGAACGTATGGGAATGGACTGCTTCAAACTCCTCTGGCTGTGTTTGGGAAAGGCAGAGAGACAGAAAAAAAGAACACAAATTAAAATATATACTTTGACTAGGTCATCTCATAATCAAGCCAAATGGATTTGAGTCTATTTTCAGATACACTCACTTCTGAATGCTGCTGTCTTTTATTACCTTAATTAATTGGTTATGGTTCAGCTGAAGACAAAAAAGCTCAACTACACTGACAAGCATAACAAATAAGACTTTGAAATTCTATAACGTATACTATAAAAACCATCTCTTTTATAGGTTCTTAATATGTAGAAATAATACCTTAAATTCTAGAAACATGTTAAAAGGAAGAATATCTCGATGTGCAGATATAAAATGCAAAAATGCCTCTTCTAACTGGTCAATAATATTCTGTACTTTTTGTTAAAGCTATGCAGCACACTCCAGTGCGGGTATAACAACATGAAATTCTCCTGTTAACATTAGTTGTTGTGACTGATCAGATTTAATTCAGATGATTGATAACTATGCAATTACCCATTCATTAAAATTAATAAATCCATCTGTTTAAGAAAGAATATAGAGTTAGAAAGGTGAGAGCTGGTAGTCATTTTTGTACGCTAATCATGTGTTAGGCACAGAGTACACCAGCATTCATCAAGAAGCCTAGGGAATAGTTTCCAAGTAAGGATAGAGAAAGCAAAAGCCAAGTTGTCCTAGAAAATGACTGGACATAACGTATGCAGCCAGCTGTAAATCTTCTCTGCAGGTGTTTTATACAAGATGTTTTAAAACAATTTTATCTAAAACCAATTGTAACTGCCTTATTTTTTTAAAGTAACTTTAGAATTTCAAGAAGTAACTTTTATTGCATCAGGATAGTATGGTTTAACTGTTTTTCCAGACATGTTTTTGCTCAGTCTTAGTAAGAAAAGTGAATTAGCCGATGCCACAATAATATTTTAAATATCATGTTTCAGATCTCTAAAAATGCCTATTATTACCAACTGCTTTTATAAACCATATGCTACAGTATGTAGTGGACATCCTTTGTTGTTCAGGCTGTGATATCATTTCCTCTGAATATTTTTTCAGCTGTTTTACATTTAATGTTTAATTTATTCAGGGCTTTCATCCGCTCCGAAAGCCACAGGGTCTTTGTTGATATTCAATGCCTTTTTAATAGAACATAACTTGGTTTACAAGAAACATGTGTACCACAACACACAAGTAAAAGATGCTGGTTAAATAAAATAACTGACCTGGTTCATTTATAAAACAGAACTTTCAATATAAAACATTGTAAATTGTTGTTTTTCATAAGAACCCTGTTAATGCTAATGTCTTAACATTATCAAGCCTGAATATGGCTGGAATATGGTTGGAAATAGTTTCCTTATGCATTTCGTGTTGATGTTCTATAAAGTAGAAAAGACTTCATTCTCAGGTAAGAGACAGAGTGGTGTGCTAGTGAGAAATCCCAGTGAAGTACTACAATGCTTCAGAGTAAGGTTGTTTTGGTTGGAAAATGAGGATTACAATATGGTTATACACGCAGAATGCTGTATCTTGTTCAGCTGGCATGCAGGAATTGGAATCATGTACCATTGTGTTTTAAAGAAACACAATGTTAATAAATGGAAAAATAACTCCCCTAAGGATTTCTGAATCTTATCAGCTTTCTCGCCACTACCCACTGTATAAAAGCATACAATTAAACAGTTGTGTATGGCTTGTGACCTTGAACGTACTGTACACCAACGGAACAGGGCGAAAGTGAGACAGCCGCCTTTTCATTCCAGGTCTCGGTTATGCACTACAACCTTAATATGATTATCCTAATCTTGTTAGAGTAAAACCATTAATTGTACTATGCAAGCCTCTTTTATGGTAAACCAATCTCCATAATCTTCGTTGGTCTCAGAAGGAGAACCCAGCTGTAGTAAATGTTTTTTACAACAGATTACTTCTGCAATAATATTACTGTAGAGGACATCACAAGATGGACCTGCTTTTTTTCTTTATTACCGTTTGCAATTGAAATGCCACATCAGTGTCAGGAGCCTTGTGTGTGTAATGAATAGCAAATCCGATTTCTCTCCATTAGGTGATACTGCTACAGAGCTTCACAAAGAAGCAATGTGTACTGAAGGTCTGCAGAAAGGAATTGAGCAGAAGCCTAGTTTAGTCACTCTATGTATCCTGACTCCATTTTGAAGTTTAAAAGTGAATTTCAACTAAAAAATCAGCTAGTGGTCACAGTGTGTGTCTTAAGACATTTTCAGTAAAATCCTCCAGAGCTGGCTAGCCTCTTGGTTTACTGTTCAGGAAAGACATTTCCAGTTATTACTGGGGTGACTTCAAAGATAGACAAATGTTTACCAAAGACCATTGTCTTAAAGTATAATGTTAATGAGGCAATTTTTACAATGTTTACCATAGTTGTGCCAAAATAACAAGTGTTTTAAATGCATTTTACGTTGCTGTTTAAGGAAGGGGGGAAGTTTTCCAGAAATTACTATCATTTTCCCTTCTCTGTTTAGATACTGTATCAACGTCATGGGGCACTTTTTAGAAATATGTATGCTTTTTTGCATATGTCAATATGTCTTATGTATTATTTTTTAAAACTATAATCCCTTATATACCTGTTATAATATATTACGTTGTCAGTGGAGCAAAAACAGATTTAAACCCTAAAAGTGATCAGATCGTGACTTGTACATCACACAGCAATCTTTATCATCAGCTTGTATATTGTTGCCATAGTTGTTGTGTGCCTGGGCCACCTAGCATGTTAGTTTACAGAGTTGTCATGGAAATGGTTGATCTTTAGGTTTGTTAGAGTTCACATCCGCTCTACAGTTTAGATTTATTTTCAATGAAAGTAATGAGATGATTTAAGTTGTTCTCTTTTGTCACCGTGCCAATGAGTTACTCAGGCTTCAGCTAAAACCACAGTAAATCTATTCCTCCATTCTGGAAAAGAGAAGTGCAGATGTTCCATCTCACTTCCCTTGATGGCCTATGAAAGCACATACGCACCAGTGTGGAGACAGACAGGCACATCCCAAGATGTATGACCACATTGATGTTTGTTTTTCTATCCCTCCCAAAGACTGAAGGGAGTTCTAAAAAGAAGGCCAGACAGGAAAATGTCTTGATTTCATTAAATACTATAAAAAATGGACGTCTGCAGTAGTAAAAGAATCCTTTAGCCCCAGAATAAAAAAGGAGATATGGTGACAAGAATAACAAGAATGGAAAGGTGAATAAAATTAAACAAAACTCTGCTTTTTATATCTTATAAATTAATACAAATTAAACTACTGATGTGTTATGGTGCCGGTATTTTAAAGTTTTATACATTTGTACGGATTAATGGTTCTTTATGATGCAGATCATAATATGATATATATGATCACCTCATTATACAAAAAGATTCCTGTCTGATTTCATTTATTAGGAAAATGCCTACAAATATTACTGTTTATTTTTCTCATTTGTGTTTTTACTGTATATCATCCTGGGCGAGTGAAATACAGATCAAGAAGTGGTGTGCGGAGGGACAGTGAAAGGGGCAGCAATGAAAATCTCAGTCTTTGTAATCATCCAAGATTCATTCAGTATGTCCCTTTCTCTCTCTTTCTCTCAGGATTGCTGCCAACTATGCAAATATACTAGTCCATGTGCACAGACTGGTACAAAGGCAACACCAAAACATAGATCTCCTTACTCAGTGGATACAGAGTCAAAGAGACAGTAAGCCCATGGGAAAAGGAATCCCTCTATTCAGACTTCCATATGCACACAGACAATGCTGCCTGAGGCCTGGAGAGAATATGAACTCAGCTCTGTTGAATACTGCAGTGACGAAGTATGATTTGGTTCAACCTCTAACTGATACGTAAACCTCTGCCACTAGTATTTTGCTAACCACAAAGGTAAACCTCAGTCTCTGATTGATGAGCACACATATTCCACTTCACTAAATTAACTAAATGCTGGCCTGCTGCCACAGGATGTCTGGGGAATGTCTATCTTTCAGCAATGGCACTACTTGAAAAGCAACCACAATCCACTTGTATTGGAACTGAAATTCCACTGCTTTAGAGATCTGCTTATTATTTGTCTCCACATTGGAATGCTCCTGAGAGGTGCTAATGGCATCACTAATGGCTATATTTCTTCCGTTGACAAAGATCATGCTGTTATTTGGTTCGATATTACCTTCCCAATTCAAGCCCCACGAAAACTGTAGATAAACTAAGAAACGGGACTAAAGGTGCATAAGGGACATACGTTTTTCAGTCAATCTTTTCCTCAGCACATATTTTTTCATGTTTTCTAAAACTTTACATAATTAAGTTGTACGTAGTTACAACTTATTCCGTTGTTATTAAGAACTATCACAGTCTAGGAATATGCATGCTGTAAAAGTGATCTCTGGCTTTGTGGGTTATGTCACTGTACTGTATGCAGACATGTTTTCTTCAAAATCTGTGAAGAGGTGAACACTTTAATCCATCAGGATAGAAAAGAAAGATGCTCCAAGGCCTACATGTAAAGATCCCAGAAACACAGAGTACAGTATGAGGTATTATAGAAAGAAACAGGCTAAAAAATCAAATCCACTGAATCTGCTTTTTTCAGATGAAGCTGATAAAAGTGCCACACAGCACGAGGCTAAGATCCCTCTTAAAGGAAAAGTGGAAGGGATTTCTCGAGTAGAGAAAGTCAGGTCCTTTCTCCCTTGTGTTCAAGAAGCTGGGCATGAAGCCAGCTAGTTCGGGGTGAGAAGAACCCTCTGTGGTTCTGTACAAGGGGGATCTTGGGGGTAACTGGAAGGCATTTCATTCCTCACAAAGGAGTAACTCGTGGGCAGAAAAAGGAGGGGGGGGGGGGGTTCTTGACAGAAGTGAAAGGGACATAAGATGGCCATGCGGCCGACCGCCAGCATGCTGCTTACACGGGCTCAGAGGCCCATGCCAAGCAGGATGCAATCTATTTCCTTGTCAAAGGCTCTCTTCAACAAACAGGGCAACAAAATTGTAAGAGCATGCTTCACAAGTGCCACACTGAGTTAAGTCTTCAGTTACAGTATTAATTAACAAACCAAAAGTTTGTTAGGAGACAAATGGTCAAAGAATAAAATGAGAACAAAGATCGATTTCAACTAATTTGATTCAAATGCTGCTGTAGAGGATCCATTAAATGATTTCCCAGCTAATTTTCATACCTGTACTGTCCTCTTATACAGCATACCCATAATAAACTGTTTCACTGATGATGATTTGAGAGCTCTGACTATCCTTCTTTTGCCATAACACAGAACTATTTTTGTGTCTAAATAAAGGCACCTTAACTTTTATAATATTACAATAGAACAGAGTATTTCAAATATGAAGAGGTGGGGTTGTTCTTGAACATTTAATTGAATTGAATTAATCCCAATTAACTTGGAGGATCCAACTGTATTAGTAGACATTGGATGAATTTGAAACCTGATGGATCTAGGTGTGATAAGTGAGTGAAAAATACTGTTCTGTGTATGATGATAAACAATTGCAATATTATGTAGACGTCAGACTGTACAGGATGAAATAAGACTAACTGCAATATGAGTGTGTGTGTCGACATGCCGTATATTACATCTACTACTATTAATAATAATAAAACCTGGCTTGATGCATTACATATTGTGTAGAGTACACCTGTATCATATATATACAGTAAAAGTCAACTGCAAACCTTTACTAGACTTCTTTCACAGCCAGCAGGTTTCCAGTACTTGATTGAGTGGATGTAGTACAATAAATATAGTAGGATGTTTAGTATACAGGTTATTTATTATAATCAATGGATGTCTCTAATCATAAAACAGAGTAAAGAGTATTGCTTTCATGCACCCATTCCTAGAAAGCCAATATTCCTGATGAATGTCAACTAAGGGGAACAAGACGGTATTAAGAGCCAGCAGTCCACTGCCGGACTATGTTTATGGAGAAATATACTGTACAATTTAGAATAACCAATCAAATCTATCCAGCATGCCTTTGAGCAATAGAAGGAAACTGGATTACCCAGAGAAAATTCATAAGAACAGAAAGAGGTCATATCAACATAGAAGGTACTTCAATCTGTGTAATTCAGCCTAGGACTCAAGAGTTTACTCAAGCAAGGCAGCATCTTCGTATGACCATGGTGCCCAAGACCATTTCTTTACCACCTTACAGTAGTTATTTAGATTAGACACTATGGTAATTCACATACTGTAGGAAAACATGGGCGGCTTTATAATAAAGTGTTTGGTCTTTTTCTCAACTCCTTTAGCACGTACACACATTTGCAAAATAGCTCAAATAAAAAATCAAAATAGGCTATGCTTGAAAGTACGTATGAGACAAGCTACTAGATTCAGACTATTTCTAAAGGATTAAAACACCCTAGTTGTAGGTCTGAAGTTAAATTGCAGTCCATATAGTTAAAAAAAATAGAACAGCCTCATTTAGTACAAGCTTAGTTTTAGCATTATAGCCGTAATTGCAATGTAGTACTTCTAAAAAAATGCAGATTGGGGACTGTTTTCCAGCATTTTGCTTAATAAGGCCACATAAAAAAACTTTTTTTCTTCTCTTTTTTTCTGACTTCAAGAAAGCTCCCCTGAATTGTTCCCCAGAACAAAAACTCGCAGGCAGGAAGTAAGCTTCAACTGCCATAAATAAGATCTCCAACATATACTCCTGTTTCAATCATGTGTTTATAACAAGTAAAATTCTCTTTTTGTTAAAAAAAACCCCAAAAACATGTGATTTGTTACTTTTCAATAAACATAATCTGATTCCCATAGAGTTTGAAAAGGCATATTGGAGAAATGCCGAATCACCCTGCCTGTGTGTTTATACTGAAATCCTGTGAAATCTAGCTCCATTTCAATAGTATTTTCAATTCAAATAACAAATATAATATTTATTATACAAAACAAAACTTATGGAGCTCACAGAACATAGAAATAAACTTCTATTGTCATTTTTTGGATTCCTTGGTGTCTTGCATCTCATATTTTATAATGTTAACAGCTTTTCTGGACATAAAACTTTCTCATTTTTATTGATTTACTGCAGTGGGCACTGCCTTCCTGGGACTGTTCTTGTCAAAAAACACATGTGTTTACGTTGTCAACAGGTAGAAGCCTCATACTGCAGTTCTGGTCAGTCTGTATTCCTTACTTTGCTCATTTGCCATAATTATCATGAAAAAAATATTGCTGCTATGAAACAGCTTTTTCCTTGATTCAGGGATTGGAAATATCAAATGGAGCCTTGACTGAGCTCCAGCTAAAGTTAACCCATAGCTTACAGTATAAAGACATCTTCTCTATTCTACCATAAAACCATTTATCAGTTAATGAAGCTGTTTGCAGATGCAGTCATTATCTCCTAATGGGGTTAATGAGATAGTACCAATCCAAGAATATCAAGAGAATGTGAAGAGAATTCACAAACATGAGCGTAACCATTGCCTCTTTGCACCCGTTTCTGAAGATTTATTAGGTTGACACTGTATGTGCTTTTATATTTGCTATTTTTTAATTAACTGGATAACTCTATTTAGCTTTATAGCTCTATATCTACAGTATATAACATATACAATCTAAATTATCACACATTTTGTCTTGATTAGCTTGTTAGAGCTACTCCGGCAGGGTGCACAAGGTTGATGAGCCTGTCTCCAAAGAATAATCTATGTGACTTTAAGGTCTAACTCTATCATTCCTCTTGTCACTGCTTCAACACCAAGTTGATGGGGAAAAAAAATCTATAATTTTATTCCATGTGCATCTTGAGCTCCAGGTAAAATACTATACGATCTTTACTTTACAGACTTTTTTTTTTTAGCAGTTGTAAAGTACACTAATGAGGATGCATCTTCTGTACTTTGCTATCAGTGGAGACACTCAAATGATACCTTGTGAGGGCTGTATATAAGATAAAATGAAAGGCTTGCTGTGGAGTTTAAATTGACTGCTAAAATGTATCCCTCCAAAGTTAGAACACCAATAGCTGGATTTCTTTATTACGTATTGTGATTTGGCTTCTACTAAAGAAAACTACCTTTTTTTAAATGTTTGTTGCATATTGAAGAAACTCAAAATCTGTTCATGTCACCTTTGGGCCACTGAAGCAAATCTCCAGACATGGCACTCCATATATGGGGTGACATATGTCTAAGATAAAAATTTGCTTGTTAAATGAGGTCTTAGTTGGCCATAAAATGCATCGGCTGTTTCTAATCTTTTTTAAGGGGAAGAAATGACTCTCGCTGTGTTACCTGCCACAGCTTCAGTTTATTGCCCTTCCTTACAGCTGAGAGGCAGGGTCTGGTCCAAGAAGCAAACTTTGCCTGCGCATGGTTTCTCTCACAATGCAGCTTTTCTCCAGTTTACAAAACATCACACAGCAGGAAGGGTAACCTCTGACACTCCCTCCTCCCTTTCGCCTTTACAGACCCCACCTCCCCGCACAATTCCAGCAGGTTCCATTTACGAGATCATGTGAGCCTCAGTGTTGTACGATCAGGCCCCCACATGGAGCCCCTGAAATTGGATCTGTGTCTCTTGGGTTAGTGACACACTGAGGGATTCCTAGTGGGAGACTGGTTGCAAATTGTTGAGGACAGGAAGACGACTGGGGAGCACTGAGCACCACATACTGATTGATTTGTAAGGGAGTCAAATGAATGAATTGTATACAATCAAAAGCAAAAAAGAAGGAAAATCTTTTGAATTATTTTTTGCTTAGCACATTTCTAATGTTGGTATCCTAGAAACAACTTCCACTTGTAAGAGGAATTCTCTTGAATGCATTTGGCAAGTTTGGAAAAGTTGATATAAAACTCTAAAAACTAAAAAAATGCCAGTTCATTCAACACGTATTCAGACTCCATGGGCATGAGACAGTCAAAGCAATAAAATATTCTTTGTTCACAATGGTTCTGACAATAGAGAATACATAGGGGGAGGTATCCTCAATTTTTGCAAATAATTTTAATAAGTTATTACTAATATATCTAATTAAACTATTAATAATTTTATAAACATACCTAAGTGAGAAGCTAAAATCTACAGTATTGAGCGGGGAAGCTCAGTGAATAAAAGTCTGAACTGCTGTATAAAATATGACATAAAATATGATATAAAACTCAAGTGAGATTAATGTCTGTTGAGTCATATGTTCAGGGTATGAAATGCTAAGATACATTTTTTTTTGGGTGGGGGCATGTCTTCTTAATGGTTGCATCTTCTTAACGTGCCAGGATTTGTATGAAAGAATATAATACACAATGTGTTCTTTCCAACAACTCTAAAGTTACTGATTTAGTTTGCTTGCTTATTTTGAACGGGCAGTCTAACTCTAACTCATGTGGACTTTAAGAAGCATAATTTTCAAACTTACACATTACTTAAACAGTTCAGATTTACACATTGTTATAACCATGGTCATGTACACATACTGTATATTAAGGCCTGTATGGCATTAGCCAAAAAAAGCAAAGCGGCTACACTGCTCTTGGAAGAAACTGCAACATGTTTCACATTCAAGTTCTAAAAGGATGCATTGTTGTTGATTAAAGGAGTCAGTGATTAATTATATTGTTATTTTATATAATTATATATATAATTCAAATCATTGTGAATCTCATATATTTACAAACACAAAACACTTCCTCAAAAAATCAAAATATTATCAAAATGAAGAAGGGATTTTTTTAAACTTCAGACATCTGCATTTCTTTACATTGAGTAAGGAACAAAAGTTTACAGTGCAATGATGTTAACATATGAGGCTTTAGTATAAAGTGTTAAGAAAATAGTTTCTAGGTCTGGAGTTAAGACTATAGTCTACTAATGTAATTTTGGTGAAACTGCCAACTCGTTGTCCAGTTTGTATGAATCCAAGACAGAAACCGTAACACAGAGAGACTCTGCAGTCTTATATGTATCAGCACTGGTAATGTGTCTATGTTAGTTTCCAAATGAGTTCTATATTCATGACACTTCCTAGCAAAGCAAGCATTGTCCAATGAAAAATTCTTATTGCAAAATACATACACACTGTTTCTAAGATACAATTACTATAGATAAAGAGCCCATTATAAAAATGAATGAATACAATTTAAAATAAACTAAATATTTGAATAGTTTTGGCCTAATGCATTTTTACTTCTACCGCTTGAGCTAATAAAGCCAGTTCATTCCCTGTAAAGACTTTCTATGGTGCTTAAATTATCAGAGTCTTTTCCAAAGAAAGGAAGCACGGCTTTTAAGATGAAACAATTCCAGATGGGCTCCTCTGTCTCAATGTGACTTGCAGCAAGTATAGTGGGTGAAATCAGGAGGCTGCCAGAATGCAGAGAATTTCATCAAAATTCACAAGTCACATGGACTCATCCACAATCCAAAAGCAGAATGTGAGGTGTTGTAAGAGAACAAGAAGGGTTTGTCTTATTAACTACAGTGGACACACCAGATTACATATACAAGAAAACCTAGTAAAGATAACGTACTGTATGTTTACCATATACTGCACATCACTTTTTATTCAAACTTGTTGTTTCAAGGGAAAATACTTTGATGACATATGTTATACCTCTATCCTTACTGAACAGCAACTATTCTCAACTTTAAATCTATTTAACTCTAGCCCTCACTTTTTCATACATTTACTTTAAGTAGGCAATATACTGTAGATTTATTACTGAAACAGCTTACAAGTCTGGTACGAAGCTGAGAAAACAGGCTGATAAATATTGTTATTTAGATACAGGACTTAAATAATGGAATTAAATATTGCATCTAGTTGCAAAGGCATGGGCAAAAGAAAGGAGGAACAGTCAGGCTAATATTAATTAAGATACCTGAATGCAAGGCACACTTACACCACATAAAACCAAATTATATGGGAAAAATGAATCTCTTATTCATAAACAATGTTATACACAAAGAATAATTGCACACTGCTCACAGGAAATTCATATATACTGTAGATATGTGTACTCAAAATGTTGTGTACATTTAGTACACAAACCTCTAATATGGTATTGTATCTGAATATTTCACATAACACATCATCTAACAAAAATGTAGCTGAATGGCTGTATGAACTGATGTTTACTCTCTGATGTTTGGTATTTATTATACCAAACCTGAACACAGTAAAGGCAAACTTAAAGGATTTATGTAATTATATTGATAAAGTTTGGTTTATTCCACTCTCTTATGGAATAAATTACATTTTAACTTTCCTAGCCTGACTGCTGACCAAAAGTGCAGCAGCTGAAAAGTTGTGGGGAGTGGCACAAACCCCTATGGGATAAGAGGCTTTGCATTTCCTTTTCATCTCCAGTAGGTCAGCGTGGCACGGGCTCAGGGTTCCTGGGATACCTTCACACTCCAACCTCTTAGCAACGGCAGGGGATCTCCTGGATAGGGGATTATCAGCTTCAGCACGGCATGGAAATCCCTCACATAGCAGAAGAGTTCCAGACTAACTGCTTGTCCTTACCCAGACAACATTGCCTGTCTCCAGCCTAACCACTCTTTCCTCCAGTGCTCCAGCACCTAAGCAACTTAAATACACTTGCTTCCACAAAAATCCTACACATTTTACATACTGAAATCCTCATCTTGTCTCTTTCTTCCACATGGAAGCAAAGTCTTCTATTCACTGAAGTACTGTACTTGATCTATCATACACACAGCACAAGTAACTAGTGAGCAGGATAAATTCCTTTTGTAGAATTACCTAGAGAGCATAGAGTTGCCCTAATCCATTGCCTTCCGTGCTGTAATTCAACATAAACTTTAAATACTACAAAATTTCTATATTCTACATACTTATGATATTCTCAGCTTGTTTTAGTTTTTCTATTACTTTTAATTCTGACACCAATCATTGTTAACTGGTAGCAACTCTGTATCTTTTATAAGCTGCTGTTTTCTCCCACAGCATGCCTATCAGCATGCCTTTGGACTGTTAGAGGAAACCAGAGCACCAGAGGAATCTAACATAAACACAGGGGGAACATACAAGCTCCTCACAGATAGCATCCCAGGAACTGAACCCTGAACCCCAGGGTTGCAAGGTTGAAATTCTAACCACTGCACCACTGTGTCACCCTTATTATTATTCCCTCTGGGAAATTAACTTTATGACAGAATCTAACACAACAACAATCACCACCAACAAAGAGGGCAAGACATTGGATAATTGTATCCAATAAAAAGTGATATAATAAAAGACTTATTAAAATAATTATTTTATGTTATGAACAGCAGAGGGGATAAACTATTTCTTAGAACTATTACCCTTATACCCTAGGGGACAGAGGAGCTGCAGTGGATGTGCACTGCAAACAGTGTTTACCATCCTTACTCTGTAAAGTTCAGCATCCCTTAACATTCCCACTATAACCATTTGCATTCACTAAGGTTGGCAGTTTGTTAATGAGAACTGCTGTTTAGCCTGAGTTTGGAATTTGATTCATACTAGCACCACTAAACCCACAGACTTATAGATTTCAACATAATGAAAATAACATAATAACACATTGCTTTCCGTGCTTGGGTTAACTCAAGTCTACAGTCATAGCATTACATGCACTTATTTTACATGGCTTGGAACATCTCTCTCCCAAGACATTTCTTGATCTGATCATTTTCTTATCTCATCTGTTATTAGTCTACTGTATGAACCTCTGACAGGTAAGGAACTGGATTCAATCATGGCTGGTCATGCACTCTCTTCAAAGCCACAGACATCAGAGAATTCCACAATGCCAAAATACTGGGTAGTCTGTCGTGAGAAAACTCTTTTCTATCCAGATTCCTAAGGTATTACATCACCATAACAGGCTCAATTCAACCTTATTACAAATTTCTCTAACTGTTCCCATTTCTATGTGTTCTAAGAATCTTCTTTTGCCTTCTACTCTCTCACCTTCTGTGTTCTCATTTTTAGTCTACTGCGGTTTCAACTCAGCTGTAGACGATGCAGGCTGCTCTGCAATTTCACATTGACAGAAATCAGTGATTCAGTGGCTGCAATATAGCCAAAATTGAAACTATCCTTAGTACACACCTGAATTGAGAACACTAGCACATATTTAAGCAGCAATGCAGAGTTTCTGGCCTCACAATTCATAGATAAGCTTTAAAAAAAATATCCCAAGATCAGAAACAAGGGTCAAGATAAACCTAAATACCTTTTTAAATCAGTTTCCTCCCACGTACCACATTATGTCTTCTTCCTTTCCCACTACTTGCCATGACTTGTGTGTCTTGGAAACAAACTGGTGTTATATGCAATTCTGTCTGTTCTACGAACACATTTTCTACTTCTTTTACTCCTGTAACTATCAGTTTCTATCTGTTGTTTCTCAATTTCCCCTAAAATCAAACTCCTACGCCAGGTTTCTTTGGCTGACCAAACTTGTTCATGTAACAACAACAGCCGAATACATAGTGGCACACACCATTAATTTACTCTTTCAGTCATGTACTGTTCCAAATGATTGCAAATATGCCCTTACCTACACTCAAGAAGTGTGCTGTTGATTGTACTGTTTTAATCCTATTTCTAACTTTAAGCTTTTGTCCCAGTCAGCTGTCTGACATCTTATTGACAGTAAGTCAATCAATAGCAGGCTTCTTGTGTACAGGTAAGGTTCACAATCATCTAGAACAGTACATGATTGAAAGGATAAGTCCACCTACTAGAATTTTTCCAGGCTGGCTTTCAGTTTCATCACAACACCAAATCTGTTCTGGTATACTGACAGAGATTATTAAGAATTTATTTCCAAATGGTGATACTGTCATATCTTCAGTGCTTGTCTTAAAAAGATCCTGTTTGTCTGGTCTGTATTCTGTAAACTGTAGTGTTAATGGTGAAAACAGGACCTCATGAATTTTAACATAAAGTAGGAGGTCCTCCAGGGTTTGGTTCTTGGGCCATTGCTTTTTAATACATTCCATTTTCCTCTTGGCAGTCTAATTTGACAGCATTACCTACTACTGTATCCTTATACTAATAACATGCAGCTTTGCATGAAAATTAACCATGAAACTTCCTCTCAGCTATATGGTTGGTTAGAATACATTGAAGCCTGCCAACTACTTCCAACTAAACACTAATAAGTCAGAGCTCCTCCTAGTGGGAACCCATTTTCAACTTAAAGATTTAAGATCCAGTTCTCCTGAAAACTGCTGCCTGCTGCTTTCCCCTTCACTATAAAATCCTGCAGTTCTTTTTTGGTGCTTCTGTAGAGAAATAATTCTTTACCAAAATTAAACAGGTTTCTTCAAATTCTGGCTTCTTTGTTATTAGGAAATTAAAATCAGTAACTCTTAACAGCTGGTCTTTGCTCTGTTGCTTTCACTCTTGGGAAACATTCCCTTTTCTGTTCAAAATGTTCTTACCCATCCTTCATTTCAGTCTAGAACCTGCCCTTTCGTTCTTTGAGTGTTTACCAAAAATTAATATAAGTGTGCAGCAATGGTGATTGGCTAATAAACTGGTGCTGGGATGTGAGTTTGTACTGATGTTAACTTTACATACCTTAACATATAGAAATTTGCATGCACTGTGTTGTGTCAAATTCTTAATAATGCGTGGTATTATTATTTTAATGTGCTTTTATTAACATTGTATAAATACTATTGGATTCTACCACATTTAAATTGTTTTTAATTTACAGTTCCTCTGTGAAAGATGCTTTCCTTGCATGGTATACTGCACAAAAAAGTTTCATTGGTGGATATGTTAATAAGATTGTAGTAAATGGTAAGGGACAAAACTCTAAACTTTAAACTGTTCAGAAAGGCTTCTGATCATGCATCTGAAACAGGATGTCACACCTGCAGGCAGGACCCTGCCCTTAAGATTATATATCTGTAATTAACAAAGAATTCAAACACCCTCTGGGGCAGCTTTGGAAAGCTTGGTGGGGTAGTCTGCTTTAGTTCACTTGTGTTTGTTCCAACTCCACATTATTTCAGAAGGATAAAGGACTCAAGGAGCTGAGAAGATGGCAGTCCACTTTTCTGCTCTTTCAGAGGACTGACTCTACAGAAAGGAAGAGAGTCATTTACTTTGGGGTTAGCATGTGAGTAGAAAGGGTCAAAGCAAAATTGAAGCAGCCCATATTTTACTTTCATAATGGGAACAATGGAGGGCACCAGTTTAAGAACTAATTAAGGTTTAAGGAACTAAAAGAAAAAAAAGGACCTTTGCTTTATTTCCTCTTTCCCGAGGGGTAGGAATGTGACCCCTCAATCCACCCATTTTTTAGTTTCCTCACGTGGGGCAGTCACCTGCTTTTCATTTCATATAAATGCACCTAAGGCATTCCATTCTTTCTTTAGGTCCTATCCCCTAGTATGCATTTCATTAAAGGGGTATGCAGCTCCCTTGGAAGGAAATGAATCAATTTTCTATTGCAGGCAGTGTAAGAAAAGAAGAGAGCAAATGGGGTTAAGGCAACCTGATCTCTTTTTTATTTTTCTTATAATTTTATGTATAATATATAAAGGAAACCAATAAAGATGCCATGAGGACATTTATTACCAAATGTGGCTTCATGGAAAGACTTGACCTAGAAAATTAGGCTATATGGAAAATAAATACACAAATTGCTTAAAATCCTAATTCAGAGTAATGTGTAATAATACTGATGAAATACAATTCTATTTTATTCAACTACCCACTTATAATAATTATATATCACATAGTACCAGTGGTCACAAGTTTTAAAGCCTCAGATGTACAAAATCTCAAATGTCACCTTTTGAACCAATATACAGTACAAGCCTCAGACTTCAAAGAAGATGCTGAGTAACATTAACTTTTCTCATCTTTCTGGAATTCTTTTTCAGGGTACTAATCTCAAATTAAACAATGATGTGCATCCTCAGTATTTACTGTATAATAGAACCAGTTAGCCAGACTGGAAACCTGTTATTTAAAAACGTTCTCCAATATTCTTTCTTTTTAAGTCATTTTTTGGAAGTAGTGACATGCTTATTAATTGTATTACCTGCCATAGTACATAGGGTATCCTGTAATCCTAAAACAGATAATATCAAACCGATGGGTTATGTGGTAGCATGACACACTTTCAATTTCACAAAGTGTGAAAAATTTGCTGTCTCACACTGAAGCACATGAAAAATTGCAGGGGGTGTTCAAGGTGAAAGAAATTAAGCATGCAGCAAAATGCTAAGTTTCTCTCCATTATAATGCACATATTCATTTAAAGGTGTTTGTAGATTACATCATGTTCTTTTACCTTGCTTGAGACTAAACCTTTTTTTTTGGAGAATAAGCTGGTCCACTGCATTTTCCAAGTATCCTAACCAAATAATTTATTTGTACTTCCAAAATAGTAGCTACTAGAACATGAGCCCATCATCAGTTTTGAGTTTTGAGGCAAAATAAACAGTGAACTTTGGGACTTTTTATTCATAAGGCATTACAATGTTTTAGTGCATCAATTCAATTTAGTGTTGCTGATGACAGTGCTGAAAGTAAACCTTTTTATGGAAAGCTGGGTCTTCCTTTTGACCCTGTGTCGGCATTTGTAGTACAGGTATGTCTATCTTTCTTTCATCTGTGTAACTTTGATCATTTAAGATCCTTGTTCTGGGTATCTTATAATGAAATAATGATAGATGCCTTCATTTTATCAAGACTACTGTCACTCCTTATTTACTGGGTGCACTGTGCAGCATTACATATGTTCAATATATCCAACATTACCTGGATTCCAGTGAAATGTAGAATGGAATCTAAGGTTCTCTATATACTGTAAGGCACTTACACTTGGTCTGGAGGAATCAGGGGTCATACTTCCTGATTCAAATAAAAAAAATATTCAGAATGCATAGTGTTGAAATCATATATTAATTAGCATTCAACACTTAAATAATTAAATTAAGAATAAATATACAAAAGAAAGAAGTAGATTTTATGGGAAACTTCAACTTATGCCACATAGACATAAAACATAGGAATGTCAGCAACAGAAACTGAAAGGGTAGAGATGGTTAATGACTGCTTTAAAAACAAGATATATGGAGGAAAACAGAAGTGGCATAACTAATACATTTGGTTTTGGAATATACTTTGAAACTTTACAGTTCAAGTCTGCATAAAATACAATGTCTGGAAAGCAGACCAGGAAGAAATAAGACAAAGAAAATAGAATGGGACCAATGAATCGATGTTGGGACTGGAGAATCCAAAGCAACATTTTAAAGACATTCTGCTTAAAACACAAAACGAATTTATCCTAAAAGGTAAATTCATGAAAGGACTTGAAAACGGTAATGCAAAATGGTTTAACAAAACAGGAAACACATATTAGGAAAAAGAAAGCATTTTACACAAGCAAAAAGATCCACTCTTTATCTAATGCCTGCCCTATCTAATGCAGGGTCAGTGGGGAGCTAGAGCTTATCACAGCAAGCAACAGGCAAGATATACTGTACCCTGGATAGAATGCCAGTCCATCGTAGGGCACATACAGATACAATCAAGCACACATATACTCCAGTTTCCTAGAAGCCAAGTAACCTACTAGCATGTCTTTGGACTATGGGAGGAAACCAGAGAACTTGAAGTAAACCCATGCAAACATGGGAAGAACATACAATCTCCAAGCAGATAGAACATTAGGACTTGGACGCAGGGTCCCAATGCTGCAAGATAGCAATGCTAACCACTGCACCACTACGATGCCACAACAGGATGCAAATATAGAAGGTTAATATAACAAATTGCAAGCACAGGTTAAAAGGATATTAGTCAAGACAAGAAAAGACAGAAAGGAATATTGTAATTGAATTTAAAATTAATATTAAAATGTTCATTCAGTATTACAATAGGAAACTAACAGTAAAGTAAGAAATAAAATATATCTGGGATAATAATGGGAAAAGTGAAAACAACAAATGAGAAATTATTGATATATTAAATAAACATTTCAATGAGATTTTTTTCCAAGGAAGAAAGCATCAACATGCCTCCATAGTATTCCTCCAGGTCTGGAGGAATACCAATGACAAGTCAATCTCACACAGCAATACCTAATCACCATCATGATAAAGTTAGCTATATATTCCCAACTCAAATGCCTTCCTTCACATTCATCTCAAGGATCCCTCCTCCACCTCATCTCCATCTTGCAGTTACCCCTTGTTCACATCTTTTGAATAGGCTTCAAGCTGCCTAATCCAATGGCCACAAGGCTACTCATTAAACAAGAGGGTAGCCTTATCTTACCAAGTATTCCGGACACAAAGCATTCAATTCTTAGATGCTGTTGTCTGTAGTGAAATAGTATTGCATTAATTGTGTAGAAACTAGAAACCCATACAATAACATACTGTATTTCCAGGGCCTGATGATATTCTTCCAATGGTTCTTAAGAAAAAAGAGATACTATACCCAGTCAATTAATACAACTCTTCCAACAAATGTTCCAAACAGGAATAGTAGTACGCATTGACAGGAATATTGTTAATATAGTGCCCATTCGTAAAAAGGGTGAAACAACTGAGGTAACTGTAGATCAATAACTCTTACTTCTATTGGCTATAAGGAAATAATCATTAGAACTAAACCAAGAATCATCTATATGGAAATAACATCCTTGGGGTAGTCTACATGATTTTATCAAATTACTGTAGGTCTTGCTTATCTAACTTGTCAGATTTCTTTTCTGAAGCAAAAAGTCATGTATACTGGTTCCCTTAAGAAAAATGTATGGTACATTTAGATTTTCAAAAGGTTGTTGATAAAGCTCCTAATTATAGATTAATTCTCGAATTACAGACAGTAGGTTTTCAAGGTAATTTGTGGTCATTAATTGAAAATTGAGAATTGGGTAAATAAACAGAGTGTACTAATCCATCTTCTAACTGCTTCATCCAATTCAGTGTAGCCAGAGCCTATCCTGGCAAGCAACAGGCACAATGCCAGTCCATTGCAGGGCACACACAGACACAGATACACACAAACTTACACGAGAGTCAATATTACATTATAAATTACACCGGAGGCCCTTTAGCCAACTAGTATGTTTTTGGACTGTAAAAGGAAACCAGAGCACTCAGAGGTGTTAGAGATGAGTTTAGGAATCCTATACGGAAGAGGAATCGGTTAAGGTATATCAAAATCGCATTCCAAGATCATAGCCAAGAAACGAAAGCCAAGAGTCAAAGTAACCATAGAAGGTATAAACCAAGTCCAAACAGTAATCCAAGGATAGATGTCGGTAGGGGAAACTCTAACCATAGCCAGGAAAACACCAAAGTCAAAGGGGAATCGCAAACCAGAAGAGTAGCTCACTAGGTAAGACTAATAGTGAGCGAGAAGGTAAAGGTAGCCTGGGCTTAAGTATACTAAACGGTGGAGGTGTGGCGGTGAGTGGGGTGAGTGGAGGTGAGTTTTAATCTGATTGGTTAAGTGCTTCTACGTCTTTGCTTGTTGTGTCCAGAAGCCAGGACCATAACAGGAGGAAACCCAAGTGAACGTGGAGAAAACATACAAACTCTATGCAGATAGCACTCCAGGTCTGGAATTCAACCCAGGACCCCAACACTGTGAGGCAGCAATACCAACTACTGTGTCACCCATTTGTTATAGCCAATGAACATTGTGTCATGAATTAGTTGTTATAAATTGTAGATATTTAATGTACTGTAAGTGGGTAAACAACTTAACATACCTTGGCTCACATTCAGTTCATTTTTTACAAGAAAACTTCAGGTTTCTAAGTAACCTGGGAATACAACTTAAGCAATGAAATGATGTCATATATTGCATGATGTTTCTTGGATAGATGACAAATGAATAACTCTATGGATTATAGATATTTTAACTAAGACTGAAGTGCTGAAAAAATATTTATTTTTAAAATTCTTGTCATTTCTTATCAGGCGCAAATCAGAACACTGCTTAACTGGCAGTTTTTTAGTTTAGGCTGACATTTTGTGGGAAACCTGTCATCACTTTAATCAGGACTGTTGCTACATTTTGATGATATTTTAAACAATACTAATGTGATTTTTACTAAAGACAATTTTGGCTCAGTGCTATATTAATGCAGCACTGAGCCAAAATTGTTGTTAGTAAAAGTATTGGCCTTACAACATTATAAATCGTGATCTTCTTGATGTGCTCCACATTAGTCTATCTAAGCTAAAGCCCCAGGTGCTATTTAACAGATGCAAGAAAAGGGAAAAAACGTCGCCTGAATTTTTATTCTGGAACTATAAGGACCAAAAAGAGTATCAGGATGACAAAGCTACTTTTGAATTAAAGTCTAGCCAAGTTTCATACTGTATTTAATGTGACTAATATATTTGTACAAAACAATTTGCAGGGGTTGTAACTACAGTATCTATTTTTACACGCATAGTTTTGTAGCAATTCAGATATTAGGTGCTCTACTGGTAAGGCACTTTTTGCTCAAAATATTAACAGGATCTACACTTTGTGATTTGTAATGTTCTAGTATATAATGTTCTAGCGGAGATCAAAACTCTGATCATACAGTATCACTATCCCAGTGAAAGGGTTAAATATTACAAAGAATACACAGTATGATAAGTTTTAGAATTTACTGCAATAATACTGAGTGAGTAGTATTATCCCAAGATTATAAGACTAAAATTGATTTAAGATTAAATGTAATCTTCAGATTTTAATCAATTCATACATTTAATACATTACAAATACACCAATGCTATCTAAATGTAATCTTTTGTTGGGGTGCTATTTGATTCACCAGTTGTTGGTTCAATTAATTAAAGAGAATGTTTTAAGAAGACCTTCCAATTAAAAACTTACACAGAGCTGTGTCCTGTTCTAACATTCCTGCAGTATTTTCACAGACTCAGATTATCACCAAACCTGGACTATGTAAAGTTAATTTAGATGAGAGTCCAGGACTAGTCATAACTGGGATATGTGAAAATGATTCTGTGTGTTCTCTTTGAAATTAGGTACATGTTAAGCAGGTTACATGAACCTGATTAGCACTTTAAATTAATATATAATTGTAGACTTTTCTAAATGAATTGAAGGTCATCAGACTCTACAAATTATTTCTATGTCAAAGAAATCCAGATTTTAGACACATATTAGTTTTCTTTCATACTTTTCTTATTTTAGAATCAGCATGTACTGTAAGTGTCCCAGGCGAAAAAGCACATCTTTACATTATTGATTACCTTGACTTAGTCAACAAACACATTTACTGTGAGTCTGAAGTCAGACATGGGCCACCTGGTGATAGTGTTATCATGGTGCAAAATCACCAGCTGTCAACAGATACTAAAGACTAATTTAACATGTCAGTTAAAGGAAAACATAATCAATAAAGGAAAAGAAAATAAATACAGATAACTTGGAGGAGTGGACTAAAGGAAAATGGTATTGTAGCACCTTCATCTACTGTGGACAAAAATTCACTACATTAATAACATTATTAATCAGTTAATCACTGTTCTGCAAGGAGCAATGTTCAAACAGTGCTCTAGGATGCACTGTTAATAAAGCAACCAACAGATTTCATTCCAGTGCAGCAAATCAAAAAAGAAATCAAGCTGAACTGTCCAGAAAATGCCAGAGCAACAACAACAACAACAAAATAACATGGTTTGGTAAAGCCAAAATAAATGCACTACGAACAGGAAAACTGATGCACATGCCACACAGCATAGTTAAAAAAAGGAGGAGGAGGTCTTCTGGAGCTGAAAGAGCCTTCTTTAATTAGTTAGGGTGCCTGCCCTCTCCCGCCTTTGAAACCTTAATTACTAACAGGTTTGTCTTTGAAATTGACCCATCTGTTGCTGATACATACCTCTCTCCTTTTCAAGCCCAGGGCCATCTTTAACAGTCTTCCTATACTAATAAACCAAACTTCTGTGGTCGCTCATTGAGAAATCGCCTACTGTTTTTATGAGCCTTGGACACAAAGCTTAATCAACTTGTACTAAGTAGAGGCAAACCACAGCCCTAAGAATATACTTTGAAGATACTGCATGGTTTGCCTGTTGGCTGAAATACCCTTCAGGAAAGCAGGAGCAGAAGAAAATATTCAGTTAATCCAACTTGATCCCTGAATAAAATCCCCTAATTTGGAATTTTATTTTTAGTCTGGCCATTCAGATGACAAGAGTAGTATCTAAGTACTGCAATAAACTGCCTTTCATTATAAATATTCTTATAAAAAGGAAATAAGTGAGACTGCGTTGAAATTACAAAATTAGAAAACCACATTTATTATTACCCTCGATTTCACAATTTATTTCAGATTTCTTCAAAAATATTAAATTAAGTTTAAATCTTAGAGAAGTAAAAGCAAATTATACTTTCCATGTACTTAGTTGCTTCAATGTTGAAAAGTAAAATATAAAAGGAAAAAGAAAGTAGATTTAAATGAAAATTACTTCCGCAAGAGCAGTTTTGACAGACTTGGAATGAATGAGGAATTAAATTTGGAACTACAGTATTTTTATAAACTGATTTTGCATGTAATATGTACATTTTCTGATATTTGATATTGGGAATTGTGTGCATCACCTAATTGATTTTTTTTCTTTAGAAGTACGTAGAACAAAACTATGGGATGGATGGGAAATATTCAGGTGTAGATGTAACTGAAAAACTGAATTATGTGAAAAGCTTGGTTCAGTTCCTCTTTCGACTGTGTGACTATACAGTAATGAGGGAAATTCTTGGCTAAATTGTGTTTGTTTTAATTAGTAAACTGTATTAGTCATTCTATTTTAAAAAAACAATATCTTTACTGGTTTTTCCATATTAAATATGAAATAAGAAAATATGAACTATGTACAAAGAACAAAAAAGAAAACAACAATAAAAAGAAAGAATATAGTCATTCTATTTTTAAAGGAAATATTGCACAAATAAAGAAAATAATGAAAGCAACCAAATCATTTTTGTTCTAATGATAATTATTTAGTTTATGAACGTGAGCTTTGAGTCTACAGTATTCAGTTTAGAAAGCATGGTCTAAGGAGTTTGTGAGTGAGCATAATGGTAGTTGGTATGATGAAATTATATGTATTAACAGTTTCTCGATTATTTTTATATCAGGATAAGATAAAGAAAAACAAAAAAAATCAGAAACTAGAAGTTCGTAAGAAGTAAAAAAACAGACTTCAATTACAGAAATGAGCAGCTACTTTGCGTGACATGAAATATTCCATCTGTTTTTGTAGTATGTAGGTTAATCATAACTGATCATCACACACTAATCTAATACTTGTGCATAACACAATGATATTTTAGAAAATAGTATTAGTCCTTGCAGTGAAGTGTGTAGCCTATTCACATGTTTTAGTGCAGCAAAAATGACTTATTAATAAATAATTACAGATCTAAATTCAAAGTTGATACTGTAAATGACAGGAACTGAACATTAAATAACATTTTAACCATGTTATAAGTACAAGATTTCCTCTTTTAAGGTTTTTCAATTACACAAACTGAAACACAGACTCTGTGTAGGATTTTAGTCTTATGTACCGCTTTGAAGGGAATGTAATAAGACCTATTTCTTAGAAAATAAATTGTTGACTAAGTTCCAAGAAACCCAAATCCAAGCCACATGCAAAACAAACAACACTGAAAACTTCAGCCAAAACATTAACTGACTAAAAAAATAAGTGTAGAGAAAGGGGTTTAATTCTTCAAGTTGTTGTTTTTTTTCCTTTCTCATGGGAAACAGAAATATCCCAGAGAGAAAAGAGCAGGCTACAACAAGAGAAATTCCAGTTTGGAGTTTCACTGACCAAAAAGACCCTGAATGCCAATCAGACTAGTGAAGCGTTCACGAGAGTTGTAGTGTGTGTCACAGCAGCCTAAATGACTAGAAGCTCCACTGAAGCCATAAATCACCTGGGCAGGGTTAAATGCCTTTTTATTTACTTAAACACTGGCAGAAGCAATGCACTGTGGTGCTATATGTGGTGGCACAAATCATGATGGTCACTGTGTTCCTGACTATGGTATAATACTATATTTTTTTCTTTTCTGTTCTATACACAAGATCTCATCTTGTCTTTAAGGCATACATATCAGTGTTCAAAATTTGCCTACCTACTCTTATACCTTACAAGATGCTGGGGACATACTTTAGGTCATCTAGTTTTCGATTGTGAGAAACTGACTATAATCAAAGTCTTTTCCTTGTTTATTTTATAGTAGGTACAGTACAGTATTATTATATTTCGGGAAAGAGAAATCTAACTCTGATGTTTCCCTGCTCAAAACTCTTGCTTTTAATTTTTGCTTATCTCAATACCTAACTATCCTCTTTCTCTAACCATTCCACTATAATTGATGACAACCAGCTCTACTTTCTTTTAGAGAGGGTGCGTGCACTTCCTTTTATAGAAGGCACTAAAGAAAATGTCAAATTTAGTATATTCAATGTAATGATGAAATTTAGTAGGTATGCAGAAGTAATCTCATGTTAAATCAATTATGACTGTGCACATTTGACTACATAAAGCTGATCCAGATGTTGTGATTAAGGACATTTTGCCAGAATTCAAAGAGGCCCCATAGTAAATTTTGCTTTCCTCCTCAACAGCATCTCACTCACAAAAGCTCACACACCTTTCTGTCCATTAATGTTTCACTAAGGAAAAAAATGTTTTTATTCTTCTCATTATTATTCACTCAGATTCCTTTTTAACATTGATGTTAAGAAGTAGGCTGAGAAGTTTTATTCCAAAGAAACTGCTTCAACATTTCTTTATTACAGATGGTATAAGAGCTATTATAACAGACGGATTTGAACTGAACTGCCTTTTCAGTATACTTTAATCACTCAAGCAGCACCAAAAACACATGGTGAAGATGGGCTATCTCTGGTTTAGAGAGACCCAGAACTGTATAACGATGGTGATTTCTCATGCCAAGACTGAGCGGGGGTGAAAACATATTTGCAACAGCCCACTTAGAACCTACATCCTTGCCAAACACAGAACAGGCACTCAATGAAATGCAAGAAAGCTTTCATTTAGTGGATAGATTCCATTTACTAGATAACACCATCAGAAGTTCTGAAATTCTACAAAAAATGGATAGTGCCACACTACAGATCTTGCTCTTCAATGGTGTACTAAATATTGGAAACTGCTTGGAGCAACCTGTGAGCACAGCCCATGTACCGAGGAGACAGAAAACATTAAAATCTAAAAAAATGTGATATTAGTAAAGTGAAGATAATTCTTATCTGACAGATTTGATTCTACGAGTGGTTCATTAAGAACATTATTTGTTAACTTAATTTGTTTTGTTTATATATTAATAGTAATGTGTAGTACTGTAGTTACCATCGTGGGCTGACCAAACTTTAATTGTTTAAGGTTAATTGGTACATCAATAGGTGCATTATCTTTCCAAATGTTAGCACATTGATCACCTTTGTCTGCTCCTTCCTGGTCTGTTTAAAACTTTGCAAGGGTTAAAAAAAACTTATTGTTTAAAAATACTTCAACCTTCAGTATACACTAAAGATTTGTATCTCTGCACCCTTACCCTGCTATCATGCTCCTGACAACCATACAGGAGCCCCTAAGGTACCTATCTCTTTGAGTTTCACAGGTCTCATTATAGCCCCGTAACTACTTAATGAAATGGAATATGTGAAAGCAAACAAATTATTCTTGGTACTGTAAAAACAAACAGCGTTTTCTTTAAATGAAGGCAAATCTTAACTTTTTTGGAATATACTTCATCTAGTACAGTATGCTCATTTTTACTAGGGACATCCACAAAGAATCCACCCAAACTGTTGGATAACTGAAAGCAACTCTTTGCACATGTTTGTGGAGAGAAGTTTTATAGCTTATTACACTGAACTGCAGATATTATATCAGACTGTGTATTCAATTCTGTCTTCCCTCAAAATAATATTAAATTCACAGATTTAATCTCATCTTTTGAAAATGTATTTTTGTACTTATTTAATGTATTCTGTATATACTGTATGTCCTTCTTATGCACCTCTATGAAATATCTCATCAACCATATACTGCAGATAATATATTTGAATAGATATGTTTATGTTAAGTATAATAAACTAAAACTCTTTAATATTTAATTCAATATATTTTGACCCAGTTACAAATAATTTTAATGTTTATCTGAAGTATATTGCTTTTTATATTTTCATAATCAGTTTCACAGCCATATATACAGTATAGTAGCCTTCAGGTGTTTAAAAAACTTGTCCCACAGAAACAGTCCTTCTGCTAGAGGGCAGTCACCCCTCAACAAAATGAGATTGTTATACTTTGTCTCTCAATTCAGTCAGTCAATCAGTCACTTGGCACTAAGCTGGGGCTTTGGGATCTTTTTACATCTGATCCCACAGAGCCCAGAATCAAGCTGAATGCTAATTAACTCAACAAGAGGTCACAAAATAACTGTGTGTCCTGATAGTCTGAGATTATGCGAAACAAGCAGGACTGATGGATTGCATCGACCTGTGGGGACTGAAATAAATATGCATCTGGCAAACCAAGGCCACTTATAATTGAGCAGAACCAATAGATTAAATTATACAACACAGAACAGAAATAGCTTTGTGCAAGGCAGTCTGCAAAGCAGAGAAGCTGAAGTCACTCCCAGACATCATTACGACTGACAATAGGGGGGAAAAAACTTTTTGAGAAGAGTCAGGTACTATATCATGTCTGTATTCTCAGATATACAGTAATGCACTCTAATAATAAATATATCTGGTGTGTTAATTCAAGGCTGGTAAACAAAAGCATCTGAACTGAGGGTCGCTCTTCTGCACCCCCTCACCCAAATACACATTGACAAACACATGCACACTACCTTTTCACTGACATACATCCTGTAGAGGACAAACACCTCACTTACCCAGAACATGCAAGACAGACAGACCCAAGTTCTCGCCTGGCCAATAAGGCCAGTGGGCAAGCTGAGAGATACAGAAGGCATCCTCAAATCAGTCCCTTAATTCCTTCTCTGAAACCAGGACTGTATTCCCTCTAATTCCACACAGGACTCTCTGGCAGTGCAGATCCATGACACGTTGTAAGGAGCTTAAGGAATCGCTCCAGCTATCCTCCCTCTCTCTGCTCTCCCTCTCTCTCCCTCTAGCTCGCTTTTACTCCGTCTCTCTCCCTCCTCCAAGAGACTCACAAATGCTTTTGGGGTCAGGCTACCCGACTCCTCAGGAGAGAGGGGGGAGGTGTCTGGAAGGGGCTTTATTTATCCAAAAAATCCCCAACTCCCCCCTCCCCATTTTCTCTTAGTTAGCCCCTCCTCTCTCTTTCATTCTTATTTTCATTCACTTCATGCATCCTTTTCTCTCCATCCCTGCGCACCTATCTTATCCCTCACCCTATAGACTCTATCCATTTTTAGTCTGGCCCTTTCCTGATATTAATTTAATCTTTAATTAATTCAGTCACTCCATCTTCTCTGCAATTTTTTTCCTTCCCTCCATATCTCTAAATAAGAAATAACATAAAATGCTTAGGAAAATACATATTCTTTGCTATCACACTCTAATGCTGCTCTTTCACAGCATTAGAAAGCTCGGTACTTGACACACAATTCTAGTACACTTTGGTGCACCCCATAGGCAATTCACTACGTAGACACATATTACAAGTCAGTCAGCAATGCTTCAGTATAGAGACAAAAAACAAGTGCATAAGTAAAACTCAAATTACTAAGTGGTTTCCTTCTCTTTCATACTATCAAATCCAAATTGCCTCTCTGAAAGCTGTCACATCTCTTTATCCCAGTCTTTCCTCTCTTGCACACATATATACACTGGGTAATATCACTAATCCCCTGGTATTTCCTTCTCTCGGTGAGTTCTGGGGATTTTCACTTTCCTCTCTCCTTGCTTTTCTGACTGACCCTCCCCTTTTCTGCTCTCCACAGGAGTGAAAAGGATTTCAAAAAGATGAAATGGTTCAACAGAGGGCAACCTCACTGCCAGTGGGTTGCTTAGAATACGTTTTTCATTCCTCAGTTAAAGAGAGACACACAGAACTTTTATCGGTCCAGGTAAAGAACGTTTACTTCATATTCTCTAAATTTTCCTGCTTAGTTACTACACTTACTAATATAAACTAAGTATGAGTCTTTCTTCTGTTTAAATTGTTATTTTGGCATAATCACCTATATAAAAAAGACTTCTGGAAAACCCACTTACAGTTGAATGCAACAAACTGTAAAGATATATAAAGACTGTATAATTTCTTTATAAAGAAATAATATAGCACCAAGGTCTCAGGATCATACATGAGATATTATAGACCTCGGCCTTTATACAGCACTGCTTAAAGATTTTCCAGTGTCACAATTTCTAATTTAGTTCCAGGTATTTTATTTAGAAATGGCATTACAAAAATAAATAGAAAATATACTAAAGACAAAAGAAATGCAATAAGTAGGATATTGAAAGAAATGCAATTTACAAAAGCTAAAAGCTATATGACAATCAAATCCACTGTTTGTACTTTCCACCATTATGTCTGTCATATTGCTATAATAACAGCCATTTTAATCAATAATAAATACATTCCAAATACATGTGCATTTTTCTCTTCTTCTCGCAATAGGTTTTTTGATTGAGGGTGATTTTCTTTTTTCACTGAATGCAAATTTCAATATCAAGGTTATATTGCAAAGAAAACAGGAAAACACAAGTATATCCATCCATCCATTTTCTAACTACTTTATCCCATACAGGGTCACAGGGAAGCCAAAGCTTATCCCAGCAAGCAATGGGTGCCAGGTAAGATATACCCTGGATAGGACTCCAGTCCACTAGGGCACACACAGACACAGACACGCACACACTCACATCAGGGCCAATTTTCCCAGAAGTCAATTAACCAATCAGTATGGCTTTGGACTGTTAGAGGACACTGGAGCACCTGAAGGAAACCCACATGAACCCAGGGAGAATTACATGCACATTAGTTATTCAGATACAGATATATTATTAATCCAGATACAGTAAAGCAACACAAAAAGCTAGAGTAGTTCACGACAGAAATTCCAACAGTTCTGGATGTAACACAAATCCTTAGAGGTATCAATTGTTTATGAACATATGTGCATTCTTGATACTGTGGGAATAAAGCAAAGACGTCTCAAAATCATGATTATGCTGACCTTAAACTACTAACCTCCACACTTTAATAATAGACTATGCGTTTGCAATTATGGGATAGAGTTGTGGCAAACTATTCCTTGTGATTGGCTCAGCAACAATCTTATAAACATTGTGCAAAACTGCCTAATGCAAACCAAGAATTCCTGTACAAATAGAGACAAGAAGTTAGGCTTTAAACTCTGTGGTTTATCCCACCTCATAGACCAGGAGGGGAGCAGTGATAGAAATAAATACATAGTGGGAGCCACAGACATTGCATCACTTTACATTTTATGGTTATTGTTAAATATTTAGCATTTTCTTGTGGCTGTATTTTTAAACAGCTGTACACTTTGTTCAGTTGTAGGAAAAACTGTAAAATAAATGTATATTTAAATATACACATTGTACAACATTCAGACCATAGTAAAGTCATGTAAAAATGTCATTCTTGATGCAAGAATATTTTTTTTTCTTTATGAAACAACTAGTATTCAGATGACCACAAAGGATTTCAAACTCACAAATACATAAGGTTCTGTATGAGCTTCACAAAAGTTCTACACTTAAATCTGTTTTGGGGTTTTTTTCTAAGCCTAGAAAAATCTCTACAGCAGCTCCTAGTGGTAACTTCTATATTTTGCATGCATGATGCATGTTTTTTAAATAAATGAAGTAATAGACACCCAGAGTTTCAATAAAATTGATCAATATACTTTGGGTTTGAAAGTTCAAAAGTGAAAATCATGTTCACAATACAAAAAAAGAAGCTAAAATTAAAACTAAAATTTAAAAATGATTCCAATAGATTGAACATGAGGTCCACCGTAACAGATGGAAGAATGCAGAATGTTCAATCAAGTAAAAATATATAAACCAACCACCCTTAGAAACAGTTATTAAATGTGCTTAAGTTTATTATATTTAAAGGAAAACAAAAAAAGTCAGCACTATAAACCTTGTGGCCTCTATTCAGTTTAAATCAAACAAATTTAACCAGTAAAAACACTAGCATTTCTGTATTCTGTTCATGTACATTTCTTTCTCTCAAAAATGAAGACATCGATAGTGGAAAAAAACAGATTTATTACTCAAGAGGTACAACTTTAAAATAATGGAATTATTTTAGAAAGAAAAATGACTCTAGATGTTTTATATGCAAAAAAACATACATATAAGTTGTAGAAAATAAAACGGCAAGTCTTTTCATTAGGATAACAAAGAAGATCAAGTTATAGTGTAATATTAAAAATAGATCATTTAAATCTCTGAACATAACAGGATATAAGACATGGATATTCTTCCTTTAAGAACAGGTACTTTGTGTATGAATTTTAATGTGGGTTTTCTCTAGGTGGTCTAGTGTCTTACCACCTCCCAGAAACATGCTGGAAAGGTTAACTAGTGTCTACAAATAGTTCTTATATGTGCCCTGTGATGGACTGCACCCTGTCTCTTCTTCTGCCCTGTGTTTTCAGAATTAGCTCCAGGTTGACACATCCTTGTGTGTCAACAGGAATTAGCAGATCTCGGGTAATGAATGGAAATAATTATTACATCCATGTTAATTCCAGAAATGTGTCACTTAGAACAATAAATACAATGATAATAAATAAAGAAAGAATCTGTGGAATTCTGACCACACATTATATCTGGGGGGAGAACTCTTGGTTTGTAGAATAAGTAGGCTGTCCCTTTCTGGGCTGGAGTCCTGTTGGGAAGCCACTTCAGGTTGGCGTTAAACTATTGTTGCCTGGCAACTGGCCCTAGAGGAGCCCCAAGCCCCTATTGCTTTTACTTGGGAAGCCTGAAAAGGATGCACTCATCTCTGACCTCACATGAGATATAGACTTTCTCTTTTCCTTCCTTTGAGGTAAAAAAAGCTAGGACACACAATATGCAGAGGAAGTTGAGAAGGCAAAGACGGAGATAATCTCTCCTTCTAGCTAATACTTCTTCTGCACCTCTTCATCAAGATGTATATTAACAAAAGTACCAGTGCAAAAAACATTTTAAAGGTCTTGTGCACCACTGTAAAATTCAAAGACACATTTTATAGCAATGGTTAAAATATATTCTATTTACAGAATGAGAAATAATCAATTTATAGATGTGAAATTTAAAGAAAGCTAACAGCCAAATGGAGGTGCAAAGAAATTTGTTTTAAATTAGTCAATATTAACTTAAATACTTTAAAAATGCAGACTCAGAATTAGAATTCTATAAAGTGAGATTTTTATATAAGTTTAAGCAGTCTTATCATTTCTTCATTTAATAAAGCTTAAAAGTTACAGACTGTAAAGACACAGTGCACATAAATTAGCTATGCATACAACAGAAATCAATATTTGCTGGTTTCTCCATCATTAGCTAGAATACAAACATCCAAACAAGTTCACTTTGTCTTCAGAGGTATTGTACATGAATCACAGAAATGTTAATTTATTCATGTGCAACAAACAGTACAACATATCTTCCCAATTCATGCTGCAGGTGCTCAGCTACTTAGTTATTAGTTATTAGACCAGTGATGGTGTCTGCTGATATGGACGACCATGAGCAATGCGGAGAGGGAAGTGGGTGAAGAAGCCTAGTAGTTCTTGTTCTTTAACCCTGTTAGAAGTGTGACAAACTGCTATATACAGTAGCACTCAATATCTGACCTCAAAGTGGGTCACCAGAAGTGCCACTGAATTAATTATGCTGTACATTGAATGCCTGGGTAGCCAGCGAGTCGGTAATTGTGTTCCCAATATAGCACCTCAGGTCTGGCTGAGAGGGGCACACGTTGTTTTTCTGGCGGGATTTCAGACGGTTCAGGATTGGACTCAAGAGCAGTCGATACCACTTGCAACAGGGCAGTATTCAGGCAACATATATGTTGGGTTTTAGATCCTGTTCATTGGACGAAGAGAACCATGACAGGCCATCTGCCTTTCCATTCTTTGAGCATAAACAGTAAGAGACGACAAAGTCAAATCAGAAGAAGAAAACAAACCATTAAGGCTCCCGAGGGTTAAACCTTTTGGACTTCTCTATGTAGGCCTCTATGTACCTCTCTATGAAGAGGTACAGTAAGTGGCCACTCTGGTAAGTGCTGCCATTCCTCCAGGACCAGTCTGACTCCCACAGCCAGCTGCCAGTGGCTCCTGGTTGCCCAAAGCATAGTTCTAGTTTTGCTGCTGACAGTTTCCAGGAAAAACAACTGCACAGATGGAGCCTTGGCAGGGATCGGGTCCTCTGAGACAATATGGCTTTTACTCCCACATTTGAAATGTCCACCTTAGCTTCAAAGGGTTACAATGGTTCCGGGTGTCTTGAGTAGAGCTGATTTGCTTTAGTTGCTCAAAAGCTTTTTACACTTTGGGCGTCCACCAGCCCTGTTTGGGACCCTCTGTAGTAAGGGCAGTAATGGGCACCAGCGCTGTGAAAAAGTCGCAGATGAAGCAATGGTAATAGTTGGCAAGCTTCACGTAGCTCTGCACTTGTTTCAGAGATGAGGGAACAGGCCAGTTCTTCACTGCTGCTACCTTACCAAGATCCATATGGAGAGTTTGCTTATCACCACTGACAGCAGAAGATCCTATAGCCAAGAAAGGTCACCTCTTATTCAAACTCACATTTCTCTAACTTGGCAGTTAGAGTAGATCAACATGTTGTCAATATACTTTAACACAGTGTTCTGTGAAATCCCTGAGACGTCATTCATGAGTTTTTGGAAGACATCTGGCTCATTACAGAGTGAAAAGGGCATGATGGGAAAACTGTAATGCCCAGAGCTGGTGTTGAACTCCAACTTCCATTTGTTTCCTCTCCGAATTCACACTAGGTTGTAGGCCCCCTTAGTTCAATCCTGGAAAATATCTTGGTTTGACTAGTATGTTCCAGAATGAAGGAAATCAATGGGAGGGGACAGTGATTCTTCACCACAATATTATTGAGAACTTGGTAGTCAATGCAGGTGTATAGGGACATGTTCTTCTTCTGTACAAAGAAAAACCCAGCACCAGCAGTTGACTTGGAGGAGTGAATGAAGCCTTTCTGGAGCTTCTTGGAAATGTACTCCTTCATCACCTTGGATTTCAGAGGCAACAGTGTAAACAGGTATTCCCTCAGTGGAGAACTTCCTGGTACAAGCACAATGGAACAGTTGTATGGCCAATGTGGTGGTAGGGTTTTGGACTTCTCCTTTCTGAAAATATCAGTGAATCCCAATACTTGATGTGCAACTCAGACAATGTGAAAGTCAGAAACCGAAAGAAGTTATGGGGCAGAAAGGCATCAGTCCTAAGGCCCTCGGGCCCTCGGGCTACTAGTTCAAGGTGAGCCAAGTCTAGCTGAGGGTTGTTTAGTTCCAACAGGAGAATCTCAGCACCAGAGAACATTAAGGAGAAGGAGTACAAAGGAAAAACACAATTACCTTATGAACGCTTTCCACTGTAAGGCTCAAAGGGCAAGTCTGTTTCTTGATCAAGCCTAGGCCGATGGTCTTTCTTTCCAAGGCCCGAACCATGTGGGTGAGCTCAGGCATGAAACCAAAGGAATTTCCAGTTGCATCACTAACTCAGAGCCAAAACAACTCCCAGCCTCTCTTGAGTCCACAAAGACTTTCACCTCAGCGGTATGTGAGTTCCGCGACAGCTGGCCATTAAATTAAGTCTGGGCTGGCCTAGAGGAGAGGTGGTGACTCAGCTCAGTAAACACTCCTCATGGCTTACCAAGCCAAGGTGTTTTCCTGATAGTTCAGGGCAATTGTCATTGAAATTGAAGTTGAAAATGAAACTGAAACTTGAAATTTGTTATGGGTGTGGTGCTCTTTTTCCCACAATGTAACATCACTTTATTAACATCACTTTATTAGCCCTGTACAATTTCTTGCATTAGGAATTCGTCTTTACGCATACCCCAGCTTGCTCTCCATGAGACACAGACACACAGACAGGGAGAGAAGCTTGGGGTCAGAGCGCAGGGTCAGCCATTTATATGGCGCCCCTGGAGCAGTTGGGGTTAAGGGCCTTGCTCAGAGTCCCAACAGAGTAGGATTCCTCTGCCGGCTGCGGGATTTGAACCGGCAACCTTAATTTTTTTATCAGCGGGGAAGGAAGAGGATTGCATAGCAAAAAAATATGCAGCATTGAATGCTGCATATATGCATGCTGCAGAGTGCTGAGCTGAGAAAGCAGCAGACGACACCTTATCTGAATCCATGCTTATTACCTTTTATAACTCAGTAGTTTTCATTTAAATATTTATTAGCATCATGTATCACTAGCATCTCATCTTCTGATATACTACAACCATGTAGAAATGAATGGGATGACATTTTAACCTGCCATTTTCGGAATGCTGAAAAAACCTCCCTCTGTGGACTCTTAAGTAAAGACATCTTTTAAATCTGCATCTTCTATAATACATTCTAATGTTTTACGTCTTCCTTTACTGATATTTTGCTATTGTACTACAGTAAAACCTCTGTTTGACAGACTTCAGATTTAAAGGACAAAAAGGGGAATTTTGTCTGTAAAATCATTAATATACAGCATATACGGTAAATATCTTATATAAAAGTGTGTTTTGGGGCTGAATAACGTCATTCTTGATATAATGGACATTCAGTAATAGTGGACACCCCTTCCCTACTATTAGTCCATTAAACCACAAATTTATTGTATTGCAAGAGCCCCCTGGTAATAGCCATATCATCATATTTAGATTTACATTTGTCTTATAGCTTCTCTGATATGTGTTCTTACAGTAGTTTGTGTTTGCAGCTCAGTAGACACTCCATTCTTTACATCATCCTGGTCCCTTTTGTGTCCACTTAAATGTATTTGATTTCTCGTTATGTTGAGGATGGGAACATCATTTACTGTACAGTGAGGAAGCTTAAGAATGATTTTTTTCCAAAGCCTTTAGTACTATATTCATAGTCATACCTAGTCTTATGTTTAGGTCTGTCTTACTAAAATCATAAAAAAATCCTCTACCTTCTAACCATATAATATACCTCTTCTACATTATCAGACTGTGGTCACTATTTCCTTGCCTTTCATGTTCTAAATCGTACTGTACATTTGTTATGCTATAGAGGTTACTTGAAAAGATCAAATCAATGCAAGCACTTTCTCTTGACAGTACTCTGACAAGCTGAGTAAGAAAGCAGTCATCCATCATATCAAGCATTTCAATTTCTGCATTTGCACTTCTAATTGACCTTTCCCATTACATTGAAAGATTAAAGGATTTTGTTGGCTTTTCTGCAACCATGGTGGAGTGAAAACCTAATTATCTGGTCCACATAATGTTTTACAGTGAAACTACAGTTGACTACAATAAATTGACTCAAAAGGATGGCATAATGGGACAATTATACTACATCTACCACAGTAATGCTGTTGTATGTTTTTTCTTAGATATATGTACCCTACCACTGCCAAATAAGACATTGAACTATGATTCATCAGAAAGCACCTTCAGCTGCCAATAACAAGGCCGCTGTCAGTGGTGATAAGCAAACTCTTTACAATATCTGTGACAATCTTTAAGTAGTCATGGTTTCTGCCTAAAAAGATTAGACCCCATCATTATCAGGAAATGTGTATGGAAACTATGTGTGGGGCTGCTTATTTTGTGTTTACTTTGTGTTCTTTTATTGTAGTAGTGTGTAATGTGTATCAGTGTGTAGTGTGTTCTTTTAATCTGTACACATCAAGCCTAGTAACATCGAGTCATGCTGTTGCCATTGTAGGAGCTTCTGTTTACCATATTTTATTTTTTGTGTCTTCCATGACACCCACTTGTATTACAATCATAGCTGCTGCTGGGTAAAACTGATACCTCAGCTGGTTCTTCTAGAATACGTACTGTACATGTTATTGGCTGGGTCTAGGTCAATGCACCTGTCGGTTGGCAACAGTAGAAGAGTCTTGTAACTGTCACTTACAATGGGGATGGGGCTTGTACCAACAGAGAATTAGTGTAACACCACCTGATAATAAATAGTGAACACATACAATACAAAACAGAAAACTACAGATCAACATTCTAAAGTGAGAACGGACATCTCTGTCCTTCATGTCTCACTTTGATCCTACAACATACTTAATGATTATACTGCAGCATTTATATAAAGTTTGTGTGTGAGATTCAAAGTTTTTTACAAGAGATTTTGTAAAGTGCCCAATGCTTTAGTTTTTTTCCCTTTCTTGCTAAACAAGAAATAAATAGCTCAAATTAGCTATCTGTTCAATTAGTTTTCAGCAATCTCTCTTTTCTTACATGTAAAAATAAGTCCTAACCAAGTCACATCTTTCACCCATATAAAAATGATTTGTAACTGAACATATGGTTCATTTACTGGATAAAGTGTTGAAGTCTGTGAATAGTACATTTGATTAATAAAAACATTTATCTGCTCATCTTTCATTCTGCTGTAGCTATCTCATAACTAGTTGTGGATTTGGTATTGTGTTTTTCCAAAATATATGGGCTCCATCATCAGAAAAATGGTTTGCAAAAAGGTATGTGTATGCTTGGTACGTTCTTATAATCTTACAATAAAAGATAAATTACTAATGGGCTCAAGGCAGCAAAAGCCCTCTATGAATAAACATACAATCATGTGCAGCAAATCTCAAATACATGGTACAATATGTGTTTCCATTACACATGATAAAAGTCCCTGACTGTGACAAACAACCACAGAGAAGGGAATGGTTGTGAAGGCAGCAGGTATTAAATTAAAATCTAAAACTTCATCAGAAAAAGGAAAAAAAAATATTGAAAACTTACTCCACTTATGTAAAAAACATTTGCCAGAAAAAAAAAACATTTGCATTCTTGCTATTTAAAGGACAAAATCGGGATTTCAGCTCCTCTAATGTTGTCTAGGTTTTTGTTTGATTTTTTTACATTGAAATTCAGTTGAATTGTCCTGTAACATTTTAAGGGATTTATATTACATTGCATATTTTTATTCTTCATTCCAACCATACTTTATGCAGTTATATTGATACCACATGGATTGAAAATAATAATATTTTAAAATGCTTAGAAAAACTAGAAGGTTTCCTCCTGGTCTAAGGAATACTAGGTCCAGACAAATATATGTGTTACGGAATTCACTTCATTAGCTAGTTCTGTGGTTTTCAGCTTAACAGGGAAGTTGTTAATGAAGTAGGGTTCTGCCTTTTTATTCCTGGGAACCTGCTAAAAGGAGATCTCTGGCATGGAAAAGGAAAATAACCTCAGATATTTAGTTTACAACCCATTAAAAATGTTTGAAGGGAAATTAAAAACAATCCTAAAATATGGATTAAAAAGTTTAAAATAATTTCCTTCCATACAGCAAAACAAAAACACACTGTATTATTCGGTACACTGTAGTATACTGTATATGACAATTGAAAGGAAAGAAAAAAAATCTGTTTAAAGTAATCCTTTACCTTTTAGCTGTCTCCAAAGTAAACCTCTTAATTTATGAGCCATGAGGACATTAGTTAAATGAGAAGAAAGTGCTTAGTCCTCTTCAATAATAAAAACAGAGGAGACCAGGGCTTCGCACTATTAAAGTGCCAATAGAGGGAGATTAATTCCACGGGAAAAAAAGTGCTCACTAAGATCTCATTTAGCCAGAGATCCCTCTCTGTGTAAAACAGCGAGCTTCTGGACAGAGTGCTTTCTTCCTTAATTAAGAATATCACGGGGGGCTGACTGGACACTTTCAGTGGACTAGCACAACGACTAATGACTTTGCTCAATAGATACTCTTCTATTTGGCAAGAATCCCTGGGCTGCCCTTGAAGGGGGGGGGGGGACAAAGGGAGACAAAAGCAAAGCAAATACCAAGACATTTTCTTATGAATCTCTCCGTCAGACTAGTCAATCCCTGTACGCACTTCTTTTAATTAAAATGGTTGCAGCCTCATTTTATGATTCCCAAAAATTCTTTACAAGTAAATAGCCCCTTCTCTGATCTTCAAGTAACAGTCCCTGTATTTCCAAGAAATATTTCTTCTATTGAGTCTAAATCATCCCTCGATCTGAGATCTTTTCTTCTCAGCACCCACTCATTTCTTTTTTTTTGTATTCCTGATATTTTTTTTCATAGGAATGGAATATGAGCATACTGTACCTAGGGCCTTTTACGAGGAAAGGTATTGTGAATTATCCAAAGAATGTGTTATACAAACTGATTTACAAAACAAAAAACATTCTAGCTTAGGTCAATACCTAACCTACATTCATAAAAATACAAATTCTTATTTTTAGATGCTTATTATATAACAGTTCACTGGCCAGCAGTGATACATTTGAGTAACAAAACACACTCAATGGGATATAAATCCCAATGTGGTGCACACTCAGGACCATGTAATCAGATTACTGATTACAATCAGTACAATCCAGACCTTTACTTAAAATCTGATGTGCACTGTTTCTGTACAATGGAAAAGCTTACGCAATCCAAGACCAGCTTGTGTGCATGTGTATATGATTCAATGCTGCATTTTACACAATACATCTTATACTCATCACAGAGAATACTTTTAGTAAAAACTGACTATAGTAGTTTTTGAACTGCTAAATTAAAAACCAAAGCACTTCTGAATATTTACAAGAAAGAGTGCTTCACTTTTCATTTATGCTCTAGGAGATAACACAGATAATTTAGGTTAGGTCATAACTTTGACATTATACAAACATTTTAAATCTTTTTGTTTCCATTAAAGTAGTGGAGATTGACATTCCCCTTGAAAGATAACAACATAGTAATCTGAAAAAGGACTCACTAAGCCATTGTAAGAATTGAGTGTTTATCTTCTGGCACAGTTCATTTAATCTTTGATTCAAAATGTGAGTGAGGCCCCTGGAATGTAGGCATAAGGAGAGTATTCACCCCCAATGCTGCATTTTGATCTAAGGTGCTCCCCCACTTTCTAATGGATACCATCTCTCATAATAAACCCCAGCTGTGGAAACGGTAAAGCCCCTTTGCGTGTGAGCCTTTTAGAATTTACCACACTGCTTAGTTAACCAACACGTGATTCATATTCTGACATTGTTCAACGGAGGCTGTCCTACCTGCACCCTCTCAAGCTACAAATTAATACAGTGTGTGGGCACAGAGAGACTGAATTGGAATAGGTCAAAGCCCACGGAGACTTAACAGGGATAAATAGAAAAAAGCAAAAAAAAGACAGTTGAGAGAGAGAATCTGTAGCACTGTTTGGCACAATGTGTTCAATTAACTTAAAAGCACATTTAAGAGACACGTCTGAACAATGTTTTCAACCACATATTTCTCCCCAGTGCTAATCTTCATAAAATGGAAAGATCTTTAACTACAGATAAAAGAAGATGGGGTAACTAACCAAACAGCAGTAACACATAAGAGTTCATAATAATAGTATACCTGCATGGTGTTAGATACGTATAAATGATCTCAATCATGTTTAACATTAGCTGATTATAGTTAGGTGAAGTGTGACTACACAAAATGCATCTTCAATTCACAACACACCTGTACAGATCTGCAGAGGAGTGTAGAATATGCTACCATATGTGACCTAGTAGCCTGCAAGCAGTGCCAGATGAATATCTTTAAAACAACCTCATTCTGTTTTGTATGTATTATGTAGTAATAAAATAGAAAAATAAATCATACAAACAAGCATCAAAACTCAAAGGACCATCAGAATTCAAGGGGATTCTTTTTTAAATTTCCAAATAGTCAATAAGGTATGGGGTCATTAAAAAGGAAAAACAATAAACAAAGTTAATCAGTCCAAAACCATGTTTTTGCAATTATAATTTTCAAAGAAGCTTTACAGTATGCTCCCTTTTAAGGAAAACAAGTTATTTGCAGCAACATGGTCCAGGAAATGAAAGATTCAAACAAATAATTTCCAATTATGTATCAGGTCAAATTTCATATATAAATTATCTTGATAGAATACACTTCCTAATATCACATAAACCATAATATTGGGAAAAGGCTAACTTCTCAGTCAAAAGGCTCTAATTTAATTGTATTTGCAGAAGTGATTGGGCCATGTTGTTATTCATATCAATTTAAACCAATATGTTGTCTTTCTTGAGTACCCCTATCAAGTCTCTGCACTTAGAATGTAACCAATATAACGACAAGACTGTGTAGGGATTCTAACTTTTAAAAATAATAGAGATGGTGCATTGTTAAGTCTGTGAAAAAAATGCTCTTGCCAAATGAAAACAGATTGTAACAATAATGTTGTTGGACACTGCATCAAAACAACACGAGCATACAGTACTTTTATTGTTGCTAAAGTGCTGCAAAATACACAAGGTGACCTCTTCTTCTAAAAGTCCCAGCTACACCCACACACCCTCTTGGGGCCACCCTTCAACTAAGAGCTGTCTCCCAAAGCTGGCAGAAGTGCTGGTACAGAAACAGCCTCACCTTGTCCCTCCTGGTAACTCTCAGAGGAAAGAAGCACGAGAACAGGAACTTTCCCCAGCTGATTACCGTCGCCAAGCACCAGTTCAGACGGGCCATCCCGCCTTCCTTTCTTGCTGTCTTTCTTAATTCCCAGATATCCAGCCAGATGCTGGTGCCAGTACACCCTTACGTATGCACACACAATATCTCCAGAAGATGCATTTGAACCTAAACCCTGTGCTTACCCAGCACTCTTCACCCTAACTGTCATTTATCGACGACGCCAAAGTGCAACCCCACATTGCCAGAGACGAGCACATGCTAACCCTAGACTAGCAGCGATCATTCCTGTCATACATCAGCCCCACTCAGGATACCTACATCTCTCTCTGGATGCTGCAGCACTTTCACTGAGAGGGAGGGGTAGGAGGAGGAGGCAGGGGACTGAGGAAAAGAGAAAGAAGGATAATCACAGGAAGACATGAAAACAGGAGTCTGGAAGGACAAGGATGAGCTCAAACTGAAAGGCAGAAGCTGAGACACAAAACAACAAATATACTGTAGAAACATTGATTGAGATGAGCTGATATGCAGTATGAACAGCATGCTGGGAAAGATTTCTGCTCATGCAAATTGGCAAATGCAATGTAACTCAGCTTTTCTTTTTGCTCATATTCTCCACTTCAGGAAAAGGGTGAGAACATTTCAACAAAACATTAAGGATGCAAAAAGCAGTGGTAGCAGTTACCAGCATGAACTGCTATGAAATGTGATAGTCTTATTATACATTGTTTAATTTAATTGACAGCACCTTTTACGAAAATAATTAAAATAATACTGTAAATCATTTGATGTTGAATGTTTTCTTAAGAAATTACTGTACTTACAGAGAAACTAACACCTGTATTAAAAGAAACAATATATTTGTGTATTTCAAAACTCGGTATGATGATAATGATAAAGATGAGATAAAATAATGTACTGTATAACAGGATTTTCCATGTAATCAGAACCAGAAACCATTTAATTTATGCTGTGGTACACTAAACAGTAAAATAAAGGACGACATGTCAGTGTGTTACAAATCAAATTACATTATTAATATAGACATTAAAATGTCTAATCAGATAATAGTTCAGGTGGGTAGCTGCGTCAGCATGCGTAGGCTGCAAAGGAACAAGTAATAGGTTTATTCCATGCTGAAAAAAAGAAGAAAGAGAACACAACGTTTCGGCCGTGGAGCCTTCTTCAGGTGAAGAAGGTGGAGCCTTTACACCTGAAGAAGGCTCCACGGCCGAAACGTTGTGTTCTCTTTCTTCTTTTTTTCAGCATGGAATAAACCTATTACTTGTTCCTAATCAGATAATAGCTGAGTGACAATCGTGGACTATTAAGAGAACAAAGAATAGCTTTGGGAAGCACTGCTGTTTAGTTTTATCAAGACACAGGTAAACAGGTATCTAAGAGAGACACAGCAAGATTCCTGCAATTCATAATCTAGAATTCAATTGCACATCAGTCCTTCTTCCCTCAAGGCCCATACCTCATTCTTAACTAAACTACCCATTAAGAATAATAGACCCTGCAATCACTAAAGACAGGTATTGACTAACAATATATACTTGCTTTCAATCTTAAAAAGTGATGCAAACGCACAGAGCACTGGCTGAAATATAGCAAGCCCTGCAACATAGAGCCATAGACAATAATGAACAACCATGCAATAAAAAAGACTTTGACAGATGAGAACATTGCATATACTGTAGGATGTCCACAATGTATTTTTTTTCAATCTGTTTTTCTATGGACAGTCAAGAACAGAATGGTGAAATAAAAACACTTAAACTCATTTATAAATTTAGACACTGTCACCCAATTAAATAGATTTATATGACCACAAGAAATGTAACCACTAAGAAGAAGAGAGAGAAAATGAATGATGAACCACTGGAACAATTTAACAATTCTACAGTACAAGTCCTAGTCCTGATAGTTCTCCAACAAATCAAGTCTTCTCTTCTTATATTTGCACTTTGTTATTTTAGTCTTAACTACCTTCATTAAAATTTACCATGGTAAATGTACCACAGTTTTTTTTTTATTTTCACTATGGTTTTACTATACAATTTTATGGGGTATCCAAAATCATGTAAATAAATGCTAACACTGAGCACACAAAGATTGAGACTACTTGTACTATATATACACAGTAATGTTGGAAACAAAGGACACTAGCTCATGTTTGGTTATTTTAGTTACCTGTATATGTCAAGTGGCTCCTTTAATTTCCATTGCTATTCTGCAGTATTACACTAAGAGCTCCGTTTTTCCTTCTAGGCGAAAAATGTTGAAAAGGTCTTTCAGATTTGAAAGGCATGAACTGCTGTGCCTTTTTAGTACTTATAGGCTTAACTTTTAAGCCTAGAAATAATATCTACTGTACACCAGACCACTATTTCCTGCTATCCAAACAATGGTTTTTACAGCTGAGGTACAACAGCTTTAAGGTTAATAATCCGTACATAAGGTATTTGTTCATCTGCCATGCTCTACTTCATTAATCAAATCCTTGTAACAGTAAATGTTGCATGTATTAGTTTCGTATTACAGCAAAGTGGGTATCACTTTACTATTGGGCTGTAAAACATCAAACAGCTGCTATTTAGGAACACTAATCTTCTCTGAATAAAGGGTCTACTCTTGCTAAATAAAATGAACCACATTAGCATTAACATTAAACACATGGATAAACAGTAAAAACAGTACATATAAAAATGCATCTACTGTATATAATATAATATCAACATACATTTCACTTTTTGTATGTATATAATGTACAGTACGGCCAACTGGTCTTGTATGGAAAACTGTATTGGCAGCATATAGTATGCATGTATAGATGTGTCTTTTTGTCATTTTTTATTTAAGCAGTAATGATTACATTAAAGTCTGATAAGTGATGATGATATATGGGTTTATTTCAAAATGTTTCATTATTTTTGGACACCTTAAGCAACCCCATGTTTCTTTCAATTTCTCAGCGCAATTTGTATTGTATTATTCTAATGGGCCCTGTTAAAATATGATTGTATTTCATATTTTGTCATCTGCACAAAATGTACTTAAAACCATTAGGTAGAAATGGAAAAGTATAACATCAAATAAATCACCACAAAAAGTAGTATTTCTGTTCGGACCAGCTGTCCTGGCCCAACACACTGTGTTTAACACATTACTTTACAGTATATCCCTAGTTACATTTATAAGTGCTTTAGCAAAAAATTAGATAAAGACAATTGCTTACTTTCTAGATTTCCAAGTATTGCATCTGTAAGAGTAAAAAATAGTTTCTCACAAGACAACAATATAAATATTCTGATACAGAAAAGAACAGTAAATTAGTATGATCACAGTTCCATTACCAGTAAATTGTTTTACCAAGGTAATGTTTAATTTTCATTCATCATGATAATTGTTGCACGGTTATTACACACAATACCATGAAGATTATCACTTCCACACTCTAAGTGTTTGGAAGTACAAGTAGTACTGAAGTTGAAGCAACTCATTTTTTTCTAACTTCAGGTGTCTTACAGAAATACAACTGATGTGTTATTGTTCTCATATTGTTCTGTTTATTCAACCTACAGTACATAGAAAACCAGAATGTTTTCACTGATATTATTCCACTGGAATAATAATTCCTATTAAATTTCCTTTCAGCCTCTGATCCCCTTACTGGCCAACTGGGGGCATTAATAATACCTGTAAGAAAAAAATACCCCTACTTGGTACAGACATCCAGTATGTTTAATCCCACTGCCATATATGTGTGTGCATTTATTCCTATTGAAATTATTCCTGGATGATCATTCTTCATATGAAGTAACCTTCATAACTTTCATAACAATACAGGGGACTGTATTCATCAACTTTCCATTATGAAAAACAATCCCTCAGGATTTTGTGTTTGCTTTATCAGGAGGAAATGAACAGTCAAGTCAAAACCAAAAGATGACCTCTGGATGGGCGTATTCTCTGTCATCCTGTCTGAAACAATACCGAATACTGTACAGTAAGTGTTGATGATAGAAGTAAACGCATGATACTTATGCCTGCATTTTATTCACTGCTAAGACTCAATAGAAGGAACAGTAAGAAAATTATATAGTACATGATACAAATACAATATGCACTGGATACAGAAATTATAGACTAAGTCAAATTATTATACCAACTTCTGACTAAGGGGAAATATGACATATTGCAGGGTCAAACTGATTTTCACAATTATACGGCATGCACACAAACTGGAACAGGTACTGTATGTTAGTTACTAAATGTCAACATAAGTATACCATTTAATTTTAGAGCCAAACTTTCCTTAGCATTTCATGTTTTTATTGTAGTAAATTTTAAAACCAAGTCTTCTTTTTAATATCCCAGTCTATATTTTAACTACAATAAATTTATTTCAGTGCGTGCAACATACGAACGTTGCCAATAGTAACTTATTCTTTTTCCTACCAGAACCATGATGAAAATCAGATGAGTCTTCTCCTGGTGAAACAAAATTAAAAGCCCATTCTTTTTAGCTTCCCAGGCAATATAAGTCTTCCTTGAATGCCTCTGAATTACATCTTTAATATGAATGATAAAAGACCCCACAGTGAGCTCATTTTCTCATATTTAAGCTTACAGTTTAACAAAGGTGATTAGTTGCTTGTCCCTAATGATAACATGCAGTACATTCAACCCCTGTTTTTCAGCTTAGATGTACATCATAGAGACTTCATACAGACTGCAAATACAAAATAAAATTGTATAACATTGAAGTATGGTAATTATATTATTCTTAAATGTAGTTTATAAACTGACCATGACAAATCTTGTTTTTAGGAACAGAATGTTCTATGACAAAATAAACAGATGAAGAGAAACATATGACATATCAAAATATGTTCCAGGAGTGACATTCCTAAACAGCCAGAATATATTCATGAGAACTAAAGTGAATTGAATACATCAATTCTCATATTCAACTGTATAAATTGGTAATAGTACAAAGAAAATTATTTATCTTAACAACGATTTAAACTTGTCACAGTACGAACACAAAACTGTGAAGTTACAGCATTCTAATTTGTACTGGGTATTTTCAAAATAGGTTATGCCAATTTCTATGTTTGTTATGGTATATTTATACAGTACCTTTATGTTAATCTAATAATTTTCAAAACAATAAGATTGGCCATTATTATTCATCAGTGAAATGCTTAATGAAAGCAACTGCTATTATTATTAATCTTAAATTAGTTTCATTCACACCTCTGACAAGGTTTGCTAGTATCCTTTCTCTGTAATAATTAAAGAGGATTCAGGGCTCATCTTGTAAATATGACTTGTACTGTATATTAACTCATACGATATGAAGTTGTGGTCAAATTACAATTTATAACACAGGTAGGAGAAATTGATAACACTGATGTTAACACTATAAGAATCACTAAGAACATACATTTATATTAATAATCTGTTCTGGTTCCATCTGTTATGGTTTCACAAATTACACTGGAAAATCCACATACAGTATGTTAAGAAATATATCTCTTTGAAATAATATTTCCACAACCTCTTCTTCTAAAGCATTTCTTATTTTGGATCAAGCTACAAGTAGGTCTGAATCCAGGTTCAAAATGTAAAAACTACTGCACTGTATATTTAGATGACTTTTCTCAATAATTAATTAAATTCTTTAAAGTGAAAAATGCTTTCACCTAATTGATTTAAAATTCCATTAGGAGATTGATCTACTGTATCTAGGGTATAAGCAGAGCACACATGAGCCTCATTTAAGTAAAAATTCTTTATATTAGGCCAAAAACTGTCTTCCTTCATCATGAGAAGAAGTAAACTATACTGTACATAAAACTTTAGAACTATGATATTTATCAACATGGATCTTGGTGACATGTCTTAATTTGTGGGTGCCTCAGAAATAAAAATTCTCTGTTTCTTATCACGTATCTAGAGGTGCAGACACATGTTAGTTTGGAAGTGATGGTAAGAACATTCTTACTTTGGTGTGATGCTAAAGAGTTCAAATACAGGAGCTTTATTTGATAGGTTTGAAAGCAATCTCAAGTGAATCTGGTGGGAATCATCTCATATAAAGATCTTACAGACGTTGTCCTGTAGCCAAACAGAAGATGGAGAAACAAGAGCAGTATCCAAGAGGAGAAAGCTGTTGCAGGTACTGTAAGTGTGAGGAAGGGGTTGGGAAGTGACAGATGACAAATGGTGCATGTGAGTAGAAGCGGGCGAGACAGAGCCCCTTGTGATTAAACCCCTAGAGAAATCTAACTAATCTCCCCCAGTTAGCTGCTACTCTCCAGAAAAAGGTGAAGACAATAATAAGAAAACACCCTTTTGATTTAAGAAGGAAAATCAATCTTAATTAAATAACCTTGCGGTCTTTTTGGAACACCATTACAATATTTTTGATGAATTGACATAACGGTCTATGTAAACATTTAATGAAATTAAGTCCCCAAAGTATTTCTTCCATGTAAAACTATTAAAAAAACACATATGTTTATCACAAAAACAATATTGGTGGGCTTTTTTATAAAACTGATTTTAACCATTATCAGCACAAAAAAATTAAAAATACAAGTATACTGTACATTCTCCATCCTGAGAGAAATCGTTTCACTCTTACAGTATTTAAGTACTACAATGATTTTCCAAAAATTCTGAAACAATGACATGCTGCAATCGGCATCTGCTTAAAATAATTTGTTTTAACACAATAAAATAAAAAATGTCTCCCTTTCCCTGAGAACGTCAGTGCAAGTAGAGAGGTCATTTGAGTTTCTCTGGGTCCTTAGCCAAAACTGGAAACCTGGGGAACTAGACAAAACACATAGAGGTTTATGATCAATAAGAATAGTTAATGTAAAAAACAACACGTATTGACTGCTGGAGGAGTACTGATTAAGACTTGGGTGAGTCTGGGACATACCATCAACAGGCATAAACTACTGTAGTTTAGCTCCTTTTTCTATTTCCAAAATCAAATTTAATAATAAGAAAAAAAGGGAAAAGGGAGGGTGGAGGATTAACAGAAGAGACTTGTTGGGAGCTGAATGATGCAATAATTGGCCATCTTTTGTTCCTAAATTGAAGATTTCTGTGGTGTTGTTGAAAGGCTGGGACAATGGGACTGCAGCCGACAAAGCCAAAGAATATTCATTCCATTTCCTACCCTTAAGGATTCTGGGTGCTGGAAGCTTATCAAAAACACATAAAGTCTTTTTTTCTCTCAAGCCACAAAAGGACCTGCTGCCCTCCACCTAAAGGCAATGAATTAAAATTGAGTCATGAATTGGGTTTCAAGGGGGCTGACAAAAAAAGCAGCAAAGGAATGTGACATCAGTCTTTCCACTGGTGTCAAAACCAAGCACTCACTCTACTATTTCACTGCATCCTGTGCACAGGACAATACAATTACCTTGAAGAAGTAAAATGAGAACAATTAGAGTAAAATCAGGAGTAGGACGGCTTTAGGAAGAGTGGTGGAATAGTGCTATATACAGTTTTGGCCTAAACACTTCAGTTTTTGCAATTTAGGAAAAATATTCAGACTTGTCTGTTGCATTAAAAAAATCTTTTTTTAAGCTGTTCTAAAGTTCAGTATTACTCTTGTCTGTGGCTTTTTCTTAGTTCCACCAAAGTAAGAGTCCAAGAAACATAAATTACTCCTCCACTTACAATATGTTATAGAGGCAACAGAAAAACAGTCTTCATGATATTTTGAATCGTCAACATTCCTTAACGATGTTCATAGTTTTAAAAGACCTAAAATGAAGTGATAACATTGTTTTGATTTTTTTAACATTCAGATTGTGTTTACTGACCATCCTTTTACTTTATTTTTCAACATAATTAACATTCTGATTGTCTCCCTAATTTTTTTTTATTGTGGCACAACAAACTGACAGTGCTCCATAGGACCAAATACATGCAGTAACTTACTCTTAAATGTGTATTTGCACTTTAGTGAATGAAAATTAAACCAAATCACAGAGAAACAAATGTTCTTTGTAAAAAGTAGTGATTGAATGGAATTTACTGCATATGGACAAGCTTTGCATGCCAACCATTCAGCAAAAGTCATTGTTCCATGTATTTAAAGACACCCATGATTACAACCTTTTGGAAATAAGAGATGTAGTGACAGCTCCAATTTCTTAATTAATGCAATCACTGTAAAAGGTCCCCTGAAGTATTGCTCAGTCAGTAAAGATAGGAAGGTAATGCTTGTCAAGACATAAAAAGTATGGGAGACAGAATGTTACTATAATACATTGTGACAAAAAAATTACTATAATTCTAAAATTAAAATGCAGCTAAATACAGTAAACACTTTTTTTTAAAAGCACAGATTTATAGATTCAATATATTTTTGTCATTGTTCAAACAAGATTCTGACCCCTCTAATAAATGCTTAATATCCTAAAAGGCAGTGTTTAGACTAAGTTTAAAACAGTGGCAGTCATTTGTGGGATTCAAAATGAGTCATGAATGACCAGATTGCTACAAAACACTATTCATACACAGCGTAATATGCCAGTCTGATGAAAGTATTAAAGCAAGTCTTAATGCAGAACAGAGAGAGAATAATAACCAAAGGTGTGCTGTTTATTCACAAAAACAAATCAAGGCACAAGCCCCATGTTGTGCACAATCACACAACCTTGGTGATTGGTGAATACAAGATTTGAAAATTTGGTGATTTAAACATTTTAAGTCTCAGCTTGTGTTATGAGCCTTTCAGATGAAACCCTGAGAGATGTCCATCAAGGTCTAACTAGGGGGTTAATCATCTACTGTGTGATTGTGCTCATACTGTCAATTTGATGAAGAAACATATCATATACTGTATTAGTCAATATTGACAAATAATAGAATAGTCCTTCTTACAAATCAGTTTCAGCCAAAATAGAATTATTTTAATAAATTATAATAATTTAATTCAGGACAAATAATGAAAGCTAAAGTGTTCTCTAGCCACTTGAACCAAAATTGTTAAATTTAAATATAAATATAACATTACAACACTTACTTTTTATTCAGAATGTAGGACTGCAAGCCTTACCCTAACATCACAAATGGACAAGTTCCTAAGACAGTCTTATGCTGAAGGAAGTGAATGAGTCAAGGTGGAGGTGAAGAAAAGGAAAACACAGCTAATGCGTGCTTCTAAACAGTATAACACTGGCTCAAAGCTTAGCACCTTCTTTTTTGAGGATAAATTACTGGGATCAAATTTAATTATAATAATTTAGAAATGATTAAGGCAGTGAGGAAATAAGAGGGAGGCAATTCTTTTTTAAAAAACAGCACTACTGTCATCTACTTCAGCCTTCAGCCATCCCCATTTGCTTTATTACTTTGCTGCTAAAGTAATATTGCTTCTCTGCCACAAATGTTCTCACAAGGTCACCAGTAGCCTGTATTAATCTTAAAAGGTGTTTATCAGAAACGTACCATCTCTCTCTTTGTGACAACCAGGAAAAAAGGTGTACATATTATGATATCTACATTATATTACAATATTCTCCCTAGATCCATGTTGTATACAATTCCGAGAAATAAAGTAAAAGGTTTATGCAGCCTGTGGTTGTTAGTCAATGTGTATTTGCGCAGTAACACAACAATGTAAAACTAATGGTATGTTACTGCACACATTATTAGTGACCACCATTTCAGTTCATATTCCACTTGTGGTTTAACCAGCAATAATCTGTAAGAAGCTATGCTGAAAGACACACTGGAGAGTTAAATACTAGAACAGTGTATGAAACAAAGTGAAAGGCATTCATTCTATTTCAGATGTGGTAAACACCCTGTATGCTGCTATACATTTTTTAAATGTTTATTATAAACTGCAATAGCTCTAAGTAAATGAATAAACCTCATTCAGCAGATAAAAAATATTTTTAAAAAAGTCAATCAAAGAAGTTACAGTATTTTGACCAGTCAGTGCACAAAAATAAACAGAAAGTGGTATAAACTATAGATCAAGTCAGTTTGCCTCCACTTGAAAGTTATTCTGAAACATGTCATTTTTGCTTCCTGTTCAGCATTGTACATCCAGGGCCTATCATTATCCCAAACCTTTCTCCATCACAAAATAATTGGCAAGACACTTGTAAAACAAAATCGTAAGGACATGCTCCACCGACAAGTTTCTATACAGTGAATGTGACACAGGGCAAATTCCACAAAGACAAATGAACACCCAAGAAGTGTGGCAGATGTTGTGATCAGCAATGCTTAACTTGCTAAGTACAAAACATTAAGGGAAAACAAGGCAACACAAGTGCAGGCAGCAACCTGACAGCCTATAGCTGTATAAATATAGACTAGCTGCATTCAAAAATCAGGCTCTGTTATAAAACTATGTTTACCCTGATTTTAGTTTTAATATTAAGCTCACGCTTGTGATTTCCTTTACATATTTTTAGGCAAAAGTATAGCTGTGTATATCTACAGTATACAGTTTTAAAATCTTTAAAAGCTGTTTTACAATTCAAAGTCACCATACAGTAGCTAGACTTGGATAGGGGACAGAATGCATCTCACTGATACTACTGTAAAAATTTGTATGAGACATTTGAGACATATAACTGTTAGTTATATGTCTCAAATGTCTCATATCAATGACCAATTTTAGGTGAGGAAATATGGATTTATCATAAACGTATTGCTATCACATAGCGGATCACCATTTCAACAACATTGCACATACCCTGAAATTAAACAGATAAAATTAAACAAATACTGTAAATGCTGCCACTTTAGTTGCCTACTACTGTATAAAATTATTCTTTCTTCACTTTTGTACATATCTTCTACTAAGACTTTTTCTCAAATTAATTTCTAGGTATGTTCCCAGTTTTGGTCCTTTGACCTTACCTTTATTTTTTAGACTTTACAGGTTTTGAAGTCCTGAATCAAGTGTACTGTGTATGTGAAATATATCTTTTTAAAATCAATATATTGTTACATGTTTAAAAAACTTCAGTTTCAAGGTCAGGCTGTGATGCTCCATTTACAGTTTAATAAACTGAATTATTTCAGGTTTTCATTTTAAAATATATCACATTCTTTAAAAAATGTATCTTTATGGAGGGCATGACTCTCCCATTCAGTGCAATACCTTACAGACACATACTGTATGTATGAAATTAAAAAAGTTGAGTTTTTCAAATAAACCTATATAATGAAAGTATTTCCTAAATGAAATAAAAATAAGAAATGCACCACCTCTTCATAAACATAGACTCCACAGTTTCTAGTACAAAAAAGTATAATTACTCTGGTATTTTGTACATTGAAGTAAGGTGAACAATCTAAACTGTCACGAAAATTTCCATTCTTTTTAGTTTAAGCCAAAAATCAATTTGGCTGGCTTGTAAGCCTCACCTTGAATAAGATGTTAGTTTGAACAATACACATGGTAATTTCCACTGAGCAGACATGTCAGTAACAGGAAAAGGTTTTGCAATTCCCATCTGTTCAGTAAAAGGACATAAATAAACCCATACAAAAAACAGAGGTCTAATCTGTATAATATATTTGATTGGATCCTTTTGTAAACAATTTAACCACCAATAGTGTATACTTCATTGAAGAAATATCTAAAGGCACTCCTTATTAACAAGTTAGGGCTTGGACCAATTGTGCAAAGCTGAACTATGTTTCAAGCACTTTACAGTTTTCTAGTACATAGACAAAAAAAACAAGGCGGGCTTAAGACTTTTCCCTCAAAGATTTAAGAAACAAAATGTTACATTTTTACATCTTTAGAAAATGTGTTTTTACTGTATATCTTGCATAATACTGTAAACCAATTTTAAATTAATTTAAAAGTTCTAACACTTTAGATGATGGTGTACTTTTCAGTGTTGCTTATTGCCAAAGCCAACAAGAACGCATACTGTACGTTGAGGTTAAAAATAAGTAACCAATGTACTGTGCATGATCAGAAGTTTTATTTTTTGTAAAACTGTATGTATGGAAAGTGGTTCTTGTGTAAGGACAACAAAATTTGATAGAGACTAATTTAAATCCATAGACATGTAATGGAAAATTCCCACAAATACTTACTGACAGTACCCAGAACAATGAAAAACAATTCTGGCAATATTATATTTAAATTTCTATTTCCCATAAGTGGTACACCACACAAAGATTCTGCCTCAGAACCCCTGTTAATGCAAACAACAATCATAGAACTCCATGTAACAAGGCTATTTTTTACTTATATTTATAATCGTTGTTGTTGAATTCATTTAATCCATATGCAGGCAAAGAGGTTGTTTTTGGTATAATGCTCATCACACTCACACACTTACCATTATGAACCGCACTCCAGCCCCAAGTCTCCAAAGGCACTGCTTACCAAGTTTCTTATTCCTCACAAATCCAGTCAGCTTCTTTCAGCCAGCACCCTGCATTCTTAACTTAGTAAGTATTAATAAGGTCCAAATACTAAAAACAGTTCACCTTGACTCTCACAACCAATCTCATCCACACAGTTAAGCGCATTACAACACTGAAAGAGAATATTTTACCGTCAGGCTTTCGCATGACAAATTTCCTCATAAGCATTGTTTAAAAAAAAAACTTCAGAAAGATTCATCTCAGCCAAGGCAGCTCTCAGGGGATTTAATTACTGTGCAACGTGAGTGGTATAAAAAATGTTTTTCTTTTTTTCTCTTTTTTCCTTCCGTGAAGGTCAAAGTTTAACCTGTACCCAACAGAATGCTACGGACGTTCCTGTGATACATAACTTCCTTGTTGATTATTGACAGAGTACTGTGCTTTTTTCTAATAGCTCTGCCAAGAGTCAGGGAAGCAAAACACCATCCAGTCCCCCTTAAGGTTCTATTAAACATGACAAGAAAAGGGCGTTAATGGAGATTTACCACCAGTTAATAAAAGAAAATAACAGACCTGTCACCAAACTAAAGAGCAGAAGAAAATGATGCTCCAATGGTACCCGATTCTTCAAAAAAAATGGCAAGGTTCTTTTGACAAGCTTTTGAAACAACAATTTATGGATATGGGGTGAGATCTAGTCAAAACTGAGATCCCCTGGGGACTTGCTTTTTATTGCAAAACTAAGCTGGCAATTAAATTGAAAGCACAATGTTGTAATATGTAGGGTCACAATAATTTTGACAAGACTACTGTATGGCATATTAGTATGGTGGCGGTAAACTCTGCTGCCTCAAAAATCTTGGGCCCTAGGGTTTATTTCAAACTTCACAGACATCTGCTAGGTGAAGTTTACATGGTCTCTCTTTGTCCACAGGTGATTCTGTTGGGTGCTCCAGTTACTTCCCCCTCTACGATTAAGGTTAATCCATGTGCTTGTGTATGTTCTTTGAGATGGGTTTTCATTCCAGGGCCTATGCTTAGCTTTCTTCCAGGAAAAGCAACAGATTACTGCAGCTCTTAACTGGTGCAAGTGGCAACCTGATAATGGAAGGATGGAAGAGTAACTACAAATTAACAACTGCACTCATTTTGAAATGTTCTGTATCTCTTTGACATTTGTTTCCATTTAAGGAGGCAAAGTGGCAAAGGACTGCACATACAGTACAACAGATATAATATCTTGCTCTTTGATTTGTTATAGCCTATGACCAGATCCGCAAGTTATAGGAGAGGCAAAAATAGATCCTTAGAAGCATGAAAACACTGATTGATTCTCATTTTCATGTGAGAAGAAAAAAAAACAGCAAAACATTAAAGTGTGTGGTTACTTCTTAATTGAACCCCTAAGATTCAATGACACGCACCCTTATAAATTCCACAGACTGTATGGAATTGCTTAATTTGCATGCTCTTTGAAACATGGCCCGTGTTGAATTTGCCTAAATCTAATGTTGCATTCTTCTGTAACATGTTTATATTTGAGGGATCCCAGCAAAAATATTTATTCTTCTAGCATATATAAAATACATGTGTCTGTATTTTCCAATTCAAATATCAGTCCACCTTAGAGCAGACTAAAAAATGCAACAACCTGACATGCATACAGTATACAGTATAGTAATGCAAGGCATGAAGACACCAAGTGCTGCTGAGAAACTGGAATGCCCTAATATTCGCTGCATTTTAAAGAAATGTCAATATTGTAATTTGTAAATTAAACTTTTCCTAAGATGGTATGTGAATATATTTACCCTGTGCTGACGTTTTGTCATAAACCACAGAATTTAAATGATGCTATGAAACAAACAACAAAAGGCCACTCAATTACAATAAAGTCCTGATAGATCTGCACTCCCGCTGAGTGTGTGGAGCAGAAAAAAGGGTGAAAATTTAAAGGCAAAAATTGATTTGTTCCGGATTCTGCTGGAGGTTAAAAAACCGCTCTTTGCTGTGTCAAACAGGGGTGAAGAGGACAGGGCAAGAGCTGGAGGATATCAAGCAGCCAGACAGGTCAAAACCCTTAAAATCAACAGAAGAGGGTGGGCTATTGAACTCAGCTCTGCTTCCTCATGTGGCAGGCTCAATAAAAAAAAAATCAATTAAACACCATAATTTGTGTCTTTGAAAGGTCTGTCCCATTTCCATAGAGGACTTGAAATTTTACTACTGAAAGGCATAAGCATGCAAGACAACGTCAAAAAAAAAAACATGCAACAGATCTCAATATAGTACTCTCTCTATCCATCACACTAACTCTATATTCACTTCAGTGAGTCTTCCAAAACTAAACCACTCATAAAATACCTCCAAGTGAAACACTCAAAAATAGTGTTTTAAAATGCAATGCCATGATATTCAAAGTTCTATTTCCAATAAATGCCTTTGATATCAGAATACAATGAACGTAGTATTAATATGACAATGACTATGTGACATAGATCCCTAACAGGAGTCATTAGAAACAGCAAATTTTTCACCTTTGATTTGATTCTAGACATATTTAATAGTGCAAATATCCATGCAAAAAGCCATGTTTAGATTCATAGCTGTATTCTGAAACAAATTCTTACTGTATTACAACCTTTTCAACCGTATCATCCCCTCTTCTTTGTTTGACATTCATATTCTTGTTAATATTGTTTAGGCACAGTTCAAATACTGTAAATGTGGCATGTGTTATAACCAGAATTCCCAGGTCTTAGGTATTTAGTGGGGATAATCATCCAATGTGCTTTATTTTGAGAATAGGGGTGACAAGGATGAGAGAAAAAAATTTAAGGACAAAGTGTTCCTTCACCATAGCAAACAGTGGAAAATGGAAAAGGGAAGGTGACTGTGAGCCATGGGAAAGCTAATAGTTTCCATCAACAGGTTTTGGGCAGGAAACCCTGAGCCTCTCTACAGGAAGTCCTTTACAGAACAAAAGCTGGCTAGAACAACTAACTATAGCAAGTTCTGCCCCTCCCTCTTTACTAGATCTGTGCAAATGTCAGGGAAAAGGCTGTAAACATAAGTTCTGGTGGTCATCAAAAACTCCAGGCTGTGTTCAAGTAGTTCTCTGGGGCAGTCAAGTTGCAACACAAAGGTCATATTACCACAAACTGGACACCCATACGTTTGTTACAGCACTGGGAATAGGCTGTGCTGTGCTAAAGCCATTTGTTCCAGAAGTCTTGAAAGAAGACTATTTTGAATTTGAATGTTTTTTTTTCTAATTATATTCTGAACATGTTATATGTTTTCCTACATATGTTTGACTTTATTTATGATGTATACTTATTCTATTTTGACCTTATAAATATGAATTTGTAAGACAGAAAGACAAATTATTGTGTTGTCTTAGCCTTAAAAAGTTTAATAACCCTCCCTCTGGTGGAAGATCACACTCAAGAGTCCAGTGCAAGACATTGTTTCCAGTTTAAATATGGGTTTATTAGGTCACTCCTCATTATAGATTTTGAAATAGAGCTCGTCAATGCATTATTTGATTTTAAGAGAATAGGGACAAAGAAATAAAACAGTATAAACTATAATGCGTTTAAAATGTTTTAAGGATTGAAATATGACAAATGTGTTTCAATAAAACTAAAAAGACATATCACATCAACAATAACCCACACTTATATATTGCTCAGGTTTCGCTCTGTGAGTTTCAATTACCTGTGCACCACTTAATATGACCTAACGATACAATGGCAGAGTGAAATTCTGCAGTCTATATCAGCTTTAGTTATTGTACACATACTGTACAGCAAAGCTTTCTTCCTAAAAGAGCCCACTAAAGAAGGAAGACATTCCCTAGAGTTCTGGAAACATCTCTGCAATTTATGTTTTTCCCTGAAGCATGAAGGAGATTAACACTGCATTAAGACAGCTTTCTGCAAGCCTCTGAACTGTAAACTGACAGTAAATTAAACTACTTACTACTTATGTTGCATAGGCAGCATCGCTTAATTATAGTATTTTACGTTAAATCTTGTTAATTTCCAAACCTATATAATACTTCCTTACATGAATGTTTAAACTATGTTTTCAGTTGTGTAAAAAATAACTAAAGCATGTCTTTTACTACCCATAATGGAAGGTAATTTCTCAGAAAGTCTTTACCATAGCCAGTTCATACTGCTATACATTGAGGTTTTCATCATCATCATTATTGTTGTTTTAATCTGCATTGTTGTATTATCACCAATGTTTTTTCCTTCCAAAGTGTTGTCTACTGATCATTAAAGATGTTAGATATCTAATGAAACATTAAAGCTACAGTATTAAGATTCTACTGGGAGCAGAAAACACAAAGTAGTAGAACTGTTTGTGTTGCACATATTGCCCATATTAAACAGGAAAGTAGCATGAAGGGCCCAGAGGAAGCTCACACTTGGCTAGCCCTCTCCAAAGAGTTTTTTGGGCTAAACCAGTTAGGTTTAGAGTTGATCAGTCCTTTGATGTGCCTACACAGCCACCTATTGAGGCAAAGATAACAGATTCAATGTCAAGGCTACAGGACAAGGATTGACATTTGCTGGGCATGAAATCAGCTTTCTGCATGTGTGTTGGAGCTAAAGTAAGATAAATTTGGAATTTCAAGCAGCAATCAGATAAATTAGAAAAAGTACGAAAAGTTTAAACATATAAACGTCAGAATACAAAGTAGATATAAGTAAAATCAAATTAAGTCACATTTGAAATTACAGGCTATCTAGCAAAGAACACCACACACACTGCTAAATAAGGAAGGCTTTTTGTTATTTTTATCATTGAACTAAAATATATTTAAAAATGTCTCCCTTTTGCTTAACAGTAAATAAATATCTTACTAAATAAATCATCCAAGATGTATTCCAATCTAAATAAAATCTTTTGTCAGTGAAATAAAGCAGATGAAACATAAGTAATTGTAAATCCCTGTTTTTTTGCAAACAGTGAAAGGTTTCTGAGAAAGCTGCCTTTTCTCATTAGCTGCAAAGTCATTTGGAACACAGGAATATGAAGTTCATAGGCAGAGCGTGTGAACTCCATGGGGGATTAGAAGGTTCAGCCTCTCCTGCCGAGTGCCTTGCTGATAATTACGGGGACTTTTTCAGTGAACGAAAATGACTGTCAATTGAAAAAGAAAGGTTCAATATTTGCAATTAGAGCCACTCCACCCTGCCCTTTTTTCCTCATTTCACAGGGCAGAATTTGAGGATACAGGCTTTTTGGGGGGTTAGCTCGTTGATGGAACTGTTGCAGTTCTATGCCTGACTGATCTCAAAGGATAACAGTAATGCAAATGTACTTTTATTTTCTTAATTAAGAAGAAGACTTGAAAATGTCAGAAAATAAAACGTCTGAAGCTGTATAACTGTCCAACTTAACATCCTTTACTTGTCTAGCTAATAGCATTATTTTTAAAGAAAATATTGATCACAACTAACCCATAGATATAAACAAACACTGTATTATCAATTGCATACAATACTATCCTACTATCATATTGTTGACTAAACATTAAGTATAAGAAAAAGATTCTATCATTAAACAGATATTTCAAAATCCTTAATATGTAAATTATAATATGTCAATAAGATTTATTTTTCATTCCTGATGAAATTAATGTTTCTGTAAGATATACATTATAATAAACCTCAGTAAAACATTCCTGTAACTAAGCATTTACTTTTACGAGTGTTGCGACACACTGTCAGTAGTTTAATTTTAAAAGGTGCAGTCAATCCCATTATTTTCTCTTTCATAATCAGCAAAGCAGCACATCTCTGCTATGAGATGTAGAAAAACACAGACGTCTATCATTAAAATCCTTTGTTAACCCACTTCAATTCTCCAATATCTCCACCTTGTGGTCATAGACACACAGACCCAACCACCCCCCACAACCAAAGAAATCTTAGTTTTCTGCCTGATAAAGTAGTTGTTTGTTGCCATTGTTACCAGAATGTGAACACTGAACAAATTAAAAGTCCCTCCCTATCCAAGTACATAGGAAAATATGACGCACATACTGTAATCTAAAATGTGAATAAATACACCAATAAAATGAGTTTTTACTCAAGAAAATTACAAAATTCTAATAAACATATATAAATGATATGTTTTAAAACTTTTTTATTTTGTCTTTAAAATAAACTTATAGATCTTTAAAATATCCTAAAATATGAGTTAAATAAGTTGAATAATTACAATTATAGCAAAAACTGAAAAGAAATATGGTTCCCAACTACAGACAAGTTCAAACAAAATGTTTTGTGGCTTAATGCCTTTAAAAACTACTTTACCATGGAAGTTATTTTGCTTGGAATTCTCCCATTCTAAAGCTCTCACCTGCTGAGATCATGGCTCTGATTTGCTCCACTGCACTCAAGTTAATACGGATGGCTTCGCTCAGTACTTCTCCACCAAAGAGGCAGACGTCTCCTTCTACTACACTAACATTCCCTAAGAGATTCCTTTCACACTTTTACATTATTCATTTTCATTGTCCAATTTTCTACTCACGAGTGTAGCTTACTCTCAGCTAGTCACAGTTCTGTTCTGAATATTCATAAGAGCAGAAAATATTTAATACATCATTATGAGTCTTACTAACATTATTATTCAATAAGAAAAAAGTGACAGATGTGTGTCTACATGAATTTGTTCTGGGTTCTCAAAGCAGAGGCTTGACATTTTCATTTCTTAATAAAATAACTTGTAATAAGGAATAATATAATTCACACCTGAAGAAGGCTCCACGGCCGAAACGTTGTGTTCTCTTTCTTCTTTTTTTCAGCATGGAATAAACATAATATAATTCAGCTATGTTTAACTAAATTGATGATCATAAGTTGGGTCCTACAGTAGGTATCACATGATTTTAAGAGAGAGAGATAACTTTATTGGCCAATTTCTTGTATTAGGAATTTGTTGTTTTTTTTTTCACATACCCCAACTTGCTCTCCATGGGACACACAGACAAGGAGAGAAACCTGAGGTCAGAGCGCAGGGTCAGCCATTTAAGATAAGATTAAGATCACTTTATTAGCCATATACAATTCCTTACATTAGGAATTAATCTTTTCACATACCCCAGCTTGTCCTCCATGAGACACAGACAGAGAGAGAAGCTTGGGGTCAGAGCACAGGGTCAGCCATTGTACAGCACCCCTGGAGCAGTTGGGGTTAAGGGCCTTGCTAAGGGGCCTAACAGAGTAGGATTCCTCTGCCAGCTGCAGGATTTGAACCGGCAACCTTCCAGCCACAGGCACAGATCCTTAGCCACAGTACCACCACTCCACATTTTGATTGTCTTATGATTGCAAATCATATTATAAAAAGTGTGACAACATATAATCTGAAGTATTTCCCTTTGGAAACAGTATTATGATGCTTCATTTTTGCCTGAATAACATTGATATGCCCCTAAAGAATACTTGCTGGACAACAAGATAAAAAATTAAACAGTTGTATATGTAATGTAATATTCTCAAGCTGAGAAAACAAAGTAATTCTCACAATGTATCTCTGATACATGACCATATGCATGGGAGTGAATTGACATTCTTGTAAGAGTGTGTTGATTAGCCAGCTCCATTAAATTAATTTATCTACTGTATATTACACTCTATAGATTTTAACTTTTCTTTTTATTGGAAATATTTTGTTAACTATCCAACTTGTTGTGTTAACTTAATGACTATGCATCAAACATTTAACCCACCATTCTGTATATGTAACAGTTTACACATGGTTTTTCTGCATTCCTTTTCCTCCTTTTAAAGTTTTGATTTATTTTCCATTTCTGTTTCATGCATGATGACCCAAGCAAATGCTTGACATTGGCATATTTAAACAGTGATCTGAAATGTTTTGGTCCACTAAGTTAAATGACTACATCAACAGTGAAAGTGGATCAACACTTCATTCTTATAGTACAATATTCAACTATAAAAATAACATCTGGAGTACAGTATGTATTACAAACACATTTTGTCTAATGTTACAGTTGAAAAATGCTTGTTTTCTGTTTTTACCCCTGAAATAAAATGACTAAGAATTTTCTCATGAATACAATATTGATTTCTGTCATTTTTGGAAAGTGTTCTTGATTCCCTTATACACAACCAGGTAAACTAAAAGCTCTTGATTACATGCATGATTACATGCTTAATAGCATTATAGAAAGAAGGACTACCATTCTTTAAACATGATCCTAGATAGTTGTATACAAGAAACCATGGTAAAAACTGAGTTTTTTAGAACACTATGATTTTGTGTAGTGATTCTGACATCAACACCACTATTTTGTTATGACTGCATTAACTAAGATGGCACCACAATACAACATAGGCCTTATTCTTTGTTTATTTTGCTTAAATCTATAAAGATTGTGGTAAGTGGATGTTTTGGTTTAGTTCTAAAATATGCCTTAGGTGTTCTCATAGGCATCAATGGAAAAAAGCAAAGACAATAGAAAGCCTAAATTAAGTCTTAAACATGCTTGTGCAGTCCCAGAGTAATTTATTGTACTTTCCATCAGTCAGATAATTATCACCTTGCATTTCTCCCTTGCAATCACCTTTTCAACCAGTTGCAACTGTTTTGGAGGGATTATACCTACAGTATAGTAATGTCAGTTTATATTATTGTGCATAATAATGCAAACATTTTAATACCTTGTGACTCCTTTATCATCTGTCTTTACAAAGCACCTTTTAGCTAATTCAAATAATATAATAATAATTCCCTAGAAAACATGTGCAATGATTCTGAATGAGCATCTTTTTATCTTTGGTGTCTTATACTGTACTGCATTGGTCATGGAGATAGTTGACCCCTCTTTTACATGAAGCCTGTGCTTTAATAAAAAGTAATGTAACAAATGAATAAAACTGAATATCTCAGCATTTGGTCCAAAGTCAACTCTAGAGGTTTTCAATTAATAAAAGAAAAAAAACATCAGTGATACTGTATGTAAAAATAAATAAAAAGTAGAGATAGCACAAGGAGACTGTGAAGTTCATTAGGTTCTTTAGTGTATTTGTTTTTCTCGCTGGCCAAAAACTGCCGCACAAAAACTACAAGTGCAGAAAAACAAAAAAATTTAATATGTACAGTATATAATCAAATAATGTTCTTGTTATGATACAAACCAGACTTAATTACTTACAAGATCAATTTATCGAAATTGTATAAAAAGTGAAATACAAAGCAGCAAAGATATACAAGAATGAACTTTCTTTTATCCTGCTTAAATCTGTGCTGAATTCAGATTTGTTTTTTATTTAAGACTCTATCTTATCTTTTTGAAATGAATAATGGATATTAACTTATATAACCCCTCTCAAATAAAGAAAAACTGTACAAACATTACAGAAAGAGCAGATAAGATCATGGCTAAAGATCTGAATTCTACAAAAGGTATAAAAGACTACAGGTCACGGTGCACTGTGTTCAGCAGAACAGAGTGCCGACATGATGAAGCATCTCATTCTTGGTTTTGTGTGTCTGGCTCTTACAGAGGGACTCATCAGGTGAGGAAACTGAAAAAAAGTTTTGTTAATTACTTTTATACCTACCAGCTAATGCTAATGATTACAGAATCAGATACAATAAGTCAATTTCATAACATGATCTTCTGCATGGCTTTAGACTGCCTCTGAAACAGTTCAGGATGGAAAAAAATAGTTATGCTTCCACAAATAACAATGAGGATAGTAGTGTCATTTTAAAATGTTTTGCACTATTCTCCTGAGACACAGTTAATGCAATAAGTCCACTCCTGTTTTCTTTTAGAAGTTAATAACAACATTATGTTAGTCAATATATGACTAATCATATGATACATTACAGAAAATACAGGCAATAGTCAATACTGATAAGAAAAATGTTTTTTTAATTTTGTTTAATTTGAGCTGAATCATTAGGACCAGTATGGATTTATTAGTTACCATAAATAGTACTGTACTCCTGAGTGCTGTAATCCTAAATAATTTCATATTTAGTAGAGTAGAACTATTTGTAATGTATAAACTGTGCCATGAAACCAGGGGAAAGCATTTAAAACTGTTGAGTATTGTACACATTGTATTACTTACCTCATCTACACAGAATAGTGAGATTATCAAAAAGGTGAACCACTTACTCCTTACTTACAATCAAGAATAGAATTTAAATAATTGCATTAAAATTAGAAGTAATGTTAAAATTACACAACACATTTATTAGCCCTCACTAAGAATAGTGTGTTCAGTCCTTGTCACCATAATACAAGAGAGACAATGCTGCTCTAGTGCAGGGATTCTTGAACTGTGTCCCTTCCAATCTTCTTCAGTTCTACCACAATTTTTCAGCTGAAGCAGCATTCAGTGTTTTAATTTATACAGTAATTAACAGACTCTAAATAACAACTGAGGTGGTGATTACACTAAAGTACGGTATTGGAGTGGATTTAAAGGGTAACCATCAGCAAACAGATTAATTTTGTATCTGAAGAAAATATTATACTCCTAGAGATTAAGAGAACTGAATTTAAAAAAAACAAAGGCTCTAAGGAAAAAACTGGAAATAAAGATCAGTAAAGGTCAGGACAAAAAACAAGAAACACATCTTTACTCAAAGGATTGTCTGAAATCAATTCCTAAGCCATATTGTTGAAGCTGACTCTGTAACACTAAAAATATGGCTTTCTAGAACTTTTGGATCATTAAGCTGCAAGCATCCATACTGTAATTACAAGATTATGTCTCATTCCATTTGTAACCTTGGTTATGTTCTGCTGTACTCTGTATTAAAGTTACTTGTATTTCTATAACAGCTGTTCTTAAAAGCAGTATGTATTAATGGTCTTACTGAACAGAGGTTCAGACAGTTGTCAAATTCTAATTTTGCACTTTTGTTGTGCATTGAAAGCGCCAAGGATCAACATGGCACTATGTGCATCTTTTCTAGTACATCTCACTTCATCCCAGAATGTACAGTACAGTGTGAAATGTAAGTTTCACGCTTTACATTTCTGGCACCTTATCTTCATCACTTTAATCACATACAAACCCAGGACCAGAGTCCTTCTAGACTCTTCAACCTTAACCCTTCACTGAAAACAAGCTGCTCTACTACCAACATACCATCTGCGTTTTTCTTTCAGTGCTTCTGATGTCATCAAGTCTTCCAGAAATTCTGAGTAACTTCGGCAAATTTGTCTGCCCTTTTCACTTTGTTCTGTTCTTAAACCTGCCTGCGCCACTCTTCTCTCTTCTCCCCCTTCTTTCCATTTGGGGTCTCTTCCATCTCTCCAATCCTTTTTGCTGTCCTTAAAGGAACCCCTGGTTGTTGACTCCCACTCCATCCCTCGGGTGCAAGCACATAGTGTCAGTCTGTACTGGATCTGGCCATACTGTCCCAGGCATTTAGGCCTTGGCTTTTACATTGATGAGTGCCCCATTTACCCACTACAGCTGGTGTCCAAATGATACACTGTCAACCCTTGATTCTTCACCCTCCTAAAACGTCCAGCAGCCTATGTGGTTAATAATTCTTGTTCATCCTGGAATATAATCTCATTCAATCCATCTAGAAAACTTCAGTATTTGGTACTGAATGTCTCTTCCTGTTTCCACATCAGGCTACTCTTCCTGGTTACCACAGGGTAGGTAGTACTTATACAGAGTACTGTATTAGTACAGAATAGCTAGTACTACTACTCTAGTTAGTTGCTACTACAGAGTTCTAATCTAAAACTAGCCCTGGTAATGCTACTAGTACTAGTACTAGTAATGCTAGTACTGCCACCTGTTTACAAACTCGCTGTTAATTCTGTCACCTGCATCATACGTGCTTCTAATGCACTGTGCATCTGAACCTACTCAATCAAACAAACTCATGCCTGCATCAAATGTGTTTGTCATTTTTTTCCATGCTACATGTGCATTCTGCTCCATTCTGGCAAAACTGCAATTAAATCAGCTTGCTCTTAACCCAGTGTTCAAAATCTATGTTTTGGGGATTCTTTTGGGGGATGTGACAGCTCTGATCTCTGTCAAGCACTGTTACTTCCTCAGAAAGGCAACAAAAAACTCTAGTATTAAGCATAATATCACTTTATATTTGTTGATTTGTGTTGCTGTTATTATTAGAATATGACTGAAACCATATTGTCAGCTTTATTTTTGTGGTTCTAACTATATTCTACGTACATAAAAAATGTAAGTTCAGTATTATGATTAGCGCACCATACAGTTTAGTTTATTTTTCAAACCATTATTTTAAATTGCTGTTTTCCCCTTGGATCTGAACTCTGTTTCTGGACTTGCTTTTATCACTAGAATCCCCCTGTTGAACATGAAGTCTATCTACGAGGAACTGAAAGAGAGAGGAGAACTGGAGGAATTTTTAAAGAATGAGCAGTACAGTGCACCTGGTACATACAATGAACAACTCGTAAATTATCACAATGTAAGTCAGAGTAAACAAACTTAATTAATGTTTTAGGTTTAAACTGATTATTACTTTGACATTTCAGTCAAGCCCTACAGAAACATATTAAATACAATTAACATATACTGTGTATGAATTCATAAGCTGTATGTCATATGACATAAAATTTCTTGAGAACACAGTTTAAATAGTTGCAGGGAAAAAAAACGTGTACAGTACAGTACAATGGCATAACTAAAGGACAACAAGCTTATTCTGGAGCATTTAAGCAAACAAGGAACCACAAAGATTCAGAAAGTAATTTCAAAATTCAAAAATGGACCAATTAAAGCATGACTTTTAAAGTGCTTGTGTTACAAATGTTTGGAAATACCCTTTTCAGAAACCACCTTGGCAATCCTCTGACATCCACATAATGAAGAATTAAATACTTCTTTGTATTACAAAGACAACTATTTCCTCCTACACAAGTATTAATACAGTCTACTATTACATGCAAATCTTTATATTCAGGCCATCCTGAATTTGTGGCATGAGTCATACTTACAGTAAAATTACACATTCCTTTTTTAGGAATATTGTGTTTATAAAAGCAATTAAATTATTGCTGGGCAAGACAAATCAGCAGAACTGTAGATCTGTTCAAGAGTATGAAATCAAGATAAATAATTTATACAGTTTAAAATTTTGATAGTGACTTTCAGTCAGAGTGTGCACCATCTTATTATAGTTACAAATAATAGCTCTCACATTGACTTTTACAGATGGCATATTTTGGCAAAATTAATGTAGGAACACCTCCACAATCTTTTTATGTCCATTTTGATACTGGATCTTCTACTCTCTGGATCAACTCAGTCTACTGCAAGAGTGAAGCCTGCAGTAAGTACTTAGCAGTAGATTATGTAAGACAAAATACCCTTAAATGAAGCTGTTCTATGCTCATAGAGATATTTTTAAAGATTAAGAAGAAAGACAGACAAATGACATACAGATAGAAATTTGTTTAACCTTTCAATAATCACACCTTTGTTGCAATAGTTTAATTACTTTGAAATTCTTTTTTTTTCTCTCGACAACACAGTATCAGTCTCTGAAGAAAAAGACCAATGAAGTGCCAGTGAGGTGCTGCTTATGAATGAGTCATATTCCTTATTTAATTAAGTCGGTATTCTGCCCTGGACAGGATGCTACTCCATTGCCAGGCACACACAGATACAGGGACAAGTTAAATTCACCAATTAACTTAGCTAGAATGTGTTTTGGAAAGAGAGAAGAATCCACAGCACACAGTGAAAACCCATGTGATCAAACCGAATCAAACTCAGGACAAAAGAGCTGTGAAGCAGAAGTGCTAATCGCCATGTCCATGTCACAGTGGCGCCCTTATAATATAGCCACAAAATGTCTCATACAGTAAATGTGTAAAGATGAGCGGTAATTGTATTTTTTCCTTCTCAGTTAATATCACAGGTTTCCTTCCATTACTCCATCTTATTGGTTAATGTATCAATTTTAGAATTCTTCTTTGTTCTCTCATAGCACATCATCCACTGTTCAACCCACAGAAGTCTTTCACCTATCATAGCAATGAGCAGCCCTTCTCTATCCATTATGGAACAGGAAGCCTCACAGGTGTTATTGGCTATGATACAGTCACTGTAAGTAAATGGGTCTTACTCTATGGGAAGTGTAAAGTGCAACGTTTCACAAGTATTAACTAGATTCTCCTCAGAGAATGAATAATCACTATAATAAAGATAACAATATTTTTTCATAAATGTATCTTAAAGAAATTTATAAAAAATATCAGAAAAGTCATAATGCTCTGAAAATGTTACAATCATAGCATATCTAAAACTGCAATACATAAATGTAAGTGTAAGAAAAAGCCAATATAAATACATTTGAGACATGACTTAAAAAACTGAACCTTTAATGACCTGTGGAGGGTTTTTTACTGTTTAATAGGGAATTTCAGTCTTAATGGAGTTTCTCAGAGTGCCCCATTAAAACACTTGTTTTTGGCAATGATAAAATTCCACTGTCTTGAAGTAGCATGGACCAGACCATTCAAAGACATATTCTAGTCTTTCTATTCTAGATATATAAAATGTTATACTTATATAGTACTTATCTTCAAACTACATGTTAATTTCTATTTTGAGAAAAAAACAGGTTCATTTGAAATTAATATACAAAGTAAATGCATATAATTCAGGAATGTTAAATGACAAATCATTAACAGCAAAGGATTTTCCATATTTATGATTGACACTTTTTTCTGTAAATTGAGGCAGTTATACATCTTCACCTCTAAAGTAAATATATTGAGCATTGGATAATATGAATATTAGGGCAACTACTGTAAGTGAACTTTTTTAACACTGGTGTTCCCACTACAATTTGGAATGAGCAATTTGGTGGCAGTGAATTTTTCAGAAATTCATGAAACAGAGCAATGAAAGGTATAAACTTATGGTCATTATGACATCTATCTTCTAGTCAAGACATAAAAATAACCTCAATCAACAGAAACATTGCTAATTTTTCACGTTTTTCATCATCTATATAAGTTGAATATCAGAAAACCATGGATTAATAAATTATTGAATTACTATACATTGCCTCCTTACGATCATTAGCAGAAAAGTGAAAAGGTTTTCTGTGTGTCTCCACAGCTTGGGGATCTCACTGTCACAAACCAGAAGATAGGTCTGAGTGTCACAGAGCCAGGAAACCACTTTGCAAGACCCCTGCATGATGGAATCATGGGACTAGCGTTTAAACAGAACGAAGGAACTATTGTGGACACCATGATAAAAGAGAACTTGCTTGAGGAGCCTGTCTTTGCTTTCTACCTCAGCAAGTGAGATTTCGTGTATTCAACATAAAGTGTATATTCTACCTGAATGCTAAATATTCAAAGTGAGACGAATCTATTTCTGTAAAATGATGCAAAGCAAAAAAAGTTTTATTTTGTATTATATGCACAACAGAAGTAATTAGCTGCATTTATACTATTCTATGGGCTTGATCTAGAAATATTTGAATTATCTCTTTTGAATGATTACAGTATGTAATTTTATCTCAAGGAGCTCAGAACGGGGCAGTGAAGTTGTTTTTGGTGGAACAGACCCAAGTCACTACACTGGGGAAATTCACTGGGTTCCTGTTGCCCATGAAAGCCACTGGCAGCTGGTTTTTGAAGGGTATGTAGTCCAGGTTTTGGCAATCAGTTGAAAATCTCTTCAGTGATTGTAAGTGTTGCAAAAAAGCAAGAACATAGTTTCTTGCAAAAGTTCCCCTTCTACTTCAACAAGTAATTCATATTTTTAACACAATAATTACTTCCAAAACATTTTGTATACTCTTAACCCACAATAGTGGTAAGCGCTAACGCCAAAGCCATTACTTTATTAAGAATTAATAGATTTGTTGCACACAACATAGCTACAATCATACAAAGTGGTAGCTGATGCCAGCTCTTAAAAAGTGAAATTATAAATCCACAGCTTGGTAAGGAATTTATGGAGTCTTTTTTCCACATCTCCATGAATCAAAAGCTAGTGCTTTTTCTTTTCCTTCATGTTACTTTTATTAAAGCCACATGTGGACACACATCCCAGACATTATAAAGCACCTTTATGAAAGGTGTTTTCTCTTCTAGCTTCTATTTTCTATAAATCCCACACTGAATTATCAACTTGTTATACAATATTCTAATCCAAACATGTGTCTCTATCCATAATGACTATTTTAATGCATGTCTTATTATGTATATTACAATTATCATTTCAAGAGCTGAGGTGCATTTGAGGTTTAAGAGTTATTATTATGAGGTCTACTTTCAATAGTTTCCCACACATTGTTAACTAAAGCTTACCGTAAATTAGTAAATAGCCAATTAGCTCTTGAAATTTCAAGTGGCTCCACCACTATAAAATTATTCAAGTTTATTTAATTTCCTAAAATGAAAACCTACAAAACAAAATTGTCAAAATACTAAAACACCTTGGGAAAACACAAAATTGTGGATGAGACAGCTCAACAAAAACAGCAGCTACAAATACTGCAATGTCAGAGATTCCTCTGGATTTTTCACTTTAATCTCATTTAACAAATTTTCTCAAAGGTTTGAAATAGACCACCACAGCACAGGCTGGTGCCAGAGTGGTTGCTCTGCAATTGTAGACACTGGCACCTCTCTTCTTGCGTGCCCCCCTCAATATGTAGATGAACTCCATCAGGCTCTTGGAGCTCAACAAGATCAGAACGGAAACGTGAGTACCTCAAAGCCCTGGCTGTCATATTAACACTAATTTGTAGAGGACACATTTAACTCAGTTGCTCTCTATTTTCAGTATGTCTTTGATTGCGACAGCATAGACTCCTTGCCTCCTCTCACGTTCATCATGAATGGAGCTCACCTTCATCTTGAGCCTGCTGCTTATGTGTTAGTGGTAAGTATTCACTGCTGTTGTAGGCATCTATAATGCATTGCTCTCTGAGGGAAGCAATGAATATAAATCATCACAGTCAAATTAAATATAATCTTCTTGCTTGTCATCAGTTTCTATATTGTTCTATATTCTATGTTGTGGTTATAATACACATAACCTAAGTTCTATCAGCTGGCTATTTTTTTTTTAGTTTGTAAAAAAGGAGAAAGTTTGCAAAAAATAGGAGAAAGGCGAAGTAATATGTTTTAATAGAAGCAAACACAGTGTTGCTGCAGAAGGAAGTGAACTTTATGGATACATCCTGTGACTATGTTTCAGTACCAGGGCGACTATGGAAACTCTTACTGCACCAGTGGGATTGAAGGTTCCCGAGAGTATCGGGATGGTTTGCCATACTGGGTTCTGGGAGATGTGTTCCTGAGGCAATTTTATTCTGTTTTTGACCAAGGGAATGGCAGAGTTGGGTTTGCTACACTTGCTTAAAGATCTCTTATCCATGTCACTTAACAAACCTCTACAAATTTATAAATCTTATTAAGTGAAACCAGTGACAGTCTTCTAGTCATCCTAGAAGAACATATTTTAAGAGGGGCACTAACCATTTAACCATTAAATTGTTCATTTTTAAATGTACAACCATGAACCTGATTAAAAAGAATAAAATGCAATCTACATTTTGGGTTATATTTTGGCAATTCTTACTGATATTTTTAAAGATGTACGATTTTTCACGTGCTTGTTTTCTATCTGCTAAAGAAACTGCAGTTTCTCATACTTTATTTTCTTACACAGTTCCAGGGCATTGGGAGATACTCTGTAGTTACTCAGTATTGAGAAATACATTTTCAACATCAGAAACCATTAACTATAATTTTCCTGTATCTCCATAGTTGACAACTTAACATTCAGTATATATTTCCTTGCTTATGGTTCTGGACTGCAGTGAAGATGAAAAACATTGACTAAAATCTTATTCAACTTCAAAAACATGTCACATTTTTCAGTTCTCAAAAGCTGTAATGGATCACCTTAATAGGTATTTTCACTTTTCTGTGTTTTATTATTTAGAACAGAGTTCAATTAGTAGGTTTTAGTTGACTGTCAGATTTTGCTATGCTTTGTGCCCCTTGGGTGCCTACATGGAACTGATCCCACAGCCACTGTGTCTCCACTGAAGGAAACAGATCTTTGACCAGATCAAAGGTGAAAAAGAAGTTGACGTTGAGGCACATAGCAAAAAAATAAAAACTGGACAAGGGAATTGAAATGCTAATTAGCTTGGATAAGAAAGTGTGTTTTAGCAGCATTACGTGTTCAGAAATTAAATTCAGAGAAAAAAATAATCAAAATATCAACAAAGAGTCTTTGGGGGGATTTGAACCGAAACTTGTACAGTAAATTTCAGATACCTCATCCAATTGGTCAAGTGATAATCTGACACAATGTAATTTCTGTTTGTCTAAAGTACACAGAATGCCCTACTTTGTTTTGATAAACCTGTTTGTATTGCCATATTGATATTACAGTATTTTACATTACAATTTTGCTGAAATGCCCAGGACATTTATAAAATCTCTTAATAGCTTTTGGGCTATTACAAGGACATATCACCCACCAGCTGTGTTGAAAGTCTATGATACTGTCTTCCAACAACATAAATCTATGGGTCTAGCTGTTTATGTGAAAAAATAGAGGACCCACCTAGTAAAGTATAGAGTCTTCTGAACAATGTCTGCCGGTAATTCTAAATACAAAAATAAACATTATCTAGACTGCCAATCTTTTACGCCACAGTCACTGACAGAGCATACTGTACAATGCAATAAAGTAACTGATATGACAAAACAACCTTATGTCACAATTTTTCAACAACCTTTTGACATTTAGTACTTTGCAAACATATTCACTTCAATGTACCATTCGGTTAAAAGACAGATGAAATAAAAATATTTGAAACTGAATGCTTCAAAAGTAAGAAAACACTGCAAGGAAAATATTTTTATTAAAATATATTTCAAAATACATATACATTATTTGCAATCCAATGAAATGGGATATAATAGGAAGAGGGTGAATTCTTTATGCATATTGTTTTTACAAATGAATACACATATAGTTGCACTATGAAATCTCCTTCATTATGAAGACATGTTTTGGGGGTTTACATTAAAAAAGCAAGCATAATATCAAACATCTTGTTTTGTATTTTGAACGGTCATTTGAGATCTGAAAGTCATTGTGGTAGTGTAAGTTAGGTAAACCAGTCTGAAAATGACTTGAAATGTGGAGGTGTGTGACAGTTCATTACTGACCAGTCAATTAAAAACTGAACCCCTGCAAGAGGGGTCTGATGTTTTGCACTGGTCCAGAAAGTGAAAAGAACAGGTTGTACAGCTTTATGGAAAAAAAGAAGAAAGAGAAAGAGATGCTGAGTTTAGAAATGCTTAGAGAAGATCATGTGGCCATGATGACCAAAAATCTGGGCAAATTGGTCAAGTACTTTGTACACTATGTCTAGCTCATTTCCAGTAATTTATGTCTATACTTTGATTGCTGACATTCCAGTGCAAATATCTATTAGGTGATGTCTCTTGAAAAAGAATGTAGAAACATGGAAACCTATCCATTAAAGAAGACAGAGAAAAGACAAAACAGCAATAATTCAAATTATCTGCCCCAGCTTGTTGCAATCTTCAGAAAAGTTGAGCTGTCTTCCTGCATTTATTCACAGTAAATGCGGCATGTCAAAAGGGGATTTTATTACCTCCCTGAAGGAAACATTCTCAGAATAATGAAAACACGATCACACGACCTGAATACCAGCGCTTTGGTGTTCTCTGCTGTTCCCCTAATTGCGGTTCCCCTGGATGTCTCTTGCATTTATTTACAAAAAGGTAAAAATGGAAACAAAAAGAGAGAAACCATTTCAGCGCTATTTCTGTAAAATCCAAAGCAGACTATGCGTGAATGCTTCAGTCTGTCTAACTCTGTCATATGTTTTCTATAGTTACAAAGCAACGACAGGGTGTAATGGGCTAAATCAAAAGAAATTGAGAAAAAGCGTAAAGGCCATGTAGAAATAGTCAGGGTCACATCATTGTAGACCTTGTAGAAATCCATGGTTGCTAAGCACAAACACTACTTTGGGATTCCCAGTAGCAAAAAAGAAGACAAGAAAAACGCTACAGAGTAAAAGCTCAAGAAGAAAAACAACACACAGCAGCACATTCAGCAAATTACAAAGAGAAATCTAAAGGACATTGAAAAAGTTTAGATTTCTAAAAAGGACATTGACATTTTCTTTATCCCTAGAAAATAATCGTTTATTTTTACCAAACAGAATGGTTAAACCATGCTCAGATCTGCTCATTAAAGGCCAATTAGCTGTGATGTTTCCATAGTATAGTTTTGCAAACAAGGTTATACAGCTACAACCCAATTACAGCATGTATTATTTTACATTTACCTATCATGTGTTTCCCTCTAAGCTCTATTCATTACATTTATGAATTACAGCTTTTGCTTCCCTACATTTTTTGTATTTTTTAATCCTAAAAATATACAGAGGGAACTCTCTTCCACTTACAAACAATACTTTCCATAGGCAGTTGGGAAAAAAAACAATTTCCCTAGGAACTGGCCTGTACAGTTTTTTAGGTCAGTGCAAGCCTGTGACTGTACGTCACAGAATCTCTTTGATATTGTATTATAGTCTTAAGATAAAAATGACAATAATATAAAAATATAAAGAGTACTTTGTTCTGAATTGCAAGGTAACATTGAAAAATAATGCAATCAGAAATTTCATAAACAAATCTAATCTTTTGTGTTACAGTGAGTCAGTTTCTTCACCAATCACTCAATTCCAGTGGCAGACTTCCAGTTTTGCATAACATTTTGGCCACAAATGATAAGTGCTACAGTTCATTTTCCAGTGCCTGCTAGACTTTAAGGTTGCAATGTATACTTTGTACCACTAGTTGGAATCCCTGTCTTGAAAAGCCAAGTACGATCTTTAAAAACACCAATTCATATTTAATAACATATTTTATTTATGTTGTCTTCTATTTTTCCTAATAAGAAAACAACCAAGTTTTAAGTGCAATTTGCTGTTTCAGAGCATTTTAAGATTCCCTAGATTTGGAGCATTAGCAAGCTATTTTTAAGTTTAATATTTATTGAGTATAAATTGCTTTTTGCTTTTTTTCACTTTCATGAAAGAAGTTTGGTGAACTTACATATACTGTATATTTAAGAATTGTGTATCAAGTGCCTGCTAAAATTTCCTTCTGATCAAACTAGGTCAAATAAATCCAAAACAGCTGGAGCAGCTTCAACTCTTCCATAATTCCCCATACAAGAAATAATTCAACAGATTCAAATAAAACAATACAGGAAAAGTGGAACAAATGGTCAAAAAGCAACAGTTTTGATCTCACTACCAAAATAAATACTTTGTGGTCTTTCTGCTCTCTAGGATTGTGGGATGCAGCCATTTTTCAGTGTCCTGCAAATTCACTCTCATCCCTTTTATTAGTGTTCTCACTGTGCTGTCATGTGGCCTGCAGTTTCTGCCAAGATGAGCTACCCTGAGATAGCAGGCACACAGGACACATACCAGCACAAGACATATTGCCCATCAAAGCCAAGCATAACATGGCACCTCTGTATCTATGTCAGATGACCAGATGTCTGTGAGCTTTTACAGATGGCTTGTAAACAGCTCTGTTTGCTCATTGTCAGTGTTTCCAATTTTAACTCTTAACCTTGTGTACCTGTATATTTCCAGGACATACAGTGCCTTGCGAAAGTATTCGGCCCCCTTGAACTTTTCAACCTTTTGCCACATTTCAGGCTTCAAACATAAAGATATAAATTTTTTATTTTATGTGAAGAATCACCAACAAGTGGGACACAATTGTGAAGTGGAACGAAATCTATTGGATTTTTGAAACTTTTTTAACTAATAAAAAAATGAAAAGTGGGGCGTGCAAAATTATTCGGCCCCTTTACTTTCAGTGCAGCAAACTCACTCCAGAAGTTCAGCGAGGATCTCTGAATGATCCAATGTTGTCCTAAATGACTGATGGTGATAAATAGAATCCACCTGTGTGTAATCAAGTCTCTGTATAAATGCACCTGCTCTGTGATAGTCTCAAGGTTCTGTTGAAAGCGCAGAGAGCATCATGAAGACCAAGGAACACACCAGGCAGGTCCGTAATACTGTTGTGGAGAAGTTTAAAGCCGGATTTGGATACAAAAAGATTTCCCAAGCTTCAAACATCCCAAGGAGCACTGTGCAAGCGATCATCTTGAAATGGAAGGAGTATCAGACCACTGCAAATCTACCAAGACCTGGCCGTCCCTCTAAACTTTCAGCTCAGACAAGGAGAAGACTGATCAGAGATGCAGCCAAGAGGCCCATGATCACTCTGGATGAACTGCAGAGAACTACAGCTGAGGTGGGAGAGTCTGTCCATAGGACAACAATCAGTCTTACACTGCACAAATCTGGCCTTTATGGAAGAGTGGCAAGAAGAAAGCCATTTCTCAAAGATATCCATAAAAAGTCTCGTCTAAAGTTTGCCACAAGCCACCTGGGAGACACCCCAAACATGTGGAAGAAGGTGCTCTGGTCAGATGAAACCAAAATCGAACTTTTTGGCCACAATGCAAAACGATATGTTTGGCGTAAAAGCAACACAGCTCATCACCCTCAACACACCATCCCCACTGTCAAACATGGTGGTGGCAGCATCATGGTTTGGGCCTGCTTTTCTTCAGCAGGGACAGGGAAGATGGTTAAAATTGAGGGGAAGATGGATGCAGCCAAATACAAGACCATTCTGGATGAAAACCTGTTGGAGTCTGCAAAAGACCTGAAACTGGGACGGAGATTTATCTTCCAACAAGACAATGATCCCAAACATACAGCAAAATCTACAAAGGAATGGTTCACAAATAAACGTATCCAGGTGTTTGAATGGCCAAGTCAAAGTCCAGATCTGAATCCAATCGAGAATCTGTGGAAAGAGCTGAAAACTGCTGTTCACAAACGCTCTCCATCCAACCTCACTGAGCTCGAGCTGTTTTGCAAGGAAGAATGGGCAAGAATTTCAGTCTCTCGATGTGCAAAACTGATAGAGACATACCCCAAGCGACTTGCAGCTGTAATCGCAGCAAAAGGTGGCTCTACAAAGTATTAACGCAAGGGGGCCGAATAATTTTGCACGCCCCACTTTTCATTTTTTTATTAGTTAAAAAAGTTTCAAAAATCCAATAGATTTCGTTCCACTTCACAATTGTGTCCCACTTGTTGGTGATTCTTCACATAAAATAAAAAAATTATATCTTTATGTTTGAAGCCTGAAATGTGGCAAAAGGTTGAAAAGTTCAAGGGGGCCGAATACTTTCGCAAGGCACTGTAACCCTCCTGCCTCATGTTCAATTTAAAATCCAGTTTCAGACAGATGGAGAACAGCATGCGCAATATACTAGGTTAACCAGACGTGCGATACATTAGCCTTAAGAATCTGAATCTTTCCACATGAAAAATAATTTAAAAATTAATGTATACATGATTAAATGGACGGTACATTTTGGTTCCAATGAGGGCTGAACACAATAAATGGAAACATATACAGGCTATCAGGTAACCAGTACAGGGATGGGATGGCAACTAGAAATGTTCATGTTATAGCCTACGTCTTACTTGTTTTTTGCAGTACTCACTAACTGATTTTGTTTTGTTTAAGTCCCCAGTCTGTCTGAGATGACAGGGAGCCAAAATACATAATAATTCTTCTTGTTCCTCAACTAAAGAATATAAAAAAGGATGATCCTCCAGAGCTGGCTAAATTGACCACGCTGGTGGAGCTGTCAACAGAATAGCAGGTGTGATATGACAAAACTGAGATGGTGACGCTGAGTTCCCAGATTGCTGCAATGACTAAGAACATTTAGATGACAGCTTTTCCTCAATTAGTCTCAAACTGGACTGGTCTCAGGCAATAATAGGCACAAAAAAAGATACACAGTACTGCAACCGCAAAGCTGTAAAGTAGGGAATGGAAGGTGGTTAAACAGAAAGATGACTCACACCAAAATAATATTCGCATAATGGGTTTGCCATAGGCAGAAGAAAGAAAAGTATCAGTGGAAAGATGACGTAGAATATATGGAAATAACTGTTCTAGGGGCTAAGAAAAAGAACAGATATTTAGACAAAGCGTAGAGACTTCCTGGCTCCTCTTCTTTTTGTACTTTCCATATCTGGGACAACATACACTTTTTCTCCAAAAATCATATCAGAATGATCCCCTTATTTTTTATGGAGTGTATATGGCTGCTAGTAGACAGGACCATATTAAAGCAAGTTCCTAATCCTCTGTGTACACTCTAAACCAGTCCTTTTGCAATGGCTGAAACAGATCTGACTGGATGGTGTGACTGCAGTTTAAGATAGTACTGCTGCATCAAGAGCCCCCACATACTCTTCCCTGGTATTACTGGAGTCTGGCCCATTCAAAAACATTTAAATGGAGCTCTCTACTGCTCTGAGCCATGGTTCTAGAGGTAAGGGTGGGATACTTAAGGCATGGAGTGCTGCTGCTGACACAGACAAAGCTTTATTGCATAAAACTTAAAACATAACATAAAACTACTGAATCTTTTAGAGTGTATTTTTTGTATTCTATTGTGATGGGTTTTCATACAGTGGAACCTGTGCACCTGTATATTTTATTCAGCTGCTGTGTAAGCAAAAGATTACATACAGTATACTGTATATTTTTCTCTTAAATGTACAATATAATTAATTAATTCGTGAAATCTTAAGAAAATCAGTTTATACTGCATAATAAAAACCCTGAAGCACTTGGTATCATCCATTAGGAATGTCAGGTTCTTTTTGGAGTCTCCTATAGCTGGATGATCATAAATGTTAACTATCATTCAATTGCCCACTAACCAGATCTAATGAAATGGCCCTCTCTAACCAAAGTAGACCTCTTTCGCACTGGAAAATACAGTATGAAGAATGTCTTTCTTTAGATTTTTTTTGTTTCTTCATGCTTGAATTTCAGCTGCTACCCAGAAACTTGTAACCTTGCTCTTTTAAATGTCTTCAACACAAAAATATGTCAGCTATAATATAAAGAACTGTCTATAAATAGCAACTGTCTATTCAGCAAAAACATAATTTAAGTTTAAAATTATCAATTATCAAGCGAATTATCAAGCTTTCATATCACAGATATATTCTGTTTGTTATGTAGTTTATATCAATAAATTGTATATTGTATATTTAGAATCCATTTGTGAAATTGCAAATTATTATGTGTGATGGATTTCTAAAAATCGTCAAGTACTCTCACAATGTACTGTTGCAATTTCTGAGTGTTACAATAAATTAAAACATCATCTACTGTACAAGTCCCTCCATCAGGTAGGAATTTTAAGCAAGGATTCAACTATGTAGACCAAGGGACTTTGATCATGAATTTAATCATTAAGAAGCCGAAAGCACCCAGACACTGCCTAGATCAGGCTGTTTCTCCAATCAGAGCAGCCAGGCAAGGAGAAAACTGGTTAGGGATGCCACTGTTAGGTCAACTAAAACTCTGAAAAGCTTACAGAGTTCAGTGGGTAATATGAAAGAAGAAAATGTCCATAGGTCAACAATATCCTGGTCACTCCACAAAGTTGAAAAAAGAAATTCCACGAGTGGTTTGCAATAAAGCACCTAACTGATACTGCAAACACATGGCAAAAGGTTTTGTGGTCAGAACCTTTCTCTAAATGAAAAATGATAAATCTGAAACAAACCCAATATAATTCATCACTCTCTGTCAAAATCATTCCTTTCAGCCGATCATGGTGGCAACATTTTGTTACAGCTCTGCTTCTCATCAATAGGGACTGGGAAACTTGTTAGTACTAATGGGAAGATAGACCAAAGTACTGGCAAATCGTAGAGGAAAACCTACTTCACAACTAACACTAACACAAAAACCCACCTTGAACCAAAACACAAAGCCAATGCTACTTTAAAGTGATTTAAGAAGAAGAAAGTGAATGTCCTATTAAAATAGTGACCTGAATCCTATTGAGAATCTGTGGGAAAATTTAAAATTTCTGTCCATAAACAATCCCTAAGAAACAGGAGAGAGCTTGAGCAAATCCACTTGATTACATCAAGACAGTGTGAAAATTTGGCAGAGATTTACACCCAAATGATTTGCAGGTATAATTGCGTTTTTACCAAATATTATGTTCATGGGTCTGAACACTTGTGCAATCATACATCAGTTTCTTTTTCTCTTTAGTTTTTACTGACATCTACTGTAACTTAATTTGCCCTAGGAAGCCTTTAGTCTGAGAACTCAAATAAAATATTCATAAAATGTATATTCAGCATTTTATAATTTCAAAAAATGGGACAGCATCGGAAAGACTAAAAACCTTTGCAATTCAGTGTAATGTATCATGATTGTAGTAGGCAAATTGCACTGAATGCAATGAAAGACTAAATTACTGAAACGGGTCAGTATAGAGAGCTTGACCCTATGTGCAAAATACATATCTAGAAATAGAAAAGAAAAATCTTCCTTCTTATGACAAAAGTTAATACTCCATGTATTGCAGTATGGTAGGAAGTCTTATGTTATAGTTTAATCAAGGATAAGTATCAGAAATGGCACGTTCTATACTGCCAACCCATTTGAGACATTTACAAGAAAAAGAAAAATTATGGTCTGTATTAAATGGGCAAAAAGAGCACAGCACTCTCAGATAAGGGTGAGACGGGTTGCTACAGTAACACACAGAGGCCACACTGTTTGGCTGGAGCCAGCAGGACAGTGGAATGCTGCGGAGACTTCTTGGAAGCCTACACTCCTTCACATACCTTGTCAGATAATTACAGAATACACCAGACACCCTGCCAGAGAACTGTCACATCAGGAACATTCAGAAATAGGGAGGGTTTCAGGCTATTCTTGTTTGCCACTCAAAATTATTTGCTGAAGGAAGTACTTTTTCATCCAGTGCCAAAATGCAGGGTTTTTTAATGAAACAAAAATAGTATTTTTCAAGAGAACAAACTTGGGTGGCAGTATGAAATTATTGTTTCAGTAATTTTCCCAGTATTTTGCACAGTTGCTTTTCTTTATCAGTACTAATATAGCCACTTTAGATGTCATAGTTTTTAGACAAATTACATACAGTAATTACTAGTCTTATAGTGAATTACAATAAAACCTGAACAACCTAAAACTGTCATTTGAAATACTCTTACAGCTAATATACTCTAGATATGTTAACAACTAAGTACCTAGTTACTGTACATAAATTATGGTCTTAGAAAATGCGAAGAACAGAAGTCATTTGGGTTGAACACTACATGCATAAAGCATGAAGCAGTGAATGAAGTTTTTGCATTTTTCCTTTATATTGGTAAAACTGAAAAAAAAACAATAATAACTGCAATAGCAATTGTAATGTGAGCCTGATCTTATTCATTTAAGTCTAGTCCTACACTTTAAAAACAACCTATTTAGCAGCCAAGAGATCAACAGAAGATATTAGAAGATCATTAAGAACCAAGCAGAGATGACATGGTCAGAATCAAATCAATGATGACATGTTCATGTTCAGTACTGGCATGTTTGTGGTGATTAGTACTGACTGGCATTCCCATCCAGGAAGTAATCTGCGATTCCCCTATTGCTCGTTAGGCCCCACCTCCCCTGTGACCCCGTACTAGTTAAAGTGGTTAGAAAATGGATGGTTACTGTTGGGCATAGCATTAACTGATTTGCTCCTAGCTATTTATTTACTGAAATCTCTCAGGTACGATAGCAAAACATCTCCAAAACAACTCAATAAACTTCTTGAGTTGTAATAATTTCTTCTCTCCTAATTGCCCATCATCTTTTTTTTTCACTAACCATAACATGGTGCTCTGGTTTAAAACTTTCTGTCCTACACAAACCAAGAAACCTGCACTACACATCTTAGCTCCCACAATCATTTTTGATATGGTATGAGACCACGTGAAAAACCAATCCTTCCACAGTCCAATATTTAAGCCATACTAGAGTAGCCATTCAGCTGGGAAACAAACTCTTAAGTTTGACTTGATAAAATGCTTTAAAAACCCATTATGACATTTTCTCACTCCTTAGTTTACACTGGTAACACTTAGAGATAACAACCACGGCCTCCCACTGAAGGCACATCACCAGGGTCCGGCTGTACATTAAGATAAGCTCCATTACTTAATAGGCATCCTATGGTGTTATCTGACACCATCAGTGCTGCTTTAGAGAACAAAGTAACCCTCCACTATATATGGAATTCTTCAGACAATGGTTTACCCTAAGGGTATAAATCACGTTTTCCTAGAGTGCAGAAACATTCACATTACAACCTTTGCCATTTCAGGTGGAGGTGGAGCCAATGGCATTCACTACCAGCAGACCTTATGGTTATGGTTTTATGTGTACATAAACCAGTAATAGTTCTTTTTGGCACCAGACCAAGTAGAGTCACACTCAAATGCTTAGGTTTCCCATTTTTTTAACATAAGCTCTGTGTTACTCAACCTATTCAAACCCATTATGGTCTTAAACATGCTTCTTTATGGGAGAAAAAAAAAACTTAATGGATAATGATTTCAAATATGTAATAACACCCTTGAAAGATTAGTGGTGTTTGAAACTGATGTCATATAAAATAATAAAGACAAAAGCTCACGGCTCTGGTCAAGTTCTCAGTATAGTGTGTAACTAAAACATGTTATTCCACGACCCATAAATGGTGCTGAAGGGTGGAGTAAGAGGTATAATGCAGCAATTCATCACTTCCCGTGCAGTTCACATGAGCACAGTCTAAACAGGAGGTTAGATTAAGTAGAGCCACCAGCTTCTTCTTTGTATTTGATTTCACTTTTACGGTTGTGTTTAAGAAGAGCAAAGTTAATCACACATCTGTCATCATTACTGAGGCATTAGGTATACAAAAGAACAATCATGCCTTTGCAGGGAATCTCATTGCCAGAGGGAAGGCTTTTCTATCTTCTGTGCCTGCCCTCCTCCCTCTGCTCTTTTAATCATCACTCATAAGCTTCAGGCTTGGAAACCTTTAGCTCCTGGTCTCCCCCTGCCTTTGTTTCTTTCATTTATTTTCTTGTATTGTGCTTTAATCTTGAACTGGTGACAAGATAAGCTTAAGAAGTAAAGTTTAAGAATGATATTCCTGTAACCAGCATGGCTACTTAATATTTTCTGGGCACAAACACAAACAACTGTTGAAATGAAAAGGTATTGCAATGAGATACAATAATACATGTACAGACCTGAGAGAGACAGAATTTCCCTGGATTTATACGCACTTGAAGCCCTGCAAACGCAATTGTGATAAAACATAATATTTTGTAGGAATTTTTTAATGTCTCATATTTCTTTGGATCTGATGCTTTCTGAGTTCAATGCACCCAGGTGAAATGTATATTTCGAAGTTCAAACTTTAAGGCTGGTTTAATCTTTTCAGCATTTATAATTAGATCTTGCTGGCCCAAAGAGCTGTTGTGTTGTGTGTGATTGGTGATATAAAATACAGAAATCCCTCTACCCATTTTCTAGCCTTATGCTATACAGAGTGGCAGGGGACCTGAAGCCTAAGAGATACAGAACTAGGTTTATTTATTCTGAATCCACTATTATTGCACACAGACAGAAGCCACTCAACTAATTGTGTGGCAAAATTAATTTGTGCACCTACAGTAATTTAAGTTAGCCGAAGGAAAGGATTTGAATACTTCAAATCAAATCAAATCACAGTTTTTTTTTCATATTAATTATCAATGCACTGTGCAAAACTTTCTGTTTTTTCTTTGAATATGTGGAGCACGTCATGTATATTACAAATACTGTATTAAATTCTACATCAAAGTTTCATGACTACAAATTTTAATGCAACAAAATGTGAGAACTGCAAGGTCTGAATACTTCTGCATGGTATTGTATACGTTACATGGCTGAATGTTTGATCAAAAAATGCATTTTTTTATTTTGTCCCCCAATTATTTGTTAGCCAGAGGTTTCTACATTTTGACCAGTTTACCTTCAAGTTCAAGAAATTGTCATTTGTAAACTGAAAATGGGGATGAAGGTTCATTTTAACTTACAATGTCATAACAAAAAGGAAAATTAAAATTATTTGCACAGGTCTAATCTTCTGAAGAATTATTGCATGCTGCATGTGTAAAGGTGATTGAATTTTAAAGTTAAAAAAATGCATTGATAGAAATCAATTTTTTAGATAGCATTTTCTTCTAATGAAGCAAAACAGCTATAGAGTGCATATTTGATTAACAGTCACCAAAGCCATTACAAATATTTCAGTATAGTCAAAACGTAAAGCATCATGGAACCCTGATGTACTAAAGGATTTTTTCTGTTTTAGATTTATAAATATGACGCATGACGCAAGTGTCAGGTGAGATAAAATAAATGAGTGCATTTATACAGTATGTGCAGCGTCTTATGAAATGTGTTGCAGGGGTAAATAGTCTTTTCAATCACATGAATAAGAGTGTAGTTCAAGTGAGATTACTCAAATATTAAAGCAAAATGTACGGTATGGCAAATACAAAATTTAAAATGGCACAAATGGCACATTGGAAACCCATGTCAAAATCAGCAATTTTCTAGAAGACAATGTGGGACAAACATGGTCTCCTAAGCTTGGCTGTTGTAATTAAAACAGGTAGGAAACCACTTTTTCAGCATAAAAGAAAGAGAAAGTAGAGTAGTATAAAAGAAAAGAAAGAGTATGTTTTTTCTCTATACTCTTCCAAATATGTGGCAGCCAAATTTGGAACAGGTACTAGATGGTTCTGACCTATTCCTGGCATATTCCTGACCTCCTGCTCTTTCTCAGCATGTATAGGAAACACAACTATTACTGTATATGAATGTACAGATGGCATGTTTTACAAATGATAGATTGACTTCACAACCTGGGTTTCCGGAAAAGGAATGCCGTCATTAATAATGGGGAAGTGCTGTCTTACATTACTAACCTTTGCTTAGACAGTATGCTCAATCTATGCAATGGAACCACCCAGCCACATGTGGGCTGCTCTTCTTTCTCTAGAAGCCTCTCTCCTAGAGTTATGTCGCCATGATCTATGTCAAATTTTACACAGAAAGTCAGCTGACAGTGACCAAAGAAGGCTACATTCCATTTGAACTAACCAGGGTTAGTGAAGAAAACCTAGTATTGTATTTTAAGGAGTGCAGTCATCAGCAAGCTAAAATAATGTATTTTGTAGTGTTATAGTGATGTTACGTTATGTTATAAAAATGTCCCATTTTAAAAGCAAGTATTATATTGAAGCAAAACTCTGTGTTTTTTTTTCAATTTCAGTGTCTAAGCATTCATTTTTTCAAAAAAAAATCTGTTTTTGCATTCTCAAGTAGCTCTGAAGCAAACAGACTCTGAGTTGAACTAAGGTACAGTGCTCATGATATGGGCAGCATGGTGGCAATTCCGGACTTGGGATGCTTGCTGCATGGAGTCTGTATGTTTTCCCTGTGTTTGCGTGGGTTTCCTCTAGGTGCTCCGGTTTCCTCCCATTCCAAAAACATACTGTTAGGTTAACCGGCTTCTGGGAACATTTCCCCAGGTGTGAGTATGTGTTTGTGTGTCTGCCCTCTGATGCCCATTGCTTGCCAGGATAGGCTCCAGATCCCCTGTGACCCTGAATTGGAAGAAGCAGATAGAAAATGGATACTCACTACATGTAAGCTGTGACTTTCAAATAATCTTGTGACTTGGTTATCTTATCAATAGAGCACTCTACTCAGAGAACATACACTGTTGTGTAACTTAGAAATGGCCTGATAAACCTTGACCTTAATTACAAACCATTTCTTCCGATGTGTTAATCTATCTCAAGCTATTCTTTCCAGATGTATGTGATAAATCACATGTATGTCATTTAAATTAAGCCAGCTGTTTTAGTATTGAGAATGAAGTCTTTTATTACTAATTGGAATAGTCTTTAGAATTTCTTTAGAGATCATTAGATTAAAGATTACTTACAGTACTTTGACTTCTAAAGAAGTTTTCAATATGATATTTAAATTCATCATGAATGTGAAATTTTTGTGTCGATTCTTTAAATTTATATTGGTATGATATTTTTATAATTTACTATAAGTGAAGATCCTCACCATAATTAAATACTAACATTTTTTATAATTAAATATTGAAGAGCTTTAGAAATGAAATTTCCTCAGTCTTGGACATTAAACATCTAATCAGGCTGTAAAGCTTCTGTACAATAAGAAGATATCCAGTTTCTCACTTGGCAGGCTGTTCACACCAGATGTGGGTTTACCTAACAAACTGATCTGCGGTTTGGCACTAGTTTAACAGATGAAATATCCTCTTACACAGTACTCACTATATCCCTTGTAATAGAAGTGTGTCCAGGACAGCTCCAGAACTTTCTTCTCAACACAACCTCAGAATGCACTAGAACAACCTACAGGAATATGTGATTGTGTCCATCTCCAGGAAAATCTGCACAAAAGGAGCAAACCTTTTTTTTCTTGATCTCTTAGTTATAAACAATGTTATAGCCTAACATCTACAAATCAGATTATAGTCTGTCATCTATTTCAACTATTTTTACAGTCCGAATACTGCAGTTTTCTTTTCCAATTGCTCTTCTCTTCTATTTGTCCTTGATGTTTTTAATGAAAGAATATTATTTAGCAATATTTTTAAACCACATTTATATCTAACTTACATTCATAATTTTAAAATAACTGAGCTAAAATAACAAATAAAAAAACTGACAATTGCAAACATGAGAGGTCACCCAATATTAAGTTTATCTTTTCAAAGAAATCTAAAATCCTAAATTAGCCAAATCCGAACAGGTTATGTGTCGGGTAAGAATATGCAAATTGGTCATTGTATTTTGACTCACACAGCAGTTTTATTTGTATTGCTACAGAGAAGAGGATATTGTTAGTGTCTTCAGATCCCAGGGTTATCTGATGCGATAGGCAGCCCCCACCTGAATTGAAGATAGCAGAGATTTGAATGTATTCACAACTGAAATGTTATTTGTCTGTATCCAGCATAGCTTATTTGACCAACTCTGTAATTAAAAGATATACTTCAAAGGAGAAAAGAGATACAACAGAAAGAAAATGAAAGAAAAATACAGAGGTGAGCAGGTTTCAGTGCTGCAGACAATCATCACAACTCAGATTCCTCACTGACAAACTTAAACCTATCAGGCTTTGGACATTGAAGGAACTCATCTTAAATTTAGGGAAAACAATATGAGTCTCATAAATGTGGAAATACTTACTTTTCCTCTTAAATTAAAAGGTTATTTTCTTTTAACATAGTTTGTGTGGTCTTCCCTGCAGGGGATTATTTATTTCATGAAAATACTATAGTCTTCATTACCGATATAAAGAGGTCTCTAAGTGTAGTTATGTTTGTCAGCATAAGCAATTGACAGCAGAAGGCTAGATGGGGTGTTTTGAGCTCTGGAACTGTAGATGATGTTCTGTAAATGTTACTTTCTGAGTGATTGTTCTGTTTAATAAATCATTGTCTTAAATATATCGCCTATATATTTCTCAACCCCCAGACTGTTCACAAGAACTAAGGAAAGCATGTGACCTTGTTTCCCTGATCTGTGAGGTGTTTTATTATCTGCAATAATTTACTTACTCAAGCTGGTCTCACAACTGACAAATTCTAAACTCTGTAATTTGAAAATAAGCCTCCCCCATATGCATCAATATGAAACACTGTTTTCTGTAATGAAATAGTAAATTATAATATTAAGACTTCCTCCTTTGTAAAGCAACAGGGAGGAATTTTAGGCTCATTTTTATCATTTACTGTGTACACTGCCTATGCCACTGAGTTGGAAAGACAAACAAATGTGGAAGAGGCACGCCTGTTTCTGTAAGATGAAGCCGAGCTCAAAAGCTGTTCCCCTGTCAAACAAACAGACAGATGAAGTAGCGTAGATGTGTAGTAGGCGGGCAGTCGACAGGTAGCCTTTGATGTTCATGGAGAAGGGAGGGAGCAAGCAAAGTTTGTCTGAAGTTAGAATCTAAAAATAACATGGACTGTTAGCTCCGTGGAATAAACACGTAAGAGAATAAAAGCAAAAACTGAAGGTAGTGGGGGTGGTAAGCATATTTTCCAATGGTATAATGGTATAAAAGGTATTGCTCAACAGTTCTCCTTCTAAAGCTTTAAATCCCTATGCTTTCACCCTGCTTTAATTGGTTCAAACCATTTGTTTCAGGACAATGAACACCTTTTGCCACTATGGTGTCACTTCTTTAAGGATACATAGCAGTCTGAACTTCAACAAGGAAACATGTAAAGCCACAATAAACAAAAAAGTGCAAGTGAATACATATGTGAACCGCAAAAAGGACAACCATCAAATGGTGTGTAATTACACACAAACCAGACATTTTCCATGTTTAGCACCATAAATTTAAGATGCAAAGAGATTCATAGTACAGTTTTAGTTAATATTTAACTTAAGCAAAATACATTTTCTGATTGCTGAAAGTTCTGAACATTTCACCTTGTATCAGTCACTGCTGCAAGACTAGCACAAGGTGTAGTGCTGTAGGTAGGCATTATGCAGTGTTATACAATGATGACCTTTTCTAGCACAGTAGCTGACAAATATTTAGGAAATTATTGGTTATAGGTTCACTAATTTCTAACTCTGACAAACAGTACACTTAGGAGGTAAAAATTAACTACATTAGAGAAGAATTTCAGATTTAAGATTCCTGAAATCACATGATTTTATTTTGTTTAAGTATGATATTTATTTTAAGATTAAGTATGATATTAAAGCCATGTGTTTTCAGTGGTACAGAAAATTAAGCAAGTGTCACGTTTTGCCAGTAATGAATTTAAAGTTCTACCCTAGGTAAACATATCTTATTATTCAGCCACATTTGTTAGCACGTACAGTAGGTAAATGTGGTCTCATTTATTAAATTGGCTATGTCTATGCTAAATTGTTGGAAATCCCCATTCTTGCCTCTGACTGCTGACTGCAAACATTAAAAAATGATTTATTTCTGCAAGCAGGATTAAAGGAAACAAAACTGTGTTCAAAAGATTTGGGAGCAGTTAGCAAACGCGCTGTCAACTTCTGATTAATGAACATACGCTAAGGCCAGATATCATTCGACTGTCATGTCTGTTACTATTTAACAGAGATGTTACAGAATGACTGTGAGGAAAGTATTCCAGAAAAGTGCATACAAAGCTCTTTTTATATATATACTGTAAGTCACTAAATGATATTGAGAACAGATTCATAGTGCAGTGTATTCCCAAGTATCGAAGTACAGTATGTATAATAAAGTGTATTAAAATGAATGCTCAAGCTCATTAAATTATATAACCATATCCACTATCATTTACAGACCACATTTTATCATAAGAAAAGATAATAAAAGGCTTGTTTTGATAATAAGAACATAAGGCCTAATTAGACCTTTTTGTTACTATTAATGAATAGAATTAAGGACCCCATCCAGCTGTTTCTTGAAAGAAGCAAAGGTACCAGATTCCACTAGGGTTACCTTTTTTGTTTTGTTTGAGGATTATGAAAACTTGTATCAGGTCACCTCATAGTCTCAGATTAAAACTTAAAAGAGTTAGTTCTTTAAGCCCTTTGCATCATGGTGTAGAATCAACTATTGTCTCTAACTGTACACTACAGCAAGGTTATATTCTACAGGAGGCAGCACTGTTCTTCCACAAGAAAGTCAGCCTTCGACTGGTTAAGGTGTCATCTCAATCTCAGGGGTCAAGAATAAATGCTTGACTGGGATCAGTTCTATTGACTGAAAATGCTCTGATATATGGATAATATGTTATGGAGTGTACAGTATATGGAGTGTAACATATTTGGCCCACAAAATTTGATTCAGATGACACTACTGCTTTGACTGGAATGACCTAAAAGATTAACTGAAAGTTAAAAATTTTAATGTAAAAGTTTTTCTCTCATTATTTTTTCATTAAGATTTGAGTTAAAAAAAACAATAGTAAATGTGTCATGTTCATCAGTACTGGAGGTCCAGTTTTTCTTCCCAGGTAGTCTGCCTCAACTTCTCAACAATACTAAATAACAGGATGATTTCTTCTTTCAGATGTATCCGAAATGATAAAGATTAATTCTAGGTTGTCACCGTACAGTATTTGTATTAAAATTCAGCTTCTTGTCCAAGGAAAATATTAATTTTTGCAATGCTTTGAATTTGCGTGTTCTAGTTTTGACAATAGTGATGAGTAAAGTCCAGCTAGAGTGAATTTGTTAACTATGCTGCTTTTGATTTAAAAAAAAACTCCTCAAGGTTATTTTAGCATAAATATACAGAACATAAAGAATCTATCTTGCAGTGAAACAACATAAAAATATCCTGTATTAGTAATGAATATAACAAAAGGAAATAAAATAAATAATCCGGTGTTGCTAAAATTGCTGTGATAACACACATACTCTATATAGAAATTGACCTGAAATTAACCACTTGAAGAAGGCTCCATAGCCAAAATGTTGTGTCTCGTTGTGTCTTTTTTCTTTTCAATAAACCTTTACTTGTTTCACTGATTGTGTCGTCTCCATCACTTTATGTGTAAAGCAAATAAAATATATTTCCTTTTAAGTTGTTTCATAAAATATATTTGTTTAAACACAAATATGTAGTAGGTATGATAATAACCCCAGATAACATGGATATATTGTACATTTATTTTACATTATTATATTATTACTATGACTAATATCTATCTAATAATAAGAAGAAAAATAATTGTATTGATATCATTTTTGATTTAAATGTTTTAAAATAATGCTGACAAAACATAAAACATAAAGAGTGACAAAATATAAAAATAAATTTAATTTTTAATTCTATGACTACAAATGACTTGTAAGTTAGCTATACCTACTTTGCATCATAACGTTGATTCCTAAACTATAAATGTACTGTAACTGAACTATAAATGAACTAAATAAAAGTCGCTAATGTAAAATAATTTTCAGCTCCCTATAAAATATCAATAAAAACTACTGGACCTTTATAGTGCTATAACGAAATCATTGGAACACTAGCTTAAATACGTCAGCCTCAAGTGACCTAACTCTGTCATTACAAAATTAATCACAAACAGATGTAAAAATCTCTAGACCCAAACTGCACAATAAAAGACCAAATTTTAGATCCCATCCATATCACCCCCTTGGCCCAAGAGTCCCATCCTACATTATCTACCCTATTTATTTATCATTCCAGAGCAGAGTTTCTATCAAGGAGCATCAAGCAGCACACAATCATACCAGGTTACAAAACGTCTTCCTATAACGGTGACAAAATTATAGTCATTACTGTGCTGATTACAAACTAGGACAAATTGGCTGCCTAAAGACAACAAAGTCTGCAGACGTTTTCGTCTGATTGAAGTTTAGAAATACAAATCTGTTGATTGTTCCTGAAAAGTATCAGCATTAGCTCCATACTTTAAGTATGTTTTAACCTCTTATTAACCTAAGACTTTTCCAGGTCCATTTTCAGAATATTATTTTCATGTTTAAGCTTGCTCGTCCATAATTCTCTAAGAAATTGTGACACTCTAACAGATTTACGTGAAACACCTTTGTACAGGGCAGCATGGTGGCACAGTGGTTAGAGCTGCTGTCACACTTGCTGTCACACAGTGCTTGGGCACTGGGTTCAATTTCAGGCCTGGGATGATATCCATGTGGAGTTTGTAAGTTCTCCCTGTGTTTGTGTAGGTTTCCTCCTATAGTCCAAAGACCTTTTGATAGGTTGATTGCCTTCTGGGAAAACTGGCCATAGTGTGAGTGTGTGCGGTTGTGTCTTGTGATGGACTGGCTAACCGTATCCAGAATGTATCTTGCCTTACACGCATTGCTTTCTGGGACAGGCTCCAGCTTCCCCAAGACCCTGTATTAGATAAAGCGGTTAAAAATGGATCAATAACTTTGCACATTGAGTAGTTTATCTATACATTTTCTTCTATCAGAAAAGCAATAATATCTTCCATCAGAAAAGCAACACTCAGAAGAAACTATGGAGAGAGATGGTAGTCCCCAGGCCACATAATAAACTGTGGAGATGCTGCAGCTACTATGTATACAAGATGGATACATTTGTACTTTTGAGTGTTAATCACCTAAAAGCACTGCTCACCTTAAGTCTGCAGGTTCAGAATTATTAGGTCAAATGAGAAAGAATAATTCCAATACCTATTGTACAGTAAGAGCCAAGCAGAGTCAATTTAGTAAGCTACATAGTTTTCTTCCATCATGCAATCTTTAGCATTAACAAACTCTCATATTATTTCCCATGCTTACAACTTAATGTAATATTGTCAAAAAGTACTTTACTATCTTGTACATTAAAATGCAGTTTCACATTATATATTGTAACACTAGCATTCTACTTGTTGTTTTTTAATGGTGCTATCTGTTTAACAATACAAACAACAATCAATGCTGACCAAAACCTGCTTTATCTCAATGTTCTTTAAATTTACAGCATCCTGTATTTGTCAAATCCAAAGGGTTCAATGTAAAATTTGAGCATACAGAGGGAAGTCAAGCTGTAAGAGACATAATGGTATACAGCAGCTAACAATCACATACTGTAGCATTAATGCTAATGAGCAAGCAAGCACCATCTTGTTTATGGTTGATAACTCTAAGGTTAAAGTGACAATTAAATGAATAATAATAACTCTTAAAAATAAACAGTACAAATGGTGTCTAAGGAGACAAGCATATCATCAGCAAGCACTATTCTGGTTATGTCTGTCCTGGGCTTTGGAAAGTCAAGAATTCCTATAATAGGTGTTGGGTACATGCTGCTTATGTACTGCATTAAGCAGTGTAAACAAAATATAAGTTGGAAAATAACATACAGGTATGGTCAATTAAAAGGTCCTATAATATCTAAAAACATCCTATGTTTTTATTAAATATATGCTAATATGTGGCCATTTAATAGTATGTACAGCCATAATACTATTTTTGTTCTTAATAGTTAGTGTACTGAAGTACTTGATGAGCAATGCACATTTTTCATTGGGATAATTTAAATGTTTGTTGTTGTTGTTCAAATGCAAGGGCTTGCTAAAACTGTTCCAAACTCACCTTAATTACAGTAATTAAATGTTTTGTTTTCCTTTTTTCATAGATCATCACATTCTTTGCTTATGAGCAAATGCCCTCTGCTATTGGCTATTTACAGACTGTACATTGATTGTCTTGTTTTAAAGTGTGACCTATGATATTTGAGAATTATGCTGCTGAAACATTGAAAATCACTCCAGCAATGCAGAAAATTAGGATTTTTTTTAAATGCTATGTATCAGCAGTAGATGCGATACCAAGTGAAATTCTATCCCAAACACACTCATACCTAGGGCCAGATTTCTCAGAAGCCAATTAGCCTACCAGTGTTTGTTTTTTTGGACAGTGGGAGGAAACTGGAGTACCTGGAAGAAACCCATGCGGACACAAGAAAAAAAGCTTTTATAATCATAAAAATGTACTTTACGCAGTGATAATTAAAACTGACTGTATCATAAACTATACACCTCTATAATTTAAATACCATATACTGTATATAAATATCATATATACACTGTAATAAGCAGTCTAAGCTACTGGTCAACAAATGCAATGCATCTTCTCTTTTATGTTTTGTGAAGTGTAGCAAAGCATAGCACACATGTCTGTATCCAGTACTTGGATTTACTTCCATTTTCACTTAATTTTCCATCCAAACCTGGAAAGGACTTACAAACCTTTGAAATACCTACAGTAGAGAAGCTATCTAGAAGTTCAATTGCACACATCTTAAAAATTGTTTGCAATTTTATAAACATCAGTTATGTTAAAGTGGTTAGACCAGTTCTTCAAGGTTTTTTTTGTATAGTCTAGCTTACCTCCTATAATGATCACATTGATGATAAATGACATGAAAAAATACATGGAAACTCACTCCACAACTATTACTTAATTAGAATAATTTTGAGCTGTTCATAACTACTGGGAAACAAACAAATGGAGACAGTGCTCCACAAGTTTGCACTATGAAATGTAAATTAAATCACTGCATTAGGTGATTCTAATATCTACCATTGGGGTCAGAGCTCACCACATACATGTAGTCTAAAGAATGCTCAATTATCAGTTCTTGTTTCAAAGTAAGGGAGATAACTTAAATATAATTACACTAATTTAATCGATCTACCTAATTATCCCTCCCACGCTTATTTTTTAAAACGGCATAAATAGGTTTAAGACAGTACAAACAACAGCACATGCTCACAACACCAGGATGACAGCACGGGTATTGAGTTTTGGTTGTTGTATTGTTTTTCAAACTTAATCTACATACAGAACCGGAACTCAATTCTTCATCGAAACACCATACTAAAAATGTGATACGCATTGCATAATGCACTAAAACGTAACGCCATGCACAGATAACAGTAGCCAGTCCTCAGACGCCTGTTTGCTGGACAGGTAAACAAAAGTCATCCAGCACCATCAGTCTTACCTTTTGCAATTTGCCTGCTCCCCGCCGTTTTATCGATCTTCGCGTTCAACCCACAAGACCCAGCTAAGTTTTTTTTCCCAGTGTTTTCCGTATTATCTCTCGACCTCCTTACCTTTACCAAGAGCCGCGTTTCTTCTTTCTTTTTCTTTTCATGTCGATCGAAAGGCATCTGTAAGAGGTCGTCTTCACAGCAGATGAAACTCACTGTACATCCCATCCAGGCAGATTCCGACCCCCGCACTATTGACCCATTCAGAAAATTAAAATATACCTAATCGGAGCTATTCAGTTTTCCTTCTTTGTTTATGTTTAGAAAGTTTCTAGATTTTTTTAAACGGAGTCTCATTCATAAGGTACAGGTTGCCACAATGATGACTTTAAAATGACTTTAAAAACTTTCTGATTAAGGCAAATGTTAAATGGATATTTTGCCGTGTTCTATTTAATTTATACCCCTAATCTGTAGACCATTATCGCGATCAAGATCGCTGCTTTTTTGTTTCTTTTTGGCACTAATTTACAGTATCACATGCATTATTTCGTATTTGGCTTCTTTCACCGCTGTTCAGGAAGAAGCAGAATAAGAGTCGAGTAAAAGGGTTTCAAATCTGGGATGTGTGTAATCCAACCCTTCAAATCTCTCCCTCCCTTAACCTGGCTCAACACTGCATCCTTTAGGAAAGGCGCACACACTGTTAGTGTTGCGGTGTCCATTTTAGGACATCCTTGCACATCCGACCGCAAACCCCTAATTTCAAGCATTTCCCCTTCTGGTGGAATTTTAGTGTTTCTCAACAACCTAAAAATATTTTAATCCACAATATTTTAAGTCTGGTTGGTAATCCGCTGCATTGTATTGTACCCACAGGACTATGATAATTGATTAAAGTTTTAGTATAAAATAATGTACCACATTGTGATGTGAGACTCTAATTTGCAATGTTTAATATGTACTGTATAAATATAATTTATATACAGACTCAAATTTGTTCTATACATATTTAATATGGCTTCTATGGTACACATACTTTACTCACTTTACAAGTGTTGCAATATGGCAAGATATCATAGACATCAAGATATCATTTTCATAAATGGTCTTTAATTTACTGGAAGAATGCATCTATTAAGATGAAAAGTTAACTGAACTGTGACACTTTTATCTTTCACAAAGGAAGCTCTATACATTGACAGTAATGTTTAATAATAACGTTTAAATATTTCATTGCAACTGTGACCTTTCTCTTTCCGTGTCATTACAATAACATTTGTGAATGCAAGTTAGAATTCTAAATGAAAATAATGTAAATAATTGTAAATAGTGTATTTTCCAAAAGATGATTAAAATTTTGTAGTCAGCAAAAAAGGAATTTAATTGCCTCACACTCCTCTTTGTGCATGACAGGGAATACAGTATATTGAACTATACTGTAAGTACCATACACATACAGTACATTCACACTACAATAACTACAAAGAATAATTATCATATATAAATAAATGCATATAATAATAGTACACAAAAGCAAAGTACCACACATTAAAAATATGTTTCATAATGTTTGTGGGACTTCTTAATGTTAAAGAGTTTTGTGGGGAAGAGAACTTAAGATCTTTGCAAATTGATGAAACCATTCATGGACAATGGAAAGGTTATAATTTTAAGATCATTGTATGGTCTTACCTAAGGCCAATAACTTACCCTAATGCAACTGCTACAGCCTCTCCAATGGTATTCAGATGTGAATGGGTGTCAGAGAGATAAGTGTTCGGTTTAAGTTTATATAACTGCATGTGTGATTTTATGGGGAGTGAGAGTGTTGTTTTACGAAGATAAGTAGATATTAATCATTAATGTATGTATCAGCTGTGCTTTACCTCCTGGCGCCTACTTACTCTGAAGGATCAAATGGCCATAATGAATGATTGTTTTCACCACCGTAGATGAAGGCAAAGAGTCAGCAAATTTCATGCAAAAATGTATGGCATTTTGCTATGGAGTATTACCTGATCTGAGTTAATGCTGCCACAGTGTGAATCTGTCATTCAATTTTTGGCTGCTTTTCTTACAACTTGAAAGCATACTGTATGTGCTTAGAAGGTGCTTTAAATTGTTAGCATTAATGCTTTATGGAAAAAAAACAGAAACTATTTAAATTTATAGATTATATCCTCTTCAAAGGAAAATAAATTCCCCTTCCCAAATACTTCTAAACATAGACAAACCACTTCAAGTAAACTCTTAATTTAGAAATGCATATTTCAGGATGTTAGCATATTTTAGATGGGGAGCACTTACAATGCCTTGCAAAAGTATTCAGACACTTCCCTAGTTTTCACGTTTTGTTCAAGTCTGCAGTCATAACACCTTGAAAAAAGAAAGAAGTAAATGCAGAAGAAAAACAGAAAAGACTTGATTGGTTACGCCACACTGTAGCAAACCTAAATTAATTTAGGTGCACAAAATTACTTTAATGTGCCACATAATTAGTTGGGTGGTCTCTGTCTGTGTGCAATAATAGTGGTTCACATAATTGTAGAGTAAATATACCTATCTCTGTAAGGTCCTTTAGTCAGGAAGTGAGTCTCAAGCAAAGATTCAGCCACGAAGATGGAAGAACTGTCATAACAACTTGGGGATAAAGTTGTATAAAGGCACAGACCAGGAGAAACATGTAGAGGCATTTCAGAGACCTTTAATTTCTCTTTGAGAAAGGAGAAGTTGATCAATAAGAAGTGGAAGCACCCAGACAATGCCTACATCAGGCTGTCCTACCAAACTTAGCAGCTGGGCAAGGAGGAAGCTAGTTAGGGATGCCACTGTGAGGTCAATGACAATTACAGAATTTAGTGACAAAGTCTGGAGAAAATGTCTGTGGCTCACTTTACAAAGGGACCTTGTGTGGAACTGAAAAAAAAAAGCATCTCAAAACCTTCGTGGGGTTTGCAACAAAGTACCAAAGTGAGACTGCAAACATGAGGCAAGAGATTTTCTGGTCAGATAAAATGAAGTTGGAACTGTTTGTTCTTAATGTAAAGCATTACATCTGATGTAAACCTAACATACTATAATGCAGGGGTGGGCAAACTCTTTTCGCCCAAGGGCCACATAAAGTTTTGAAACTGTATTGCGGGCCACTTCATGCTGCATGATAGCCAATGCACTACATAAGTTTAAAATCCAACATAGGCTTATTAGTTCAAGGTTAACGATAACCAGAGAGAAAAGAACTCACCCAAAAGGCTTCTTGATTAATGAGAGCCATGTAACTGATCACCTCTTTTTGCAAGAGCATCAAAATCAGTTGACAGCTGTGTTGAGGCAATCCATAATACATAGCTCGTGGTGGTCGCTCAGCTGTGATCTGTGACGTGACTTGTTGATGTTCATGAAGCTGAATGTTTGCTCATACACATAAGTAGATCTGAATGACACCAGTATCTTTTGTGCTGCTTGTTGAATCTTGGCCTCGTTCAGTGATGCGAAGAATTCATCCAGCTTCACAGAATGAAACTTTTCCGCTCCTCGCATGACAGATTGCTAGCATAGTTAGCATGTTTGGTAGAAAAATGCCGACTGAGATTGTATTCTTTGAACACTGCGACACTTTCCTTACAAATTAAACATATAGCCTTTATTCCAACTTCTGTGAAAAAGTATTTTGCAGTCCATTCTTTGTTGAACACTTTCACTTCTTTACTCCACTCATTTTGGTGCAGGTTCCCTCACAGTACAATAGATCCACTCTGACCGTTGAATCAAATTAGTATAACGTTAGTGCGTCATCTAACGGCAAGAATAATGAATTGTAAGAAAAATAGCACCAAACAAAATAATGTGGAATATGGCGAATATTGACTAATTTATTTTTTACCTCAAGGGCCAGTTAAAACTGGCCCATGGGCCATAGTTTGTCCCACCCTACTATAGTGCATCACTGAATCAACACCATCCCTACTGACAAGCATGATGATGTCAGCATTATCTTACAGTTTTAAATTTCATTATCAGGGGCTGGGAAGCTTGTCGAGATTGATGGAAACATACAGTAGATGAAGCAAAGAACTGGCAAATCCTAGAGGAAAACCTGCTTCAGAACTGAAGCTTGGATGAAAAATTCATCTTTCAGCAGGACAATGATCCAAAGCACAAGCCCAAAGTTACATTTGGGTTTGCCATTGAAAATCTGTGGAAAGACTTGAAAACTGTGGTCCATAAGTGATCCTCAGGTAACCAGAGAGAAAGAGCAAATCTCCCAAGAAGAATGGACAAGAATTGCACCAGGTTAGTGCACAAGGTTGCTAGAGACTAAAATAAAAATTTCAGCTGTGATTGATGCCAAATGTACTTCCACCAAATACTGAGTTCCAGATAGATTTTAAGATGTAAGTAATCAGCATATTTGTTTTTTTTTTCTCTTTACTTTTTTGTTAATATTTACTGTGACATTTCTTCCCATTAGAAGTCTTCAGTCCAAGCATTCAGGTTTTGAAAAAAATATTTTATTTTAAAAATTGGGACACTGTAGGAAGGGTCTGAATATTTCTGCGAGGAGCTGCTGGTGCAAAGAGTTGAATAAAATATATATGCTTTCATGTTAAACATCAAACCAGGTTGTGACACAATATAACTGATCCAGAATGTAAATCAGTCAAAACTTTGCTTATCAATGAATTCACAAAAGGAAGGTTTATATTAGTTGACCTTTTTGACTGATAAAAGAACCACAATGATTACTGGTACTTTCACACACTTAGTCTTTGGAAAAAAAATCAAATATATTGTGACAAAATCTCATGGGAATGCTTTTTTTCCAGTTGTAATACACATTGTATATAATCAGGAACAAGGAAAGGTTTATTCCATGCAGAAAAGAGAAGAAAAGAAACTCAATGTTTCAGTTGTGGAGTCTTCTTTGGGTGTGAAGGCTCCACAGCCGAAACGTTGTGTTTCTTTTCTTCTCTTTTCAGCATAGAATAAACCTTTACTTGTTCCTTTGCAGCCTACGCATGCTGACGCAGCTACCTACTTGTATATAATCAGTACACTTATAACAAAATTAAGAACTGTAGAAGAGAGAAATAAGTAAAGGTTTAAAAGAGAAAAGAGAAGAAAAGAGAAAAGAGAAGAAAAGAAACACAACATTTAGGCTGTGGAGCCTTCTGCAGGTGTCAAAGGCACCTCTTCCATTGCTGCCTATGTACTGTATGCTGACGCAGCTACCTACTTGAACAGGGAAATATGCAACTTAGAATTTACTTGATGCTAGATTCACAGAAAGTGGGTTCTTTCCCCGCCCAAGGAGAGTGATTCTAGGGGGGAACTGGTTAACCAATATTTGGACCTTGTGGAATAGGTCTGTCATATTCACCCACTGAACAGACAGAGGTTTTTCATCTTTCATTGCACCAAAGTCAATACTTAATTTGTGTCATTACTTTATTAAATGGACTTCTGTGCCTCTTTTGTGAAAGGCGGAAAAGTCTTCATCGAAACTATACCTTGGCTCAAGTAAAATAAAATGTTCATTAAATAATTGTACAATCTGTAACTTCTCGCCTCTCTTTTGTAAAATGCTGTGTATAAAAAAAAAATCTTTAAGGGATTGCACAAATAAATCGTACACATGTTTTGACATTATATGACAAATTTAAATTAAGATCTGGAAGCAATAAAAATATATTGTATTATACATTCTGATTGAAAAGAAACTAACCAGTACAATCACCAAGTGCTACAAATGTAGACTATCCTTCTAAAGACATAAATGCTTTGTAAAACATTATTTCTACATTAATTGAGAACTCTATTTAGCTTTTCCAGAGCTCCTGGGATTAGACAAAGTGACTATTGACAATAGCTAATGATTCCTTATGATGATGTCATAAGGAGCTGCAGTTTTACAGTATATTAAACAAAAAATAAACTGTAGAAACTCTTTGGATTTTGTGATAGGAAACCTTTTCTCTTGCTAAGAATAGTCATCATAAAGTTTAGCTTTAACTTCTGAATTGCCTCTGACTCCATCTTAAGTTTTTAAAGATAGTGTAAATAAAATATGTACCATAATGTGTAATAATACAGGACAATAGTCACAAATTTTGTATAAGTGGTAACCACTTATATAAAATAATTCTTCTTCCACACCTTTCATCTAGAGAAAATAAATGGGCATGTGACTTTTGCTCTTGGTTTTGGGAATCATTGAATTAATGTTTATTGAGGAGCAGCACTGTGAGAGTTTTAGGAAAGTCATCAGCAGATAACAATCAGGGCTCATAACATCTCCAGTTTCTCTTATGAGAAAAACAGCCATTATATATACAGAACCAAAAATTACAACCTGGATGTAGTGGAACAACAAAGTGTTCCACTAGTAATTTTCAAAAATTGATGTCTTCATGACAGAAAGCTTTGCTTTAACGATCTCCCAAGGGAAGAAAAAAATAAAACAGATGGACAATTCCAAGCATTAAAGTATCGCAGCAGAAAGTAATGTAGTAACAAATTATACAGTATAAGCATATTTATTTTCCTTTTTATGACAGATATACACATTTAAGATGGCATGATCTAACCCTGATTGAGCTAGAACATTCAATCTGTGCCAAAAAATATGATTATGTGAATTAACATTTACATACAAGAAAAATCAGTCTTGGTCCTTATAGATCCTCAATTTATAAAAGGATTTTGAACAGGTTTTCATGATTACAATAATGGCATAATGTTAGCAAATCTGTATCTATATTAAAATAAAGCGGCTTCTGAGGCTACCAATGTAAATTAAATCTTCTCCTTTATGTAAATCACGCAGTTCTTCAGTTCAGACCTAAATGGTACTAATGTTTTGTTTACAGGATTTTGTTTTACATTAACCAAACACAGATGTAACGCTCTATTATGAGATGAAGAAGCTGTGTATCCCTCTAAACTCCAAAGTCCTGAGAGCTCATTTTCAAGGTTTCAAGGTTTGAGACTGTCAGGCCCTCTGCAGCCAGAGGGTGCTCCCACTCTGTCCTATCCCTAGTTTCCTGTGCTTTGCTGTCCTTCCAGTGTTTCTCTGTCTGGGGCTATATATTTCCAGGTCACTCATTCTCCTTCGCTCAGCATTGACGTTCGGATGTCCTGAGACCCGCCTAGGACCAGGCCACCACTCCGTCCGTGGCCTGAGGGCATAGGTTTCTATACTACATTTCCTGAACTCCTGCACTGCTGAGCCTGGGCTAATGCCCCGTTCCGCCGCTACGCATAGGGTCTTTTTCCGCTCTCCTGCCATTCCACGGTTCGTCCCTTCCGACATTCGTAACAGAATGCTGAGCCATCTCCAAGCCCGCGAGCGGCGCTTTTTTTTCATTTCTTCTATTCTAATCGCGGGATGCTACTCCTGACTTCTGTGACTGTGAGTGGGTCATTCAGTGGTATGCTGTCCCGACATCCGCTTACAAATACCTGGCTTTCCTTGGGTTGATCACTCTGATATCAGTGATAGGATGTTGAGCTTTTTTCCTGCTTTCCTATTCTTATTGCTGGATATCACTTCAGACATCCATGCCTGTGAGCAGGTCTAGTGCCTGGCTCTCCTCAGGTTGTCTATTCTGATATCAGTGATAGAATGTTGAATGTGTTTTTGCCCAGTCTGCGGTATTTTTTGTTTTGTTTTGCTTGGTGTTTTTTGATTTTTCACTTCCTGGTTTCCCCTTCTCTCTGGTCCCCCTAACCCCTTTGTTATGGAACTCTTGGGTCCTATCTGTTTCGTGTGGTTTGTTAACCTGGTCTCCCAGGTTTATTCTTGTGGTCTGTGCTTGTGTATGTCTATTTTTTGTTTTAAGCCTCCAGAGCTCTACTTGACTCCCCCTTCTTCTACCCAATAAAGGTTTCTACCCTGGAGGAGGGGGCAGCTCTCAGCCGTGGACTCCCAGAGGTTTCCTTTCAGTTAAATGAGGTTTTTTCTCCCCCCAGTGCTGTGCAGCTCATTTGTTCTTTGGGTGTCAGGAGCCGCCCATGAAGGGGGGATACTGTCACGCCCTCTACATCTAGAAGGCACTCCTTCTCTGTCCTGTCCCTAGTTTCCTGTGCTTTGCTGTCCTTCCGGTGTCTCTCTGTCTGTGGCTATATATTTCCAGGTCACACATTCCCCTTCGCTCAGCATTGATGTTCGGATGTCCTGAGACCCGCCTAGCACCAAGCTGCCGCTCCGTCCGTGGCCTGAGGGCATAGGTTTCTATAAGGCATTTCCTGAACTCCTGCACTGCTGAGCCCGGGCTAATTCCCCGTTCTAACCCTACTCATAGGGTCTTTTTCCGCTTTCCTGCCATTCCACGGTTCGTCCCTTCCAACATCCGTGACAATGACAGAGAACAGGGGGATTTTATCATTTATCAGCCTATAGCCAGACTGAAGCCTGGTGCCCAGGATTAAACATGGCAGCATACTCACTCTGAAAAGCTTTCAAAAATGTGGAGCACTACTAGAGCAGCCTGTACATGGCCTTTGAAAAGTCCCCAAGAGAGCCTTGGCCTCAAGAGCAGTTGCGGTCATTTTATTTGCTACTAGTTTAAGGTTCACCACTGGAAATAGAATGTAATTTCTGTACCATAATTCAAATTGGATAGAGAATAACCTGGCCATTTTTAATTTTTATACTGTCTCTTTTACAGTCTTTCTGCAATACAGTATGTGTGGCTATTACATAACCTTCTGTTTCCATGGCTTCTGTGTTGGTTCACAGAAGTTACCAATTAAACAATTGTGGTTAATAAGGAACTGCTTATATAATTTACTACTTGCCAACAATTTTAATTTGTATTCCCTTCCTGCAGTTTGTGTGATCTAGCCCATAAGTTTACTTCCTTCTTCCATCTGGTATACGTAGTCTTTGTTTATTCATTGTATTAATGTCCCTTCACTTTTGTTTCCTTTACTTTGGCTAGAATCTCAAATTTAATTAATTCCTTGACTAGTCTCAAGATAAGATACAGTATTAATTGGAGCAGGAAAGTTCTTACTGACTTTAACAAACACAGTTATGGCAATAACTATACTGAGAAAGCCTTAAAAATACAACTAAAACTTTTGGTTTCAGTATTTTGGTTACAATATGTTCAGAAACTGAACTTCATTCACTTTATAACCAAATAATTAATTAACAAGATAAGAAATTTGTAAACCAAATTACCATGACTTTTACAGTGTAGAAGGAAAAAGTCCAACGCGATGTTGAATGCAGGAGTGTCAATTCCCAGGATTTCTAGGCACTTTGGTAGCACTAGTTCACAATATCTTGTCAATCACAATACGTTTTGACAGGTTTATCACATAACCAACAGTGGGTCAAGACATCCGTAAGTGCAACACCAACCCTGCACCTTGCATCTGAATGAGCAGCTGGGCTTAATGGAATCTCATTAGGAACCTTTCTAAACTTCTTATGAGACATCTCCAGCATTGACATTATCTTATACCTCAAACTGTCACAGAAATACCAGGACATCACTGTGGCCAGATCAATTCCAGTGCAATGAAACAGACATTGTACAAATGATGGCTTAGTGTTGAATAAACTAGCACAGGGCAACATGGCATGTCTATGAATATAGACATTCCAACAGAAACTGGGCAAACACAATTATTATAATTATTAACATTTATTTAATTATTAACATTATTAAAATGTTGTGTTAAGTGACAAGTCCCAGTTAAATCTGTTCTGGCATGATGGTAGGCAGAGATTCAAAGAGGTACCAAATACTGTACAGAGTTTAAAAAGTAGACAAGTTCAGAGGTGGAGATGTGAAAGACGAAGATCAATTAACAGTTGTTAATGGTTCCTTGATTGTGCAATGCTACACACGTTTTTTTCACCCCACACTGCTCCTTGCTATACACTCACAATTTTATATGACAATTCATGGCAATGATCAGCACATTGGCACAGTGGTTAACATCACTGCCTGACAGCAGGGGGTCCTGGGTTCAAATCCTGGGGTGCTATCTGCATGGCCTTAGTATGTTCTCCTCATGTTCATATGGGTTTATTCTGGGTGCTGTAGTTTCCACCCACATTTTTTAAAGACATACTGGTAAGTGGCTATTACAGTAAGTGGGAAATTGGCCCTAGTGTGAGTGTGTGTAGATTACGAACTGGCGTCCTGTCCAGGGTGTATCCTGCCATGTGTCCATTGCTTGCCAAGATAGGCTCTGGCTCCCTAGAGTCTTTATTACTGGATAAAACAGTAAGAAAATGGATGAATGAATGGGATTCATGGCCACACACCTAACAGATGACATCATAAAATGTCAATTAAAGGTCTATAATGAAGGGGAAGATGTTGGGTCTTGGAGGTGTTTATTTAAGTCTGAAAAAAAGGATTTAAAAATAACAGAATTGAAAACCGATTAAAACACGTTGCCACACATTAACACATAAATAAAGGAATAGATGCCACACACATGCATCAGTCAGACAAAGATTCAGGTGTTCACTCTGCTGTGAAGTGTATGAAGAGTGTTCAATTTCACAGTGTTGCATTTTAATGAGATTTTTCTGAGTTTTGTGCTTTGTTTATTTTGTATTTTGAAAGCAGAGATTTTTCCAAAACCTTAACACTGCTGTAACATTATGGTAAAAGAAACAATGGGAAGGTTTCATAAACCCTTAATTTCATTAGCTAATTTAATTTCAGTCTCTATTTTTTGTCTAATATAAAAAGAGAATGTTCTCTAATCATATTCTGTCTCCATTTGATAAATGTCACCCCCAAGTTCAAATAAAGTAGAATTATCTAATGGTTACAATAATAGAAAGAAGCAAAGAGTTTTAAAATGAAATGACTTAAAGCTCTGTGAATGTTAGAAAAAAAGTTTAGAGGTTGTTTTAAATACAAAGATAGGCTTCAACCAAAAGCTTTAGGAATAGATGAGTGATAATGAGTTCATATAAAAAAACAAGTTCAACTTGAGTCTCTAGCTAATTTAGAAGCAAGCCATATTTAAAAAAAAATTGTAAAGCAGAATTAGAGGAACCAGTTGCTTGAAATGACCTCATATTTGAAGGACACAAGATATTTTGCAGGTTCAGTGTCTGAAGTAGAGACAGATGGAAGAATTTTGGAGAGGGTGTTATTTCTGGTGCCGAGCCTGCTGCTTTATGAGCCTTTTGAGTCCTAATCCTTTGTCCTGCTACAAACCATGGAATCTTTTGCATTTATAGCTCTGTCTACAAAAACCGTCATCTGTACAAAATGGGTTATAATATGCTTCAGATATATATGTCAAAGAGATTTCTCAGCCATAATTAATGGTTCAGACCAGCATGTTGCAATTTTATAATGCTTACATAGGACCTTAAAATCATATTCTGTTACTGAGCAGTGTGAATACAAAATATGTTTATATGATACTCAAAGACTAATCACATATATTAACTTGCTGACACTTAAATGCTTTACCCCCAACAGATCTCTACAGAGCCTGATCATTTTTCTTCTAGGTTTTTTTTTTCCTCCTGTAATTGCACTTCTTTCAGTTGTAAAGCAAGTATATTTAGGGCTCGGTGAGAGTGACTGGTCAAGTATTCTAGGACAAGGAGAACAGAAAGCTTAGGTCTCAAAAAAGATGTCACACTTTGGCCTTGAGGTCAAGGATCATAAACTTGGTCACTTGAAATGAGCTGGGTGGTCTGTAATCTACATCAGAAAGCAAATGCTATTTGGTATAATTAGCCACACTGTGTGTACTGTTTAAAAAGAAAGCTGAATGGGGCAATGAAATTTAATTGCTCCTTTGACACATTTAAGAATGCTTTATATGGTTTAAATGTGCATTATGGTGTACTGCAGTGATAGTGGGACCCCACCTCCATCACTGTTTTCCTCCCAAACATTTGGACTAATATAGACCAATAAAGTATGTTCTCAGCCACAATTAGTAATTGAAACCTTTTTATTGCGTTTCACCCCTTCCTTATACCTTAAATGAAATACTTTAGCCAAGCAAATTGTTTGCCTTAACAATGCCTTTTGAAACCCACCAACATAAAATGTTTACATTGTTCATTGTGTTTGATGGTGAAGTATCAGGACCTCAGTTTAACTTCTCATTCAATGAATAGCTCCTCTTACAGCACAATGTCCCACGTCAATATACAACAGAATTGTTTTGGTCCAGGGGGAAATGTGCTACCAACAGGTCCACCAACACTACTTACAACAGTAACATGGTACTCCTTATAGGTCTCCCATCAAAGCACAGCACTGCTGTTGTTCTTCACAGGTCTCTATATAGGAATATACACAGAAAATTGGAATATCTGAACATGAAGTAGCTTTCTCTAAAAAGGGGTCTCTATAGAAGGTTACAGAATGTTATTAAAATGTCCCATCTTTGGATTTGCATATATTACTGCAATATTACTCAGAAATCGTTACAATAATTTTTCATTCAATATTCAACTTGTTGGATCCAACTCATTTTAAAGAAACTCTTTAACTACTCTACAAATATATATATATATTTGAATGTACAGTATGAAATGTGATTTTCAGTGTTAGTACTTTTTCTTTAGATAATATATTTTCTGAGTTTATTTCTCTACAAGATCCAAATTTGGATGTTCCAAAACATGGAGCCTTTGTCTTAATAGATGTATCTCTAGGTAAAACAAATACATTAATAAACAACAATTTAATCAAGCTAAAACATGCTTTATAAGCAACTCATTCAAAACTGTTAAATCCAGGTATGTAAAGCATTTAAGTAGAATTTTATGAGATATTATTTTACTTTTCATTCTCTTGCATAAAAAAAAGCTGTGTTGATTTGGAAATCATTTAATTTTTCTCAGAAAGCTTCCACCAAACCTCCATATTTGTTTCTATGGATTATGACAATTAGTCAACAATTGGAAATTGATGCTTGCACTTATGTAAAGTCATGCCCTGTGGCCATCTCTTTCTACAACCAGAGATTCGTGTAATTGAGCACTTGTAACAGCTGCACCTACAGTATACTTGCTTTTGGCTGGTTTTATGGTGTTATGCTTAAACTGGACTAAATTGCATCCCTTTAGTATGTGTATACAGTAAATCCGCTGTCTCTCCAAATAGTAAAAATAAAGTATATCAAATATTGTATACTGTATGTGTTATAATTGTGTTTGTTCATGTGAGTGAATTTGTCTTTAGGAATATTCATAATATATTGGATTCTAAGTTCTACTTTTAAACCTAGATACAATAGATAGTGATAATCCTGACATTTTTACCCATAATTTGAAGTTTGTTATTTTCCAAACACATTTTAAATATGCTTATTGTTAAGTGTTAAGTGTGTAGTGTCCCTGGAAGCACTGTCCAGGTGAATGAGAAAATTTAATTACACTGCAAGATGATATGTTAAGCAGATGTTTTCCGAAATCATTTGATACCAGGCTGTGCATGGAATGTGGTTTAGGCTTAGCAGAAACTCACAATTGCTTTACCTAAACTGCCTGATTCACTACTACTACATTCCCAACTTGCAAATAATTAGCGAAACACTGACATCATTGCAACTAACTGTAGCTACTCTTAGTGGTGTATGTGTTTTTACATGATTTCTTTTGGATGGGATGAAAAGAATGCCTACAGTACATGTGCATAAGAGTGTCTTGATACCTTTTCAGGAAAGTGCATTTCTAAATGCAAAGTACTGCTATTGCATTTTTCACTAAGTACAGGTTACAGCACAAGAAGTTTATATGCTGTATTTAAAATGTATAATTTGAATGTCTGCTATCATGAAACACAATCCTAAAAGCAGTTCTTAATTCTTAATAGGAAGTATTTACATTTACAATAATAAATGTGTTCTCTGCATATGTATGGAAAATTATTTAAGGATTTTTAATTCTGCTAGAAATACAGTATATGACAACAGAATTAGTCATATAGAAACATATATCATAATTTTGTGCCAAGAAATGCTGTCTCATGAATATGAGGAAATATGAATGCTTTTATCCTATGCAAAAAAAATATCAGGACTAGTGGCCTGATGACTTTACTTGGAATCAGGTTCATACTTGAGATGAGTATGTCACAGCCAGATACCCAGTTCCAGGAATTGTGCAATGCAGAGTTATCATACTGACTCTTTATCTGGTTTAGAATTCAGTAATCAGTACACACATGAATTCAGTGGTCTTTCTTTAGAACAATTCTCGTTGCTGTATAAAATGTATTCCTCTGTATTTTGCTATGATTTTTTGTTCCTTTTTGTCTTCATATTTTAAGTAAACTGAAACAAAATAACGAGCCTTAAAGCAAAAACAGTTATGCAAACTATTAACTAGACATTAAATTGCTCTTTAAATGTCAGAAAGAAATAAAGCATTACACATTTTAGTAGTATTTTATATATACTGTATATATTATAAATAGAAAATAAAAATTCAAGAGCCGCTCTAACATACAGGCAGGTGGAATGGTGGCACAGAGATTAGCATTGCTGCTTTGCAACTTCAGGACCTTGTATTCCATTCCTGTGGTGCGTGGTGATGTGCGCGGGGTTTGTACTGTATATTCTCCACGTTTTTGTGTGTTTCCTCTGGGTTCTCCAGTTTCCTCCCACAGTCCAAAGATATGCTGGTAGGTTAACTGGCTTCTGGCAAAATTGGCCCCAGGTGTGAGATCGTGTGTGTCTGATTGTGCCCCTCTATGAACTATTGTCCTGTCCAGGGTGAATCCAATCTTGGGCCTGTTGCTTTCCAGCATAGGCACTCCTCATGTGACCGTGCTTTGGATAAAAAGGTTAGAAAATGAATGGATAGAGCAACTTTAACATACCCTATGGCAAACATGCAGTATCTAGTAAAATGGCTAAGTACAGTAGCTGAATTGATTTCTAATCAAAATGTGACAAATACCTCTTGATTTTAATATAAAACCACAAAAATGTCATCTAAGCCATACAGCACGTCAATGATTTTCTCTTTCTGCTGTTATTTCTGACTTTGGTTTCTTGATGAAAAATTATATTTATGTCACCTTTTCCAGGTTCCCTGCCTGTTAAAAATGCAAATAATAAGTGTAATACTCAACATACTATTGTAAATATACAATCATACAAGGAATTACAAATGCAAAGACGTGTCTCTTACAAGAACGTGAAGAATGAACAAAAGGAACTGTTATTCATCTGGTACTAACATTAATATATCATTCCAAGGGACTCATGTTGGGTAGCTAATTAGGTGTACATTAAATATCTCATTCAGAATAGCAAAATGTTACTGTACAGTAAAAGTCAGTCACTCTATGACTTTGGTTCAAAATCCCTTATTCTACCGCAGGAAATTAAACGCTGTCATAGATCTAGGGAAAAATGTTGGTTCAATTCAATTAGATCCACAGCCTGAAAAAGAAAACATCTGCTCTTAATACAATCTGACATGAATGTCAATGGAAAATCCCCACCCACTGTACATTTAAAATTCACAACAAGCGAACCAACCGTATGTTAACAGGTTACCACAGAAACCGGCGTATCACTGATCAACAGCATAATTTGCTTTTGAATTTATCTTTTCAATTTGCTGTTAAACATAATAGTGTAGAGAAACATAAGATACATTTTGGATTTGTAAACTCTGAGGAATGTGAATGCTTTACATACAAAGTAATTTAGAGCCCCTCTTGTTCAAATAAATTGTTCTTGGACTTTGTATCATCACCTGTGATGAGCTTAAAAAGTTGAAAACATCATAATCAATGGTTTTGCTCCATCATCTCATACAGTTTTAATATACAGAATATTGAGTTATGAAGAACTGTACGAGTTACTGTATTTAATGGCAGAAATTGTACCAGCTGTTTGTGTCTTGTTAATTCAGTCACAAGTTTACAAAAAAGTACATTTTGTTTCATTGCTTTGTGCCATTTGAGTGACATTTGGGAATGAGAGATTAGAGAAATGAATAATGAAAATTTAACCTTTTGCTTCCGTGCATAGTGTGCAATAACTGGACATTTTAGTGAACTGTACAATTTGATTGTAGTCTTTGAAAAGGGCAAAATGGTAAGTTGTCAGCTTTTCATTATCTATCCTGAAATAAAGTATATGCTCTGTATATAGAGTATACCCTGCACAATTTGTCTCACATGTAAAGGCTTGCAAACCTCTTGGTTTCTTAAGAAAGGAACTGCTGTGTGGATTATGGTGCCTACAGAGTTCCATTCTGGTGCCTAAAGAGTTCCATTCAGGTTCACCTGATACTGTATATTAGCGTGTCATTGTAGCCACTAGGGGATTAACAATACTGACAGTTTTGGTTGGCCTTTGTGTCAGTCCACTTTGGGAAAGAATTTGGGCCTTTGTGTTACTTTTTATATGAGTACTACATCAGATAAATTAAAACCATGTGGGTTGCATATGTTTTATTTTAGATTAATATTAGAAACGATTTTTTACTATTTGCAGACATAAAATTCTTTGCCTGGACATGGGACAAGAAACAAGATAATGGCTTCCTCCTGTTCCCAAAGCTTCTACTAAAGAAATTTAATTCTTACATCTAATATTTAACATTTAATATATCAATGTTTGATTTGTTTTAACATAAAATGATTTTAAATTCATAATGACCCATACTTTAAACCATGTTTACTTTCAAATGAGGGGTATTTGAAAAGATTTGCAGCTTTAAATTTGTTCCAAAAATGTTGATTCTCAAAAGGTTGAATGAAGGAATTTGAAGTGAATCCATCTCTAGCTCTCTTACTTGCAACCTAAGTTGCACTTGACTAATTCAGACATTTTTGTGCTGAATTTAAAGGAGAAAAAAAATGTTATTCCCCAAAAGATTCCCTTTGACATGTGTCTCTTATCTTTTTTGGTTTTCTGTTCTTTAAAGAATTATGATTCTTTAAAGAACAGATTCTTTCTTTCTGTTCTGTGAAGAATTATGATGTGGTTTTGGGATATTTTGTCACAAGGAAAGTTCAGACTAATGCCTAACTTGGCTCATAGGTTTTGGAATGACATGAATCATTAGTCAGTTCAAAAAAGAAAATACAACTAAGTATTATTTAAGTGATAAACTTAAGCTTAAATGTCTTACTGGTGGCCTGGAGGTTAATGGTGTTGCATTCTGGGGTTTGCGTCCAGTGTTCTATTTTGGCCTTTGGTGCTTTCCGTGCAACTTTTTCATGTTCTCCCCACACTCATGTGGGGTTTCTCCAGATGTTCTGATTTCCTTCCAAAATCCAAAGACATGCTGTCTAGGTTAATAAGTGTCTATAACTTGTGCATGTGGCCCCCTGGCCAGTAGTCCAACCTTGAGCCCCAGATTGTCACAGCCCATTGTGATGAATAAACAGCTTTTGTGACAGAATATAATTATTATTACTATTATTATGCTTGCTGTAAATTGATGACCTTTGCGCACACCAATGACAATACTTTAATCAAATCAGAAGGGTGATTGCTAAGGAGTATTTTCTTTGTATAATAAAATTGGCACTTGCCTCTTTTAAAAACACAGAATGCCTGATTTTTATTTTTCCATTTGTGTTTTCCCTTTCTTAACAAGAACAGTGAAAAGAGCTGTCTCATAAGAGATGTTCTCATAATGATTATGGATTCTGACAGCAGTTTCATGGGGAAACCTTCTTAGATGTGAATAAAACTTAATAAAGGAAAAGCTTAATAATATGCTCAACTAAACCAGCAACTGTGCAGATGGTTTCCATAAAGTTCTATTCTATGCATTAAAATGAACTGTGAACAATAAAAAGTCTATGACATGTGTTCCATACAGTAAACGTCTGTTATTAAATCATTTTTTTTTAGTATGAAGGAACATTTAAAATGACTTTTGAAGTCTGTATACAATAAAACTTAAAAAAGTAACATTTATAATTCCATATTTCCTAACAGATTAAGCTCCTATGTTTCTTTGATTTTTGCCTTCTGGAGATCAGTTTTTACAATCCTGCTCATTTTGCAACAAGTGTTAAACTGCCCAATATGCACAAGAAATGCATTCAAGTTATCTGCTGTATACATCAATAACTATGTCTGCAGTTTATATGAGTTATAACAAATAAGGATGTGGGCATCATTTTGTGAGAAAGAGCCAGAGGGAGTGGGGTTAAAAAAATTGTGCATATCACCCTAGAAGAGCAAAATGGCAAGGTGATATAAAGAACTGAAATCAAGAAATGTCAAAATTGTACAATGCACTAATTAACACCCATGTTTTTATTATACTGTATATATTATGCACAGTTAAGATCTCCATGATAAACAAGAAATATCACTGCTTTAGAATCAGGTAGAATCAGGCAACAGAAGAACAACCAAGTATATTCCAGGGTTCAAAAGAATATCATACTCTAACAGGTTAACCAAACTAGGTCTCTTTTATCTTAAACAGATAACAGAGAAGACTGCAAGGAATCTTCCTTCAGCTGCAGGCTTCAACATTTTCAGTAGCAATAACAAATTAACCCAGTGGTGTTCTTCAGGATCAGCAGTGAAACATGAGCGATATGATACAAATGGACACCCTGGGGAAGCACATTCATAGTTCAGAGCAGTAGGCATTCCTTTATGTAAGATGTTCATCTGTGGGAAGCTGAAACTGTCTGCTCAGCCATGTTGTCAAAGCCAATAACGCAGCTTCTGTCATGAAATGTCGGGATGATGAGACAGATGGGCAGAATGTCTCCCTCTAATTTGTAATTTTTCTTGTTTTTATGTTCTTATATTAATTTAAACTTTGACAATTGAGCTCCAGAATGTGATAAAGAAAACATATACAGCACAGGCATATTATTCTTAATATTTATTTATAGTTGAATTATTAATTCATATTAATTAATAATTAAGTTATTAAAAAAGAGAGGTAGTTTTTTATGCAGATAAACAAAGAATGTTTTTGTTTGTTTTGAAGATCAAGTGCTTTGACTGCGACTAATAAAATATTCTTTAGATGGTCAAAACCAGAGTTTCTTTTTACAAGGATTTGTATTATATGGTACACACAGAGAATATACTGTAGTAAAATACACATGGGAATGTTGTACTGTATAGGCTGCTAGTGGGCATCAGCGCTTGTTTGTGATGTTTTAAAATCTCCCTCAGGTTCTGGGGTGTGAGGCTCGAGACATTTCATGTCAATCTAAATTATGTTGCTTTGGGGGCCTTCTGTACTTGAGTCACAATAGGCTAGAGACTACAATCCCTAATTGCTACAATATATGGTATTAAGACCTAATAGTAACAAACACTTTGTATTTAATTAATAATTACAGGAGAGTAAAGACTAAAAAGCAAGAGAATAACAGAGTCTAAAATAACAACTATTCTTCCTTTTTAATATAGGAATAATATAATATAAGTTCACTTAAGTGAAGTACTAACAGCGCAGCTTAAACCACAAATACATTATATACAGTGTCTAATATAATGAATCAAAGTGCTTTTGACTTACTAGATCCTTTTCTATATAACCCCACATTGTAATTGTAACGGATTGTCCCCTCTTGGTAAAGTTCACAGGTTTTGAGATTTTTTTTTATAAAACATTAATGATATTGATAAGTAATGTCAGAAACAACGTTTAATAAATATGTTTGACAGCCTACAATTAAAACAATCAGCTCGGAATGAATTTCATGGTCCTGTGGATTTTTTCTCTGCTTTTATGCATTCCTTTTTTGCTTAAATGAGTGTTAGTCATCAATAAATGTATCACAAGTGTTTTCTTTACACCCCAGTGATGCATGATCTGAAACTTCCACTATTTGGCCAAGCTAACTTTCTGCTATTCAGCAGCTATAAAACTAGATGTTATTTTATAAAAATAATACCCATACTGTATGGAGGGTTATACACAATTATGTAATCAAGCCTATGTTGATTTTTCTTTTTCTTTTTTTTCCAGGAAATCATTCTTTTATGGGAAAATATAGTTGAAATAACAAATGAAAATGGAATTGTTAGTGATTAATGGACTCATTGGGGTATTAAAATACATGTTTAATTACAACTATGGTAATTTATAAACATCAAGGAGGATTACAACCATATAAAAAGGTCTACAGTGTTGGAGAATGGCTCAATGACCCAATCTGATAAAGCAGTCTGGAAAATATTATAAAACAGTTCGAGATTTTTTTTAACAATAGAAAGCTGTGTGATAGTGCCAAAAGCCCTATAGTGGAGCCTATTCATATGTTTAAAGCCAAAGGAATTTCAAAATATCTGGCACAACCACAGCACAGAGTCTAGGTTTTGTTCTTATAGATTTCTGGTAAAAGAATCATCAAACGATTCTACTAAAATCTTCTCATCTGGATGTTATTTATGGTCCAGGCCTCAGATGTCCAAAAGGTTAACTTCTGTTTATACAGATGCAAAGACAGACATTTTGGATATGTGTGCATATTTCTTAAAATCCTTTTAGAAAACTGTCATTCAAGTATCATTGAATATTAAAAGTCAATGTGGCTTACTTCATCCACATTTGTATAATGGGGGATTACAACACTGTTGTTGATTCTACTTAAATTTCTTTCTGGCAGGTTAACTAGATATTCTACAACACACTTATAATTTGAAAAGACACTGCTAAAAGTGTAAGAGTCTGTAAGAAAAAGCAAATGAGTTTCATGCCACAATTAAGAATCTATCAACAGGGAATAATAAAGGCACACTTGTACAGGAAAGAAAGAATTGGTTTTATTTGGAATATCTGATAAATACTGTATGCTGTCATATAATACTTCAGTATGCTTTTTTATAGCTTGCTTCATGTGAAAGACAAACAAAATAACCATTTCATTTGAAGTACTTTTGCTATTTTCTCATAAAAAATTGGGCTGTTTCTATCATCATACTTTAAGTTAGCATAAATGCAATGTTTTTTATCATAGTACTGGAAAGTTTGGGCATCTTAGTAGCAAACTGTCAATGTGTTTGAACCATGGAGATTATAGTTCACACCCTCTTAATAAGCAAGCACACAATCTCAAAGCTCTGATGCTTAAACTTAATTTCTGTTTATTTGTTTATTACCAAACGTCACCCAGTCCTCTGTATCGTCACTTGAAGACCACAGTGGCTTACTGTGCACCGTCTTATTAAATGGGGGTCTGTTTCTCAGTTTCACAGTGCAGTGTGGAGGTGTGGTTAGGGTTGTAGACTGCACAGTTAAGGGTTGTGGGTTCTAGGTGGAGTACTACAGTTGTGCCCTTGAGAACAGTAATTTTTCAGTAAAATGATTGCAACTGTTAATCTCTTTAGGTAATTGTCAGTGGAATAAGAAATGTAAAAATGCACACTTCCCTAGTTATCTCTTTGTTAGGTTTTCACCACAAAGCACTAATTCCAGACCTTTTAGCTTTTATTAGTGTATTTCCATACTACCGTATTCAAGGTTTCGAAAGAAATGCCCGTTTGCAGTCAAACACATATAGAAAAACATGCAAAAAATTGATTTCTTACAGTCCTGGAAGACAATCCTTTTGACTGAAGTGCATAAGCTGCTAACCGGTTAATGAAAAATAAATAAATAAATGTAATAAAATGTATATCCCAAAGGATAAGGTGGTTTACCATCAGATTCTCAGATTTGATCAATATCAACAATGAATAACAGCATATAATGATTAATAAGAAGAATTACAAAGTAACAAGCAAGGTAAGCAAAATGAAGCAAGCAATTTAAAATCACATCAAACAAAATTAGTCTTCTCCAAGGTGTAACAAAAGACAATCACAGAAGTCGAACATAACTCAGATTGTAACTTGAATGAATTGTAAAAATATTCCTAAAGATCTGAATGTCTTATATTCAAAGTATAGACAATTGAACCTAGAACCCTTATAGCTTCCTTGTACAGTATGTTGCTTCATTCTAGAAGTGTTTCTTTTAAGGAGATTTGCATTTATTTTTTTCTTTACTCAACATTTTCCTTTTCTCTTAATCTTAGCCTTCTTGGATTCAGTCTATTGGACTCATAATGAGCCCATAATTGAGGATAGTTTTTCTGTCTGTCTGCAAAAAAAAACCCTATGTTTATGTGCTTGAGGTTTCTTGCCAATTGAAAAGCCAAGCTGTAATTCTTCCTTTTAAAATTCTGCCAGTACCTTGAGATAATGTCTCACCACGTATTGAAATATCCCACCTTTCCTACCCCCATTTTTTCATTTTAATCCTTTAATGTACTCTGAACGGCATAGTGCTGTGTCAGAGAGCACTATAACAGAGGGTGTTGTTAAGGCCTTCAACGGCACTCATATAGTGTTCCTATTCTCAGAGAGTGGGGCGTGTTGTAGATTATGCATTGCCAGAGGGCCCTGTTAAGGTAATGAATAACAGTTATAACTAAGAATGTTTTAAAACAAGTAAATATGATATATAAATATCATAAAAAATAAAATGTAAATAATTTTTCCATCACTGAAGAGACACAGTACATCTAGGTTTTCAATGCTTTTATTGCATCATATACAGTATACATATAATTTGCCTTTCTTGAATCTGTGTAAGTGTTTGCATTTTTGTACAGGGTGCAATATCAATTAGATCTGACAGTTAGTAACTGTTCTCAGGCCAGGTCCTAGAGTCCCAGTTATTCAGGTGATTTTGTATCACTAAATGATTCCATTACTCTTCCCTAATGATAACAATTAGAGGTTCAATTAAAAAGCTGAAAGTTCCCCTGATGGGCAACACATAGGTCCTACTTTGGAGGTCTCTAACCTACAGCACATGACACACATATATGGACTTGTTTGTTGGACCTGATGTTAATGACCCCAACTATCGGTTTTCATTCCGGCAATGTTCTTATTAAGTGTAACTAGTAAATTTAGGAAATATTAAAAATTGAATATTAAAAATAATGAATTAAGTACCAGGGGATACAGTCCTCCATGTTTACAAGCTATGGGTCAATTAAATGAACAGTTACATCAGTTGACAAATTCAGAGGTAATGGAGGAAAATCAGAAACCTCGTGGCCCTCATGAAGGGAGTTGAGGTACGTTTGGTAATACAGTAAATTCCCACATTTTATGCAGAGTACCTCACAGTAGAGTTAGTTGAGCTACAACTTCAACCAGACTGAGAAAAGGCATCCTTTTTGCCCTTTTACTTACTGTTAAGATTTACATCCACAAAATTTATTTTTGCTTCCATTGCAAAAATATGTTTTAAAAGAAGAATGCCTTTAATGTCAATATATCAAATCAACTATTCTGGAATAAAGAGAATGTCATGGAGCCTGTCGTTGTCAATTAGAATTATCAGTCGAAATTCCCCTTGTCAGCTGCCGTATTAATAAACAGGTATTATTGAGCCTTAAACAATTTCTCTGTGAATTTGAAACTCAAGAACTTTGTCCTAATTAATTTGCTGAAGTTTGTGATTAGACATATTTGTACTGCTAATCCTCCACACTTGCAAGTTCGTGTTCGTCTCTTTTTGAAGACTGTCTCCCACATTTTTTCCCATGACCTTCACCATGTGATAAATGTTCTTTGCTCTTACAACGAGTTATAGCTGCAGCATAACTAAGTTAAAGAAACACTAATTTCCTTTTAAAATGTAGGCCATGTACTCTTAAAAATGTTACTATTATAAAAGGAATTATAAAATATGTTCCTATTCTATACACCATGATTAAGAATGAATAGTTCACTTTATGGTGGAAAACATACTGTATCATAATGATATGATTCCAAGTTTCAGGTATTTTTCATCATTGGATACACCAAAACAACAATCTGATTGAAAAAAAAGAGGGAAATGTAGGATATGTCATCCTTTTATTAACTAGTTTTTTAAAAGATTTTGCATTCTTTTGACTGATGTCTGGTATTAAAAATGTTTGATGGGCAGAAATAATATGCATTTTGCCATATAAGCCATCACGTGGACAAGATGGTTCAAGAGCACTTAGTTAGCAGTCTTTTGGAGAGTAAGAACTAGACAGTAAGAAGAAAGTCCAGCATTTATTACAAACCACACATTCTTTTTACACAGATAAATGATGTAGCACATTAACACAGACATTTATAATATTATATAAACTTTAATTCCAAAAAGGCTAGTTTTGCTTTAAAGTGCCAGCTTGATTACTGCATAGTACATGTGGTTTGCATAGTACTCCCTGGGATACTTTATGTATAGTACATTTAAATTATATTTAGTGTGGAAGTAACACTTACAGCACACTGCGGAAAATTTATTTCCAATTTCATTTGCATCTGAAACTCAGTGGAACAGTGTACTTTCATTTTAGAAAGTGTTCACATTCTCCTTTTACCATATATTGCATTCAAGGATTGCAGTCTACTACTGGAAAAAGATGGTAGTGTCCTCATTCTTATATTTTTCTATTTTTAAAATATTATTTGTATAGCTGAAATACAAGCTAAGTAAAACAGTATGGTAATTTTACACAAAAAATGTTCAACACAGAGAAAGAAAAACATTTCTATATACAGTATCTTCAAGCAGAACACAGTCTCTGTTAATGTAATTCAACCTTATACCATCTGAGTCAGAGACCAAAATATTTTCCTTTGGTTCTTGGGGAATTAGTTGAAGTTCTGAAGTCTACATCTTGCACACAGTAGCAAGTGGGAATAGTCATATGTTTCTTTTAGTTCTTGACTTCCACTAACTGGAAGATTATAGGTTTAAACCCTGGACAAGGTGCTGTCATTACACCATTGAGTAAGATACTTCACTGTTTAAGTAAAATGTCCAGCTGTATGAATGGCTAAACACGTTATGTCACATTGAATAAAAAAGTGTTAGCCCAAAAAATAAAATCTAATAACTAGGATGAAATCTACATGTCACAGTGAAATTATTCAGTTACAGTAAAAACATTCACCAGAAATGCCAAGCTTCTCTCTTTCTGATATTTGAAGATTGCATTATTCACACATATTTCCAAAACCTGAATATACTGTAAATCTAAAGCAAAGGTCAAAGTGTCCATTAGTCTCTGTGGTGACTACCAGTGTGTGTGCTCAGTGTGCTTGTCGCTCTGTACCTGCTTTATGTGCGCTTATCTAAGCAGTTCGACACAAGGTTCCTCTGCAGTTCGTCTTTGCATTTTTCCTGAGATTTACTTGTCAGTGCTTGACTCATCTGTGTGTTGGTATGTGTGCATGTGTGTGTTTTAAGATTGTCGGCTATGTATATGTGATAGTCTGTCTTGATTTTTTTTTTCATGTTGGTGTGTGTGGCTTTGGGTGTGTGCCCTTACGTGTTAGGTTAAGGATGTCTGAAAGAATAAGGCAAAGGGGACTCTCCAGCCCCCTGGAGCCAGACACACTGAAAGTAAGGCTGCCTCTTTAAATCCTCCTTTAAATCAAGATCAAAGGAAGAGCTGTTGAACATGACTAGTGGCCAATGACTCCCTAATCTCCCGAAACGGCAGTGGATGGGGCCCACTTTCACTTCCTCAGTAGTCTGCAGACACTGGAGAACCTGGCATTGTCTCAGTAATGTGTGGTCACTGAAGAACACTGGGACTATAATTGTAATCTGACCCTTTAAAAAAACTGTCAGGAAATACCATTTAGATACCAATGGAGTTCCTTCACTTATATCTTCATACCTACATACAGACACAAAACGTCGTCTTCAAATCCCCAGAAAGGACTTCCTATAAAATTTATAGACATTTTCTGAATTGTATCAAAACGCTGTTTTATCTTCCTCAAACTTTTATTCTTCTACAATACTTTTCTTATGCATATAAAACTGAATATAATGCAATAGAATTAAGTTTAATTCATACTGTCATTATTTAGTAACTTTTGAGTAAACTATTTTAATCATCCATGCTTAAAAGTAAGTGAACAATAATTATTCCTTTCAATTTGTGACCATATTTTTTGTCATGTTTTACATTGTAGTTGCTGTTTCTTTGTTTTGATTTCCAGGTTTTCATATTTCAAGTCCAATTCAAATTAAATAAGAAATGGAATACAAAAATGAACTATTTAAGTAGCATTTTTGTTTCTATATTTTTTTTCATAATTTCACATTTGAATATTTGACACAGAGGTGGCATGGTGGTGCAGAATTTAGCATTGCTGCCTAACAATGCTGAGTCCCTGGGGTCAATTGCTGGGGTGCTATCTGCTTGGAGTTTGCACGGTCTCCTCTGGAACCCCTCTGGGCGCTCCAGTTTCCTCTCACAGTGTAAAGACATGTTGGTAGGTTACGTCTGTCTTTGTATTTGTGTGTCTGCCCTGCTATTCACTGATATCCTGCTCAGGGTGAATCCCATCTTGTGTCTAATACTTCCCAGGACAGGATTGGGGCCAGTGTGACTCTGAATTAGATTGAAAGTGATGTGATGTGATGTGATATTTAATACAGAAGTGCTTATCAAAAGGGAAAGCCACAGGGGTAATGAAGAATTATAAGCTGCTCTATCCATCCATTATCAGAAAACCATTTATTATTAAAATCAAACATCCTATCCAAGAAGCACAGACTGCTGGGCAGGGTCAGAATCACACAAATCCCCTTCACTTGACGATACACCAGTCAATTGCTGGGAGATAGAGAAAACCTAGAATAGCAAATCAAGCCCAGATTATTCTGAGACAGTACAGTAAAATCAAACTGGAGAATTGAAAGAAATGCCAAACAATCATAAGGAGAATATGCAGACTCCACACAGACAGATGTACAAAACCCAATGCCCTGGAGCTGTAACACAGCAGCACTAACTGCCACACAACTACTGTATACCACCTTCATGGTAGTTAGATTTGCATGAATTAAATTAACATTGCAAATCGTTTTATTGAAACTGTATATCTTAATACGCTATGCTATCTCTTTGTCTTTCCAGAATTATGTGTAACTTTTGCATAAAGTCCAGAAACCATAAAATACATTATTAATGTCTTTAAAACATTATAGATCTCTCATCTTTTTAAAAAGTTTATACATAAAGCTATATTCAGACTGCAAATATGTAACTGTTTGAGTAGAAAACATTCTGTACATGTACAGGGCTCACTCAAGACTGAATACTGACAGTTCAGACAAGCATGAACATTGACGAAAACATTCATGTTTTTCCTTTTGCAGAGCATTCCCTTTTCTCACATGAGTTTTATCAAATGAGTTTATGTTACCATCAATCCAGATTAACATGCTGCTGTCAGGACCACCCCGTGGTCCTGCGACAGGGCGTGTTGTCCTGAAGTGGCCATGGGCCACACCTCCACCCTCCTGCCTGCTCACACTGATTGCCAAGTAGACAAAACTCCTGAAGCTGGTTGTAATGAGAAGTCACGCTGCATCATCTGCTCCGGTTTATTTAATCCCTGTTTAGTATCTCCTCGGCAATCCGGCATTGCATCCACCAGCCAGTTCTTTCCCAGTGGAGTCCTGCCTGATTTTCCTCCAGTAACCCATCTGTACCTGTTTCCCTGCATGCTTGGATTTTTCTCATTGTTTGCCTGCCTCCTTACCAACCCAGACTCCGTTCAGGGACTCTGTTCCTTACTGTGCTCGTCTCCATCGACCCAGCGTGTCACATGCGGCAGGGGTCTCTGTCCGGTGGGATCCTCACGTGTGGTTGTGGGTTTGGTATCTGCTGGCAGCATAGACACTTCTGTTCTCCTGGTTCTCACGGCACACTGGATTTGTCGCACAGTGGGCGTAAGTTGCATCTGTTCCCCTAGTGCCAACGTCGTACTGCATTTTCTGTGTGCGCTGATAGTGGGGTCTGGATCTTAGTGTGATGGGTCTTTGGGGGGCCTGGCAGCTAAATCCCACACTCTAAAGTTCAGCCAGTTGCTGGCCCTGTTGGTCCTTCCTGTCCTCATCTGTCTGCACTCCAGCTGTTTATTCAACCTGCAATCCAGCCCTATTCCCTGCCAGCCAGCTCAACACTTGGGCACCACCCAATGGACTGCCTAAGCCTGCCAGCCTCTCTGCCTGTCTCATGTCCTGACCTGCACCTGGGACTGCACTGATTTTGGCTCTCAGAGGTTGCACTCTTCAGCCTGGTTCCTACCACACCTCTGCAGGAACTCTCCATTCAGCCCTGTCCCTGTGCCTGATTCTTTTCCCTGTTTCCATCTGAAAGAGTCCATTTTAAAGCCCACAGGGAACAACTCCTAGACTGTGACTACTTTGCTACCGTGTCATGAACCGCACGCAAACACACAATCGCCCCTGCATTCTCATGAGCACTATTCACCGTAAACGTCCACACACCAATTAACACCGCGGACACTCTCTTATTTAAGCACTCACTCTCCTCTTGGACCTTGCTCACTATTGAGGTTTCTTCGCTGAGCTGCTCTTCAACTTCCTTCCTGAAGGTGAGCTTTTCGCTTGTCTGTCCTTATTGGCTTTTGACTCCTTGCAACCGTACTCGACCACAACTTTGCCTCTCATTTTTGGATTAGTTTTTGATTCGGGGCCTTATCTACCTTCTGACCAGACACCACCAGAAACGCACAGGGTCCTACCTGCTCCAGCCTGCTATTCCCTGACATCCCTGGTCTGTAACACCTCCTCGCCTGCCTGTGCAGTCCAGGCAGGGGGCACGGTGTAACAGCTACTTAACAGGCAAAAATGGATGGTAATTGCTAAAGCATAGGAACTGTAATTCCTGCAGTATCCTAGTGAGTTTAAATGCAAGAAAATAAAAAACCCTTCTGAATGAGCTACAGGGCATCTTTTTGTAAAATGGTGTGGAAAGGCTTTATGCCTAGACACATGTTACCTTAAAACAAAGAAGTTGAACTGGAACTTATCGAACTTAATTACTTTCATTGGTTATTTGGAAAGTTCTATAATAATTCTGTCTATAAACATTAGCAAGTAAAATGTTTCGAATTTCAAGTAAAATTGCATGTTCAATAGTTGTCTTTAATGAACAGTAGTTCTTTCATCACTTTTCTAGTCTCCACATATTTAGATATAAATCGATAATAAATGAAAGATCATCTTAAGTTTCTACCAGGATAATATAAATGTTACGCTATCTTTGAGTTTAAAATTTCAGTCCAGCCAAGTGCAGTAAAGCATAGTAAAAAACAAGGTAAATAATATGGAAGAAAGATAAAGCACGTCAGCAGCTTTAAAAATAAAACCACCCGTTTGAATGAGGGGAAGGCTTGCAAGTTTTCCTACTGCCATGCATGTTTATCATAACACGTCTGTTGAGGTTATCTAACCAAAACAAGTCTACAAGAACTGATAATGTATACTAAAGAATTAAAATACTGCTTAGAATGTCCCTTTAGTAGGTAATTAAAAATTATTTTGATCAAATTACATTGTAAAATAAAGTGTAAAAGGCCATTGTCTTGTGTAATTTGTCATGTCCATCATCCATAAGACAAAAATGACCTCAAACAAGGAGCAATTATATTATGTCGCTGTGCTATGCATTTAACATTTACATCTTTTTGATTGGTTGGGATTGCATGCAGAACAAATATTTCTATAGTATAACAAATTGAAAACATTCCATTTCATTTCAACAATGAACAAATTCATAAAGATATTACTGTACTGTATATTTACTAAATAGAGGATTTAAGATCACAATCTTTGTGTTTTGCTTTGCATAACCTTTTTTTGTTTTTGACCGACGTTATTGCTGAATTGGGAAAAATAAAACAGCATTTTTCGAAAAGCCTAAAAGGACTTACTGTCACTCAGTGACACATTTATTCAGTAATATATGTTTTATACATGCAAATACAGTATGTACTAACACTCAAGAACACTTAAACTGCTGCTTCAGCACAATCCGCATTATGTAACTGACTGAGACAGCTGCTGGCAAATGATTGCCTACCAATACAAACTGCATGTTCTAACCCTAAAGACAAGGACTTACGAAGTAGGCAATAGGAATGAAATGTACAGATAAAATGCTTTAAAGCAGGTGAAAAGAATATTTACTTATTTCTTCTACTTGGTTTCAGTCTTTAGCTAAACAGAATATTGCAGCATAACTGCAATAACAGAAACCTATGGAATTACACAACGATCCCAAAACATCATTATTTCTTCTCCTTCTTAACTTCTACTCCTTCCTATTTTTGTTTTTGATGTTGTAGTAGTAAAGTAGCAGGGGTTCTGAGAAATAACCAATAAGTTGTTACAGCCATATTTCAATGACAGTCACATGGAAAATGCTGCAAAACACATCCTCTTTAGATTCATAACTTGCACATGGATAAATCTCCCAAAAGGAGTTTCAGGAGGTGAAATACTGCCAATGCTTGAAACGTTTTACTTTGCAAACAATTTCTTAATTATGCTTGACAGCAGCAGGTCAATTGTATAAATCTATCCCCCATTTGATGCCTGCAACATATAATTTTAGTTAATGGTTGAAACCCTCAAGAAAATATTTCAACACACTCAAGGAAGAACCGTGAAAGCTCATCAAGATCTATGAAATAAATTACTGTACATGATCACTAGGTTAAATGAATCTTCAAATTACCCTGTGCGGAGTCTAATCAGTCACTCATAATAAATTAAGGAAGATCAGAAGCAAATGCTCAGAACAGATGATAATCCCCTTTGCTTTTCAATTTCCTTCTTCTTGCTCGGGTACATTTTTGAGAACTTAACCCTTCCTTATGTGACTTCTAATGCTTTTTTCCTTCCATGTCTTGCAGGATCCTCTGAGGCACATTCATGGCCGAATCTTTTTAATTTGTGTTTGTGGCCTTGCTGTTCTTCCCTTAGTCGTGAATTGTAAATTTGCGGTATATTTGTAATGTCTGCATAGCATTTAACCTCATTTGTGGGATGTTGTGTCCATTTCCTGAACCAAAATGAGTTAAGAGCTATCTTTTGATAGGGCTCAGACAGATGGACAGCATTATGTAGTTTTGTATAATTGAAATTATGTGTAATTTTATTCTTTTGTTTTTACAGTTTGGGATTGTGCCAAAAAAACCTAAAATGACAAGGGCTGGTAGTCTGTCTGTTTCTGAAGAAATAACTTTCTTTAAAATAGTAAATTTATTTTGACTGGTGCATCATGTTCATTTATTAATTACTACACAAAAAGGGTTTCTAAACTAAAAACATGTAGCTAAACTAAACATTGATCTGCATTGGAACATCATCTTCCTCACACAGAGAAAACAAAAACCCAGTTTAACATACTGTAACAGCATGATTCATGACTGGCTCCTAAAACTTCAATGTGATTGATTGATGTCTACAGTAAAGAGAAACATCTCAGATAATTGAGGTTGAAATTCGTGCAAGATCATTGTGAAGAAGTGTGAGAAGTTTTAAAATGAACTAAGGATTTTCAGGAAATGAAGAAATGCAAATATATTTGGAAACATCCTTGTTGCACAACGTGAAGTCACGCAAGGTTCAGTAACAGCATAACAGGTAACAGGACTCCAGTGCTCACTTTTCTGTTTTGCCAAAAACTCTCTCCTAAAAGAACAGATTCGTAAATGAATAGACACTTGGAAATAATAGCTACATGTTACAGTACTTCAGTTTGATCATCATACTGCAATTGAAAGGCTGCCATGAACTGCTGGAAATGAAACACTTCTTGATTCAACCGTTACCTTACAGTTGGGTGAGACTGCACAGACAAACACTTTACGGAATATGTCTCACACAGCTGGAGAACTATTAAACAGTTGAAGCATAATACTTAATGTGAGTAGATTGGTAATAGACTTGCATTAACTAAATTATTTTTGAGTCAGACCATATTGTGACATTTAGCTAATAATTAATTTAATGAGGCCTATATTAAAAGGATAGCCCTGTTCCACAAAATGACATTTGAGTTCTTAGATTTTTATTTTTCTTAAAATACATTTTAATAAGGGCAGTTATTCTGTACTACTGGTAAATCAAGAGACTGACATTTTTGTGGAAGAAATATAATTGTAAAAAAATCATTAAAAAAGGAGTTTTTACTTTTGGAGATGATATAAGTGAGTGGTGAAAGACACACAGCTTGTATCCATTAATAATTGTATTACATTTACTTTTCAGTGTAAAAAATATTCAGTGCTTATTATGTTAACCTCTGGTATGGCACAGTGATAAACACTGCTGCCTCTTAATAGTGGGGTCCTGGGTTCAATTCCTGTGTCCTGGTTGTGGAGTTTGTATGTTCTCCCCCTGTTCATTTGGATTTCCTTCACTGCTTTGGTTTCTTCATAAAGATATACTGGTAGGCTAATTGTCTTCTGGGAGAACTGGCCCTGTTGTAAGTCTCTGTTTGTGCTTGCCCTGCAATGATATGGTGTCCCGTCTAGAATGTATCCTGCCTTGTACCTGTTTCATGATAGGATAAGCTTTGGCTTCTTTGCTTTGCATGTCATGCACATACTATTGTAAAATACTTTGACTTTTTATAAATATTATTATTTCTTCTTTTTCTTTTCCTATCTTGTATAGTAGTTAAAGGATTATGGGGATGTGTCAATCAATGTTTGAAAATGCAGAGTTAAAGAGATAGGCATGCTGGATTTTTTTTTCTAAAGCTTCTTGATGGTGCACTTTAACAGTGCAAACATGAAAAAAGCAGACAGAACTGGGGGGTTTCACTTGAAACTGACATTTGGCAAACCTTTCAAAGTCCTGGGTCAGAAGAGTGCAGTCATTCTCTGTAGATACAGACCTTCCTTTCAGTGTTGCTGAAGAAATATGAATCTGCTGGGAGTAAATTCCTTAAGCCGATCTGCACTCATTGTGAAGAAAAACAAATTATCGGTTTACTCATCTGGAAAGTTATGTACTAAAGTTGCTTCTTTAATTCCAATTCTGGCTTCAAATCATGAGAAAAATGTCAAATCATTATGGGAGTATTTAATTGTGGTCTAGTTAAACTGTGACCTGTCCTGCTTTTTCTTTGGACAGAGAAGGAAGTTGATCTGCTTGTATATTATGATCTTTTTATTGAAAAATTTGGGCTAAAACATAAATCTGGTAAAAAAGGCCATGTATTTTCAGGATATTAAATTATAATTTTAATGCTAGCATGTGCAATATAAGCAGTGTTCTTTAACTTTGACAGTTATCCTTAATTAGAGATGTCAGACTATAACAAAAGTCTTTTGTATAAGATACAGCTCTTTTATTCTATCATGTTTTCAATATCCTAGCAGCTAGTCATTTAAGTTCTGTAAAACTAAAATCATTAGGATCATGTAGTATAAATCATTTGTAAGCAAAATCTTATTTGAACCACTACACACACTCAACCAACAGACCTCTGACTATATTCTGTAGAACGAAGCCTCAACCATCAGTGCAATTAATCTCTGTAAGACCTACAAGTGACTGTGCTTCTGGTGCCAACACCAGCCTGACAGCCATCCTCAATGAGGTCAATCAGTAGATTAATACTCTGCTGTTGTTGATGACAACACTTCATTTCCTTTTTCAGCGTGCCTCAGGCTCCTGTTTCTCATTGTCTGTGCTGTTTTTTAAGTCTGCTGTTTAAGAGTAGTGATATAATGGTCAGACAAAAGCTGAGGGCAAAGACAAGTGTGGCCTACAGGTTAAATATGAAGGATTGGGACTGCCTGAAGTTATCAGACTTGCTTGCAGGGTGGTCCAGCACTTGGGAAAAAAGCAAATCTTTTTGTGGTTGTTTTGCTTTAATTATATAATGGTCCTACATAATTTGCAGTTACCATCCCATTCTTTGTTGCATTAGTCTGACCATTTTAATTATTTTTAGTATCTGAAATAGATTTAGTCTCAATAGTCAGTAGGACGTAACAATTTCAAGCAAATGAATTTCAGATGGGAAAAAGATTATTGCAACTAACAAAGCCAGCATAACAGTTGTTTATTATGCACAAGAACAAAAGCACTGGAAAAAAACTGTTTTATATTTGAAAAGTTAATGTGAAATATTGTTAGAATATTAAAAGGAGGTGGATAACTAAAAACAACTGGAGTAAAAAAACAGAAGGAGACCATAGTTATTGAAATGTTTTTGACACTTTGCATCAGACTTGTTTTTGTTCCTTCAGAGCTATGCAGTATGTCAATTATTAGTTTTAAGGACATGGGGGACAAAGTGGATTAACACCACAGGAGCCTAATGTTACTTAGAGGTCATAGTTATTTGGTCAAATAATGTGGATTGTGCTTATCTGAGAAACTTGGCATTAGCAGCAGGGGTTAAGGATGAAATCTGAAACCTGTATGTAGGGGAAAAGGGTTCAGACTGAGGCAGACCAGATATAAAGATCGGGTGCCACTTAACCCCATATTCCCATGAATAAATTCATGTAGATTGCAACATGTTCCAAGAGGAATGGAATGGATGTTTAGCCTATTTAGGTGACATTAAACAGGATAGGATTATCAGTAACTGTAGCTCGGGTAATTGCTGCATTCCCAGGTTATTGCAGAGATCCCAGAGAACACCTGTTTGGCATGCCAGTCTACACGCCTCCCATTCCAGCCAGGTCCCCGATTAAAGGTAGTTGCCTGCTGGGAGTCTGTGGAAGGATGTGGTAGAGGAATGCAGACTGGAGCTCTGAGAGAAACTGGCACCTGCACGGTTGGTCAACATGAATAAATGTAGGGTAGCTAGCACAGAGTGAAAGAAACTGAAAGATACAGACACAATTCTGATAAGACTATGGCACCATGCCACAACATCTGAATGATTTATACTTCAAGTTTGGAAACTGGGTTAGGGAAATTTTTCACTTGTACTATTTTTTACAGGTGTTGCAATGCGTCAAAACTATTTCCCTCTGTGCAGACATATTAATATTCTCACATCCTCTTGTCTTTATATTTACAACAACAAAAATTTTAACTGAGTTATACTAATTTAGTACAAATATATACGTGTATGTTTCATCGCAAAAACTTCTTATTTGGGGAAAAGAGAATATAATTGTCTTTTTAAAAGTTTAATCATGTTTATCAACCAGAGCAAGTATTACAAATGTCAACTTCAATTTTTCAAGTTCATTCCAATACCATCATAAATTTTAAATTCTACCGGTGTGATTTATTTATTTTTAATATCCTATTCATGTAATTTCTGTATCTTCCACTTTACATTTGAAGCTAAACAGAATTTCACTTCTGTGAGGTAGCGATACACTGCATTGGCTACATAATTATTCATTAGATTAAGCTTCAGCATTGATTTGTTAACAATGAATGTGTTAATCAATCAATACATATTTTTATCTGCTCCTTTTCTATAAGTAATTATGGAAGTATCACTATACAATTCTGTCATTTCATCCTGTGGCAGAAGTGGAATTGAATGAGTTGAAGCTTCCACCTAGTGGTAAAAAATTGAACTTTCAAAATAATGAACAACACAGCTGAACGCCATTACATACTACTAACAAAAGGAGGCCATTCACTCAGCTAGTTGAATGCTAACTGCCAAATTAGGAATCTAACAAGCAAGATGCTTTTTCATTCTCTCTTTTGTTCACATTAGCATTACCTGATTAACTGATCTGAAACCCTCACACACGGCTAGTTTGTGCAAAGAATTGCTTCCCTTTTCAGTCTTTCAGCAATTTCCAAGGTTTACAGTTGTGTAGTCTGGACCATTTTCTGCAGATGATTGTGAAGAAACCCATTTGGCTGACTTGAACAATGCCTTTGATGATTTGAAATCATTAATCAAGTTCGCATAGTCTTCTTTGCTCATACTCCAATGAAGACACTGTTAATCCAGCTACAAAAGAACATCTACATTTTCTGTTGAAAATGTTAGTTGCAAATCACATTTTGTGGTGCTTGATTTTCCTTATCTCAAAAAAGACAAAGAAAAGCGGTATACAGCATCACCATAATAAATGTGTTCAGTTATTGAATATAAAGCTATCAAAAAGCAGTGACATAGTTTTAATTGTTCATAAAGGCAGGCATTGTTTAATGTTTTGATTTTGAGGGCCACCAGCTTCATTCAAGTCTCATTGTTTACATCTGAGTTAAAAAAGAAAGAAACTTCATCCTAAATTGGCAAATGACAGTCTACATAAAATACAAAGTTATTTTTTCCACATTGGTTTCTCAATATAGCAATAATTATTACAAAACATAGGTTTGTGGCAAAAGAAAGGAATGAAAATGCAAGAACTCTGATCTCACACATTGTTTTTATGTGCCTTATTACATGCCAATTTATTTTGTAATGAGGAAGTTTAAAAGGAACCTTCCAGTAACCAGTCACTGGGGCAGCCATGTGGATACAGTAGTTAGAGCTACTGTACAGTATAAGACTTTGTCCCAGTGATTTTTTTGGTCATAGTCATAGTAAGTTTTGCAAGTTTGTATGCATAGATATCTCGAAACATTTTATTCCTTTAAATAAATAGACATTTTTCTTGCAGTTTCAGTATTTGTAATTTAATTAAATATAATTTAATTTAATAAAATATTAGTCTTTCAATTAGTTTTAAGAGTTGATTTTCCTCTATGGAAAAGAGTGACATGCTGATTGTTTCACACCCTGGTTTATCATAATCAAGCACATTTTGTTTTCACATTGAATGCAAAATTTCACAGTGATTTGTATGAAGACAACCCCCCTCACGTGCTAATGCTGTGGTTTTGTTTTTAATGAAATGAGGAACTGAAGCTCTCAGATGCTAAACTTTCAGGTGAAGTGGGTTGAATATTTTTCCCAGAAGATTTTAGTTAACTAATTTTTTGCTTACATTAATGATTTTTTCAGCAAGTAAGCTTTTTTAAAAAATAAAATTTCACTTTCACTTTAAGATTCTAATATTTCACACATTTCTCAGTGTAACTTTGTGCAACCAAAATTACAGCTGTCATATCAACAGATTTTAAACACCTTGCACTGAAAAGATAGGATTACTGCACAAGCTTAAGACTAAAATTAGACTACAAAAGACTAATTCAAATTAATTAGAACCTAATTAATGTACACAATACTGTTAATCAGAATTGTAGATGACATTGTAGATTGAATAATTCCTCCCTTCTAGTTGAAGGAAGTTTAAGCTTCCCTTTTACTTAACATATTCTAAGAAAGGGACTTTTATAACAACAACAACAAACACAGTACTGGTAACGTTCACACTTATTCCTGTTTATTTTTATTTCCATTTTTCATACCACTGCACTTTTCTATAAGAAATAAACTAGTTATGCTTATTTTGGTTTATTTTCATATCTTTGCACTTGTTATGTCTGCCTAAAACTTAAAACTCATCCCTATACAATTCCTTCTACAGCTATTAAAGTATTAAATCCATCAGAAAAATTAAAAATGCATAAAAAAGAATGGAACAATGCTTTATTTTAGGAGATGCAGACCACAATTCATCAGTACATTAAAAGCACAGTTCTTAACAATAGATGGTGTTATTAAACAGAAATCTGTGGAAAGGTCATTACATAATACATAATGTATGAACACTCGATCGCTGTCTACATTTCCAGCATCCCACAATCCACCCTAGCTTTACCATTGCAGCATCCTCCCTGGTTCATTCCCAGTAAGTGAGGGGGTTGTGAGAATGCTGATCTTTGGGAAGCTATCGATTGTTTTTTTATTATTATTATTATGGATAACATATTATTTATGCTATCCATTTGTCTTTATCAATTCATATTGTCATCATTTTATGCTTGGTGTCCATAAAAAAGTTCGCTCAGGGAACAAGAAAATCTTATCTTATCTGATCATTAGAAATGGACAATCTACGGAAGTAGCTACTAAAATGTAGCTATAAATGACAATCTCTGAAGTAAATAACACTACCAGGTTAACAACATGATTTTGCATTATAATTCTATTCATATTATGGCTCATAGGGAGTTTTCACAAGATTCTGCAGCCTCCATTATTAAATGTGAACCTATGTTTGTTACCTGAGAGAAAATAAATCTTGATCTGTCATCCTGTCAGACTGACTGAAAGCTTGTCTTTAAATGACTTCTAACACAGTCAAATAGTTATCTTTATTTGTTTTGAATAGAGCACCATACATGTAACACATTAATTGGAGGTAAAAATATATTACCCTATTCTTGTCTTTGCCATTTTCACTAATTGAAAATAATTTATTAATGAGAAAATTTGAAATTCATGTCTATTTGAGGGTTGTTGTTGCATACACATTAAGAGCCTCTCTATGAGTGATTAATACCAAGTGTATCTACCATTATGTCAAAACAGACAAGCATGGGAATTGTTTAACATAGATAGGCAGACATGTTGCAAACAGACCACAGGGATGTTCTTTCACTTCAGCCTGAAAAAGATTGACCGGCTTAGTTAAAATTGAAATGTTAATATATTCTACAGTATCTAACTTGACCTACAAATAGTTTGTTTGGGTTAAGACTCCAAACCATAGCATGTCAGTGCAGGATGTTGATTCCAGATTGAACGCACAAAGCTATAAAGCTATTGTATAACTGATCCTTATTATGTAAAAATAAACATTATCATGCTGAAAGTTTAAAACAATGCATACAGTGTCACATTTACTATAATAAATGGTAGACATATGGTAGGATCTGTGTGGATCCTAATGCCCCAGTACTATAAAATGTCCTGTCCTTCAGATGAGACATAAAACGGAGGTCCTGACTCTCTGTGGTCATTAAAAATCCCAGGGTGTTTTTCGAAAGAGTAGGGGTGTACAGTAACCCCCGTATTCTGGCCAAATTTCCCATTGGCCTTTACCAATCACGGCTTCCTAATAATCTCCATCAATGAATTGGCTTCATCACTCCAATGTTCTCCTCCCCACTGATAGCTGATGTGTGGTGAGAGTAATGGTGCACTATGGCTGCCGTCACTTCATCCATGTGGATACTGCACATTGGTGGTGGTTGAAGGGAGTCCCCATTACCTGTAAAGCACTTTGAGTGGAGTGTCCAGAAAGCACTATATAAGCGTAAACAATTATTATTCATTTAAAATTATTATCAGCAACAACATTATGATGCCTTCTGCAGGTTTTAATAATTTAAAATCCTGTTTTGCTACTGCTTAAACTATGATGTTCCCTTGCACAGTTTCTCATACATTTACAAACTGTATTCACCTATGTCCTAGTGAGACACAGCATCCAAGAAGTTGTCTATGGTGTTGAATGAACTGAAATTGTAGATGCCTGTCCATCACAGGGTGCTCAGACAGACACATACATATTCAAATGAGGCACAATTTTCCCAGAAGCCAATTAAGCTACTTGTGGAAGGAAATCAGAGCACCCTGAGGAAAGCATGCAAACACTCAAGGAACATACATGTCACGGTCCTGACTCCTGTGAAATGCGTAGTAAAGACCCTATGAGGACGTATAATCTGGAAGTGGCTGCAGAAGGACAATAGGGAAGACATGGCAAGGAATGGACGGGATGACGAACAGTGATCCAGGTGCATGGGGGGAGCGCAGGCGAGCAAGTCCAAATGAGGGAAGTCCAAAAGGGAAACAAGAGGACAGTCCAGGGTCCAGGAGCTGGGAGATCCATCCAGACAAACATAGGGAACAGGGATCCAGTAACAGAGAAGGTTAACACCACAACGGGACTTGGGACTCCAAGCCCCAGACTCAGATGGTCAGGACGCCTGAGGAAAAGGCCTTGCCCCTGGGCTTCTCCTGAGCCCGGTGGATAGGCAGGCCTTCAGACGTCCGTCTTCCAATACTGAGCCTAGAACAGCGGAGACGCCAGGCTTAAATAGTAGAAAAGGTAACGAGACACAGGTGTAGGAACTTAAAGTAACCGGAATACAAAAGGGTAGGAGCGCCCTCTAGAGGAGGGAAGACGATACAATACAAACTCCATGCAGACAGCACCCCAGGCCTATCCATGCTAACCACTGCGCCATCATAATCTAACAAATATTAGGTATACTACACAGCTTACAAGGTCAGTCACAGGTTGTTCCTGTTAGTTGCATACTAATGGTGAAAGTTGGATCTACTGTAAATTGAACAAATTATTTCATTAGACAACACTAACCCAGCATTTCTAAAGCATGTTCCCTTATTCATTCACTCATCTTTGGTATCATGCAGCATGATTACAATTGAAAGACCTATGTGTATATAATGCACACGCTGATTCTCACATATGGCATCACATTTTTTGATACATCATTCATCGAATGTAAGAGGAATTGCAAAATGGGAACTGTATGTGAACACTGAGAATTTTCTCAGTATTACAATTGCTTGTAATGTAGCACATACAGTAGGTAAGGTAATTGGTTTAAATTGCATTGAGAACTAGAATGTATTGCTTTCTGAAATATAAAATTAAAAGATTTTCTCCAATTCTTGTTGCCTGAAAATACTTATGTTAGTAACATACTGAGCATAAAATATGATTAATTGTTACGTCCCTGTACGTTTCCTAGACAACCTGGGGTCATAACATTAATGATTATATATTTCCTATTTTTTTTAATTAATTAATTTAGAAATGACCAATTCATTCAAGACCATGATACAAACAAGTGACTTTAATTGTTGAATAAACACTAAATTTCCTCATTGGGTTTGATGAGATGATGAGGTGAATTTGCCTGTCCAATGTAAGAACTATTATGCCCTATTATCAGGAGAACAAGGCTCTTTGGTATGTTTTAGACTGGACTAGGCAGCATATGGTCACTCGATGCCTGGGGTGTTCACATACAGCAATTGTTATACTATCATTACAGCCAAAACAGTCAGTCACCAATAGGGCATGATATGGGAAACAAAAAGTCATAATACTCTCTAAGATCAACACACCTTCATGCTAATTCTTTGCCATCATTTTTAACTGCAATTTCCACAACATCAGTAGTCGGCTAAATTTTGTTTTCAGGCTTTATGACCATACAATGGACTAGCGCTCTTTACTGTTCATAGAAGAGATGTTAAAAGCAACAGTTCAGGTGGACCTCCCAAGTCCTCTTTAGAAATGAGTCAAGGTGTTTGTGTAGGTTGATGTCAACTTGTCTGCATTTCTCTACATTGATTAAGTCCAGTGACCTCCTTGCTGCTCTTCCTGCGTACTAATCCTTATGTGACAGGATTTCAACAGGATAAAGCACATCCTTTTGTTTCTTTTTAGAACAAAGGCTTTTTTCCATAATAAGAAAGTAACAGTTGTGCTGTGGATGTCCTGCTCGTCAAAACTGAGCCCTGCTAAACATTGATGAGATAAACTTTGTCAACTTGTGGTATATACTGCAGGGCCCAGAGATGAGTAATCAAGCACATAATCTTACAAGACAACATCTGCAACAGTAGCCACAAATTACTAGTGTACTGTTTGTGTCTTTCACAGTAGACACCCTGTCAACAAGCATTGTTGATGACAAATGAAAATCATCAAAATCCATTTAGTACCTGAACAGTATTGCCATCACAGGGCACACACAGACACACACTCAATATCCATTTTTATAGAACCCATTTAGCCTGGTTCATGAACCATTCAACTGGCTCAAAGACAGTATGTCTTTGAACTGTGGGAGGAAATTGGAGCACCCTGAGGAAACCCACATGGACACAGGGTGAACTCCACACAGATAGCACCTCAAGTCCAAGATTGAACCCAGGGTCCCAACGTTGTGAAGCTGCAATCTTAACCATTGAGCCACCATGCGGCTCATTAGTCAGCATAATATACAGTATATGACATAAGACTTTGTCATTTACACGTTAGCAAGTGTGTTAATTTGCTGCATTTATAAGTGATATATTTCTTTTTTTTGGCTCATATACTTGAAAGTTTACCTTTAAAAATGCTATAATTGATATCATGTTTCACGTAAATATATCATTTGTGGTACATCTTTGTAGATGTTGCATCTTATGTGGCTTTAAAGGACATTTTTGACCATGTAATGCCTTCAGTGTAGTTTATATATTTTACGTTTTGTACATTTAATTTTTAAAGCTCATGTCACTTTTAAAGCTCAATTTTTGTGTTGAATGCATATTCAGAGTTCCATGATAGTTAAATTAAAAAATAACAAAAAGGGGGTGAAAGAATTACTGTAGGTAAGCCTAAATATGTGTTAATTATGTATTTTAATATGTTTATTAAAATACATATTGAGACTGAATTGTAATACAATACCTGTTTATATTGACTAATACATACGCACAAAGTTAAGATTTTGAAAGAAATGTCTGCATTTATACAACATCCTTCCCTGGAATGTATTGCACAAGATCTTTCTTAACCCTGCTTGTAGCCCAGAAAGGATGTTGCAGGATGAGTAGGTTGTTAGCAGCTTCTGTTTCACATGTCAGTTGATAAAGGAAGAAGGGTCTGAAGACCCCTCAAAGGAGAACAAATGTGCTCATGTAAGTCCAACAGCTTGCTGAATTCAGCAACTGAGTCTATTAAATAAACCTTAATTTCATACATTTAAAACAACAAATTATTTCAGAAATATGGAATGTCAATTTTGGAATGATCTTTTAATTAAACACTTCATTGTCTCACAGAGAATAAAGGTAATTTAGCTATTCTTATTAATTAGAAATAAATGTAAACAGCTTTGTGGACTCTGGTTTCTAAATGCTAAACAGTAAACTGTAAAACAATTTAAAGAAAAAAAGTGAAAACCAAAAAAAAACCTCAGCAATGTAAAAGTAGTCCCATTTTGTGGGTAAGAGCAAGAACGAATTTGCCACTTTCCACTGCCTCTTCTCTTGTCTGCTGGTTTCATTATTTCTAATTCATCAATCCCTTTACTCCCTCTTCTTTGTGCAATTGTGGCATTCCTTTTTCATCAATCCACAGAATTTTATTTTTACTAATGTCACTTATGTATGGATGATTGATTTGTGAAACAAAATATCCTCTAAAATGAAACGCATGACTATGTAAAATGAGCATTAAGCCACTGCCAAATGTATATTGCTGCTTAATGTCTAAAAGGGAGGATTAAATAAAGGAAAACATTTTAAAATAAAAAATTAAAAGTTGAATTTTAAATTTAAAGTTTCAGATTAATTTGTATTTCCAGTATTTTTTATTTCAAACAAGAAAATCAACTTCTGTCACTTATTTTCACTTATGTCATTAATCTATGGATGGCTGGTGAGTTTTTTTTCCTACTGGCCACCATATTTTGTGAAAAAATTTGTCCTCTAAAATGAAACACGTGACTCTGTAAAATGAGCATTCACCCATTGTAAAATTAATATTGCTTCCTAACTTTCTTAGAGGCAGCAATGACATAAAGGTTTCAGAATAATTTTTATTTCCAGTATTTTTTTTTTATTTCAGGCAAGGGAACGGTTGTGATTAGTGATACTGTATATGAGATAATAAATGCAAAGTTTACAGGTGCTTCACTGGCATTGGGCCTCTCCCTTGCAGGTAGGCTGACACTCCAGTTGCTGTCAGAGCTTTGATTAACTGTACAGTGATGATCCCTGGGCAGATGAATGCCAAAAAGCAGAGGGTGTTGGGCAGCCAGAAATGCATTATACACATTATGAGAAGTTATGGTTTGAGTTAAAATGAGTACTCTGATAATCATGCATATAGTAAGTGCAGCACATGTGTGATGTAGATATGACATCATGTTTTTTTTGAAGTGGTTGAATAATCCTTTACTCGATTTCTCCTTTTGTTGCAGCTACCATTTAGAGAATTTGTTATTTAATACATCTCTCAAAATCTGCAAGGACTCTTCCCAACAAGGTGAACAAAACTAAAGATTTAATCATACCTATTCTTTTTTTAGTTTAAATGGCAATGTATAAGCCTGTCCTGCCTTAGAGTGTTCTGTTAAATCCTGGAGCATTTGCAATCCTAATGGCTAGTTGGATGATTGCTTGGCTCATTGATTAGTTGGTTGGTTGAATTGTTGCTCAGCTCATTGATTGTTTGGCTTTTGTTAGCTCACTGATTTGTTAGCTGCCTTGTTGATATGCTCAGATTCTGGTTGGTTGGTTAGTTCATTGATTGTTGATTTTGTTAGTTGGTTATTTACAAGACATAAAATGACTAATTTTGTTCATGGTGTATGTCCTGACAAATTTCAAATGTAAAATAAAAATTCAACCGATGGTACATGTGACATGGCATTTCCAGTTAAAACATTTTTCTTCTCATATGTTATGAGAGGAATAAATTTAATGGTTTGCATTATTTTCTGTTTTTTAACAATTTTCCATTTCACCTATCAAAACATGTATTCAAATATTCTCTACCCATAATGTCATGACAAAAAAACAAATGTGACTGAAACAGATTGGTATTAACAGCATGTAGTAAAGTCGCTTCTTTTTAAAGGTTAAATATGTGCTTCACAGTTTATCCCCTTTCATTTTAAACCACAAACTAAGGCTAATTGTACAATACTTATTCTTTCTGTTTTTTTGCAAATACTGTAAATCTGGACTTGGAGTACACACTAATATAAGGAAAGAGTGAATCAAAACAGTTTTAAAACACGTGTTCATGTTCCTAGCAAAGCCATCAAAATATGATAAACCTTCTTATTTCTTACTATAAAAAAGGATTCCTTATAAAATATATACCCCCTTGTGAATCCCTTATCTTTTGCCTGAATCACTAGCTGACTAATGACAAAACCCAACTTTTGGCTTGCAAAGATGCATACATGCCTCAGGTAATATGACATTTTCATATACTGTACTGTATGCTCCTTTACATTTTTATTTTTATGCTACATATGCATTAAGATAGAAAACCAATACATATAAAATCTTTAAAAAATATTTAATGCCATTCTATTATTTGCATTTGAGGTATTTTCTATTTCAATACTTGCCTAAAACTGAAATAAAAGCATTGTATTAATATTATCTCAGCATACTAACAAACATACAGTCTGTTGTCTATGAAATGTTTCTTTTCCTTTTGCCTAGGCGTTGTGATTTTACCAAAACAGGCTCAAAGCATGTTATGTGCCCTGTTATAACACTCTATGGTGTTTTTCATATTGAATGTTTCAAAATGTAGAGAACATATTCCACCTTTCAAAATCAAACTTTACTTCTGGTGCACATGTTCATTATTTCTCTATCTCTTTTCTTAAGTAAGGCTTTGATTAAAAATACAGTAAGAAACATTTTCACTAAAGTTGACAATGGTGATGTCTAAACTGCAAAGTAGTTTGCAAGGAATGTTCTTAAATGAGAGAAACCCAGGGGTTGATTGACAATTGCAAAACCACAGAAACTGATCTTGTTGAAACATTACACCTGACAGCTGGGCATGTGCTATTTATAGTAATCATTCTAGTGATTATTTTTATTGTGGACAGCACTTTGGCATGCCAGAGACAGCTAATACCAGAAAAAATGCAAACAGAGCCATACATCTACTGTATTTGTCAAAGACAGATAAAAAGAGAATAGATTGGTAACACTTTACAAGGTGCTATTATTTGTAATGCAAATAGATATGAAGAAATATGTGATTTTCTGCAGAGTTAAGATGAAATATTCTCAGTATTTCATATTAATAAGTTATGATATATTAACAGGCTACTCATGTGACAATCCATATTAACAATGAATTAATCACAATCTGACTTTGATTTGTAATGGATCAGAATTCTAACATTATTTTTAGGTAAATCTGAGATATATTTGCAGCAGAAAAAGAGATTACTCTGTTGTTTTTATTACTGTTTTCCTAAAGAAAACCTAAGGGAATTCTTCAGAGCTGTAAAAATATGAGAAAACAAGATTCTGATGTAATTGGTTTTATTTGAAAGCAAACCAGAAAATATTTACTTTAACAATAGTTAGTGATCAAATATATCTCTATATCTCTATATCTGACTAAAACACATGTTCTCAAATCTAAGGAAGTTAGAGATACAACTGTTATCACCATTTGCCTTCAAGATAAAAAAAATACATTAACGGTATTATTTATTATGTTTGAGCAAATATGCACAGGAACAAACATTATGCATCTTTTTCAGTGTGTGTCACATTAATTGTTTTTAGATTACAGCAATGTATTTTTGAATTATTTTCTGTGGCTAAAGAACTAACTTTCATTAGAAATATTTGTTTTCATCCTTTAATGTACAGTAGTTATCCATGCTTCACATCAAACACTATTTCCCCCCACGCCTCCAGACTTACAAGCATACTTTATTGCTAATATAAACATGTACAATATCTGCCACTTGAACCACCCATATTAACTCCTGAAAACAGCTTAGCCCACACCTAAATAAAGTTCTGCTGTTAGTCTTATCAACTGTGCACAGTACTAAAACATCATTAAAATGTAAGCAAAGATCTCTGGTGCATGTCAATCCCTAAACATATGCATTAACAGATTTTATTCTAGACAATAAAGCCACAGGATATGACACAGTCTAGAACACCACTATTGTGACCATTGTGGTTCTGCGCAGGATCGTGCCCTCGCCACTACGCCCTGCTGGTTCCCTCCTCACTACCAAGGCACAAACCCAGGTCTCTGTTGTCATGCAACAGAGAACCAGCCGGCTGAGCTAAAGGAGACCTGGGCAGCTGAGTTCCTTGTTATGCACAGGGAGGGCAGTGAGGTCACTGTGCCGCAACAAGCTCCGCTACACCATGGTTGTGAATTGGGACACTGAGAACAGAACTTGTGTTTCCAACAGGAAATTGAGCAATGCTGGAAACAGGACTTAAGATGGTACATATTCAGACTAGACAATTCTGTCCCGCTTTTCATGTTTTCACACAGCCCTGGAAAATGTATCTCTGAGAAGATACATTTCCTGACTTCAAGAAGCACTTACTTTTTCACTCATTAAAACAGATAAATACCTTAATATACATAATTTTAAAAATAATAATATGCTATAAAGTCATGTTAAGAAATAATGTAGTTATTAGTAGTAAATAACTTCAAGATGTATTCAAAGTCTCTTTTCTCACATTCACCTGTCCTACAAGTATCACTGTAAAAATAAATTAATATAAACAATTTGTTTTGATAAACATTCTGATTGTGCAAATTTACTAAACACATTATAATATTTTAAAACCAGATATAACTTTGTTAAAACAATTAACATATTTAGCATTACATTAATTATATATAAATTATTAGTCATAAATGAGTGAAACCCCCCTAGTCACTGATGCCCGCTCTGCCCTACAGGTGCAAGCCCTCAGTGTCAGTCTGCACTGGGTCTGGGCCACTGCATTTAACAGCCCCACTGCCCTTGGTGCCCCTTAACTATGGCTACTATGACTGGGTTACCCCCTCCTTTTCCCCCTCCTACAGCTTGTATCCGAATAGTATGTCTCAATCATCAGTGCTGCTGAAACCCGCTGGAACTCAAGCTTTCTCTAGATCTTTGGGCTCCTACTTGGAATGAGCGACTCCTTCTTGAGCTTCACCAATGCAAACAAATAATGTGCATGTACTGGGCCTAGATCATTAATTGTTCTCATCATCCCAGTGCAGAGTGCAGTTCCCTCAGCTGGGCGAGTCACACCAAATACTCTATACATATTCGGCCCTCTATCCCATTCATTAGAATTTAACTGAACTGCTGGATTTGCAATTAGTTAAAATGTAGTTTATATGGTAAGTTTTAAACATACACAGTGCAGAAATGGAATGGAGGTTTTTCTGTTCCAAGATGACTCGGCGAAAATAAGAGGTACTTTCTCAAGAGAAATAAATAGTGATGACACAACAGCTTCTCTCAATAGAAAAAAAATTCTACATTAAAAAATTCAGTTGTTAGATGCTCCGCACATGCCTTGAAAATGAGCTGAGAGAACTTTGATTTAGTGAAAAGAAAATATTTATTGTAAAATTGACAAATACAGTATATACAATTCCTGGTGAAAGAATTCAGACACTTGCACAGTTTTTACATTTTGTTGTTTTAAAGTTTGCAGTCATGGCACTTTTAAATTCAATTACTATTTGTTATGTACAGAACCTACTTTAAGTCTTCGAAGCAAAAGACAAAAGGGAAAATGTGAACAGATAATACAGTATACATGAAAGAAAAATGGAAAAGTCATTATTGCACAAATATCCAAACACTTCGCTATGGCAACCCTAAATTACTTTAGGTGCAAAAAATACATCAACAAACTTTTATGAGCCATTCTGTTTAAGTCAGGTGGTCCCAGGCAAGGAGGAAAGTGGTGAGGAATGCCACTGTGAGGTCAATGAAACTGTGAAACAGTGGCTGAGATAAAAATGTCCATCAATTGACAATATCTAGATTATATGACAGGATGCAAGGAAGCCATTACCAAAAATAAGTCACTTTAAAGATTGCATGGAGTTTGAAACACCTGAATGATCCTGCCAAAATGTAGTAAATGGTGCTGTGTTCAGATGAGGCCTAATTGGAACTTTTGGTCTAAATTCTAGGTGCAGTTGCAACGCTGCACACCTCCAAGTCAATACCACCCCTGCACTAAAGCATGGTTGTGCTCCTTCTCATCAGGGCCTGAAAGGTATTGTTAGCATTAAAAGAGACATAGATGGAGGAAAGTATAGACAAATACTAGTGGGAAACAATTTTCATTCAGCCAAAGAATTAAAACTGGGGCTAATTATTTTGTAATTCCACAAAATGGGACACCATAAGAAGGGTCTGAATACCTTTGCATTGCACGGTGCATAAACATAATTGTGTATATTGTAACGCAACGGGGGCTCAGGCGGGCGCCCTTGCCGCATCAGGTCGGCCCCGCACCGTCCGGGGCTCAAACCCGGGACTCCCGCGTCACTCAGCAGGGACCCAGCCCAGTGAGCCAAAGAGAGATCTCTCTACAGCCCAGTAGCTGTAGTCCTGCTATCACAGGGAAGGGCGGTGACGTCACCTGCTCTGGTACGCCGGCTCTTACACAGTGCCTGTCGGCCGTAAGCGTTACACTCTCCCCCGCTTAAATCGCCATCCCCGGCGAAGGGCTATCCCACCCCGCTTCTGACACCAATGTAACGCAACGGGGACTCAGGCGGGCGCCCTTGCCGCATCAGGTCGGCCCCGCACCGTCCGGGGCTCAAACCCGGGACTCCCGCGTCGCTCAGCAGGGACCCAGCCCAGTGAGCCAAAGAGAGATCTGGGTCCCTGCTGAGTGACGCTGAGTGACGCGGAAGTGACGCGGAAGTCCCGGATTTGAGCCCTGGACGGTGCGGGGCCGACCTGATGCGGCAAGGGCGCCCGCCTGAGCCCCCGTTGCGTTACATTGGTGTCAGAAGCGGGGTGGGATAGCCCTTCGCCGGGGATGGCGATTTAAGCGGGGGAGAGTGTAACGCTTACGGCCGACAGGCACTGTGTAAGAGCCGGCGTACCAGAGCAGGTGACGTCACCGCCCTTCCCTGTGATAGCAGGACTACAGCTACTGGGCTGTAGAGAAATCTCTCTTTGGCTCACTGGGCTGGGTCCCTGCTGAGTGATGCGGGAGTCCCGGGTTTGAGCCCCGGACGGTGCGGGGCTGACCTGATGCGGCAAGGGCGCCCGCCTGAGCCCCCGTTGCGTTACAATATAAACAACCTAAAATAAATATATGAAAGTGAAGAAAATCTACAGTGAATCAACTGCAAGGTTTTTCTTTTTTAAACACAGATTTCCAGCAGCTATTCTGGAGAACCCCAATCCTGCACGTTTTGCAGGCCATCATTAAATTCCAATTTGACCTGGAACAATTACATTGTGATTAAGCAGGTGATGTGTTAAATCAAAAAAATTAGAGATGATTTTGGATAAAAACATCATAATTGCCTCGAGCTCTTAGTGACCACTATTACCTTAAGATACCAGTAAACATTTTTAAAAGATTGACAACTTAAGTGTATAATCACTTGCATGTTACTAGGCTAGTCTATTAAATCCATTCGACTGCGGCTCTTTAACTCTCTCCTTTATTCCATATCATTTTAGTAGTCTCAACATCAAGAATAAAATAGAATAAAAGCACACTGTGGAACAAAAATGTTTGGGAATGAAGAAGGAGATGTAAAAACACATGGAAAGTGACACATAATATCACATTTTCAAATTATTGTATTACATAGAAATGACACCTGAAGTGCACGTTTGTGATGAATCCCCCATCAGCTGACATTGTTGGAATAGTTTTCATGACTTAGAATGTGATTGCTCTATTTAGATCCACTTAAAGAGCATCTCATTTAGAACATATGGTTACCTTTCCATTGACTTTCACTGCTTTCTGTTTAAAGTTACAATATATGTAATACCATTTCAGTAGTAGCTATGCGGGTTTTAATTTACAACACAATGAAAAAATGTTAGCATAGAAATGGACCACTGAAATGTGTTGATTGTGATCACCACCAAACTCAGTTTTCAGCTAATGCAAAAAGTTAATTTATCAACTGGTGATGTTTTCTTTGTGCTCGTTGAACGAATTAACACAACTGATAAGTGACTTAGAAGTCAATGCGTTATGCTTGTCTTTGCTCCTTATTTCTTGAAATAGAATTGTGCTTGTAGATTATAGACTTGATAATAAAAAGATTAAATCAGCACCATATTTTAGTACTTCAGTAATGGACTTTTTGGGATTTTTCTGTTTCACAGGTTTCAAACATTTCTAAAGCCTATTGCAAAACAATGCAAATACTTCCTATTATTATGATGTAATGTTGAAGAGATTGGAAGAGATTGGAAAATAAGATAAATAATGTCACTGTGACTCTTACCAGGACAAAGATTGAACATAAATTGATAAAATACATCAGCAGTTAAACAGTAATATCAATAAATAATTCTTGAGTGAAAAAAACTCCAAGTTTTATTAGCTAAAATAGCTGTTATATTATGTTAGAGACTTCATTACAATTTTGTAGTATTTTTGGAAGTCTAAATGATGGCATTGAGGTTAGATATCTTTAATAGATCACAGCTGTGGAAATATAGCATTCTCATAGGAAAGCATTGTTGTTCCCTCAATTCCTCAAAGGGTAATGTTTACTATGATTCTTGCTTGATATGAAAAGTAGTTTCAACAGGACATTAACATTACATACAGTATAAAATATAATATAATTAGCAAAAGTTTTTAATATGTTCATATTGTTAAGCCCCTAAATGGACAGGATAGAAGAGAACCCTCTACTGCTCAAGTTTGTTGCTGTTTCAATATGGTGATATCTGTGCAACTGAAATACATACAGTATATCCAAAACTGACAGATCTACAAACTTAAAAAATAGATATGAATGCTGCTCTCAAAATATAAAAGGCATATTAAAAGGTAATATGCAATGAAAATTAAAACACAAGTTTCAATTTAAAGGTTTGGTGTCTGAACATGCCTTACAACAAATACTTGTTATTGGAACAAGTAATAGGTTTATTCCATGCTGAAAAAAAGAAGAAAGAGAACACAACGTTTCGGCCGTGGAGAAGGCTCCACGGCCGAAACGTTGTGTTCTCTTTCTTCTTTTTTTCATACTTGTTATTGTTCATGTATTCTCAGACCAGTTGCTTTTATTTTTATTTCACTATATTGCCAATGAATGCAACGTAAAGATTATTTTTTTCGATCTGCAATCACTGTTGCTCACGGTCTGTGGTAGAATGTTTCTTCTCCCAAACACGAAGGTCTACAGTGTTGTAGATGTATTTCCAGACGTAGAGTAGTGAGAAGAGTCCCGTCGGTATGTCGACAAGATTTTCTTGCTGATGAAACCATGTCGGAAAAGAGCTGTGAAGAAAGTGTTGCGAAACTTCTGGCCAATGAACGCATACAGGATGGGATTAATGCAGCAGTGCATAAAAGCAAGAATCCGGGTGACCTGCATGGTGGCATCAATCTGATTCTGTAAAGAACATGTCTCCGTGATGACATTTCCTCGCATCAAGGTATCCACAAACATAATGATATTATAGGGTAACCAGCAGATAATGAAGGCAAGGACCACAGAAAAGATCACCCTCATCGCTCTGTGCTTCTGCCCACTTCTGGTCTGACAGAGGGTTTTCATGGTGAAGCCATAGCAGAAAATCATGATGACTAAAGGGATGAAAAAGCCTACAGTGTGTCGCAGGAAACGGATGGCCACCCTCCACTTGCCCAGTTGTTCTGCATTTATATGTTCGTGGCACATTATCCTTTTGTGGGACACTGAATTGAAAGCCTGGCGGTATATGAGGATAGGCAACGAAAGCAGTGCCGCCATCAGCCAAACTCCAATGCACAAGGTGCGCACAAGTAGTCGTTTCTTGGTGAAAGCTTGTGTAGCATGGACAATCGCCAAATAGCGGTCAATGCTGATACAGGCCAGAAGCAAGATACCACTGTAGAAGTTTGCCTCTTGCATAACAGACACTAACTTGCACATGAAGTCCCCAAATATCCATTCTGAATTTTCATAAACCACCCAGAAAGGAAGAGTTAAGGTAAAGAAAAGATCAGAAATGGCCAAATTCAATAGGTAGATTTCAGTAGAAGATTTTTGCTTTTCCATGCAGCAGATCACATATATTACTAGTATATTTCCCAACAGACTGAGGAGAAACACAAAGGTATAAATGCTCACCAAAATGCCACTGTTCAAGGCAAAAAAGGATTGGGAACATGGAGAAGAAGATAGATCGTAATCAAAAGTACTGTTCTCATCATAAGAGTAATTAAAGTCACTGAAGTCCAAATCTGATAGGTTTAAAACTGTCATCTTGGTTTCCTGTTACAAAACACAAATGATATTGATTAGCATGACATCCAAATGAGGAACACCATTTGTATCTTTAATACAGTATTAGGCATCTTGCCTTATCTGAACGTTTTATTCTCTAAAAATAGTTGTCTGAACATATTTGATGTGTTGCGTAGATTTAGAAAGTTTGTAATCTGAACATTTTATGTTTCATAGCAAATCAATTAACAACCAACATTGAGTAAATTATACATGCAATGAATAATTTAAAGCATCAACAACGAAAAAATTGAAATCATTATATTTTGTACAGAATTAGTTTTAGTGTTTGTTTAAAAAAAAAATATGTGCATACTTTGCAACTGGAAGTGCAGTTCTTAAATAGATCCAAGCTGGGTATCTGTATTTCTGTAACACAATAAACATAGTGGAAAGATGTAAGGTACATATACAGGAACCAGTATAACACAGTTATAAACAAAATGTGGAATTTCTAGGTTTCAAGAAATGAGGATAAAAAATCTACTACCTACTTCTTCGCAACAGTTTCTATTTATGAGTAACTAATAGAGTAAGTTTCAATGGACATTTATTGGTATTATTTCTAATAGTACAATAATACTAATTTTCTTTGTTGACTTGCTTAGGCAAAAAGTAAACAAGGTTTCTCCAAAGCTTCCCGTTCTTATAACTGTTATTATGGCCTAAAAAAAACCACTATGAATTCACGTGATTTGCGTCAGTGCGCTCAGTTCTTAATTCCTTTATAATCTAAAGTAGAAATGATTTCTAATGTATTAGTAATAGTAAAGTGTGAAAACTAGATAAGGAAGAGGGTGACATCTGGACATACTGAAACAACATTACTTCTTGTTTTTTGAAGAAGCATATTTCTGCTGACCATATGCTGTAGTTGTTTCCTATAGTTCAACAGGGGTGCATGTGCAAGAGTGTTTGCTCATTCCCCCTCCATTATTTTATTTATACATGTTTAAATAAAACATTCTTAAAGAAGTGCTTTACACATGTTTAAAGCACTTCTTGTAGCATAAAACACTATTTTAACTAAACAACTGTAATCTAAATGTTAAGAATGTGATTTAGAAATGCTTACAATATAACAATTTAGAACTTAGAACAATAATTTAGAACTTCCTGCTTTATAAGTTTGGTATTTACTTTATCTACTGCTTGTTATTTTCCTTCAAGGAGTAGTAATTTTGTGATTACTCAGTCATTTCATTAACCTATTTAAAAACACCAATTTCAATTTTACATATAAAATCATAAAATAATAAATACCTGTCTTATACTACGAATATCATTTTTAGTAGTAATACAGTTTAACTTAAGAAATCTCCTGTCACTTCATTTACAACTCACATTTAGAACTTCACTAGTAGACAATTTAACTTTTAAAACACATCTTCCATTTCATGAATGACCTCTAATTCTCACCTTCATTTTTTATTTGCAAATCACATAAATGGAGATTAAAATCTTACCTGTCACAGACTTTCTTGAGTTTTTGTCTCTGATGTCTTAAAACCATAAATACAAAACAGAATAGTTCTGTTTTTGTTTAGGCAGGGTACAGCAAAGTCCTAATCAAAATGATTGATGCAATTATGCATTATCTGTGTGCAGAGTGCTGGAAACAACCTTCTGTTTTAAAGACAAGCAATAGTTTGTGTCTGCTATAGTAACACTGTTGTACATGTTACAAGTGTTTCTTCTTCATTTGGTCTGGTTCAACCTGGTGCTTCCTTCTAAAAATACACAGCTTCTGCCAAAGGAAAGAGGAGGAGCAATGTGAATAGGGTTAAACATTGTTGAAAATAATCAGGAAACATCTCAGAGGTACATACATCAAGACAAAGAAATAGTATCTACAATACATACTGTACCTAAATTCACACACTAATTAGATTCTATATCAGGTAAATATTCACATTTCTAAGGTTATCTACTTTTAAAAATGCCACTTCATCATCAAGTCTATGTAAGTCAAAGTATGTAAAACTCAGGAGATTCTGACTCTGACTGAATAAATGTATTTGTGCTTGCAGGATAGGCTCCAACTCCCTCTGCGACTGTATTAGAGCATTTTGAAATTGGATGGATTGAGAAATGTATTAATATTTTGCTAAAATAATATATTTTGTTGGTGTAAGGCTTGTAGTGCAGATAGGAGGTCCAGAAAACATTCTAAAATGCTGAAAAGTGTATTTAAAATCATTGACCTCGAGCTGTTTGTATGATTACTTATAATGCCCTGTGATTACTTTCATGATATTTATGCTATACCTCCAATTCTTAAGTCAGAGTCCTTAAACTTTGTGTTATTTTACTCTTATCTTCCTTAAATACTCTGCACCATGCATTGTACATTTATCATTTCATGGGGTTATATGGTTCCAATGCTTCATGTAGTTATTTAGTTGTTCCAAAGTAGTATTCTATGGTTTAATTATCTCTCAATACATCCAAATAGAATTTCAAATACAGGTACTGTAGATTACAAACACACCCAAATACACTTCATCGTTGTGCCACTTTTACAATGCCATAATAACCTGCTGTTGTTTTGTTAATTTAACCATGAATATAAAGTAAGCTGACAAATGTTTGAAACTAAACCAATAGTGTAAACCCTAAAGGCTGTCAATCTAACATATCAAATCCTGTGAAGTTATTAAGATTTAAAGCATAGTTTAATTACCTACAGTATGAGTTAATAACATTTTAAGATAATTCCCTGACAAAAATACAAAACTCAGATACTTACATTTGAGTAAACATATTCATACATATAGCGTTGAAAACATGTAGTAGAGTCTTTGACAAGGAATTTCTTTAGGAGTTGAAATGTTTTACCTAATATTTCTATTAAGACTTAACAACTTAAGACTTTAAGTTGTTGATGACAGTTAATGCGTGTTGTATTATCAGAAAACGCTTATCTGTTCCAAACACACTCTTGTTCCTATCATGAAGCAGACTCTCTCTCAGGATATACAGTAGAAAAAAATATTGCTTGCTTGACTTTCATTGTGCTGATGACAAAGCTTTTAAATGAATAGTTAACAAATTAACAACTGAAGAAGGTTCCACAGCTGAAACATTGTGTTTCCTTTCCCCATTTTTTCAGCATTGAATAAACCTTTACTTATTCCTTTTCATATTAATTGCGTTCTGAAAGGAAACATGAATGACATGAAAGTAATAGGTTTATTTAGGTGTGACCCGAAGAAGGCTCCACAGCCGAAACATTGTGTTTTCTTTCTTCTCTTTTCAGCATGGAATAAACCTACTATTTGTTCCTTTGCAGCCTACGCATGCTGACGCAGCTAACCACCTGATCTACTATAATACTAATAATACTACTACTAATAATAATAATGTCACAAAGCATTTTTCAGGACCCTATGCAGACGATAGAATCCGGAAGGAATCTGCAACAAACACAGGGGAGAAAAGACTAGGAACAGGGCTGGGAGACAGGGGGGTATGTTGACGGTGCACTGGTGCTCGGGGGGGCATGGCCAAGGCAAACAAGCCCAAAAGGAGTCTGAAGGAAAATCCAGAGTGGGTGAAAGTCCGGAGCCGGGTGATCCATCCATGAAGGAGACCACAAAAGTTAAAAGCCGGGATGGGATCTGGTGAAGGGTCGGGGAAATAAAAAGGGGTAACGGGGCCAGGCACTCCAAGCCCCGGACCCAGATGGTCAGGATGCCGTTGCGAAGCCTATGCCGTCGAGCCTTTCCTGGACTCGCTAGTAGGCGGGCTTCCGGGCGTCCGTCTTCCAAAGCTGAGCCCAGAATGGTAGGATCGTCTGGCTTTTATAGGGAAGGGCTGAAACAGGAGGCAGGTGTAGGAAAATCAAGCAAAACGGGAAAGAGCCGGACCGCCCTTAAGAGGAGGGACTCACGGTCGTGACAAATAAATGCAATTTCCTTTCATTTGGAGATTTATTGAAAGTATCAGAAAATTCATTTAAAAATTCCAGACTCTTTTATTTGGAATTAATTACATACATTTAATTAACTGATCAAAAAGGACTCTGTGAGTGAAAAAAGAAACCTGTTTACGAGGCCATATATAAAATAAATAAAAGGTACCAAAAAGAACAATGAAAAGGGGCAGCAGGATATCTTTCTCTTCAAGAGGGCTTGTGCTCGATGTAATGTATCACAAAAGGAATTCAGTGCTAAATGTGAAATCAATGTGTCTTCCAGTTTTTTTCAGAATAATACAAACCAGAGGAACCAACACTTGATGTATTTTGTCATTGACTTTGCACAGTTTTACACTTCATACAAACAGCCACTAGAGGGCAGTAACTATCTATACTATTAGCAAACCTCTTTCAACAGCCACCTCACGTTGGCCCAGAGCCAATTCAGGGGAGCACTGGGCACAAGACAGGATAAACCTGGGGAAAACACACACAGATAGCACCCCACGAATGGAACACAGGGCCTCTGTGCTGCAAGGCAGCAAGTGCTAACTACTGCAACACCACACCACCCCTGTCATCCATCTGCAATTATTAAATAAAATATAAAAACAAAATGTTATTTAGAGCATTTCTGCAAACACATCATTGTAAACCATTTCCTGTTTAATTTAATTTGTACTTGAGATATGAAAACTCAAAGAACAAAATAAAGAAACAGTAACAATCTATGCTAAAGAAATCGAAATCAAGCATCAGATAAGACAGCTGGCAAACAAGATGACAAGATTTGCACATAAATTATACTGCACTGTGATGGAAAGTAAGATTCAGGAAGGTTAAATAAACAACTTAGAAATCTTTCTCATTTCGGTTCTTGATAAAGCTAATAATTTATAATAAATTATTAACTCATTATATAGTTGTTTCTTAACTGAATTTGTTCAACATTAGTAACATGTCTTACTTTCTGAGGCAGCTTAATCATGCTTACTCTGTTGCAAAACCATTACAGGCCTTATATGACCAACATGTGAATTTTGCATAGTTTAGGCATTAAACAACCATTTTTTCATACTTATGGTTAATTTACACGCATTGTTTCCCATTTTATATTGTTACAAAATAGAGAGGGCAGGAAATAGCCTAAGCATGAAGTAAAATTTGAGCCATGTGATTTTTTTACATCTCCAGTGAAACAGCAATAAATGAGAGTCAAACTAGTCACGACAACTGTTTATTATCAATAAATAATGCATTATGTACAACTCACAACATTATATTACAACTCATACAACTCATAACATTATATGCGCACACAGGTTATGAAATCAGAGCACATAGGAAATTGAACTGCACCCAAAAAACTTAATTCCAAAACAAATTATAATAATAAAACAAACACAGTCGTTAATTGCTAAATTGACCACATGAGACTGGCTGCGAGAGGCCCAACTTGGCTGTGTGCATTAATATTGCAACTCGATAAGCAATATCTACTGTATGCTCTCGTAGTCTTGCACCTCACTGCTCATGCTCGCTCAACACTCAGTCTCAATGACTGGGCTCGTTGAATCGTTGTCCCTGTCTTTTGGATCTCTATGCTTCTATGAGAATGATTATATTAACCCCCCAAAAATTCAGGTTTATAATTTTACATACACTCAATTTAGTGCGCACAAGTTTTTGTCACTGGGAAAAAATTTGCACAACTTGAAATTTTTGCACACACAGTCCATTAAAATTAGAGGGAACATTGCTTGTGACATTCCATAAATTATATCACCCTGATCAACATTTATCTGTATTCTTGGTTTCTGTCCAATACTTTCAATGCATATATTTACAGTATAGTGTGTATCATATGCTCTGTTTATATCCATTAGTGACGTTACTTCTTCAAAGAACTCTAACAGGTTAGTTACACAAGACCTGTCTCTTAGTTACTCAAGACCTGCTTCTTATAAATCTCTGCTGGCATTCCCCAAGAAGCCTTCTTTCATGTACTGTAGATGATCCTCCACTTTAGTTCTCATTATATGGAATCTTATATGGAATAAAAGTATCACTGGCAAATTATGTGGTAGTCTTTTGTCCCCTTGTTATGAATGGGGAATACTTTAGCCATATATTGTGATTGCAATTACATATAATTGCACAGTCTTAATTATCTTCTAATGCAGAAGCTTCATTTCTTTTTTCTCCTAATATCCTTGTCATTGAAGTATAAGCACACAATTGCCTTTTTTTTCATTGTTTTTCCTGAGGTTTCTTGGCTCTACTTTCTGTTCATCTTCCTTGCTGATTTTCTATCTAATATTTTCACCCTAATTTAAACATTTGCACTTTCTTTGTAATTTGTTGCCCCTAGTCACCCAATACCTATCACATTTAGATGTAATCTATATAAATGGTTCAGGTGGGTAGCTGCGTCAGCATGTGTAGTCTGCAAAGGAACAAGTAATAGGTTTACTCCTTCTTCAAGGTTTCAGTAGCTCTGAGCGCTTCAGCACATGTTTATGGATTATTTCCATCATGTCACCTTTATGGAGCATTCCACTTTGTCACCTGTACAATCTGCAGGCAAGATTAAAATTACAAATTAAAATTTGTACATTTGCTGGAATAAATCATAGAGTCAAAAAATAAAGCAGGATCACTTACAGTGATCCAACTACCAAAAGGGATACTTGGGCTGACTGGCCTCCTCTCATTAATCATCTTTCTTATGTTCTTGAAGAAATAATTATACACAGCACTTTGTGTCAGTGTATTTCTTTCTGCTCAAATGTTCTTTGATTTAAAAAATGTTTATAATTTTTTAATGTTGACCCACCAATTATTTATCAAATAATATTTATGGACATTTTGGGATCCCTAGAGCCTTCTACCAAATGATGATGTCTTGTTGTGATAGTAATACTTCTCAGTATAATAGGAAGAGCAGGTTCAGACATTTGGTGTTTGTGCTTGGCTGGAGTGACAGGTCAGAATCCCCACTTTAACAAATAAATACAATAGTTTTATTGGCTTGACTTCAAATTTTACACTTGAGTAAAAGTAATAATAAGAATAAGAGTAAAGGTAAAAGAGTAAAGACTAACATCACCCACTGATGTTTTTAGTATTAGTATTTAGATAGTAGGAAAAATGTATTCATGATAACACACCTACAGTAATCATTTATAGACTCATGAATGGGCAGAGTGACAAAACAGTGTTGGCAAACAGTGACTTTAAAATAAATTTAACCAAGGCCTAATGTGCAAAGATCATCCTTAGCTGAGATGTGATCACCATCTCTCAGGTATTCTCCCAGCATAAAGTCTCACAATGTCTGCTAATAATTCCACAATACTAAAAGGCCAACAACTCAATGCAGGAGAACTGAGTGTTATTAGGTGTCTGAGGGGGTCTAGTGTAACAGGCTAATGTTTCTGTGATGTGTCTCTGAGCTCCAAACCACAGTAAAGTACTGTAATCAATCGTATGATATAATTAAATATCTTAATTGTATAAGATAAAAATAAACAATGAGCACAACAATATTTGGAAAATGTATTTATTTCAACTATACAGTATATACACTTATAGATAATACATAAGTCTCTAGTCCCAATGTAAGAACATCTGTGAGAGTTTGTAATGGTGTTTTATGAAAAAAAATGATATATGCTATTTTCAATTACCAAATGCTATGTGTAAAAATAGTCTGCAGAAATAGACTACACAATAAAAAATAAAGATTTTTTTTAAAGTAAAGGATTTTTTTATATTTTCTTGGATGACACTGTCATTATAGGAATGTTGATGTTATTTCTGATGTCTGGGACGTAGATCTGCTGGATTTGGACAAAGAGCTGCGTTCTAGCACCCTCGTTTTGTAAAGCAGATTTAAAAGGTTCCTTCTGAATTTCTGTCCCACGAATGCGTAGAGGACAGGGTTGATGCAGCTGTGAAGCAGACCAAGGCTCTGGGTGAAAAATAAAGCCAGATCAATTGAATTGCGTGTCTCACAACTGTACGAGATGAGCCCGGACCTGATGAGGGTGTCTGAAATCACTGATAAGTGATAGGGCATCCAGCACAGAAGGAAAGCAATGACCACAGCCACAATCACCCTCATAGCTTTTTGCTTCTCGAAACTGCGTGTCCCCAGCAGTCGGCTAATGGTAAAACCATAACACACAAGCATTACTATCAGAGGTAAGAGGAAGCCCAGGACATGTCTAAGAACCCTTGTGGCAAGCTTCCACTGAGCTGCACTCTCTGGGTTATGGTATTCGTAACATACAATTCTGTCAGAGTTCACAGGTTTAAATGCGTCATTGAAGAGGACAGGGAAGGAAAAAACAGTCCCCAGAACCCAGACAGAGAGGCACACCATCCAGCTGCAGAGCACCCGTCTCTTTCTGTGGGCTTTCACTGCCCAAACAATGGCCAAGTAGCGGTCAATGCTGATGCACATCAGGAACAGGATGCTGCTGTAGAAATTGACCTCCTGGATCAGACTGACCAGTTTGCACATGACATCTCCAAACACCCAGCCGTGCACAGTGCTCACTGCCCAGAAGGGGATGCTCAAAGCAAAGAGGGTGTCTGCCACTGCCAGATGAAGGAGGTAGATGTCAGAGGGTGACAAGAATCTATAATTATATCCAATCACCAGGGCAACTATAATGTTCCCAGGAATGGCAAGCAGGAAGATCAGGAAATAGACAACACAGATGGCTGAATTCACAGCTGGCTCGAAATGAGGTCCTTGGCAGATGATGGTGTTTTGATCGATCTGAAAAGTCCCAGTACTATTTCCTGACAGATTTTCATAATCTGAAAAGTTGTTAAATAAAATATAAAAGTCTTCAAAGTTTAATCTTAAAGCAGTATCTGGACCTGTTGAGTAAAATAGAAATGAAATAAATTAATGTAATGAGGTGTGCAAAGTATAAAAATATATTTCTTTATATAGGCAGGAGAATGAAAAAAAGAACAAAAACAGTATGGTCTTAAAGTTTCTCTAGATTAGCTGTGAGAGAACACTTTTTAAATGGGTATTTTTTACTGTTTACATGAGATCAATTCACTGAACTGATGATGAATAGATGGATAATGTATTCCTGATATACGGTACATTCCAGTTCTCTGTCCAGACTCTTTCACACTGATCTGCCTCATTTAACTTAACATGTAGACTTTAAAGATTAAAAGTCCTCCACAGAGTTTGTACTCAACTAAACAATGACAAAGAAGTCCTTTGGGTTTAAAATTTTCGCTGATGATGTCTTTTAAACAAGCACTAATGAAATCCTTGCATCACTCTGAAGGTCATATCCACTACAGCAAACATTCACAATAATTCCCTTTCTGTCTTCTTTCTTTTTATCCCAAAACTTTAAGGTACATTTCTCCTGAGCAAAATGTATTCATTATTGGCTAAAATGTTTTAGTAAAATTATGAAGATGAGACCACAAAGGTGTATTTCTGTATTTAGAAGGCAAAAATAAAATTACTATGCCATTTTCAGTCTGATTGACTTGGTGAAGGTAGCAGTTAATTTTTCAGCTATGGCTCTTTTAAAGGAAAACAATATGGAGAAAAGTTTGCACTTTTAGCTCTCAGCAAAAGATTGAAAAGAAAGGCAAAATTGTGACGGCAACATTTGCATTGAAGTAACCAAACATATCAAAGTCACAAATTATTTTACACAAACCTATATACAACCTACTTCAGATAATCTTTTTCATAAAGAATTAAAAAATTCTAAACAGTATGTGAAGCCACACATACAAAATACCAATATTTGGAATTTTAATTTAATTTTTTAATCTGAAAACATAAAACTTATGCAGTACCAAGCAGAATATTTATTCCTACCATCCATATTCAGGTTTTGTGTGAAGTGCCTAAAGCCAATTCCAATTCAAAGCTGCAAGTGTCCTCCACTTCTCACTTTTAAGACCTCATTACATCTTCTGCTGTGCTTGGTCTTGTGTCACAGGCACATGCAATGTTTTGTCATTATACTTTACCTAAGAGGAACTAAAAACAGTCATAAATGGGAGGGAGATTTTGTTCAGTAGGCATTTTTTAATGAAAGTGGTATCTGCCTGTATTCATTTGTATATACAGTATTTTCATTGTGCAATTTCATACTTATTAAAGTGGAGAAAATAGTTATGTAAACTGAATATCTGAACAAAAAAAACCCAATTAAATCCTAAACAACTGAAACAATTAAACCACAGTAAAAGTATATGTATGTCAATATCCCAAGCTGAAACAGAACTCCACAGTGCTGGAGCAAAGCTCTAAAACATAGGAAAGAATAAATGTAGCAAATAGCTGATTTTAGAAATTAGGAATCTGTTTCAGTTCATCACTGAACAATAAGAATCCTTGCATCTTCTGATCAATACAGTCATCACTGATTTTTGGGTAAGTGGTGAATACTGAGAAATAGACTAAGCTGAATGTTTATAAGAAATTAAATTTTGCTTCAAATTACATGCCACTAATCATTTTAGATATGAGGTTCAAGCATCATTTATCAAACTAAAATTTCATGGGTTTATGTGAACATTATTATACAGTAGCATATCCATATGCTACAGTATATGCCTATTTAACTCCAAGCTTAAAGCTTTTTAGAGAAAAGGGATCCTGAGTTTCTCAATAACAAAGGACTGTGTGCTTCACAAGTTTACAGTATGTTGTAATACAAGAAAATAAGAAAGATTACAAATGAGAAGCCAGTTCATTCCACTAGCCAGTTTGGTAGTAGCTAATTGATCCAAGGATCTCATTCAGCTATTTCTTGAAACAAATCTTCTAAAACATGGCTGGATAGCTTGTTCCATACTGTGACAACCAATTGAGTGAAGAAGTGTTTTCTCTTATCAACTTTAAACGCACTTCTATGTAGTTTACGCATGTGTCCTCTGGTTAAAATTTCACTGTTCATTCTGAAGAGGTTTTCTAGGTTGACTTTGTTAATGCCCTTGATGATTTCAAATAACCAATATCTTCTCTTCCTTAAATCATATCTGTTCAAGGCTAAAAAGGTTTGATCTCTCTGTCACTGTAGGGTATTATCTAAATGAGGCCTTAGTAATGCAATTTATCATTTTAACAGACTATGATCTATCCCTTGATGAAATTCTAAGCTTTAAACTGTACAGTAGGGTCTCCACATTTGCTAATTGTAACTTCCACAGATCAGCTTTTTTGCGATTTGGTCTGGCCAAAAGGGTATTGTAAGTAGAACAGAGCTGGATGAAACTGAGCTGAAGGCTGTTAAGAGCAATTTTCATGTTAACTGCGCAACAGACTAGGATCAAGAGGGGAATCTAGGTAGTGAGTGAGCCTATCCCTGCCCACTACCCACCACCTGCATCTCAATGTGCTCTTATTTTTCTATTGCAACGAATGTTCCTGTGCTCTTGTCTGTGGTGTGGACAATGACAGGCTGGAGACAACTTTGCAGGCTCACAGATGGTTTAACTGCCCTTTTCTTTACAGTGGGGCGTACAATTCACGGAGGCAGAGAGAAGGTACTGTACAGACAGCTGCTGGACACATTTTTTTTAATTCTAGCTGACTAGTACTGTATAAGTTTGTGATTACCGATGTCTGTTTTAGTTGATCAATGTTTTTTTTATTAACTTAAACACAATGCATTAGTACTTTAATTATCATATATGGGAGGGTTACTTGAGTGTTTTACTCATACTGTACATACTATGTTTTGGGCCGGTATAGGGGTGGACTTGGTTACATGCAAATCTGTTTCTCTTCTGCAAGCCCTTGCGAATGTCAAGATCTTACTATGTACTGTACCTAACATTTTGTTTGTCTTTTTAATTGCTTACCCACATTGTCTGCAACATGCCAATAATGTGTAAATATGAATACTTAGAGGTCTTTTTTTTCAGTAGTCTCTTCTATCTCTCTGTTTCCGATTTTATTGTTCTAGCTTTAAAGTAATACCATCATATTTCCTTTTTCAGAGTATTTTCACATTTGCTTTTCATGTATAACCCAAATTATTTTTTGCACTTAAAGAGATAAGTTTCCCCAGCTTGGGGATTTCCAGACAATCACCAGCTGGTCATGTTACCACTCGATAAGAGAAGTAAATAGAAGAATGGAATGAGAATATAGAAGGCTACAAAATAGAAGTAAACATGTTTGCTTTATGCAAAACACGTGAATGATAGATGGAGGAGAAGGCTGGAAGATCAGCACTAATGACATATTTTCCAAGACTACCCAGTTTGTTCTTGCTTCTCAGATTCAGGTTGCTAAACCAGCAGATCAGGGTAAAAGTTAGAACAGATTCAAGGAAGGGCCAATAGAACAAAATCAACAATGAATCATCAACCTTAAAATACTTAAGCTTCCTTAAGAAAAAAAGATGCAGTTGACCTTATCTGAGGATCAGGTCAGTATTGGCTTCGAAATTGATCCTGAAGTCCAGAACAGTCCCTGAGTACTTGTATTATTCCACTAGCTCCACTGAATCTCCCCCGATGTAGGTTGGGGTGGGAGTGGGGGTGTTTTTCCTGAAGTCAGTTATCATGTCTTTGGTCTTGGACACATTTAGCTTGAGGAAGTTTTGTTCACACCAGGTGGTAAACTCATCAACGATTGGTCCGTGGCTCCACTCATTTGCCTGCAGCAGGCTAACACTGACAGAGTCTTCTGCAAATTCGATTACGTGTCTTTAGTGGTGATAGCTCTTGCAATCATTTGTGTATAGGACAAAGAGTAAGGGAGACAATGCACAGACTTGCACACCCGGTAGAGGAATGCTTTTTGTTGGATAAAACATTGTTGGCTCTCACCTTCTGGGCTCCGTCAAGAAATCAGTAACCCAACTGACAAGATTGAGATCAAGTTTGATCAAGATAGAGATCAAAGTTTGACAATAATTTAGCAGCCAGTAGGTGAGGTCGCAATTAAATAGAGAGGAGAATTCCACAAACAGCAGTCTAGCATGGGTCTTGTTTCCTTCAATGTGTTGGAGAATGCATGCTGTAGCATCTTCCACCCTCCTACCTGCTCTGTAAGCAAACTGGAATGGATCTAGCTGATCCTGTACTTTGGCCACAATCCCATTTTTCACAATCTGTTCAAAACTTTTCATAACCAGAGAGGTGACGGCTACTGGTCTATAATCATTGAGTGAACTGGGCGATTTGACTTTAGCTACTGAGAGGACAACTGATTATTTCCACACCTTAGGAACCTTTTGTTGAGTTAATGACTTCTGAAAAATAAAAGAAAAGATTCCACATACAGTAGCTGCCATACATGTGCTTAAACATGTCCCAGTCTGTGCACTCGTAGCAATCCTGCAGTCGCTGTATGGAGTCCTTGGTCCAGACCAGCACCACTCTGCGTTTGCCTTTACATCTCTTCAGGGCCATTTTATAGGTTGGAATCAAATGCACAGTGTTGTGGTCAGATCCCAGTGGTGCTTTGACGACAGATTGGTTAGCTTCCTTAACTGATCCGTAGCACAGGTCCAATATTATGTCCCTATTATGCTTTGTAGGGCAGGTAACATATTGATGGACTTCTGCAGGGAGCAGTGTTTGAAATCTCCCATGATGAAATTTGGAGCATCGGGGAAGTTGTTTTGAAAATTTTGAACAGTCTGCTCAATTTGCTCTGCTGTCCTGATAGCATTGGCTGTCAGATGAATATAGACCACAGTTACAAAAATTTGAGGAAACTCTCAAGGGAGGTAAAATTAAGGAAGCACATTGCTGCCCCAAGGGAAATTTTTTTTTTTATTTTTAGCATAATTACAAGATAGCAATGCTTATGTCAGTGTATGTACAACCTGTTACGTTGTGCACAGAACGCATGTAGAAACTACGGTGAACTTGGCTGGCACTTTCGGTTTAATGATTGTGTCCAGCGCTGCAGAATTTGTACAGATTTTGACTGGGGTTTAGTCATAATGAAATCTTACAATTTTTAGCAAATATGAACAGAATCATTAGAAGCATGAGGCCCAGTTTTGTGGGATTCAGAGATCAAAGCAATGATGGTTCCGTTATGAACAGTTACACGTGCAATCACTTCAACTGCTTAAAACTGTAGGTCCGCACATGGTGATATAGGTATTGTAACGGACATGACCAACATTACAGGTTATGTGAGCTGGTTGCCAGCGCAGTGACATCACCGCCCTTCCCTGTGGATAGTGGGGACCTCAACCGCCTGGCTGAGGGGAGATCTCCCTTTAGCTCAGCCGGCTGGTTCCCTGTCGAATGACACAGGGGACCTGGGTTCAAGCTCCAGCAGTGGAGGGCCGACCTGAGGTGGGAGCCACGAGGATGCAAACCCATGAGAACCCGAAAGCGCCAAAATGTTGTGTTACTTTTTTTCTCTTTTCAGCATGGAATAAACATGGAATAAATAAAGAAAAAAAATTAAACACGACTTTTCGGCTTTGAAGCCCTCACAGCCAAAATGTTGTGTTTCTTTTCTTCTCTTTTAAGCATGGAATAAACCTTCAACGTATTCCTTTGCAGCCTACATATGCTGACGTAGCTACCTACTTGATATACGACAATTATGCGTGAGCACATAAAGCATGCAAGAATTAATAAGTCATAATTCCGAGATAATTTGAGATACGTTTAGAGGGTTACGAGATAAGGGTGAGGATTTTTTGTTTCCTTGGTGGCAGCAATGCGCTTCTGTATAAAATGGACGTAATGAAACTGATAAAAGTTCAATGTCAGGCTCACAAACACTTTCTCTCACGACCATGGTGTTGCACTAACGCTTATTGATGTACAAACAAATGCCTCCGCTGCTTGTTACTGGTCTCACCTTTATAAATATTTACAGTAAGTCCACTTCCGCATGTATTAAGGTGATCAGTTTTAGGGATCTAGTGGGGAAGGTTGGATGCAATAGCTGGGCTTGAGGAAATGAATGAAATTATTAATTATAACTGTAAAAATTCGTTTTTGTTTTTCTCATTTTAGTTTTGTTTAATAAATACATCTTTTAAAATATTGTTGTTTTTGTCTCTACCACCAAAGTTTTGACTTTTTATTTATTTAAAAATTAAAGAAGCAATGTAACCATGTCTATTTGTACCTGTTGAAGGAGTGTTATTATTTGTCTTTAATAAATAATAATAAATTACTTGTCCTTAAGATGGTGTTAAGAATGTTTGTGTACTGAGAGGCACTGAAAATGCAAAAACCACAACTATGTTATTGTTCCGGTACATTTTTTTTAAACCTTAATATTCTCATGCAGGATTTGACTTCACACCTTTCTTCACCCCTCTCCATTTCCTGAGTGGCCTCTCTGCCCCTCCGCCCCTCTCCCAGCTTTTGTTCTTCTGTGCTATTTTTAATCTTTGCTGTCTGCCCTGTCTTTCTCATACCTTAAGAAGGCTTCACTGCCGAAATGTTGTGTTTTCAGCATGGAATAAACATATTACTTGCTCTTTTTTATGTTTAAATATGGTAACCCTAGTGACCAATGTATAATCCTCATTGTTCTCAATGGGTGTGCGTGATCTATAGGATCTGGCGTCAGTACTCTTGGCGTCTATTCTTTTCAACTTGTTCTGTTGGAGAATGTTTAGTGCACACAACCAATTTCCAGGGTCATCTGGTTTACCACCTGGGGGTGCCCACTGGACTAAACTACTCAGTCAATTCCTGATTTTCACCATTTTTGTAACATCATAATTCTTTACTGGTCTCTTCAGCCACTCCAGAAAGTGTCAAAATACCTAAGAAATGTAAGATCATAAGAATGGTTATAATGTAGCCATTCGGTTCATCTAGCTATTTGTATTTATATTAATTAGGCCTGGAACAGGAGAGACTATTAAAATAAGCTGTTGCAGTATATTTAGGCCATATGAAAGTTATTGCACCTGAATGAAGAAAACAATATGCCACAAAGAAAACTACATTGTTATTGCTGTGCTTAAAGAAACAAGTACCTAAAAATTATTTATTTGTCCCTCTTTGTTCTGTTTTGTGTTTGGTATAGTTGAAGTGAAACTATTTTCCATTTACATTAATTTTAAAAATTAAAAGGAAATGATGGCTAAACTGTATTTTTACAAGACTGCATTTTGCAAAGTTTGAATTAATCCATGTTTTTATTATTCCCGTGGTTTGCAGGCTTAATTAAAAAAAAACATGTGTTTTAGTCAGAAATGTTCATAATATAGAGCACCACAGCACTATAAAACAAGGATAATATACAGAAAACAGTATACAAAAACAGAATATTTTAGCTGTAAGGCCTTCTTCAAGTGTGAGCCTTTCAGTCTTTTTTTGTTTTTCAGCATATAATTAACCTCTGCTTAATATAGTAGCTTACTTAAACTGTTATCTCTCTCCCAACCTTAGTTTAACACACAGTAGATGTTTTGTGTAGACTAGGACACACAGGAAAAACAAAGAAAAACAAAAATTATGTGAAGATACCTTTAATTCAATGTGTTTTTGCAAGCTGGCTTGTGAATACATACTGGTGATTACATGGGAACCAAACCAGACAATCTACTATCCCAAAAGTGTTGAAATTGTTATGTTGTTTACAGCAAAACCTAAAAGCAGAAGGAATCGTGGTCAAAATGAAAATGTGGGCAATTTATCATATGTTACACTAAGTCACAAGGAAGTCATTATTTTAGGTTTTTTACAATTATTTCTTGTAACCAAACTCTGTTAACATTAGGCTTTAATTTTTTAACTGACTTACAACAATGTGAGTATGCAGAAGTAACATTAAAATCATTTAACTTTCATTTAATCTTTTATAACTCAATTATTTTTTCCTTTTATTTGTGAGCTTGTATGTGTTGTAGTGTAATTATCAGAGAGAAAATCTGTAAAACTCTGATTAAAGTCAAGTCAAATGAGACATCACATTCACATTCATGAATACAGAATTAATTTGGTAGTAATATGTGGCCATATTAAACAAAAAATATTTCATTTAGAAAAATGTTCAAATGCTAGTCCATGGAAGTCCATGCAGAAAATAATAATAATAATAATAATAATAATAATTCACTGGATGTTCTCATTAAATATTACAGTCATGAGTCTTCTTGGATACATTAAGGTCCAGGCTTTGATTGGGCCATTCCAGAACATTTTTTGTTTTTTTTGGATACTGAGTTTTTTTTAGGACACTTTGTTCTACTAAGATTCACATTTTTTATACCCTTCCTCTGATTTGTGCTAATCAACACTGTCAACTGTGGAGCCTCCAAGAGTCAGGTATATATATCCTGAACTCATGAGAAACACATTTATTCAAAGAAAAGGGGGGTAAATAATTATGAAATCAGTTATATACTGTTTTATATTTATCATTCATAATTAGGATTATTATCATTAGGATTATCTGTAGAATGTTTTCACTTTAACATTATATAGTGTTTTGTGTAGAGCACTTTCTCAAAATCCAAGTTAGAATTCATTACAGCTTCACATTGTACTACAATAAAATATGTAAAGGTCCAAGAGGCTGAACACTTTGGATAGCTACTGTAAAGACTATGTCTGAAGCTTTGATGAAAGAGAATAGGTTTTCACAAAACTGAAGTTAAGGTATTGTTCCAATAAAAAAACAATGTAAAATGTTAAAGTCACATATCACAAAACATCAAGACCTTTTGTCCAATGAAATGCCTACATCTTAAAAAAGTAAGAAAATACATACAGTGAAATACATTTCATACATGTTATGTTCTAACCAGAGCTGGTTATTTTTCTTATTTTTAGTTTGTCTTTCTGATGTTATAATTATGTTTAATTGCCTGTAGTAATTTTTAGTTTTGACTAGGACAGCTGTTGCATTTTTCAACCCCCTGAACTTTAACATAAGCATTGTCTCTTACTGCACTTCTTGTATTCTTTGTTGAAAGCTTTTCCTGTCATGAAATATGTCCTATGACACACTCCTTTTACATGACACATCTGACTTTCATAACAGGTCTGTCCTTAGCAAAATTCACAGTGGCAAAGGTTCAACAACAGGAAGACACTTTACGTTAACTTTGAGAAACAGACATGACTGGAAGAGAGGAAGACAGGATTGCCCCAATCTTATCCACATAGGCTCTATGTACAGTATATGCAAGCGAAAATTTAAAGGAAATGTGTATCTTAATACAAATCTGAAAAAAAGAAGAAAGAGAACACAACGTGTGGTTGGGGTGAAATGAGCTGTACAGGAGGTAGCTGTGTGAATCCGTGCGAAATTCACCTGGCACTTTCCCTTGCAACAGAACTCGCTGTATCACCTGCAAGTACACAGCCACCACCACACTCATTCAAGGCCCCTCAGGACAATTCCGGATCACCCAGACAGCATCTTGTACCTCCAGCAACCTTATTTACTGTATCTCTTGCAGTAAATGCCCAGCCATCTACATTGGAGAAACAGGAAGGAGACTCGGAGACCGCTTCAGAGAACACGTCAGGGCTGTGAAGATTAAAGATCTCTCCAAGCCCATTGTTTCTCATTTCACCTCTGACGGCCACGACCACTCTAATCTCTCCGTCTGTGTTCTCAAAGACGGTTTTCCGAACTCATACATCAGAAAGACCACCGAAACTAAAATTATTCTGCAGCTAGGATCACACATTCTCCCTTCCCTTAATGACAGACTACTGTTCTTTTAAATTTTCTCCATTCATTGGAAGTTTCATTTCACACCTCTTTGCACCCATTCTGACTTCACACCTCTTGATTGGCCTCTCTTTCTGTCCCCTACTCCCACCTCTCACTCCTCCTCCCTCCCAACCTTTGTTCTCCCGCTACTTTACCTTTGCCTACTGCCCTGTCTCTCTCACACCTGAAGAAGGCTCCACGGCCGAAACATTGTGTTCTCTTTCTTCTTTTTTTCAGCATGGAATAAACCTATTACTTGTTCCTTTGCAGCCTACGCATGCTGATGCAGCTACCCACCTGAACTACCTTAATACAAATCTGCCGATTTGGTCAGATTTTAGTAGGAATTGTTGTATTTTTATTATTGTGCAGGTAATGCTTCCAAAAGTCACCATTTTAAAAACATCCAGTTATAACATAAGGAATACTACAAACAAGAGGAGATCATCTGGCCCTTTTTTTTCTAACTGACTTTTTCATTGTTTCCTCTTTCTTAAAGTATCCCAGTGTATTAATACTAAGGAAGAATTTTAGCATTTACCTTTTTTAAAGTGTATAAGACAGTGACTAGTTGGCTTTGAAAAATGCCTTTTACCAGCAACAGTATGAAAGAACAACTGCAAGCATATTATTTGACTTTTTGATATTAAAGGTACAACTGCAGAATGTCTAGCTCATTTCACACTTTTTATTTATATACTTCCTTTTGTCTGTATGCAAAGTAGAACTGCTTCTTAAAAAGAATGTGGTCAATTACAAAGAAATGTTTGTAGAGAGAAAAACAACTCCTGAAATGGAAACTTAGAATGAGCTTTCCTGTGTGAATTTGCTGTATAAAACCCATTGCATTTATCATCTCGGTGGAGAGGTTACTCACAGATCTGTATGAGAGGCTGGTCTCAGATCTGCATGATTATATCCTCCCCATGCTCATGAATAATGACTCTGCTTGACCACACCTAACCTGAGTGAAGACTTTTCTTCGACAATACTAACAGCATAGTTTGTTCCACAACTCAAAATGTAAAGAAGTTCTTCCTGTGCCATGTTACATGCACGTCAACTTCCAGCTGTGTCCTATGGTTCATGTTTCACTGTTGATCCTGAAAAAGCTCTGGGTTGACTTTGGCATTACTATTGAGGATCTCGAATATCTGAATCAAACTCCTTACAATCCACTGTTTTCAAAACTAAAGAGATTTGGTTCTTTTAATCACACAGTGCAGAATATTACTTTAAAATGACAATTTGCCTGACCACTTTTCAGTGGATTGATTCCCGGGCAACAATATATTTTTGTAACACAGTGATGAAAACTATACACAGTCATCTAACTGATGTCTAACTAATAGAGTGTATAAAAACCCTTGGTTTAAAGTTTATGCTTTTCACTAAATATCCCAACATTTTATTTGCACTTTTTAATCCTCCACACTAACTGCCATAGAAAAAAAAACATCACAGACAATAATGCTATGAACAAGAATGATATATTGCATGTTCATAGGGAAAAGGATGACAAGATGATGGTTAGAGGGAATGTGATTCAAACTCCTTCAAAGATATTGAGAAAACCTGAGGATATGAGGAATTACTCAGAATCATCTGTGAAAGATGTCATCACCCTGCAATTTACAACTGACAACCCACTGAAGCTAAGCAGGAGTGAGCCTAATCAGTACATAGATAGAAGACTTCCTGGGAAAAACTGAAGTTGCAGCTGAAAGTGGTGTTAGTGGGGCCAGTAGGGGGCGCTCACCCTACGGTCTGTGTGTGTCCTAATGCCCCAGTATAGTGACGGGGACACTATACTGTAAAAATGCACCATCATTCAGATGAGATGTAAAATCAAGGTCTTGACTCTGTGTAGCCATCCCAGGGCATTTCTTGAAAAGAGTAGGGGTGTAACCCAGGCATCCTGGCCAAATTTCCCATTGGCCTTTACCAATCATTGCCTCCTAATAATCCCCATCTATGGATTGGCTTCATCACTCTGTTCTCCTCCCCACTGATAGTTGATGTGTGGTGAGTGTTCTGGTGTATCATCCAGGTGGTGCTGGAGGGGAGTCCCAATTACCTGTAAAGCACTTTGAGTGGAGTGTCCAGAAAAGTGCTATATAAGTGTACGTAATTATTATTATTATAAAAGATAAAAAAGAGAACACATGTGGGAACTACAGTGAAATACATGTAAAACTGAGAATCAGAAGGGCTTTCATACACAAAGAACTGTGGGCATCTAGAAGTTGCCCAGCTACATTGGTGAAGCCTACACCATTGCTTCTGTCAAAAAAATGGTTGGATGGGGTGAATTATATTACTAGCAACCAAATGATCTGGATGGGCAAAATGGTCACTAATTCTAATGTCCTAATTAGAGCTGGTTTCTGACCACACAGAAAGACAGATGGGGCAAATGTTACATAGAAATGAGAGAAAAAAAAACAGAAATTTGTTGCAAATTGAAATTACTTAATTCTCCAGTGACGTTAAAGGAAACTACGTTGACAATTTTGTCTCTGGTTTTGTAATAGGAAACATAAGTGATGGTAAATTAGGACAGGTTTTACAATCAGAGACAGGAAACCCAGTGTGGAGAGTAATTTCATGCATTTACTAATGGATTTTCAGTGTTCTTAGTGAAAAAATGCCAGTATAAACAAGATAACACCATAATATTCTCTATGCAATCTTACATATAAATATTGATATTTTCATCACAATTTTGTTAGTTTCACTAAATAAAAATAATAATACAGTGATTTTTTTTGGTTCCTGGCTTCTGTAAGCAAAACAAAAGTATTGTTCAGAAAAAAATAATGTAATTATTATGGTGATAAGATATTGTAGATGTTCAAAGTTGTCACCAGAATTGTGGGCAAAAAAGTAAATAGAAAAGCAAATCCACTGATTTATTTCTGACGTGTTAGGGGAAACTGCATCTCATTATTTCACTTTGATTTGGTAAGTGAATTGAAAATGACAAAAAATTCAAAATGACCCAAAGGTCTGGATGACAATCTCTGCTGTTGATTTTAACAGCAAAACCAAGGTTGCAGAACATTTTGGGATTTATGTTGAGAGCACTAAAATCAATATCCATGAGCATCTTATCTTGTCAAAGATTCTTGATAATTGACCAAATCAACATCAGGCGATAAGTCCAGGAAAGGGTTGCTGGAGCACTTCAGTGCTAATCCAATGGACTTTGAGTCTTGTCTGATTATTTACAATGTTACATAGGTTCACCACTGACACCTTGACAATCAAAGCTAATTTGTGATGCAGTAGAAACTCCCAGCATTTCAATTCCCAAAGAAATTCTGTACCATTCCCTCAGGTGATGTCACTGACGTCCAAAGGGACTAACCGTGGGGAGCAGGAGAGCGGAAAAAGACCCATATGCGTAGCGGCGAGACGGGAAAAAGGCCCGGGCTCATAGTGCAAAGAGTTCAGGAATGCCGTATAGAAACCTATGCCCTCAGGGAGCGGACGTGGGGCGCCCTGGTGCTAGGCGGGTCTCAGGACATCCGAACGTCAATGCTGAGTGAGGACAGAGTGCAAGACCCGGAAATACATAGCCCAAGGGAAAGAGAGGGACAGGAAGGACAGCAGACCAGAAACTAGGGACAGGACAGAGAAGGAGCGCCCTCTGGCTGCAGAGGGCATGACAGTACCCCCCCCTTCATGGGCGGCTCCCGACGCCCATACAAATACATGAGCTGCCCAGCACTGGGGGGAGGAAAAACCTAATTTAACTGAAAGGAAACCTCCGGGAGTCCACGGCTGAGAGCTACCCCCTCCTCCGGGGTATAAACCTTTATTGGGTGGAGGAAGGGGGGGTTGAGTAGAGCTCCGGAGACTTAAAACAAAAAAGTACACAAGCACAAACACAACAGACAAAAACCTGGGAAAGACCAGGGAGACAAACCACACAAAACAGATAGGAACCAAAAACAGGGAGCAGGGGGGAACAAAAAGGAGGGGGAACCAGGAAGAAGAAAAAATCAAAAACAAAAGGCAAAAAACAAGAAAAAACAGCAAAAAACCCCGGGGAAAAATACCGCAGACTGGGCAAAGGGCACGTTCACATTCTAATGCTGATATCGGAGTGGACAACCTGAGGAAAGCCAGACCGAAGTCCGCTCACAGACACAGATGCCCGGAGTGATATCCAGCGAAAAGAATGGAGGAACGGCAGAAAGCTTACCATTCTATCACTGATATCGGAGAGAGAGCAAGAGCAGGAAGAGCCAGGCACGAAAACCCGCTCCAGACACAGAAGCTCGGAGTGATATCCAGTAATAAGAATAGGAAAGCCAGCTCAACATTCAATCACTGATATCGGAGTGATCTACCCGAGGAAAGCCAGGTGTAGGACCCGCTCACAGGCACGGAAGATCGGAGTGATATCCAGTGATTAGAATAGAGGAACTGTAAAAAATAAAACAACCCAGAGAACAAGAAAAAACTGCGGCAAGACAAAAAGCGCCGCTCGCGGGGTCAGTAAGTGGCTCAGCATTCTGTCACGGACGTCCAAAGGGACTAACCGTGGGGAGCAGGAGAGCGGAAAAAGACCCATATGCGTAGCGGCGAGACGGGAAAAAGGCCTGGGGTCATAGTGCAAAGAGTTCAGGAATGCCGTATAGAAACCTATGCCCTCAGGGAGCGGACGTGGGGCGCCCTGGTGCTAGGCGGGTCTCAGGACATCCGAACGTCAATGCTGAGCGAGGACAGAGTGCAAGACCCGGAAATATATAGCCCAAGGGAAAGAGAGGGACAGGAAGGACAGCAGACCAGAAACTAGGGACAGGACAGAGAAGGAGCGCCCTCTGGCTGCAGAGGGCGTGACAGGTGACAAGAGTTTTTTCTGCATCTTCAGAATTTAGAAAAGACATTGCTAATTGATCACATCCCTCACAACACTACAGTCACTGGTAAATGTTATGCCATTTTATTGGCCTGATTGTGCACAACCATCTACACAAAGATGCAAAAGACTTGCACCTTTACACTGACACAGAGAAGCAAATGTTTCTATGTAAGTTTCATGATAAGTTGATAAGAAAAAAAAATCATTCACAAACAGAATAATCCAGTAACATAAATAACACCCCACAACAAGGGATACAGGAATATTCATCTAAAGTACAGTGCCATGGCCTAGCAAATGAGCATGTGTGCATATAACACCAGGGGGCAGCACAAGATAACAGGTACTGATCAGCCAAAACAGAATGCATTCAAGTTCAATAACCATGCAGAGGACAAATCATACATGGACCACATGTTTTCTTGATGATTTCCTTTTTCTCTCAAACAGTTTTTTATATATGTATACAGACATCAGTGTCCCTCTATATACCATACCTTTTAAAATTCCCCGCCCCCACCTGTGCCAGCTTCAACACCTGTGCAAGTTTGTTGAAGGTTTTTCCTCTGATGCATGTCATTGCAGTCGGTTAAAAAAAAAAAAACAGATCTGCACTTCTACTAAATTAAACATATGATAAACTTGACATCCTGGACTTCCATCCTTTCTCCTCTCGTTGTGTGATACCCTCGCAAATCAAGTTGGCCATGTTCACACAATACCCTCATTTACTGATTATTGGTTCATTGATTCTGTAATATTCTTGTTGAGCACCATTCAGTTGATGTTTAAAGTTTATTTGCAGATCCATATCACCTTCCACACAGCAGAATATCTAGGAGCTTCACAATTCAAATACTAAACCTCTAACATAAACTTTCTCCATTTCCTGTTAAGATATATGTGAGGCCAAACTGAATTTGCCTTTCAGTCCAGAGTGTGGCGTACAGGGACAGAAGCTCTCTGAAATATTTTTAAACGGATTCAATCCAGCACAACATGGTGGTGCAGTGTTTAGTATTTGCCTAACAGCATTGGAGCCCTGGCTTCATTTCCTGGGGTGCTATCTGCATGGATTCTGTATGTTCTGCCCATGTTCACTTGGGCTTTCACCTGGGCCTCTGGTTTCCTCCCACCGTCCAAAGACATAATGACAGGTTAATTGGCTCCTTGGCAAATTGTCCCTCATGTGAGTGTGTGCATGTTTGTCAGTGTGTGTGGTCTGCGATGGACTGACGTCCCATCCAGGGTGTATCCCTGTTGCTTTCTGGGATAGATTCCAGCTCCCACCAGACCCTGAATTGGATGAAGCAGTTAGAAAATGGATGGATGGGTGAATTAAGTCCACAAAATGCTGTGTAAGAAACAAAATGTTAAAATGTGTCCCAAACCTTATTGGTTTAATGTACACTGAAATGTAGCAATGACAGGTGTTATGCAGTCAAAGAGAAGGTGAAAAAAAGAGCATGCACAAAGATTTGGTGTTTTGTAGTCACTGTTCATTGTTATGTGAAGCAGTCTTGCAGATATATTTTTATCTAGCTGAAAACAGAATAAGGAAAGCATAATATTGCAGTAGTATGTCTCATTGTGACAAAAGCACTTATTACTTTATATGTATATGTAATGACAGTAAAATCTGGTTAATGTCTCAAAAGTGATTACATGACATATATAGTGAGTTTATAAATATGAGTCTTAAAGAGTACTTCTTATCTCAACTATAAATCTAGAATTTCTGGTCTTTCAGGACAAGTAAATATCTTCCTCTTTGATTTTTGTTCCCATTTGTTGTTGCTTAGTACTCTTAAGAGTATTATATACCTATCAACAGATTTTGTTTTAATTGAAGCTTACTGGGAACCCTCAAGTGAAAACAAAAGACGTGTGATGCAAACCAAACAAAAAAGATATTAGGTTTCAAAGGCAAGAAAATTGAAAGAAAAAACATTAGGATCAGTTCCTCTGGCTATGTAATGAAAGAAAAATAGAAACAAGAGGAAGTGTAAATTATTATTTAACTTTTTGATAAAGGCAGGTATAAAGTTTTTTTTAGTATTTAGTATTTATTTCAGTATATTTACAAAACCAGTTTAAATTTATTACAATGTACAGTATCTGTAGTGTTTCATACTGTAGTGTTATTAGCTCAAAGCGTATATTGTCCGCTTGTTTTGTACAATACAGAGCTCGGTCTATTAAAACATGAAAACCATTATAGCTAATGTGTTATCTGCTGAACAGATGTTCTGTGTTGCACCATTTTATTAGATAGTATATTGTAAACAAAACAAAGACTTTATTAAAATACACACACACAAAAAGCATTTTTTAAAAAACAGCTGCGTCAAGATCTTATCTGAAAATGCACTTTAAAAGATTCCTAAGTGAATGTCTCTCTCAGTAGATATTTGTATTGCATAATACAAGGAACGTCATATGAAACCTTTTCAAAAAGAGATTAAATAGAGTGAATCTATCCATGGATTAAATGGAAGCAGACACCTCTGAACCTCTTTATTCCCCAATCATACATGGCACTGACAAGAATACATGTGGGTTTTTACACTGTGGCGCAACCATTGGCTTATGCAATTTATTACTGTGCTTAGACATCAAGTAGGTAAGATCAACAATCCTGGTCTACATGACTGAAACATATTAAAAATATTCATTTATTGTGTCAAAGAGAATTTAGATTTCGTCATGGCAGCCGGTCCAGGCTCCTGTGAAGTGTGTAGTTTAGGACCCTATGCAGACGGTATAATCTGGAAGTGACTGGAGAAGGAAACCAGGGAAAACACAATGAGGATCAGGACGGGATGACAGACAGTGACGACAGTGATCCGGTGCTCGGGGGGCGTGGCTCAGGCAACCGTCCAAACAGTCCGAAAAGGAAAACCGGGGCGCAGTCCATGGACCAGGTGCTGGGAGAACCATCCTGGACAGACAAGATTAAAATCCAGAACGGGATCCGGAACAGGAACAGAGTTAAAAACGAGGCCAGGCGCTCTCAGCCCCGGACTCAGATGGTCAGGACGCCGTGATGAAACCTATGCCATCGGTCTCTCCTTGACCCGCTGGTAGGTGGGCTTTCAGGCGTCCATCTTCCAATGCTGAGCCAGGAATAGCGAGAGTGCCAGGCTTAAATAGTGGCAGACTACACAGAGGGCAGGTGCACATAATCAACTAAAATACGAAAAGGTCGGAGCGCCCTTAAGAGGAGGGATGAGGATCATGACAGATTTGAACCTGCCTATACAGATTGGAATTTTACTGGATATAGTGGATACTTGTGCATGAACAGCCTTTTTCTAACCATTACTTCATACTGCTGTTTGTGGTACAGATTTTGCATTAGGGAGTAATAAGAAAGAAGGTCAATGGGAATTGATGAGTTAATTAGCACACTTCAGGGTTTACAATCATTAATGGCTAGGGCATTGTCACAATGTCAATCTCAATATAATTTCAACAGGATGCAATTTGAGCCACTGGATAAACATGTGGATAGTCACAACTGGTTGCCTGTGATTGAACTGGCTTCTGTCATCTGCCTTTTGCTGGAATTCTTGCTACCATCGTTTAACCATTCTGAACTCGGCATGAAAGATTTCAGCTTTGCCATATACTTTACATACATACAGTAAGATCAAAAAAGAGGTTATAAAGAAGAAGAGGCTATTAAGCCAATCTAGCTCATTTGGAAGTTAGTAGTTACTGTAATTAATAAGTAGATCCAATATACTACATAAACACAATGTCTGTGCTATTTATTTAATGTTCCTGGACCAGACATGCTTTAGAGTGTATTAGAAGTACCTAATATCCTGAAACAAAGTGACACTACCAAACTTTTTAAAATGTTGTAAAGATAGTAAAGAGAAAGCAATGTGTTGTTTTTCCAAATTCACACCCAAGGCTTGTCTGTGAGTTATAAAGCAATATGGGATGCATAGCTGATCAAAACAGCAATTAGCAATAATTATCAGCATTGTTGTAATCTTGACGTTTAAGTGAAGCAGGACTGATAGTTGAAAACATTCGAGTTATCAAAGGATTAGTGTAAATGAGTCACTTAAATTATGGCTTTTGCAATAACTGGATAGGTTATACTGTATAATGAGTTGTATGGGAACGGAAGAAGATAAAATGTGTGTGTAGACTTTGCAGCTAGAATTAAAATTTCAGTTTTTATTACCAAGAATAGATTATATTTTCCTGGAAACCAATACCTTTGTTTTGAAAAAAAGCTAGAGACCGAGAAGATAACTGTATCTGCGAACTGTTAGAAGTCTGGTGTATTAAATTACATTGTGCATAACGATAAATTAAACATTTGATTAATCATTTGCCTTTGCCAATCCAGTATACAGTATATGCTATTTTTTTTAAATAAGATATGACAGAAATGATAACATCGCTTTCAGTTGAGGAACTAATATGTGATACAAAATATGGATATTCGTGTCATTAATGTGAAGGCAGGGCAAAAATATTAAATGTATCAAGTTGTTTCTAAATGTTTTCTTTTTTTTTCTTATTGACAAAGCCCCACCTTAATTGAGAAATTTAATCAACCTAAAAAGCATTTTGACTTAGTTTTGTAAAAAAAATTATACAGTATAGAGTTTAAAGATGGCATCTGGTTTAATGTTGTCCTCCCAATGACAGCAGTTAAAAAGTAGAATTAATCTGGGAAAGATGGACATTCATGGTAGTTTTTAAAATACACTAGCTGGGATGATGACATTGTGAGTTATTATATGTGGTGATGTATTTCAGTGATGTTTTTACTGCTCCAGCAAAACCAAACCTAGATTAAGTCATTCCAATCCACCAGAAGAAGGCTCCAGAGTTGAAACATTGTGTTTTCTTTCTTTTCAGCGTGGAATAAACCTATTACTTCTTCTTTTGTAGCCTATGCATGCTACCACCTGAACCACATTTATAAGAAAGAAAAAAGGATGAGACTCTTTCTCAAGTGACTTGATACTCTGATATTGAACCAAAGCTCAGATATGATTAATAATATAAAGAATAATAATAATAATTGCTTACACTTATATAGCGCTTTTCTGGAGACTCCACTAAAAGTGCTTTACAGGTAATGTAATGTGCAGCATCCACCTGGATGATGTGACAGCAGCCATAGTGCGCCAGAACTCTCACCACATATCAGCTATCAGTGGGGAGGAGAACAGAGTGATGAATCCAATTCATAGATGGGGATTATTAGGAGGCCATGACTGGTATTTTGAGAAACACCCTGGGATTTTTAATGACCACAGAGAGTCAGGACCTCGGTTTTACATCTCATCCGAAGGTAGAATTGATTGATTGAAATGAAGTTATCATTTTCATTTTAGGAGCATCTATAATTTACATGTGGAAGGCAGGGCACAAATTTTAAATGTGTCACATTGTTTCAGGTTGGTTTTGTTATGTTTTCCGGTGGCTGCATTTTATCTTCCTTTAAAAATGTGAGGAATGTTCAGAATTTTTTTGTGTATTGAATTTGAGATTTTTAATGAGAACATTATGTTATTATGCTTTTGTACCCATGATAAGATTTACATACCTACAGCCGGTGACTTTTCCAGCTTCTGGCTTTATTTCCAGGTGTTTCTTCATATGCTGTTTTGGCACTACGCACTACACATTCTAGAGGGTGTGCCAACCAGGCCTGACCTGAGACAGGTGGCAGAACCACTGCTCCTCCCTCTTCTGCCACAGCAGAAGTGATGTCTTCTCTGCCTTTTACCCCACTGCCTTGCAAATTCTTTTTTGAAGCTTGCGTGTTATGTCCAACATCTTCAGTGCTCTTCATAGTGACTGTCCTGGGAAACCCCTCGCTCCAACCTCCACTGGCAAGCACTTGACTTTCCATCCCCTCAGTTTGCACTGATCCACCAAAGGCTGGTACCTGGGCAGCTTTCTCTTGTGTGCCTCCTCAATATGCTCCTTCCATGGGATTGTGAGCGCCAACATGATGATGTTTTTAATAGCTCTTGACCATATTAATAGGTCTGGTCTTAATGTCTTGCTGACAATGTCTTGTGGGTAGGTGAGGTGCTGTCTGATATTACATAGTCTGTAGTACTTAGCAAGCCACTGTTCTTGGTGTTGTAGGTCTTCTCCTTGCTTCTGACAAACCAAATGTATTACATATATTTAATATTTTGATGTAGTATTCAGTATTTATTAGTATGTATATTTATTCCCATATGTTCTTTGACATACAGTAAAACCGATTTCATTGTAATAAAAGACTATGTACTGTATATACACTGTATATCTAAAATACAATCATGTTTGTCAACAAAAGTGTCACAATCGTCATCCCTCCTCTAGGGGGCACTCCGACCCTTTTGTATTAGTTTCATTATAACGTTCACCTGTCCCTTGTTCCCCCATATTATTTTAAACCCCATCCCCCCAAAGCTCAGGGCTCTGCATTGGAATACAGACACCTGGAAGCCCGCCTAGTATCAGGTTGCCCTGCGTTCGCGGCTTGAGGGTATTGGCTTCTGAACAGCATCCTGACCAGCTGAGTCTGGAGTTCAGAGCACCTGGCCTCATCACTCTGTTTTTAGCTTCCTTGTTCCTGCTCATGTCCCTGATCCCATTCCTGGTTTTAATCATTTGTCTTGGATGGATCTCCCGGCATTTGGACCCTGGACTGTGCCCTAGTTTCCCGTTTGGACTTCCCTCGTTTGGACGTGTTAGCCTGCGCTCCACCAGTGCACCTGGATCACTGTTGGCACTGCCCACTGTTCGTCATCATCCTTCCCTCATCGTGTTTTCCCTGTAGCCCTTCTCCAGTCTTTTCTGGATTATACCATCTGCATAGGGTCCTACGCACTTCAGGGAATTCAGTACTGGCTCCCATTACAAAAAGTCTCCAAATAATAGACACAAAGTCTGCTTTTTGTCCCACCCCCTTAAAAAGAGAAAATGTGATTGAGATTGAGATGCTTTTTGCATTTTAGAAACAAATGCCAAGTAAGATAAGAGCAATATATTCATCAAGAACCATAACAATCATAAAAAGTACAAATGTAAGAATTGTTTCTGCCATGAATTTGATCCATGTCAGTTCTGGTAATGTTACCATGGATAAAAAAATCAATATCAGATATTACCTGGTGTAAAATATTTCTTACATTGCACTTGTAGTTTCCACATATGTTTATCAACAGATGCTGTTTAGTTCACAAACCAAAAAACACACAAAACTATGGGAGGAGTTCAGTAATTTGATGTCTACATCAGACATCAGTGGTTTAAAATTTAAAAGTAGTCTTGAGAAAGAAAAGCTGTTCTCATAACATACAAGAAATAATTATAGCTGTGACAATGTGTGGGCTGACACTTAATAACAGTACTTTCTAGGTTTAGATAGCAATGTTAAAAGTAAAAATAATAGGTTTATTCCATGCTGAAAAAAAAGAAGAAAGAGAACACAACGTTTCGGCCGTGGAACCTTCTTCAGGTGATTTCAGCCAGAATACATCTGAGCGTCTGTAGTTAGAGGCAAGTGAATTCTTTGTTTTCTGACACTTAATAGTGTTGTGAAAAGAGTAATAATCCAGGCACACTCGGCTAAACAAATATGTATTAATAATGACAGTGACACACACTAAATGACAATAATAAAAATAAACTTTATTTTATATAGCGCCTTTAAAGGTGGCTTCCCAAAGCGCTTTACAGAATGACAACAAGAATAAATAAAAAGAATACACAAGATAAAACACAATTACAATGCACAGAGGAGACCGTGGATGGTGGTACTAAGTATAGTAGGAGCAGAGGGGTAAAGAATGGAACGTAAAGGCTCTTCTAAAGAAGAAGGTTTTGAGTTTGGATTTGAAGGAGTTTAGAGAAGGTGACTCTCTGATATCCTTGGGGAGAGAGTTCCAAAGCCTGGGGGCATCAAAGGAGAAGGCCCTTTCACCCATACAATGTAGATGAGCTTGGGGGACAGTTAGGAGACCAGAATTTGAAGAGAGAAGGTTGTGAGGTGGGGAGTAGGGCGATAATAGTTCGGACAGGTACCGAGATGCCAAGCCATACTGAGCCTTATAGGTGAACATGAGGATTTTAAAGTCCACACGGAATTTGACAGGAAGCCAGTGCAAGGATTCCAGGATAGGAATAAGGTGATCACTTGCACTAGACCTGGTCAGCATTCTGGCTGCCGAATTTTGAACATATTGCAGTTTGTTCAATGTGGATTTAGAGCATTACAGTAGTCAATTCAGGAGAACACAAATGACAATCAGATTTGGCCAGGACACCGGGGTTACACCCCTACTCTTTTCAAGAAACACCCTTAATGATCACAGAGAGTCAGGACCTCGGTTTTACGTCTCATCTGAAGAATGGCGCCTTTTTACAGTATAGTGTCCCCGTCACTATACTGGGGCATTAGGACCCACATAGACCGCAGGTTGAGTGCCCCCTGCTGGCCCCACTAACACCTCTTCCAGTAGCAATCTTAGTTTTTCCCAGGTGGTCTCCCATCCAGGTACTGACCAGGCTCACACCTGCTTAGCTTCAGTGGGTTGCCAGTTGTGAGTTGCAAGGTGATATGGCTGCTGGCCACAATGGGACAGAGAGAAGAGAAACAGGACTGAAAAAAAGTGGTGGGAATGGGATCTTAAATAGATGTGGTGGGTTTCATGTGTGTAACTAGTTTATTGATTGGGGTGGGTGGGTGCAGGTAAAAAAAAAGCCAACCCATGCATTACTAAAGACAATAGACTGCTGCACGGCGGCAAGGTAATGGTGCCAAACTGACTGTCTCGTTTTCAATGTGTGACATAATTTCATTTGTGGTGCATTAAACTAAAACACTAAAGCGATAGGCGCTGATGGGGAGAATGAAGAGGCGAGGTGGTCCACCTTTACTCAAGCTTCATTAAAACACAAAGCCAACAGAAGGGTACAGCCAAGGAGAATGAATGGAAACTTTGCCCTTTTGGCAGGCCCTCAAGCCAGTGAGGGAACCTGCGCCAAAATGAGTGGATTGAAGAAGCAGAAAGTTGACAGTAAATGCAGAGTGTTCAACAAAGGATGGACTGCAAAATACTTTTTCACAGAGGTTGGAACAAAGGCTATATGTTTAATTTGGAGCCTTCTTCAGGTGTGAGAAAGACAGGGCAGTAAGCAAAGGTTTCTAAGTTTCTAGGAAGTTTCTAGGTTTCTAGGAAAACAGTTTCTAGGAAACTAATACTTTCTACAATTTTCTCCCTCAAAAACCAGATTATCCTTTCCGACAACAACATCAAAGATGCTAAGGAATTTCTACAGCTGACAGCTCCACATCATCTTCCCTTTATAACTAACCTCATTAGATCTCTCAACTCCAAACTCTGCCAGTTTCTCTCAACAGAGAAGGATAAAAAACTCAGTCTACAGAAGAAAACCATCAATTCCCCTAACAACTTCACCAATCCTAACCTTGTTGTCACAATACCTTCTGACCTTTCCCTTTCACAGGATGAGCGATCCCTCCTCAGCAAAGGCCTCAGTTTTGTACCAGTTCCCAGAAAGCTGGACATCCCCCAGACCAGAGTCGACCTCAACCGCTTTTAACGCAGGATCCATCTCAGAGCACATTTTGCTGATGTTTCTTCTTCACAGGCAGCTGACAACAATCCGGTTATTGATGTCATTAACAATATTAAGTTTAAACAGATCTGTTGGACTCCCCCCTCTGGCTGTTTTCCACCAGTCGATTATTTCATTAACCAATGCACCAATCAAGCTCACAAGACACTCTCTATACCCAGCAAACACAGGTCCAACCTCACCAAAGGAGAAATTCAGGTGCTGCAGTCTCTCTGCAACAGAGATGATATCGTCATCAAACCAGTGGACAAAGGAGGTGCTGTTGTGGTGTGGCGTAACGATCTATATATCTTTGAAGCCTCTAGAAAACCAACCGACACTTCTGCCTACCTCCCTCTCCAACAGGACTCTACCACTGACTACCAAAAGGAAGTGGTATCCACCATCTCCCTTCTTATCAGCAGTAAGGAGCTCCCCCAGGAGGTGACCGGCTCATCATTGAACATCCTCAGGTATCTCAATTTACCTCCTCCCCAAAATCCACAAACACCCCTGGACACCCCATCGTATCAGCATGCAACTGTCCGACTACTTACATCTCGGCCTTTCTCGACAGCCTCATGAGATCGCTGGTTGAAGGTCTTCCCTCATACATCAAGGACACCAACCATGCGCTCCAACTTTTCAATGATTTCCAATTTCAGGGCCTCGAATACTACATTTTTACTAAGGACATCACATCTCTTTACGTCATTCCCCATAATGATGCCCTTAAAGCCCTCAAGCACACGCTGAACAAATGCACAGTGCTTGATCCACCTACCCACACCCTGGTACACCTTGCAGAATTGGTTCTCACACTGAATGCATTCTCATTCAATAACCTTTTTAGCAACAGGTTAGTGGAGTCACCATGGGCACCAGAATGGGACCCAGCTATGCCAATATTTTTGTCGGCTGGGTAAAAGAACTCTTCTTCGCTTCCTAGACTGGCTATGTCCCTGACCTCTACAAGTGATACATTGATGACTGCGTCGGTGCCGCCACATGCACAATGACCAGCTTGAGCACTTTCTGCATCATTTCACCAACTTCCACCCGTCCCTCAAATATACAGTTAACATATCTTCCACTACTCTTCCATTTCTAGACATCAACTTCTCCATTAACTACCCTCGACTCTCTACTTCGGTCTATTACAAACCCACTGATTCACACAGCTATCTCCTGTATAGCTCATTTCACCCCAAACACACTAAAAACTCTCTCCCTTTTTCACAGTTCCTTCGGCTACGACGATTATGCATCGACAACATCGATTTCCAGAACCAAGCCCTCAAAATGTACTCCTTTTTCATCAACAGAGGATACCCTAGCAGTGTTATTGACAGGGCCCTTTCCCGAGCCAAAAACACCCCTCGGACCATCAAGTCAATCGGAACTCCCGCTGTAACAACCGCATTCCTTTGGTGCTTCACTACCACCCCAACACACTTCCTATCCCCAGGATTTTTTAACGACAACTTCTACATCCTACAGGATGATCCCTCCATTGGGGCCTTCTTTTCTGACCACTCTATCATCTCATATCACCGACCAGTAAATACCCAGCCATCTACATTGGAGAAACAGGAAGGAGACTTGGAGACCGCTTCAGAAAACATGTTAGGGCTGTGAAGATTAAAGATCTCTCCAAGCCCATTGTTTCTCATTTCACCTCTAATGGCCATGTTCACTATAATCTCTCCATCTGTGTTCTCAAAGACGGTTTCCGAACTCATAGATCAGAAAGACCACAGAAACTAAAATTATCCAGCAGCTAGGATCACACCCTCCCCCTTCTCTTAACTACAGACTAAATTTCTTCTAAATTCTCTCTATTCATTGTAGGTTTCATTTCACACCTCTCTTCACCTATCCTGACTTCACACTTCCTGATTGGCCACTCTTTCTGTCCCCTGCTCTTGCCCCTCGCTCCTCCTCTCTCCCAGCTTTTGTTCTCCCGCTACATTACTTTTGCTTACTGCCCTGTCTTTCTCACACCTGAAGAAGGCTCCACAGCTGAAACGTTGTGTTTTCTTTCTTCTCTTTTCAGCATGGAATAAACCTATTACTTGTTCCTTTGCAGCCTACACATGCTGACGCAGCTACCTACCTGAACTATATGTTTAATTTGTAAGGAAAGTGTCGCAGTGTTCAAAGAATACAGTCTCAGTTAACATATTTCTACCAAACATGCTAACTATGCTAGCAATCTGTCATGCAAGGAGTGGGCTAATAGAGTTTCCAAACTAGCCGTGCAGCTAATAGAGTTTCCAAACTAGCAGCTCAGCAAAATGTATTTTTCCGCCCTTCTACCATCCAAGAGGCCAGCACAAAGGCAAGCTACCTGCCTGCATATAAAATTGCTAAACAAAGCAAGCAGCTCTATGAAGGGGAGCTCTTAAAAGAGTGCATGATAGAAACTGCAGATATTTTTTGTCCAGAGAGCAAATTTGAGAAAATAAGTTTATCACACAGAACAGTTACCCATCGGGTCGAGGTAATAGGTGAAGACTTGTGAGTTGAATGTCAATGTTTATTTTTTTATATTTAAAATATTTTTTTTTCTTTCAGGTTATCGTTAAACTTGAACTAATAAGCTGTTGGAATTTAAACTTATATAGGTCATAGGCTATCTGTAACAGCAGCCTGAAGTATCCCACTATACAGTTTCAAAATTTTATTTGCCCCCTGGGCCAAAAAAGTTTGTCCACCCCTGCTCTAGAGGGTAGGAAGAGAAACAAGATAAGGGGGATAGAACAGAATTTGCAAACCTTGGATGATCAATTGATCGCCAGTTGCAGAAATTACCCAAACTTTGTTTCACTATTTTCCTCCCACGATATGTTTATTTTTATATGTCATGTTTGTCAACCCTTTCAGTTTACAGAGAAGTTCTTTGTCTCCCATCTCATTCGTTTGACCAAACTGGCAGTTGCTAGTGTTCAAAACATTTTCTTTCCTCTTACACAATTTGCAAACCTTGGCTGATCAATTGATCGCCACTTGTGGAAATTTACAGAGCGTGAGGGGGAAGTGTTAGAAACAGGTAATTCCAGATTGAAGAGAATACCTAAGTGGTCAGAGAGGCCTAGTTCAAGAGAAGAGCAGTGGGAGACAAAAGAGTCATTTGCAATGATTCAATCTAGGGTGTGTCCTTTGTTATGTGTAGGGCTGCAAACAAACTGAGTAAAATCAAAGCATCCCAATAGAGAAAGGAAGTCCTTGAGTCAATGTGTATATTAAAGTCCCCAAGAATAAGGATCCTTTTAAACTTAAGGCATAAAACAGAGTAAATCAGCAAACTCACCTAAAAAGGCTTTGCTGGGTTAAGGTGGTCTATAAACTGTGGCAATGATAGTAGATTGGGGGATAGAGACATTTAAAACAAGGCACTCAAAAGAAGAGGGAGGAGGTACAGTAATAGGACTAGGTTGTAAATAACAATGATGCCCCCGCCTCTGCCTGAGAGACTTGGAAGGTCAAACAAACCATAACCAGGAGGGACTAGTTCTTTAAACAGCAGTCCATCATTTTGTCTGTCTCTCTAACCCAGATGCCAAAAAATAGATGGGATCCACCCAAGAAGAAGAAGAGGCCATTTTAAACCAGGGCATTCTTCACTCAGGAACTCCTGAATCCCTAAAAGCTTCAGAATAACATGCTCTCTTAGCAACATTCAAATACTTACAATAGCTCCATCAGGTTTTTTGGATGATCATTCGATAGGGACTCTCACCTGGCAAAAGCTTTAAATTCAGTCTCTTTCTGTCTCATCTCTCTCTTGTGCTCTCAACCTTTTCTCTTCTTTCTTTACTGTCTCAATCTGATCTTATATGGTCTGTTTTCAATACTGTGGCTGGAAGGTTGCTGGTTCAAATCCTGTGGCTGGCAGAGGAATCCTTCTCCGTTGGGCCCCTGAGCAAGGCCCTAAACCCCAACTGCTCCAGGGGCACTGTACAGTGGCTGACCCTGTACTCTGACCCCAAGCTTCTCTCCCTGTCTGTGTGTCTCATAGAGAGGAAGCTGGGGTATGCAAAAAGATGAAATCCTAATGCAAGAAATTGTATATGGCTAATAAAGTTATTTTATCTTATATTAGTGGGATATTTCTCATCGGGCAGCTTGGAAACAGCTGCAATTTGATTGTAAAATATTTCTCAAAGCATGGTTAGAAAAAATCAGCAGTAATGATTCCAAATTACCCCAACTTTGTTTCACTATTAATTTTGCTCCCACAACATTATTATTTTTATATGTCATTTTTGTCAACCCTTTCAGTTTCCAGAGAAGTTCTTTGTCTCCCATCTCATCCGTTTGACCAAACTGGCTGTTGCTAGTGTTCAAAACATTTTCTTTCCTCTTACACAATTTGAAATGAAAATATCTCGGGGCAAAGCTTCACAAAAGAGAAATGAAAAGTGATTAGAGGAATGGAGTATGAGTCTTTAGGCAAATATCTTGTGAATGCCTGTGGGTTTTTCCTTTGCATTTGGAGAAGGAACCAAGAGCCACTGTGAGTGAAACAAGGTAAATAAAGAGAGTGTTAGGTGGCAAAAGAGGATTTGAGCTAAAGAAAGGGTTGAACACTAGATGCAGCTGTTTGCTAGTAAGTCAACAACACCAAGTTGTTGACTGATTTCCTTGTTGATTGAACAAGTCGTTGATAAGTTTTCCTTCTTATTGGAAAACACTGGATCATCACAAAAAATAACCACTTTAATCACAATTTTGAACAGATGCATTCTCAGGTCAAACAAGTTCTCATACAGTATTTCATCTTTATTTGAAAGAGTAAATCTGGCAAAAAATACTAGTATCAACATTTTTCACTTACTTTTGCCTGTTTGGATCATAGTTTTATAAATGTTTCAAATTTGTTCATCTATCAAACAACATACAGTACTTGCACACTGTAAGATAAAAAAGACATACAAAAGAGCTGGATGGACACAGAGAAAAAAACAACTAGCCTTTACTCTGCCCTTCCTTCCTTTCCTTCCAAATAAAATGTTAAATTTGTTTCAGTACAGAAAAACTAACAATAACTTAACAATTACTGACTTTATGGTAGTAGCTGTTCTATCCTTTCATTTTCCATTTATGGCTCTGCTTTCATTTTGTTAGTTTAAACAAAACCACCATATTCTTTTAAAACGTCTCTTTAACATTCCAGTTTACATAACCATTCCATTACCCACTCAACCAGAGTTGCACAATTCACAGAAAAGTGACTAGTTAAAAAATATCTGATAATGCCCTGGGAGAATTCCAGATCTTTGTCAGTTAAAGACACTTTTTAATGGTCTATGAAATACAATATTTAAAATAATAATACTCAATATACTCAATAAAATAATTTATATTTTTTATATGGTGCCAGGAGATGCGAATTGATATAAAGAAAAGGAAATAAAGGAAATATCATCTTGTGTGCATAGCATACACACAATGACTAAGTTGTGTGTTAAAGATTGCAGTACTGTGTATGTACAAATTTCTAATCCTTCCAATATAATTATTTACTCAAAAAAGAGTTTTTATGATTCCATTTATTAGCTGTCTCATGCACTTGTGTTGGAAGACAAGTCTAGTTCTTCGTCACGTTACAATAATTCAACTTTCAAAAACATTTTAATGACATTTTTACATTAAATCTAGCAAATAACAGCCACATAGCAGAAACAATACCAGAAATTCATATAGAAAACACAGACAATATTTTGCATTTAAATAGAAACTGAATAATTGTAAGATGTAGAGCTGAGAAAAATGAAGTATATATGTTAAGGAAAAACTATTGACTGTTAGCTAAAAATTTAAAAAGATTTTAAATTGCTGGCTTTACTATGTTTTTCTCTAAACAACTGAGATTGGGTGCTAACTACTTCCAAACTTGAGGACCTTCAGGTTTTCTTGTATTGCCTACATAACAGTTGAAAATTCTGATTTTGCAACAATGAGGGATTTTGAAATCTAACTCTTAAATCCACAGATTCTAGATTGGCTTTAACTCATACAGAACTTTGAAAATAAGACAAATTTCTGTTTAATCAATTTACTAGCTCTGACTAAATGCAGTTTTGGATTTAGTGGAAGCAGAAAAATTTGGATCAGGTGAACAATAATTCCAATGTATTATGTGACCTCTGCCTAATTAAATGTAAAGTGATCCAACAGCTGAAATTCAGATCTCTATAGCATCAGATGGCTTGTTTTCTACTTTGACAAGCATGCTGTGATGGAGCCAAAACCAGTAATTATTTTGAACTACCTTTCCAAAGTAACATAACAATGAATCACAAAATAATATGTGAAGAAGTATTTATGTTAAGGCACTGTTGGGAAATATATTTTCCAATACTATACTCCACCTTCTGTTATGGTATCCTGTGTTTTATAACACCTTTCAGGTTCTTGAGCAATACATTATATTTCTTGGTAATAGATCTGTTGTGGAGTTGTAAGCTTTAAATCATATGGGCAATCTGGCCACAGTAAAAAGTAGCACAGTAGCAGACTGGTAAAACACAGATAAATCTGATATGTTACCCTGAAAACAAACAAAAAAAGATGTATCCAAAGTAAAGTTCTAGTAATGTGTAACACTCAGGGTGTCATCCTAAGGAATACGTGGACAGTGTAATATGAAAAGAATAAGATAAATGCTTCTATTAACATGCATCTATTAACTTCCATGCATCCATTAATGATAAGCTGCTTACTCCTGCAGTATAACTGCAGTAACATAAAGCTTGACATCAAAATTGAGCAGGACATTGGTCCATCACGGGATTTCAAGACACAAAAACAAGTATGTCTTTGTGAGGTGGGAGGAAAACTCAAGCACCCAATGAAACCCATTGTGAGCAGGGGAGAACATAAAAACTCCACTCAGAAGGTATTCCAGTCGAACCAAAATACAACACGTATAAGGCAGCAACATTGACTACTATGCTATTCACAATTTATTTAAGAAAAAGATACACCAATGGTGTATTTAAACCTCATTAAGCTTATTATAAGCTTTCTTTTCTATGGACAGATTGGCCCCTTTATGTCAAAATAATAAAAGTGCAACCAACCCCGAGAGAAAATTGGATTCCCAGTATGAATTATGTTGTGATTTTTGACTTGCAGTCCATATTAGCATGATAAAGAATTAAACTGCTGTAAAACCTAATGGAAATGAAGGAAAACTATGCTGAGTTTATGATGCCTTTATCTTTATTTATTGTACCACCCTGCAAATAAACCTATATTCCTGCTGGCTCAGTTTCACATGCACAAACAAAGCTGAAACAGGTCTTCCATTAACATGAGCAAAAGCATTTAAACATTTTTTGACACACTCCCAACAGATTCAGGAAACATTTAAAAAACAATGTCTTAGATGACAGCTGTAAGCTGTGCCTTTCCATTTGTAGTAATAATTATATTAATAATAATAAACTTTATTTTCATAGCACCTTTAAAACTACATACAGCACATTAGAGGAAAAATACAGTTAAATCTAATGAAAAAAGTGACATAGATAGGAGATAAAAATGGCACAAGGAAATGCAAAGAATTGGAAATCTATGAGATGCAAGGAGCAGACACAGACACCAATTACTGTATATAAAAGTATTTCTGAAGAAGAAGGCTTTCAGTCTGGATTTGAATACGCTCAGGGTAGATGACTCTCTGATATCCTTGAGGATAGAATTCCAGAGCTATGGAGTATAACTAGAGAAGGGCCTGTTACCCACAGAGTGTTATTGAGAACATCAGACCAGAATCAGACATACGAAGATGGTAAGGTGGAGAGTAGGAAGATAATAAGTCAGAAAGCTACTGAGGTGCCAAGCCACGTGGAGCCTTAAAGGTGAGCATAAGGACTTTGAAGTCAACACAAGACTTGATAGTCAAAACAAGTCTCCTTACTGTCCCCCAAGCCCATCTACATTGTATGGGTGACAGGGTCTTCTCCTGTTATGCCCCCAAGCTCTGGAACTCTCTCCCCAAGGATATCAGAGAGTCACCTTCTCTAAACTCCTTCAAATCCAGACTCAAAACCTTCTTCTTTAGAAGAGCCTTTACGTTCCATTCTTTACCCCTCTGCTCCTACTATACTTAGTACCACCACCCACGGTCTCCTCTGTGTATTGTAATTATGTTTTATCTTGTGTATTCTTTTTATTTATTGTTGTTGTCATTCTGTAAAGCGTTTTGAGAAGCCACCTTTAAAGGCACTATATAAAATAAAGTTTATTATTATTATTATTATTATTATTATTATTATTGATAGGGAGCCAGTGCAAGGACTAGGACGGGAGTAATGTGATTACTTACACAACACCTGGTCAGGATCCCAGCTGCCCAAATTCTGGACATACTGATTAGACAGTGGTTTTATTTACCCCAGCAAAAAGGGCATCGCAGTAATCAATGCTGTAAAAGATCAATTACGAATCTGTAGAAGATTTATTTGTATGGATGCTGTCTTGATTTACCAGTGTTTATTATTAGTCTCCATTGTGTTTTTCACATCTACAAATTTGTTTTTTTTATGATGGATCATATTATACAGCAATGTGATATGCACTGATATATCATAATTTAAAATAAATCGTCAGAAGAACTCTTGGCTTCAGTCTTGCAATTTCAGATCACTCTGTACCTTTAAGGAATTCAGACAGGTATGTTGTATGTTCCTTGCTTACTACAGCTAAACCTGTTCCTGCCTGTCCTGAAATTCCACAAAAATTAGAAAAAGGAACAGAAGGTGGGTTTTGAGCTGGGCAGAGGATGAATGGAGTAGAGTGGGAGACATGAAACATGTTTATTGTAGCAAGAGAAATGGTAGCAGAGCAAAACAAACCTACATTAATTAAAAACATAATCTACTCTGTAATTTAATGTTAAGGAGAAATATAAATCAGAACTTCTTCAATTTTCATCTGATGGCTTTTCCATCCAGTTTCTTAGAACACTTCTGCATTTGAAAATACAGTGCAACAGCATTAGAAGAAAAAGCTCACCAATAGGAATGAACTTAAATTATGCATCACACTAATGCTTCTTATTAATGTATCATTCATGTCATAATATTTTGCAATGGGGCATTTTCTCCAATTGATTTGTTTTATTAAAAAAACTGTCACTGCTCCTCGAAGGAGATAATTAAATTATATACCTAAAATGAGCATTTATGAGAACACATAATTAAAACTAAACAAGTACTAGCTTTAATTTCTAATTACCTAGCTATTTGTGCAAGTGAAGAAACCTCTACTAATACTATGCATTGTAAAACCTTTTAAAGACAAGTGTTATTAAGGCAGACCTGCAAGAAAAAACTTGCTTTAGCAAAGTGCACCATATATTCTGAAAGGATACTGAAACTGCCATTGTTAAAATGTGTTAATGATATTATTTGAATAGATAAACCCAACATGCAAAAGATTCTCAAGTTCTCCATTTACAATATGTGACAAATAGGGAAATTCATGCAATGAATTTCAGTTACACATTGCTATTAAAGGTGCAATATTTCTAGGCTCAGCAATTTACTTACACAATACAGTACACAAACATTATATTCTTAGCAATATATACAACACAACTCCATAACAAAAAAGAAATGCAATTCTTAACAATGCTTTTCTTACAAGAATGAATAGTAATAAGTGCATTTACTGTTCTACATTGCCTTTAACAGAAATGTAAAATTAAATAGGGTATAACAGCACACAACAATAATTGTATATCTTATTTTTCTGCAACTGTCACCACCAGGGTGTGCTGCAAGTTGATTCTAGTGGTACAACATGAGAGGACTACAATACAAACAATTCCTTATTTTCGAGCCAGGGCAGTTTTCTGAAAACAATATTATAATATTTCTTATTATATAAGAAAACCAGGAATTTAAAAATATGTTTTTGTTATAATGAAATGCATTATGACACCTCTGGCCCAGGGTGCCCCGGCATATGGAGTCCATATGCTCTTACAATGATTGGATGGGCTACTCTACTGTATGTCTGGGTTATCCACTCTCTGCCTAATTCCTAATGGTATATTTAGCTACTCTAAATTGTCCCTTCTAAGGTACCCCACCTCACTAACCTACTCTTACAGTATTTATTTCAAGGAACAAGTAATAGGTTTATTCCATGCTGAAAAAAAGAAGAAAGAAAACACAACATTTCGGTCATGGAGCCTTCTTCAGGTGTGAATAAATATGCTTTTATATTATGGTTCAGATGGTGTGTCTAGAAGCTAAGCTGAGTGGTAGTAAATAGCTGATTGATTAGGGTGTTTATTGATGACGTATAAGCAAGACCTAAGTTATATACAGGTATACAAGGTGATTTTTAAAAAAAATCTTATGTCTTGTTTATATATGGGACTTATTACTCAGGACATCGAGACATAGGCTAATACCACTGCACTCCCACTTCCCTGGAAGAGATTTAAGGAAATACAAATTATTGAGAATGCCAAGTATTGTCTCTGTTAAAAGCTTTTATAGCTTTTATAAGCAGGGATTTCTAAATAGAATACTGAAGATATATAGAGAGACATAAAACAGAAAGGGGGAGTGCAGGAATTGTTAAACGAGAAAGTAGAAAATAATGTCTCAATATCAAGTTTCAAATCTTACATTCAGAGCTTGTGAACTCTGCATTATGAAAGCCTTTCCAGGGAAACTCCTGTGTTTAATCAGCAGTTAATGAAGGGCAAGAAGCTTTAAGAAGGACAAACAATGCAGGTAGTGTGAAAATATTTAAAAATAGTTAATTTGGAAATGTACATTATGTAAATGATATAATCAATATAATATTAAATGAAAATTAAATGTATTATTTTTGTGCATTTTCTTTATATTTAATTTATATTATGATAATATATTAAATGATATTATACAATAATTTATATTGTAGTTATTTGCTTCTGCCTCAAAGCACTTAAATCCAAAGTTTGATTATGGGAGTGCTTTCTATGTAGAGTTTGCATGCTGTCCCACATTCTAAAGACATTATGGCTAACTCATTTGTTGTCACTAAATGGTCCTCATGCATATGTGTGTCTACCCTGTGATGGGCAGGCATCCCATCCAGAGGGTAACCCTGCCTTGGATCTTCCACCTTTGAGTTACGTTAGTAATAATTGGCTTTCTGTTCATTGATGGATGAAGGCACTACCTTCTGAAAAATGACAAATATTTTGATGAGATCTCCTATTTGTGTTCCCTGCACAGATAAACCATCTATTCATTTTATAACTGCTTCTTCCAGTTCAAGGTTGAGGGGAAGCTGGAACCTATCTTGGCAAACAATGAACACAAGTCAGGGCACCCTGGACAGGAGACCAGTCCATCACAGAACAGACATACAAACACATTCACACTTACACCAAGAGCTATTTTTTTCCAGAAGCCAATTAATCTACTAGTATATTTTTAGACTATGGAATGAAATCAGCCACACAAATACCAGGAGAACATTCAAACTCCACACAGATAGCACCTTGGTCCTGAATTGACCCCAGGGCCATAGCACTGTAAGGCAGCAGTGCTAACCACTGTGTCACCATGTTGTCCATACACAGACCATCCCAAAATGTACTAATAGTATGTATTACTGTAAAAATATATCATACAAAATTGAAATTATTTTCATTTTAAAAATGGGATTATGGCAGACTTTAAAGCTTCCTTTTTGCTGAATAATGTTTGCATTATGTGTTTTTTGTCTTGCAAATACTAAACATGTTTTGGGGAATGAGTGACAATTTACTATTTAAATTATGAGTTAGTATCTCTTTTTCTGGTTTTTAAGGCTTTAGTTGGGCATTAGGTCTCAAGGGCATTAAATCAGTTATTGTGAACAAAACCAGTCTCTATTTTGGTGTCTGCTTGACTCAAGTGATTCATTGAAGCACAGAATAAGCAGTTGTTTCATAGATTCTAAAGGCCTATGAGTAGAAATCCTACCATCTTGTGATAACCAAATATTCAGTTTAAAATCACAGTTCTCAGTAAAGCCAGCTCAGTACTAGCCAGGTAACACGCAGACAGTAAAAAGCTATATATGCTGTAGAAAAGGATCATTTATGTTATGGAAGAGAAATACTAGTTTATAAAAGCCTGTGCAGAAAGCACATATGTGTCCACTGGTTGAAGCAAATGAGCAGAATCTTTCTATTAAACATTCAACGTCTCCAGTAACTCAAAGGCTTCTTTGTATGGGTCCTCGGTGTAGTATGTGATATTTTAAGCTTTTTCGGTTTTGTTTTATCTCAACCTTTTACTGGTATTCATACACAGTACAATAAGTACGAATAGATAACTGGGGTTATACAACAGAATATTTTTATTGCACATACACTTATTTTAATATAAATTATGTTAATTCGGGGATAAAAACACATTCAGTCATCCTGCTGCAAATTGTTTTACTACAGGCATAGTTGCAGACAACCTCACTGGAGGTCCTTGGAAGACAAGCGGAAGTGCCTGGGCGGAACCGCCTTGCAGGGACGGAGAGAATAAGAAAGATTGTGGAGAAGAGAAAGAAAATATTGCAATTTAATTAAAAGCATTTTTTTAAAAAAAGTACGTCTTATATTACGATTTGGGAATTCATTTTCAGTCGCCATGATTCTTCTGGAAATCAACAACCGTATTATAGAGGAGACGTTGAGTCTGAAATTCGAGAGTGCGTCCAATGGGTAAGAAAATGTAAATTAAAAATTAATAATAAAATGCTTTGTCTATTAAACATATACAGTCTGATCGTGCAGTGTTTCTTAAATGAATCTTAAAATACTAGGTTAAACGCAGCGGCCTTGCTGGGAGTGTTCATAAGTGATAACTGGGGTGTGTCTTTTTTATCTTTGTTACAGGACAGGAGTGAAGACTATCGTTTAAGATATAATCTATTTAAAAGTGGTCTAATGTCAAGAAATAATGAGAGTTCACACTCCTGCAGTTTACTTAATGGCATTAACTGTCGCTGGTTGGTGTGGTAGTAATAGTCGAGATGCAATAAGTACTTCAACATCCGGCCTAAGTTAGAAAGCGGAAAATAAAGTTTAAGCCTACTGTTGCTCTAACTGATGACTATAAGTAATGAGAGCATTTTACCCTCTTCTGTATATAAATACAAAGACGTATTGTTGTATTCTTCAGGATTTGTAGATTAGGAGAGCTTTGAATCGCGACAGTGACACCTCATTACAGAGGTAAAGCTGCAGTGACAGCAAAACTGACACCTCACTAAGACGAGACGGGTCTAACACCACCTAACAACACAACACCAGTCTACATATTACTTTACATCTCATAATTGTCATTGTCACTCATTGTTTTTTTTTATCGTCGGAATTCGTAAACTTAGTCTCATGATCGCTTTTAACGTATGACTTCCGCATTTAATGAATTGGCAACAGGCGCAGTTTTACATATTTGTGGTCATTTGGGTCTTTCGAGCTTGGAATTCTTTTTTTATTTAATTTTTGTCATTTCTTTCATAAATGATCGTCAAATTTGCCACTTGCTTGGTGGAAGCCCCCTTCTTTGCCTATGCACTTCCGCATTCCGGAGTCCCCTTTCAAGTCCAGGCAGGGGTAGTCATGCCGGCGAGTAGCACATGCAGTAGCGAATACCAAAGTGCTTCACCTAGAGGAGAGCACCTCTAAATCCGCCTTCATCCCCCGCTGAAGAAACGGGGAAATGTAGAGGGGACCTGATTGTGGTGCTGTTCGGATAGTGATTATCTGCTGCCATACTGAGACTTTGGCTTGAAAATTAAGTGTTCGTGGTATATAAAAAAAATCCCCGTAGAAAAACAATGTAGGCCATAAAGTCATATATTTCATGCGTTATCTGGTTTGATTTTTTGTTAGTGCATGGTGCACGGCAAAAACCTTATCGTTGCTCAAAATACCGCAGTCTTTTGTAACAGTATATTGTGTGAAGTGTGTTGCATATGTTTTATATTTCTGGTATCACTGAATTTTATTTAGTTGGAAATCTTATGGATGGTGTGTGTTCCTGGAAACCTTGATTATTTTGCAGAGACTTAGTTGCTTTTGTTTCACTGGGAATGCTGTTTAGAACACAAGGTAATGTGTTCCTTGGCAGTCACTGGTTCACTTTTGTGGGGATGGAGAGGAAGTATACATATCATCTGTAATGATGCTGTTCAGGTGAAATTCTGTTGCAGCAAGTGCAATTGCATAAAATAAACTGCATGTGGAAATAATGCCCTTGAAAAGAAAAATAAAACAAATAAATCTGTTTCAAAGAAATAAATGGTTAGTACTTTAGTTGTAATTTAACTCGATGTAGTTTTAAACATATTTGTTTAGAAATATTTTTTAAAAATTGAGTTTCCTGCCTTTTTTGTAACCTTCCTTGCACTATGGTAGACTGAGAAATCCAGTTTAGAACAAATTGAACCAACTCAATCTAAGTAGCGAAATAATTCTACTTTCTGAATTTTTTTATGGTAGGAGGTAGCTAAAGCATTATTGTTTAATAAAACAACTTAAAAACATTTACAGATGATGACCTAGGAGCATCCCTGGAGAACAGTCTCCATTCTAAAGAAACATGCCAAATTATATGCTAGGGGCCAGAAAAACATTTTTTAAAAGTGACTGTACTGCAACTATCGTGATTCTTAAAAGGACGAGTTAGTTAATACTTCTACCACATTTTGCAAAATGATGCACCCTTGATACGAGCTTTTGAGTTTGCAGTCTGAGTGTGCGTCTATAATCGCACACATTAGCACAGAGTCTCTATTGTTAACGTAACTGATATTATACTTCTGTTTTATTTTCAGGAACAAACCTGAGGCAGTAGAAGTAACATTTGCGGGTAAGTGCAGTTTGGTTCAACATGTATAACCTTTGCCTTATGTAGTGAAACTTTTTAAACGTAAAGTACTCTTTGTATTTTTGCCTCTAACAAAAAAAACATCCCCATTCCTCATTTGTCCAGTGACACCGAGACACATTATTTATAAACTCTTATAAATGGTGCATGTTGTCCATTAGAAAATTATCTCTTATTTAATGTGGTTTTACGTCTGGAATACAATGTTCTTTATTCACATATAAGACTATAAGAAAGGTTGCACACAAGAAGAAGCCCTGTAGCCTATCTCGCTAGTTCAGAAGAGAAGTGAATTCTAACATTTTCTCCAGCTGCTTTTTGAAGGAGACTTTTTGAGGCTCTGCCACTTGACTGGAAAGTATCTTCGATGCACCCACAACTCTTTGTGTAAAGAAGTGTTTCCTCTTCTCCTTTCTAAACGAATTCTTTTAGTTCCCAGTTATGCCCCCCCCCTTTTTGTTTGCAGTTGAGTTTGTAGTAGTCCCTCTGGGTTGAGCTTATCTATACCTCTTTTGGTTTATATCAACTATAACCTCTCAAGCCTCATGCAACATTTTCATTTGGAAAATGCAGCCATTTTAGTAGAATAAACATTCTGTTCTTTTTTATTTCGCCTACATTGAGTCTTTGAAATAAACATTTAAATAGACGATATTAAAAGCATTTAACTACAAAAAGTTTAAAAGGTTATAAAAAGTGCTTTGCAAGCTTAAACCACCAATTATGTTTTATCTCACATGCCAACTACGTGGTCAGTCATCCCTCCCTTCATTGTAAGTGGAACCTGGATTTGTTGAATTTAAAAAACATTACATTACTTGACTGCACCTATAGTTAAATGTATGAATCATAGATTTTGGTGGTGTACAGTGTAACACGAGAGCTCCAAGTCTGAAGAATTCTTAAAATTATTATCTCATTGTAAGATTATATATATATAAATATTCTCACAGGTACTGTATGTTTTAACACATTTTCAGAGTAATTTTTGGTCTCAAATGAGCAACGTGTTAAGCAAACCACTTGATAAGAAGGTAGTGTCGTAACCTGTAATTTTGTAGAACAATTATGTCCAGCTCCCATTTAACTTATGATTTTTCAGTCTTTCATTAAAAAAAAAATAGTTCAGAACCTTTTAGAAACTCCCTGTTTAGACTCTAGACTGAGGTTCATACCATTCGCGGTTGCAATAAAGCCCAGTCCATCATACAGGATCCCAACCATCCCAGCCACAAACTGTCCTTCCCCCAGCACTCTGGCAAGCAGTACTTCACTATTAAAGCACAGACCACTAGGCTTAAGAACAGCTTCTACCCTACTGCAGTACACATCCTCAACAGCTAACTGCAGTGCCTCAGACTCAATGCATGTCAGCACTATCCCTTTTATGCATGGTCTGCCATGTTTTTTTAGTACTTCATATTTATTGTTCTGTTATTATTTCTTATGTTAGTAATGTACTGTCTACATTGTGTATGTTCTGAGAGATCAGCACAACTAAGAATTGCTCTACTCTCTACTCTACTGCAGTTAAATTGAGCTGCAAGTAGTTTTTTGTGCTTTGCTAGAGAGGTCTGGTAAGAAGTGGAAAGTTATTTGACTGCTACAGTACATCTGGTTTATAAACCAGTGGTTGAATTGTATCTTAGTACACAAGTGTTCTATTTGTCTGCTGAGGCTTGAGTCAAACCTGAGTAGTGAGGCATACACAGAATTGCTCTCTATATATTTATTACACATTTCATAAATAGTAGACTGCATAATCGTATTTGATGTCCTACATGGACGACTACTGCAGTGTCGGTCATCATGTATGGAAGGAAGCTGCTGTTGCAGTGCTCATGTATGCATACCTGAATGAGCATGAACTTTGGAATTGAAAGAAAGGGTTAGTCCTGTTTACATTTGTTTTAGAAAGAACTGGAGAACTGGTAAGAGATTGAAGTGTGTATAGAAAGAGTTTCTAACCTTCAGTATTTTAAACCCAAAAGACATGCTGTGTAAGGATTTTATCTAGTTTAGAAAAACACTCTTTAAAAAAACAAGACTCTAGACTAAGGATATTGAGTTCCTATAACCTGTTAGCCTTTGAAGTCTTTGAAACAGAATTTCTCCTCCCTGAGGTCTGTGTGCTGTTTTTTATCCATCTCCAGCCTGCAACAGACATGTTTTTCATCATCTATAAATCAGGACTTAAACTGGTATTTAAAGGTGATAAACACCTTAATCTCTTTAGGGGCTTAGCTTATAATTAAACAGTGACATACATTGAAGAAAATCTTTGATACAAATATAAGCTTTCATTATTCATATATGTTAACATATTCTTGCTCCCTAGTATTGTTTAAAGGGAACAACTGCCAGAACTAGTTAAATTAAAAGGGGGTACAGTTTAATAAATGTATTAGGAACCACTGTATGAACTAGTTAATAAATGGAAATATATAGACTAAGGCCATTTTGGAATAGCAGCAGACCCACTTTTGTAAGCTGTGGCAGTTAAAAGAAATTGGTGTCATAAGGAGACATGATTTATGTCTCTTTCTAAGGCCCTTGTCATCACTGCTTTTATTTTTGCTACTCTCCCTTTTTTTAATCATCTGAAAATTTAGCTAGTTTGGTAACCATACCAGAATCTATAGTATAGCTGAGAAAGATTAATGGACCTGAAGTGGATCCCTTTGGTACACAGCTAGTATAAATTGGCCCATTTAGATGTTATGCCCCTTCAGATGACTGTTTTCTGTAATGGGTATGCTTTTCTTTCTAGATAACTCAGTTTCAGTCTATGTGCATATATTACCTGAAATCGCTTTGTCTTTCAAAGGTAACCATTTCTGCGAAGGCTTTGTAAAAGGTTCCTTGGTTCAAAATAGGAAATCAAAATATGTAAATATGACATTTTTAGAGTTATTAACTGTGCTTTTTCAAAGCCCTTTTTCTAACTTACACACCTTTTGTTTTTTCTGCATACCTCTTAAAATGCATTTATTTGTCAAATATTCTTCATTCCAGCATTTCCATAACTATTCCAGTGACACAAATAAGACTGATTGGTATATAGCAGAGGTGTCCAGTTCCCAGAAGAGCTGGGAGAAGCTCATTGACCCAGTAATGCCAGTAACAAGCTCAGTAAGAGCTGAATTGGAATGCAAAGCTACAGACACACTGGTCATCCAGGATTTCTGATAAAGATTTGTAGCCCTTTTCAATGCTCTTGTATGTGGGTAAAATACTTTTAAGATTTAAGCCTCCTATAGTGTGCATTTTAAAACTCCAGAAAAGTATGCAATCACTTTTCTATATCTTTAAGAGCAGTAGATGAGAGCAGCTGTTCCACTCTTTAAGGAGATGTGTCCATTTTTCTTTCTCTAGATTTTGATGGTGTTCTCTATCACATTTCCAACCCTGGAGGTGATAAAACAAAGGTGATGGTCAGCATTTCCCTGAAGTTCTACAAGGAACTGCAGGAGCATGGCACAGATGAGGTATGCATTTCTGACATCGGCAGGTTAAACTCTTATATCTGATTGGACAAGCCACTGAGGGCAACACATCCAAAACAATGTAGGCAGTTAATGAGTTCTATGACCTAGTTTCAGTCAGAGCTTGGTCTGAGTTTGGGTTATGTCACAAGCCGACTGTGACTGATATTCCCCAAGCGGTGTTTCCCATGTGGCAGAGTGCCACCAGGGTGGAATTAGATCTCCAAAGAGGGCTTGGTTTTCATTTTAAAACAGACTTGCCCCAGTGCTATAGATATGCATTAAAGTCCTTTCTCTTGACACTGACTCTCCTGTTGGGCACTGTGGAGCTCATAGCATATCAAATGGCAAGTGGATTGGGTGGTAGGTATGGTGTTATCTTCCTAGCTGAATGGGGGTAGCTTGATGGGTATAAAATAAAAATATATAGCTGGCAATTCCAAATTTTAAAATAACAACACAAATGAACAGATCTGTCCATTTGTTTTTGTTTCACTATGAGCATCTTCTTTTTACCTTTGCATTTCAGGCAGATTACTGATTGAATAATTTGTCAAAAAAGAATTTATCACAGCTCTTAGTAGTGTTTATTGTTTTATCTTATTCCATAAAAATATGTAAGAGCTTTTTCTCAGAAAAGCCACCTGTTTTATTGTCAATTTTTTACATCAGATTTAATTAAATATATGAGTTGTCTACTGCCTATTTGTACTGGGAAGTACAAGTTCATTCTGTGTTTGCTTTATAGGCAAACATACACTGCTCAGTTTGGTAGTAAATAATATTATTCCCAATAAATTTTAATTTCTCTCAGAGTAACGGATCATAGTTTCATTTTATAAAGTTACTATACATAACTTGCTTAGCATGATCTCAATATAAAGAATTTGCTGAATGTTTTAGCAAAAAGCTTACATTCATTACTTTCTAGGGAAATTGGTAATTGAGTTCTCACTTAATTTAATATTTAACTTAATATTTGTAAATAACAGTGTTCAGTGGCAGCACTTTTTTGTGATTCATATTCAGAGCTACTAATTGTTGGTTACATTCAATTCGAGACCTCGTGCTATATGCTTCATTTTTTTTCTACTTGTTTTAGCAAAAGAGCCTTGGTCTGAACCACACTAATTAAAAAAAACAGTCTTTATATAGAGTTCATCAGTACAAGAATAAGGGAGGACAATGACTGTTTCTAATACTACTCATTAGGGGGAGAGACTGCTGCAGTGTCAGAGTCACCATGTATGGAAGAAAGCAGCTGCTGTGGTTTCTCACTAAAACAGGAAGTTCAGACTGAGTCATTTCTGACAGAGGAAGTCCAGGGCCTCAGTCATAGTTGCTAGCAATGCATTAATGTCTGAAAAAGATTTTAAGGTGGTGCTATCTTCTACTATTGAGGTCTTGGAAAGCACTGGTTGGATTTAAAGAGCTAAAAATAGATCTACTACCTATACAAGATTGCAGTGTTCTGTAGTGCTCTGAAAGTAGTCTTAAACCTTCAATATCTTAAGCAACCTAAAAATTAAACTTTGCATTGATTTAAGTTTTCTTCACTGAAGGTTTGGGGTATGTTCTTCGGCTGGTTAGATCCTTACTTTTGTCCATAGCTGAACCTATGTAAATGTGGTATTTTTTCACTACTTTACTGTTATTTTAACATGTTATTTTTGACATGTGCTTGCCAAGAGGAAGTGCTTAGAAGTATTGTTGTGGGACCAAAGTGAGCTGCCTTAGACATCAGATTATTTTATTTTGAATTCACAAACTAAATATTCACCTTCCTCTTTGCTGCATGTCACCTCAGTTATATCACTGACTCTGTAAGTAAATTGCATGGAAATTCTATGCAAATGACTTATTCGTGTGCGTGCTGGCTTTATTCAGAATATAGCATGTTTCCTGTTCATTTAAACCCATGTGAATTATTCAGCTTCAGCTTGAGATGTTGTATGTTGTAAATTAACCATATCCATGTTCTTACTTGTGTTTCTGATTCATTTTCTTTGTTCTGGAGATCAATATTATTTTATTAAGATGATTATTTCAGTGGTGTTTTCTCTGAATCAGCAACGTTTCTGCCTTTTACGTTTCTGTCCAATATACCAACTGGCCACTTGGATCACTCTATACTAATTTGACAAAATACAGTTCTTGACCTTAATCCAGACCACATCAGTTAGTATTTCCAGTCTTCTGCCTTTATGATCCACCATAAAGATATATGTTTTGGCTATATATATATCTTATTAGAAAACTCAGTAAGCATTCATAAGATTTGTTTTTAAATGCTAAGCAATTCATTGCATCAGGAATTGTACACACTTTCTTCCCATAAGATCCTTTTTGAGTTGTTAATTGGATTATGATGTTTTTTTTGTTTGTTGCTTAAATTTTTAAAACCTGAGTGTTCTAAACTACTGTGGACTACCATGCATTTAATGGCCATTTAATTGCAGTTCCTGGACAGAATGAAAGGAACTCTGTTTTCAGTGGACACTTGAAAGAGTACAGAAGGATTTAGTGGATGAAATACCATTGTAGTCTTCCAAGTATCCACTGAAAACAGAGTTAAAACTAAGAAAACCTTGGTATTGTTAATCTCTATTATCTCTCTTGTGGAACCAACTGAGTTTTCTTTTTTTCCTCCAGCTGCTGAAAAGGGTTTACGGAAATTTTCTGGTGTCGCCAGAAGCTGGTAGGTCCTAGCGACTCTAAAATTGTGCATTAGCGATTTTAACCATTTTAAATTGGCATTTTAATTTTTATTAAGAGCTATTTCTCTGTCTTATGTTATCATTTGGATCAGTGCAAGCCAGCGGTTTTCCGTCTTCTGTTCTGCAGGCTACAATGTCTCTCTCCTGTTTGACCTGGACAATGTCCCGGCCAGTAAAGACGAGGTGATCCACCAGGCTGGCATGCTGAAGCGGAACTGCTTTGCTTCAGTCTTTGAGAAGTACTTCAAATTCCAGGAGGAGGGCCGGGAGGGAGAGAAGAGGGCTGTTATCCACTACAGAGATGATGAAACCATGTAGGTGAAAGATCTGAAACATCCTGTTCATGGCAAGATGTATTTAGTTCAGGACAGTCTTGAGCGAAGTTTTAAGCGAAAAGGAAGTTGATGGTCTTCATAGGGAAAAATAATTGTATTTCTTCATGCAGAAATTGTATTTTGAGGGAGCAGTTTTGATTGAGTGGCTTCATGCTGAAAACGTGCCGGATTAATTTCTGTTTTAACTTGTCTGATTTCTCTTTTGAGTCATAATTGCACCTTTCTTTCTATACATCTCACCAGGTATCTTGAAGCAAAGAAGGACAGGGTGACAGTGGTTTTCAGCACAGTTTTCAAGGATGATGATGATGTTGTGATTGGCAAGGTGTTCATGCAGGTAACCTAATGTTTCATCTAACCTGGAATGTACCTTTTGCACTTGATTTTCACCAAGGCCTATACAGTTAAAGTTCCTTGTGTTACCTTCAGTTTCTTTTTTTTTATGGTTGTCATATTATAATGCATCTGTGTCTTAATTAATTTTAAAAAGTCAGACATACTCTATGGATAAAAATGAACCAGAATCATAGTTTAAATTTTCTAAATTCTAGTTCAAAGCATGTTCCTTTTTAATCTATGCATGTCATTGTTGTATTCCTAAAACTTCAGGCTTTTTAATATATGCCAAAAAATGACTCCTGCTTTGGGACAGTTTCTACAAAATCTTAAAGATATTTTTGGCTAGTGAAATTGATATGCGTAATTCTGTACAGATCCTTTTAAAAGTCTTTATGGGAACTCACAGATTTGTAAATAAGAACAAATCTCAAGCAGACTGGCCAAGAATCAGTAGCTTAAAAGTGCCAGAAATTTCAGCCATATTCAGGAAAGACTCCAATGCCCATGTCTTTTGATTCTTGGCTATTTCTGTCCATTTTGGAAGTTTTATGTTGCTGAATACTTTCCACTTTAATTTCTTCATATGGGAATAGGAGTTTAAGGAAGGAAGGCGTGCCAGTCACACAGCTCCTCAAGTCCTGTTTAGTCACAGAGAACCTCCTCTTGAGCTGAAGGACACTGATGCCGCTGTCGGAGATAACATTGGGTACATTACCTTTGGTAAGGAGTTTGCACATCTTTGTATTAGTGCTTTAGATGTAATAGGTCTGGCATATTGCAGGTTACCGAATACTATGTAAGAACCTCTGCTTTAACTCTTTAAAAAATGTTTTTGCTAAGTATGTTTCCAAATGGTGAATAAATGAAATTTCCAGATGCACAGAAGTTGTTTGCAACTTTTTAAAACTTTGTCATATTTCCATTTTTTTATGATCTGTAATTCTGTTGTGATTTTAAAAGCTGGATCGGTATGTGCATATAATTAAACCTTTGCTATGCATACTCTGTATTTCTTCAGAAACTGCATAAGCATAAATTAACAATGAATCTAGCATGTATAACAGGTTAGTTGAGTGTAATGGAGATTAGCCATATACAATTTCTTTGCATTAGGAATTCGTCTTTTCTGCATACCCCAGCTTGCTCTCCATGAGACACATAGACAGGGAGAATCAGCCATTGTACAGCGCCCCTGGAACAGTTGGGGTTAAGGGTCTTGCTCAGGAGCCCTTAACCCCAGGCTCTGCTGGCCACGGGATTTGAACCGGCAACCTTCCAGCCATAGGTGCAGATCCTTAGCCACAGAGCCACCGCTCCATAGAAGCATATATGTAGAATTGAATCATAATAATGCATATGGAACAAGTAAAGAATTATTCCATGTTTAAAGGAGAAGAAAGGAAACACAATGTTATGTTTTTTTCTTCTCTTTTCAACATGGAATAAACCTTTACTTGTTCCTTTGCAGTCTATGCACAATGACACAACAACCTACTTGAACTAATAAAGCATATGACTACTTTTTGTTATGTAAAATAATCAAGAAATTAATAAAGAGCAAACATTAAACAAATACCTTATTGAATTGTGCTGCAGAAGTTCTATTCTGTTTGTATGTAATGGGGTGAACTGGCAGTGTTCATTGTAAGGATTTTTCTTGTCATCATTAATTTATTTGTCTAGCTGGATGGTGTGATATTTCTAATGTACATGCATGCTGACACCTTCCATTGTGAATAGTGTTCTGAATTATGAATGGAGCCATGCTCTGTTCCTTTCAGGTTATCTTATCCTCCCTGTACTCTGAAAAATATTTCAGAGGGAACATGTAACATTATACCCAGCTGTTCCTTAGCATTCATGCCACCATTTAATCTCCCTGCTGTTTAGCTTCGCTATGGAACAGAATTGTTTGTGTTGACAATACAAAAAGCTTTCTATTCATTTTGAAATGTTTGCACTGCTACAAGACAAAATATTGCCACTCCCAGATGTGTAGCTGGGAGTAGAAACAGCTGTTACACTGGTCTTTGTACTGTATTTAAATTTTGCACAGAACACAGTCAAATATGAATCAGTATGCTAAAAGATCTTGTAAGACTAACAGAAAGATTCAATGTGGAAACTCTTTAGGGCACCTGCTATGGTGATTGTTATAGTCTAGCCTAAATTTTCATCCTTTGGATTTGTGTTATCCCTGCATGTATACAGCACATATTGCTTCTTTTGTTGTTGCCTCCAACACACAAATGGTTGGAAAAGCTGTTTTCTTTGGTAATATTATATTTTAAACTTTTAAGTTTTGCTTGGCAATTAATATGTAAAACTTCCACCTTTCAGTCCTCTTCCCTCGGCACACCAATGCAAATGCAAGAGACAACACCATCAACCTCATTCACACCTTTAGGGACTACCTGCACTACCACATAAAGTGCTCCAAGGTAAAAAAAAATCCCCTAATCCCTTTAAGAAGTATTTGAAAATACTTTGTCATCATGAATAAACGTTTGCTCATTTTTAACTGTCTAGTTTCCTGATCCTGGGGTTTCAGAATTAGCCCTTTTTCAGAAAAGGTGCCAAGTCAATCTCTTGTAATCGCTTGTGCTACCCGGCATTGATAATTCCACTTTATTGTACAAGCTAATGTGTGTGTATTACTTACTAAGCCATAGAATGGTCACTGGTTTGTTATTGTTTAATATTCTTGAAATTAACAAGGGGTTGTTGAAGCAGGATTAGGAGGGAAAAAACAGCATTAAACGTGTAAAGTTTGTGCTGCCAAACATATCTGGAGTTAGGGTGACCCCTTAATTGGTATCCAAAGTACTTTATGAATTTCTTAAAAGAGTTATAAGAGGAGTAATTTATTGCTAATTCTGTCTCTTAGAGCCTCCATTTTGTAAAACAAGGCTTGTTTCAAAGTGATATTCATCTTGGCATGCTAAAATCTCTCAATATAAGTTATGTTTAATATACTGTATAGTTGTATATAGAACTGCAAGCCCAGTATACCTATACAGTGCATATTTCTTTAAAAGCACAGAATACTGATTACTGTACTGCCTATGGATCAGTTGGGATAAAACTATAATATTTAGCACTAGAAAGACTAAACAGTACAAATAAACTTAACAGAACTGTCGTGCATGTTTTTTTTATGCGTACGTGTGCTCTACTGCACATCCAGAAAGAGTTATAGTAAACTTCTTTTTCTCTTTTGGAGGATCCATTCATGAACCCATAAAATACCTGTAATTACAAAGAGGTTTAATTTGTTTTTAAACATGAATGATATGAATGACATTTATACCGGAATTTTGAATTTTTGGCAAATAGTGTCTGCTTTTCCATTAGGAAAGGTCTCTTCCCTTTCCTTTATTAAAACATTGCTTCACTGTTGCAGGCCTACATTCACACACGCATGAGGGCCAAGACTTCAGACTTCCTCAAAGTACTCAACAGGGCTCGACCTGATGCAGAAAAGAAGGAGATGAAAACCATTTCGTAAGTGTTGTAAGAGTAGAAATGAGTTGAACAAAGAAGTCATTTTTGTCTGGAAAACTTTGTGGGATATACGGGAAGACAGGCATCAGTGTATAGCAAGCTGAATTTTCATACTACACTGGTCTATTTTTTTTAGCAGAAACCGCTTTGCAAAGTGCCAATTCCAGCTGTAGTGTTATACTAACTAAATATTTGCTTTTTATGAAAAGGTGATGTTAACTGCATAGAGCAGTGCAGAATGGTGCCTTTCTTGGGTGTCCCTGCAGTGGCACACCTGTCACGATGAACTTTACATCTGTGAAAGTTCTAAAGATTTTCCAACTTTACCATGCAAATAAGTGGCTTTAAAGAACAAATAAAAGATAACTCTATGCTCTATGCTCAGTAGTGTGAAAAAATATTTTGATTAAGGACTAAGTTCAGAACTGTAAACATAAAATACAAAGGAAATATTGTTTTTTTAACATATGTGGTACATTTGTGCAGTAATATTTAAAATAATTAGCCAGTTAAGATTTCACCGTCTGTCTAATCAACTGCTCTGGCTGTTGTCTTTCTACAGTATCACCCTGTTATCCAAATGCTTTTAGGAAAAATTGCAAACAAGTAGTGCGTTTCAAGCTTTTACAAAAGTCCTGAGTTAGGGAAGAAAGATACACCAGTAGACATTTTTGCCATGCTAACAGTAACAAAGTACAATAATTGAATTTTAGTACATTGAAATCTATTAGAAACCCACAATTACCTGGACACTTTATTGTAGTAAAGTGCAGCTTAATTTTCACTATATCATTTGCAATGCAAGTAAACATTTTTTCACATGATTAACAGTGTACTTTTTTATTGATATTAGAATTGGGAGTGGCTATAGCATGTGGGCTGTAAAGGAGCAAACTATGGTTAATTACATATGGAAAAGTGAAAAGCAGGAAAAAAGTGTTTGAACTGTGTAGTTTCTTCAAATAGAACCTGGCACACAAAGAAACCATAGTGTTATTTTGCCTTTTTACTTCTCATCATGTAAGTGGTTCCCTTTTTTATTGACCAATTAACAAATTGTACTTCACCAGTCTGGCATTTACAGTTTTGTTTAAAGTAGTATTAGTATAGTTCTTATTCATTTTATTTTGTTTTCTGTAGTACAAAATGGGTTCTTATGTTTCTGGAAGATCAAAGAACTCCGCTGTTTTGAAAATGTATTTGGTCTTGTCCTTCTCTGTTAATATTTACAAAAGGAAGTTTTGCATTAGTCATCATTAAGGCATTGCAAAGAGAACTGCTGGATTGACACTGTTAGCATATCCAGATCCTTGTTAATACCTGAAGATAACCTGTTTCACATCCTGTTTTAACTGATCTAATATTCTGTAGTCTTGTTGGCACTGTTGCAAACGACAACATTTTTTTTTCTGGGAAGGATGGATTGGTTGTATTTTTTTCAGTTTTGTGTGACATTTCATTTTGAACTCGTTAGGATTTCATATTGTTTCTTAAAAGAGTACAGATTCTGTCTGTTCTTGTGGTTTAATTAAGTTGTTGGACAATAATGACTACTAAAGTAACATCATTAAACTTTCTGTTGCTCCTATTTGGAGCTGGAACATGCCTTCTACTCAGTTAAAGTATGTCTCTGCCCTTCACACGCTTTAAGACTGTCAAACACCATAATGTTGCATATGTTTTTGCTTCCTTTTGAAACAAAGAAGTCACACAATATATGCTCTACCTACATTTATTGTAAGCGTATTTCGAATAGTTTAACTGTGGCTTTGTGTTTCCAGGGGCAAGACTTTTGCTGCTCGTTAAGAAGAGAACACAAGCACCTCGGCCTGTTTTGTCTTCAGCATCAGTACTATACTTCCTTATCTGGATAAAAAGCCTTCTTTTTGGCCAGCACATTCCATTTTGTAGAAGCTGGGAATTTGCAAACAAAAAAAAGAGGGAAAATGCATACCTTGCTTTGCATAATTATAAATAAAAAAATGATCTTTTATTTCATTGGACATTTGGTATTTTGCCTTGCAGCCTACATCTGCTGAGAACTAACAGTGTTCGCTACAAAAATGCAGTATCCCCTTCTTTTTCTCTTTATATCTCTGCCTGGAAGAATTGCCTGTACCTGCGGGGTTTGCAATCATGGTAAAGAATAAACTCGTATTAAAAAAAAATCTTTGTCTGGTGTACACCATTAAATTGAAGAGTGCGATATTTCATATTTTTGAGTTGGTAAAAAGAACTGACTTTTAATTTAATTGTTTTACATTATGTATTTGCTTCTGAGATACATTTTTCTGAAATTATTCCTATCCATAGGAGATTGTGGTACAGTATATTGTTCTTGGGAGATTAATCGTTCAGTGTGAAAATCTTGAGAATAAAATTATCAGTACTGTTTTTTAATGTAATTGTTTGCAGTGTGATACAGAAATGTAACAATGTTCCAGCTTGTAATTTTAAACTGTAACAATCTGCGTCATTTTAGATCAATTTCAGGTGAATTATGGTACTATTTTGTTTTTTTGAGGTCCCTATATGGTTTGCTTGAATTAAAGCTGTTTTCCAGAGAACACTTCCTAAATCTCTTTCTCTCTCCTTGGGTTCATAACCTAATTTGCTCTTCTGGTTACCAATGCATTTGTTTTGGTATGCCTAGTATATCATGGCTTTCTTTTATTAATTCAATTATGGTTTTTAGTCTGAAATACTCAAGTTATAACATTGACATAGTTATGAAATATAATTTTACATTTATAGAGAGGACTTTTAGTTCTTTTGAACTCATTATTATTCTCATCTTATCAACAGTTTTTCTTTTCTTGTGCCATCCAAATGTATTCATTCTCCTGCAAAGTTTCCATGTTTTGTTGCTGTCTCAGCTTCAGCTCTTAACACTTGAAAGTAGGACTTCATATTTAGATTTGCACAGTCTCCTCCAAGCTGCGAATGCTAAAATATACTGATAAAAAATGAAGCTTTTAAATGGCATACATTTTCAACCCCTTTACTGTGGCAATCAAATCCAGTTTGGTTTAAGAGTAAATTCATCTGTTTCTCAAAATCGGATTGAATTTCAAGGAACTACGAATGTAGCAATGTGACAAACCGAACATAAAGATCAAGACGTTTTCAAGCTATGGATGAAGTGGTGGACACAGCTAAGGAGAAAGTTATTTATACAAGACTGATTAGGGATCCCACTCTGACTTGTTTACAAGGTTCTATGCTTGAGATGGGTGTTATAAACTGGACCCTACACCACACTAACCTGTATGGGTGAGTGGCAAGACAGAAGCATTTATTGAACAATGACGACTCTAACATTTCATGTGATATATTGCAAAAGGTTTAATGCTCAGTCAAGCCACAAATTGCAGCAAAGGCACAGGACAACACCCTATGGGCAAAATGAACATGCATTTAATCAGGACTGGAAAGCTTGTTTGGATTGATGGAAAACAGCAGGATCCAGGTAAAGAAAACAAGACGTACAATGACTTGGAAGCACTGGTAAAGGGATATTCATTAGAAAGGTCAAGAGAGATAGAGAATATTGCAATGAAGGCTAAAACAAATAAATCTGTCTAAAGGAAATCATATTTGCATAACTGTATGTAAAGACAATGAATTAGAGAAAGAAATAATGGCAGCTAGTTTGGGTCCCATTTTTTTATTGAAGAGAAAACAATCTTGAGACTTGATGAACTGGTATACAAAGGCAAATATTTTTTAGCCATCCTCAGTGAAGATAGGGAAAGGCTGTTCAAATTAAAGAAGAAGCTATGATTCAAATAGAAGTATTAGCAGGGCACGTGCTTGGTATCATCTGCAGCTCTGGCCAGTTAAGGCTCTAATTGGATCTCATTCTGCGACACCACCATGCCATCCACTAGCTCCTGGTTGATCACCACCACCTTCTTAACACTTTCCTTTTTCGGTTCTGAAATAGAAACAAAATTTCAACTGAAAAATCTTGTTTAGTGTACAATACATTAGGACAGGTTGTAGGTAGTAGAATGATTTTTTTTTTAGCAAGATGTGCAGTTTTTTTTGGATGACACTTCAGATGGGCAGGAAGTGGGAGAATGTACACTATGACCAGGAATATTGGTTCCCAAACATTTTAAAACCTTTAAAAGCCAGTGGTTAGGTAATAATACTCACATTCTACAATGCTATTGTGTAAATGAGGAGAGTCTGGTATTTTTACAATTTTAGTACACTTCACGTGCCTTTTGCAGGCATAACAATTCAGAGCCTTGAAGTTGACTGTGAAACAGCTTTGCAAAGGAGTTCATTTGTATAGCTGGTGAGGATGTTTAATCTTCATTTTAAAAAGTCCGTGTATCAAATTAATTTATAGAATATTTTATTACTTTTCAGGTATAAATAATTGATTTACTCAATATTAATGTTTATCAATGTCTTTTGAGGGATGCTTTTCAATGCTGTATTGGCATCTTTGAAAATAATTTAACAGTCAGCTTCAGGCAGATAATAGGAGGAAGGGAGCAGTGAGGCACACGACTGGAATTCAGGAGCAGAAGAAGGTTATTTCCATATGAAAAGCAGCATTAATGGGCAGAGACACTGCAAGCTTGGTTAAATTGTGGTGCAAAACCCAGCATCTGGGATTCATGGTTTCCTGTGAATTAGTCTTTGTGCATAACTCACCTTCATTCACTGGTTGTTCTAAATCAACTCTGCAGAATAAAAAAAGACAAAGGAAAATACAAGAAGACATTTTGTGGATTTGAGAATCATAGCACACTTTGTATTTTTCCAGATGCAACATTTATGATATATTCTAAGCAGTCAAATCTTTTTAATATTTTCTCTTAATTTCCATATTAGGAATACACAGTGGAAGTGTGCTCTTTATAGTTGGTTAAACATTGAATTAAACTGAATTCAAAACACTTCAGTGGAAGGATTATCTCTTAGATAATCTCACTGTTCTTGAAAACAATGGATGCAAATAACAAGAAAAGTCACAGCAATGTTTGGGTACATATTTCTGTCATAGGTTTATCAGATTTCCAAACATTTGTTACAGAAAAATAACTTCCTGTTTTAAAACCCCTGCTAGTTTGCCATCAGATAATGTTTTTGCACTACAGTTGTATTAATAGTATTTTTATAAACTGACTCACAAAAGTGTTGAGATTGGAATGAATTCTGGGTTACTAAAACCAACTCTTCCAAGTGTCCTTCAATATTTAAGTATAGTTTTAAATATGCATTTCTTTAACCAGCTAAGTTAATTGGAAACAAATTCTTATTCACAATGGTGACCTGGGAAGTTACCCACTTAAACTGCAAGGTATTTAACTGAAGCAATCTGAAAGAGGTACTAGAGTAAAACAAGAGTATCATTCCAGGTATTTCAACCCACTACCTTCCAAACATATGGTGTCTGGACAGAGGACAGAGGAATGGTGGATTAGATCACTTGAGAGAAAGCAATTCAGGAAAACAAATGATGGATTTGACCTCCACAGGGCACCATGAAACATTATTACTGTCGTAATGATATAACTCTTCCTGAAGCCCAAATTCAGCATTCCTGTAGCCTCGATAGAGTTTAACATTTAAGTCTCCAAAGGGAATAATATGATATGGAAGAGAGAACTGGTCCATTAATGATATGATCTTATTAAATGAGAAGATATACATAAAACATAACATGGTAATACTGTATATGTGTGCTATACCAGTAAGTGGTATGTTGCTAAAATAACATTAAGTAGAACAGAATGTAGGGAATTCAAGAAAATAGATTTAAGATGGGTTCCTTGTTGGCTTTCAGCTGTATTCCTAAAGAGGCAGTAAGAATGACAATTATAAGAAAAAAAGATATGAAAAACAGATTAGTGTTGAAACAGCCCCTGACCATCAACAATTTTATTGTTCCCATGAGGAAAAACATGTTCTAGGTCAGTGCAGTTATGCATATCAACATGCACCAATAAATTCTCAATTTTCCACTGTGTAGTGGGTATGCTGGGCATAGTGACTGATGCACACCAGTAATGGATAATGTGCTTCCCGTCCTATGTGCAAAGAACTTTGGGATCCTTTGGGATGAAAAGAGCTATACAGTGCTTGATCAGTGCTTAGTCTGCAATGACCAAGTAGTCAGGACCTCGGTTTAACATCATATCCGAAGAATGGTACCTCCTTCAGTCACAATGTTATGTTACTGTAGTGCAGCATTGGTTTGGACAGAACAGTTCTACCAACACCACTCATAACAAAAACCAGGTTGTCCAAAGTGGTCTTCAATCTCTGTACTGATCAGGTCCCATCTTGCTTGGGCTCCAAAAACGCTACAGGGTGGCAATTCTGCAGTCACAAATGCCTATAAACCTGAAAGAGACTGTGCTTCATGTAAATGAACACAAAGGTTCTGCTTTTGACATGTCTCACCTGACATCTTCCCCCTCCAGGAGGCGGTGGTAAGTGTCAATCTCAGCCTCCAGCTGCATCTTCATGTTGAGCAGCGCAGTGTACTCATTGGCCTGACGCTCGATGTCAGCCCTCACCTGCCCCAGCTCTGCCTCTAGTTGCAAGATGATCTGGTTCAGTCGGTTCATGTCATTGGCATAGCTGTTCTCCGTGTCCCGTAGGGTGTCTTCCAGGGAGCGATTCTGCAGGATGAGGGACAGATCATTATCCACAATAAACTGAGGGGATCCTAAAAAACGTTTTGCAAAAAGAAGTATGTTTCTGCATTGGCCTTCACTCATATGTAACGCAGCAGCAATTCCTGAAAGACTGACAAAAAAAAAAACTCAGCTGGCAAGAAAGTCACTGGGTTGGATGCAACAGCATTCTTGTCTGAAGAACTATGTTAAACGCAAGGTGCTCACCATGTTGTGGAGACCCTGAAGATCAATCTCCAAGGCTTGTCTCTGCCGACGGAGGTCATTTAATTCAGACTTCCCAGCCTGCAGAGCCTCTGTGTTCTGGTTTACTTCAGCTGACAGGCCATCAAACTATTAAAACAGTTTCACCAAACAATTACGTTTGCAGTCCTTCTCAATCCTTCTAGTTTCCAAAGTATCTTTTCCTCGAGATAAGATTCTCTAACTTCATTCTGTGACCTCGCATTATCTAATTAGCACTGTAAACATGTCTTCACAGACCAGCTAAGTGAATAAGCTTGAAGCTTTTATCTTTTTAAATATCTGCTCTTCTAAGTGTACTCTGTCATACTATTAACTCTGAATTATTTAAAAGTGAAATGTTTATGGTACATGTTAAATATTTACTTATACCATGGTTATAAATTGGTTTACGATTTCAAAAACTACTGAACCAGCTATCTGGCTTGAACACTTTAGACAGAAAAGTGTAATTTTAATTAAAGATATGAATTTATATGAAAGATTAAATCTGAAAGAACACTAGTCTTAAATTCTGAAAATCAAAAGTCTGTAGAATTACAATTCTATTTCAGATTTGTAACTCAGTCGGTGGATAAATATTCTTCAGCAACTGCTATAAAGTCAATGAAAGAAAGGTGAACAGAAATATTCTTGTCTAAAGCCCAAGAAAGCTCACAGTCTGTACCTTGTTCTGATACCAGGCTTCTGTGTCCCCCTGGTTCTTCTGAACAGCTTTCTCATACTCTCTGCGAATCTGGTTAATGGTTTCATTGAGGTCTGGTCCTTTGGGAGTGTCCATCTCCACTGAGACATTGGAGTCATTAATCTGGGCTTGAATGGCAGCCACTTCCTGAGAGAAGCGCATAACAACAAGTGAGAATTGGCAAGCACTCCAGGGTATTACTTCCTCAGCAAGAATAACTGTTTATTAAAGGAAAACGTTTTATTATATGCGTTTGATTTTATTTTCTGCAATGCAAAATTAAACAGCATTAGAATCCTGAAGGCCCACCTTTAAGAATGAATAACTACTACTTCTAACCTTTTACCCTGAAACAATTACATCCCACAGAATAAAATAGTTTATTAATGGGGCTGAAAGCAGGTGTATTGTAACAGTGATAAATTCACGACAAAAGAATGAGGACTTCAATTTAGATTCGGATAGTAAAATCTTAATCTGTGCATGTTACCTATCCCTAGTGATTTAAATATCTGTGTTTTTGGATTTTAAAATTAAGAACGTATCTTCAGGCAAAATTAAAAATCAGATGTAATCTGGCAACATAACGGAATACAAGCCAGTTGGAGTTCTTTAACACGTCAAGTAAAGGTAACAGAAAGAATTCTCAATTTTATATTTCTTTGAATCGTTTCAGTCTGGCGTTACCTCCTCGTGGTTCTTTTTAAGGAAAGCCAGCTCCTCCTTCAGGGATTCGATCTGACTCTCCAACTGCATGCGACCCATGTTGGTGTCATCAATGATCTTACGAAGGCCACTGATGTCTTGCTCCACACCCTGGCGCATGGCCAGCTCTGCTTCCCACCTGCAGAGGGAGCATTTAGTAAATGTAGCAGCAGTGGAAGGGCTGCATTAAAAAGTGGTCTGAATATAGTGATACAGTCATAAACACAGTGTATATCTCAAATTCCTTAGGTTCGTGAGAACACCAGATTGGGTTAAAAGAAAATGTCTGTGTATAATGGGAGGAGCCAGCAGCCATATCACCCTGCAGCTCTCAACTGGCTACCCACTGAAGCTGAGCAGGGTTGAGTCTGGTCAGTACCTGGATGGGAGTCCTGCTGGGAAGCTGTGGTTGCTGCTGGAAGTGGTGTTAGTGGGACCAGTGCGGGGTTCCCACCCTGCAGTCTGTGTGTGGGTCCTAATGCCTTTTGGATTAGATGTTAAACCGAGGTCCTGACTCTCGGTGGTCATTAAAGATCTCTGGGCATTTCTCAATAAGAGTAGGGAGTTATCCCAGTGTCCGGGCCAAATTACCCCCCCCCCCCCCCCCCAGCCTTTACCGTGGCCTCCAAATTGTCCCTATGTATGACTGGCTTTCCTTCCTATAAAGTTAAGGAAACCTTACACCACAGGCTTATGTGAGCATATAAAATTGTGTTATTTAAAGGAGTATTTGGAACTCTTTTTCAGTTTGTATTTTCTTACGTTTTAACCAACTCCTGATATGTAACCTTGCATAAACTTTATTCTTTTAACTGCATGGGTTACTCATATATAACACTACCACCAAAAGCAGACACGCTGGCCTGAACAGACATACTGCCATCTTGTGGGCACAAAACAGATTTTCAATAAGATCCTGAGACCTATTAGGTCTTTTTATTAGGTATTAGGAATTTTGATTAGGTTAATTATTTCGTAATTAGTAAGCTAATTTTGAGCTTACTGATTTTATTTCATTTTTAGTTCCTTGATTTTATTTTTTTCAGGCATGAATTAAAAGAGAGGAAAAGTGTTCCTATCCAGTTATATCCTGGTGAATGGGATTACTGCAATATTTTAAGTCCAGAACACCTTCACTAAATCAAGCAAATACCGCTTGGTTTATATGGCACATTTACAGAAAAAAAATTCAATACATCATTTAAACATTTATGTTTGTAAATTAACATTCACAGAACTCAGATCCTAAATGCATCAGTTTGCCTTAACAAATATATGTATGTATTATATAAATTTTAAAGTAATTATTTAATAACCTATGACTCACTTGACTTTAAAGTCGTCAGCAGCCAGCCTGGCGTTGTCAATTTGCAGTACGAGTCTGGCATTCTCCAAAGTCATATCACTGATCTGCAATAAAGAAGTCAATTAGTATTTAATTTACAAATGTAGAAAGGTAGTGATGTTAACAACCTTCTTTTCCCATACATCAATTTGATTAACAATATTACAGTTAATTTCAGAGCGGACGTTATCAATACGTTATCACCTTCCAGCGTTTTTTATTCCTATTCATCTACTGCCATTAACAATAGTGACCTTATTATAAACCTAATATGTTGTTAACGCTGAAACGCAAATTTATTTTTATAGTTATTGTACGACTATGTTCTTTGAAGGTTAAAATAATAGTCCCAGGTTCAAAATGCACATGCACAATCCATTATGGATGATGTAGTATTTCAAGAAACAGTTCCTTTTGAAAAGACAGTTAATTCCTCTTCTATACAGAAGTTAGCATTTTATCTGTGTGTGGTTAAAGCCCAACTTCCTTTAAAAAAAAGACATTTCTAAGTTTGTTTTCTTTGTAATCACGTTAATTACTGAATCAATACTGACTTTGAAAATGTTCTGATCAAAGAAGAATCGAAGCTATGTGTAACTACCTGTTTCTTGAGATCGGCCAGCGGTTTCTCATAGGCACTCCAGTCTTTTTGGGTGTTCCCCCTCTTCAACATCACGTCTTTGATTTGATCTTCCAGCTTTTGGTTGGCTTCTTCTAGTTTTCGCACCCTGCCCAAGTACCCAGCCAAACGGTCGTTTAGACCTTGCATGGTTTCCTTTTCATTATTGAGGCCAAGAGCGGCAGCCCCGGCGTTAATATCAAAATGGGGGCGCAAGGTATTGGAAAGCCCCTTAATGCTGGACACCGAGATTTGAGAACCCAGTCCTCCAGCTCCCCCGAACATGCTGCCGGCGCTGGAGCGAAGCCCTCTTTGCACTGCCGCCTCAGTGCCGCTTAAACTGGAAAAATTCCAGGGGCTGACTGCGGACTTTATGACAAAAGACATACTGAATGCTAAATCAAAGTGAAAGAAGTTAAGGTAAAAAGTCTGCTGATGCGAAGGTAGCTCTGTCGCTCCCACTCTGTCACCTGCACAGGTATGGAGAAGTAGAGGTGCAGAGGCATTGCATTTATACCGTTGTTTACCTCATCATGATGCGTATCTCGTCGGACAACAAAAGGAAGAGGTAAGTCGACGCCCCTAAAGGTTGTGCCCAGTCAGTTTTAGGTAACCATTAAGAAACTCTTTGCCTAAACCAAATTGGTAAATTCAGAAAGCTAATCCAACGAAATTGTGGCTTTGGTTAGGAAAAGAAAAAAAATGCATTTGTATATAACAGCACCTCGCTTTTACATTTGGAATTATAAACATGTTAGTAGTCGTATAAAAAGTTTCAAGTTTATATTTTTGCATTTTAATTCCCTAAGATTTCTTTTTTTGCAACGACTACAGGAGTACAACGAATACAAGAGTCCCAGTATCGTTCGTTTGTAACATTGCCTATCAAGATCAGATTTTAGAAAATTTGTTAAACTGCGAATTAGGTATAACTGCAATATACCTTAAGCAAAATAGTCGTTTCTTGTTGTTTGATATTATTCTGTTTGGTTTAAAACGTAAATGTTAACAGTGGAAATAATTGATATTGATAACAATAATTTATATTTAAGAGGAAACGCAAAGATCTAGCACATCTGATCAGTTGGAGCACTTCAGTAACCAATTGCTCTTAAGGGGTGGTACAGTACATTCTGTAGAACTGGTCAATAGCACAAGAGAAGGGACGGGTGCAAGCTAATGCGACTGCCACCTGAAGGGCGGAACTTCAGAAAGTAAATAATTCATGAGAGGAGGTTCCAAATTACCTTTCTTAAGTAGGTGGGTTGCCGTTTCTGTGAAATTATTGCTGCTCTATCCCTCAGCTTTTAAGTATTAGCCAAGCAGAAGGAGTAACACGAGATGGCTTACAGCCGTAGACCCTACAGTGCGAGGTCATTCAGTAGCCAGTCTTACACCCCTACAAGTAGAGCAAACGCGCCCCGGGCGAATTCACAGTTCTCACTCCGAGGTGGATATCCTGCGATTAATCGGTCGCCTTCAGCGCATGTGTTGAATTCCCCCAGCTCTGAGATAGATCCACAGATCCATCAGATTAAAAACAAGGAAAAGGATGATATCAAAGGGTTAAACGACAAATTCGCCGGTTTCATCGAGAAGGTCAGTATGCACTCAGTACAGATGTTGAATTCATTTGACTATCAGACAGTCTTTAGTCAAAGTTAATAATATAATTAATGGAACATTATCATAAAAACTGAAATTGTGGTGTTTGAATGTGTATTAATAATACCTTAATTTACTATATAGTTATTATATACCTATTGTAACAATTCTATCAAATTTAACAGAATATGACTACTTTATTGTTTTAATTAAAATATTGTATGTTCTTTCTGCATCTATAAGTTTTATTTCTCAGTTAATTGTACTACATACCCACCATTAATTATATACAGGTTGGGGGAGAGACTGTTTGGATTTCATTTTCTGGTAAAGGAGATATCTAGAAACTACCACTTAGGCCTATTTCTGTAATAACTGTTTGTATATGATATTAATTAAATTGAATGTGACTTTACTTTAACCTTTATCTGGATCAATAAGTAACCTGTAAGGGAGTAAAGTATGTGATAGAATAATACACCTGCCAGCCGCAAGCCACGCCTTTCAATCTTTCTGCAACTATGAGATTTACAGCGCCATCTTCTGGAGAAGTTAAAAACAATCTGTTTTCTGTGTCTTGATAATGCAAGGAGAAAGCCCAAATGCGTGTCTTTAAATATCCACGAGTCATAAACGCACCTCTCTCATTATTAATTATGTGCATTTCCATTTAATTTTAACACATAATCTTATATCAATAATTGTGGGCTGTTTTTATGTTTGCAATTATTGTGCAATTACAAATACACATCACTTAACTGAATAGCATACCTTTCTTTCTCTTAATAAGAACTTCAAATTTGTAAAAGACAAAAAATCAATTTACAATTCACCTGATGGTCTAAATAGAGTCCAATGAAATGCTAGGCTGCAAAAACAATGAGTCAAATATCCTTGCAAAGGACGTGTAACCTCTTGCTTTAGGCGTTGTGACCTGTAATTATGTGGACATACGTGTAAGGTATTAAGTTGTATTTTTACTTTGTGAGGTTGAGCAAGTTAAACTGTCCACACAATCATGACAGCTTTTTGTTTTGTAGAGGTTTTCATTTTCTTTCTGTGGAACGTGCCCTGATCTCTTCTCCCACGAATATGGAGTGCCAGAATATTTAAGGCCTACCCTTATAAATACATAAATACTTATGTATTTTTGTCAGAGTGCAAAGAATAAAAGAAAGTTTACCAATTTAAGGAACCCATTTGGCCCATCTAGCTCATTTAGAGCTCATTTAGGTTTTTAGAATCTAATCAATCCAAGGATCTCATTCAGCCATTTTAAGACAGATGTCAGGGTATCGACTTCAACAATAAGACTGTGTAGTTTGATGCAGATCCCCACAACTCTTTGTAAAAAGGCTTCTAAAAGAGTAATACTGAACACAGTATTTTAGTTTTTTATATATATGATTATTTAAATTCTCATAAGTTTTGTTTTTACACTTCATTAATGATGAAGTGTAATATATTTTGGAATATATTATATATTTTTATTAAAGTTTTTGGCACTACTGTGGAGTGCTAATTTGTTTCATAGCGCACATTTTCATACTCAGGAGTCCTTATTGTCTGTTTTAATCGGATGGTATATATACTCCCAAAGGTAGTCTGTTTACAAAACAGATTATTTGTTTTAATTCATTAATCATTTGTACAAACACATCATGCAGAACAAAATGCATCATGTGACACAAAATACAAAATGATTTTTGTCCTTAAAAGCAACAAAAAAGATAGTAAACTGATCTGTGGTGTGGTTACTTAGCTGTACTGTGCTTCCGAATACACTGTTGTACACCATTGTTTGGATTTGATATCATGGAGTTATTTTCTTTGTTTTGCATCTCTTTTTTTCCCTTCATATCCAAAGTAAAAAATAAATAGTGCTATCCAAATGAAATAAGGAAAAAAAACTTTTGCTCCAGTTCATCACAAAATACCTTTGAGGAAATAAAAACCTAATGATGTTGTAACCTTCAGTCTGTACAGGCTTGGCTGCTCATATCTTTATGGGGGGGCATTATACACATTTGTATAAACCTGAAGGACAGGATGAAATGAAAATAATTTGGTTGTGTGTTTGCAGATACACCTCTTAAGCATATTTGTATTTGATGAAACATTTCATCATCTCCCAATGGCTGGTATATTTACATTTGCTCTTAAAAATCCCATTACACAAATACACATTCCTGGTCTCTAAATACAAATTCTATACTTCTCAGTTCTCACTAGTCAGCTTTTTTAAATCTACATAATGGCTTTTTATGTACACTTTACGTCCCAAAAATAAAATACTTAAGTCCAATCTCGAAAAAATGTACTTAAGTACTGTAGCCAAGTACTGTAGTTCTACTTCATCACTTCACACCCATTCTAAATGATTTTAACAAATGGTGTAATGAGCATTCTTTGAAGTGAAATGAAAAGAAAGGAACGTTTCTGTAAAAATGCAACACCCCTCCAACCTAACCTGTAATTAATGGTCAGACTGTAGAAACCGTCCACTATTTGGGACTGGATTCATAGACACAAACCTAAGATGTGACAAATGCAGTGAGACCCTTTTTTAAAAAAATAATAGTGAATAATAATAGTCATAGTAAACAGAAAGGACGGCTACTTTTTACTTTCTAATACTCGAGTACCAATACAAGAAGATACTTTTGCTTATTTTTCGAAGTAACAGTACTGTTAATCAAGTAACATACTTTTTACACCCCCTCGCAACAAATATACTAATAACTATTTATGATCCTTTTTCAAGAAACTAAATTTAATAAAATGTTAATTTATTGCTTTTTGGTTGAGAGGGAACACTGGTGCATTTGGCTGCTGCTCCTCCCACCAGATTCAGTTTTCTTGGTAATATGTACTGTATATGTTTATTTTCTTCCTCATATTGCTGCCACTAAATCTTTTCACTCACTGCTAATTGGAGCTGCATTAAGTATTCATTTTCATATAAAACAATTCACCTTTCCCATTTAAAAAGAGCTTGAATCAATGTTTTAACTATATGTTCAGAAGGTTTTAAAAGCCCATAGGTTCCTAGCTCTGGTGCTGAGGGACCAGTTTGTCTTTATTGTAAGTTATTAATCACCATTAAATCGATCAGGGTTTTCTCTTTTGGGAAAACATTCAAATTAGCTTTCTGATCTTAAAGGGTTAAATTAAATTTTGAAATATATTACAACCCTATGCCATGCAGAAGGACAAAAAGCTCATAGTAGGTGTGTTTGATACAGGAAACATGTAACATTTCAGCTGTGGAGCCTTCTTCAGGGATTTGATACAGTGTCTTTTCCACCTGCCTTAGGGCAGTGTATTATAAATTAATCATGTTTCAGGAGCAGTTTATTTAAAACTATTGGTGTAGCAAGTTGATGAGCAGTTCTGTATGCTGAAACAGCTGTAAAAAATACACCAGAAGTGAGTATTTTCAAAACTCAGGACTCGATGCAGAAACAATTAAATCAACAATATTAAAAGCTAATCAAATTAATTAAAGCACAAATTACCACTGGTGATTCAGAGCCCAGCTGTTAAAACAACAGATAAAACTACTGTAAAACCCAAAGACCAGGACTGAGAATCACTGATATAGCCCATAAAGCACCGTGCCTCAGTATTATATCACATATCAGATATTTGTCATTGAACTGTGTCATGATTGTTCTTTGTCTTTTGAGCTAGCTATAAGGCACCATATGATTCATGCATTTCTCTTTTTTAGAATGATTACATTCTACCATGTAAATACTGTTGGAAATCACCCTAAAGGAGTGAGACATCTTCACTAGTTAAGCATAGGCTTCTACTATATTTGTTTTAACTCATTTAGTTTTACAATGAAGTTTTATCATTTTTGTTAGTAGGGTTATGTTATATGAGATCACAAAAGAATAATTCACAATAAAGGAGTCCACATATTCTCCCTCACTATGCAAAAGAGGCCCCATTTGAATACCCTGCATGATAGCAGTAAAGTGTTGAGGATATCTGTCTCTGGGATACTGGAACATTTGCACAAGGGCAATTTTTAAAAATATGATCCCTTCTGCTGGCTGAAAATTAAAGACCCATGCTTCTTTTGCTTCTTCTGCAAAATAATGACAGAGCCAAATGTATAGTCAAATCACTGACACAAAGGTTTTTTCTATTCAAAGCCAATTCTATTGTCTATGCAAATATATATTTTTTTCAAAATAGGCGCTTGGTTTCCATTTTTTTGGCAGAAAGACCTTTGGCATTAGATTATGAGTTTGCCGCCACAAAGGTTTGCTTAAATCTCTAAAAGAACAACCTGTTGCAGTTTGAACAACCTTTTGGACACTGCACTCCTACTTTTGTAAGCCCCTACTAGCTCTGTTGGTAGAACATGAGACTCATAATCTCAGGGTAGTGAGTTCGTGTCCCACGTCGGGCACAGGGTTCTCTAATAACCCATACTGGGCAGCAGCAGTATGGGGGGGCGGTGTTGGCAGTATGTGAGGAAGAAAGGCCTGGCAGTCTACTTCCGTATCTTGCCATGAAAAATCTATGGATAGTGACCATGGAACTGTCCATAGGGTTGCCATGAGTCGATACCAACTCAGCCACCACCATCACTCCTACTTTTAATCAGTTCAGAGACCACAGCAATGTCAGTGTAGGTGACATTGTGTAAAATGTGTCATGTGTCAGTGCGAAATTGTAATTAGCCATTAAAACTACGGTGCCACCTCAGAATTTTTCTGTTTTTCTCATTTCTGTTGGAAAAAGTAAAAACTCCAAGACCACGTATTAGCAATTTGTGGAATTTGGACTGAGTTTTGCATCATTATTGGTGGAACTACTCCAAAGAAATGACACCAGAAAAAATCGGGTTACTTGTGTGAGACAGAAATAAAGAGGAATACAGCTAAATTAAAAACAAATAGGTCTTTGAAGTCAAAAGATAATCAACACAATCTCAAACATTTGTGCTTATTTAATTTTTCACTATTTTTGCACAGTATTTTGAGTCTTCTATGCTTAGAGCTAAAACAAGAACTAAACTTGTAGCAGGGAACATGAATATACAACACAGCTCATTCAATGTAAGACTGTTACAGTAAACTGGTGTAAACCTTCTGGGTCACATGACTGATCTTTTGGCTCAGCGACTTTGTTTTCCTGTCTGTACACTGTCCAGGGTCAGAGAGCTGCTCAATATGCTCATGACAGTACAATATAAATAATTCTGTAAATAATTTGCGATAAATAGTTATGTTCCCAGGGTACTGTTACTATTTGTGTTTCACGCTTACTGGGACACTAATTTTTCCAACTGCTACAAAGGGTAACAGTGTAGTGAAGGAGAAATGAATTAAAGGCCTGCCTACTCAGGTCAAAGCCCCATACCTGTTCATTTGTCTTACTGGATATCTTACAAGAAAGCACATTTTTTCAAAATGGTTGTAAAATCACTTTAAACTAACATGCTTTGTAGATCAGTTAATTCAGAATTATGTTTCTCAGTTGTGAAAGTGCCTTGGGCATTGATGTCAAAGACTGGATGAGTATGTTGTAGGAAAGATGTTATTTAGATGCAAAACACTGATGTGGGATCTCAAGGCTTTATTCATGTTTTATTTGTTTTTCTAGAAGAAATTGGTTGGTATAGAATTTTTTACAATTACAGTAACAAGCAAATGCACACAATGTCTGTTACTTGAGCTATTTAGAAATGCAAAATGTACAGTAGCATATGGTTCGAAGAAATCACCTTAAGTGGTTTACTTGTAAAAAGCAAAAGGAGAAAGAGAGACTATAATAACGCTAATGCTAATGCGTAATGCTAAAATTGTCTGAATATCTTTCCATGCTGTAAAATATACAGCTGGTATTTCTAGCTTTCAAAGTATAATTAATGTATTAGTAGAGTTGTTATAAATGTGTTTAATTATCAGGTAATGCCAGACTCATTACAATGATTCGCAGATGTTCACAGGCACAGGTAAATAATCGCAACTGACGACTCTGTAAACTAAAATTCTGCTGAAAGAACCTTGGAAGACATAAAACAAATAAGAGATGCTAACTCATTTGAAAATCTTTTCAATATTTATAACTCCGAGTTTGCAAAGTTGTATATTTAATTCTGCTAACAGAAGAGTAAGGTTTGGGGACAAACGATGAAATGTATACAGAATACCTTTATGTACCTTATTCAAAGTTCTATGGAATTGCAGAAGTTATTTGAATACCAAGCAAATATTCGTCACTGTCTCTAAATCATAAAAAGTGAGTCATGGCTGATTGCTTCTTTCAGGTGCGTGATTTGGAGAAACAGAACAAAATCTTGGAAACTCGCCTTCATATTCTGCAAGAGAGGGACAACTACAAGTCTAATGCAGATCAGATTGCGGATGAATATAGAAACAACCTGAGAAACCAAATAAATGGACTGGCCCAGGATAGGAAGAAACTGGAGAGGGAGTTAGTACGCATTCAAGGACAAGTGGAGGACCACAAGAACAAGTGAGTTTTCACGTATAATACAGTGTCAAGTATAGTTCAGTGAATCTGTATAACAACAGATTATAATCTGTAAATTTAGCAGTGACAGCATTACAGGAATAGGTTTTTTATTTAATCTCTACTAACCCCATTGTTGGATTCTTAGAATTCAATTACAGATTATTTTGAATTATGTGGCATTTTAAATTAAATACCTGATTGTCAAATGAGCTCAGATGTAGAACCAGTTTGGCTGCAAACAGTGAAGGATTTATTGAAGCTCTTGGCAAATGGCCTGCTGCTTAATGGTATCTATGCGTCATTCAATAAAAAAAGAACATAGAGGGTCGTTCAGTAACTGCATGAAGGAAAATAGGACAGCAAAGAATGATGTTACAAAGGCGGTCATTAGTTATTAGTTTTGAAGGACATTATGAAGCATTACTTAACAACATTAGGTGATAAATGTACACTTTCATTTAAAAAAAAACAATCAAAAAGAGGATCCTGATGCTGGCCCTCTGTAAAAGCCAGGGTTTCATGAAGAAGCAGTCAGGACATTACAATATAAGATGACATCCCTACTGTGATAATTTAAGGAACAACTTTCCCTTATGGGAGTGTACCTTTGCTTTCAAAATAACTTACAACATAATACAACATAACTTGGAGCTGAAATATTGTCACTGTCCTACGATTCTTTATGTGTAAATTTAATTAGCCATCCGTTACTAACCGCTGCCAAAACGATCCATATATAGGAAGAAAGTAATGTTTAGGAAATTAAGGATTTATGGCCTATAATATGTTTTTGGAGTAATACAGCAATTCTGAATAGTCTAGAATTTCTCATCCTCTTTTAGGATACAAAAAAGCAAGAACCAGTGTAAAATGAAAACATTCTGAATGTGAGCTTGCTCTCTCAGCCTTCTGAACTCTTAACTTGACAGGTATGAAGATGAAATCAACAGGAGAACAGAACTAGAAAATGATTTTGTCATCACCAAGAAGGTGAGAAGATATCTGATATTCCACACTGAAAAGTAAAAAGAAGAACCATGTTTTAGCTGTTGAGCCTTCTTCTGGTATTGACACTTTCAAAGTGGAATTATCCTTTACTTAAAAAATGTATGACAACATACTATCTTCAGTTTTGTTCATACCAACATGTTTTATTTTATATCACATAAACTTCATTGAAATTGAATGATGTTTAAGGTTCAATCACGCTCAGTGTGACGTTATTTTGTAACATGTATAGTGTGACAAAACTGACACGGTAAGGTAAAACTTTAAAGAGTCAGTATTGTGTGAATATACTGTACCAAAAGCTGACATATTATTATAGTTATTATTGTAATAACATCTTGTAGATATCCTGCATTTCCTAACACTGGGACCCCCTCTTGTAAAAGACTTACTATAGTTTTAGGATGATGGATAGGTTAAAATGATACTGCTTGTCTTAGAGTCTTCAATATTAGCTGTGTGAACTTTTTCTCATTTCTACCTTTTTTTTTCCTAATGGATAACTGTGTTTAATGCACTATCTGAAAAACTGTGCACCTCATGTCTTTCAGGATGTAGATGATGCTTACCTCCAGAAAGTGGAACTGGAGTTAAATCTAGAAAGCCTGATGGATGAATTGGACTACCTGAAGAAGATGTATGATGAGGTGTGGCTACAGCCAGAGAAAAAGCAGCATGCAAATTCCTAATGGAAGACATGCACTGAAACTTAACACTGAACCTTAACAGCCTTTAATTTCAAAGTTAAAAAATTATTAAATTACACTTACCTTGTCTATGGGACATTTTTGACAGTATTCTCATCGTTTTGCTGCTTCAAGGTCTCTTATCTGATTTGTCTTTGTTCTTGTTCAGGACATACGGGAGCTTCGTTCTCAGATTAACAACACATCAGTTGTGCTGGAGATGGACAATAACCGGGGTCTGGACATGAACCATATAGTGCAAGAGGTTAGGGCCCAGTATGAGGAAATCGCTGCCCGTAGCAGGGAGGAGGCTGAGCAGTGGAACAAGAAAAAGGTCTGTAAGCATTTCTCTTCTTATGTATCAACTTCATATGACAAACTTGCATCTTATGTTTATTCATTTTGCAAAGACACTAGTAATTTGACTTTAGGAAGACATTTTTTTGATCGCTTACTCGCATTAGAAAAAACCTTAATTATAGTTTTATTATTAAACTCATTCATAATAGTATAGTACATCATACTTGTGCATTACAAACAATGTAACTTCTTATTATGTGCTGGACAAGGGATAGGATAAGTTTCTTCAGATTTTCCCATGTTTTGTATCATAGATAATTATGTTCCTGTACACGGCTTGCAGTACAAGGACATACCGTTGAATTACAGTACAGTTCTATTTCTTGATTATTGGTTTTAGAATTTAGAAGTTAATATAACCCATGCTGTTGAAATGAGCCATAGTGGCAAAATTATCATTTCATTCTCCTAAAAATGTCCACCTTTTCCACCCTCAGTTTAATGATATGACATCTGAGGCTGGGAAATATGAAAAGGAATTGCGAGATTTGAAAAAAGATATTGCCGATTTAATCCGACTCATTCAGAGACTGAACTCTGAAGCTGATGCCATGAAGAGGCAGGTGAGTCCCCACCATTGAGCTGTGCAGTCAAAGAAGTTCATGTCTTAATAGCACAGAACTCAAACCACGTGCTATAATTTTAAGGCTTCTTAAATCCACATTTTTGCCATGTGAGCCAACATGCTAGTGTTGTGATTTTTTGTTATACGCAAACTAGCAGACTGACAGATGTGTGTATGACAAAAATGGGAGATATTTCATCTGTGCACCTTAGTTCAGCAACTTCCAATATCTTTTGCCAAAAAGAGAAGAAAAAAGAAACACAACGTTTGGTTGTGGAGCCTTCTTCGGGTGTCACTTCGGGTGAAACGTTGTGTTTTTTTTCTTCTCTATACCTTTACTTCTTCCTTTGCAGCCTATGCACTTGAACTATTCCAATATTTTATATTACTGAGGTTCAAAAGTAATGAAGCTGTCTACATTAGCATACAAAAAGCCACAAAACATAATGTACTCACGATTTAACATCCTTACAAACAATAATAATAATACAGTGCCTGTAAAAAGACTTCTCACCCTTTCCCAAATAACACTTTTTGTGGCCTAACAGTTTCAAATGAAGATGCATTAAAATAGAATTCATTTCACCTTTATTCACACATTGTAACACATAACCTCAAAGTGAAAAACAAATGCTCAAACATTCTGAAAAGTAAATGCAAAATGAAAACCTATAAAAAATGGTTTGGATAAGTATACACATCCCAGAGTTAGTATTTAGTGGAAGCATCTCTTGCTTGAATTACAGCCAGTATTCTGTTTGGATAGGTCTGTACCAATGTAGCGCTCCTAGATGTTATGTCCATTCCTTCTCACAGAACTGTTCAAGCACAATGAAATTGCAAGGGAAGGAAACACCCTTTGGAAAGGGTATGTAGACTTTCTATAGGCATTGCAGTTGTAGTAATACAGGATGACCAATAGAATACATGGTGATACCAATAACTGCAGGATCTATGAAAAATAGTTTGATATGCAGTATCTAGTACTTCACTCTTTTTGCCTGCCTGCTCCCTGCCAGCGAGCCAGTTTGGAGAATGCCATTGCCGAAGCAGAAGAGCAAGGGCAGGGGGCCGTCGCTGATGCCAAAGAGCAAATTCGTGAGCTGGAGGAAGCTCTGAAGAAAGCGAAGCAGGACATGGCCCGACAGATTCGGGAATACCAGGATCTGATGAACCTTAAGCTGGCCATGGACATTGAGATCGCCACCTACAAGAAGCTCCTTGAAGGCGAGGAGATGAGGTAATTGAAGAACACATCTTGAAAGCACCAGGGTTTTTCTAAGTATGTTACAGAGCGCTTGGAAAGTGAAGTAAGATTAACTGCTTTCTCACTGAGCCCTTAATGTGGAGAAGAGCTTTCAAATAAAGTTTTGTTTGAAATTTACTATTCTGTTCATTTGATGGTAGTCAGCAATTAGTTTAAGTTCTAGGAGATTGGAAATTGGAATATAGTTTTGAGTATTGGACTCCATCATCACGACACTTGCTACAGTAAGTATCACTAAAGAATTTAATTGAGAACACCTAACTACAATGGGAAAAGTTTCCATTAACTCACAAAGGTGTTTAAAGACAGAAATGATCAAACTTGCATGCAGATGCCATGCTTTAGTCAAGCAGCCATGGTCATAACTAATATTAATTTGATTTTATAGAAAGGACAAATGAAAGGACAAAATGATAATTCAAAAAGGTTACATGACACACCAGATTTGGTAAAGATACTGCATAAGATTAGAAAAATATCTTGTCCTTCAACTATGGAGTAACATGAAGTTATGATGTCATTTTTTTAAAAAAAGCTCCCACAGTAGATTGTCTGCTTGTGTAATTTAAATGAATTATGCACTGTTTCTCTCACAATACAATTATTTTATATGCAGCTGACCAAGACCGTTTTTTATTGGTATTTGTTTTGCTTCAGTTTACTATGGAAGAAGCCTGAAATTTATTAAACATTTATACACTGAAAACTCTTATTCCACACTAAATTTTGCAATATCTCCAGAAATATGGTACTAATGTCTTTTGAAAGGGCTACCACTTGGTCAGTTTCTCATAAATAAAGACCTATGCTTTTTTTTTGGGATGTTTTGGGAATCATCACTTCCCTATTATAATAATGTCAGTAAGCCACAATGTTATTGAATTCTTGCTGTAATAGAGGAACTGTGAATGTGTGTCACCTGAAATATATTTAATTAGCAAAATATTAAAGTAATCCCATGAGTGTCACATTTTTTAAATGCTACAAAATTAGCCAAACTGTGCAAATAAAAAGGGATGCAAAACCACCCAAAGTAGTTAAGCAGAATAAGTCATTTAAAATTAAAGATATCGTATATCATAGAAATTGACAGTTGAAAAGACAATTGAAAAGACTTTTCTATAGGAACCGCTAAAGATATGTTGATAGTTATAGGTTTGTCTTAATTATTTGTTGTCTTCTCTCTATAGAATGAAAGGTGATCCTCAGCAAAATGGTATTAATCAGTTGGGTAAGAACATCTCTTTTAACGGTTATTTTCAAGGAATGTTGTAGTAATGAAACCAGCATCGTCTCTTTGCGAGAACTATTACAATTGCAGTTACAGTGCTGATGCAGATGTATAATGTTCAAATTAACAATTAATTAATTAAATTAACAATATGACAAAATATACTCATCAAATAAATAATACATTCATGGTACACAAGTCAATTAAAATGTGTATACATATACAGAAACACATCCGCAACACAGGATTTTTTAATGTAATCTAAATGTGCAGTCGAAATATTGCATTATTATGATATTCTAAGACACTGTCACAATTAACTCCACAAGGCTGCCGTTGAATTCTGATTAGTTGTGACCAGTTGGTACAGTTGAAAGACAAGGAGTACACGTTCAGTTTTACAGGCAGACACATTAGGGCATTCATGGTCCATCTGTCCTACAACGTTAAACTGAAACAAGCTCTACAAGCTGACTATAAGCACCCAAGATCGAAACAAACCTCTGACGGAATGAAAACTAAGGAATGAAGTGTCACAGAATGAAACAGACCTTAGGGCAAGATGGACATGGATTTAGCAGGAAAAGGATGGGCATACCTGTAGTTTAAATACAAATAGTTTAATTAATACATTAAGAAAAAATAAGGAGGAAGAGACAGCATCATGGTTCAGTGGTTAGCATTGCTGCCTCAATGTGCTGTGGCCCTGGGTTCAGCTTTTGAGGTGCGGCCGGTGTGAAGTTTGTATGTTCTCCTCGTGTTAATGTGGGTTTCTTCCGGGCCCACTGATTTTCTCCCACAGTCCAGAGACATACGAGTAGGTTCATTGGCTTTTGAGAATAATTAGCCCTGATGTGTGTGTTTGTGTCTGTGAAGGACAAAATCCTATGTTAAAGGAGTATTAGCATACAGGAACTACAGGTCAGAAGCATTTAATGTAAACAACTCAGCGGGACGATGGTGTTTTCTAAAAATGTGCTTAAGGAAATAATAAATGCTATTCTTAGGTCATGAAAAGATGCAAGTAATTATGCTCTATGCATATGTATGTATTCAAATACAGTCTGAAAACACCTTAGAAACGCGAACCTAGAATCAAGATAAACATGAGCCAGAGCAAAGTGACAAGGTTACATTTTTTCTATTTTTAGCTTTCGTTTTCAAGTATAGATCACACAATAATTAGGGCATATAGGAACGTAACCTCAAATACAATGTAGCTGATTGAACTCAAATGCCATATTTCTTTGCAAATAAGCGCATTAACCATTAATTATTTTATTGCACAATGTTGAAGTGAAGGTCATATACGTCTTTTTGTACTGGTTTAAGGAAATTCAATCAAGTTAGACTTTGACTTAATTTTGTGTCAGTGAAGCTGGTTACCTTTTAGCAGTCAGGCATGTCTGAGACATGTCTCATCCTTCTAATGAACAATGTGTTACAATGTGCAAAGGGATACAGTTCACAGGCTCAGTGAGGGAGATCTTGGAGCTTAGACTCCTCTGTCTCTGAAGGTGCTCCACCATGATATGGGCACAGTGAGCCCTAGTAGGGCCATCTTGGAAACTAAGACTGTTACACATGGTTGACATTGCTGTGACAGATGTGAAAGTCTGTTGTGTTGGTCATGGTGACTCCTTCCTAGATTGTGTGACTACCTCATACTTAGCTGAAGCATATAAAATGGTTCCTGGGTGAACAGTGGCAAACACTACAACTATCAGAGAACTAATATGTGGCCACTGTTATACTCTCCAGTGCTGTTGCTATACATACAGATGCAGCCATTCAAAACAAGCAGGCGATACTGCATTATTTTGCGGTGCGCTTGACGCAGCCTACCGCGAGTTACCGTAAATTCTTGTATAGTACCTCATAATACCACGTGGTACCGCAAGTAAAATAATAGTATCTGGAATTTCCGCAAGGTGGAGCTAATAAAGCTCAACCTCTCATGTTTGAGCTGTCGCCATCAAAGTCTTTAACGGAGATATTACTAATAGTATTAATAATGAATGACCTTGGACAAGCTGTAAACTCAAAGTATTGCCCTGGTCCACATTCTTTTTTTCATTGACTGTCTTTGTAAAAGTAACACCACAGCATTTCGCAATCACGCATTTGTTTCCAATCATGCAAAGTACAGTAATTTTTGAGAATCTCCGATTCACCATGCCTTTCACATGCTCATATAAGAGATTGATTTAGGAACATAAACATATTACTGTATGCAAACTGTACTGTATACAGTATGTATATGTATATTTAATGTCTTTACTGTGCCCGTTTAAGTATTGAATATTTATATGGAATTTTACCACTGAAGGGAAATCGTAGTAGCTGAGCATAAAAAGAATAGGAGCATACTGTAACGCGTGTGAAGGCCATAAACGATATTAATTTTGGAACATAAACATACAGTATATGGCTGGTCTTGGTACTTTAAAGAAAAAATACACACCAGTATTCCATTTCTCCCTAAACATTTTAAGCATCGAAGTCTTTAACTAACGTGATACCGGAGTCAACAAGCATACTTTTAGAATTTGATTAAAAGGAAATATAATATGGAATCGCGTATCTAAAGAAATTAATAACGATATAATTATATTCATGTACCGCAACACAAGAATAGTACACGCTGTACATTGTCTGTTGATAATGTTTCTGTAGGGCTTTTTCAACACTCCTCATGTGACCTTGCCAGTGGTCACATGGCACATCACATGACTCCCTGACATGTGACTCCCACATCCTGACTCCCACATCACACGTTGGGTGTTCAAATCCAGCCGGAGCCATGACTTTATTTTTTTAACAAACATTTCTTTGAAAAAATAAAATACGGTTAGTGTTAGGGTTACTGTCAAACTAAATTAACAATTGATTTAAGGACGATCTGTCAAAGTGCAATGACATACAATATTGTTATTGTTGTTATTGTTGTTTTTATCCTGTAAAGTGTTTTGAGAAGCCACCTTTAAAGGCGCTATATAAAAGCGTTGATTCTTATGGAATGCACTTGTTAAAAAAAAAGTAATGGCTCCGGCTGGATTTAAACACCCAACGTGTGATGTGGGAGTTGGGAAGCTAACCCACAGCACCACTGGCAAGGTCACATGAGGAGTGTTGAAAAAGCCCTACAGAAACATTATCAACAGACAATGTACAGCGTGTACTATTCTTGTGTTGCGGTACATGAATATAATTATATCATTATTAATTTCTTTAGAGACGCGATTCCATATTATATTCCCTTTTAATCTAATTCTAAAAGTATGCTTGTTGACTCCGGTATCACATTAGTTAAAGACTTCGATGCTTAAAATGTTTAGGGAGAAATGGAATACTGGTGTGTATTTTTTCTTTAAAGTACCGAGACCAGCCATATACTGTATGTTTATGTTCCAAAATTAATATCGTTTATGGCCTTCACACGCGTTACAGTATGCTCCTATTCTTTTAATGCTCAGCTACTAAGATTTCCCTTCAGTGGTAAAATTCCATATAAATATTCAATACTTAAACGGGCACAGTAAAGACATTTAAATCTTTCTACGACCGACCAACGCACCACGAGTGCCACTTTCGGTCAACCAATCACGTACCGCGGTATTTTGCGTCATCTCGCGTCACAATGCGCGATGACGTAGCCAATTACCCCCGGTACGTGCCTGTGCCGCGCACTTTGAATGGCTGCATCTGTACCATTTTATTCTTGTCTAGCAATATCCACTGTCCATAAGCAGCAAAATATAAGGTCATCTGGCCAGTAGCTGAGCAACGAACAGGTGATATCTCACTGCTTGGGCATAATGCAACACATTTACCTTTATGGTTAAAGAATATAGCCGCACCGGTGAATTCATTGCTGTCCTGTTGGTCTAGTCAGACAATACAAAGACAGGGATGTATAGGCTATTTGACAAAGTCATGGCTTTTTGTCCTTATAAAAATAAAATTCACAGAATTAAAAACAATACTGATTATAGTTTTTATCTTCTCTGCAATTTGTGAATATTAATGGGTAAAGGCAGACATTTTTACATAATGCACCTTGCATGTGGCAAGAGTATGCAACAGATGGGGAATGCAAATTTTTGTAATTAGGATCACTATACAAATGCTAAACTTTGCTTAACAAAGTATCACCTATTATTAGATACTGAATTAGTAGTGCAGGAAAAAAACATTCTTTTGCTTGGCGTGTTATAACATCTTGTGTCATATACATCAAAACACATTTTGTATGTATATAAAGCTTGCTGGATTTAACTGTAAAATGCAGTATTCCTGCCATTTGTATGTGTTTTAGTGCACCAAAACTGGACAGTAAAATATAATTGTTAAAAGATTTTTGCATTTCTAGACTGCAATAGTATGTTAAGCACAAAGGAATCTGCTGAAAGTAACTGAATAAGAAAAGCTGCTGCTCACCCATGTGGAACAGAGGACTGTCAGTAATGTAGTATTGTAGTAAAGTAACCCTGCTAAAATAATGTTTCATCTTTTGCTTAGATTTCTAAATACCCTGCCTTGCTTATGCAGACGGTCTGCAGCAACAGAGACCTGTGGACCTCCCCCAGCCTGCCCCTCCTCCCCTCTCTCACAGCTTTCCCAGGAAACCTGTTCTCATCAAAATGACTGAGACGAAGGATGACTGGATGACCTCTGGGAAGCCACAAGACTAGCCATTCCCGAAGTGACTGTCTCCGGTTCTCAGTGTCTCTCACTGTGAGGATGAAGTCTGACTCATTTTCTCATTTCTGGGATTTATATGCAAACTTTCTCCCTTAATTTCATTTCTTTTTCTCTGTCAATCATAGACATGGGCATAGATTGCCAATTATCCAAATTTTCCAAGTGGTGTTCAATCTTGATGGTAAGATTCCAAGGACTACACTATACAGTTCCTAAAACAATTAGAAATTAATCTAAGAGCTGCCTAATTATTGTTGTTAAACATGTCAATGTTTGACATTGAATGTCAAATTTCAATCTTGCATTTAACTTTCTTATGTATAAATAGTCCATTGTAGCAGCCTCCCTGGCTCATTCCTTGCAGGTGTGGAAGATTTTGTCAACCTTGACCTTAGTTTTAATGCCAAATGCTAAAAAAAAAGTTTATATTCTTTGTCTTGTCTCATTAATTCTAATTTAACTGAACTAGTGAAATTATAATAGATATACAGTACCAGTCATATTTCTACTAGAATGAAGGCATCTACTGTGATGTTCTACATATAATAATAATTGCTTCCACTTATATAGCGCTTTTCTGGACACTCCACTCAAAGCGCTTTTACAGGTAATGGGGACTCCCCTCAACCACCACCAATGTACAGCATCCACCTGGATGATGCTACAGCAGCCATAGTGTGCCAGAACACTAAGCTATTAGTGGGGAGGAGAAGCCAATACTTAGACAGAGATTATTAGGAGGCCATGATTGATAAGGGCCAATGGGAAATTTTGGCCAGGACACCCCTACTCTTCACAAGAAACGCCCTGGGATTTTTAATGACCACAAAGAGTCAGGACCTCGGTTTTACATCTCATCCGAAGGACGGCACCTGTTTACAGTATGGTGTCCCCGTCACTATACTGGGGCATTAGGACCCACATAGACTGCAGGGGGAGCACCCCCTGCTGGCCCCACTAATACCACTTCCAGCAGCAACCTTAGTTTTACCCAGGAGGTCTCCCATCCAGGTACTGACCAGGCTCACACCTGCTTAGTTTCAGTGGGCTACCTATTGTGAGTTGCAGGGTGATATGGCTGCATATAACATTCTAGCTTATAGTTGATACCTTTTCTACTAGAATGGTACTTTCTTGTCTTTATGTTATGGTTATTTTTTGGTTTTTTTCTCGGGAGCTGTTTCAAGTCTATTAAGTTGGAGATTTTTTCACCTGGTGGTAGTTTTTAAATCAAATGAAATACTCGACTATTGAATCGCATTGCAGTAACAATAATTGCAGGAGAATGCTTAACATTATGAGTAAAACATTGTTATTGTAAAAAAATGAATAAATGATTAAATTTGTGCATTTACAATATTTACTGTGAAAGTGACTTGTACATTATAACAAGTTAATGCCGATTGAGAATTTATGAATCATTTTAAATTGGAAGATCTAGAATGTGAAAAAAAGAATAGTTGATGTAGAATCTAAATACCAGCTATGAACGTAAGATAAATAATATTAAATCATATTTCCTTGTTTATGGGTTGAGGGAGCAGTCATAAATTCTTATTATATGGCAAATGACTGGGTGTTAGGTAAGAATGCTTTGAATGTCAAAGAAATTAATGGAAACTCCTTTTTGTATACTTTTGCATACTTTATTATACAATTATTTGAAATTGAGTTCTGTGTTTTTTATTATTTCTGTGCTCACATGATTTGAAAGAATGAAGTCCAGCAGGATCTCTCCTCTGTAACCTACCAGTCAGACCCCTTCATATTGTAACACATACAGCCACCATTGCAGGTTGTTCAAGCTGGCTCCCTTTGGCTCAGTTGGCTGAGTCCGTGTTGAGTGACGCTGGAGGTCCAGGTTTGAGTCCCAATTGGTGGGGGGGCTGACCTGAGGTGGCAACGGCGAGGGCACATACCCAATGTGAACCCGAGAGTGCTACATTGGTGTTAGAGTGGGATGGGATAGCCTTTCGCCGAGGACGGCGAATTAAGCGGGGGAGACTGTAAAGCATACAGCCACCATTGCAGGTTGTTCGAGCCGGCTTACTAGCTGGTGACGTCACTGCCCTTCCCTGTGAATAGCAGGGACTGCAGCCGTCAGGCTGACGGGAGATTTTCCTTTGGCTCAATTGGCTGGGTCCCTGTTGAGTGATGCCGGAGGCCTGGGTTCGAGTCCCCAGCATTGGGGGGCTGAGTTTTGTTCATTGTTTTGTTTGTTGGACTCCCAGCAGCACGCTCACAGTTTTGCAGTTCTTGCGATTCACTGGCACAGTCAGCTAGAACATGGCGTAGACTCAAACCAGTGTCGCCCAGGCCATGACGCCCAGATGGCCTTGATCCACTTGGGATACTTATCTTAATAAAGTGACTGGGGTGTTTAGTTTGATAAGTCTGAGATTCATGTATGCAGCATATAACGTAAATAGCCACTCTCCTCCTACTACCTTTAACCTAAACAAGTGCCAAACTCTGATGTGTACAGCCAACAATAGGAGTATAGATATTGCTCATTAATCTTTCAAGAACTGTAGAGGAAATAAGATGTTTTGAAGACTCTGAGAAAGTTTATTCCTGATTCCATCTGTATTTTTTCATGTAGTTCAAGTTATCTTCCCACAGTTTCTAAATGAATAAGTATTCTGGATTGTCTTAACAAAGTTTTAAAGCTCTGAGCTATCTTTCCTAAATGCACATATTGCCAATATATACTGGCAGCTAACACAAAGCTATTTTTATCTGATACATTGATTTAAAAAAAAGGTTGTTTATAGCAATTTCTATTGAGTTTGAATGCTGAGCGAAACGCAAATTTTTATTTTTAAGTATAATTGCATCTCATATCTTCTCACAAACTTACCAATGAGTATTGTTTGACTCATGGCTGATATGGCTTGAAAGGGTACTACAAATTAAGATAAAAAAATAAATGAATGGAATAGGAGATAGTAGTAAGTAGTAAGAAGATGCCAGTAACATCAATTGTGGATTTATGGTGCTTCTACACTTAGGTGTAAGGTTGGGTATTGATGCCTGTTGTTTCCCCAGGTAATATAAAAATTAAATAGCTTTAATGTTGCGTTGATATTAAACAAGTTTTTTTTTCTGTAATATGTCTTCTGTCTTGATATTGTGCAGGGGTCTTCATGTTTCCACACTCATACAGTATATCTTCCTATCTTGACCTGCCTTTTAAAGGTCAGCCTTTAAATGGTGTCAATGAATTTTCCATTGGTCTGACTCCTAAAATATACCCTCAGGACAAAAATCTAAACTAAATTATGCTTTTAGAGAGTTCAAATATTCCAAAATCTATGTATTCTGAAAAACAAATGAAGGAAAAAGTTGCTTATATAATTATATAATAGAGACAGCCATTCTGATATAAGCATTTATAAATATAGTGAATCTGCTTTGGAGCATTAACCATGAAAGATTTTGTGATTACTTCCTTTTTTAAGTTGGGTTTTACAGTTATTTTGTCAAACACCTTGGCTAGGCCAAGCATAAAACTATCCAATGTCTTAACATTTAAAATTACATTATAAAATAATCTTCATGAGTAGCACCGAAGTTTCAAATGGATGTTCACTTTTAGTTAAATGGTGTAATGATAGTTATCATGAGTATTGAGAGAACATTAGTTTATGCTTCACATAATTACACAAAATACCTAGTTCAGGTGGGTAGCTGCGTCAGCATGTGTAGGCTGCAAAGGAACAAGTAATAGGTTTATTCCATGCTGAAAAGAGAAGAAAGAAAACACAAGATTTTGGCCGTGGAGCCTTCTTCAGGTGTGGGAAAGACAGGGCAGGAAGCAAAGGTAATGTAGCATAGGAGAACAAAAGCTGGGAGAGAGGAGGAGTGAGAGGCGGGAGCAGGGGACAGACAGAGTGGCCAATCAGGAAGTGTGAAGTCAGGATAGGTGAAGAGGTGTGAAATGAAACCTCCAATGAATAGACAGAACTTAGAAGAAAATTAGTCTGTCATTGAGAGAAGGGGAAAGGTGTGATCCTAGGTACAGAATAATTTTAGTTTCTGTAGTCTTTTTGATGTGGGAGTAAGGAAACTATCTTTGAGAACACAGACAGAGAGATCAGTGTGATCATGGCCGTCAGAGGTGAAATGAGAAACAATGGGCTTGGAGAAATCTATAATCTTCACAGCCCTAACATGTTCTCTGAAGCGGTCTCCAAGTCTCCTTCCTGTTTCTCCAGTGTAGATGGCTGGGCATTTACTGCAAGAAATACAGTAAATAAGGTTGCTGGAGGTACATGATGTCATCTGAGTGATCTGGAATTGTCCTGAGGGGCCTTGAATGAATGTGGTGTTAGATGTGTACTTGCGATACAGCGAGCTCTGTTGCAAGGGAAAGTGCCTGGTGTGGATGGTTGCTGAGGGCAGTCAAGGGAGCTGTGAACAAGAAGACAACGCAGATTAGGTGGTCGGCGATATGAGATGATGGGGCGGTCAGAAAAGAGGGCCCCAATGGAGGGATCATCCTTTAGGATGGAAAAGTTGTCATTAATAGTCCTGGGGATACAAAATACTTATATTCATTCATCGTCTCAAGTTTTTTGTGTGAAATCATGAAAAATAATACTTCTACTTAAAGGTGAATTGATAATACGCTTTCAAAATGACTTTATGAAGGACTGAACTTTAATAAAGATCATAAAATATGACATCATTATAAGAAACTCAATAATTTATAGTAACTGTCTGAAAATTGTATGTCTCAGGAGCTGCCAACATACACTTCAATGACACCTGATAAAGAAATAAACACTAAATTGATTTTTATCATAAAAGGAAGCCTACAGATCTTTCATTAACTTATTAAATTAAATTCTTTTTCTTCATATTTTTTCGGCTCAGTTGTCATTCACTCCATTAATTTAAAATCACAGGCATGCATAATACATTATAGTAACTTGTACACATTCAAAAACCAATTGTCTAAGCATATATTATTGAATAAATGAAATCATCAAAAAGCCATCATAAAACCTTTGGGGATGCAATTATAAACACCAATCCTAGAAATACTATACTATACAATACTGTAGCGTTTACAGGTTCTTCTCAGAACAAAGGACCAGTGGAGACGGGATTAACAAACCAAGCAATAGCTTTATTCCTTAACAACCACACCAAAACCAAACACAGGATATACACACACATGAGGAGACTGACAGAACAGGTACACATCTTTAGGGTGGTAATTACTTAAGAACAAGCTATACACTTTTAAGGCTACACAGGACACTAGAACTACTATGACATTATTTACACAGGTAGGGTCAGCCACTGGTCATCGTGCTGACCCTCAGACTCTCCCCGGCTACAACACCCAGCCTGCCCAGCGGTACTATGAGCGCCTAGGGGCGCTTCCTCCTCACGACTGGGCGAGGGCGTTACAATACTATATATTTATAGACACCAATTCTGTTAGGGTTTTTTTATTACACTCTAACATAGGTCCTTCAAATTTCTTTTATTGTTCCTTATACATTGAACTTGATGTGCTTGAGATTATAAAGAAGAGCACATCATTTAGCCCTCCTAGCTCACTTCCTGGCAAATAGATGAGTGAACCAAGGATCTCATCCAGTTTTGTGATAGAAGCCAGGGTATCTGCTTTGACAACATGTTTAGACAGCTTGTTCAAGACTCACATAACCCTTTAAAACAATACCTCCTCTTCTGTATTAAAATTGTCCTCATAAATACTTCTAACAAAAACTCCATTACCATTATTTCACCTCAGTCTCACAATATTCAGCATTTCAATCTCTGTGACATGCTTTAAATATAATACCTCATTTACAAATACAATAAATATTTTTAAAAAGATCAATTATATCAAACCAAACACAGGTACTTTGTTAATTAACGTATCAAAGCTCCCCGATCACACTGTTATTTCTGTTTTTCCCTTGGGAGAACGACAAGCTAGTGACACAAGACTTTTAAAGACAAACACTGCTGGAGAGGTGTTAAGTGCAATTTGGTTCTGAACACAACCACTCCATTTTCAGCCCATTCTTTGTAGCAAAGGTTACGGTCGCCTTGAAGTCATGACAGTTTTATATGAACCTGTCATCATACAGTAGTTGTGTAAATTGTGTAAATTCATATTGAAAGGACAATGGAAGAATTAGTTTGTGTTGCTAGAAAGTAAACTAACAATTCTGATATGTTTGTCATATGTTTGATATGATATGTTTTAATTTCATATAAATGTGCAGAATGAATAGAAGGAGGGTGTTTCCTGTACAAATTGATGCCATACAGTACCATCATACTATTCAACTTGTACAAGTCATTGGGGTTCTGCATTACAAAAGACTTGCTCAAGCTGTAGATACAGGCTATAAATGAATGAAATTTCTGCCTTTGCCATGACTCCACCTACGCCATATATTTGAAATGTAGTGTTGTACATATGTAGCAGATGTGGTAAACTCAGGGCTAAAGGGAAGAATCCTTACTGACTTATCTCTTTTGCCATCTGTCCCTAAGCCTTTCAAAGACCTTTCTGATAGGCTCAGTATACTGCCGATTTCCCAGTCCCAGAATGACAGGTATGATAGCTGTGCTGCCTATGCCAGTGCATGACAGAATAATGTGCGTCGTGGAGTCTGCTACCTTTACTTGGCCTTGTGAAAGGGAAAAAAGAGAAACATGCACATAAATGATGTAGGGAACCCAGCAGATCAGAAATGTCAGAGACACAGTTGCTACACACTTAGCATAGCGCATATTCATCCTGTGTTCTTTATCTGAAGCCTGGTCACGATCAACAGCTCTGTGCAGCTTGCAGATGTCTCTCATTTTCTCCCTGGCAATCCAAAGTACTCTCACAGTCATGAAGATAATGGAGAATATTGCAGGGATCAAGAGTCCATACACCTCCAGGTAGATGAATTCATGAGGAAAAATATTTCTGTAGGAGCAATCTTCTATCTCCTGGCTGCTGTTTAAGGCGGCCCTGTTGTTCCACCCAAAAGCTGGCAAGGAAGCATACAGCAATGGTGGAACCCAGACAGCCAGCAGAGCCAAGAGAAAGAAACGGTGGGCCCAGAAGCTGCTGTATTGCAGTGGGTTGACTATGCAGAGGTAACGTTCGTAATGCACCATCACCAGGTTGAAGAGAAAAGACAAAAATAGAAAGTTGGGGAAGGTATGTAGCAGAAGACAGGTGTGGAAATCCATATGCCTCTCCAGGCTCATCCTGGGGATGAATGGCAAAGCGATGCCAGTGCACACATCAGCGACCAGTAAGCTTAGAAAAAAATAATTGGGAGTGTTATGCAGGTTCCTGTTACAGATGATACCGATGATGATGAGGAGATTGGCTAGGATGATGACTGTGGAGAGAGGGTTGGTGATGCTGCGGATAAGAGAAAGTTCCCAGCTAGTTGTATCATTGTGTCTCATGTTTGGCCTTTCAGCTCAGCATCTTCAATCTGAAAGCCAGACACTCTTCTCTGTCTCTCATCTAGGCTCATGAATCTTCAAAAACCCAAGGCTGAAAGGAAGCATTGCTGTGGAAAAGAAAAAAAGATCTATATAAATCACATTGTCAAAATATCGTTTTGCAAACAAACCTCCATAGTTGACAGTTCTAAGTATTCCAGAAAAGTGCTAGTTTAGGATTCTGAAAAGTCAGCAATATGAATTTCTAACATTTATATCTATATTGCTTATAAATCTTTGTCTGAAGAAGAATGGTATGAAAGACAAGAATGAAAGGAAATAATGAACCTTGTCCTTAGATTCTTGTTTAATTTGAAAATGATTAATCATCATGAAATCGTCATGAAAGCATCTCACACAACACAAACATGACAGCTGCAATAACAACAATAGGGACTGAGGACCTGCAGTAGAATCGTAGTAACAGGACATTGTTTTACTACTTGCTTTGTGAAAATATATTCAGATTTATTATAATGCATTTCCAAGCCACAATGGAAAATGAAAATGATTTTAAGGTACCACCATAAATGAAATATTAAAACAATTTTAATTTAGGTGAATAAACAGAGTGTGCTGATGTGCCTAAATGGATACTAAAAATTCTTACCATACATATAGAGTATTCTGTAACCTTTATATCACAACTACGTGTGAATTCTAAAACAGCAAATCTGTTTTCAGACAGGTACGTATGATTACATTGCAGCTGAGCAGCGAAGATGGCCTTAAATATGTTAGCCACCTCAATAGACCCGTATTGAAATCTTCCGACATTTTCTCTCACTGCCACTGTGCAGGTTCTCTTTTGCACGGGGTATCTTGGATGGGGTCAGTTGCATTGTACTACTGTCTCAATGTGGAACTTCCAGCAGAAAATGATTCAGTAAGTTCTCCGGGCTGATGACACAAAGCTAAACAAGATGTCGGCCACTAAACTATCCATCCACAACCCCTGGATTATTACAGACAGCCACTTCATCCCATGCATTACAAAATTTGCAACCATCTTACTTGTAGTAACTAACACAATGACAAGATCATCATCAGCTTGAAGGCGATAATCAAGAAGTGTCTCTCCATCTATGAGGGAAGATAACTGTATAAAATGGCCTCGGACTTGGATCCAAACTTCAGATTAGCAGAGTACAGTATAACAACATTAAGAAGATCAATGCTGCAGCTGAGCTTAAAGAATTGGCCTCAACGTTCACCAGGAAAATGTAGAAAGTATCACCCATATAACCTCCAGCTTAGAACCATTAGACATGTTATCTGCTTTAAAGAATCCATAAAGTTCTTCAAAGCTCTCAGAAAGGAATGATGTCCAAAGAAATACTGAAAAAATAGCCAGAGCTACCACTTCAATGTGACACTGAGCAGACTAGAAGCTGAGTATCTCCACATGCCTGTATCCCCTGCCACTGATTAGGCCCGATGCTGCTTTCTCTCTGACTCTCTGTTAAACTCTAATGTTTAAAATTGCAAATGCAAAAATAGTCTTCAGATGAATCACATGCGTTCATGAAGATAAAATAAATACAAAAATAAGTTGTGTAGGTTTTTAATCCCCATGGAGGAAAAATACGATAGTTTCAAGATACATATATGGAATCAAAGACTTCAAACAACCTTTTAGTACATACTCTGTATCTGAAAATACCAGAAGTGTCTTTCAAATATATTTATAAAAAATATTTAAGAAAGTGTTTAAAATACCTTCAATACACATTTGACACAGGTCTGGTGTCTATGGTTTCCTCTTAGTTGACTCATCTTCAATGGAAGCCATCAGAATTACTTGTAGTTCTCTAGTTCAAAGCTAGTTTAGAATAGAATAAGATTTATTCTTATTTCTACTCTAAGTGTAATTTTAATAGTTGCACTCAGAACAAATATCAGTATTGAAAATGTTCAATACCATTCTTAAGAAAAGACATTCTTGGAAAACATATTTAAAAAGTTAATTGACTCTTTAAAAAAGATAAAAAGTGCACATCAAAATGTTCATTAACATTGAAATAAAAGGGATTTGAAAAAATAACATGAACCAACTACATTTATTGTTATACGTACTGTAATTACGGTACAAATCATCTTTCTCTTATGACTGAGTTCCATTTTGTAATAGCAGAAGCGTCAGTTTTTACATCATTGGTGCTACTATATTTTTTTTGTCCCCACTGCAGTTACAAATTTAGAACATTGTCGCCACTGACATTTCTGGTATCTCGTTATCTATATACCAAATTGTAGTTTCAGAGCTGAATTACAAATTAAATACCAGTCATAAACTGTCTTACATGTAACTCAATAGTGTTTTTCCTTCAGTGGTGTATTGAAAGTACCAGAATTTTTCTATTAAATTCAGAATTTGGTTAATTACATGTATACAAAATGGACAGCTTTTTTCGTTCCAATTAAGTTGATTTAATTGCATACCCAAAATATGTACAAGTGCACTTTAGGCACTACATCCTTCTAAATCCAACTTAAATTAAGGCCACAGAAATGTCTTGCATATATAACTCATTTATGTTCTACAGTAGGTGTAGTAAGTGGGTCTGCTTTTATTCTTACTGTTGCCAGCTGAGAAGGTTTGTGCACTGAACTCTATACTACCTTCCTTTGCAGTGAAGAGGTAGTGGGAGGGTCTGCTTTAGAACTGACAATGATCTATCTAAAGCAGAAACAGCAATTTTGCAAACTGACAAGACCTTTGATCTAAAGGGCAAACATTTCGCAATGTTTCCTTATACCCAGAAGGGGTGTGTTTTAAGTTTTTCTGTAAAATATTGTTACAAAGCAATGTTTAGTTGGTTCAGTTTAGTTTTGGATTTCATAAGGATTTGGATGAATAAACAGAGTGTGCAGAGTGTATTTCCAAATATAGTTTTGGAAAAAAAAAGGTTTCTTCCTAGTAATTACTACGCTGCACTTGAATTTGCAATTTACTGTGAACTTAACGTATTCCTTAGGCTGACGGTTCAATCTCACACAACAATCCATGTCAGACTGGTAAGGCTCCTTTAAAACTCCATGAAACTAACACAAAATGAGGCCAGGGGGCTGTTTTACAAAGCAGGTTTAAGTAATTCAGGATTATCTCAAGTTATCTGGATAGAATTAACCCAATAGGTGAGTTGAGGTTAATTCTGTTTCACGAAAGGTCATCTGGTTAAAGCAATTCAGATATGAACAATCTGACACTCTGACACATTCACATAGCATTTCAGTACACATGGAGGGTCAAGCAGTGAATCTTTCATCTGCACCAGCAAAACCTCAGCGAAAAAATGTGCGTCTAAATCCAGTGATCATGAATTATGACTCTTTAAGGAAAACTATGAGGATAAAATGGGTTGTAGTAATGAGAAGCTATACTGTAGCTGCTGCAAAGGTCAGAGACACCGCATGGCAAAGAATCGCTGATAAATTGAGTGTGGAAGCTAATTATGAACTATCTCAAGATAAAACACTATAAAAATTGTGCAACCTACGTGTGTGTTGACATTACTTAATTTAAATTTGGGTGAAGTGGAGCTCCTCTTTAAACTATTGTGTCGTTTTTTAATGTTTCTATGTAATTTATGCATTTACAGTAGTTGGATCATAATGGGAGGAAGAATCATCATCAACGCAATCCAGAATGTATTATTTTATTAAGGATATCTTCTTTTTTCTAACTATTTTGTAACCCCCCCCCCACCCGCCCCCCATTGCAAAAAAACATGTTTTGTGTAATCATGGATGATTTCTAGGCTAGAAATTTATTTTTTACTCTACATTGATGCTGTAATTTGATTTTCATTTTAATCAATATTTCAGCATTTTTTTCTGTTTCTGTTTGTTTGCCCCTGGGGTGTTTAATGAGGATGCCTAGCAGTCCAGAGCACCAATTATATTAGGAAATGTAGCAAGAAATGTTCAGATTATGCTGCATAGTGACATGGAACAGAAGCTATATTTACAGTGAATAGAATGATATGAGAATTATTTGAATATTACGAGAATATCACTAGCTATTTCATGAAAAGAATGATGGTGTTCAGTAATGTATGGCAGGGATATGTTATGAATGCATGTAAAAGCTGTAAAGTGCTACATAGATCAAATATTTCACTCTCCATATTTCTGATTAATGACAGAAAATTACAGAGGTGAATGAGACCTGTATTGATGGGATTACCAAATCTCCAGAATTATCCTGCAGTTTCCAGGAATGATCAGTACTTCCTTGGAAGTGTTTGGACCTAATCCAGCAGAAAGAGGGTGTCTCTAATCTTCCTTCTCCAAGGATTTCTAAAGATGATGGCACTGTTTTCCCAGAGTGGGTTCCATTAATTTTGCTGTTCAATTTACTGCTGCAGACATGATTCAGAATGAGTAGGGTAAAGCTGGTCACTACAGACGTATATAAGAATCCACCCACAGTACACATGTGAACTTGAAATGTGGGGCTGCTTTATTAACCAATGCTTAATGTAGATCTCCTCCAACTGTAGTTCCAGATTTGACACATACCGCTGTCACTAGGAGGCTTTTTATTAATTTTAATTTTGAAATAAGTGACTACATTTAATCGACACAATAATAATAATCATCCAGATCCTTATATAGTCTCATTTCTGATTCTGTATGAGACAGTGCCTTTCCAGTGCTTTACTTTAGCTTTCATCTTATTTATAAATATTTACATCAGATGATTTCGCATTAAAAGAACCATTTCATTTTACTGTTTCTCCAGATCTCATCTTTTTTACTTCAAGAGTATGATATCATGCTGATTTGATTGAAATTGAAGCTTCTTTACCATGCTGTCGAATGTCAGGTCTGCTCTGTTTATATTATGTGACAGGCACATGATAAAGGTGTGCGGTTGGTGGTCTGTGAAATTACTGAGTGATGAGCCTGTATCAGATCAGGTAACAACTGTGCATTAGTGGTTTACAAGCTTGTCAGTAAAGTGACATACTGACAATGAAATCGAAGCAATGGTCTACTTGTTATGTGACAGCACAGGACTGGCAGAATGCATTGGAAAAGTGCCCCTAAAATGCAACTTCCATGAAATCAGTACAGAGTGTAAACAAGGTGCAAAAACTCATCACATATTTTGGAAAATGCTGTAACTATAAATTACATATAAATACACTTAATATATTCTCGAGTTATGATGAGAATGACATCAGCTATCAATAGATAAATTGTTTTGTAATTTAGTAATATTACATCTTCATCACCTTTTTTCTAATCACTTTAATAAGGGTCATGTGTCAACCACACCCTCAGCTGGCAGCATGGGACACAAGGCAGGACAGATCCTGGATCAGACAACAGTCCACCACAGGGCACATGCAAATACAGGCAGGGCAAATTCTTACAGAAGTTAATTAAGGTACCAGTATGCCTTTGGCCTGGAAACTGGAGCACCTGGAGGAAACCCATGTGAACCCAGGGAGAACATATTGTGCACATTCCATGCAGATTGCACCCCAGGAACTGAACAGAGGACACCAGCGCTGCAAGGAAGCAATGCTAACCACTGTGCCACCCACGTAATTACATTTTCCATTAAATTAAAGATGTCTTATTTTGATTAGAAGAATATCAGATTACAAGGTAAAGTCTGTATGTATACTAACCAACAGGGTTTTAGAGACCAAAAACATAAACTGCACATTACAACAGTTTACTACAGAATGTTTTTTGAAAACAAACATCTATACATTTTTGTGTACACTACGCATTCAGAAAAATAGTTCAATTGAAAGCCTGTATGTTACTTAAAAAAACATATTTAAAACTTTGTTCTGAAAAATGAAAAGCTGCCAAATCAACAGGTTATATGCTTTCAAAGCAAAGTGAAGTTGCTGTTTAAAACCTGTTTAAACCTTTCTTCATGTATTCGGAAAAGTATCTGATTAGTACATATTAAAACAAGGCCCTTGGTGTTATACTTACTTCTTTTCTATCCTTACAATAATCTGGAGACCACACATTTCTCCACATTCATTACGGTGACATATATCATAGTTTCAAATTTACTTTTTAGATAGTGTACCACTACTTCCCTTTAAAAATGATGTTCATTTTCAGTCTTAAAGTTTAAGTTTGTCAAAAAAACATTGTAATGAACAGATATAATTGAAGTGATGCTGATAGTACTAATTTTGGTAAAGGGTCTAAACTCTTTTATCATTCAGTTTATAGCATCAAAGATATTTTTTTCAGTTGATTTCATTATTATTCTAAAAATGGTTCAGTCTCCATATTTGCAAGCTTTTTTTAACTACAGTACCTACCTTTCTCCCGAAGTGGTAAAGATTTTAGAATTTTCTGTTATTTGACCACATCCAAACAGTTGCAAAATTGTGTTTGCTGATTTATGTCCTCCATGTATGTCTCAGAATCGCAGCCTCTCTGTTTCTGGTTTCTCGTCATAGAAAGAGAAAGAAGATTGAAGAACTTGGCCTGTCAATGACACTGAGGAAGTCTGTGCTCCTCTCCCCTCAGAGCGTGAGATTCTGTGCAAAGCGGAGAAGAGTCAGATACCATGGGTTTCAACAAGGCAGTGATGCTCGTAAATTTTAAAGAGACAGTCCTTCCTTCCTTAACCAAGCATGAAACAGATGCATACATTAGATTAGCCATAGGTGTGATCCATGAGAAAGATTGGTGTATGACCAATCAGACATGACAAAAATTCATAAGCATGATGTTTTATTTTTGAACTCTTAAGTATTTTAAGGGTTAGTTTCACACTGAATTTTAAAATCCATATATACTTATACACATTTGTTTCCACCCTGACCATCAGAAATTGTAAGATTGGTCTGTGGCATATTAAACTTCAAAGAAAAAAGTAAAATGAATCCAGTTAAAAATAATTAAATAAAAAAACAAATGTATGAGCTTATTGCTGCCTTTAACCTGGTATTTTGAAGATTTGATTGCAAATGCAAGTTAAATATTCTGCTTCAGTAACGGATTGGCATCTGAAAAAGGAATAACGTCCTGTGAATACTAAAAGATATCTCATTAAAAAGAACTTAGGTACTGAGCAGCACAGTGGTGGAGTGGTTAACAATTCTGCCTTGCAGCACAGGGGACCTAAGTTCAGTTCTGGATCTGGGATGCTGTCTGTGTGGAGTTTGCATATTTGATCAGCGCTTTTCAGCTGATTTTCTTCCCCAGTTCAAAGATATACAGTACTAGTGGGTTAATTGGCTTCTAAGAAAAGTTTGTGCATTTCTGTGGCTGTGTGTGTCATTAGATTAGTGTCTGTCCAGGATGTACACGTTGCTTGCTGGATTAGGCTCTGGCTCCACTATTAGAAAATAGATGGAACATACCGCAGGTGCTGCTGTAACGTCAACAAAGAACTGCTACACAACCATTATAATATTATAAGCATAATATGATAAGAAAGGTTCCAGACAGTTATATGACACTGGTTTCTTCAAAATGCATTGAAAAATATCAGCATTAAAATCGCTCTCCAATGCACAGGTTCACTACAGAAAAAAAAAATCAACTACCGAACATTCTCCATGCTTAGCTTACTGTGCCATTAATTTTCTTTTTAGTGGATTGCAGTTGCTGTAAAAAATGCTGTGTTTCCCATTTAATTTATATAAGATGGCACAGTGGCAAAGTGGTTAGTACTGCTACCTCACAGTTTCAGTGGCTGTGAATGATCAATCTAAATTGTCTCTTTTTGGAATAAGGTTCTTTAATAATTGGGGGAGGGGTACCCAGTATAATCAGGACTGGCTATGGGATTTTTGAGAAAATGAACCAGATGACGTTGATGGTCTTAATGGCCTCTTTGCATGTGCGGCCTTTCTGTTTTAATGTTCATTCTCCTATGATGCATTTTAAGATTGGCCTTTATATCTCTCTGGTCATCATTCATTTTAGTACAGAACAAAGGCTTTCATCATTTGTCTTGCTTTTACAACACAGACACTATGATGTAATTGTAGTGAATGTAGCCTGAGGAACTGTTCCATGGTACATTTGTATTACCTGAATTTAGCACATGATATAGGGCTACTCCGTATGCCATTCTTATAAATTCATTCTCTCAAAAATGAAGCTATATAACCAAAGCTTTAGAAAGCATCTGCTCAGAATGATATAGGACTGTACTTATTTTCATACTACTATTACTTTGTGAATAATACTGTCTACAGACAACCCAAAAGAGATTTTCAAACCAGGGATATTTTTGTGAGATTTGCACTATCAATGAAATTTGTGCCCAGATCTCAAGTAATATTTACATGTACAGTAAATGTCTTACAGCCAGCTGCTTTTACTTTTACCCAACGAGGTCCAGGTGGAACACTGCCTGATCAGGTCACCTTTAAAAAAGCCTTAATTCAAAGTTTAGGTCACTGCAAGAAAAAGGGCACACTTAGTCAGTTATTGGTGCATGTCATGTTCCAGTGTTGCCAGACACTATGGAGTAAGCCGCTCCACTGTGTCCCAACTGCAGATAAGGTTTCGGCAGACCAGCAGGACAGATGACCTTCCACCTTCAAGTGACCACACCAGAGCAGGACCGACACATCAGACTGGTCCATCTGAGTGACCGTTTCAGATCTGCCACCTGTACTGCTGCTGAAACTGCCAGCAGACACAATGCCCGCATCAGTGACAGGACAGTGGGGCTTCATGCTGCTGGCCTTAGAGCAAGGTGACCGGGAGGTGTTGCGTTTCTTTTTTCCATCACTATGTATAACAAATATTCAAGCAGATAATATTGTGCTTTTCAAACACGTTCAGAGGAGTATGAGCAATAAACATTTTTAATGAGCATTGAATTTAATTCTTCTAATTTTCTATTAAGTCTCAGAAAGCCTCTTTCCTTTATCCTTTTAACATTAACGTGTGCTAAATGTCTACCCCAGGTTAAAATGATAAATGTATAAAACATCTTCACCAATGACAGAAGTTTCATAATCATTCACAGTGCAGGCTCAGAAGTCTCCAAAGAAAGAGAACAAACACAATTATCTTGAGTGATTATGCTCTTATTCAAAAGCTGCTGTCACAAACAAATAATTGCAGTTTCAGATGATTTTTTAATTTGACACCAGGAGACAGATGTACTGCAGTCTTATCTATTTGTACACATACTGTGCCTACGAAACCCAACCATTTTACACTAAAAATGTGAGTAATGTGTGTATTCTTCAGGCAAACACATCCTTCTGTGCGGTGGTTTGTTGTTCATATAAAATATACTGTAGGCACTAAAGAAGAATCGATTTGTCCACTACGTTTTCTTTCTTCTAGTTTTGCAGTGGAGTATTTAAAGGGTCTTCAGGAAGGTAACACTTACAAAGTGCATAGTTGCTTGTCATTTCCTCAGGGAGAAGGGAAAACAGATGGAAGTAATATCTTATTGTTTAGCAGGAGGTATCCGGTGAATTGCATTGCTATTGTTTTTTTGTTACTCAAAAACGTATCTGGAAAAATAAATATGTACTCTATCAGGACTCACTGTAACGTCTATAGATCAAAATTAATACAACATTTAATTCTGTTCAAAAACTTGAAAAAATACTGCCTAAAGATTGTTTTGTAAGCAATGCGTATAAAGCACTTTCAAAAGTACCAGTTACTGCACCTGATGTCCGTTATCTATGCTGAAAATGTTGCTGTTTAGAAAGTACATAAATAAGGTAAATTGCATGATTAACTTGATTAATTGGTAGTTATGGAAAAGTTAAAACCACAAAACACTGTTTCATAATGATAAGCAAACAGCTTATACTCACCAGGTGGAGGACATACTGTATATCTGTTCTGTCTAGGATAATATTTGCAGACTTAAGTGAATTACGTTTTTCTCTGGTTTTCTAGTCATGCCTGGTGGTCTAAAAGATGAGACTAACAAAGATCATGAAACCATCCAGAAGCTCAGATTAATGCATCATTTGCAAGTATGTCTAAATGTAAAGTTTATCTGCAGTCTAGCTGAGCTAGAACATTAGCACACCACAAAGACACAACATTTATACTAAAATATGTTCAGTATCATAATAAGATAGGAAGACATGCATGTCTCTTGGTAGAAGAGACAGACCAGCCTAAACTCCCAATTTTCTGTTCTCTAGAAACACAAGCATGCCCTTGGTCTCACCGATACGGAGAAATGTGAGGTTATCTTTGACATAGAAATCAACAAAAAGCATTGATGAGTAAAACCACAGAAAAGAGACATCTGTTCACAGCCCTGGTCCAAGACTTTTTATTGTATTTACAATGTATTGTATATTAGGCGCTTGTGAATTCTGAATGTTTCAACCAGTAAAAGCACACCCAGGTTGACCAGATGTCTGATGTTTGAACTTGGATCGTGTCGCTAGTCACTGGTGTCTAAGTTGGCAGTATGCTGCTGGGAAGAGGTTTGGGATGAGTTGGCCAGTGCTCTCCTTCAATAAAGTAATGACTTCCTAGCTACCCACAGGCTTGAGAGACACCACATTTCAATTAAGCACCAACTTTCCTGTTAGGCGCTGTGAAGCTTACATTGTCTCAGAAGATGCATTTACTCTGAGGTCAAGTCAAGAGACACTGAAACACTGAGACCTACAATTTCTGCGGCCTATGAAATTATTGTTTTGCACCAGTGCTGATTTAGGTTTGGTGTAACAAAAGGGTTGCTATTTATCGAATTGAGAACCTTCTAGTTTTATGTAAAATTCTAATTTACTTTCAGTAGTTTTAGTATTATCAGTTTGGAGCTGACAGATCAGATTCTAATATGTCCTTTCTGAAAGTGTCATGATTGCAAGCTGAGCAACAAAAAGTGCAAATGGAGGGAAGTGAAAACTTTTGCAAGGTAGTGCATCTACCAGGAATAATTTAAAATCATAACACATCACACCCCTGTCATTATTAAATAAACATCTATTAAGGGGTTGCACAACAGCAGTTCAGACTTTTCACAAAGATAACTATTTTCTATAGATAATCTATATATATATATCAATATATTCACCTGTGCACTTGATCTTTTCCAAAGAAAGCATTGTCTGTGAAGCAACATTATCGAGCATTAGTTATTTTGTTCTGAGCCTTGATTCTGACCTGAGGCCTAGGTATTAGCATCCATTACAAAAAAGCAAAAGAATTAAGCTTCTAATGGTTACAAAGGTCAAAAGTACTTTGTAAGATGTTATTTTGAAAAAAAGTTATTCTGGGGAAAACTACACATAGTATTATATACTCAGTGGCTCCAACTTAAGAGTTACTCTTACGAACTTAGTAACAGTAAAGTATGCTGTTAGCTACCAATAAATTTGGGCACAAATCTTCCTCCAAAACAGTACAGCACTCACATTCATATTTTTTACTGGGCATGGACACATATATCCACTTCCTCTGGGATGCAATCACAAATGGTCTCCTTAAAAGACTTTCTAGTGATTCATGACAAGCCTATGTGGCAAAAAAGGTGAATGGTTTGATGTGGTCTACATTGCTTTCTTGTTGATCTGAAACAAACAGAAGATATATACCATATTTTAATTATCTCAAATTATCTCAAATCCTCCAAAATTAATTTGTTTTTAAAATCAAATTATGTCTAGGATATTAGTCCTGTGTGACTCCTGTACTGCAAAACACCAAGGGGACTACAAACTGTAACAACGCCTGTTTGCTAGTCAAGGTTTATAAACAGTCAGCTCCTTAGAGCAGCACTAAGCACAGGAAATAGTAAAAAGAGTGACCTCTTCACATATGCAGCCATGACAACCAGTAGAAAAGAAATCACTGACTGCCCATGGTTCCAGTTAGCTGTGGCTTATTTCCTGGTTACAGAAGACGACCATAAAATAAATAAAAAAATCTTCACAAGATTTAATAGCACTTTTCCAAATGCTTTCATATTTGGTGGAAGAGATAAACTAACATTAGCAACGTTTCTTTTCAAGTGGGACAATATACAGCAATTTGTAGGCTGCAAAGAAACGAGCAGAGATTAATTTAAACATTTTGTTTGAATTCCCAATCACACCTGCTGTGGCCATTCTCACATGCTCTTTTTCATTACCCTTTATTTTAAATCACTGATGTTTTACTCTCTTCACCTCTCTCTCGGCTTTCGACTCACCCCGAGTATCCACCTCTCCTGTGTCTGTGTCTCTCATGTTCCTGCCTGCTCTCCACTCCTGTCTTTTGTTCTCCCATGTTTCTTTAGCTACTGATTTCCCCTCTCTTTCTCACACCTGAAGAAGGCTCCACAGCCGAAACGTTGTCTCTTTTTTTCCTCTTTTCAGTCTTTACTTGTTCCTGTACTATTTGTAGTTAACACATTACTTGTGGTTGCTACAGTAGCTTCTACTGTTTTGTTTATAAGCCATGTGTATCTGCTGCTGACAGAATTAGCTTGTCTTTTTCAAACCCTATGCATGTCTTTAAAGACACCAATTACTTCATTTGAACTCACTTTAACTTAACTCTCAGAGTTTCATACAGAGGCAAACTAATTAACATTAACATAATTTTAGCACTCAAATAAAAACAAAATAGGGATTAAATTCACATTTCTATTTTGGTAGCCACTAATTGTTATTGTATGCTAAACAGAAATACACTGTTTAGAGCAAAGAAAATGTTGTTTTAATGTATGCTCTAGATATACAGTGGTGTGAAAAAGTGTTTGCCCCCTTCCTGATTTCTTATTTTTTTGCATGTTTGTCACACTGAAATATTTCAGATCATCAAACAAATTGAAATATTAGACAAAGATAAAACAAGTAAACACAAAATGCAGTTTTTAAATGAAGGTTTTTATTATTAAGGGAAAAAAAAAATCCAAACCTACATGGCCCCGTGTGAAAAAGTGATTGCCCCCTAAACCTAATAACTGGTTGGGCCACCCTTAGCAGCAACAACTGCAATCAAGCGTTTGCGATAACTGGCAATGAGTTTTTTACAGCGCTGTGGAGGAATTTTGGCCCACTCATCTTTGCAGAATTGTTGTAATTCAGCCACATTGGAGGGTTTTCGAGCCTTAACCGCTTTTTTAAGGTCATGCCACAACATCTCAATCCGATTCAGGTCAGGACTTTGACTAGGCCACTCCAAAGTCTTCATTTTGTTTTTCTTAAGCCATTCAGAGGTGGACTTGCTGGTGTGTTTTGGATCGTTGTCCTGCTGCAGAACCCAAGTGCGCTTCAGCTTGAGGTCACAAACAGATGGCCGGACATTCTCCTTCAGGATTTTTTGGTAGACTTCATGGTTCCATTTACCACAGCAAGTCATCCAGGTCCTGAAGCAGCAAAACAGCCCCAGACCATCACACTACCACCACCATATTTTACTGTTGGTATGATGTTCCTTTTCTGAAATGCTGTGTTACTTTTACGCCAGATGTAATGGGACACACACCTTCCAAAAAGTTCAACTTTTGTCTCGTCAGTCCACAGAGTATTTTCCCAAAAGTCTTGGGGATCATCAAGATGTTTTCTGGCAAAACTGAGACGAGCCTTTATGTTCTTTTTGCTCGGCAGTGGTTTTCATCTTGGAACTCTGCCATGCAGGCCATTTTTGCCCAGTCTCTTTCTTATGGTGGAGTCATGAACACTGACCTTAACTGAGGCAAGTGAAGCCTGCAGTTCTTTGGATGTTGTTGTGGTGTTTTTTCTGACCTCTTGGATGAGTCGTCGGTGCGCTCTTGGGGTAATTTTGGTCGGCCGGCCACTCCTGGGAAGGTTCACCACTGTTCCATGTTTTCGCCATTTGTGGATAATGGCTCTCACTGTGGTTCGCTGGAGTCCCAAAGCTTTAGAAATGGCTTTATAACCTTTTCCAGACTGATAAATCTCAATTACTCCGTTTCTCATTTGTTCCTGAATTTGTTTGGATCGCAGCATGATGTCTAGCTTTTGAGGATCTTTTGGTCTACTTCACTTTGTCAGGCAGGTCCTATTTAAGTGATTTCTTGATTGAGAACAGGTGTGGCAGTAATCAGGCCTGGGTGTGGCTAGAGAAATTGAACTCAGCTTTCCAAAGATGTGATAAACCACAGTTGATTTATGTTTTAACAGGGGGGGCAATCACTTTTTCACACAGGGCCATGTAGCTTTGGATTTTTTTTTCCCTTAATAATAAAAACCTTCATTTAAAAACTGCATTTTGTGTTTACTTGTGTTATCTTTGTCTAATATTTCAATTTGTTTGATGATCTGAAACATTTCAGTGTGACAAACATGCAAAAAAATAAGAAATCAGGAAGGGGGCAAACACTTTTTCACACCACTGTATGTTCTAAGAAATAAATCATACATCACTTAGTTTCTCTGACAGTGATTGTGTCTATTTTGCCTTTAACCTATTTACTTATAATGACACAACATAAATTCTGTTGAATTGCACAAAGAATCTAATATAGCCAGGCCTAAAATTAAAATATTTTTTTTAAATGCAGTTTGCCACTTTTCTTCAAAGCTTTTAACTCTCTCGATTTGAAAATAAAACTTCTATTTGGCAAAAACACTTAAGTGTGGCTGTTTCAGTACATAAAGTGCCCTCATGGAAACTTGAAATCCACAATAAAGGATAGATAAATTAAATCAGCTCAGACCTGTTCTTTTAAAAATAACATTTTAATAAAATCTGGTCATCTAGATAAGGACTATATTAAGTTGTAAATCACATCTTTATGTGATACATGACAAAAAATGGTTGTACATAACGTCATGCAGGACTGGAAATGTGAAAGTAACACATAGGTTTTAAACATCACTCTTCCAATGATTTTTAACCAACCTTAATTTTCCTTATATTAGAAATTTCAACATTTTCACTAGATGAATTGCATATGTCAATATTTCAATGCACAAGACATACTGATTTAAATAATATAAAGTAGCCACTGAACATACAGACTAGTGGAAGAAATACAACAGATGAAAACAAAAAAGGATATTAATGTCATCAGAAGTTTTAATGTAAAAAAAGACCTTCTTCCCAACCTGAAATCTACTAGGAGTATCAACTAAACATCATCAAGTTGAGAGTCTGTCCTTTTTAGCCCACTTCTATCTTGAAAATATGTTATGCCCAAACAAAACAAATCAATATACAAGGGCAAAACCTAATCTACACACACAATAGAGTTCAAACGTTTATGGGTACTCACTGATGGTTTTAATCAAATATCAGCAGAGAATAAATTAAGCAACCTTTTCTACTGTCATCAAGAAAATAAAGACTTCAGATACTAGTGGCTTGCTTCAGCACAATTTCATATTTTTTTATTTTCTTTTGTAGCTTGATGCTCCTCCTCAAGAAAGTTGTATAGTATAGCTGTCAGTATGGCAGTATGAATAGCTGGACCTCAGTATCTGGACAGCCTTGCGTTTTTACCGGTCTGGTCTCTGAAGACAGAAGACTTTGGCTTTGTGATCTCCTGAGGCAGTCACTGCCAAAGAGGCATCTCTACAAAGAACAACAACAGTGTACATTAATCCAAAATAAACCACAGAAACAGTCTCTGTTGAGGTGATTTCAGTAAATCTAACACCAGCAAAATACACATAATTCTATTTGAAAATGAAAAGACCTAAAAAACAATGTGTAAACAAACTACCAACAAAATTTGAAAAAATGCATCTTTAGGGAGTGGGAGAAAAACTCACCTGCTGAGTGTGAAATCAAGAATTTCAGCTGTGTGCCCATGGTACTCAGAGACCATGTTCCCTGATCGAGCATCCCAGATTCTCACTGCTCCATCCAAACTGCAGGTAGACACTAAGGAAGAGCTCTCCTCCCAATGCAGATGGACAATACCAGCCTATTGATACAGGAGAGGACAGCTCCATTATGACTGAAAATAGCACTACAGGTAAAGCTTTACAGCCACTGAAAAATACCCTTTAACACAGTATCACAGAAAAACAATTCAAAATGAAACAAATGAGCATTCATTTGGTTCATTTGGTTACAAAATTTCAAAACCTGCAGGCATCCAGTTTTATGAGACATACAGCTGTTTTCTTTAAATCTTCCAGTGCTTGTTACCTCATGTTGGCATCTGTGCCTCAGACTTTGAGTGGGAAGATCATAGATGGCCAAAGTCCCATCCAGGTAAGCAACTGCAACCAAAGGGAACCTGTAACAAATTTAGCCTATTACCCAGAATGCTTCAACTCATTTGTGACAGCTCAAAACACAGTACAGAATGGCATACTGCTTGGACAAAAACATGCTTGTCCAGGCTCTACAAGAGGAATGGAAGAGAATTCCACAAGACCTTCAACCTGTGTTTCAGAGCGGCCCACAAAGTTTCTCAAAAATGTTTAAAAAAAAAAGTTAAATGTACCAAGAAAAACAGTCATGAGACCACAACTTTTCAGCAGCCAACACCTCTAAAGGGATGGAATGCAGAAGTAAGATGTGCAAAAAACTAATTACAATAGTAAGCATTCTGGAAATCAAGCCAAGTTCTTTTATTTTGTATACATTTCCATAAAGGAATAATAGAAATAAAAGATCATTGGCTTTTTAATCTTATTTCATTTCAGTTTCACTTGCCTATTATTTAGTTTCTGTTTCACCTTAATTTTTTATTCATTTAGCTTTCTTTAACAAAAAATGCTAACATGTTAAGAAAGATTTTCACAGGTTTGTTGAAAATTAGTCTCAATGGTGTTTGGGGGCTCAAATGACCAAACCTGCAACAGATAGCATCTGGTTTCTTAAAACAAATAGTAAAGGCCCGAAGTCTGAAAGCAGACCAAGAGTTTAAAAACATGAGACGCAAACCATGAAATAAAGTGGAAATATTTACTTTCTGGACCAGTACAAGGAATTTATTGGTTCAACAATTAGTACACATGACTAACAAAACATAAAAACCTTTCCAAACTAGCAGTGAAGCATTGCTTTCATCAGATAGAGACAGCCTTTGGCTTTAATAATTGTTTTGCATTTTCTACACCAAGATACCAAGATATTTAGGAATTTGTGGTAGAATCTCACAATTTTTAAAAACCTTTTTTCTTAATTTATGGAGTTTCAGGCACTATTAAGAAATTTCAACAGATGTTTTTTTTTTTTAATATTATCTAATATTCCTCTCTAGCAAGCAGATGCCCAACAAATAAGAGATCTAGGGACTGGACTGTGGCTGACACTTGAAATTGAATTGAAATACTTGGAAGCATGATTGGTCACTCTCTGATGTATGTCATCATGAAGCGGAAACTTCTGTGCTCTGCACAAAATCTGCTCCATCTTACTTCCTGTATGATTACGGTGGTACTGCCACATTTACCTCTGAAAAGCTGGTGTCAGCATCTTTCACCATGGAGCCCCCTTAAAACATTCACATCACATCACTTTCAATAACCTTATCCAATTCAGGATCACGGTAGCCAGGGGCCTTTCCCAGGAAACACTGGGTACAAGGCAAGATACACCCTGACGGTCCATACACCATTGTAGGGTGTGCGGACGCGCACGCGCACCAAGGCCAGTTTTTACAGAAGCGAGTGTGGGAGGAAATCAGAGCTCCCGAAAGAAATCCACACGCACCTCCACACAGATAGCACTCCAGGAACTGAACCCATAGCTACACTTGTAAATCTAAAATCAACTTTTAATGGTGACCAAACCCATGCAAGATAGCACTGGAGTCTAGTAAAAAGGTTGTCTGCCCAATGCAGCCTTCCTCTCTCATGCCCTCCTTTCCTTTGATTCTGAGACTCAACATGCTGAGTTAAGCCTCCAGTGTAGATCAGCTTGCTTTCTGTAAATTCTGAAAATGTAACCTGTTTATTGAGGATTCACTAATGCAAGCAATTTTAATGTCCTGTAACTCCTATGAGCAAAGTATAAACAAAAACGTGCAATACACTCCCTTAAGTAAACTTTACATAAAAACTGGTTGTGAAACAAGTTACAAAAAAAGAAAAGAACTATGAGAATGAAAGACAAAACAACTGTTTTGTAGTGCATAAAACCAAAGAACGACTTAGAAAGTACAAGACAACATACGGCACGTTATAAGATGTTTTATACTCACACATTACAGAATCCTACAGACTCCACTGAGTTAGATTCAACCTCCCCATCCATTGAGCTTTTGGGTTTTTTTTCATCTATTGAAAACACACCCACTACCTGCAAAATAGTGCTACAGTTGTAAAACTAGATTACCTTTTCCTAAGAATTAGTACAGCTGAACAATTCAGTTATAACACATTTCTCTAAGAGGAAAATAATTATTTCATGTGGCCATGGCAAAGAATACACAGTGCTGGATTTTATAAAGGAAGTGAGAATAATCTACACTTTAGTAAATACATACGTTTTATCTAAGCTTCACAACAGACTGAGCAGGCTAAATATAGATATGTATAATCAAATGCAGACACAATCACATGTGATAGCCAATATAAAAAATTGAGAAATTTCACATTTTCAAAAGCTCAAAACCACAAAGCTTATTCCGAAGTAGAAACCATCCAGCTAAAATACAATAATCTAAAATTTTCACTTCACATCAGATTGAACTCTTTGTAGAGTAAAACAGTTTGTGTGCTGCTGCAGGACATCTGATTTTCATATGTGCAAAACACTTTGCCCTTCCTTGTCCTATCATGCAAATCATTACTGGTTCAGACATTAATAGTGAAGACCTTAGCCCTAGCAATGCCCAAACCTATTACATACTGCCACCCTGTGGTAACAGTTTAAAGCTAATCAAAATAAGTTGCTTTTGGTAATCTTGTGATTTGTGTATGTATTCTACAGAGCGGAGGGGGGTATTCAACAATGAAAGTAATTTTATGCTGGCCATCTAAAGGTTATTTTATTATTATGTATTATTCTTTGATCTCATAACTTCATCCTCTTATTTCCGACTTCATTGTAAATGCCAGAGCTTACCTTTCCTGTAGAAGTATTAATAAGTTTGGCCTGGCAATCCACAGAGCCTGTCAGCACAAGGGTTCCATCTTTACTGCAGGCCATACAGGTTAGTGGGCCCTGGTGTCCATCCTGTCCTAAAATGTGAAAGAACTTGTTAATAGGTTGTGCAGAAGTAGAAACCAGTATACTTTATAACCTCACAGTGCCACTTGTATCTCCCTGCCCTTAATCAGCCATCATGGTTTTGAAACAGCTCTAAAATAATTTGCATTTCAATAAAACTTGCCTGCAATGGTACAATGACTCACCTTTGATAACATGAATGGAATTTCCCTGTTTGAGGTCCCAAAGTCTCACTACTCCATCTTCGTAGCCAACTACAGCCCTTTTACCTGCCAAGTATGGACATGGTCAATCAGCTGTTGAATCTACCACACACAAAGGCTGTTCACTACAAAATCTGCAAGTCAAATGTATCATTGCACATTTGACTTTTATTGAACTAGTATATTCAACAGATGAACAGGTTTTTGATCATCACATCCAGCAGTAGTGACATTCTTCCATTCCTTTTAAACAGTCTACCAAAAACATGCAAGGGTATGTACATTTTTTGTATATTTATTTAAGTCTCTTAAGAACAAAGTGTGCCCTTGAACACCTTTGGTCAATATGAAGTTGAAAGAAAATGGCAATATATTAGCAATTAAAAAAATAAAATTGAAAATAAGAATAAAGAAAAATCAATGATTAGCATTATGCATTATGTTGTTACAGAAGAAATCATCATTAACACTTTTAACTTACAATATAATGATTATTAATGAAATATGATTCAGCAAATATTCTATAGAAAAGAAACTGAACACATAGATGTATCCATAGATATTTGTGAATAAATGTGAAGAGCATTTTCAGAGATCAAAAATCACTCTGCTAATCTGAGGACAGAGCATGCACTTATGCAGTCTTCAGCCACCTGTAACTGAAAAGAACCTTAAAGCTTACAACTGTGTTTTGATTACAGGAGTATGAGCTTTGTAAACAGGAAAATAAAGTTTAATGCTTAGCGTTTATCAGGGTTGAATCAGAATTAAAATCTAAAACACCTCAGTTTTCCTTATTGCAAGACTTTTCAACATATGCAGTATATGTTCATAATGTCAGATAATGCTGACATCACACGATTTACCAAAAAGTGGATAGCTGAGGACTAACACCGTTCATTTTGAAATTACACATTTTTACAAGTGCTTCAAAACAGTTTAGCAAGCACTAGAAAGTGGCCCTGGATATCACAGGATTAGTGCAAACACTTGTCTGAGATTTCTTACGTGAGAGATACAGTATATTTTTGTCTGGTACCTGCATAACAGTGGTTCTCAACCTGCGGCCCGCAACGTCCGACCCCTTTTTAATAAATTACATTTGTTTTATTTGATTCCTTCCATAAAAAAAAATTAACAGAACTCGCAGCCCCACTAAGAGTGTGTTCTAGTCACATAAAACTGCTTCTGGATAGATTGGCTGGTGATCAGATTAATTTTAATTTTCATTAATCTGAAAATTTAATTAATAATTTGTGCTGCACGTAGGCTATAACGCCCGTCACTAGAACACACTTTCATATTGCCTTCACCGTCGCGCCCGTCATACGTCTGAGCGCAAAGAATAGCCCGCTCACAGCAGGGCTGCCTAGCCTAGTAGCCTGCTAGTTCGTATAAAAAAAGATAGAAAAATGGATAGGTTTGTTGTAAGGGGTGAAAAACAACATGGGCCAGAGGAAGAAAATCTTAACGAAACAAATACAGACAATGAAACGTGCAAACAGAAAAAAAGAGTCGGCGCATCAGTAATGAGGGTAGGAAAGTACTGGAAGAATGGAGGAGCAAATGTGCCGTGATTGATAGGGATGGGCAGCCTTTCTGTTTGTTTATTGGCGTTTGCAAAACGTACAATGTAAAAAGACATTTAGATACTATTCACAAAAATTCTGACAAGCCATACCCACCTGATTCAAGTGACAGGTCTCTCAAGATAAGGAATCTAAAAAAAACGCTATTGCCGAGCAGAAAATCATGCAAGCTACTTTAAAAGCATCCCAGGCGGTGGCGTTAGCCACACTCAAACTTTCATGGCTACTCGCTAAACATGATAAACCATTCAGTGATGGTGAACTAGTAAAGAACTGTTCTCTGGAATCACAATGTCCCTTTGAGGACTTGAGCAGCAAGAGCGAGACAACTCGCAGGATAAAAAGTTTACAGCTAAGCAATGACAGTTACGCGACATAGTGCAGAATTGCCCAAGAACTTGACAGCACAGCTAAAGGCTGGAATCTCAACTTCCTTTTGCAATCACACAATTATAGCTTGACTACGTGGATTTGGTTTCCTCCAGACAGGATCAAGTATCCCATTAATGTGAGTACTGTCAGAGTTCAGAACGTTAAGAATATATATAAGAAAACCCAGAAAGTAACTGCGAGTGTACTTCAGTAGTAAATGTAGAGGCTGGAAAAGCTATGGTGTAGTACATATGATTTCTTGAGAAACAGGAGATTTTGGACGGAAGTCCTTCATCAGCTGTGCAAGCAAAGTTGTTATGAAGTTGCACAGCTGATGAAGGACTTCCGTCCGAAACCTCCTGTTTCTCAAGAAACCTTGTGTACTACACCATAATGTTTCCAACCTCTCTCTATATATACATACACATGGTTAGTACAGTAGCTATTATGCACGCAGATAAGGTAGGCCTACTAGGGATTAATATATGCAGCCCGTGAGACTTGCTTTTAGCCACGGTTGTGGCCCAGTTGAGAACCACTGCTGTATAAAGTACATTTGTTAAATGTAGGGTTCATATACAACCATGCATTTACAGCAGTGATGTAGCAAGAGAACTCTTTCCTCGGGCCTTATATTTACAAACCACAGCTTTTCCAACCACAGAGGTTTTCATGAACAGAACCCCCGTTGTTGGCATCAGATAGCTGCATTTTGTAAATATTATTCTAGTCTACCTCCATCGTTCACAAAGCATTGCCAATAACAGAAATTTATTTGGTTTCCTCATTAAGTATCTTCACAGATTTTATGAATTGGAGTGAGATTTGCAATTCTCCAATCAGTAGTTACAGCTCCTATCCTTAACATAAAATCCTTAAGATCTATAGTAACTGCCCTCGTGTCCATAAAAAACTATTGGGAAAATATAAAATCCCTTTCAAAACAAATTGGAATCGTAAAAACTATTATGTTTGTTTTATATTTTGTATTTGTAACATTAATATAAATAATACAGTTACCATAAATGTTCTATTTTTAATTCCATGCATATATTTGATCACATTAGACCAAAAACAAACTTTGTGTTTAACCTAGTGCGTAAATATCCCAGTTAATCCCAGTGTAGTTCAGCAGTTTTTAATCATCCAAGTCTCTGTAATACCTCAGTGTCAGTTATGCTGAAACTACTCAGAATTCAAAAATAAGAACAGAACTGTTTTTAAATATTTGAGGTGTATTACATATTATTATTGGTTATTTCTGAATAAAACAAAAACCAATATATGTTTACCTTTGCATTGAAGGATAGTAAGCCCCCTTTAAGATACAAAACGTCACCACTGTCTTCCTTTCCTGTTTTAAAACGGCTTTTTCCTCAGGGTACAAAGACATAAAGATGTGCAGTTCAACACTTGGCCCACTTGAGACTAATAGCGAGACTTGTGCCCTGAATATCTTACCATCGGGGAGGATTTTTCCACTTGTGGCCTGGCAGCCTGGCCCTTGGAAAGTCTTACACTCCCCGCCTGGGATCTTCCACATCCACACGTTACCGTCTGCTGTGCCAGCCAGCAAAACAGGGGCACAAGGATGCCATTCTAGCCACTGAAGAGACAAACAACCACACCGCCAAATCAGCCGCTCGAACAAGAGGGAGTTCTGATAGCGACGATGTGACTACACTTAGCCAAATTATTGAAAACTTGGGTTTGTCAGGGAAACTAGGGTTTTACGCCTTCACACTAAAAAGAAGCAGTTTTTTATTCTCACAAAATATTTTGGAGGAAATATTTGAAAGCATATTTTAGTTTTTCTGTATAAGCAGATTCACACTATTACCAGGACTTTCCATGCAAAACTGCAGCTGAACAAGGAGTCTTTATTTAGAGGTTTAACGGTATATTAATACCAGAAGTGGTTAATGAAGGCCTTTATAAATGACATTCCGGGGCATTTGGACAGCCAGGAGTCTTTAAGTGAGCTAAAGTACTCACCTCCAGATCTCCCACTTCAAACGACCAGACCTCTTCCTTAGTTTCCACCTTCCAGACCTTGATGAGGCCACTCATGTCTCCACTAGCCACGAGCTTGGAATCATGACTGAAGGAAGCACAGGTTACAGAGTCCTTGTGGCCTGTCAGACAATGTAGTTTGGTGTTAATAACTATCGTTGTACACTGAACTATTAATGGGTTCTTTAAATGATTTTTTGTAATATAGTCCTCACATAAATTCTGAGTGTGACATCGCCGAAAGAATTCTAATTTCATAATAATGGCATCTAACATTTAGGAAATGCAATCAGTATCCGTATAAGGCAATGTCGGTTGCACAACTTTAAGCCAGTTAAGTTCTTATATCAATTAGATTTGGAATAAATTTAGTCAATAAATAAATCCAATAAATTTATACAAATTAGTATATGGAAAACCACCTGCACACTCAAAGACAACTTCTCCATCATTCAGCCTCCAAACAAAGGCTTTGTCATCTTCTCCACCAGTGACTGCCAAGCTGTTAGTGGCCGGGTCTAAACTCACACAGAACACAGATCCTGGAAACGAATATTAACATCAGTATTGGCAACGCATAACAATCACAGTAACAATAAGATTTCTATTTATTCATAAGTTTACCTGGACTTATAAAGTGAAAAGCAGGAGGTCATAAGGTCATAAAATAGAGAGTATGTAGTGTGGGGCTCCACTTTGCTTTTATAAATGTCAGTTCAACAGTGTTTCTATATACTACTAGGTGTCAACAGTCGTTTAGCTACATTTCCTCATAATCTACTACTAACAGCACAGGAACACCGCAGTACGTCGTAAAACTATCGACTGTTTCCTCACAAATATATCGTTCCTACCTGTGTGCATGGAGAAGGTGAGTTCACTGTCATCCTGTCGAGCTTCCATGTCCTCTTCTTCAGTTTGCCAGCCCTCATCATCTGCGAAATCTCCTTCTTCCTCACCAAAATCGACATCTTCAATCTCGTTAGCCAAGTCATCTGGGCAAAATACAAAATGAAGCCCGTTAGGTACCTCATAACCCTTCCCAGCATACACATACGAATCTATTAGTTTCAACTATGACGCAAAGCATTTGAGAAAACGTGGGCATCTTTGCATTATGTATGCTCCAGATCATGCATATGTAATTATGCACATACAATACGCTCATGAAAAATAAAATAAATATATATGAACTACGTTAAAACCAAAGACGCGTAAAAGAAAAACTGACAATGTATATATTCATCTACTGAAATTAAGAAACAATTTGAAAATCACTGACATAATGCAGTCATTTCAACATGGCACACCGAGTAGTATTCAGTAACATTACCTGGCGTCTGTTCCGATTCATTAAGGTCAATCACTTCAATGATTTCTTCATCCCCGTGTAAATCTACAGCTCCTTCTTCGGCATTATCCATTTTTCGGAATAAAAAAGAACTGCCTGTTAAGAGAGCTCTATTTTCTGAAAACAAAAAGTTAAATTACAACTAGCTAGAGATATGGACTATAACACGACGAATATTGCTGGAAATCACTCATAACAACATTAAAGGCTGATACAGCACTTCGTTATATTAGAAATAGTAAAAGTCTGTTTCCAAAATAAAAATCCATAACAATCTAAAAACACTAATAACTACATTCACACTCCAGTATCTCTATCCTCACGTGTTCACTGCTACTATTGAAACTTTAGCGTGGAAATCTGATTGATAGGTTTCTGATCCAATCACATTGCGGTGAAAAAAAAAGTAAATGTCAATAGAGTCCAGAATAGGCGGAGCTTCCTGTAGATGCAGCTGAAGGGTTTGGTTGAGGTGAATAACCGGAAGTGAGAGCTTTATAGGAAATGAAGTGTATTCTAAGTAGCTATACGGTGAACAAGCTGAATGTTTCTCCTCCAAAATTAAGAATGGTTGAAATATCTAGTTACTTGGTCTATTTTTAGAATATTTCATTAATTATTTGATTATTCATTATATGTCTATTTCTACATTTTTTTCATTAGAATAGCGTATGCTATTTTAAATATAAAAATTAAGAGTCTACTATATTTATTAAAAAGTAAAGGTATTATAAAGGTACATAGAGTATATTATTGGAAAATTACGGGAGTTGTAGAAATGATTTCAATTCCCCTTGTGGGGTATAAAATACTGTCCAAATATTATTCTAAGATATTATTTAGGCCTGCATTTTATTTCTTTTGCTTTTTCATTCACACATACAACATTCATTTTGATCATCATGTGATGTCTTTGAAAAGAATAATTCATATTTAACTACATTTCTGTTGCATTTTGTATCCAAAAGATCCCAAAGTGTGTGGGTTAGTGGAAACAAGGCAGTAGATGAGGTAGAGAAGTCTGAGGAAGTAGTTCACCAATCAATCAAGGGAAACTTTAGATAGCAAGATTGAACAGCCTAATGTGAAGTGTACAGCCTAGCTCGGATACTGGGGTTACCACCTCTCTTAAGAGTACCGCTCTTAAATTTTTTTGCAAATTTTGCAACTCACAACAGACAACCCACTAAAACTAAGCAGGTCAGTGCCAGTACCTGGATGGGATACCTCCTGGGAAATGCTAAGGTTGCTGCTGGAAGAGATATTAGAGGGGCCAGGCAACCTGCGATCTGTGTGGGTCCTAACACCCCAGTACAGTGACAGGGACACTATACTGAAAAAAGACGTCGTCCTTCGGATGAGACGTAGAACTGAGGTCCTGACTCTCTGTGGTCATTAAAAAAAGAGTAGGGGTGTTACCCTGGCATCCTCGCCAAATTTCCCATTGGCCTTTATTAATCATGGCCTCCTAATAATCCCCATCTATGAATTGGGTTCATCACTCTGTGTCACGATTGAAAACCCCTCCTAAGGACGCTCCAGCCCTTTATTCCTGATCTCCTGCACCTGCCTTCAGTTCCTGCGCCAGTGCTATAAAAGCCAGACGTTCCTGCCAATCTGGATCCCGCTCCGGCTTTTAACTCCATTCGTCTGTGTCAGGATGGATCACCCGGCTTTGGACACTGGCTTTCCCAGGGTATTCTTACGGACTCCCTTGGACTTGTTTGCCCTGGCTGATAAAGTGATCTCTAAGAAGCCAAAGCTTAACCATATTTAGATAAAACTTGGGAAATATAGTGAGGTGTCTATAGTGCCCCAAATCAAAATCCACATGAGGGACTAGGGTCCAATTTCAAAGCATTAGAAATTAGAAAGCACGAAGGGTCAAGTACACTCTGTGATGAAAATCTGAATAAGTCATTTGATTACAAGAATTTTTGAAAGCCAAATTTACTTTTCCTCTGTGACCTATTTAATATTATGAGAACTTGCTGTGGCATGATTTTATCATTTTAAATAATAAATAAATATTCTCAATATTTAAATATCCTCAGCTATAACACAAAGAGAATTCTCTGATGTATGTAATGCTGCCAATGCAGTCGTCATGGTCAGAATCTAATTTCCTTTTTTTAAAAGGATGCAGACAGCTGGATCAAAGCATCAAAGCCAACATTCCATTTAGATCAGAAAACATTATTGATTTAAAAAAAAATCATTATGTCACCATTTCACTATATCACATACTTTGTATTTCAGTTACAACATAAAATCAGGTATTTCTTAAAATCCCTAAATCTATAGGACAATAAGTGAAAAATTAAGCAAATGAGACCAAGTTCTCATTCATAATAATGTTGACCTGAATACTAGCCTATACAACAAATCATGTACTGGAGCACTTTTAGTGAATTGCTCAAGAGTACAAAAATATATTTGCTCAATTTGAAACGACAACAATTCAGTCTGATATCCACAGTGCTAGACCCTGTTTGTGTTTACTGAACTTCAACAGGGATTCTTGCTTTCAAAGTGATCACTACATATCATCTCTTTGTTTTCATAGAAAAAGCCAGATGCTGAACATGCACCAATTTATGTCATTGGAGATTTTTATCATGCAACCATTAACACTGCACTGGCCAACAATTTTGTTACAAGCTAGTTTTTCCGCAAGAAGAAATCACAAGTTTATACAAAAAAGTGTTAATTTTCGGAGCCAATCAGTGAGAAACAATAAAACTGTAAAATGTACAGACAAACTAACTGACTTTGTTCCATTCCTTTGGAATTTGGCTCCACCTTTGTTTAAAATGTTCTTTAACAATAGTTAAATTACTATTATTTCTTTATTAACGTGCCTTTGCCCTTGCACATGGTAATATATATTTTATGGTTAGGCAATTTGAGAAATCGTTTACTGTAAAAAGATTTCTGCATAGATAAATCACTCAATCTGAAATGATAGAAAAGTGAATCAAGCATTTACATTTATGATCAGGCCTTTATACACTTTAAGTGCAGATAAAAGTGGCATATCTCTTTTAGGTAATCTGTTTTAGGGCTATAGAGCACAGATAACTAGTTATAGCACAGTTGTTTTTTTAATGCTATGACCATGCAATTGTAAAAAAAAAAGATTGCAGTGTGAGATGGTTTAAAGGTTTCACACAAAACATAAGTTTATGTGGCAATAATAGCTTAGAGTGTCTTCACACAGCAAAGATGAGGCAAGATGGAAAGATCCTTCTTCTTCTCCTGTTACCATGCACTTGCTTTGGCAGTGGGGTACAAGACCAAGAAGAATTTATGCTCCTTGGGGGTCCCCTAACTAAAAACTTTGTGAATGCCTTGAACAGAGGAACCCTCAATTTTCAAGCATTGGCTTCAAAGATTCAGGGGGAAGGTGAGGCAGACGTCTTTAATTGTCAATCTCCCCTGCCCCCTTCTGCTCAAGACTATTTCAATTACCTTAGTTCAAGAGGGCTAACTCATTTTAAAGTGATCCTTTCCTGGACAAACCTCCTGCCTGAAGGTGATCCGAAGAACGCTCACCTGGAGACTCTTTCCTGCTACAGGAACTTCCTTGCACAGCTGTCAGAAGCCACTCTCAAGCCTCTCATTGTGCTGCACCATTCGGGTGTGCCTGAGGTCTTGAAGGCAAAGCATGGAGGCTGGGAAAATGAGATATTTGTGAGTCTTTTTGAAGAATATGCCAAATTTGTCTTTTCAAGTTTTGGAGGTCTTGCAGAGTCCTGGATAACATTCAGCCAGTTTTATGAGATGATTGAAGAGGGACACCAGAAAGGTTCGGTCTCCTCCAGCCTTAAAACGCCCGTATTCGAAAATGCTTTTCTTGCCCACAAAAAAGTGTACAGTCTTTACCACCAATTACTTTCTGCTAAAGGTAAGAATTCATCTGGCTCTAGTGTTAATACAATGTCATGAATATTATATCAGAAATATCCTCATTGAGGATGTTTCTAATTCTAAAAAGCAAATATCCGACTACTTTTAAATGATTTCAGATGTGTATATGAATGGATTTTTCTGTAGTTAAGCTCTTGTCTTACAGTCAAAGCAAAAATAGTTAATACCATTTAAAGGACAGCATTGTATAAAGGCCTATTGTGTTTTTTTCTGAAAGTCTGTAGAACAAAGATCTCCTTACTGTTAAGTATTCTACATTTTTCTATAATTTAATTTAAACCAATAAAAGCTACTAAAAATGTATTTCCATTTAATTGGTCTTTAAAGAGTCACAACTACTACAAAAGTTTGACTTAAAAGGGCAAGGACAATGATGTATCCATGTTAAATTGTTAATTTTCCAATGAACTGATTCAGATTTTCGTGTTCTTCCAGTATGTTTTGTTTTGCATGAAAAACAGAATATACCATTATTTTTTAGTCACAAGTCACTCCAAAGGGTTCTAGGAGAAACCTTTTGGACTACAATTACAAGTCATATCTGAGATTATTTATCTTTGAGTAAATGCAACTCTGCAGTTTTTATCTTTATTTCATAGCTTACAAAGGTCAAAATTATATAATGGATCTAGTATAATAATGTTTCAGCAGGGGAGTTATGGGGAGGCACATATAATTTTCATGTTACATTGTATAAAACTGTGAAGAGGCTTCTTATAAAGTGGTTAATTTACTATAATTTACTATAACAAACTAAAATCTAAATCTAAAAGGTCAATTATGGCATCAGTCCTGCAGGATATATACATCAGTTACATTTTTTATTTTCGTGTTTTTGCCTTTTTCTACAATGCTCAATTAGCATTACAGTATGTTGATAACATGAAATATTAATTCATACGCTTTGAGTGCAACTTGCTAAAAGGTATCTCTGATTTTTTTACTACTGCAAAAATTGATAGTGTTCTGGTACATTCATACATTCAGAACACTATCAATTTTTGCTAAGATACAATAATATTGTACAATAATATTTTAGGAGTTTAACCTAGTAAACCTATTTCCTAGTATTCTTAAGATAATACTTGTTTATATTTCTCTAACAACATATGCTCTTTTAATCTTCTTACAGGTGGACAGATCTCCCTTGGAATGAAAGCTAGTGACATTAAGAGAAAAAACATTTTTTACCAAACTGACAATATGTACAAGGTAATGATGAAGCAGGTATTTAATGCATGAAACATGAAAATCTGTATTAAGTCTGATGTCCAGACACATTCATTAAGTGAATGTAACAGAAAGTATTAAGGAAATAATATTAATATTCTTTTTTTCATTTAGGGATTTATAGATTTCCTTGCTGTGCACGTCAACTATGACTGTAAATTGGAAACAAACTTGCAGGATGAATTTTTAAAGATACAGGTAACAAATACAGCACAACTGTCTCAAATTACTTATTTACCTTCATAAAGTAAAAAAAAAAACAGGGAATGAAAGTAAACAGAATTACAAAAATACTGCATATGAAGACTGAAATGGGTGGCATAGAGGCTAACATTGCTGTCTTACAGCACTGGGGCCTTCGGTTCAATTCCTGGGGCGGTATCTGGGTGGAATTTGTATGGTCTCCCCATGTTTGCATGGATTTCCTGCAGGTGCTTTAGTTTCCAAAGCCCAAAAAGCATACTGGTAGGTTAATTGGCTTCTGGAAAAAGTGTGTGTGTGTGTTTTTGTGTCTGTGTATGTCCTGCGATGGACTGGCGTCTTGTCCAGGGTGTACCCTGCCTTGCACCCGTTGCTTGTGTAGGCTGCGAATCCCCTGCCTTCGTGTACTGGTTGAAGAAGTTGGAAAATGGAAAAATGGATCAAGGCTGAAATCAAGAAGAATGCTTTACGCCTTGTGAAGTTTAACAGTACAATAAATTCTAGACTTAGAATTATGATAAAACCAATTCAGGTAAAAAAAACCTTAAGATTTCCTTTAGTCATTCTCCACTGTCATGAAACACCGCGATATGTGAAATGTGAAATATGTGAAAATAAAGATATACTACCATGAGCAATTGTTTTATTTGAGGCTATTCATCATTCAGGGAGCCATGTTTAATGATGTGCCAGTTTTGATCTACGAGTTGCATGGTGAAGGCTGTAGCTCAGCATATGACCATCAGTTCCAGCCCCTAGCCAGTTTACTGAAAGGTAAGGTGACAAATACCTCCATTCTGTGAAACTGAATTATGATTTTGTATTACCTTTAGCCCATTGTTTTTGAGTACTGGTTCTTATTAATCTATTGTCTGTTCAAATTAAATAAATTTAAAAGTTGGGGCCTTATCTGAACCAATTATTTAGTTAATCATACATTTTTAATCATTTTCTGCTTCAAAAAGGACAAAGTTTTCAAGTTACTGGTTTCATGCATGATTCTTTGTATGTGAAATAAAGCTCTGACAGTACTAGAACTGAAAACAATTCACTATAGTTTTATTAGAAATGTATTAGTTGAATTTGGGGGCTCAATTAAATAATTATAATTATAATAAATAATTAAGATTTACTTATTGTCAGATAAGTCTAACATCAAGTCAAAGGGATACAGTATCTGAAGTGATGTGACTTATTTATGGTATTGACTTGCATTGTGAAGTTGCAAATCTGAGTGCTTTATAAGACATTTTATAGTCTTGAAATAGTACTGTAATGGTGAACAAGATTTTAAAATCTAATATTTGCCTTTTAGTGAGTATCAATAGTGTCAAAATCATATTTTGCATTTCTTAAGAAAACCTCACTTTCACTCTTCCTAAAATAATCTAAACTATACATATGTTCTTGATATTGTTCCCTGAAGAATGATACTTCACAGTATATTACAATTTCACAGCTCTGCAACAGAATGAACTGAGGATCATGGGATGTGACATCATTGACCTCTTTGACCAATTGACTGTGAAGAACAACTCACAAGGGTATTTTTTTGTGTCTTTAACAGGTTTTGAGAAACTTACAGGCATTGTGATTATGTAGTCGAGATGTTGGAAGCATATTAATACTGAAAAAAAGAAATTCATGTTGAATGTTGCTTGCCGAGAAAGTCTTCAGCTCCCTCACACTCTTGAATTAGATGATGCAGTTAGAAAATGAATGGATGGAATATTGAAAGTCCAACGTTAATATGAAAAGCCCTTTTACAATATTTGCTCCATATTGCAGTTTCCAATACAGTTATGTAGTACATATTGTATGAAAAACTAAAAAATAATAGAAGAGTTTTTGTATTGTTAATTTAAACAACAAAACTGATTATGCTAAAGAATGTTAATGGTGCTAACATAAACAATATTATCATACATAATATAATACTAGCCTAGTTGACATATTTCCTGAGTAAAAATTCTGAATTTAAATTCAAAATATGTAGGCAGTTATGCCTCGTGAAAATTTATTTACCAAATGTGTTCTTAAATCTGAGCGTTACTTTCAATGTACTTTTCTTTTTCTAATCTAACTTTAATCATGCTTCCAACTAAAAATACTTATAGTGGATTCTGTTCACTGATATTTTCTTTTCTTTCATTTACCTTTAATCCAGTCAACTGAGTGAGCTCAAAGCTTCAGAGAAGGCTGCTGCTGAGAGCTCTAAGACTACAGTGATCAACCATTCGCTCTTCTCATCTTATCAGACTGTTTGGGCAAAGTTTGCAGACCAACCAGTGTCTGAACAAGACCTTTTCCTCAATAGTACCTTTCCAGATGGTTTTCAGTGGGGCACGTCCAGCGAATCATTCAAGGTGGAAGGTGGCTGGGCAGAACACGGGAAGGGAGAGACAATCTGGGATCGGTTTTCCCACGAGGGGAATGTCTTCCAGAACCAGACAGCTGACCTGGCTTGTGATAGCTACAATAAAATCGATTATGATGTTTACCTCTTGAGAGGCCTCGTCAGCAAGACATACCAGTTCTCCATTTCTTGGGCTAGAATCTTCCCCACTGGCCACAATAACAGCTTAAACGAGAAAGGTGCTCTTTATTACGACAAACTCATTGACAGTCTTCTGCAGTCCAACATTCAGCCGGTAGTGACTCTCTATCACTGGGACCTGCCTCAGGTCCTGCAGGACCAGGGTGGCTGGCAGAATGAATCCATCATACAAGCATTCAAGGAATATGCAGACTTTTGCTTTTCTAGGTTTGGAGACCGTGTGAAAGTTTGGAACACTTTCAGCAGCCCTTGGGTTGTTAGTTATGCAGGGTATGGTACTGGACAGCACCCTCCTGGAATCTCTGACCCAATAATTGCTTCCTACCAGGTACATACAGCAACACTGATGTTTGAAACATCAGAAACAGAAACCAAGTAATAGCATTCCAATAAAACTAAAGAACATTGACATTTCAGTCTTAATAAAGGATACAAAGTATCACATCTGCAATATGTGTGACATATTGTAGTCAACACAAGCAGGGATTACCAAAGGTAAAGCAGAATATGGCAACTTCTAAAGTTTTTACTCCAGTAAATATGTTTAATTTATTTTGATGTCCAAATAAAATACAGCAAAAAGAAAATCCAAAACTAGAAGTAGGAAAAGGTTTTTTCTAATTTCTGTTCCACACTTTCTTTGGCCCTTTCCAGATATGCATCTGTAAGTGTTTTTGGCACATTCAAACTGTTTGAGAGAAGCTTTTGTACTGAAGAAAAGGTGTTTGAAAATTGTCTTGTAAATGTAAAAATGGCAATTAGTGCATTTCCAGGTGGATGCTGCACATTGGTGGTGGTGGAGGGGAGTCCCCATTACCTGTAAAGCGCTTTGAGTGGAGTGTCCAGAAAAGCGCTATATAAGTGTAAGCAATTATTATTATTATTTCTGTTCATTGCTGTCTTCTTCTTTTTTATGAAGGTGACTCACATGATAATCAAAGCCCATGCTGAGGCCTGGCATGTTTATAATGACAAATACCGACCTCTCCAAGGAGGAAAAGTGGGTATTGCCTTAAATTCTAACTGGGCAGAGCCCAAGAATTCTTCCAGCCTTCAGGATGTGGAGGCTGCAGAGCGCTACCTGCAGTTCATGCTGGGCTGGTTCGCTCACCCTCTTTTCGTCAATGGTGATTATCCAGAAATACTGAAAAAACAGATTGAGCAGAAAAACCAGGAATGTCCCCAGAAAGAGCTGGCTAGGCTTCCACTTTTTACTGAAGCAGAGAAGTTGAAAATTAAAGGAGCAGCTGATTTCTTTGGACTCAACCATTACACATCTCGGCTGATCAGTACCAGCCCTAAAGTCTGCAACCCAGGACCACATAATGTAGGGGATTTCAAAGAGGATGTTGATCCCTCTTGGCCAAAGACTGCCTCTCCCTGGATTTTCTCAGTCCCATGGGGGATTCGACGGCTCCTTAATTTTATAGCCGCAGAATACACATCTGCCTCTAGAGTTCCCATTTACATAACAGGAAATGGAATGCCGACAGAATACAACGGAGAGGTTCTCAATGATACACAGCGTATTCATTTTCTTAACAGTTACATTAATGAAGCTTTGAAGGGTGAGTGTTTACTGAGTTTTGATATTTTCTCTGTTCATTTCACAATACTTCCTTCCAATTCAGGGTTGTCCGTCTTCATTTAGATAACTGTGGCTATGCAGATTAACTAAATTCAATGTATTTATTAAATGCATTTAATGTACAAATCACTTTGTTTATAGTTTGTATCACCATAAATTCCCTGTAGATTTAAAGAGTATATGCCAAATGTCTTGAAATCTTAAAAGTACAATAAAAGTGCCTCATGTTCAATAATTGTGCAAAGACTTCTCAGGAAGGTTAGGACTGACTTTTCTGGTGGATTTAAAAGATATTTTCCACATTCTCTCAGATTAATTTAAATGTATTGAACAGAATGTTTTGATTGACTGATTTAAAATGTACTTTATTCTGCATTATGTATGAAAAGTTAACATTAATTTAATTTTATTTCATCAGCGATACAGATAGATGGGGTGGATGTGAGAGGCTTCACTGTGCAGTCACTGATGGATTGTTTTGAAGGCCCGGAAGGTTATAGTCAGAGGTTTGGTTTGCATTATGTAAACTTTGAAGACATTAACAGGCCAAGAACACCAAAAAAATCAGCCTATTTCTATTCACAAATCATTAAAAATAATGGATTTATAAGCAGAAAAGACATGATATTGCCCCAAAATCTTATTTCTCAACCTAAGGTTACCAAGCTGCCTGGTCTACCTCCATCAGATGTCCCCTCAAAAGCTAAGATTGTCTGGGAGAAGTTTTCTCGCCAATCCAAATTCGAGAGGAAGCTTTTCCACTATGGAACCTTCTCAGAAGGATTTCAGTGGGGTGTGTCAACCTCAGCCTATCAGATCGAAGGTGCATGGAATACTGATGGGAAGGGACCAAGTGTTTGGGACACTTTTACACACAAGCCCAACAGCATCAAGAACAATGACACTGGGGATGTGGCCTGTGATAGCTACAATAAAATAGAGGAAGACCTGTACATGTTAAGGGCTTTGAACGCTAAGTCTTATAGATTCTCTTTGTCCTGGCCAAGGATTTTTCCTGATGGTAGAATCAGATCACTGAATGAGAAAGGTGTGGAGTATTACAACAGACTCATCAATGGTCTCCTGGCTTATAATATAACTCCAATGGTAACCATCTATCACTGGGACCTTCCTCAAGCCTTGCAGGATATTAAAGGTTGGGAGAATGAGCAGATGATTGAAATATTCAATGAATTTGCTGACTTCTGTTTTGCAACCTTTGGAGACAGAATCAAGTTCTGGATGACTTTTAACCAGCCCCATACTATTGCATGGGCAGGCTATGCCAAAGGATTGATGCCTCCCAATGTGAAGAGTCCAGGAGATGCCCCTTATAGAGTTGCTCACAATCTCTTAAAAGCTCATGCTATGGCTTATCACACATATGACAAGAAATACAGAAGTCTCCAAGGTGGTTTGGTCTCCCTAAGCCTTAATACTGACTGGGTAGAACCCAAGGATGTAAATGTACCCAGAGAAATAGTGGCTGCTGACCGTTACCTCCAGTTCCATCTTGGTTGGTTTGCACACCCCATTTTTAAAAACGGGGACTACCCAGATGCACTGAAATGGCAGGTAGGTAACAAAAGTGAGTTGCAAGGCCTGCCAGAATCTAGGCTTCCCACTTTTACAGAGCAAGAGAAGGCCTATATCCAGGGAACTGCTGATGTCTTCTGTATTAATGCTTATACCACTAAAATTGTGCATCATGTAACCGCCAGGCTAAAGCCCTATTCTTATGATTATGATCGGGATCTTGGTGAAGCAGTAGAAAATGACTGGCCTAGTACTGCTCTGAAAGAGTTTAGAGCTGTTGCCTGGGGCCTGAGAAGACTTCTGAACTGGATAAAGGAGGAATATGGCAACCCAGAAATCTATATCACTGAGAATGGGGTGTCAACTGATTCAAAATCTACTGTGGATGACACAGATCGAATGTTCTTTTATAAAACTTACATTGATGAAGCACTGAAAGGTAAGATTTTTAAGTTGTTTTGCAGTGCATATGAAGCTTCCAAATGAATATTCCTAATTCAAGGATTAAGTTGAATACATATTGATATCTTTAGTTTGGTTCTAGGACAACTGGACAATTGATTAAATATAACGTTGGTCTGGTTTGATCCTACACAGTACAAACAAATTAATTCATATAGCCTTTATGAATTGAATAAACTGGCATGTATTTTAAAGTAAATTTCTAGTTAAAAAGTTTTTCCTGATGTGCATTTTTAGAATAGTAACCAAGCAATCAAGGTCATCAGGATGACAATACTTTAAATTATGTAATTATGTGTTCAGAACAATAGAGTGAGTATAGAGTGGCATGCTTTCATTTCAAGTAGTAAATTAAATATAGATTTAATTCATTGGATATCAGAATGGATGTGAAAACACAAATACAATGTTTGTGCTGTTTATATTACAGCTTACAATTTGGATGGTGTAAGATTAAAAGGATACACAGCCTGGTCTCTGATGGACTCTTTTGAATGGCTGGAGGGCTACAATGTTGGCTTTGGTCTTCATCATGTGGACTTCAAGAACCCAATTCGACCAAGAACCCCCAAACGCTCTGCTCATTACTTTTTTCAAGTCATAAAAAATAACGGATTCCCTATACCAGATGATGAAAAGCTCTTGTATGCACAGTTTAGAAAGGATTTTGCTTGGAGTGTTGCAACAGCATCTTATCAGGTAAATTAGCTCATTTTGAGCAGTTTCTTCCAACTAAAAAGAAGGAAATAATACTTAAAAACTTGTTTTAATAATGACCTCATTGATGGGAAATATGTACTTAAAAGTCACATAACAGGTATGAAATACTCCACTCCAGTGTTTAGGATAATGATTATTTGATTATATTAAACCATTGGCACAGTTAAACAAGGCTGATTGCACAAACGTTTTTTCCATAATTAAAGATTGAAGGAGGCTGGAGGGCCGATGGAAAGGGAGTGAGCATCTGGGACACCTTTGCACACACTCCATTGAAAGTGGGTAATGATGAGAATGGAGATATTGCTTGTGACAGCTACAACAAAATTGATGAGGATGTGGCTATGCTGAAAAAGCTCGGGGTGACACACTATCGCTTCTCCATATCTTGGCCAAGGGTTCTACCTGATGGAACCCCAAGGTACATTAATGAAAAGGGACTCAACTATTATCATCGTCTTATTGATACACTTCTTGCTGCTAACATACAGCCACAGGTAAGCTGTGAACACACTGCATAAATAAAATAAGCATTTGGATAAACTGACCTTTGTGTTATCTTGTTTCATCCAGTGTATGTTTTACAAAATGATGGTGGGTTTTGATTAGGCGACAGAAGTTTCACTATACTTTACACTATACTATATTATTTTGTTTTAGTGCTAATGGTAAGCCTTTACTAAAACTATTGGGAAGACATAAAGAAATAATATAATTAAAATACTATTAAAGAACTGACCTTTTCTGCTTAAACACTATCCTTCATTATAGTGGATTGATTGTTTTCTGCGATGGGATATTAAACAGAGACTTGATGTGACTTGAATTTGTTGTGCTCTATTGTCTGTATAGGTGACCTTGTACCACTGGGATCTTCCTCAGGCTCTGCAGGATGAGGGGGGTTGGGAAAATGAAACCATTGTACAGAGATTTAAGAGTTATGCTGATGTCATTTTCAGCAGGCTAGGGGAAAAAGTGAAATTCTGGATCACAATCAATGAGCCCTATAATGTGGCAAACATAGGACATGGCTATGGAACAGCTGCACCAGGTACAGTATGGGATTCTCCCTTGGCAGGGCAACAGTCTGGTGCTTGATATAAGCAAGAATATTTTTTAACCTCTTAGTACTATATGGAGAAAATTGAATGCTCAAAATATAATTTGAAAAAAGTCAAAAAGGTGGAGAGACGTGTCCTCATCCCATTAATTTATAAATTTGTTCAGGTGGAAACTTAAATCGTAACCATTTGTATGTGCTTGGGTGTTGATGTGTGTTTTCAACTCAGCAGGACATCTTTCAAGACAAATAAGAAAACATAGACGCAGGCTCAGACAAAAAAGCATCATTGTGATCACCATGTTATATTATTTGAACAGTATCATGTTCTGAATGAGCAGGTCCTGCCATTTATACTGCTGCAGACAATTTCCATTTTTCATATGGAACAAATATCCCCCTGAGACTTAAATTTCATAACTGGTGTAACAGTAAATATTGCTTGATTTTTACCTTTCTGTTTAAAAGGAATCAGCTTTAGGCCAGGCACAGCGCCTTATGTGGTTGGCCATAACCTTCTTAAAGCTCATGCTGAAGCCTGGCACCTTTACAATGACAAATACAGACAAAAGCAGGGTGGACTAATCTCCATTACCATCAACTCAGACTGGACAGAGCCAAGGAACCCCTACAAACAAGAGGACATTGATGCTGCTAGGCGCGTTCTACAGGTAGTGGACTTGGAAAACTCTGAACTACGCCTACAATTAGGATGAGGGTTATTTAAGTTGTTTTTTTCAAATAAGATATCATTATAGTAAGACTAGCATCATAATGCTGCGAGCTACAATAGATAACAGCATGTTAGTTTATGTTTATATCTAAACTTTAAATGATGGTATAATTGATGGTATAATGACCAATTAAGTTATTTTGATTCTATTTTGGAGAAGTGTTGTACTTCCATCTCATGCAGGGTGTATTGTGCCTTGCACCTATTGCTTGCCAGGATATCCTCTGACTCCCCTGCCACCCTGTATTAGAAATAGTGGTTAGAAAATGGATGGATGGATAAACTGATGGTATACTGCCATCTGGTGTACTATTGAAATAAATACAAATGCTCTTGTCAGATGCAGCTTTATTAGATTGCAGTATTTTTAATTATTACATACTAAAGATGACACAGTTGCTCTTAAATTTGAAAACTATTATTTTCACCAATTATAATTGAGCATACATTCCTATGAAATTACCATGCAAAAGGCAATTCATTACAGCTGAACAAACATTTCATTGTCGTTGTAGAGAATTCTCTGCAGGCACTGTTGTGTATTCAAAAACAGTTTAATTTGTTTTAAAGAAAAAACATTTTATTTACTCCTCACCAGTTATTGATGCTGAAGTGAAATGTTTTATTTCACTATAGTTTTATATAGGATGGTTTGCTCACCCTGTGTTTAATGGAGATTATAATGAACTGATGAAGACAAGAATTGGAGAAAGGAGCTTGGCTGCTGGTCTTTCAAAGTCTCGGTAAGATGTTTAAATTCATTAACTGGATAACCATTGTTTCATTAGGGACCAGCTTTTGAAGACAAAGATTAAAATGGTTTCTGTTGGTTTATAGTCAAATCCACTTTACAGTGCATTTGTTGCAGTAAGTTGCCATTTACATTTTGTAACTTTAAAGCTGTAGGGAAAAAGGGATACAATGAAAGTGGGTATATAAGCGTAATGGCTTGACAGAGCAATATAATAGGGAATTGAGGGGATAAAAGGACAAAAATATATCAAAGGTAAGAGTAAGTTAGCCCAAACAGAGCTATTGCTTTAATAATAAGTGTTGTTTTTAAGTCTATGGAACATGTCAAACTCTTGTACAGCAACAGGAATCGCAATTATCTGGGTACCTTCTCTAAATTGATAAATAAACCTCAAGAGGTGAAGATTTTGTTTCTGCTTAGCCTTCCAGAGTTCACAGAAGAAGAGATAAGGAGAATTAAAGGTACCCATGATTACTTTGGATTTAATCACTATACTACAGTCCTGACATTTAATGTGGATTATAAGAATCTTCAGCATTATGATGCAGACAGGTATGTCTTTTAATGTGGAATAATATTAAATAATAATGGGTAGTAAAAGCAAATGTTTGGGACTGGTTCCAGCAGTCAGACCAATGTATTCTGTTTCTGGACTTTGAGAAGGGGTTATAAATGTGGGTAAATTTTACTAGATGACAAAAAATACATTCTATGCAGCCATAAAATGACTGGAAGTATATTGTTTCACTGAGCTTTCAATTACTCCTAAAATAAACCATTGTAGATACAATTTAAAGACAGAATAATGTCAACATTTGAATTACTGAGTATACAAAACCGCAAAATGCGGTTTAATTTTGTTAAATAAGAAATGCTTTGTTTTACCCTAGGGGGGCAGGAACAATTGCCGATCGTGCCTGGCTGGACTCTGGGTCAGCATGGCTAAAGGTCACACCTTTTGGGTTTAGAAGAATCTTAAACTTCATTAAGGAGGAGTATGGGAACCCCCCTATTTATATCACCGAAAATGGTATCTCTGAGCGTGGCCCTATTAATCTGAATGATGACCACAGAATTCATTACCATGATAACTATATCAATCAGGCTCTGAAAGGTGAAGTACAAATCTATCCTGTTTCTGTTTTCCCATTTACTGTAACTACAAAGTGGAAATAGATTTTTTTTCAGTATTGTATCAGAAAAGAGTTCACCTAGAAATTTGTCATTATTGTTTTTACACATATACCTATTTAGTTTACGTCTTTCTCCACTTATTAAATTAATATACAATAGATTCACTAATCTGAAAAACAATTAAATAAAAGTAGAACACAACTAGATTAGAAAGATTTGGTCTCTTCTTTTGAAGATGTACAGTCTGCATCAGAAAGTTGTCTCAGCCCTTGTGGGCACATCTAGGCTTTCATCTGCTGATAAAAGTTGATAAAAGATTACTAATGAGAGAGGTCAATTCAGCCAATTTAGCTTATTTGATTGACAACTGCAAAATGGTTAACACATAGCCTATCAAAAGGCAGCATGATGATTTTCCACCAACTGGTAGATAGCACCATTGCATAGTTCCAAGACCCTGGGTTTGATCCTTTCCTACATCCTGGGGCTGATCCCTGTATTCACATGGGTTTTCTCAGAGTACTCTGATTTCCTCACAGCCTTTAAGGACATCTGCTAAATTCTTCATTTTATCAAGAATTGTTCTGTTAGGGGTGGCTGTGATGCCTATATTCAAGTAATGGGTTTGTAAATTATCAAAACCTTTAGCCAGACAGGTACACAAAACTACCTGTACACAAAACTATTGGTATGTTCACAGAAGATTTCTAGAAGCAGACACATTGATTTCTTTTATTGTTGCTTAAGCACTGGTATTTCAGTGGATACTTCCAAGCATACCTGAGATAAATTCTAACATGTTGTTATTTCACCACCTATCTTAATCCAAAGATCCAGCATTATTATGCTCTCAACATAGATGATTATTTTATTTGTCATGATATAGACAGTGATTCTTGATCCTGTCACGGGAGCCGGGTCAGACTCCTGTGAAGTGTGTTGATAAGACTCTGTGCGTGACGGTATAATCCGGAAGAGTTGGGAAAAGGACATCAGGGGAAGACACAGCAGGGTTAGGTCAGGTTGAAAGACAGGGGGCGGTGACAGTGGTGATCCAGTGCACAGGGGGAAGAGTGCAGGCAACCAAATCCAGGGAATTCCAAAAGTGGTAGTCAGGGCGCAGACCGTAATCAAGAGCCGGAAGATCCATCCAAGACTCAGACGATTAAAACCAGGGAACGGGGAACTAGGACCAGGAACACGGAGATAAAAACATGACGGGACTAGATGCTCCGAGCCCCCGGGCCATGAACCTTTCCTTTCATTTTGGATTTCCCCTTTGGATTTCTACTGGACTGTTTGCCTTGGCCACACCTCCCCCGTGCACCAGCGCACTTCAGACATGCCCCCCTGTTTTCATCCCCATATTCCTGCATGACTTTTTCCCCAGTGTTTCCTCACTATTCCGGATTGTGTCGTCCGCATAGGGTCCGAAAAGAACTGTCCGTTACAGGGACGAGACACAGGTGAAAGTACTAAAACTAAAAACAATACAAAAAAGGTGGGAGCGCCCTCTAGAGGAGGGATGACGCCCATAACAGATCCTGAGTCATCTTTGAGCATGCCTAATCTCAGCTGTTTCCTTTGTTGTCAAATCTTTGCTATCACCATACAGTACATGCACACATTTCCACCTTATTTAAACAACAATTGATAATAATCCCGATAGCAGCTGTCCTTCACTCAAAAAACTAAGTTTCATTGTGTAAAGAAATAAAGATCATTCAAATTAGCCAGAAAACAAAAAGCTGTAGTTAATGCAAATAGGTTGTTCTAACACCTTATTTACTGGTTTTAATCTCATAAATCCAGTATGCTTTCCTATAGTAAGTGGTCTTAAACTGTGATGTTCAATCAGAAAATTCAATGTGACATCTTGTAATTGGAACTTTTAAATCTACTATATTGAAAATTGTAAAGTATCACAAACAACTCCTTAAGTTTAGCATTTGTACTGATTGCGTGTTCTTTACACAGCTTATATTTTGGATGGTGTGGATATTCGAGGATACACAGTCTGGACACTAATGGATAATCTGGAGTGGGCTACAGGCTTTGCAGAGAGGTTTGGTTTATTCTATGTCAACCAGTCTGATCCTAGCTTGCCTCGCATTCCCAAACAATCTTCCAGACGATATTCCACAATCATACGGTGCAACGGATTCCCAGACCCAACACAAGGTCCTCATGGTTGTCTTCAAATAGAACCAGAAAGTAAGATACTTCATTTATTATTCACATTTTCCCTGATCTGTGGAGCTCTCCATTGGGCATTTCACTCTTTAGGTTAACCTAAGTCAAAACAGCTAAGTCACTCTGAAGCTACTCTACCTACTAAGTTTATATCTTAGTGCGGTTTAAATACAGTCCAAAGCATTGGCCATAAGCAGTGTGAGTGAGTTAGTGGCTCTGAACTGTCATAGGTTCTACAATATCTCTTGTACTTATGTATGTGTATAGTAGCCAGAGTGATTTACATCTTCCGGTAACTCTGTTACTGTAGGTACTGTACCTGCATCCTGAAGGAATAGGAAATAAGTATGTGCACCTATTGAGCTCAGCTGACTTCATAATTATTGTGCACTACGTGCTGTTTGTCTGAATCATTTAGGACAGCAGTGGTGCTGGAAGCTTAATGACAAATGGAAATGTTCACATTAAGGTTTATGCTAAATGGAGTGATGGTTGTGGGGCAGTTGTTATCTGGTTTACTTAGTTTCTGTCACATACTGTATATTTTAACCTTCAGATTTTACATTTCAAATGTCAATAAACACTCTTTGAAAATGCTCAGGTACACCATTGAAAAGAAACATTTATATTTTTAGATATTATACTTTTTATTGCATGTGCAATTTATTGTACCTTTGTATTTATTACACAGGTTCTACCACAGCTTCCACTGTCATGAAGCCCACAGACACCCCCAGACCTTCCCCAGTACAAAGAATTAATTTCCTGGGGATGGAAGTATCATCGTCTGACGCAGAAGTTGCTCTTTACATTCTCTTAGCTTTTTCAGTAGTTGGTGCAATTACAACCTTTTTTGTATCATACCGGTATTTGAAAACAAAATCAAATTTTAAACACCACGTTGAAAACATTAGTCTGCAATGAATGAAAGAAAATAATCAATTGGTGCTTTTGTTCCTCCTTCAACGGTTGTCTATGATACTGAGTCCCCTAATTTTATTGTATGAAGACAATTAGTATTTTTAGTGTTTCACAAGTAAAAGATCACTGAATTTCCTTTTTATATTTTAATATGATCTATCATTCCACAAATGATAGCATCATTTATGCATCCATCCATTTAGGAGTTTTTAATTAGCCAGGCACTGCTATCAGTGACACAAAAAGAAATTTAGACAAAATAATACACAATATTGCATTGTATGACTTACTGGTTACACTATAAAACAAAATAAAGTAAAATGTACCACAAGAGCAACAGTAAATGTGACCACAGAGCAGTGCAGGGAAGCATAGATGCACAAATAAAATCCATTCCAGTTCTCAGTTACTTATTCTTACTGTCAGAGATTACTGTACAAGGCCATGCAATAATAAAATTATAAACGAGTTTATATGAAACAGCTGGCGCATGGCAAATGAAAAATAAAATGATTAAGACAAAGGGACAGAACAAAGAAACTTCATAAAATGCACATGACCAGTGCACCACCAGTCTATTGTGCCTGATGTGTGCCACACATGCCAAATATAAGGCACCCTTAATGAATTAATAAATACTGCTCTACTTAATGTCAGTGGAGGATAAAATAGTTTTAATGGAGGAACAATAATAGTCTTTTTATAAACATTTCTTTGATCAGGTAATAATGAGAGTGAGCTCTCTGTAGCTGTCAGGTCTGCAGTCTTTGGAGATGCTAAGGGGAAGTCTCCTTGCTGGGTTTAATGCACCGATTAAAAGAGCTCATCTCAGCACGGCAGATGTGAAACAAACAGGAAGCAAAATAAAGCTGGGGAACACATCCTGAAAATGAAAGGCTTTACACTGAAGAGAAAATTTATAAATGATCTAATTAGCAAGATGAAAGTCAGCTTTTCATCGTCAGGTGACACTTTAAAATGCATAATATTAAACACATCAACATATAAATAAAAAATCCGCAACTGGTCTAGGGTGTGATAGTCATTCTCGTAGTGTCACCCCAGCAGAGAAAACAGACAAAAAGCAAATTCTGATGGCCTCCAAACATAATTGCCAGGACCTTTGCTGCTGAGAGAATTGTTTTGAACTTCTCTGCTGGAGGCTACAATGGAATTTCCATGTCATGAATACTGGATACCCTGGATAATTTTTGTGTGGTATGTTACATTCACATTTTGCAAGAACTGTGGACCACATCTACATAATAACCCTTTTGAAAACTCACCTAAAGGTTTCTAGAGAGAGTTGGGAGATTTGGGAAAAAAACACCCCAGTCTCTGCTTATTCTTTAAAGTATGTCTTTTGGTCATCAAAGGCTTTGTGCCACACCCACACCAATTTCCATCACATGACATGGCATCTGTATAACTCTTTGAATTTCAGAATTAGAACACATCATGCACTTCAGTTCCTAAGCACATTTGTGCTGCCAGCTTTAACCTGGTACTTGACACTACCATATGGCAGACTAGGTTACTACATATACTCAAACTTGCTCGGGTAACTTGTTTTCAGCCATAGGACATCTTGTTGCCTTATGTTCAGAGACACACTTGTATAGATTTATTTAATGGATAACATGTTTAAGCTCAACAGGAAAGCTGTTTTTACAGTATCACAATTATTTAATATAATTAGCATCTAATAATTATTTAAAGTATAAATTAAATTTATAGAATAGCAGCTGAGAGAAACACATATGGACATTTTTTACATTAATGCAAATTGTACTTTAGCAATACATCAGCAATAAGTTTTATAGGAGTAAAAATGGTATAATAAAACAGAAAGGGAAGCTTGCTTATAGATGAACCAGGGCCCTTTAAAATTGAGCTACTAGAGAGAAAGTGAAAAATAGGTACGTCAAATCTTGGGATGAAATTTCAAGAAGTCAATTGTCTCAATCTTCAGCAGTTGCCTTTTGAGAGCACATTGGACTCTTTAGGTCACAAAATACTAGACTCATATCAGGCTATGCCATGTTCTAGCTGTGACCAGTATTTCCCAACTGTCATCTCTGAATTCATTCAGTACCACAAGAGTTGGGTGTGTCTATGGCAGTCAAGGATTCTTCAGCTTGTCAGGCAACAGAAACTCTTGTAATTTATTGGATGCCTGTGTTTATCAGTCCATAGTGCATCAGCCTTTCATCCAATATTTAGCTCAGCTGTTCGTACTGTGGGACATCACAGGTTGATGAAAGAGAGGATTTCTATCACATTTAATAAGGGTTGTAGAAGTTTGCTGGCTTGTTTAACAAAATAACAAAACTGAAGGGTTTGATAATGAGAATGACAGGTAATTGGCAATCATGAATTAAAATATAATAAGCTAAAATCCACTGTTCATGTCTTTTCTTATTTGTTTCTGTGAAGTCAAGGAAGAACCTTTTTGTGAACCTTTTGTTGTCAGGTTTACCAAAATAATTATTATTGTTGCTCATACTATACAGTTTTTAAAGAGGCCCCAGGATGTAATGGACATTGAGAGTAAAGATGCCTCTCACTCTCTGGTTCTAAAGTACACTGGGGCAACTATCCACAACATAGAACTACAGGCTTTTTGTGTTTGCAGGCAACAGGACAGTTAAAGCTCTTTCTTCCCCAAGATGGCACTGTGACATCATGATAGACTGACAGTTATTGAAAGTAGCTTTGGCTTTGTCTTTTGTTGCAAAGTGCAGAGAAAGAATTAGTTGAAAGAATTAGTCATGCCACAGAAACTCAGAAACTCAGGTGCAAACAGTGGTATTATTTGTCATCATCAATATAATTAACACTCACTTTGTCTTGCAATCCTCAACTACAATGGAAATAAACCATTTCTTGTTACACATGTTTTTTTGCCAATATGGCCGTGGGTGTACCAGAGAATTGGAATATAATGTTAAACATTCCTATTTTTTGTTTCCTTTCTTAAACTGGAATTCAAACCAGTAGGTCGAGCAAAAAGTAAAAATTCCTAAGTGCGACAAAGACTCGAAACAGTTTACACTGAATCCCAAAATTAACCACTGACACACTAGTTCACTATTTTTGTTGGAGAGTCCGTGGACATAATTTCTGCTTTCATGCCGAGTGGTTTCTGTCCAAGTCACTGAAATAACCTACTAACAGCAAATAAAAAAACAAAGAAATTACTTACAATTATTATATATTGTATAACAAATAGCAGTAAATTATTACAAAATAAACAAAATAAAGAAGTTGTATTTGTGAAAATCCCCTTTTGTAAGGTATACATCACTTTGTCATCTTTATTGCAAATTTTGATCAGTTTTATATTTTTCTTATGTTTACTAATCTACCCGTGTGTTGTTTCACAAATCCATCACAGAGCACACATAGACGCAAACAAGCACACTCACACCATAGCCAATTTTCCCAGAAGCCAATTAACCTACCGGCATGTCTTTGGACTATGTGAGGAAACCAGAGAACTTGGAGGAAACCAATATGAACACAGGATGAGCATACAAACTCCACACTGATAGCACCCCAGGAATTGAACACAGGGCCCGAGCTCCGCGAGACAGCAATGTTAACCCTGTTCCACTGTGGCGCCAGACAGTCAAGATATATCCTGCATAATAGCTGGTTACACATTTATGCCTTCAAAATATATAAGATAATGCTTGTACTTTAGTATCTTTTTATTTTACTACTGGATCTGGCCCAGCACGCTTTTGAGAATGGTTTTTCGAAAGCTGGATATTTTACTATCAAAACAGAGTTAATAAGGGGGTAATATGGAAAAAAGAGGAAACTCTCCATCCATGTTTAAAATAGAAGGTTCAATCTTTATGATGCTGCCTTATTGAATGAAGTGCACCAGTCCAATCTATATTTTGGAATGCAAAAGTCGTCCCAGAACCTGTGTTTAGGTTTTCTTACATTCATTCAACCACAGAGTGATAGAAGATTTAGAGGGCATTTGGTGATAGTGGTGGTTGGTGCAAAGTGTGATACAGTAAAACAGAGTAAACATGTTATATAGCAAAATCACAGAGAAGTCTTTCAGAGGTTTCCTTGTAAAAACTGGATTTGCTGTTGAAAACATTTCTATGCCATGTGTTTCTCCATAAATAGAATCCCTGCTGAGTTTCACCACTCATACTGATGAAAGAGAGAGCGTTTTTGAAAGCAGCCTTAAACCCTCTTCTTCCTATGGGGCTACAGTACTGAACGGGTCTGCTGATACTTTATTCCCTTTCAATTTAAATAACTCTGCAAGACCTCAGAACACTAATATGGTAAAAGCTTATTTAGAGAGGGTATTGAAAATGTCAATAAAACCTCTGTGGGTAAATTTTCCATGCCCAGTATTGTCTTCCTATCCCACATTAAAGATGACATTTAAAAATAATAAAGTTTGATTTTGCCAACATCTCTATGGGCAAACAACAAAACATTTCATTCGCTTGCTTTTCAATGCATAGCCCATGAGAACATCCAACAAGTACATAAATCTTTCATCCCTTTTGATGCCTGTTCCTCTTGCAGTAGAAACTGTCCCCGCAAAGGGTATATTTTGCTTTTCCAGGGAAAAAAAATATGAAAGCAAATAAGAAAAACATCTGAAAGCATAAATCTTCGGACATTCAGATGAACTACATAGAAACCTTTATAGGGATGAAAAGTCTCAGTAAATTCAGAATTCTTTTTAACATCTTTGTGGTTGACAGTAAAAACAAGTTCACAATCCAGTAACTATGTATTATTCAGAATGAACAGCCACTAAGGTGCATGAGATTTAGAGTACATTATCACATTCTAAAATGGTTTCCCTATTTCATGGGATTGCCTAGGCTGAAAAAGTATCTATTTTTTTTACCAAAAAATTGTACTTTCATTATATGAAAAAATATGACATGATATTACATTAAAGAGAAAGTTGTACTTTAAATATGATCACATTTTTAATTCACATGATGAGAAACTTTAGTAAAACAAAAAAACTCATGTAAACATACTGTAGCTTTTTAAACAGATGAAAAAATATTGTATCAATTTTCACACTATACAAAGCACAAAATGAGAAAGCATTTGTTATTGTCAAAAAAGAGAAAGTTGTACTTTAAATATTATCAATTTTTAATTCACATGATGAGAAACTTTAGTAAAACAAAAAAACTCATGTAAACATACTGTAGCTTTTTAAACAGATAAAAAAATATTGTATCAATTCTCACACTATACAAAGCACAAAATGAGAAAGCATTTGTTATTGTCATAAAAGAGAAAGTTGTATTTTAAATATTATCAGTTTTTAATTCACATGATGAGAAACTTTAGTAAAATAACACAAAACTGTCATGTAAACATAGCTTTTTAACCAGATGAAAAATATTGGATCTTCAATTCTCACACTATAGAAAGCACAAACTCAAATTTAGAAAGCATTTGTTATTGTCCTATTGCCACCTATTTTATATTCTTTTTTGTTAATGGTTCTCCAGCAATTATCTATTTTTTCTATTACTTAAATTGTTGAAAATAACAAAGATAACAGTGGAAAAAAGGGAAAAGGGTTTCATCATTCCTGGAAGCTTATTTACTGTACTGATAATAGGGCCTAAGCAAAAGGGATATGATCTGGTCCTCAAAGTCTTTCCTGGTACTATGCAATTACAAAATACAAACCACACAATTAAAAATGTTCTTTACATTTACATACACAGAGAAAGAAAGCACAAATCTTAAACTTTTTAATTTTTCCTCGACTCTCTGTGAATCTGGACTGTGATTGAATTTTCCTCTGGGAGTTACATACTGGGATGAGAAATTTGTTGCTGGCATGTAGGAAATTATACTGTACAGTATATTTGTTGCTGTAATAGATTTCATAAATAGAAGCAAAAATCAGTTTTTTTTTAACAAATGTTCCTTATAAAAGTTTGTGAAGAGCAACAAAATACAGTTCTTGACTGTTTCCCTGTTCCTCGTTTAAACAAGCAAGGTCTCTCCTTTCCCACCCTTTCTTTCACTTCCTCTTTTATTTCAGAATATAACATGTGTCTTTGTCCTGTTGTGATTAACTAAAATAAAACCATTTCACATTATAAAGGGATCCCAAGTAATAATATGTAGAACTCCAAATATATGCCTGTTGTTTGTTAACATAAAAACTCTTAAAATGAACTTCACAATGCTTGCTTTCATCTGCCTCTGATATATGGTGGACCTAGATTTTTGTTTTTCTTGTGTTTTATTTGTGTTTTCAAGTGACAGGGAGAGAATAAAAGGTTGCTGGAACTTTGTAAGGATGAAATGGATCAAACAGATAAATTTATTTGAGATACTTTGGCATAATACTTAGGTATATGTTAAATCAATTATCTATTGAACTAGTTATAGGACACTTGCACATTAATTACACTTTCCAGCCTTCATTCTGAAAAGGAGTGTTGGGTTTATTGAATACATATTTCTTCTTTTCATTTTCACGTCCAGTTATCTGTGTAGTTTTTAGAGAAATCTCCTTAATTTGCTTAATGATATGACACACTTCTCAGGGGGGAATGCAAAGAAATGACAATAACATGTGAAGGCACCTATAATTCTCTTTTTTTCATTAGTTAATAGGCATGGTTACAAATTTCCATCCTGGCAGTCAATCTTGAGAAGTCTTTTCACATTATTACACAAATAATTAGCATAGAATACTAAAATCTGTAAAGTGAGATCCTTACAAAATCACATGGAGCCTTATAATAAAGCAGGCAACAAGTGAGAGACAATAAAGCATGAGAGAAAAGAAGTTAAAAGAACTGTGAAATAAAGAAAAACATTTCAAAGGTCCTTGCACGTTCACACATTTAAATTTGTCCAATTAGATTTTTTGTTAAAAAAGGATCATTTACAGGCTGTTTGTACTCTAAATCTTGTCTTAAAAATGGGTAACCGATACGATGGACTTTTCTTTATGCGCAGCTCTAATATTAGAAAATCTGAATCAGATATCTTTGATTGTGACATCCAATTCTCTGCAGATGACTTTTGTAATCCTTTATGGTGAGGTCATGACCCCAAATTCTACTCTGGGTCTGAGTAAGTCAATTTGTCTAAGGCATTATTAGCCCTAGTGAGTGCTTACAAACAGATCATATTGCTCGCAGCCTTTACGTAATGTAACATCAACTCCACTCCTTCTCCCATGAGGTTCCCCTCTCTGCACATCTGAGCTGAGCTTTGGAGGGAAAATCAATATGGTCAGCGGGCTGTAACAGTCCATGTCAACACTGCAGTTATGAAACATTTTCTTTTGGGACTGTATTCTGAGTTATGGTCCCACAGTAAATGATTTCACTGTGTGTGGTGTAAAGGCCATGCCTTCCCATGTTAACATCATGAAAAGCTTCAAGTTTTTCTCATTTATTTTAATCAGCCATCAATTGTAAGTAAATGCTATTGTCATATCACTGCACTGTAATTATAAATTACTGCAATTACTAAAATCCCCAAGGAAATAACAACACTATCTTGACAAAATTTAATGTTGTAAACGATAAACACAGCTTTCCATGGTAACTTCTTTGTAATTTACTTATATTAATGTCATTTTATATTGAATTGCTGTTGCTTTTATGTTGAAATCATTGTGTTGAGCTCAGTATTCCTTTGGGTTTATGACAGATTCTAGGAGTTATCTAACATGAAATATAATCTAGTGTACAGTATATAATCTAGGTATGTGTATTTTTTACATTGCATGTTGCATACTGATACAGTATGTCTGATTTTCACTACAAGTGAAAAAGAAAGAATCCTAGTCTTCTCTACAGGGCCTTTAATACATACGTTATGAGAAGTAGTAAGGGTCATGTCTTTATATATGGTGAGCTGACTCACTAGAGAACTGAAAATTGTTGCAAAAGAGAATTATAGTGCTAATAACATTTTTGTCTTCAAAGGTCAGCTTCAAAAGAGATGTCACCAGGCATGTCTCATAGAATATTTGGGAGGATTCCAAACATTTCAGATAGAGTAAAAAAATAGTCATTCTTGTTGTATATGTCTATCTTTGAGGCATTTTGTAATATTAAAGACAATAACAATTAATCAATTCTTTCATTTTCAAAGTGAAATTAGTAGTTATTGAATTCGAACTTAATTGCTCAAGGCACTAAATTAAGACATTATGATTATGTTTATGATAATGAATTTGGGAGTCATTATTTTTGTGGTTAAGAATTACTTTTCTTTTGCTTCCCTTTTGTGGGACAACATTCATTTTCTTGCAGAAAATCTGAATTTGATTTCAATTCGGTGCCACAAGGAAATGTTGAGCTGGACACACACACAAGAACATGGACATATTGCAAATGCATGGTACAGGGTGGGGCAGGAAATGAAAACTGAAACAGAAGTGCACATATTTTCAGCTAAATATTTGGAATATGATTCTATGAAAATCTATCCAACTGCAGCAAAGACGGATTTGAAAGAAATGTGTTTATACAACGTCTGTGCCAACTATTCCATTCCCTAAGTAAAAAGCTTGGTATTTTCTCTTTAAAGAAAACCACACATTAACTGCCTGACACCCAGATATGAAAAATTGAAGTGTGGCTTTATGAAGCCTTTTCTCTAAATCCTTGTCAGATTGCTAGGAAAAAAAACTGATCTCATCAGAATGTATTGATATTTTGTATTTTCTTCTCCTGCACAATGGTGACACTAGATGTTTTCTTACAATACAGGACAAGTATGAATATGCCAATACAGGATAAAGTGACAGACATTTCCATACATGGCTAAACAGAGAGGCTACAGCAAGAGGACTGAAATGTATCCTACTGTTGTGACTAAGTGGGTACTAAGTGTCTAAATCCCAAAGCAGCATTTAAACATGACCTCATGCTAAAGCACCATATTCTATGTGCTACCTACAGAGCCTTTTAAAATTCAACATTTATTAGCTCTTTTAACCCCACCACCACAGGGAGAGAGACCTGAGAGTTCAAGAGTTAGACAGGCTACCACATCTCATACTTAACATGTGAAAGGTGTGAATAATGCATTAAACTAGATTAAGCCACCAACAGACTTTCCAGTGGTACTTACTTAAATATTACAAACTGGTTTACTAAGGGTACTGTTTTTTAGCCCCATATAGAGTAAGAGTAAGTTCATCAAAGTGATTTACAGGGTTGGAGCCAATGTTATTTTTAGTGCCCTTTAAAAGAATTATATATTTATACATTATATCATATTATATTATAATAGATTTTCTTAATTTTAGTGATAAATACAAACGTTATACATTACTATTTACTGTAGTATAGTTCACTATTGTTAAAATACAAATGGATTAAACAACACAAAAGTAAAAAACTAAGTGCAGGTAAATTACTTAACATGCTTTGTCTTACATGATTTGTATTAACTTTGTATGGTTAAAATAACAAAATTATTGAAAAGATGAAAAATTGCATATCGATATATGATTAACATTGTCATATACCGTAAGTTTATAGGTTTTTTAAACAAAGAATTGATTTCTAAATTTCCTTTTCCATTATTGTGTTTAGTTATCAAAACATTTTTATGGAAACAAAAATTGCTCTGATGCTCTTTTATAAACACTACCCTCTCTCATTAATGAACATTTTTATATATATTTTTTTGCAAACCAGCTGGTAGAAATTAAGATTGTTAATAAATTTGGTAAGGACATTGTTGTGTCTCGTATCCATGTCAACCCTGAGTTTCAAGCCCCAGGTTAGTTAGCATTGACTTCTGTAAAATTTTATGATGCCTTATTAGCTGAATGCTTTGGCAGTTGCAGAATAAGCAGGGCACTGACTCATTCCTACATCTTCAAGATGGAAAGTTTCTGAAAGGTCTCCACATGCCAGTCTTTATTTCCAGAAGAATAATAACAACAGTGTTTAATATTCACATTATATATATATATGGCTGTTGAGTGAACATCATATAAGTGAATTGCATAATTCAGAATGCGTATTATTATACATTGTATCTGAAAGATTTCATTTATTTAAGTTTATTTGTACGTAAATCCAAACTTTGTGGTGAGGTGATTTGCAACTCTTTTATGTTTTTTTTTCAAAGGCCTTTCTGGAGCACTTGTGAACTGAATTTGTAATATAGCTCTTTCCATATTTCATCAAATAACATACTGTATAAAATATGTTTCGCCAAATATTTGGGTTTTGGAATCTTGTATGTCACCACAGGAATTTTTTTTCTTTTTTTTTATAAAGCTCTTTCTGAAAAAGAAAATACACTGGACATGCATCCCTTTGGAGAAAAACCTCAAATTTGGACATGCTCCTTTTTTTGGTTCTAGCCTGAGTACCCTGTCACATCTGTTCAAAATACAGTCTACCAATCCAGACTACACACTGGCGGTTTAAAATTCTCACAGCAATCCAGGGAAGCCTCTGCATATAGCACTCACATTGAAGAATGTCCAATTGAAATTATAAAAGACTGATGAAGCTGAATACTTCAGAAGAAAGAACCAAGTTTTGCAATGCATGTTTTCATATGTTTACTAAGTGAGACTATCAAGACAAGTCCAGGTTTAAAGAAGGAAAGAAAAGAAAACTGCTGTATTATTTAGTCAGGACACCATTATTGACAATATATTAATTTATTACATGGCTAATTATCTTCTACGTACTGAATACATCTCCAGTTGATGTAAAACCATTGTTTAATGAGGTGCAGTTACATTAACACCTCTCTCATATATACTAGCATTGCCCAGCTCAGCCCTACTAGAGTAATAGTCATTGAAGGCTTCTTAAGTACAAGTTTTTTTATACACTTGTACACAGTGATAATTCCAGAACACTGAGTAAGATGTTATTGCGACAAAGCATTTATTGTATCATTTCTGGTGCTGCTGCCTGTAACCCTACATCAGATAGAAATGGAAAATATGGAAAGGAAGAAAAAACAAATAGGTTGCAATTCTCCTACAGGCCAAACAGCTGAAAGCAATAAGTGTAGGTTGCATGGTTCTGAGTAGACATGTATGAAACCATGAACAGATTTGTGAGCCTTTCATTTGGAAAGATTACTTGCAGCAGAGCTTCACAGAAATTGAATGAGCAGGCACCAAGTATGTAAATGTGAGATATACTGTAGCACGTGCTTAAAGGAAGGGTTTTGTAAGGAGTATTTTTTTGTATGGAGCAGTAATACTTAACTTTCATACAAAGGTTATTTTAACTATAAGACCTTGATATGTGCCTTGCAAAAATATTCAAATGGCCTCTGTCTACCTGCCATAACAGTGTTGTGCATGAGAATAAAAGATGCTGACAGATACAGCCATGTGGGTGATGATTTATCAAGAGATCGGAGAGTGGGACATATGAAGAGACCTCAATGACTGGGGCATGAGCACTCCGGGATGGTGGGAGAGTGAAAAGGGAAAGGAGGTGAAAACAGAATTAATTCAGTAATGGAAAAGAGAAGCTGGCTAACTGCATCCCTGGCCAAAAGAGACAAAGGTTGACTTGACATAGTGCCAGGCCCATAAACACAGCTAAACACAGCCCTTCGGTCGGAATAAGGGAATCTTGGGTACGGGAAGGAACCAAATAGTGAGCCTCCCAAAAAAGGGAACCAAACAGGTTTTAAAGGGTAGCCATCAGGAGTAGCCAGGGGTGCAGGTTGAAGGCAAGCTTGAAGGTTGACGTGCTGAACAAAGGAACGGCCACCTGAGACAAGGGGTCTCACTGAATAGTGGGGCAGGAAACCATGCCTAGGTGATCCGGTTAAAGGGCCCAGGAGCCGATGATACAAGGAGCACACCCTAGTAAGGGGTCTCCTCCGACACCAGGCCAGGCATGCACTGTCTGTCACGATCGTCATCCTTTCTGTAGGGGGCGCTCCGATCCTTTTTGTGTTTTAGTTTCTTTCCCTTGTTCCACCATATATTATTTAAACCTCATGGATCTGAAGCTCAGGGCTCTGCATTGGAGTATGGACCCACCTGGCATCAAGTCACCCTACGTCTGCGGCTTAAAGGCATTGGCTTCCAATCGGCATACTGACCTAGCTGAGTCCAGGGCTCGGAGTGCCTGGCCTCGTCACTCTGTTTTTAATTTCCTTTTTCCTGTTCCTGTCCCTGATCCCGGCACTTGGACCCTGGACTGCACCCTAGTTTCCCCTTTGGACTTCCCTCGTTTGGACTTGTTTGCCTGCGTGCCCCCCATGCACCTGGATCACTGTAGGCATCGCCCCCTGTTCGCTATCCCTTCCATTACTCACCATGTTTCCCCCTTAGCCCGTCTCCAGTTACTTCCGGATTATACTGTCTGCTCAGGGTCCTAAACTACGCCTTTCATGGGAGTCAGGACTAGCTCCTGTTACACTGTCAGCTCGGTCTCCTAGGAATCTCACTCAGACGGAAGTGCCCAGGTATGAACTGAGTCAAGAACCCAGATGCCCCTTGGATCAACCAGGGGAGACGTCAGCCAGGAATGGGTGAAAAAAGAACCCATCCTTGGTGCCCCAGGTCAGCACAGCTGCATGGAAGGAACCCGGTCAGAACCCAAGAACAAAGAATCCTCAGGGACCTCAGGCTTACAGAGAGATGCTCACCAGGCATCAGAAAGAACTGGACGCCAGCGTAAAGAGGTCAGGGTTCCAGGCAATGTTCCCTCTAAACAATGCACGTGCGCGTGCACACAGGTTATGAAATCAGCACACATAGGAAATTGAACTGTGCACAAAAAATTAAATTCCCCCCAAAATATAATAATAATAAAGCAAACACGGTCGTCAATTGAAAAATGCTAAATTGACCATGAGACTGGCTGCGAGAGGCCAAACCTGGCTGTGTGCATTATTATTGCTACTGGATAATCTTGTTACTTGGGGCAACTTTGTTGTAAAAGGCGCTATATAAAAATAAATTGAAATTGAAATTGAATTAAAATAATCGATAACTACAGTATGCTCTCGTAGTCTCGTACCTCACTGCTCATGCTCGCTCGACACTCAGTCTCTATGACTGGGCTCGTTGAATCACTGTCCTGGTTTTTTGGATCTCTATGCTTCTATGAGAATGACTTTATTCTATATTAACAAAAAATAATTTCAGGTTTACAATTTCACATACACTCAATTTAGTGCGCACTAAGTTTTTGTCACTGGGGAAAAAATGTGCACAACTTGAAATTTTTGCACACACAGCTCATTAAAAATTAGGGGGAACATTGGTACCAAGGTTCCTAAAGCCAGCGTGCAAACTGGAGGGCGGAGTGGAGTGCAGGCTTGAAGCTTACGACACGAAGTGAGGGCTTGAAGCTGAAACTGCTGCACAGGGCAAAGTGCAGGTTTGAAATGCAGGCTGATTCAGCAGACAAATGTGTAAAAAATGGAAGCAGCAATTGGGAAGAAACTGGGCTAAAATGAATCCTCAGCATTAAATACAAAAATGGGAATTGAATAATAATATAATTGCTGTTGAAGACAGATCACCAGAGGGGATCTGGTCAGAGCAACAGGTCCCGGAAAACCATGAGCCCTGTAAAAATGCAACTGTTTCCCAGGGCAACCACTAGCCAAAGGATGCCGCCAGATGGCTGTCATGACAAAATGCTCATGAGAATACATACACCTTTGTCTACAAGGTCCCAAAGGCACAGGTTATGAGAAGGGTATGAAAGCACTTCAATGACACTGAATATCCTTTAAATACAGTGAAGTCAATTAATAAGAAGGGGAAGATGTACCATAGCACCTGGACACTCTTTAGATCCTTCCAAACAGAGCAACCAGTCTACAAGAAAACTGGTGGCATACAAAATTTTGTGGTCAGAAGAGATATTTTTGGTCTAAAAATGGATCTACTTTTTAGTGCTTACGTCTGGAAAAATCCTAACCCAGTGCATCACCCAGTCAACACCTACTACTACGAAGTTTGATGGTGGCAACATTACATTATGCTGCTAATTCTCTTCTGCAGGGACCAGGAAGGTTTTCAATTTTAAGTCTAAAATAGATACTTAGACTTGTTTGCCTGCGTGCCCCCGATGCACCTGGATCACCCCCATGCACCTGGATCACTGTGGGCATCGCCCCCTGTTCGCTATCCCTTCCATTACTCACCATGTTTCCCCCGTAGCCCGTCTCCAGTTACTTCCGGATTATACTGTCTGCTCAGGGTCCTAAACTACGCCTTTCATGGGAGTCAGGACTAGCATCAGAGCCAAATCTGGGATGAAAAATCACCTTTTATCAGGACAGTGATACAAAGTACCAGGCCAGATCTACACTGGGGTGGCTAAGGAATAAGATAATTATATCCTTGAGTGGCCAAGTCAATGTGCTGTACTCTCTTGAATCTAATAGAAAATGAAGTGCCAATACTTGAAAACTGTTGTCTAGCAACAATCCCTAACCAGCTTCACAGAACTGCAAATTTGCAAAGAAGAAAAGGTGAAAACTGTCTCACTAATTTAATTGCTGCCAACAGTGTTTCAACCATGTATTGGCTACCACTTTGATTCACTTTTGGGATATTTCTGACTGGGAAATGTGCACCAGATAAATCCATGTGTAACATGTCTGAAAATATTTCATAAGAGATTTTCAGATGAGTTTCTTCAGTGAAGCTCCTTTCTTGAAACTCACCCATACACCTATATCTTCTTAGTAAGCACTACATATCTTTTAAAGTCTCTGTAGGCATAGTGACTAATGACTAACAAGTCTTCTACTTGCCGGTCTAGTTAGTATAGTAGGGCAGCCTGATCTAAGTTGTGTTTAGGTGATATGATGCAAATTCCTCTTCTTAACGATGGACCTCATTGTAATCAAAGGGATATGTAACCTTTTTTTTTTATCTGTGCTTTAGATCCATATCTTAACACTGATTTTTGGATGTGAGTTGTGGCCTTAAAACTCTTCTTTTGTACCTGAATTGATCTGAAAGCATTCAAGAATAGCAAAAGGCTTGAATTATCTATTTGTAAATAGGTTTTATCTAGAGGACTGTTCAGAATTCAGTAGAAGAACATGGACACGGGGTCAAAATCAGAAACTTAAGGGAGCACTATTTTGGACGGAGAATAAGAAACTCTTCTTAACTGAAAGAGTAGTGAGTGCCTGGAACACGCTTTCAAGCCAGGCAGTTGAGGCCCAAATTCTGTGGACCTTTAAATAACGGATGGTAAAAACATTTTATTTACTTAGCTACTAAACTTAACCCCCTCTCTTCTGTAGACCTTTCTTATATTCTTACAGTATGCAGTATGCAATTAAGAGACTTCAATTTTTTTTTAGAAATCAGATCGGAAATATGAATTTCAATTTGAACGTGTCATGGCTGCGTGCTCAGATGGCAAAAAAGTGTGGGAACTTTGCAGGAGGGTGCATGCTTTTGCAGGGCACTGTGAATAGAATTTAGTATGCAAATAACTTAATGATAACGGTGGCAGTTCAATCTATCCAATTTGTGTTTTTCCTGTGTTTGATCATTTTAATAATGTTTTTCCAATGCATATTAACATTTTAACTACAGGCAATGTGCACCCTGTGCACCATCTTGTAAAATCATGAAATTCTTGTTAAATTAGTAGTACAAGCCCCAGTTTAAAAACATTTTCTTCAAGACAGGATTTCCTTTTTTAATAACATAGACTTCTCTTTCTATCATCTTACAGCACAAATTGTTACGTTAACCAAGTATTTTAAGTAATTGTGAAAATGATTTCAAGATGTTTCTGCTGATTCCCACAGCTAAAGGTATGATTATAGCTCAGTGAGTTTTATGAGTGGAAAATAGCATAAATAAACTGTTCAAGGCTCAAAGTCACCAGTTCTTGAATACACCACATGGTGTGAAGGAGTTTCAGTAGTGAAAACAATCAATCTAATCAAGAACAAAATTTAAAGGAGGGATTCCCATTTTCTCTGTCCTTGTTACTGCCAAGAATGTTAGTTTATAGTCAATGGTCTGTTTTTTTTCTTTAAACATGCTGTCCAAGACTTGATTTGAACACTTTTTAATTAAAATCCTCTCACCTCCCCTTCATAAATGTCCCTGAGGGCCTTTTCCATTCCTCCTTCTGTGTTGCAGGAACTGTGTACTCTAATTAATAAATATATAATCTTGCCTTTCTTTTTTGGGTTTTTAGAATCTTTCCTAATTACAGAATATTGATTTGATTTTCTTTTTACGGTTTCAGCTCACGTATGTGGCATTCTGATGTTAGCAATAAAGCAATATTTGGAGGCAACCAACTGGGCTTGTGAATGACTGTGCGCAATAAAAGTTTGACCACATTTTCTTGTGCCTATGATCTGCTGTCAAACATTATGTTACATGTTCAAAGTTCAAGGATTCTATAAATGGTGCAGGACAATTTTTTCACAGCTATTTTCTTGTTCACTTAAGAAATCCTGTTCATATTAAAATGCACATCTTTTTTATTATTATAATTTTGTATGTTTGTCCTTCATGATGAGTTTTTTTTTATAATGGGAAGAAGGAACACAACACGTGATCCAAGATGAAGGAAGTGATTATTAAGTAAATGCCAACAGAACAGTGGTACACATACAGATGTACATACAGTACATACAAGTGAAATAAGCTCTTTCCAATACAGACCAAAAACTGATATGCAGATGTAATTTCACTTCTTGTTTGGGAACTTTTTAAATTTGTTTTTTCTGTAATATTATTTTCTGTATCTGTCACAATGGAATTCAAAAGCCTGTGCAGAAAACATTCATTAAAAAAGCTTAATTTGACCCACATATCTTATATAATGCAAAAAAACATATTAAAATTTAGGAATAAGTAAAGGTTTATTTCATGCTGGAAAAAAGAAGAAAAAGAACACAACATTTCGGCTGTGGAGCCTTCTTCGGGTGTGACACCCCAAAAAGGCTCCACAGTCTAAACGTTTCCTCTCTTCTCTTTTCATTATGGAATAAACCTTTACTTGTTCCTTTGCAGCCTACGCATGCTGATGCAGCTACCTACTTGAACTATATTAAAATTTTGTACTTATTTAGGTAAGGAATTCTACCAGTTGCTCTACTGTAATGTGAAATTGAAGTATGTGATAAGATGTGGCTATCTGTCATTTATATTGATGTGTATAAACTGGAGCAACTAGGGTATTTTGTTAAAGGGTACAAAATGTCTGTAGCAAGGACCTGAATCCAGGACCTTTCCCTAAAAAGTTAAAAGCCCTAACACCATACACCAAACAGCTAGCATAGATGTTATACCGTATAAACAAGCTTTCAGTTGGTTGTTAGTAGTTAAGAGTTCTGTGGCTACCTGCTATTGAAAAGCAGTCCAGAAATCAGTTGCAAAACTCAATTGTATTTATTCATTTGAAGAGTTAATATCTACACCATGAACAAGATTACATGAACATGAAAAGTAATTTTACATATTACTTATTACTTTTACTGTGAAATTATGCTGAAAACAAGCTGAATGGTCATATTTCGAAATAGAACAACCTTATTAGAGTTAATCTTATTATAATCTTATTATAACCAGTTATTAGATTTGCCAGTTACTAGTTACTATTAGAGTGGATAAAAAAATAATAATGCAAAAGTATTTTAATTTTTTCATTTTCGAGTGTTTGACTTGTGTCTCAGATATTTACCTCACATCCAATGAATTCTGTAATTTATCATACAGTACATCTGTTTGACATAATTTCTTTTAATGATTTCGCTGGTCTATTCCAATTAATTTAATTTTCCTACCTTTCTTGCTTTGAAAATTGTTTCTCAGCTTTCAATGAATAAACAATCAAAACCTCAGCATCTATACCCTTTTTACAAAGGCTTCTCTGTACTGAATATCTTGCTTTTGATTGGATTAATACTTTGAGATTCACTCCTCATCTCTTGCTGTGTGTGTGAAATACAGTCTTGCTGACTGACTGTTATTAAGCAGTTGAAATCTCAACTTTACCTTATGTAAATCTTTTTTCATTATTGTTATTGATACATTTTAAATTCATATTTGGAAAGATAATGATATACAGTATACAAGAGGACAGGTGAACAATTCCATAAAGCCAGTTTTCAGCAGATATACAGCATGGATATAATAAATATACAGATTTTTTTTTCGACTGACAAATTCACTATTTTCAGCTCCAATTAGTCCTGAAGTTCTACTGCACTGTGCTTTCCTGGAAACATTTAATTACCCCTCCAGCATGACAAGATGTGTCAAGCTGTTCAGTCTTACCCAGCCCACGCAATCTCACTAGAGAACATACAGGAACTTCCCTAAACTATGGTGAAAGAGAGCTTGTTGCCAGGGCTTTCCCTTCTGTTGCAAGAGAGAAGGCCAGCTTCCACACAGAAGCTATCTAGTTTAGGATAGATGTGACTGCAAACTATGCCAGCCATCCATGCCGATATTTTCACAAACTGTATTCAAAGGTTCCATGTGTACAAACTGTAATTACAAAATGTAGTGTTATATCTGTTATTGGTCTATTAACTCATATTGCAAGCTCGAGCAGGCTCAAGAATTTTGTAATTCTTCTTACCACTTCTGTCTTACCAATAATTCTGTTATGTAGCCTAACTATTACTATATACTGTAACTGCTTAAATTGCAAAACTCAATAATCAGATAAAACTACATTAATGTATAAAAAGACATTTGCTTTTCTAGAAAGGCTTTAGAAAAAAGTGTTATAGACCATTACATGTGATCATGTTAAATTGTTATTCATTCCTAAGTAAAAGCTTGTTAAAGGTATTCATGAAGAAGTAAACAGGTATATAGGAGGTGCTTAATATTTAGAAAGATTGTGTCGGGGTGCAGAATTAGCTCCATTGTTTCTTGAAATTTTTCATTCAAAAATACCTATAAAGATCAATGTATTCGCTACTATTGCACGTATTCACTCATACATGCTTTGGATAAACGTTTATTTATACACAACCTGTGTTTCATCCATCCATTTTCTAACCACTTTGTAAAATACAGAGTCATAGGGGAGCCAGCAGCTAATTAACCTTCAAGTATGTCTTTGGATTGTCAGAGGAAGAACCCAAAGGAAACCCACCCAAACATGGGGAGAACATATAAACACCACATAGAGAGCTCCCCAGGAATTGAACCCAGGGCTCCAGCACATCAATGCAGCAATGCTAACCAATGCTAACAGAAATTGCCTTGAATGTTATGTTATGAATCCATTTACTGGACTTTGCTGTTTGCACTACTGTATGTGCTTAAATAAGGAAACCGTTCAACATACAGTCGCTCCATTTTTTATTAAAAGCTTGTAAATAGAAAGTTTTTTTTAATTAGTTAAATCATTACTCATTTTCTTAGCCATGGGATCATATTTTACTGAGTATAAATCCAGATGAAATACATTGTCATTGTCAGATGCAAAGTCATTTGTTTAAATCTTGCTTTAATTGAAACCTGTATTTTTCAGTTTAGAAGAAAGTATATACTGAGAAACCCTTTCAGCTATAAGGCTAAATTGTTAGACTGCTGAGTGTACGGTATGTAGAAAACCCGACTCCCCTGGTTTATTTTTGGAACATCTTTGTTGCTGTTAGTGACTACTGTCTGATTGATGGTGATCTTATTTGTCCTCAGGAGGGATTCTCGTGTTACCATGAGTCTTGGCTGCATCGTTTCACTGTGAAGCACAGAGCACAGACCTCCTGCCAAACTGCCAGAAAGAGATAACTGCATCTTGCCTTCTTGAAGCACTGGGTTTCTCTCAAGCTCATCAACAACAACCTCAAGCAAAAAACAATAGCAGACACTAGCAACCACTGAGTAAGAGACAAGCTGGCTTGTTTATTGCTGAAAGAAAGAATTTGCTTTGTGGTGTAACATAGCCTTCTTATGTTTTGTGCAAAGTAACATTTTAGGGATGTTTTGTCCCCTGTCTTTTCTCAGCTGAAGCTAAAATAAGTCAAGGCTACATAACTTGCCTGCAGGAAAAGATGCAATACAAACACACATGTCTAAAAGCTTCATAAATATTTCAATGCCATGTGATTAAGATCTCTTACAGACTGAAACATAAACTTTGTGTGTGGGGTTGAAATAAATATAATTCTGGAGTTTCTAAATATTTTATAAGTATTTAAACAATAATAATTAATAATAATTCCTTACACTTATATAGCGCTTTTCTGGACACTCCACTCAAAGCACTTTATACATAATGGGGACTGCTCTCCAATACCACCAAACTGCAGCCCTACCTGGATGATGCGACAGCACCCACAGTGCGCCAGTACGCTCACCACACATCAGCTATCAGTGGGGAGGAGAACAGAGTGATGAAGCCAATTCATAGATGGAGATTATTAGGTGACCATGATTGGTAAAGGTCAACAGGAAATTTGGCTAGGATGCCAGTGAAACACCCCTACTCTTTTCGAGAAACACCCTGGGATTTTTAATGACCACATAGAGAGTTAGGACCTAGGTTTTACGTCTCATCCGAAGAACGGTGCCTTTTTTATAGTATAGTGTCCCCTTCACTATACTGGGGCATTAGGACCCACATAGACCACAGGGAGAGCACCCTCTGCTGGCCACTCTAATACCTCTTCCAGCGGCAACCTTAGTTTTTCCCAGGAGGTCTACCATCCAGGTACTCACCAGGCTCACACCTGTTTATCTTTAGTGGGTTGCCAGTTGTAGTTACAAAAGCATCCCTAAAATGTTACTTTGCACAAAACATAAGAAGACTATGTTACACCACAAAGCAAATTCCTTCTTTCAGCAATTAATAATTGTATATTTTATTTTTTCATTAACTTAATTTTGGAATTGCTTGTGTGTTATTTTTATTTACTTAACTTATTCACAAGCTTGCATTCAGAGCATGATACACAGCTGAGGAACATGTAGAGGTTAATTGACAAGTTGCAGTTGCAGACTTTTTAGTACTTTTTTAGTAAAAATTCACTAGGAACAACAACACCCAAGAACTAAGATTAATGAAAGGATTATGGAGTGTTTAAGTCAATACAATTTGGCTTAACCAACTTGGCTAAGGGCTAATCCCCTGGCCATAGGACGAGGAAGCTAAGACCCCAGTGCAGATCAAGGAGTGACCAAGGGGTAGCCTCAAAGGTAGAAATAGGGTGGAGGTGGGAAGCAGAAAGAAATATGTGAGGTAGAGAAGGGGTTTACATACATGTATAGTATTTATAATGTTTTAAGTGAGGAAATGACATCAGGAGTGATTATTAGTCTAACAGCTTACTATAATTGAACTTAGAACGTCCCTACTGAAACATAAACTTTGTGTGTGGGGTTGAAATAAATATAATTTAATTGTGTTTACTTTTGTTATACCATAAACACAATTAAATCATCCTCTAAATGTTCCTTTGCTGCACAAATACTAATCCAGCTTTAGTCAAATCTTTCATGAAATACTGATGATAAATGAAAACACAACAATCTAAGTTTTATATTGATGGGTCTTTTGAAATACAAAGCAGATGGATTTATTGTTTGACTGGTATTGGTCTTTATGAAACTGATAAAGATCATAAAAATGCCAGGTATTTAGTGTGTGGTATTTCAATTCAGTTTATCAACAAAACATGTTGTTAAAAATCTGTACAAAGAATCACAGTTACAGTGCCTTCGGAACAAATTGATTGGGTAAGTATTCACCCTCAATTTTATGACACCATAGATCTGGGGAAGGCTAATTAAAACATATCAAAGATAATGAAAATTCCCAGGAGCACATTCAGGTCAGGTCCATCATTAGGACATGAAAAGAATACAGAAACACTGAGACTCTGTCTATACCAGCTGTCCTCCCAAACTAAGCAAGTGGGCTTCTACAAAGTTTTAATTCGGGGGGTGAACTGAATACTTCAGTAAACGAGATATTCCCCTTTTTTATCATTCAGAAAACTTCGATACACAATAATAAAAATATTTTTACACCCATATATTGTGTAACTGTGTGAGTCAAGGGGAAAAAATATTTCAATTAATGAATTCTGGTTATAACGCAAACATATCTGCAATTGGGGCTGAATGAAGTTAATAGTTAACCAATTCAAGAAAGTCTTCCAGTCACTGTTGAAAGAAACCAAGGTATCAACTTCAACAACATGGATGGGTAGGTTGTTTCATATACCCACAACACTTTGGGTAACAAATTGCCACCTGTTTCCAGTTTTAAAGCACTTCCATTGTTTTTTTACTTGTGTCCTATGGTTTGTGCTTCGCAGTTTATTCTAAATAAGTCAAGTGCTGAATTGCTCCATGTCTTTGATGATTTTAATACTTGTATCAAGTATTTGATGATTTTAATACTTGTATCAGGCCCATCTATAATCTTCTTTGTTCAAAATTAAAAGGCTAAATTTTTTCAACCTGTTGGTGCGGGGTATTTCCTGAAGACCTGGAGTGTGTCCAATTGCTCTTCTCTGGTCTAATTTCAGAGCAGCACTACCTGAAATACCTTTTTTTAAAAGTGATGTATAGTAACATACTAGTGCCTAATATGATTCTAACATAACATCCCTTGATTTCTACACTTAAAACTACTATATGTATATATTGTGAACCCACCCGGGCTGTATTGGTAAATATGCACAGTTTTCAGATATACTGACCAGCACATTTTTTACACCACAATTACCTGTTTCGAGAGAAAACCTTGATATTTATTGGATTCATCAGCTGTATTGTGAAAAAGCAAATAAAGTTAGGAAATCAGAAAAGGAGGAAACGGTGAGTCATCAACCCAGCTAGTGTCTGAAATCAACAACACCTCCAAAGGGTTGAATTTCCTACTACATACTATAAATGTGTAAGACCAGAGCAGGAGTTCTGCAGCATTAAGCTGTAGATCGGTAACATTGTGGGTGTGACGCCAGTAGAAGTGTGGTACAGGGTATTACAGAAGAATTTGTAGTTTACAATAGGGTAACTGGAGTTGATGGTTACTGTGTCAGATTGTCAGAGAAAAATTGTTGTGCTGAAAACAGGAAACAAATACTTCTAAACATACTCTTTTAAACAAGTGCAAGAAGCATAGTGGGAATAGATAAAGAAAGCTCAAGTTCAACAACAAGAGCAAAATGTTGTTGCCACAATTTTGTAGGGCTCTACAAAATCAAATATCCACCCACCTAAGCCTAAGTTCTACTGCACCTGAGCATACGATGCAGATTCATTCTGCTCATGTACTACAGAAAATAACAACAGATGATGACCTAGATACTACTGCAAGACCACCTTAGGCATGACAAGTGACAGAGTGTCTCGTTTGGAGACTGCATTTTTAAGGGCCTGCAGCTGTCAGCAGTCAAGCAACAGGAGTGGGTGGTCTTACAAGCAGTGTTTCAAGTAGAATTCACCTGCCTGCTTCCAAACAGTTAGATAGAGGAGAGCTGGCAGGACAGAGAGAGAGTGCTCTCCTGCAGCACTGTGCTATAAGACTGATTGTGTGTTTGAAGCAGACAGTTATTCAGCTAGGCTTTGGCCTATGATTATGTAGTTATTTGACTAGGGAAGCTAGTAGCAAAACAGACTACTTACTCTTCAGTTTCCAGCAAGGGAGTTAAAGCCACAATAGAGGGAATAAAGAGTTTAAAAACCCAGCCTGTTCTGTAAGTGTGATGAGAGAAAGGTCCTGTGAGAGTCCTGGGAGACTACTATTGAGCTGCGTGCCAGCCCATAAAGTTACAAGCTACATGGACCAAGTGTGTTTGTTATTGTATTATTAGGAAATTCCAGATTGGTGGTGTGTGGGGGCGCCAAAATTCATTGGTGAACGCAGTCAGGTTGTCACGCCCCACACTCTCCCTCGCAAACGACTTTACATTCCCGGAACCTCTGCTTCCCAATCTCATCCCTGATTGAACCCAGCACATTCTCACATGCATCAGATTCCTCAAATTCTCACTCCCTAACCAATCATCCAATCACACCCCTTTCCTTTCAGTATTTAAACTCCCTTCGCACACCTTCCCATGGTCACTATTGAGAAGCCTTTCATAATATTCTCCAGTGCGTGTTTCCAAACCTTTCGACTGATCTCCCGTTACGAATCTTCTGCTTCCGCCTCTTGACCTCGCCTTCTGGATTTTGTCTTTTGGAATTGTTTTTGAATATCTCTCGTTACCGGACCCTCTGCCTCCCTTATCGACCCAGCCTTTGGATTTTGTCTTTTGGATTGTCCCTTTGCTACTCTGCGTCCTGTGGGTGTCACGCATAAGGATCCTCCTATTCCACGTATAGGTTCCGTGACACAGGTGGCACAGAAGAAAGACACTAACTGCTGTATGCCGACTCAGGTCAAAGGGCAGACTTGCCAAACAAGTGTTGAAGATGTTGTCAGCTGTTATGACTGTTGCAGAGCAGAGTCATATTTGTTAAATGTTTAAGGCGGCACTGGCTGAACACAGAAGGTGCTGACAGCTGCTGTGGCTGTTGCAGAGCATGATTGTCTTTGTTAAATGTGCATGTATCGTGCACTGCCAAGAGAGGAGGGTGTCTGCCACAGATATAGACACATTACATAGCCAAGACTCCCATGTTGTTATATGTATGTGTGAGGTACGCTGCCAAGAAATTTGGGGTGTCTGCTATGGTATTGGAGACATCATTGGGCAAGAACCCTGAGGTCTTTGTTATATGTCCATCTTTAACACAGCCTGGTGGTGCAAAGTGGAAGTCAGGGGCAGCCTGGAGAACCACTAGGTGAGCCTGAAGCTGCTAAGGCAGAGCTCTGAGAGACTCCACCATGGAGGTGGATGCTCCAAATTAATTTATCACAGAGCTAAGGGCTCTGAGTAAAGGCACTCATAAGGCAACACAACACATAATGATACTGAGTGCTTCAAACTAAGACACTGCTAAGGCAGTCAGATCCACAGAGAAGACCAGAGCTCTGTCTTTTTTACCTTGAGGAGACTAGAGCTCCATATTTTTTGCAGCAGACTCGGTTGTTGCCTTGTTGGGCTGCCGGTAAGGTAAGGAATGCAATACCGGTCAAATGGGAATAACCCACAGCTACTACCAGTAGTAGTAAAGTGCACCAAACTCCTCAAATCTAGTTAATTACCCCTGAAGGGGGCCATATACAGTATAGCCCCACTCTCAGAGGAAAGTACATGGAAAAGAGTTAGCTCAAATGGTACAGCAGAAAATTTGCATGAGGTCTATGAAGGACATGGTGACACTACAGATCCACCTGGATCAACACCCCTAAATCTGCGTCACCCTACATGGCATCACACTACTTAGTTATGTTTGCAAGTCAGGTTTGTCCACAAGAACAATAGAGTGTCCCTTTTCTCAGCAAAGGAGGCACAAAACAATTATTTTGGTCTCAATGTTAACCTTTCTTCCTGTTATGAGGTATTAAAACAAGAAATTCAGGGCAGAACAGGAGTAATCACATTCACTCTCAAAGACTTTGTCCGTGGTAATGTTAAGATGGGAATACCAGGCCGATCCCAAATGTTTGACTCAACCCACTTAGCTAGGAAATGGTTTTAGCTAGAAAGTAATCCCAAGTAGTTCCGCTGTAAAAAGTGGAAATATTGGTTCTACATTTGTAAATTAGAAGTTTTACCACTGATTTATGGTACAGTGTGGTTCAAGGAGCCCCACACAGTGTTGATAAGTTCATGGCCCTGGTAGAACTGCATCTTGCTGTGAAAGAACAGACAAGAGAACAGAGAACTGATGGGACTGGAAGGACTGCCGCACAAATGTCCATAATTTTCTCAAGGCAAAAATATTGAGGTCATATAGAACTAAGATCTAAAGAAAAAGGATCAATCAAGTATAAAAAGTCTGGAATCCCTGATCAATCTTCTAAAGTTTCTCCCTTGAACTCCAGAACAACCACAGCTGTTTCCTCCCATGTTCTCCTTTTTCTCTTTTCCTACTCACTCTGCTCTTCCTCCTTTTACTAATTTGATCACCTCTATTTGAGCATTCATCCCTTATCCGTCATGTCAGTTTGCAATTTATGAACCAATTCTCAACCCAAGTTTACACATTTCTTTGAATGCCTACCAACTACAGTTTGAGGAATCAATCTTTTTATGAGGAATTTATCAAAAGCCTTCTCAAAGTCTTAATCCATCATATCATGTGCCCTCTGTGTATCCATTATTATTGTTGCTTGTTCAAAGGACTGTAACACGTTCATAGGAAGACCTATCATTACTAAATCCATGTTGATTTCTAGGATGTGAGTTCCACATAGTTGATCTTCTAATTTAGTTCTAATAATTGTGCCCTTAAACTTACAAGGAATTCTAAGTCTGACTCATGGATGTTATCCCTGTCTTGAGGGACAGTTGGAAGTGTTGCTAACACTTAAATGTGTTAAGCAAACTGGAGGTTTACTTATTATTTCACAGAAATATTTTCCCTTCAACATGGAATAAACCTGTTTCTTTTTTGCATACCTACTCAAACTTATTATTTCACGTACACTGATTCTTAATTATTTTCTTCTACCTCATCCAGCATTATATTTAAAAAAAACATTGAAATGGTTAATATAAACTATTTTAGTTATTTAAGAACAGATTGGTTTTGATTAAACATGGGCAACATGGTAAGACATTGTAATTCCCATAATTACATACTGTATATTAGGAGTTTATAAACTTTTTCTTGGGATTGTATAATGGTAGCTGTCAGTAAAATCAGTAAAATCTTTTATTTATTTTTTATTTTTACCTTATTATTGTTATTTTATAGTATTATTTTACAATTTTGTATGCATCTGCTAGATCAAAATCAGCATTCAAATAGAATGTAGGGGACTTCACTGGAACTGGGTTGACTCTGTTTCTTTAAACTAGAGTGAAACCACTTGCCTGACCCGCTTGACACTGTGTTGATAGCCCAAGTTTAAGAGCTAGTGTGAAAGGGGCAAAAGTCCTTGTTAGTTTCATCACCATCTTGAAATGACTTGTAGGCTTCACTTAAATTAAATGAAGACAGAGCTTTCCACTGTTACATACGTGAAAGACAATCAAATGTTTTTGTATAAATATAGAAGTAGTCTGACTATAGATGCATTTTTATCTTTTCTTTGGGTTGCATATGTGTGAAGTAAAGCACTTTCAAAGGGTAAGATAATGATAATTTTGGGGGGGCAAAATGGTATGGAAATACATAGTGGCAGTGCACTAAGGGAACCACAGAGTTACAGTATACAGTATATCCATGGGTTGGAATACATATTAACATTTTTATAATAGTAGGCTTCATATTGAACAGCTTCTAGTCCTTATCCCCTTGGGACTTGTGTGTTGTGAAACAACACTCATTTGCGTGTGCTTACCTATGAGACTGACGTCAAATCAGCCAATAATAACTGAAGGAAAATGCATGAGGCAGGATATGAGACTGTTACTGGTACAGAATGTACAGTACTTTGAACAGTGTGAGTAAGGTGCTGTGAAGATCTTAGGAACTGAGCTGCCTGGGTGTACCTGAAGGCTGACTCAGCTCTCAGGGGTGGGAGCAAGCAGCATTTAAAAGAAACAGCAATTAGTTTGGAGCACAATTATTTTTTTCCTCTCTAGTTCAGGACAATACCAATCTCCTTCTGTGAAAGGCTAGAACTCTTTACTGCTTGAGACGTAATTATAATGGCGTCTGGAACAAGTCTTGTTTTGATAGAAAACTGCTGTATTGTTGGCACCAGCCTGCCGTTCTAATGCACTTAATAGAGATTCACATAACCCACTGAAATTTGGCAGTAGTTGTAATTGTCACTGGAAAGGTGATGTCAGTTTGGTAGAATGTAGCTTTCCAGGTAATTATGTATTGCAGAAAAATGAAATGTGCTTTGTTTTCAATGCCAGCTGGTGATTTTTAAGTAGTGTGGACTGTTAAACACACAAAGTTACTTTTTGCAGCTTGCACGGCATTGAAGGCTCTCACTTCAAAAATGTCTATTAATAATCTCTGCCCTGTAGTGACCATCTTTCTTAAATGGTGGGAAATTCTGACACACAAGACTAAGAAAGCTATGGTGTTAACAAATATTAGGTTAAGTCAAATAGCTTTTGTTAACTATAAAAAAATTAAGATTATTGTTCTTTGTGTATTTACATTACACATTTTGCTTTCCTTTCATTGCACTTGTAAAAATGAAGATATCAAAATGTTCTCCTTTTCTCTGGATATTCTCTGCACTAGATGTTTCTTTCCTTCTTCATTAATTCATTCCCTTTCTGTAATCATGGAAAATAATTTCAAGTGTACAATCTATCTAGCCAAAATCCTGTGCCCAGTAACTGTTTTATTTCTATATTGCATTAGCTGACCTTTAAGAAAACAATACAGACATTCAGATTTAACTCTCAAGAATGCACTTTTAAAGCCATCATCAGTAATTAACTACCAGAAAACTAACAAAAATGCTAAACCTATTTCTTAAATTTACATATTTCTCGTGAATCCCTGTAAGTAACACGTTGGAAATATTATGACAGACATGCTTTGCATGAAATCAAGCAATAACAGTCGGCCTCACTCAGATCAGCCCTAGTCTTAATACCGGCTCAGCTCACTAAACAACAAGGCATTAGTTATTTTTATCATATTATGGAGACTAATCAAAATATAATTTTCATTATTATTTACAGATAATAGAAAAATAGACTTGTTATATTTAACCATTTATTGGCACAAACAAAAACCCACTTTTGTTTAATCAGATTGTGCCACCTCTATATGATATCCACATTGACATTGACAATCTGGCAGTGGAATTTCTTACCTTGACAGTTTTGGGTTCAAACAACTTGTCCATGATTCACCTCATTCCAAAGGTCACATCTTGGATTTAGTCATCGATAATACACCAGCTCCTTTCTGACTTATCTAGATCTGGTTTCTTTCTGATCAATATCAATATTTAGAATCTTGTCTCTCACATTATGCCCTAGTTACCACTCAGTCTATGTCCTAAACTTCATGCTTCATGATATATTAACCAGACTCTATGAAGGCAGTTTCTTATAAACTGGAGACACGTTTCTGGTTTGTACTGTCACACCCTGGCCAGAGGTGGCTCATAGCCCACGGCTGCCCCAGGAGACAGCTACATTCCCAGGAGGGATCGTGTTCTTCCTGGGGCTTCTGTTCAAACATGCTCAGGCTGCTAAAATCCCCAAAACACCACTGGAAAGGTGATCTGTCATTGAGCTACTGAGGAAGTGCAACACAGAGCTGTGCTCCAGGATACGCATCACCCTGAAAGCCCTGAGACATGGAACCTGGAACCTAAAACCTGAAACGCGCCTGTATCCCGGAGCAAAGCCCTAATCCAGCAGTGCCATTCTTGCATTCCTGCATCTATCTTCCCATCTGCATCATCATCCTTCCACTTTCTTTTTTTACTTTTTGAGTCCTCCATAATTGCACATCTCCGTTTGTTCCTTGGCAATCTTTGCAAGCCTCTGGAAAATACTGACCTCCTGCAATTGGATTCCCAGCTTGTCTGTGATACGCCGCTATCAGGTACAGCCTGCCACATCGTAACCTGTGCACCTTCGCTTATAGAAGGATGAATAAAAGGTTGCAATAACTAGATCCATAATAACAAGAATATTGGTTCTCATATTATTCAAAATTATCTTTGATACCTGGTCCCCGCTATTAGAAGGATGCTAAAGCTTAATTGCCCTGCATCATTTAATTTATGCAAAACTGTTTCAGAATTTGTCAGACCTAAATTTGATAACACCCAGCACAACCTTGATCATAAATCTAACGATTCAGAAAAGTCTGATATAACCAAATAGCAGAACACAGTTATTTCTCTATTAAACTGTTGCTGCAGTATTTGTTTTGTCAAATCATGTATTAAAGCAGGCAGCACATTGGCGGAGTAGTAGGCATTACTGCCTCACAGAAATTGAGACTCTTGCTTCAATTCCTGGGGTACTATCTGCACTGCTTTTTATGTTCTTCCCATGTTTGCATGGGTTTTCCCAATACCAAAGGATAAAAACAGAAAATAGTCCATTATTTTTTTCTGGATGGTTTTCCTTTTATCTTATCTTAAACAGTACAGAATGATAAGGCCATCAGATATTGCATGTAGTGAATAGGTGTATTGACATATACACTCTCTGAGGACAAGGGAGACAGGAGTGAAACTTGCTAAAAATGACAACTTTTAGGTTGAAATCTGTGTACTTCATCAGAACATGGAAGATTTGTGTTGGCAGTAGTGTGTCAATAAAAAAATTGTCCTTCTGTTCCTCATGGGATTTCATATGTGTCCAGCATTCTATTCAGTACACTTGATGTGCTAAGTTGTATATAGCAACAACGCAGTCATAACAGATATTAGTTCCCCAAAATGGAAACTATGCTCTGTTTCTGCACTGAAAACAATTCATTTCAGATACTCTGAAAGGAAAGGGGCCAAATGAGGTACTATATGTCTGAATTATTGTTATTCCTTCTTAAATGCTTTCACATTCAGTAAACTCTTAAAACCAAATTGCTGTATAAGTCAGTATTGCTGAGCATGCAGTTTTCTGTTTATAGCAAAATGGAATTAGTAATTAATACAAAGAGTTGAAGTCCACAATAGATGTGTCAATAGGACTCCTCAGATAACGAACAGAAGGCTGACCTTGGTTTCTAGGCCTGTGTCAGGTAACAGACACTCCCTACCACTATTCTTTCCCTGGAGATCCAGACAAACAGGCCTTCAGACATAAACAGGAGCGTTAGGAGAGCTCTCAGATTTCAGCCCACCAAGTTCTTTGGAACACTAAACCCACCCCATTCTTGTGAACCTGGTATCTTCTTTAACTTTGTCCTAAATAATTAAATACAGTAAAGAAAAAAAAAACGATAAGAAGGAGCTGATTACCAGAGAGTTGGACTGAGATGAACTGGAGGAGTAAATCACACAACCAAATGTTCTGCAGACATTTCACACCCAGTGGTCACCTGTTATTTGATAGAGAGTAGGTGCCCAATTTCAGCCTTTTAGATTCTGATCTTTTACAAAGCCACCAGACATTTAAAAGATAATTTCATCTTCTTTTGCATTTTGTAATTATACATTGTACTATTATACTTTAAATGGTTTTACAAATATTTTTTTTATTATTGTTTATGGAAAATTATACTGAAAAATAAATATATATATAAGATGAGACCTAAGAGATGTTTTGCTACAGTACCTACCTACACAGCACCTCCAGAAAGACTGTTTCACTGCAACAGTAATATTTACTGCCTATATTGTACCTGAAACTAATGTTAATCTTTACAAGAGACATGAAAGAGACATGAAACTGCTGAAGTGACACTACTACATAAGCAGAATGTACTCATTTCTCCTTTTGTCAATCATGCTTTTAATTCCACTGAAAGAGATGATTCTATGCATGGACTAATTAACCCAGTCAACAGCCGCATTGCCATCCTGTAGCCTGCTCTTTTCAGATATCAAAAGGGAAGCAAGCCTTGGTCTTGTCAGTATTGGAACATATCTCAAAGCAAAAAAATAACAGGCTGGTGGATCAGTAGATGGCTCTCTTCCTCTGGAGCAGAATTTCAAAACCAACCTCTCAGTATTGGCAACAGGGGTCATGGTGCTATGATAGGATTATTTAACACTTTATTTTACCAGATAAACTCTAATTCAAACTGACAAACTGGAGACCCATTTATACAGAAGGGAATTTAATGGAACAGTTTGAGTGAAGTACAGTATCTTGCTCAAGAGCATAACAGCAACTGTTCATGGAATTGGATTCTTTGACTTTCATTCAGAATGCTATTAGAGTTGCTGCGTGTCTTGCAAACACAACCAACTTGTCACATCAAATAAGTGTGAATTTATCATGTTTTTAAACATACAAAGAAATAAGCAGGATATGTAACAAAAACAAAAAAGCTTAAATGAAGTAATTCGGTCTGTCCTGTTTAGTAGTTAGTAGCTTATTTATAAAAGGACCTCATCCAGACATTTCTTCAAGGAAGCAAAGGTACAGTACTGGTTTCAACCACACTGGCTGGGTAGCTTGTTCCATATTCCCCCAACCCTTTGGGTAAAGAACTAGTTCCTGTTCTCAGCTGTAAATGCAACAGGAGATGAAATGGAAATATATCTTATTCAAACAATATACTATGTTGTTTTTGTTCAAATGTTTACAATAAATTTACCATACAAGATTTTCAATTAAAAAAAAACAAAGTCCACAAAGTTGTTAGACATAAAGCCAGCCCAAAACACATTAGGCAAAGTTCAGGTCTCAGTTTTTTCTACGTTCACTAATCATAGTTAATTTGAACACCTGCTTTTTAATGGATTAAAGTAGAATAGTAAATTGGTTCAATTGAAGGCAATTATTTTCCAGGTGTTAGTGATAACTAGCTATGGATTTTTAAACAAATGCAAATAGTCCCATAATAAGAACTACTAATAGAATATTCATTTAGAATCATAAGAGCTGCATGTAGTGTTTAACTTTCACTGTTACTGTGCATGTTTTTAATGTACATTTACTTTTAGGAATATAATGTTTATTTTTATAGAACACTAAAGAAGCTCTCTCTCACACTAATATTACAATGATGTTTGTTGTGCTTTAAGTGCTTATTTATAGTTAACAAAAGCAGATTAAATTGTGCTCTTTCAGGACCTATAAATTCAGAATTGATAGTTACCATTGAACATGGCTAAAGCTGCTGCCTCACAACTCTTGGGTGATTTGATTCCATACTGAAGCAATTGATTTGTGGAGTTCAATTTTACAAAGATATGCAGAATAGGCTAGCTGGTGTCTCTAAATTGTTCTTGTATGCTTGTGTGTTTGTTTATGTGTGCGTATGGTGTTCCATCCCTGGTGTCCCATTCAGTTTGTAATCCTTTCTTGTTTCCAGGATATGCTCTGGGCCGCCACAGCCCTTAAAAAGAACAAGTGGCTTTTCAATAATAAATTGTGTTACTCATCCTGGCCCAATGCTATAAACCTCACACCAGTGAGACAACATAGAGGTTTATATGGCCTCTAAACACAGTATGTAGTATTACTGTAAGTCATCTGCTCTGAGATCCTGAGAGCACAAAGAGAAGGACTCTCACAGTATATCAGATGGAGGGCTGACTCAAGTCTTACTGGGGACACCAAAATTTCCAAGCTGTCAGATGGTGAATGCTGATGAAAAGTGAGCTGAGAATTTCCTGTGTGAATTTCAGCCTACCTAACTGGTGATGCATGAGCACTTTTGTGCCTTCAATTTGGATAACTTAGCCATTGCCTGATTCAAAGTAGCGAATACACTAAGTACACTAATATACTGATGTTCTAAATGTGAAGAAGATAGGCAATGGTAACGTATTTTCAAGAGTTCCACATACACACTCAATGACAACCAAAAACAATACAGAACATAAAGGTAAAGAACAAGATCTTCACAATGTCTCAGCTACAGTGTTGTTTGCCTTGTAGAACAGCATAAAAAATGAATAGAATTAAAAGAAAGAAAAGATGAATTTGAAAAGCCAGCTTAATCTATATAATAATAATAATAATAATAATTAATAATTGTTTACACTTATATAGTGCTTTTCTGGACACTTCACTCAAAGCGCTTTACAGGTAATGGGGACTCCCCTCCACCACCACCATGATGTGACGGCAGCCAAAGTGCGCCAGAACGCTCAACACACATCAGTTATCAGTGGGGAGGAGAAGAGAGTAATTAAGCCAATCCATAGATGGGGACTATTAAGAGGCCATGATTGGTAAGGGCCAATGGGAAATTTGGCCAGGATGCCGGGGTTACAACCCTACTCTTTTCAAGAAACGCCCTGGGATTTTTAATGACCACAGAGAGTCAGGACCTCGGTTTTACATCTCATCCGAAGGATGACGCCTTTTTATATATAAAGTCTAGACTTGTTTCATTTATAACATTTTACTCTCAAATGGTGACAGACAGGCAGATGGATACAGTGTCATTTTGCAGCATTAATTAGTGACAGACGGACAAGCAATTTTTTTTTTGAGTTACATGTAGTGACAGATGGACACACAGTCAGCATCAGGAACTAATGCTTTAACTAACCATGAACAGACCTTAGTCATCAGACCGTACTTTTAACACATCTCAAAAGTGTCAGGTTTTCATGATATCTGTAAGCCCTAGTTACACTATGAGATGTTTATGAAAAAGATTTTAGAGGCATTTGATTAGCTTGCACTAGATTATGTCCATCTTGTAAACTCTTAGGAAAGGAATGACCATACATTTAGTGTAATGACATTTAGTGCAATGTACTTGAAAAGTGGAGAAGTAGACAACTATACATATTTAGAGAAGTACCTTTCTTTTTCACATACTTTGGTTCATATTTATGGTACTAAATTTGATGTGGAGTCTTCTTCAGGTGTTCTTCAGGCCTTTTTAGAAGAAGAAGAACCTGAAGAAGGCTCCATAACCGAAATGTTGTGTCTCTTTTCTTTTTTTTCACCATGGAATAAACCTTTACCTGTTCCTTTGCAAATTACACATGATGATGCAGCTCCGTACTTGAACTTCTGAAATTGATGTGCTCTCATTTAGTCTAATGACAATTGTCCCTCTACCTAAACCCTTTCAGTAACAAAAAGATTTAATGGCAATTATATCCTTACTTTCATACATTCTTAAATGTCTTCTGAAACTGTTTTTTTTGGTGGGGTTAGTGCTGTTGGGGTAGATAACAATTGTGATGAGATAATTGATTCATGAGTTTTATGGGTTTACATTATTAATGTTTAATTTCCATAATCTGTAAAAAGGAAAATATTTGAATGCATGCAAAGCAAGGTGGCTATACTCAAAATTTCCTAAAATAGTCACAGTCTGAAATCACAGTACAAATATTATCTTCCACCCTCATTGCATTTTTAAAAGGTCTGCTTATGGGATTTAGGCTTTCAAAATATTTTATATTGCAGGCATAATATCATATGATTGATCAAATTAAAGCAACTGTTGCCTGCGTACTAGTAATATCTTTCATACCCAGGATCTCCTTAAAAATAAATGAAGAAAAGAAATCAAAGATCCATTTTCTTTCTCTGTGAGAGTGGCCATGTAAATTTGAAATTATATGAACTTATATGTCATTTGGGGATTGCTATAACCATATCCAGAGCTTGACTATTTATTGTCATTGCTCTTAGATCTTTTGTGTTTTAGAATCCAGCCAAAACAAAGTTTGCCCAAAACATCATAAACCACCACATGCTCTGATTTTAAAAAAGTGTAAACAAATTTCAGTTGTATGCAACACAGGGCTTGTTTGTTTTCTTTCTTATATCTTTAGATCTATGGCTTGTGGCAGGAAGAATCCACATTACCAAAGAACTTGAATCATCATTACAAAGAAGGATTATGAAAAGAAAAGTCTATAAAAATTTTGAAAACAACAATCCTTTTTGGCTTTGGGCCTTAACTATTAAATTCTTCTCTAGGTCTCTTCATAACTGCATAAACAGTAAGTTATATGCCATAAGTGTAACATGTATATATCATGTATGTCTGGGGGTGTAGTTGTGTACATATTTCTTAATGAACAATGATTCTGAACAACAGAGTTGCTCCTGAGTGATGTCATAAACATGAGTCTACTATCTTATATCTCTTCCAGGAAATAGTGTTCTACGAGAGGAGAGCTAGCCTGGGGAATGAAACACATTTTGAAAGAAAGATGAGGGGACAAAAGGCATGAATACTTCTGTAACCATCATTTGAGAGTCAGTCTGATGGACAAGCAGATTAGCACAAGTTATGTGGTCAATTTTGCAGCTCTCAGCATGAACAGTGTCACTCAATCAGGTGCAAGTTCTTTGATCAGATGAGTTTTTATTAAGCCTTGTTTTTGTGTTTCTAGTGAAACAGGATGACTGTAAGTCCATGTTCCTTGCATTTGATCAAGAGGAAGATAGTAATGCTAATTTTTACTGAGTTCATTCCAACTCTGGCATCGAGGCTGCCAAAAATAATAATTCTATCTCGTTGCATGGCCTGAAAGCTCTAGCTCAGAGTTAGAGAATTTGTTTCTGAGGTTCATTGTCCCTGTTAAAAATCACATGCTGAAGATCATGGTAAACGTCGTCTCTTTTCTCTTGCACAAATGTCTCCTATAAAACCTGATGAAGAGTGGCCCCTACATCTCATCTTTTTGGACTAGAAGATTCTGGGAGTTTCAGTCCTGCTTCTGTCACTAGCTGATTACAGAAGGGAATAGAGAAAGTGCTGGATGTTGTTTTAAATAGAAAATGACTATGCAAATGTAATTTTTAGGGTTATTATTTCAATTAGAATGTTTTTTTTATTTTGTCCACTTAGACACCTGACTATTTACCATAGTCAAAAATAATTTCCACATCTGAACTCTTCTATATCTCATGAAACAAAATATCACTGTCATGACTGCAAGCCAGCTGAGATCAACACACAAAAGAGATAACCAGTGCCAGCAGCAGGTTAATAATAGCAAGTGCCGGCATGCAGCGCTATTTAAATCATAAAAACCCACTTCTCGCTGCTCGGTATTGTTTCCTCTCATAGAGAGTTCCTACCTCACCTTGCCTGTAACCCTCTAGCGATATCTCTTTTGGCTTTTGAACTTCCTTTTGCCTTTCGACCACGAACTTGCCTTATGTTTTGCATTGGACACCTGTTTCAGTATCTCTCGGCTTTCAAACCTCCTTTCGCCTTTTGACTACGAACCCGCCTAACGTCTTGGATTGGACACCTGCTACAGTTTCTACATTCATCTGCATAGGATCCACATATCTCAACACTTGGATTCCTTACTATCACCACCTTTAAAGACAAATGTTAAATTTTTAGTAGTTCAGGTGGGTAGCTGACTCAGCATGTGTAGGCTGCAAAGGAACAAGTAATGGGTTTATTCCATGCTGAAAAGAGAAGAAAGAAAACACAACATTTTGGCCATGGAGCCTGCTTCAGGTGTGAGAAAGACAGGGCAGTAAGCAAAGGTAATGTAGCATAGGAGAACAAAAGATGGGAGAGAGGAGGAGCGAGAGGCAGGAGCAGGGAACAGACAGAGTGGCCAATCGGGTAGTGTGAAGTCAGGATAGGTGAAGAGCTGTGAAATGAAACCTACAATGAATAGAGAGAATTTAGAAGAACTTTACTCTGTTGTTGAGAGAAGGGGAAAGGTGTGATCCTAGCTGCAGGATAATTTTAGTTTCTGTAGACTTTGTGATGTTGAAGTTGGGGAAACCAGCTTTGAGAACACACAGATGGAGATCAGTGTGATCATGGCCATCATAGGTGAAATGAGAAACAATAGGCTTGGGGAAATCTTTAATCTTCACAACCCTTACATGTTGTCTGAAGCTACAAATATTGGCACTGTATATTTCAAACTAACCTTTGAGGAATACAGTACATGGATGCCACATGTATGAAAAGCCCACAGCAATTGTTCTTCTATCTGCTATATTTGCAGAAACCACTAATTCGTTAAAGAGCAGAGGTTTTATGACATCTTACTTTCAGTCTTTGATTAGAGTTATATGTGTGAGTACAGCAAGTCCAATGCTCACCTGTGAGTCACAATTGTCTGAAGCTAAAAGGTGTCAAATTCTAGTAAATCAATTGACAGACTCTTCAACTACATATGTTTCAGGAGCATTTAATTTTGTCTTGGTTACAGCAATCCATGCTCCTGATGAACACCCATGTCTTGTTCCCAGATACATCCTAACTTAGCTCCACTGAGGCTAACCAACATCTTCCCCTCAAATAAGATTCAATGGTCTAATGTTGTTTTCTATGATGAATCAAGATTGAAATCCTTTTGAGCACTTCTGCAACATCTGTCATGAATGATCAGCAGAGCAATCGGGAGGATGAACCCTGTGTGGTACCTCAGTGGTCAAGAGACAAAGGGAAAAGACCCAGTAGCTTCCAATGTAAGAGAGGGCTAGGCGAGCGATGTGGTCCAGGGCGAGTTCTGTAGTTCGTACCCAAAAGGGCGTAGAAGAGGCTTCCGATCCAGGAGAGGGCTAGGCAAGAGATGTGGTCAAGGGCGAGTTCTGTAGTTCGTACCCAAAAGGGCGTAGAAGAGGCTTCCGATCCAGGAGAGGGCTAGGCAAGAGATGTGGTCAAGGGCGAGTTCTGTAGTTCGTATCTTAAAGGGCTTAGAAGATTTGGAAAATATGGCGAGGTAGGAGCTCCGAAGGGGCGACCAATACCGGACAAAGAACAGTGGGTTTTAGACGGTTTAAATATTGTGAGAGGAGGAAGGTGCGCTGACAGGTGGAGTGTTGTGGTTGGTTGATTGACAGGAACGGTATCATTTGGAAGAAGTGCTCAGGGCTGGAGTGTAATTAGCATTCCGTGTGGGAATCTGGTTGGATGAGGGCGTGACACATCAGGCTGGTGCTTGATGACAAACCCAGGCACTATCATACCACATTTTAGGTATGATTACAGATTGTAATTGTAATTCCTCAGGTAAATATGACCTCTATTCAGGTTAATGAGGCATCAGTGTAAATCTGTAATTTCTATAAATGGTAGACATACTATGACGATTGCCACTTAAATCACATACTGAGTGTAGGACTTGTACCAAAAGCTTCATTATGCTAAAATACTGTGAGTACAATGTATTTACCTAACTGGGAGGCTCAAACAGCAGGGGTAATAGTTAACACTTGATGGCTTTTCTGATTTTTTTTCTTCATGGATTCATGTAATATTTAACTAATAATTCAAAATCGGTAATATATTTGGGAGCTACATTAAAAAATCACAGGTTAAAATGTGATCTGAATTAGGGATATTTTTATGATATACAGACGACCTGCTTTGGTATGAACAAATGTTTTAGATGTTGGCTGTTCCAAAAGAAAAGGATGCTTTTTAATGCAATTTCCTACAACTTTCATATGTATGTTACTATTTCATTTCACTTCCTCTGCTCTATAAATAACACAAATATTCCATGTACTAAAAATACTATATTTGAATGTATTTCTTAAATCTTGTGACTTTTATTAATAAAGTAAATCATCCGTGGCATCTAAAATGCACATAAAATGAAATTAGTACATATGATTACAAAGGATGGTGTAGTTTATTTTTATAAATTCATAGATTCAGTATATTGAACTCTAATTCATCAAAGCATTGTCTGAAATCATCCACAGAGAAAACTAACCTAATACCAAGCTACCATACTTCTGTTTTTACATTAGCAGATTCCAAGTATGCAGTTATTAATTACTAAGAGTGAATATTGAACAAAAACGGGACACTTTCTTATCTAAACCTTGTTCTGTTTTTTTTAAAGGATACTTGGAGTTGGGCAATTGCCACATTTAACTGAATCATGCTTATTTTTATGGCATTTGTACAAGCAAAGATGAAAATTTGCTCACCTTAAATACTCTAAGTGTGAAGTTAGCCCACGTATTAAGTGGAGCCATAGATACCACTTGTCTTTTCTAATTCCCTGGATGTTAACTACTGTAATCTTCAACCCAATAATCTATATGTTGATATAAACCTTACCCAACTCCTCTGTCAACCCAGAGAGACTTAAAGAAGTTAGAATCTTTAGGTTATTCTCTTCTATCACTCAGTTCCTGTGGGAGATTATGGAGTGGTTTTGATTGTCATCTCCTTTGTATAGTAACTCTTCAAAATGCTGTTATGTATTTCCCCTCTCTGAACCTTGAAACTGTAAATGAGCATTTTTGCCTCAGAAATAAACCTTTAGCAGTTTGTTACATTAAATTAAAGGAGCTCAGTTTTTCAATCCATTATTCAGTTCAATTTCATTTTTGACAAGCAATTTTTATTACTTAAATCTACTACATGTGTGTTATTTCTTTTAAAACTATATTATTACATTAAATCCGTTTTTGTTAACAAACTAGTTCTTATCATCTTTTAATGATTCCTTGATGTGGTACTAGACTCTTGTTGGCATTAATGACTTGGATTTCCTAGAGGTATGAGCTATTCTTCACAGGGAGTACAGTAGAGAGCGGAGTAGTTTATTGCCATGTATATTATATATATATGTACATTGGAATTCTTATTTGCGCCGTTCTCTTAGGACATGCACAGTACAGCAGACAACACAGTACAACGGTACAATAACTATACAGCTACAGGGGAAAAATGAAGGGTAAGAATTCTGGAAATTAGAAGCCAGGGAGACAATGTGTACAACAATTCAGTTGATGTTACAACATTAAAAAAACTTTTATTAAAGCCTTAAAGGTCCTTTTGAAAAACATCAACTGGCATATCTCATGAGACATTAATATTTGTTTATTTGTATTTTGTAAGATTGCGTATGCCTTCTGTGGAAATTTTACATCCATTTCCACAAATATTATTCAGGTAGCTGTAGCTAATAACATACTGTCAATTATCAACCTGCAAGAGATGGCAGTATAGTTATTTAGCAGTCTGACCCGCTTTTTGATCTTTAACCAAATGTAATGCATTTAATCCAGATTTCCAGGTGTGTTTCAGATTATGTTGTTATTATTATACTGTTTTTCTAAATGCTAAAAACTTGTGTTACAAAGCCTAAACAGCCTCATTTACAGGTAGCTGTCCTGAATTTAGAATGAAAAAGCAATGAAAAAGTGATTTAGGTGTGGTTGCTTTCCAAGAAAAATAGTTATAGAAGAGCAGGACCACAAGGACAAAATGCTTATAAGATGACTGAAGAACTTCAGCTGCTCAGGTGAGAGTCAACTTTCCCTCTTTCAAGCACAACAATAATGTTGCTAGGCATTTTTTTAAACAGTACGCTTGCATAATGCTGTGGAGGTTTTTTTCTTGTTTATATCTGATGTAGTGTGCATTAATTGGCTTATCACATTTCTTGTGTTTTTTATGGTATTTAACTGTACAACAATAATTGCTTCTGAAAAGGTTAAGGCTGAAAGTGAGAGGGGAATATACTGCATTGTAATACAGAGAGATACTGTCTTTTGTACATAATGCTTCTACACTGGTTTTTTGAAGCATTGTGCAGTAACATCTGCCTCCCCCATTTTGATGTGGATATCAAGCACAACAACATCCCTACAGCCTATATAGAATGTGCAACAAAAAAAGAAATAATGTGTAAATAACATAAGTAGTCATGCAAATAACTATTGTCAGTAGAGTTTCATGTCACTTTAATGTTCAGTTACACATACCATGTTTTTTTTTTTTAGATAAAAGGAGTTTTAGTAACATTTTTTGTCCATTAGAATACAATGCTTTGGAAGCCTAAGTAGGTTTATAAAAGTTATAAATGTTATTTATTGCAGTTTTATTTTCCCAGAAAAACGATGCTTAGAAAACACCCCTTTAACAAAATTGAATATTCCAATGCCAAAATGATACTAAAGATTATTTACTGTTTAATGTCAAGCAATATTGTATAATTAACGAAGACCAGCAGATGGCTGTTCTGGAACAGCCCCAAGTACACGCAATATACGAAGCAAGATGTGATTCAAACCAATATGGTGTATTAATAGCACTTTGTTTCTTGTAATTTGCAGTGCAGCTACAAGACCACCAACTGAAGTGACAGTTCCCTGCTATTTTTTAGTGACATACTGAACTGTAGGCACCCTGTTGGAAATATATCATGGTAAATACATGGCTAGGCTACCTGCCAGACTCATCAAGATAATGAGATGTTGTAGTATGTTTCTGCTATATTTCATTCACTGCTACTGCATTTATCACTTTTTTATTAAATCTGTCTTTGCATTTTAAACAACTCTTTCAGATGTTTCAGAATGTGGCAAGCTTATGATGAAGGCACTTCCCTCAGCACTCTCTTGTGGATACAAGGGTTTTCACAATAAAGCTAAAGGGGTTTAGAGTTGGCAATTGCAAATTAAAGGGGCATAAAAGGAAAGTGAATAAGGATTTCAAATTCGAAAATAAAATAGGCCACCTCTACAAACCATTTTTTTTCTGACTTAATTGAACCACAGAGAAGAAGGGAAAAGACAACATAGTAACGTCTCTTAGAAAATGACATGACAATGGGCTTGACATGAGGTTACAGTATGCAGAGACAAACTCTACAGAAAAGGTAAAAATTAGAAAGTCAATCAAGCTGAGAGATTCACCAGATGCACTTGGCTTCTTTCATCAAATGCCTTAAATATCATGCCTACAAAAATAGTCCAATGTGGACTAGCATTTGGCAAAATAGATCATGCTTCAGAAAGGATAGGAGATGAGTAGAGTGTGACATAAAATAGTTTTCACAAAAATAATTATTTTTGCTAAAAAAATATTAAAAATATCAAATACCAATGTAATGTATAATTGTTAAAAAGGCATAAAGACAAAACAAGAAGAGGTTTGGAATCTTAATTAAGACGCTGGTCATAGGAATCTTTGGCTTAGCCTGATTGACTGAGTGTAAAACACCTCACCAAAGGACATCAAAGTTAGGACCCCCATGCACAGTGAGAACTTTACCAAGGGGTAGCTATGGACGTGGAGATGGGTTGAAATAGGCATGTATAAAAATGAAAGGAAACATGTGAAGCTTAGTATATTATTCGTAGTTTTTTGGGAATTGCTTCATTGAGGGTTAAGATTAAGAGTAGCAGAAGTGTGATAGTTCATCGTTGATAGTTCATGTCCATACACACTGTAGCATGTGCATGCAGAGCTATTCAGTCATACTCAAATGACATGAAAAGGCGCTTCTCATGTGACAACTAAAATGCTAATTTGTGTATTGTACTTAACGGATCCAAAAGCATGTTGTGTGTGAAGCATAAGGAGATGATTTCTCGTAATTCCAGTCTAAATTGTGCAACAAGTGGGATCCCGGCTGACCAAATAATCTTATGGCAACATTTTAAAAAAGTTGCAGCTTAATACAGAAACATTGTGGCAATGTAAATATGTAGAGTCCAGGGGATGTAGTTGAATTTCTCAGCAAAAATGTAATGCTTCTGCAATGTTCACTTAACAGCTAGGTAATTTCACAGTTGTGTATGAAATATTCTCAGATCTTTCAAAAACATACACAATGCAAATGTCATAGATGTAAGTAATGTTTGGTCTGAATGTTTGGTCTTAATATCTGACAGCCAAACTATACCTTTCTAGTAATGTACAATCCTTTCTAAAATGTTTGGCCTAAAATGACCAATCTACATCCTTTTAACGATATTTGTTACAATGTTTTTGAGTTACAATGAAATAATAAAACACCTATCGAAATTTAATTCAGAAGATATTGCAGCCTACCAATTGTACTGAATGCCCTATTTTCTATGCAACTGCTTTTATAATTTTTTTTAGAAATGTGCCTTCTAGACACATCTCCATTACACAACCAATGTAGGAGTTCATCCAAAAGGTTTAAATGCATATGCATAGTTATGTAAGACATTATAAACCTCTGTTACTATGGATACTACAGTCCCAACTGGCTCCAGTTGTACTACAAGAAAAGTAAGACCATAAGCTGTTACTCTTACAAAAAGATATCCATATATTGCCAAAGTAGAATGACGTTGTTCATGGATTAGCCATGCTTTTATGAATCTAGAATTTCTTGACTGCTATGTCCCTACAGTAGTGTTTTAAGTATGTTGTTCTTTCTGTTTAAAAGGTCATTTACACAAGGTGTAAATTATATTTAGAAATCCAAAGTTAAATAAAAGGCTGACACAAATCAAAGACTGTTTTGAAAATGTATGACCTGGTTTATTAACTTGTCCTTCTGTCATATTATTTTGGAATTATTTTTAGTTGCATATTTATTTTTAATAAATATAAAGCAGGTTAGGAGCTTTAGAATACTGAATCCTCCTGCTTGTTTTTCTAAAGACAGCATTGTTTGTTTGACTTTGCAAATTACTTGCAAATTTTTGTTGTCCGTGAATAGAAAGACTGCTGTAAACTGATATTGATGTTTGGGTGTCTTCTTTCTGTTTACAACAGGTTCAAAGCATATTTAATATGTACAACCTTGATAAAATATGTTAAGTACATACAATAAGAAGACTGCAGTAAAGTGAGGAACAACACAGTATTAGCACTTAGTGAAGGTTTTAACATAATAAGAGGCAGTGCAGGCTTATGAGATCGTGATGCTAATAGTTATGTTTACAAGCCAGAGGGGGTAATAGCATGGCAATTTCATGATAAGGTCCTCAAATGGCATTCACACGCAGGATGAATTTGTGAATCACAGGGTCCAGGGTGTTTTTGTTCTAAAGTAGCTAACCTCTTAAATGGCCTGTGTAGGGTCCGTGACAGCCTCGATTATGATAAATGCAGAAGATGTGGGCAACCTGATAGTGAATCATTGCCTGGCTTTTAAAACTGAACAGGGAGCAGGTGGTTGCATCTAGAGAATACATTTCAAGCATTAAACTTTCCAGGAATGCTAAATTAACTCTATTAGGCATAATATTGAATGGAGCTTACTTCCCAAGAGAAAAGGCTATGTAGGTTTGGTTACGCAGTTTTCTCAGTACTTGTTAACCATCCACACTTTTTATTTATTTTTTAAAATACAGAGGAATTGTACATTTTGTATATCAATGTTATACTTAATGTTCTTATACCCATTATTGTCTCCTATTATTTTACATTGAAACAACCACCCAGCTTAGATGTTAAAATACACATTTTGCTTGGTAAATACTCTGGAAGGTTGTAAAACTAAAATGAAAATTATACATGTTTTCTCTTGTACTTTCCCACTGTACTGTACATGTTAATGTCATAGATGGTTTATTCATCAAAAAGATGAAGACATCTTGTCCCTCTTTGATGTTATCTCTTATCCATCCATTTTGGACACAGATTTTCTTTAATTGCGACGTAATTCTTGACTTAGTTTGATAGCAATGGAATCTATTCATCAGGAAGGTTGTCTCATTCGTCTGTCAGGTGCCCTGTCACTCTGGAAATTAAATCCTAAAAAGTGTGATTTTTCAGTAGTTTCTTACTTTGTTTAACACAATTAATACTCCTTTTCTTTCATCCAAATAGATTACCTTGCAACATACATCAGGAAGTATTATCAAATGACTATCCACCTTCTCTTCTACATTGTATTTTCATGCTAGTATTTCCTTTACAGCAGAGACCACTAGTTTATACAGCAGTAGGATTTTTCTTTTGAACTTTTTTAATGTATACTGTATGTGAGTAACAAATGAGAAAAGCATTCCTTACCAGGTCTCAATTTTATGTGATTTAATATTATTGATAGTCCTCTCCTTGACAAAGTATTGATGAAATGTGCTGTACCTGTATACTGTATGTTACTGTTAAAAATGGTTCTGAATCTTTCATTAAGAAGGAAATATTCTTATTGAATCTATTAAAAGTGACTGATTCCCAATTACGGGAATAAATCAAAAACCTCAGTGCCTTGCTTTCGTCAAGTTAAATTGCAATTTGATATTCTGAACCAATGAGTTAAGAGTACCAGAAGTAACATACAAAATCTAGACATATTTTGCTTAAGCTGTAATACGAGTAAAAATAGCACTGGTAGGTGAATATCAAAATTATACCTAATTTCATCAATATATTTCCTGTCTTGCTTATACAAGCCCTTGAGGTCTAAAGCTTAATTTCTTTTCATTAAACAATAATGTAGTCTACTATTATACACCTTGACAATTCTGTATCAATCTGTCTGCCAGGAGCTGTTGCTGGCAGTAAATTCCAAATATATGCCACCCAAAATGAAAAGCTCAGTGCTTTAGTGCAAATCATAAAAAATCATTGCATCAGTGCATATCATGCATCTGCCCAGCAGTGCTCAACCAGGTACTGTACAGTATATTTGCCAAATCTGAAACAGCCAAGATTTAAAACAATAGTTTCCAGGTTTTGGGACTCACACCACTCTTTTATTAGGTGAGCATTCTGTGCTTCCCCTGATATAGTTCGATATACTTCTACAGTATATTCCTACTGCTACTTTAAGTGTTTATTGTCATGTATTTCTTATAAAAATACAAAATTATCACATGGCAAACATAATTATTTTCACCCTTCGGCGTCACAAAACAAACACTTTTTCAAATGAAGAAGGCTCCACGACCGAAACATTGTGTTTTCTTTCTTCTTTTTTCAGCATGGAATAAACCTATTAGTAGTTCCTTTGCAGCCTACGCATGCTGATGCAGCTACCCACCTGAACCACTTTTTCAAATGCCTTATTTAGGACTAGAGACAACCTTCTGTAGAAATGGGGTGTAAAGATTTGATCTGTGGTACCTTAGACATTAAACAGGGTGTAGTACAGACAGATGTGCATTGGAACCTTTCTACACACAAATGGATAAAGCATTTTCCCCTTTCATAGGGGAAATTTAGAGTTGCCAGTTAAACCTCACCAGCATGTGGTGAAAAGCCATCAAACACAGAGATAAAAACTCTGCGCAGAAAAGTACAATACTGTATGATACAGCAGGGGTCTTCATTATGAATTATGAATTGTTTTAATAATTTTACTTTCAAAGAGTAAAATATTTTAATAATAGATCAGATAATATTACAATAATAAGATAACAGGAATAATATTTAAGAGATGCCAGAATGTAAGTAGAACAGCTTGTATTAGGTCAGCTATAGCAAACTATTGGGAATTCAGTTGGAGAATGTAGTGGTGCAGACATAAAGGCTGTCCATTACAAACTGCAATGAACCAACAGGGTTTTTTTAGTACACAAAGACTCTTTGATTCATTTGCTTTTTTGCTTTGATTCTTTGCTTTCCTGTTGGCATATTTACTCATACAATAAGGGATTTTCCCTGGATGATACTAACTATTGTTTTAAATTGTAAAAAGGTTTAATAATTTAATTTTTACATCACTTTGGTTTCTGCTGGAAGAATAAAAACATCTGCATAACATCTCTAAAAAAGTGACTTGGGGAATTTTACTGATGTACACAAAGAAGCTATGCAAAGATTAATTAGCCCTGTATACATTCAGATAATTACTTTTCAGATGCCCTTTTTGAAGCTTTTGACTTTTGATGGAGCATATTGTTAGATGGAAAACTTAAAATATACAGTAACTTGAAAGATCAAGATCAAGATCAAGATCAAGAATCTTTCATGATCATCACTATAATGGTCTTTACTGTGTGAGCGTAGGAAGTACTTGAGATTAGACATTTCCTACTTGTACATATTGGTTACAGTGGCTGGAGGATATCTGTGTCAAAGCAGTTCAGCTGTAGGCTGCTGAGATGTTAGTAAATTAAAGTAACAACTGAAGCTACTGGGTTGAATATAAACAGCAGTATCTACTAGCTTGAACAGCAATGTTGTGGTGAAAAAGTTAAAACTACTCCTTTAATTCCAAGGAACAAACTTCCTTTTTAATGATGCTGTTCAAAGAATAACCATGAACAGGCCTTGCATGTGGGTGGAGTCATATCAGCTTTCATGGCAGTACACAGCCATGTAGTAATCAGGTTATATGGGCACACAAGTACATTCCATTTTTTCTGTGAGTGTTTGAAATACAAAATTAAATAAGATAATGGAAACAAATTGCATTATTCAATTTAATCTAACCTTTTTAAAATGATAATATTATTGAACTGTTAGCATATCTGAATGTATAATGTTCTGCATTGCTGGGTCTTTTCAATTGTGCTGATTTAGATTCCATCACCAAGTTAGCAAATTAGCACTTCAATACATGCATTTACTGTACATTTGTTTATGATCTTAATCTGAAAAAATATTTTTGGCTCCTCGCCTTTAAGAGTTTGTGTCTATATCATATTTTATGTTACTGTTTAATAAAGTCTAAGGGCAAAGATGTTGCGGTTACAGTCCAGAGTCCTGTATGACTGTGAAATGAAGTAAATCTTGAATGTGTGCTTCTCAAAATACATTTATAAAACCACAATCAGACATAAATTGTGATTGCGTCAACAAATTTGCAATTTTGCTGTCCTCAGAGTTTGCTGAAGTGCCAAAGCAGATGAGTTAAACATTGTGTTGATAGCTCTTCATGGTCTTACTGCTAACATTTAATGGTTTGTCACAAATCTTGAAATGGTTAGGAATGCTGTGTAACCTTTACATTTACATCTCTAGACAAACAAAGTCATATACAACTTATAACCGCAAAGTAAGTAATGGTGTTGAATGAGAACAGTGCTGTAGAACTTAATGTTTTTTCTTTTGTTTTGTTTTTGTTTACTTGTGTTACTTAAAATAATATTGGCTGACATTGGCAGTATAACTACAGTAGCTAAATTAAAGCAACTCTTGAAACAGTAGGAGGTATGCCTCCCTGCAGTGGCAGCATTCCACTAAATGCAGTAATGCTGGCACATGCTCCGAGGGAACAGAAACTTCACAAACTGATTTTTGCACATGGCTTAAAGACAGACTGTAGCTGTAATACATGTTTTGGGGCTAGCTCTTCATCAGACAATGCATGCAGACATACAGTATGCATTTTCTATTTATGAACTGACAAAATTATAGATTAGATAACAAAGTCACAAAAATATTCATCTCTAAACAGAATAATTAAAAAATAGACCCAAAAAAGAGAATTTCAATTCCAAATGATTTTTTCCATTTTGACTGTAGTGTCCACTTTTCCCCACATACAGTATTATCTCTTTAGAACAATTATTTCTATAAACAGTTATCTCTCAATAATATACTTTGTAACATAAACCTTGACCCTGCAGTGGCACCTGTACATTCTGTGCAATCAGTGCAATCTAAAGTGTGCAGACATTCAGCACATCAGATCCTCTTACAGCTGAACTGAAACCTCCATGAGCAAGCTCCTTATACTATGAAGTAGCATTTTCTAAAAAAATTCACAAACAGATCACATACACTATTATACATTTTACATTTCCTTTTGCTTAAGACTAGTGAATATTCTAACAATGAGCACAGCAAGACAGAACATTACATTACGGTTCTACACTTTATTTAAAAATGTAAAATGCCAGAAAAACAGACCTCATTTGTTCGAACATTTCATTGGTATGTAACATATTTAATATGATTTTCAAACAGTGAAACAGTGAAAAGTGCACTATTTTTAATCTGGATTTATCAACAAAGCCATCTTTACAGAAGAGGAATTGAAAGTAATCTCTTCATTTGAAAATATATAAGCCTGTTTTTAATGTGACAATTAACCTTTGATGGCCTTCGTTTTTTATTTTAAAGTAACTTGTCTACTTGTTTGCTTTGCAAATTCTTACAATACAAAATTATCATTTTAAACCGCTTACAATTGAATATTCTGGTTTTCATCAATATATCTGAGATTCCTCTTTTATTTCTTTTTTCTCACATTGGTCTTTCTTTTATTAAATGTACATTCATGCTATTAATTTGACTCAATGTAACATTTTGTAGTTTTTGTTTCCTTTCCTCTACTTTTGTTTGATCTCTTCTGACATTTTCTCAAGGGGTTACTAAGAAAAAAGTATAATACACTTTATACATCATTTAAAACAACTGAACTTTTTTTATGAAGATGTACAGTATTAGCTCTATAGAATGTTGTATATCAATCAAGTACAGTATATCAAAACTCTCAAATTGAAAAAAACTTTATAAAAACCACAAACATTTTCAGATTTTCTGAAAACACGTTCTTCCAGCTGCTCTGGATTCACTTTATCGAATTATAGTAGATACAGCTACACTTCAGTTCTATCATTACTAAAATCTGTATAAATTTCATTTTTTTTCTCAACTGGAGCGCTGAAGGGAAAATTGTTTTACAATGTATGACATGCTCTACTGCATATACTAACGTATATTGCATTTACCTCTCCCAGTGGAACCAAATAAAATTTCATTTGTAGAAATGTGAGGTGAAAATGCGGCGCATGAAAACATGGCATAGAATTACAAAATCAATAACACTTAAATCTATCGACCATGGAAAAGCTACCATGCCATCATTTTCATCCTCCGTTTATATAACATGAGAAGTACTGTACCTTCCTAGAATACACAAGACCGATTAACCTCACTTAAAATTGAGTGGTATATTCAGGAATGTTCCCTTTCAAAGTTACAGAGTAAACTCCCCCTCTAGGGATCGGCTACCCTGCCCTAATCAAACCATGTTTACAACACAGATATTACAATGCCATGATATAATGTGCAACAGATAAATCATGAAGACTGTATTGTGCTTCATTTTCGAACAATTTTGTAGTTAGAAACTTTAGTACCCCAAGGCTTGATTTAATCAGACCCCAAGAAAGAGTGGGGCTAATCACTGACCTGAATGTGATATCTGTTGGTAATCTGGTTGCTCCAGTCCTAAAAGTGTTATTTGTTCACCTGAAGTTGGAACTCTTTCTTCTGGACTTAAAAAAGTGTACTGTAGTATGAACATGTCAAAAGTAAAGTATTAGAACACAAGACATTTTACAAAGAAAAGGAGACCATCTGCACCATCTTACCTGTTTAGTAGGATCTGAACCAGCCATAAATTGAAAGAAGCCATGGTATTGGTACAACATGGCAGAGTAGCTTGTTCTATACTCCCACAACTCTTTGCAAAAAGAAGTGACTGCTGTTTTTGTTTTTTTTATGCACTTTACATAATGTCCACTTGCATCCTCTGATTTGTGTTTCGCTGTTCTCTCTGAAGAAGTCCACTAACTTGGTCAAACCCTTTGAGGATTTTGAATATTTGGAACATGTGCCCTGATAATCTTAGCTGTTTTAGAGAAAGGTTCATTTCATTTGGCCGGTCAGAGTGGGACATTCCCATAAGCCCCAGAAAGTATCTGTTTGGTGTTTTCCAGACTGATCCTAAAGTAGTTTTTGAATCATTTTTGCTATTATTTTGGTAAAATCATAATCAAAGCTGTTCACAATATACTACACAAACTCTTACTATTGCATTGTACAATTGCAATAAAAACACCTCTTGTTTTAAATTTATCTCACCCGAAGAAGGCTCCACAGCTGAAACGTTGTTTCCTTTCTTCTTTTTTCAGCATAGCATAAACCTTTACTTGTTCCTTTGCAGCCTACTCATGCTGACACAGCTACCTATTCTACACTTTTAACTTTAAGCATAGTTTTATTTAATAAAATTATGTTGGCCTGTATAAAAGCAAATAATGGATATATTTGTCCATTGTGGAGCATGAGCCCAAAGCTCTAATTGAGTTGGTTAGGATAATAGGTAACTCAACCTATTCACAAAAAAAACAAAGTACATGCATAGTAAAACTACAGGAAAAAAGAGAAAAATACAATGCAAATTTAAAATGAAATATGCCATGGAATTACCTGAAAGAACAAAGGTCTAAACTAGTGTCCTTTTTAAATTCCATTTCTGGCTTTCACACTCTGCCTTACCTAAACTTAGTTCAGTGTCTTAGCAGGAACATTACTACCTTGTAGCCCGATTTTATCACTCTCAGGATCTAAGCAAGGCTGGGTATGGTCAATACTGAGATGGAAGATCCCTGAGGAAAAACAAGTTGCTTCTGTACATGGTATTGGTGAACCAGTAGGTGGCACTTTTCCCCCTGGACCAAAATTTTCACACAAATATCCAACCCAGAATAGTAATAGGAGATGCTATGCTATATAGTGTGTGCCATCCTTTAAATAAGACATTAACTTCAGGTTTTGACTGCTTAGTTATCAAAGCCACCGTCCATAATAATTGAAGTTTTAATCCTGATGTGGCTTAATCCCACTCAGGATGTGCACAGAAAAGTCCCATATCTGTATTAGTGCATTAAAAGAAATTGTAATTGTTGTAGCTAATTTAAAAATTGATATATTAAAAAATAAATGCATAAATCTAGTAGATAGTACTATGTTATGTTTGCAATGGGTGAGTGATCTCCAACAGACAGGCGGCCTGAACCTCTAAGTACAACTGAAAGAGAATTGTCTTTAGCTGATTTTAAAATCCTGCCTCTATCCCAGGTGTGATTTAAAGTAATTGTTCTTTTTGTGCTGACCACACACCAATGTGGAAAGAAGCATGCAACATGGAACCAAATTCTCTTTTCTTCAAAGGAGGTTTAATTCAATTAAAACTAAAAGGTCAGTTCCTGAACGTACAATACAAACTGCTTGTATTCTAATTTTATTCTCTACAAACACATCAGACATCCAGACACCACTGTTTTATGGAAACCCTAACACGTACAGTATGTGTTTAAATCCTAACGTTTAGTAGAAATACAATGTGTATAAGTATGTATAAGTATTTGAAAGGGGTTTGAGATTTGTTCCAAATACAATGAGGTGTTTCTCAGACTCGGGACCACTACACCTCTGGATAAAGATATTTGAGTTTTTGACCCTATATAATTTAAAATAGTTCTTTCTTTGGTACTGTACGACATTAGGAACTTAAGTGATTTTGCCATGAAGATATGTGATTCACTAATTTATTATTACTACACCTGGAAATATATATTTCATTACAGAAAAAACATTTCATTACAGATTTAAATTTTAAGTTTTATTGTAGCTGCATACTATACTATATATTTTTCCACAGCTTGATGAATATGTAAGTACTGTATGTTTTCCAAAAACATGCACTCTTAATGATAAATTTGACTTAATCTTTCTTTGTTTAGGCGTTAGCAACAATATATAATGGAGATTGAAATTTAAATTTATTTTGCAGAATTGTACATTAATGCAATTGCCACTGGATTGTTAAAGTGACTGCATATTTAAGAGGAAAGGCTAGAAGCATTTTGAGAGCAGTTCAATTTTCCTGTGACAGTAAAAGAGTTACCATGCCTAAGAAGATTGGACTGGACAGTCTGAGGGTATCTGCAATGTGGTGAAGTGCAATTCTTTCTCCCATAACGAGAAGAAAAAAGCTTGTTGTGGGTCTTACAGATTCAAAAAATGATAATATTGCTTGTTTATCTTATACAAAAACCTGTTTTATGTACCATGGATTTCTTCATCTATAATTTCCACCCACAATCTTATCAATAAATGAAGGTCATTTCTCCCAGATGAGATATTTAAATGCAAGGTACAGACGGTGCTAGGAATCCTTTGAGAAGTCTTGCTGTTCCTAATCAGTGTGAAAAATGGCAACACACACTTAAAAGCCTTCTGTGCAATTTAAATAATGGCAGACTCATTTTTGGAATGTAAACAAATCTTATATTCACCGCAATCTAATTACCACCTGCAGCTCATAGGAATGCAACTGAGATTGCTGTTCCACTATAATTATCTTAAATTCTAGCGGACTGAGAGTTTCTCTTTCCTCTGAGCATTTTTCCCATTATATGACCTGATAGGCTGTTGATATCACTTGCTTTAAAATATGTTTCTATTGGAGCTAGATAAATAAACACACAATAACAACAATTCTTTATTTCAACCCATTTTAAAATTTGGATAAATTATATGTACAGTGAAAAGTGTTTGGAACAGGAATAATCTAAGACGATAAGTTGGCCACTGTAGAACATGGACCTTGTTAAGTTTCTTGTTAAGACCCTAGTGTCACAACAAATACTGCCATTTATAAACATAATCACATTCCCCAGTGAAGTTCATTAAATAAGAACATATGATATAATGAGATATCAGATGGCTGTCTCATGGCAGTACAAATCTAATCTCTTCCCCGTAGAAGAAGCCCTGTTTCTTAAATCATTTTTATTCCAGAAGGTTACCCATTTGAAACTAAAAGAAAACAAACAAATCCTGTCTCCCTTTGGAGATTTGCTTCATAATAGGTTAGATAAACTATCTTAAAGCAGTTTTTCCCAAAACAACAAAACACAAACATTACAGAGTCTCTATGCTACTTGTTTAGATTTCAGGTCAAATTTCAATATTCCCAATGTCCCTGCCACTCCCTTTCTCTCCTCTGTGCTTTACAGGACTTATAAACTTTAGGTGAACCTTTATTTTCACTGCACATGCACCACACCTTGGCTCAATTATTGTGCTCTTAGTAGCTACAGTATATTTTCTCAATTCCCACTCTTGGCCTGAGCCAAAATGGTTGCCTCCTATGAAACCTTCCAGGGCCTAAAAGGTTGGTGTTCCATTCAGGGACTCCATGACATGAGAAAAAGCAGGTTTTACTCAGTTAAAATCCATCACATTTATATTTAATTATGTGTTATTGTGGCACAACTCATTTGTCTGCTAATTTATAGACAATATGAAAGGAGCTTTTCTCACTTAAGATGTTGTCTTGAGCCTTTGACAGTGCACATATGTATTGTATACTTTTTGAACACAGAGCATTGAATAGTTTCTTCATTTGTTAACTTCAAATTAAAAACTTCTTTACTTTTGATTATGGATAAAAATAATTATTTTTGTCAAAACAGTGACACAATTTGCAGGTACTGTAGGTACTGTAACTAAGGGCATCACAGTGGTGCAGTTGTTAGCATTGTTACCTTACTGCTCTTGGGCCCTGGGTTCAGTTACAGACCTAGGGTGCTATCTGCGTGGAGGTTTGTAAGTTCTCTCTTTGTTTGCGTGGCTTTCCATTGGGTGCTTCAGTTTTCTCCAACAGTCCAAAACCTTTCTGGTAGATTAATTGGCTCCTGGGAGAACTGTCCCTAGGTGTGAGTGTGTGTATGTGTGTGTTTGTCTGCGTCTCTGCCCTGCACTGGACTAGGGTCGTGTCCAGGGTGTATCCTAGATGGATGTAGTTGACTGCGATAGCTAATGATTTAAAAAAGCACTAGGATCCCCACACACATCAGTATAAAATAGATAGATTCAATTGCTGCTGTTTAATTTGACTAACTTTCAAATACAGGTAAACAAGTACATTTACAAATAAACATGTCTGTAAAAAGAACAAAAAAATAGAAAAGTGTCTAAAATAATACACTGCTAAGAAAAACACAACATGGCATTCACTAAATATCTAGGCCATCAAGGTGACAGATTAACATACTGTATAATAGTAAAAGGAGAAGTAGGTTTGAAAGACAAGTGAAAAAAACAGATAAATTCACACAACCTTTCCCATAAAGGATAAAAAGGAGCACTATATGCAACTGTGCAGTCCAATCTCTCTCCATAACCTGCAGTGGCTTTTGTTAAAAGTATTTCCAGAGGGCACCACTATCAATTCCAATCATGAGGGAAGAGTGGGTGGAAAAATGATTCTCTGTGAGCTGGGATTAAGAAGCTCTAATAACAGAGATGAATATCCACATACTCCTGGATGGAAGACAGATGGAAACAAACTTTAGGAAGGAGAGTGCTATATAAAAGCAAGGAATTAGTATTACAAATCAGCATTTTTTTCAGTGTATATGGTTTTAGCAGGCTTTCAAGGTCTGATGGTCCTCATTTATTCATGAATAATTCTAACGTTTTCAAAATGGTCTTCGAGGCATCTCAGAATTTGTTTATTGAATCAATATGATGTATCAATTAGAATGTATTATTCAAGAGAAAACTATGACAATGTTGTGCTGTGATTACAATGTTTTTTTTGCAATGACAAAAATAATATTGCCCAGATAATTGCTTTAATTGATATATGCAACTGACAGCTGCGTCATAAACACTCCGTTTGTGCTTCAAAAATTGTTGGTTTTTAAATAAAAGAAGCCCATTAGAGTGGAGAGTGGTGATAATCTAACCTTTTCATTCAGGTAAACAAGCAACTGAAAACAGCTGATAGGAATACACTCAAAGCATCACAACCATCACATTGAAAAAACAAATAAAAAGTTTTTATTTGTGGAAGAATAACAGTGCACGTCTAGAATTTATGCCAGACTGACTCTGAAACAAGTGGTGAAGGGGTGTACTGACAGTGGATCTTTATTAATAAAGTAGTAGTATCCTATGTTGCAACTATTTATGTTCCCTACTACCCTACCGTGTAATGTTACAGTGGAGAGGCGAGAGCAGGAGGGGAGCAGAGTGGGCACCCAGGTGGTGTGAAGTTAAGAGAGGTGAAGAGAGGTGTGAAGTCAAAACCTGTAAATGAGAGAGGATTAGAAGGAAACAAGTTTGTCGTTGATTGAAGGGGGAAGATGTGATCCTAATATAATATATTTGTTTAATAGCACTTTTTATCCCAAGACCCATTAAATGCAGGAGCATATTACTCTCTAATGAAGTGGTGCACCAACCTAGCTGATGTTCAGCATGATTTCTTATCAACTGAATTAAGAGGGACATTTACTGTAGGTGGGCTAGATTTTCATCTGTACTTGTGCAAACATTGCCAAGGGATTTTTAATGACCATGTAGTCAGGGACTTCTAGTCTTCTGAAGATATCTAAAGAAAGGTACCTCCTGCAGCATAGTATCTCTTGTTAACACACAGAGATACTGGTTTGAAAACTCTGGTTGTTTTTGTTTGTTACAGAAATTTGTGGGTAAAATAAAGTATACTGTATTTTTTCCTTGTTAAGTATAATTTCAATTTGGCTTCTTCTAGAGTGCCAAGCCAGAAGAAGTAAAGCATTCTTTTAATTACTACAGATTATTGGAAAAAATAATCCAAAGAAAATATTATATATAATTTAGTTCCTGGTGTTCATGGAATATCCTCCAGAGTCTTCAGTCAATACCCTCTGGTTACAGTCTTGTTTTGCCCTGTTTCCTCTGTGTCTACTCTCTCTTGCCAGATGGACAGGTGGGTTTTTAAATCCTAAATCATGTGACCGAAGTCCACCAATCAACCCCTGACAACGGTGCCATGATGTACTAGGCATACGGGGTTTTTGTCACATTAAATGACAATACACATTAGGTGTTGATAGCTCAAACAATGGATAGGAAAAAATGAGAGACAAACATGAAAATAACTTGAAAATAGACAAAACAATCCTACTATCTAACAGTTCAATTAATATAGCTAAAAGAACGGGAAACAATCAGTAACTTACTAAAAGTGAAAAATATAAAGATACAAGAAATTAAAAAAATACAGTATACTGGGTACCAAGAATAGAATAGGAAAATATATATGATGGAAAACCCCCTCTTTGTGGACCGCTGTAACACTACTTACAACAACATCCTTGTTCTCCATGGAGATCTCTCATTCCATTAGTGGCCTTTAGTACTATATATATATATCTCATATAGTACACCAAGTCCAGTCTTGCACACCATCTGAGATCTACAAGGTCAGGAAACAAGCAAGATATTGCTGTCAGTTATCTATATGAACTTAAGTTTACTTTCCTGTGGCAGTCCAACGGACATCTCAAAATAATGAGGCACCTTTGATGTCCTGACACTTCACGATAAACTCCATGCTTTTCTGAAGACTGGAAAAATAACTCCATGCTGGTTTAGGACTTTTTCTGCTCTCTTCTGACTAATTTAATGGCTAATAAGCCCTTTTTAGAGATCTGTTCTGCTCTCTCTTGGCTAAGCTTATTACTAATAGGCTTCAGGTTTTCAACAGTATACTCTCAAGTCACACAAAATCTCTTTTCACCTATAAAATCAAAAAAACGTTGCAAACCAACTTTAGACAAATGTTGTAAAATGATTTTAGTTTATGTTCCAGCTTCACAATTCCTAGATAAAGGTATTTTGTAAAGATAGCATAAAGAAGCAGATTTCTTGGTAGAATGTGCAGTAGATTGTACAGATATATTGTGAATGTGTATTCTGTTATGCTTACTTCTTGTATGTGTGTCTGCAGTAGTGGGGCTGCAGGCATGCATGAGAGCAGTACTGGAGAAATATAATTTCTCACAGAATTTTACATGCTCTGAAATAAACTCTAAAATATGGGTAGACTATGTTTCTTTTCTCATGTTCCCCATAACAAGTTTGGACAAATACACTGACACAGTACATTCAACAATTTCAAGCAGAACATATGCTGTGTTACCTAATGCTAGAGAAGATACTGTATTTAGTAGATTCTATTCTACTATTTATTCACATAAATATTTTTAAAAGGATTTTTTTTTAGGTTTTCACAAACAGGTTTTAAGGTTTTAAGTCTGCATTTTTCTTTGTGTGCATACTGGGGAAACAGAGTCCGTGTCCTGACAGTTGACAGTTTTTGCGTAAACACTTTTTGTTCAATTTTGGTTTGAACCTTAAAAAAGGACAAAGAGTTGTGGGAGAACTGGGAGAACAAGCTACCCAGCCATGTTATTGAAACTTTTTGCCTGGCTTCGTTCAAGAAATTGTTGAATGAGATCCTTAGATCATTTAGTCACTAACAACTAAATGGGCTAGATAGGCTTAAGAGCCACCTCTCATTTGTAACCTTTCTTATCTTCTTATGAACCTGCCTGGAACCTTTATTTTACTTCTCTGTGTGAAGCTGTTTATTAGCACAGGTCCCCAAATAACTGTCAAATGACAGGGGATCTTTCACAACCATTGCTGTTGAAATTCAATATGGACCACAAATCTATACATGGCTTTTGTTAAGACATTTTAATGGATACCCTTGAGAAACAGTAGTATGAAAAGGCATGATGTTTAAATTTATGAGCTTGAGAATCCATCTTCATGTAGTATACATCTAAGCACTTATCACTCAACTTTGCATAAGTGTGTGCTTAAAGCTCAGTGCTTAAAATCACGATTTATTCACTGTTAATTGATTGCTTTTTATAGCAGTTCTTGATTTGACAGGACATGTCTTTGGCTCTGACTTACGTGTATTACAAAGCCTGGTCCAGCCCTCCTTTTCCCATCTGCCTGTTTCTGAAATGACTTGGAAAAGGCCAGAGGGTTGATGAGGCACATTTGTGAAAGTTCACTCTTTGTAAGTGCGGGGAGTGACGTTTTAATGATCACCTCCGTGGGATGCCTCTCACGCTCTAGAAAACAGGCTTATACACGCACAAAGAATAGGCGGGTGGCGATTACTTTAGTATGCTGTGCTGAGCGCTCACTCCCTTCCCACAGAAAGCAGAGGCTCATCACAATTACAGCTGCAGATAATCCCTTTCTATGCTACTGGCAGCCTGACAGACAGCTTTTTGACAGGGGGCATCTTGCTCGAATTCCATGCCCTCCTCAATCTTTAATAAAGTTGCTTTGTGTTGATGCAAAAGAAGCTTAACATCTCATTCCTGACTAGATTAAGTACATTTAGACTTCTGCTGAGAAAATGGATTCACTTATATTACAGCTGGAATAATCAGGTCAGCACAAGGACAGAAATGAATCAACACAGAAGTTATCTAACATTTTAAGGGAAGAAGACAGAGTTATGATTTGGATTAAACGAGTGTTTCTTTTGGGACAGCACAGTGGCATGGTGGTTAGCATGGCTGCCTTGTAGCTCTGGGACTGTGCTTTTAATTCTGGACCTGGGGTCCTATCTTTGTGGAGTTTGTCTATTCTCTTCATGTTTGTGTGGGTTTTCTCCAAGTGTTGTTTTACTACCACTATCCAAAGACATACTGGTTAGGTTAACTGGCCCTGGTTTGAGTGTGTTTGTGTTTGTATGTGTGCCATGTGGACTGAGTCCTGTCCTGGGTGTATCATGCCTAGCGCCTGTTGCTTGCTGGGATAGGCTCCAGCTCCCACCGCAACCCTGAATTGGATAAAGCAGTTAGAAAACAGATGCATGCAATGCTTCTTTCTTGATTGTTACTCATTTCATAGTATCTGTTCAATGAATCAAATTACTTTGTCAAATGTGAGCACAAGAAGCTGATTCCAAAAGTTATGAACCAGTCATACATTAAATTAACAACTGTAATTAAATTTTTGTATTGGGCATTCTTATGTTTTGTGGCCATGACTGAGAATATTTAAGTAGATCAGTAGGTCTTATATAACTGGTTGATGTGTTGTTTTAAAAACACTAAAGAAATGCAGTACCACTTTCTTAGAGGGAAAAAAATGAAGTTTCATACAACCCAATAACCACTGCAGAAACTGAATAAGATCTAGATAGATTAGATCACTTTATTGGCCATATACAATTTCTTGTATTAGGAATTTGTCTTTTCACATACCCCAACTTGCTCTCTATGAGAGAAGCTTGGGGTCAGAGTACAGGATGAGCCATTTACACAGCACCCCTGGAGCAGTTGGGGTTAAGGGCTTTGCTCAGGGGCCCAATGGAGTAGGATTCCTCTGTGGGCTGCAGGATTCGAACTGGCAACTTTCCAGCGACAGGTGCAGATCCTTAGCCACAGACCCACCGTACCGCCACAGATAGTATATATAGCTGAGAGACAGCATGCTTCGGGATATTAGAAAATCAAAAACCTTGCAAAACATACAAGCACTGGGGTAAATATGCAAATTTTTATTAAAAAACTCTCTTAGGTACATGTAGAATCTGTTTAACCTAGTTAGCAATGTAGTAAAGTGACTACATTGAGTCACTCCTGTTAAGCAGTAAGAAGAATCTGTTGATTGTCTTGACCACTAAGGGAGAACATTGCAATATATGACACAGTGAATCAGAAACAATGTTGAATAAATACAATTTTGACTGAAATGCTTTTGAAGTTTCAGTGGCGTTAGAGTAGCTTCTACATGTCTAGAATGCTTTTAGTGAGATACCATTAATGAATTTAAAATCCATGTTATGGATACATTTTAAAGAATGTTTTCATTTTATTTAAAGACTTTTGCTTATTAAACACTAATTAAAACAATTAACATAACATAACTTTGTTTTTTATATGTGGATAAATTCATTCATATGCAAACATCTAGAGCAAACAAAGCCTTGCTTGAATATAGACAAGGGCCATCTTTTCAACCATTTGGAAAGACATCCTGAACATTGTGGGTATAAATACTAAAAAAAAAACAATAACACTCTTCTGATATTCTTTTCTTATTGCAATACCTAAAGAGGTCTCCTCAGTATCTTACGATATAAACACTAAAAGCATCAGGGGAACAATAAATCAGTTCAGTGAGAAACCTCAGAATATTAGCAGGCCTTATAGCAACATTCTTCCTTACTGCTATCAATTGTGGACTGGTAAGTATATCAGACAGTTCAAAGCTTATTACATACTGTATATATAAGATGTCTTTATAAATGTATAAATAGCTATATTGTGAAAAATATAAATTCTTTATATATTTATAAAAATACATATTGTGAAAAAGACAGCTTTTCTTCTTTCATGTATTTCTGGATGTCAGTGCAGACATAGCCGAATGAAGAGCTGCTCACTATGGAATAACATCTCAGTTGCAAAATACAAACATAAAGTATAGTCTTTTCTGTACTTTAAAGCTCTGTGTGTCATTCGATAGCATCTCCAGGACTTTCTTCTCTCCAAAAGAGGCAAAGAATTTCTATGAGAAAGAGATGCAAGCAAAGTTCTCAAACTCCTACAGCCTGCAGTCTTCTGTGAGTTGACTGACCTTATATACCCAGAGAAGTGCATTAAACTTTAAACACTGCTATCATGGTTTCTCCATAAGCAGAAGCACACTGTTTATGTTTAAATGATTATGCTTGGTAAACTTTGGGCTATATTTTTCATATATGACTTTATTTCAATATGTGCACTGTTACGTCCCAGTGTGTGTTCTGTGTGTGTTTTTTCTATGTTCCACACTGCTGACCCTTGATTGTTCTCCCTTCCCCATTGGCCCACCATCACTCCACTGTTTCAATATGATGTCATCATCAATCAGCCTTCAGCCAATCAGAACTCATTTTATTCACTATTTAACATGGAGGCTTTCAGAAAGAAAAGGCCTTTTGTTTGACTTCGGTCCCGTTTGGTTATTGCTTCGCTTCTGGTTATTGCTTCGGCTTTGTTCGTTGGTTTGTTTTGCTTTGTGTGTGTGTATTTTCGTATAGCTTCGGCTTTGTTGTTTTGTTGGTTTTTTGTTAGTTTCTTTCTACTTTTGTTTGTTTGTGTTCATCCTTGTTTTGTCATTACCTTGCCCCAGTGTTACATGTTCAACTTTTGTGTTCTTTTGTACCCTGCTCCTGTTTATTACTCTTGTTTTCCCTTATTTGTCTTCCTGGTTCACTTGTGTTTTTGTGTGAACTTTTGTATATAAGGTTAGTTTAGGTTGTTGGGTACACTTACACACTTAGTTGATTTTGTATTAGTACACTAGTTTAGTACGGGTGAGTGCTATTTGTCTTGTATGGTTTTGGGTAGTCAGTGCAGGTTAGCTAGGGTGTTGAAGACACCGAAGACCGTGTGTTTCGGGTTTTCTTTTGTAGTCAGATTAGCTTTCCCTCACTGTCCTAGCCAGCTCCATTTTGTTTGTTATTTTCTTTCCTTTGGCACCACTCTAGTTCCTTACCCTTCTTATCATGCTTCCTAGTCCCTCACCAAAACCCCCCTGCTTCCAAAAGAATTATCCTAAATGTTACACCCCTTTACCCCTAGACACTTGGGGTCGTAACATTATTGGGGGCTCGTCCGGGATATCAAATTCCCGTTCTAAGGATTTTTTTTTTTGTGTTGCAGAATTTTGGTGTTGGTACAGGATTCTGATTTGTGGATTGTGTTTTGGCAAGGTACTGTAATTATGGCTACTTTTGATTTGTGAAAGTTTGTAGAGGAACCTTCCTTTGAGCAGCTGGATAAGTGTAGGAAGGATGAATTGCGCCAAATTGCTGATCACTTCCAGATTCAGGTTTCGACGCAAGCTCTTAAAAGGGACATCAAGAGAGCTGTGATGGATAGGTTGGTGGAGTTAGAGGTCATTGCATTAGCGAGCAAGGACGCCTGTTCTCCTGGGGCTGGTGCTAAACCTGCTATGATGGTGGAAGAACAGGACGAGGTGCAGGGGGTGGCTGAAGACTTAGCGGAGGCTGAGGTCAAGGCCACCTTGCCTCCCTTTGAACTGTTCTCTCCGGTCTCCACCGGGTCAAAAAGCGATACTCGCCTGAAAGTTCGTTTAGCCCGCTTGCACATGGAGGTGCAGGAAAAAGCCCAAGTACGCCAGGCAGAATTTGACTTGCGCCTTGCAATTCGTAAGATGGAGATTGAGGCGGAGAAAGAGGTTAAACTCCGACAGCTTGAGCTAGAAGCAAGAAGGAATGCTCCTGCTGTGCAGCCGACCCACTCCGAGGCCTCTAGTGTGTCTCCTTTGCAAGATCCACTCTCTACCACCTTTGATGTAAGTAAGCACATTGCTTTAGTTCCTCTGTTTAGGGAGACGGAAGTTGATTCATACTTTGGTGCATTCGAGCGAATTGCCACATCACTCCATTGGCCTAAGGAGGTTTGGTCACTGCTTTTGCAGTGTAGATTAGTGGGCAAAGCTCCGGAAGTTTGTTCTAAACTTTCTTTAGAAGAAAGTTTGAATTACAATACTGTGAAAGCTGCTATCTTACGGGCTTACGAATTAGTTCCTGAGGCTTATAGACAACGCTTCCGAAATCATCGTAAAGTGTCAGACCAGACATTTGTTGAATTTGCTAGAGAGAAGGGCACTCTCTTTGATAAATGGGTTGTAGCCAGTAAAGTGAGTGACTAACTCATTGCGTGAGTTAATGCTCTTAGAGGAATTTAAGAACTGTTTGCCTGAACGCATTGTTGTGTATTTGAATGAGCAAAAAGTGACTACTTTATCGCAAGCCGCTGTTTTGGCAGATGAGTTCGTGCTCACTCACAAGAACGTTTTCATGTCTGCGCGTGCGGAGAAGACTTTGTCTACTCCCAGTTCCCAGTCTCCATCTTCCCCATTAAAAACTAGTTCCTCACGTCCTAAGGAGGAGCGTGAATGTTTCTATTGTCACAAGAGAGGTCGTATAATTGCAGATTGTTTGGCCCTAAAACGTAAGATTGGAGATTGAGGATAATGTTACGACCCCAAGTGTCTAGGGGTAAAGGGGTGTAACATTTAGGATAATTCTTTTGGAAGCAGGGGGGTTTTGGTGAGGGACTAGGAAGCGTGATAAGAAGGGTAAGGAACTAGAGTGGTGCCAAAGGAAAGAAAATAACAAACAAAATGGAGCTGGCTAGGACAGTGAGGGAAAGCTAATCTGACTACAAAAGAAAACTCGAAACACACGGTCTTCGGCGTCTTCAACACCCTAGCTAACCTGCACTGACTACCCAAAACCATACAAGACAAATAGCACTCACCCGTACTAAACTAGTGTACTAATACAAAATCAACTAAGTGTGTAAGTGTACCCAACAACCTAAACTAACCTTATATACAAAAGTTCACACAAAAACACAAGTGAACCAGGAAGACAAATAAGGGAAAACAAGAGTAATAAACAGGAGCAGGGTACAAAAGAACACAAAAGTTGAACATGTAACACTGGGGCAAGGTAATGACAAAACAAGGATGAACACATAAACAAACAAAAGTAGAAAGAAACTAACAAAAAACCAACAAAACAACAAAGCCGAAGCTATACGAAAATACACACACACAAAGCAAAACAAACCAACAAACGAAGCCGAAGCAATAACCAGAAGCGAAGTGAAGCGAAGCGATAACCAAACGGGACCGAAGTCAAACAAAAGGCCTTTTCTTTCTGAAAGCCTCCATGTTAAATAGTGAATAAAATGAGTTCTGATTGGCTGAAGGCTGATTGATGATGACATCATATTGAAACAGTGGAGTGATGGTGGGCCAATGGGGAAGGGAGAACAATCAAGGGTCAGCAGTGTGGAACATAGAAAAAACACACACAGAACACACACTGGGACGTAACATGCACTTATTTGTATATATTTTCATTATATTGTTTTTTGTCTGACATATTGGCATTGCTCTCAGGGAAAAGGTTTCACCTTTAGTATAGTTTTTGTTACGTATGCCTTGTAGAAACACGACAATGAAACACACACGATAAATAAAAGGTATTTCTTTTGCTAAACAGTAAACAGTATATTGTTTTTTCCCCTTGTCTCAATTAGCAACACAAATTAGCACTATTCAGGTATACACATCACTAAATTTTCATTTATTTGGTTTCAAGGCCAGATGTTTCTGTGTGCATTTATATGTACTTATATGTATACATAAACAGTAATAAACAGTTTTTATTTAATCTTTTTCCAGAGACCTTTTATTTCTAAAGAGGAGTGTTTAATCTATACCATTTGTAGGTTGTGAATAAATGTTCATGTTTGGTTTTAGTTATGTAGTCTTAGGTCTAGTTCATGCTAGGTGTGATCAGAGTGCATACTGTGGTGAAAATGCTTTCACCTTTTAACTCAGTTGTGGAGGTGATGTGGGTATTTGGCTGTGTGTGTGATATTTTTTAATGTCTTCCTTTGAGATCTTTACATACCATTCTATCCAATGTTAGCTCAGACTATCTGAAAACTGCTACTGCAATGTGTAAAAACCTGGTCTCGTGAAATCTCTTAATTGTGAGTTTAATCTCATTCATACACATTGGTTGTTATGATGTGAGAAATGGAAGAAATGGGAGTGGAGATGTAGGGCAGTTAATGAACTTTGTAAACTGGAATGCTAAAGCGATTCTCCCTCTTTGATGCAATAATATTTTATCTCATTTCCAACAATTGAAAGTAGGAATTGTTTTCCTATAAGACACCCTTCTTTGTTCATGAGAAAAAGTCTGTGTTCATTATACATTAGATACTGTATGTGGGTCAGCTTTTTCATTCCAGGTCACATAATGTAGCAGGGCCAAGGGAATAGCAATTCTAATTCATAGATCTGTAAATTTTATTTTTTCAGGTAATATCTGATCTTGATTCATGCTTTACAATAGCTATGGGCAGGATTCTAAAAACCATCCTTATGTAGGCCAAAATGTATTCCCCAGATTTGTATGGCCAACCTTTTATCACTCTCATCAGCTAATCCTTGGAGGAAATGTTATCTGTGTTCAAAACCTGATCTTAGATCATATCTTATCTAAGCCTACCCTCCCTCAAAGAAAGTTCTAACTATTCACTCTTTTCTAGAAGCTTTTTCTAGGGCAGTTTCAAAGCTTTGATTTTTCTTATAACGAAGTACTTTTTTTCCTGCATATTTATTATATACCGTTTTATAGATATTACATTTCTCTCCATGGCTTATGCATGTGAATACTATGGTTTAGTTACAGTGCCTTCCAATTCACGCTCTTCCACTGATGTCCCATCTTGTTGACAGTCATTTTTAGTCAAACCTTAAATATTACAACTTAACACTGTTATGAGTTAACATTTCACCCCATTACTTTTATCTGATCAGAAGTTTTTCAGGTGAATTGCCTCTCAAAAAAACATTTTCCTCAACACTGACACCACTTCCTCCTCCTGATAGAACGTTATAGTTAGTTATAAGGATTAAATATTTTCTTACATAGAACTGTCAATGCTTCAGGCTGAGACTTTCTTAGTGTATTCTACAGTTATGACAGTATAAATAAATATAACATTACATTAAAGACATTAATCCATACATAGACCTTACGCACCGCTCCTACAAGAATCCATACAGCTTACCAGAACCTGTAAATTTACTTACCCCACAATCACCCTTAGCCCCTACAATTGCACAATACTCTTTCATTTTTGCACATAACCACTAATTGCACTTGCCCATAAGCCAATACTCCTTTATTGTGAACTCATTTATTTAGTAGTTTGGATGTAGGATAAAGGAACTCCTCATTTTATTACATCTGTTTTGAGGGACTCTAAATCGTCTGTTTGAAGGTATCAGTTGGCATTCTCCATGCAGAACATGCACATAATGTCACAGAGTGATGGAAGTGGGAGTAGGGTAACAGATTGGGGCAACAGTATGTTCACTTGAGTTAAGCATATAATTGCCAGTGTGTTGTTGGATATTTTTTACTCAATTGTGTCACATTTCTTCTCTTTTGTACAGTCTTCCTATATCTCTAATGCAAACAGTACAGCAGGAAACTATCATTACAGACCTGAATGACACACTGTTTGACTAGACACCCATCAATTAACACACAGTCAGAGGTGACACATGAGATATGTGGAGGTATTGAGTTAGTAGGGACTGGACCTGAAACGGAAGGACAGAGGGCAAACATAGGAGAGCAGAAAGAAAGACAAAGCACCAGGACATCTGGCAATTTGAATACAGACATGGTCCACAAGTAGGACAAAAGTTGTTAACATCTGCTTCCCTCTGTGATCACCCGCACATTTCTGCCCCTCAATCAAATCCTGGAGTTCTGGCCAGAAAGGGAATATAAACCCCACTCTCCCTGGCCAGTGCACATACAGGATTCCCACTCTCTTTTCTTCCTTTGCCATCTTTTTTGTTGTAGACAGCAGGGCATTGGAGGTATTATGGAACCTATTGCTCTGAGATTATCAAGACGATATTGTGCCAAGACAACAAATTGTTTTAAAATCAGGCACACATACTGAAGAGTTAAAGGAGAATAACAATGGATACTTATTCAGGTCTTTACATATCTGAAACTATTTTCTGATCAATCTATTATCTATTCTTTTGTGACGATCTTCACATTTTCTCTATTGATCTCCTGTCTGTACTTTGACTTGAGATGATATAGTCTGGCCTATTTGATCTATACATACTGTAGCAACAAATCCCCTAATCCTGATGGGTTCCATTGTAAGTTTAAACACATCCCCATTTGTTCCAATATTTTTCATTTGCATTTTCTTATTCCACTGACCTCCAACTTTGTATTCGAAGAGTCAAGGCTATAACAAAGACTCTCTACTATTGTAGAAAAATAGGGATCAATATGATTGTGGATCTTAACAATATAGGTAACCTTTATCTTCACCTGTATCTCTTCAATGCTGATGGTATGTTCTTGCTTAAGGCCCTGTCCCCCATTGTCTCTTTGATTATCTGTTTGGGTCAAACATAATTTACACAGCAAAGTTTTTGTCTGAATTTGGTCTCTTCGTCTGAATTTTTGCCTCAAATAATTTTATGAATTTCCACTATCCCAGTGTCCCTCCCTACTTCAAATGTCATGGAAATGACATGTTACATTTAATGTGGAGAAAGTTTCTGTTTGCAAATATTGTGAAAACAACCTTTTAATGATTTAAAGATTTTGTTCTGGGTCTAGCTTTATCACGTAGATCATTTAGATTGCTAAGGGGGCTTGAGGTTCCCTAATTGTCAGTTTTTCTGTTGGCTAATCAACATTCTCAACATTACAAATTGTTAGGAATTAGTAGTGAGGACCCTGTGGAGTAAACCAGAACGATCTCCAGAGGCATAGTCAATATAACAATCCGAGGTCCGAAAGCCGAAGGTAAACAAGCCGGTGCAAAAGTACAAATCCAACAACAGAGCCGTAAGCCGTGAGGAAGCTGACAGTCGAAACCAGAATGATAACCAAAGTACCAAAACCAAAACCAGGAGACGTAGTTGGAAAACAAACCGGGGTCAGGAAGCCAAAAATCAAGTATTAAGTTGTAGCGAAAATGAAAGTAGCTCTAGCCATGAAAAACCCTAATACTGAGCACAGGGGAGAGTGTGAAGAAGCATTAAATTACCTGGGGAAAATTGGCTAACTGGGAACCGTGCTGCAATGCGAGATGGAATGACGAGTCCTCCGGGGGCGTGGCGTAACACATATTGGTTGCATTCAGATTTCTTGGACATGGGGCTTGCTTGATGGAGACATTATCTCGTTTGTTTTCCATCTTTCTCACGCTCCTCACTTCCATTGTCCACCACATAGTTTAGTATTGTGATGAAACATCTAGAATAGGTTAGCAGTGCTACCTTAGCTCTAGACAGTGTGGACCTGACAACAAACACTTACAGGACACCCTATTCCAAGATTCAAACTCCAACAACAAGCACACATAGGTTAGCCCCTTATTTTCTTGGGGTGATGCAAAAAATGACGTTAAGGGTGGTTTCCGGTGGACCCTTAATGTGAAGCCAAATTCCCACTGCAGGAGACATTGCCTTTATTTCCTCAAAGAATCACTTGATAGACCATACCAATTCCTGAGACTGAAAGCCCCTCTGTTTTGGTGGGTCCTTACAATGTCATGTGGCTACTACAGTATACTAGTGAACTTTTAGTCCCTTTCCCACAGAATCTGGGCAGAGTTTATAACGACTCTATATTTCCAAATTTCTTTATTAATGTGCCGCATTTCTGACACCTCTGAAAATCATTTTTAAAAATATTTTATATACCTTTTACACTTTATTGCTTTGCTTGCAACAATTTTACCTGTTACGCACTAAGTATTAAATTGATTCTATATTTGAACTTAATCATAAAACAAAAGTCTGATTTCCAAAATTTACCTAATGTATTAAAAACCTGGGAACAAGCACTGGATGCTAATTTTATATACAATAACTTGGAATCTGTATAATCTTGCATACACAGTACATATGCATCTTCAAAGTTAGCAGGTTCAACCAAAGCTACTTGTCATAGCTTGTTTGTCTCTTTCACTCTATCAGCCTATAGCTTCCTTTCCACTTTGTAAAGGCTGACTTTCAGCTCTTCCTTAGAGCCCCAGTGTGCATCTTGCCTCCAACCCTTTTTACACACACCTACTGAAGAGAGCTTTTATTAGGATTACCACAGCTACCATCTATCAAAATAGAAAACAGCGGCAACTGTGTCCGCCAAGGTGAGCACGAGCTGAAAGCTTGTCATGACCACCTTCATTTATCTAAAGTTAAATTAGCCAAAAGATAATCTGGACATGGACCTAACAGGTGACAAGCGACTGCTACTCATGATTTAAGTCACATGTGTGGGACTGGTGAGATTGGTATCATTCTGGACTTGTTTTTTTTCTTCAGTATTCTGTCCCTGCCTCTTAACACCAGTCTTCTCATTGCAGTCTTTTCGACAGTTTCAGGTATATTCACCTCTCAAGGGTACAGCTAGATATCCTATCATGTACAACTCTTCTGGCCAAATCTCTCATTCTTTCACACTGGAAGCAGATTGCACCCCTCCTCTGTATAGCGGATATAATGCACTTTCTACACGACTTGGAAGTTCACTTCTGTTACCCCTTTACCTTTATTAAGGAACTAATTTGAAGAAGATGTCCTCCTCCACTCTTTTATTACTCATGGCTATTGTCATAAAGCCCAGCCTATGATGACAACAAACATATTCTTTATAGTAGTGCTAACAAATGTGCATTCATTACTATGATTTAAATGACAGTTCAGATAATCTTTTTTGCTATTTTTCTTCCTTCTTTCTTCCTTGCCTTTCTTTACTGCAATGTTTCTTGCCACAACTTGTGTGTACACATGTAAGTAAAATGTGTGTGTAAACCATCATTTGCACAACTATAGAGTTAAAAATGTGGGATTGGGTTTCTATTTTAATGTACAATGGGTCAGCTCCTGAATTTCTGGCAATGTAATAGACGTTGTATAAGCAAAAGTTAGATATTTCTATTGCCACAGCTAATTGCTTTATTATAAGTATAAAACCACATTTTTACCACTGAATGGAAAGGCAAGGGCTTTGGAGTATTGTGCTGGTAGGAAACTTCTAATCTGCTTTCAAGTTAGAAACATTTTGTTAATCTCTGTTATGGAGGTTAAATATGCTAAAGAGGATCCATTCCATATAATACCAAGAAAAGAAAAGGGGGTTTAATTCATGAAAAGTAAGATACCTTTTTATGAATTTGGAATATACTATTGAAAGCTACTGTTATGGGAAGCAGTGGTCTATCTGCAATCTACCTACCACTGATGGAACCTTTTACATGAAAAATATTTAATTCTGGAACCAAGGAACCAAGCCTTTGTCCTTTCACAAATTCAAACTTGCATTTTAAATACTAATTTAAACAGCTGTAAATCTTACCAAAGGATTAGTAGAGGTTATACCTCTTCACTTGGGATTAAAATATTTTTAAGAATTTAAGAACAGGTACAAATGAGAGGAGGCCTTTCAGGCCATCCAGCCAGTTTCATAACTTTATTTTCACTTAGTTTCTACCATTTTGAATGCTTTTTCTGAAAGAAATCTTCTTTTTCAAGAAGGAATTAAACGATAGTTATCAGTATTTGCAACCAACAAGATTTTGTATAGCTTATACTGTAAAACAGCATGTATACGTCAGCAAGATACTGTACAACATCATGTGGTTTCATATATTAGATCAATTATTTGAAAACTTGCAGAATTGAATAAGGCTAGTGTGAAGAAGAAAATGCAATCAGATCACAGTTCATTCCCAAAACTGTTGTCAGCCTTTGTAATTAGCCTTGGTATTTTTGTCACGTCCCCCAGCAACTGTAAACAACCTTTTGCTAAACCGACCACTGCTATTGGCAATTCCAGTGCACTGAAACCACACTAATTACCAAACCCTCCACTTCCCTGGATATTTAAACCCTCATTACCCTCAGGTCTGCGCTAGGTATTAGCCTCTATCTCTTGGAGCTCCTACCTCACCGTTTCTATTGAGACATTCTCTTTCGGATTGATACCCAGGTCTTAAATAGATATTTTTCCTTCGTCCCTCGACTCCGACTTCAGCCCCTCGATTTGGATATCTAGCCTTCGACCCCCTCTAACGGAAACCCTGGTCTTCGACATCCTACTGTCGTCCCTTGACTCCGACTTTAGCCCAGCGATTTGGAAAAGTAGCCAACGATCTCCTGAAACTCTCAGAACAATGCACAGGGTCCTTCCTCTACCTCGTGGACACAGCATTTGTTACAGTTTTAATCGCACACCTTTTGCACATCTGTATTTTTTAACTGCACAATGTTTTTTTTATCACTATTCTACACGGGAACATTTTATAGTACCAAAAGAGGATTAGTGGTTCAGTTTTTCTATGTTCTTCTATTCTATGTTTTTTCTTACTCAGGGAAAATGACCAGGACATGGATTAAAAGTAAAATTAACAAAGGTGCAAACATATTAAACTTAATATTTCTTTCTTGTTTCTTGAACACAATGCAACATCCAAAAATAATGGAACACTTAATTTTTCTTCCTTCCTCCAAGCAAAACATATACAAATGTTATATTGTGAGGTCAGACATCTTTTGTTTTATACAATGGTGTGAAATTCTGATTCTTACATGTTCTATGGTTACACTTAAATGCCTCATTATTTGATAGTATTTTGTTTAACAAGGGTGCTATCTGTAAGTTGAAAGGTCCAAACCTGAAAATGACACAATGGAAATGATGGATTGTAACTTTCAGGTTAACGGTTTCAGAATTGAATGGATCGTCATATGTTATGATGCTCAATTCAAATCCATCCTAATGGTGAACAAATACAAATCTGAAAAGAAGTGGTACAAAACTGCTCTTCACTGCAATTTTTATATTGATCTATTGTTACTCCTTTACACTTGGAGCCATGTTACATGGGTATTGGCACTTGCATATATTCAGATAACTCATGTAGGAGTATTAGAAATCATACAGTATCTTGTTTGGTAGGTGGGGCTTTGCTCAGTTTTGTATATGGGTTTCCTCTTCTATTCTCACTGATTATGCCACATTCAGAAACATGTTTGAAAAGAAGAGTCTGTCTCCTTTATCAAACAGAAATTGATGAGTAGATGTCTGATATCCCTACAACAAGTGGTCCAAACATTATGTACTGTAAGTGAACATTTGTGTATGAAGGTTATTAAAAGGTTATTATTCCTCTGTGGAAGATATCTTCATGTTGGAAGCCCCAAAGCACAAATTATTAAGGGAGAACAAATTCACTTTAAAATTACATTGAATTTAAACCAAGACCAATAGAAATGTAATACAGTGAGAGGCTTGCATTTGTCAAAACTGACATCAGAACAGCTGAGAGAAATAGAGAAGAATATGCACTGGGAGCTAAAACTAACACAAAGAGGTTTTTTTTCACTACTGAAAGTCTGTTAACTGTAGACAATGAAAAAGGAACAACAAGTACATGTATATTGAACAAATGTTTTCACTAAATAGAGCTCAGCATCCCTTAGGCTCCATTTGGTTTTGAATAATCTTAACTCTCTGTAGAGTTAACTAATTGGCTGGACCTGATGACCAGGTCCAGTAGTCTTTCAGGAAATAAGGAATGTGACAGGTACCCTTAACTGGGATATTTCAAATGACTCGTGTTCTCAGTGAAAAAATGCAGATGATGCATACTTTAAGAGGAAAGGCTGAACACTGAACCAGAGACTTTATGCCAATGATGTTTATATCTCTTTTTGCAAGGTTAGGAAAAAATAAAAACTACATTGGAAGATCACGTTGACTGTTAATAAATATGTCCAGTATAACAAACTTAATCCACATGGATTTAGATAGGGTTGTTTTCATGTGAAAAATGTTAGATATACAGTATTTTAATAGGCTTGAGAGTATCAATGATTACACCTGAAGAAGGCTCCACGGCCGAAACATTGTGTTTTCTTTCTTCTTTTTTTTCAGCATGGAATAAACCTTGTTCCTTTGCAGCCTAGGCATGCTGACGCAGCTACCCACCTGAACTAATTGAGTAATTGACATTCAGAGAGAGAGAGTGAGAGTCTATATGAGGAAAATAGGAAAGGCTCTGTGTGGAGGTGGCCACGCCCCTGGACTAATTGAGAGGTGTAGAAGAACGGCCAGGAAGAAAAGGGGTTCGGTGTGGGTCTAGATTTCAGGTTGGTAGGAAACAGAGTGAGAGTTTCAAAGGGAGGTTTCAGTGGCAATGGGCTGATAGAGTTAAGACGCCTTTTGGGTCACAGTGAGCTAGAGGCTGGAGAAATTACATCTTAGGCTTTTTTTTTTCTTTTAATCTAAGGTGATGTTCTTGCAGGGAAATGGCAGGGTGGTGATTGTAATTTGCTGAATGTGTTGATGGTGCAACAGAGAGACTACAAGAGGACATGATGCAAATGCTCCATGCCATTGCCACTAAAGACTTCTGTAGTTGTTTATTTATTTTTTTAGTCATGGATTTATGCACCTTGTTTCTTGCAAGGCTTATACATTTGAATTCAATGTATTTTGATAATTGGGTGTAAAATACAGTACTGAAGTCCCTGAAGTTTCCAAGGGTCAGACTGCAATCATTAGATGGCTGGAGTAAATGGATTAGGGATTGATTCAATTTGGGTATTGAGAGAAAGAGTGGGAAATTAGGAGATTTATAGAGTGATTTGTTAGAAGGGAATGTTGGCTATAATAACCTGGAGTAATTAGCAGGCCAGGTGACTAGAAATGTGATTAAGATGGTGAGTGGAACTAGAATATTGGGGTATAATTGCAAATTCTGGATTTTGTTTTTACTCTGACTGCTTTTAATCTATTTCATTGCCTTTCAGCCAGGATGTTTTTGTATACTTTGAAACACAAAGGACAGTTGGGTAATTCGTGGGTCAAATTCATCGGAACTGTTGCCTGTTATTAGTCAAGGTTAAGTCGGGTTACGTACAGTTCACCAACAAGCAGAAATATATTGTGAGAGTATCGGTCTTGACAGAGGTGGAGTGAGTCTAAGTGATCCTGTTGATTTTGGCATGGGGCTGACGGAACTATTCCCAATCTTTTTATAGCAAAGTGGCTGTTTAGGGACATTGAGCCATTGATAGTGGCAGTTGGCGGCCCCTTTTACAGGTTAGAGAATCAACCTGGATTAGAGGCTTCATTGTGGGTTTCTCCTTTATGTTTTTTTTGTAATCTTTGCTACACCACCATAGATTAAGTAGGGGAACATGTCTAATTTTAGAGAAATTAGATGACTTGTACAGTATTTTATTTTTGAGTCTAATGTGGTTTCTGTGTGTTGAAATGACTACCTGTGCCTCTTTAGATTTTATTATAACTTACATTTTTATATATAATTATATTACAGCTTCTGTTCTAGCTTTCTGCATCTATTATGGTCATTTTCTGGTTATTCCTTGACTTACCTGGGTTATGTTGATGGTGGTGGTGGGGGGGTTCAAAGTTGATCCCAAAACTAGTTTGTCTAAGAGAGGGAGTAGTTGGGGAGGATTTAGACTTTTTCAGAGATCCAGGTCTTGATTATCAGTAGATGGCATTGTCAAGGATTAGTAAATATGGTAGGAATAAATAAATCTGACCTACTTTAGATGACTACTTTGAAACAAGTGCTTCTGAGAAGGAGTACATTTAGCATTGAAATTGGGGAAGCACTTTCCTAGAAGTGTTGTGGGGGGTCTGGAACAAACTGTACAATTGTGGAATTCTGGAATATGATTCAACAAGAACTAGATGTACAGACACTAAATGTATAGAATAGCAGCATTAATTTATTATAGTTGAATCTATTGTAGCAGCATCTCTTGGGTGAATACTGCATTTCGGCGGTGAATGAAGAGGGTCCCACTCCTATGTTTAAAACTCTTTAGGATGAAAAGGGCTATATGAATGCAGGGAGTTAAAAGCTTCTAGCACCCAAATAACCAAGATGGAATGGCTGAATGTTTTTTTTCTCTTGTAACATTTCGTTACAATACAAACACTACGGTATTAAATGATGTAGCAAGTATTTATCTTTTGCCGTTTTAGTGTTTCATTTGTATTCACTTTTATACCCTGCTAAAAACTTAGAACATTCAAGCAAAAAAACGTATTGTTAAAATGCAACCTATTATATAAAATCAGTAAACATGCATAAATTAAGCTTATGCTCAGAACTAATAACCGCTATTCAAAAAAGATGTTAGTTTCTAGAAACCCGTTTAAAACAGTAACAAACGCCAATTATCTTGAGAAATAATCCTCTAAAATGTGGTATGCAAAAACGGAGGGACTTCTTATATTTTGAGAAAATTGCTTACAATGACCGCGTGATTTTGAGATAACCAAGACATAAGCAATAAACACTCAAAGAGCACATTAATAACGCTGGTTAAAGTAAAGTACACCACCTACTGCAACACTGCCTGATGTCTTCAGACACTGTAGGGATTAAGCTCCGCCTCGCACTCAAATGCTGGAGCGCGACACGTGATCCCCCTTGCCAAAATCCAGTATGGCGGAATCTGTCAGTGAGTGACTCCTTCGCTGGCGCACTCTCCAACGGGAATTAAATACATTACTTTTTTCAGACTGGAGTGACCGCCTCCCGGGGCAGGTAGGTGAGCATTGATTCAAAGTAGCGTTCTCCTCTTCAAGTGCCTCTGCTCACAGAAAGCACTGAGTGACAAGTTTGTATTAAAAAAGCAAAACAATGTGAGCCTGTGGGTAGGTATGCAGTATCGTAACTGTGTTTTGTACCGTATTTAAGTTGGTCGCACTCACGTTCAACATTTTTTTTTCTGAATCGCTACCGTTCTACCGAACATGAATGTTTGGGAGAATGGGTGGTATTTTAACGGTCGTTAATGAACATCGACCAATCTGTGTCAGGTAAGAGCCTCAGATAGTGGAAGATGGACAGAGACGCCGGCCTATAGGCGTCATGTTTGGGCGGTCTGGCGATTCATTCGCGTAATTGGCCGTCCGTCTGGCCTATGACAATACAAGTTGTGTTCCTGGTGGATCGAGAGGGCGTAACTGCTCAGATTTAATGATTGACACAGACTTTTGCCAATCAATGCTCGCAACCAAAAGGGGGGAAATCTGTAATAACCAGTCATATTAAGGATGATTTGAGTGGGCGGTTTTGAAAGTGTGCATCGGTATTTTTTTGTGAATGAGGGTAGGTTGTTTTTAATCTACTGTCCCTCCCAGATTGAAAGGATCAGGGTACAATAATATTTTTGTGCGTCTGTACAGCAACCAGGTAGTTACAATCTGGTGCACATATAATAACCTCCTTGATGTGTATCATTGTTGCTTTAAGACGTTGTTTTATGGGAAAAAAAACAGGCGTTTTAAGGTCTATTAATCATTTAGAAAGTGTCCTTATTTTCAATAAGATTATTAAATTGAAATCTTATTATGTATACAGTACAGTTTATTCGAATTCTTCACTTTCCATTGAGAATACAAGGCGTTTATCAACCGTAAAGTAAGGGGAGTTTTTACATGGAATTTGGGCTGTTTTCAGTGTACTGCTGGCTGTACTGAAATGATCACGCACCGCAAGACTGTAGTCTTAACAAAATCGTTATAGTGATGTGCACCAACAGAAAAGTATGATTTCATGAATCCCTTCATGTCTGTGGTATGCATTAGAAATGGCAGGTACCTTAACGGTAACCCATGCGAAGGACAATGTCGGCTGTCCACAGCAACTGTGGAAATCTGTAGAAAGATTCTGTAACTATGCGCATCGTAGGACGTGCCAAAACTTACAATAAGGTAGCCAGCAGCATGTTGCTGTCTCTCGGCTCTAGAATCACGTTACTGAGCACGGATCGCAGACTACAGTTTACGAATGAATGAAAGTTTGATTGATAGTCATGGGCTAAGAACACTTCAGTTCTTTGTGTTCAGCAAAATACAGTTTTTATGTGGGCGATTTGCTTAGAGATGCGCAATACATTGGTAAAGTGTATTTATACGTGACCCATGGGGATGACCCGTAACTTTATTTCGTAAACGTTGAAATGACAAGTATATTTTACATATTTTTCTCCCGACATTTCTGAAAGTAAGGAGCAAATAATATTTAATGAGCCCCTCTCATTACACAAGAGGTGCAACAGTACGCAAAAAGTCCCGTTTTCATCGACCGTCTGCAGAATAACTGTAACATCTTGAGGACAGTGTTTTGTGGTGTGGGTGTTTGGTTCGGTGTTGGCCCAGAGAAAAAACAAATATTGAGGAAATCCTAACTTTTACATATCGAGTCCTGGTCCTGGAGGGACTCTCCAGGAAAACTTCTCCAGAACAAATGTCTGCATTTTTTCTAGGTGTCTTTATTGCAGTCCCATGTCAAAAACTGAGAAAAGCCCGCTCTGTTGAACCAGGATTAAATGTGACTGTTCTTAGAAAATAGGCTTTTACAAATTACTTGTGCTCTATATACAGTAAACAGCTACTCCACTTCGTTTAAAATGTGGTTTAAATTAACCATCACCTTCCTGTCCTTTATTCTGAAAAAGATAGCTCCAACACTGAAAGTCACTTCTTTTAAGTAGAGTTCACCATGTTCAAATAAATTATGCTGTCAGAGCACTGAAAGTGTGTTAATCGATTTGCACAGTTGTCTCGGCAGGTCTTTCAACGAATGGCATGCCAACACAAAACTTTTATTTATAAAAGTCACAAGCTTGTTCTCACAGATTGGATATGCTGTTCCGATTGGATGTCGTAAAGCTGGTTTTGAAGTATAAAAAAAAACAGCCTTATGAAAGCTCGTTGCCTTTGTGCGTTGACATCCAAAGACAACCAATTACAGGTGAGAGAAGCAACGGTGTAGTCAGTGGAGAATGTCGCACCGTTTAGGAGAATTGAGCTGTGTGGTGTTTTATTGTGTGATATTGTGGCAAAGATCTCAGCTGTATAATGACTGGCTATGGATTTAACGCCAGCCTTGTTTGGAGTCCAGAGTGCTTGTTACTCATGAATTCCAGGCACCACACAAATGTTTTATATCCCTTACACAGCTTGGCACAAGGGTATGACTTTAAATAATGACTTCATTTTGGGAATAGGACTATACTAAGTGATTTACTTATTATAGTTTAGGATAACAATTGAAACCTATTTGAGGATATTGCGGATCAATTTTACTCGTTCAGGCAGATAATGAACATTTACTGCTGTTTAATAATAGACTCTAATGTCTGCTGTAGTGTGTCTCACATCCTATCAGAAGTTTGGGCTTATGCCAGTCTAGCACAGTAAACATTGGGGGGGGGGCATTTAAAACAACATTAGCAAAAAAGACAAGACACTGGAGAATAACAGGCTTTTGGTTTTAGAGTGTAATCTGTATGCTTAGAAAAACCAGGGGGGATTCTGGTTTGGCCTTTTGCTGTCTCTCTCTTTTTTTTAAATGAATTAGTATACATGTAACTCAGTTAAAAGCTGGTACGATATTGAACAATTCCTAAAGCATTTTTATACAGACTTTGTGTATTTCGTTTGCAAAGCTTAATATGTGACCTGATTTTTTTGATGTTCTTATGGAATAATTCTGATTGGATTAATCTTTAATAAAACTAAGAAAGTTGTAAAGAAAATGCAGGCAGTAAGCGTACATTACTGTAGGAGATATGGTCTGTTTAGACCTAATGACCAATTAGGTTTGCCCAATCAGCCAGTTTTAGAAACTTTATTTTTTAAAAATTAGGCTCAGACGGCCAGGTTTTTTGTTTGAGAGGGTCTGGTTTTGTTCTGAACTCTTCAGAAAAAGCCTATGAAGCTTTTATAATAAAAACAAATGAACCCAGTGATGCATAGTTTATTTTTGTAGGACTACTTCAGACTGCTTTGTGCTGATTCAGGACTTATCTTAATTCATATTATTTTGGCAACCTCAGATAACGGTTTAAAGAGCAGTTGTTTATAATGTTTTGTAATGATCACTGATCTGCCATGAGTAACACTATGGCTTGTGGGCTCAGGGACAAGGTCAAAGGATTCTGCACGTAGAAACAGGGTTTCAGAGTAACACAATGCAGGCTGTTTGTGTATACTGTACAGTAAATATTAGTATTATGACCTAAACATTTTTACATTGAATTGGCAATATGTTAAGAGATGTTGCTGTAACTGCATACTTTAAGTTGAACTGCTGTTCTGACAGGTTTAAACTTTCCACATAAATTCAAAGCCTTTATAGAGTAGACACTGTGCAGTGCTGAAATGCTTATTTCCTCTATGTTTTTGCTGAAAATAGCTTTTTTTGCTAAAGAAAGGGAATTTTTGTGACATTCTGATTTTTTTTATGATTTCATGAACATTTTAAACTGAAGTGTATAGAATGGTGCCACAAAATTGTCTACAGGATTTAGTTTTTGTGGATATAATGTTTTGGCTTAAAAGTAAATAATGCAGATTTAGAGTTATTAGTGGGCAGTATAAACGTTTTGGCCACTGTGCCTCTTGGAACTTTTTAAAAAATCATAGTCCCATACCCCAATGTTAAGTTTAATTTTTATCTGTTGGCTCATAATGTCTTATGACACTGTAAACACTGAATGTAAGTGTTAAACAATGTAAAAATGAAAAACTCTGAATTTAAGTGTACATGTTTTTAGTATAACATGTTTTTTCCTATCTTTACGTGGCATACTGGAGTGATGCATTCATTCCTAATTAAAAAAAACAACAATTAGCAAACCTTTTCAAATCCCGACTTAAGGTACTATGGTGTAGTGCCTTAATTAACTGAAGTTTGTTGGTTTAAACAAAATAGTTTCTTTTAAGTGCCACCACAAACATCAGGTGAAGGTTGAAAGCTAAAAATACATGATTGGATGTGTTTCTTTATAAATGTTTAGCAACCTGCTAAGACCTTGTTAGGTAATGCATTCCTGTGAGAATATGTCTCAATAATGTAGACATAAGTAGCATAAACATGAATCCTGTTCAATTTTAATAATGCAACGTTTGATATTTAGGTGTACTTAACATCTGTTTCAAATTATAGAAAAGGGGGCAAAATAAATGTGTGTATTTTGGATCAGTATGGGGATTTTCTACAATCGTCATGATGAACACAAAGGTTGGGGTGGTTTGGATAGTGAAGTTAAATATAAATAGTGGTTAACTTTATCTCGGCTCTTAAAGTGTTGAAAGCCTTTAGTGAAGCAAACGCAATGTTCTGCAATACAATTTTCCACATTAGCAAAGCAAAAAATGATGTTGCAGACAAAACCTTGCCAGACCTTATAACACGTTTACACAATTGTTTTTATTATTAAAGCCTGACACTGGTACTGTGACTCAAGCTTGCTAACGTAACACATGTTCTCTAACCCTTGAGAGCAGCGCAATTAAAATCACGTGACACAGATTTTCTGTTCTGATGTCCTGTTTCTGAGAATGTTGAATGTTTGATGTCTCATCCAGAAAAATAACCAATATCTTAACAACAGACGTAAGTATATTAGTTAAGGGGAAAAACAGACATGACATACAGTAGGTAAATTCATTGTGCTGATCAACATATCTGGATCAACATGGGTTCTACTGTGAAAGTGATTAGGCTAGTAGTGTTTGTGGCTATGCTTGGACGCAGTGCAAACTGTGTATAGTGATGTGTGCTCTGCATCAGGCTGCAGATGCTGTCTTGTGAGATTCTCTCTCACTCTTTCATAGAGGCTGGACAAGTGCGTCTCTCTTCAGTGGTATCTTACCATCTAGGTGGTAGTTTGTCATTCCACAAATATTCATTTGGGGTCCCGTCCAGCAATTAGCAGATCCACAGCATCACTGTTAGAATCCTCTTGATGGGAAGGATACCCTGCTTGCTGTGTTCTTTCTTGACTTTCACCAAGTTAAATCACCTGTGCTCCATCTGTTTTCACTAATGAGGTGATTTAGTGCTTCACGCTGCTGTCAGTTACTCCAGTGTATCGTGGTTAGTCATGAATGATCTCTTAAACAAGATTCTGTTTGAAGATCCTTAATTGTCTAAAATATCATACATATATAACAGGGAAACCACACTGACTTTTACTGATATTTTAATTTTCAGAAATTAGTTTTTTTGCCTCTTCCAAAAGCACAAATTGGGATGATTGTAAAAGTTTGCAGTATTTCTGAAGACCCACGTCTTCTGTCACCCTTGGCTGACCATTTTTAATTTGTTTAATTTGTACTGGTCCAGTTGTTTCTGTGCTCCATTTCGTGGCATCTCTGTGGTGGAGCATGTGCTTCTTTATGTAGGATTGAAAACTGCCCTCAATAACAATAGGTTCAGACAACCGTATCCTTAGACCTGATGACATGAGTGCTAAAACTGTAGCAATGGGCTTAAAGAGTTCCCCATCAACTGATTCCTTACCTTCCAAAACATATAAAATGAATACAGGCTGTGTCTGTGACCGACTTTTGGAGTTTTGTCCCCAGGCTTCCCCCGTGTGTGTTTTTTGTGGTAGAAGGCTGTTCAGCAAATGCTGTTTCATACAGTAGATTCCTTCTCTTTGAATTGTGATGTTCCATAATATATATTGCTGCAAATCATGGTTACAGTATGAATTACACATGGTCAATTAAATATGAAAAGTAGCCACTGTTTAACAGTTGGTATTTTAGAGATTTTAATTCCGTTGATAATTTTTATTTACTGTAGGCTTTGCCTCAGCCACATGTCATTATTGTTTTAGCCTAATTATATGTGAAGTCTGTCACTGCTGATTTTTATTTAAGACTTCCAGAAGAGCCGCTAAGCTTACATATGTACAGCTATGAGAAGGGAAATGTGCTGTTGTGATCTAATAAATTACAACAAAAGTCATATTAATGTATAAGGCTTTTGTATATCGCAGTTCTCCCATAAATTGATCTTTTAAGCCATTTGTGTTTTTAAGTTAATTGAAAAGCTTTTGTTTAAATCTGTCTTTAAATAATTAAAGACAGATTTAAATAATCCAGGCTGTCCTGTTTTGCAACGTGTTATAGCCTGTTCAAACAGTGTATCAGATTAACTTTGCACTAATCAATGTTAAAATTCAATTGCAATGTCTGCCCAATCTATGATTTTCTTTTTGGCGTTCCTTTGCTGCTCCCTTTATATGAGCTGTAAATCAGTCCTAACTATTGTTCCAGCTATACTGGAATCTAAATCTTTGATATAGGTCAGGAATGGCAACCTGTATAACATAGATCCTTTATTCCTTTATGTCCAAAGAGAGGTTATGTGTATAAGGATTGTATGCTGTTTCCTTTTAAATAGTTAACAGTTAATTACTTTGGAAAGCAATAGGCTGGAATTCAATTCATGTCTTGTCTGACCCTGAATAGCCCCCATGTAATAAAGGTGCACCTCATGGTTTTCATTTATCAGTCCCATATACATAGCGCTCTTAGTGGTTCTCTACCTCCATCTAAGCACAGTGCCCTTGATCGGTGTTATAACTGACCTACTTTGACAAGGCTGTGTCTTTGCATGAAAATGGTGAGGGAAAAAAACGAATTACACCGTAAAACCTGTACACACGTCCTCCCAAAGTTGTCATACGAATTTTGGAGCAACCTCAGTGTCTGAAGCACTGTTGGTCACACTGAAACTGTACACCTCTAAACTGTTACGATCTCAAATGGACATTTTTGAACAATAATGCCGACCTTGGGATTTGGTTAATGAAGAAAAGTAAAAACAACAGTATGGCACAAGAGAAGTAGAGTAGAAAATGGAAAGCTGACATGCTTGATTTGAAGAGTCCTCATAAATTACACACAAAAATTGAACTTCCTATTACTTTACATAAAATCCCAACTTTGAGTAGGATTGCTCAAGTGGTGGTGACCAATTTACCTGAATACCCTGAGGATAGGCTGGGATTAGCCAGCCAGGAGTGTCCTGGGTCTCAGTGACAGACCGGCCTCTAGGGCTTCCTGGGCCCTTGTGGTCTTGCAGTGCTGTGGCTGAGAGATTTGCCTCAGCTCAATAAGAGCTCACTATGGGGCTGTATAGACTGTGAGGTATAAAAAGATGACTGATTTTAAGGATGAACAGGATGGAGGAGTCTACTTCTGCCTCCTCATGTTTCCAACAGGAGTAGTTACCAGGTTGTGAGCTGAGGAGTGATAAAGATATGCAATTGGCAATTCCGAATAGTTTGGGTATATACTGTAATAAAACTAATGGGTGATTGTAAATTCAAAAGGGAAAAATAAGTATTCACTTATTAAGTATTTACTTGCCTATCTGTCCTTATCTACTCAACTATTTACTCCTGTTTTACAGTTGTACTTACTGTTGTGTTATTTTTTTTCCCTGTTGCACTATTTTCTGTCTCCCTCTTAGGAATTATCAAGTCTTCTTTTCAGCTGCTCCAGTAGCTCATTTTTTTCTGTCTTTGTGTCTTTTGTTAAACTCCTTTGCTGCTGTATCCTAACTTTTTTTATCTTAATTTCTCAATTTCCCCCCTTAAACCATCTAGGCCATATTTTCCTAGACTTCGTGCTTAATTGCTTTAAGGATTAATTCATTTTGAGCGTTTAACATTGTTTTTGAAGTTAAATCATTGTTCTTCTATTGTCTATCTTCTGTTCCTAGTTCGCAACTTGTAAATTCTGCCTAATTTATTCATAATGATTTACTAAAATTCTAAGCCACATTTTAGACTTTAGATTTATGTTTTATAAGTTTAAACAGTACATTATGTACAAACTGAGTTATTTAACTGGGTTAAATGTTATTCATTATAAATGTGAAAAAGATGGCAAAATATCAAACTTAAGGGAAGCTTTCTTTTAAGCGTAATAATTAGACTGCAAATATGACCGTAGAATAAAAAAAAACTACTAGTAATACAAACCCAATGACCAAAGTAGAAAATCTGGCTTTTTTATGGAAATGGCACTCTTTTGTACTGTCAAGGTCATCAACCAACATTTTCCTTTTTTAAAGAAATACCTTTAATTTGCAGCCATGCATGGCTCTCTCCCCGTCTGTGTGCCTGTGTGTCTAATGGAGAGCAAGCTGGGGTATGCGAAAAGACAAATTTCTAATGCAAGAAATTGTATATGGCTTGTAAAGTGATCTTAATCTTCTTTTACCCCTCCCAGTCAATTACAGTTACAGTGGTGTTTCTGTCCATGTCCTTTCACCGGGACTCACAGATTCCTACACCACAAATACATGACAAGCCAAACATTAACTTAAACTTGATCTGTGCATTTCTGTGGCACTTATTGATTTCTTTCTTAAACTTCTCATTCAATTGTAAGTTGCTGCCTTATCCACTTTCTTGGAGTTCCTTGCCCTGCTTTCCATCTCACTACTCTGCTTCCCACGTTGCCCCCTGTTTTCACAGGGTTTTTTTTTGGCCACCTATCACTTTGCCTCATAGTTAAGCTCTTTCCCTTGTTCTGTCATGCACCTGAAGAAGGCTCATCATCTGAAATGTTTTTCTGCTTTCTTTTTACTTTTCAGGGTGGAATTGACCTCGGTTTGTTCATATAAAACAGACAGGTCTATGAGGTTTCAATCTACCAATTAAGATGACAGGGTGTCAAAGGTTTTTTTTTTAACTTACAGTACATGCTTAGTGTGCTGCAAGCAGGTTTTGCTATCTAAATTAGACATCACTGCATAAGACTTTAAGACTCTTTCTGGTCTATTTAGCGTTTCTAAAAGAAACATGATGATATCAAACAAGAAAGGTGTGCATGTGAAAATCAGATAAACCTTTTCTTGAAACTGTAAATGGTTTTGTAGAATGCAGTATATGTCTCATTATTTTTGCTGATATTTAGGAGTTACAGTATAGCAGGTAGTTCTGATTTAACTTATTGAATGCCGTCTTTCAGATATAACACATGAAAAATAAGGCTCTATATACAGCATGTAAAATTGTTGGAGTATGCTTCTTTAGTTCTGTTTGTGTTCCAGTATGTGCCTATAACTATCCCTACAACTGACAGCAGTACAAAAGCAGCACCTCAAAAAAATTGTGCAAGAACATACAAGTTTACAGTATGTCCATGCACTCTACAAAGAACATTTTGTTCTTTCTGGTATAGGTACATGAAGGCATTTTTGCAAAAAAAATAAAACATAATAAATGATTAATCTAGCTTGTAAAACAAGTCATTATAGACAGTATTAAATTTCATATAGGCCTAATAGTACGTTTAATACTACTTTAATTTGTTTTAAGTTAATTCAATACTAAATGGGGGCATGCAATGCAGAAGGTGGTATTATTCTAAATAGTTCAACATGAATATGCAGGAATAGCCAGAAATAAAAGGCAACATTCTGTGTACTTTTGCCTCATATGTGTCTTTTCATCTTAAATCTGAAGTACATGAGTATACAGCAAACAATAGCAATTTTGGCTTCACTGTCCCATTACCTATGGAAGGCACTGTAATAATTACCATGTAACACCTAGTTGATTGCAGCATTACCTTGGTGGATGAAGTGGGTTCTACCTTACATGTAAATAGTTTTGAGTACCTTTGGAATAAAAAGCACTATAGAAACTATAAATAGAACTATTCACTTATGCTGAGTCTGACAGCCATATACTGCTGAAGGCTCTGTTAACATAAAACTATCTACAAGTAATCCTTTTTAACCCACTGATTGCTTTAGAGCTGATACTACTCTTAAATTAAATTGAACATCGCAATTTTTTGTCTGTGAGGGAGTAAATTGTATTCATAAGAGGTACAAATTTCGCAAGAGGATTATTCCTTTGTTTATTTTGTCATGAATAATGTTTGTGTTGAAAGCTGACCTTCAGCTTGTTGAGCTGGGGAGATGCTCGCTTGTTGATTTATTTGCCGGTATTTCATTGTGCTCGTGTGGAAATTGATGAGAGCTCTAAATGCTAATTTACCCAAATAGTAATTTAGCGAAATGAGATAGATGGACAGTTTATAACCTTTCTTACATTATGTAATTGTCGGTTGTTGATAAATTAAGACAATTTCTATGTTGTGTGAGGGGGGAAAAAGACAATATAACACCATTTACGGAAAAACGTTCAGTTAAAAACTGCAACATTTATGATTTTTTGTCACTTTTGTTAAAAATACACATGGTCAACCAAGAAGGAAGAATCTCAAATCTAATGTCAACACAAAAATGCAGATCCAGTTATAGTCAGATGAACCATATCATGGTAATGTAAAGCACAAAACTGGAAGCTTACCTTACATTCAGAGATTGGTGATGACGTGTCAGTGGTACACGAACTGGAATGCACTCTACAATGGAAAGGCAAATGATAAAACCAATCAAAAAGTAAGGTGGGAATTGAGTAAAACAATTCTCATCTGGTTCCTTTTAAGGCCTCCTTCCTTGAAGAAGCATATCGTTTTAGGCTGCGAATTGTTAAAGCCCGCATGGTTGCAGGCCACCAGGGTATAGGTGTAAGATATGAAAATCTACAGGACAGTGTGGGGCATGTAGTAACAAGGACATTTTACATAAAAACTCATTTTTCGTATACTACCAAAGCTAGTGTGGATTACTCAGAAAATCTACTGTACTGTATATTGTGTGCAATAAGTTGGTCTTCATGAGCACTTATGCCTTCAAAGTGTCAATGTACTGAGGTTTACCAGTGCATATTCTTCCTGAAGCAATTAAATGAAAGTTAAACTCCACTGACATGTATTGTCCTATTGTATTTACTCAGAGCTGCTTCCAGATTTTAATTTTTAACTTGCTTTTTATTTTTTAATTGGAGACCAGTCAATAATGGAGCTGGTTTAAATGATCGGTATTTCAGTCACGCTTCAGTTAAGAATTATTACCTTCTGAAAATCTTCAATTGTTAATCTGAATAAAATCCAGTAGAGATACAGTGATGAAAAGGGGGATTCAAGTGATATGACACTACTGATAATGTTCTGTGTTTTTGTAGGGTATTGTAGGATATTTTACAGTATGCTGTAATATTTATTTCTGTTGCTAGGGAAGGAAAACCACTCCCACCTTAAGCTCTTAAAAAGTTCCTAACAAATGTTGGTCATTCCCCCTACATGCATGCATTAGGAGAAACAAATTGATTTAATTTTGTGAGAGCTATGTCCTACAATGTGCTGTTTCTTTTTCCTCCAGCTTTTATCTGCAGGATGTCTGCTGGTCAGATAAAATTGTAAAGAATTGTTAAATTTTCAATGAATAAAAAGTATACCTGTAAAATCATGTTTGCATATACTGGTGGAAATGGTTTTTATTTTTTAAAAGAACACTTTGATATCTTTCTATGCACTTTGGTTCATTTGGTCTCAACTGGATTCAGGTGAATTAATGATTAAGCATAACCCAGATCTCTCTGCAAAGTGTATTAAATCCCTCCTATCAACCTGTAGAATAATGGAATATTTATAGAATGTGTTCTGATCATAGCTTAACATTCGCTTGCAGGTTCACCTTCGGTAAATACTGCATTACATGTACCTTACTTTGTTTATTGCTGTCACTGTTGAGATGCAGTCCTGACCTTTATTGTACTGTTTAGCGCTGAGGATGTGTTCTAGGGAAAGGAGTGCTGTGGGAATCAGCACTCAGAGAGTCAGTTATATCCTGGGTTCAATGGGGATGCCTTCCTAAGAGTGTTATTTCTTACATATGAGCAACATGAGCCAGCAGCCATTTCACCCTGCAATTCACAACTGGCAACCCACTGAAGCAAAGCAGGTGTGAGCCTGGTCAGTACCTGGATGGGAGACCTCCTGGGAAAAACTAAGGTTGCTGCTGGTAGTGGCGTTAGTGGGGCCAGCAGGGGGTGCTCACCCTGCGGTCTGTGTGCGTCCTAATGCCCCAGTATAGTGACGGGGACACTGTACTGTAAAAAAGGCGCTGTCCTTTGGATGAGACGTAAAACCGAGGTCCTGACTCTCTGTGGTCATTAAAAATCCCAGGGTGTTTCTCGAAAAGAGTAGGGGTGTAACCCCGGCGTCCTGGCCAAATTTCCCATTGGCCTTTACCAATCATGGCCACCTAATAATCCCCATCTATGAATTGGCTTCATCACTCTGTTCTCCTCCCCACTGATAGCTGATGTGTAGTGAGCACTGTGGCTGCCATCGCTTCATCCAGGTGGGTGCTGCACATTGGTGGTGGTGGAGGAGAGTCCCCATTATCTGTACAGCGCTTTGAGTGGAGTGTCCAGAAAAACACTATATAAGTGTATTAAAACATATGAAGGCTTCATTGTTCTACCAGTATTGGCTTTAGTGATAAGATTTAAAATTTAAAATCCATTTTTCCACAAGAGTTTATTTTTATTTTTAAATAATAGTTATAGAAATAAATAACATTTGGCTATGCACCAGTCAGAGCTTGCATAGATTAAATACTGTCTGCCTTCATTGCTCCAATCCTCCAATTCGGCAGTGGTGGGAGACTGATGGGAGAATGAGCCAAGATCTGTAGGTCATCCTGAGTGGCTTTAGAGTTCTTTTTGATGAGTGATTACAAATGGCACTGGCCATACCGTAAACATGGGTGTGCCACACTCTCACTCCCGTTTTAAAGAACGGGAGAAACTTACAAGTAAGAGGAGGCCTTGTGGCCCTTCAAGCCCATTTGGTAGAATGTGTTGCTGCCCTGTGTAAGGATGGAACTCGCAGCCTTCAGGTTGTGAGACTGAATTACTGCATACTATGTCAACAAGGCTGGATCTTTGTGGTTTTCATTGGCTGCCTGCTTTTCATTGCATTTTTGCTTTGGCAGAAAAAGTAGCAGGATGCAAAACTACAGCCAGCGCCGAGTGTGGCCTTGGTGTTTCCACTTGGCTTGTTTGTGCGTCATACACAGACATTCGGCTTTTATACAGGTGTATTTGGAGTAATTCATGTTCAGGACAAAGTACGCTATGGATGAGCATACTTTGCTAAGCAAGGCAATGCTGTACTGCACAGTGCTTCCGAAAGATTTTGTGAACTGTGATGTTTGCTAGGTTTATGGTGTGCATTTTTCCTAATCCATTTGTGCACGTAGGGGTTGGATACATTATTAGATGCAATTTGTGGTGACAAGTGTAGCAGCTTGTAGGAGTGGTTGTCAATAAAACCTGTTCTAACATTCAGCTCTCATGGAGCAAGTTGGAGTAGTGCTTTAAAAAGAAATTGAATTACTGGTGTAGAGACTGATCCTAAGAGTTTATAGAATGCGCTGACCTGCACTATGGCCTGGATTCCTTATTTTAATTAGTTTGGGGAAAGTGTCTTTCAGATTTAGACCTATGTAACATAATCCTGTAGGTGAGTATTATTCTATACGTGGACTGGCTTTTTATGTAGTTTACTTTTCTCTGTCCTTTTAGTGGATACATTTTGATCCAGTGTTGTGTACTACATGTTTGTGGGCCTGTTTTATTTTTGCTTTAAACCAGCTTAATTTGTGTCATCATTGTTCTACATTGTTGGATTGTGCTTCATACACACACACTACAATCAAAAATATGAAGACATTCTGTATTATTTTTCTAATTTCATTGTTGCAGTTGCAGAAACTCAGTTCTATGTTGTCCCTCTACTGAAATTGAGTTAATAGTTAATCGTGACAGATCTATATTTTGTTTACCAAAAGTAGCCTAAGCATTATACTGTATGTATTCAGGAAGGAACAACTTATACTATATATTGGCATGAGTAGTTTACATTGAGTTGCTGTGATCAGATTTTTGAAGATTCTGATAAATGTGAATTAGGTTTGAGAGAAAAGATTATGTATAGAATGTTTTTCATGATGATAGTAATATTGTGGGTGCATAATAGTATCATGATATATTAGGATTAAGTTGAAACATCTAGAGTCTTATATCTATATCTTATAAACTTTATTAGTTTGGACATAAGAACATAAAAACAGTTACAAAGGAAAGGAAAGGAGGACATTGACATTGACCCATCTGGCCCATTTGCTACTTAGTAGTTAATTGATACAAGTATCTCATCCAGCTGTTTCTTTAAAGAAACCAGGGTATGAGCTTCAACAACATGGCAGGGTCATTAGTTCCTTACTCCCACAGTCTAGCTTCAATTGGAATTCTTACTTGTGTTAAGACCTCAGATATGTTCCACTTCTGGTGTTGTATTGGTACTGTTTCCTAACCATGAGAGCTATATAAAATGTTTGACTGGAAACTATGGAATGGTTTAGCTCCAATGTATAACTGTCATTCTCTAATGTCTTCTTTATTTTTTCTTCCCGGACCTTTTGGTAATTATTATTTGAATTATTAGTATTAGAGAAAATGTGAATAACCGTGACGAGATGTTTGCTTTTAATAGAAAGTTTCTTTTTTTTAATTAGCCCATCAGTGTTATCCAAATATTACAGTGAATTATCAAATGTTATTAAAAGTACATATATTTTTATGTAATGTACAGTAAGTGAGTTTATCGGTTATTAAATATGGACAGATGCTCTTTTTCTAGCTGAAAAAGCTTCACAACTCAAATATTATGAAGTGCTGACAGTCGCAGTTTCTTTAAATCACACTGAGTCCTAAATCAAGAAATTAAATTATTACAGACTAAATAACTTCTGCCTTTACAATTTAGATGAGGTTTATGTAGCAAAACAATAAAGGCCTTAGGTTAAAAATGTTTCCATAATGGAAAAGGGGAGTTTTAAAAATTCAAACATAATTAACATTTTCAAGTAATGAGACACAGCAGACATTTCTTTTGTGTTTTTCTGTTGAGGAGGTCCATTTGCATGTGTGTATTGTCTTTGTTTAGTGTGCAAATGAACTATCTTTAGATCACTGCTCAGATTATACGTTAAACTAGTCTGTGTTTATCTGTCCAATTCTCAACTATCTCACTTAATGCATCTGTTTACCCAAGTATGAACATTGATTTATCGACTGCCTGTAAACACCAGTCATTAATATGCCACAGATTGCCCGGGGATTCATTTATTTGTGATGTAAAAAGTACTTGTCATCATCTTTTTGGAGGGTTTTGCCTTTTCTTAAAATTAAACATGAACTAATACAGCTTTGAGAATAGTCTTAAAGTTTTTGTTCATTATAAACATTTATTTTCTAATTTTGTATGGCATGCAGAACGTTACTATGCTGTGTAGAGTTTATATAATAAATTCTACAGTATAAGACAATGATGGAATCTGGATTACATCATTTAACATACTTCTATGCATTTGTACAGTCCAGGTTTAAAAGCTGATAACCTTTTGCAGAATCTTTTGGTATGAACAGGAAAGTTAGTTTTGGAAAATTAAGAATTTTAACTGTGGCTCCTGTAAGAATCTTTTCTGGATATGTGCATTTGGTATGTAGTGAGGATGGAAAAATCGGCTTTTAATAAAATATCTCAGAGGTGTTAGGCTAATTGTTTCACAGGATCAGTTTGCTTTTTCTTTTCAATCCTTGTTTAAAGGATTTGACCTTTAAAAATAATTAGAACATGGTAACCCCAATAATTCTTCATGAAAGGCAAGGTCCTCTTAAAGACTACTGCAATCATGAAGGAGCAGGTAGAAAAATCACTTGGTGACAAGGTAAGGTCATCCCTAAACTCAACAACAGCTTACCCAACGAATCTCGATGCCATGTGAATTCTGAATCTAGTCTGGGCATGTGATTAAGAAATATGAGTCCAAAGAATATTTTTAACGGTTTATGTTTTTAAATGTTATATAGGTAAAATTAAATCATGGTCTGTGTTGTTGTTGGCAATTTCGTTTGCACATGGCTTAAACAGAATAATTCACTGAAAAATATACAAAAATTAGTAGATACAGTGAGTAGATACAATGCTTTTAACCACACCTTGGGCAACTGTTTGCACAAACAACTCCCAGTGGCTACCCACAACCACACTCAATTATCTTGTCATTTTAAGTTGGAGGCAAATGTTACATTAAAAATAATGAATGTTGAAGGAATTAATGCAGCAGCTTAAGTTTGCAGTAGCTTAATAAATACATGTAGAGTACTCTAGGGTACACTTGCAATATATATATATAAACAGTATCAACAGATTCATAGTTGTTTTTTGTAAAAATAATCATTTTCATTGTTTCAGTCAGGTAATGTTTTGATTTGCTTTAGTATTGAGTGAAATGCAAAACTACTTTGAACAGGTATTGCTCTAGAGTGTAATAAAAAGTACATTTTTGATAATGCATTTCATTTTTCATTTTCAGTATTATCTTAAAAGAACTGCTAAATTATAACAAATTGCTCTAATAGAGGGTGTACTACAACTGCACTACAGTCCTGAAATGTGCACTATAATATTGAAGTACATAAAACAATCCTTAGAAAATGACTGAATGTACTGAATGTCTCCAAATTTCTTTTCACTTGTTTTCAAGGAACTGCAGGGTTTAAAATTCACACTGTTTAGACATTCAGATACATGTAGTGTATAGTGAGCTTTACAGAACGTTTAACAATCATAAATCTTATAAGACTACATAGTATAATCATATGACTATACAGTATAGGTCATACAGTGTTGTTCTGTGGAAGTTAGTAGAAGTTTCATAGGACAGTGGATGTTTTGTTGAACTTTTTAGCTCCTCATGCATTCATTGACATTAATCGGTTTGAGTCTCTATCAAAATATGTACTTTATGTTTTCTGAAAATAGTCACACAGACAGTCATAGTGAATACAACTAAATGCAACATTGCTATATTGTTAAATGTACATTTTCTGGTTTGTATAATGTTAGTTCATTCCCAGAGACCAGGTATTCTGGCATTGTACTGAGCATATTTTCCTTCACATAGATATTAAGATTATCTGTTGTTGTTTTTTTTATACATTTTGCTATACATCTTGCACAGTGGCTTGTTTCGTTTCAGTAATGAGAGGAAGCATGGTGGGTAAGTAAAGAAGAGTGCATCAGTAACAAACAAGAGGCTTCATCCCCCTCTAGAAATAAGCAGATGTTTACTGTTACATAACAGTGCTAAGCTGTCAGAAGCTATTCATGCAGGCAGCTTTGCAGAGCCATCACTAAATTCTGAGCTGATTGTGAGCTCGTTGTTTGCCTGTCAAATCTGTCATTGCTGAGTACTTGCAATGCACAGAGGACATGGAAGTATTGTATTCCCTCTTTTGAAACAAATTTATTTGTTTTCGTATTTACTGGTAATTACCTTGGAACGTGTTGCTCAGCATACCATACTTTCGCTCTCTGCAGATATATGCAATATATCTGATTAGATGTTACAGTGCTGTTGTCATTTTAAAATAGTTCAAATGTGGTCATGGATGGTTTAGTTAACTGTTTTACAATACTTTTTTTTTTTTAACACTGACGAAAACTAATCATGGCCTTTAAATTTCCCTTTACCTACACCTTAAAATATCTGAGGTGACTCTGTGTGCTACAGATACTTCTAAATGGCTTTTTGTTTTAAACTTCCTTCCAGTTTGTCCTAGTACAGTATAGAATAGACATTTTAATGAACATTTTAGTTTCTTAGTAAAGTAGGATCTACAATTCATTTACAAGATTCAGTGCAGTGGATGTCCATATTTATTTGTACCACATTTGTGAAAGTTTGAACAGTAACATGTATTTGTTACCAAATGTAGTTCTGATGCCCTAGAACAGGAATCCCAGTCTTGGTTCTGAAGTGCAACAGACCAATGAGGTCAATCTCTTTATATTATAGGTTTAAAACGTGTGGAAAGTTAAAGATCGGTTTTAGGAAGGAATGTTCTGACGATTCTAACTTGTTTCCATGTCTAAGGGTGCTGATCTGAAATTGCTGAAGTGTGGTTCTCTTTGCCCTGTGTTACTGTGCCACATATGCAGTATTACCTTTTTAGATATGTAAAAACAAATTTAGATTTTAAGTCTTAGTTGAAATGATTTTTTTGTCGGTACAAAGGTTATATAATGTGTATATTGTGAGTTTGGAAAAATGAGAAAGATACGCTTTTCTGAACCAGTTTTTAAATAAACCCCAAACCGTTCATCATAAAATATTTTTTTTACTTAAATATGCAGAAGTTCCAAATTTAACAAACTTTCAGTAATATTCTACAAGAATGAATTGAAAATATGCACTTTAGTCACTTGACTGGGCACAGATGTTGCAATAAATTCAGTCTTTATGGTGTACCTCTTCATATGTTGTGATTGATTCCTGGAGATGCAAATTAAATGTGACTGTGCTGAAAAAGTCTTTTAATAGTAATAATAATAATAAATAATAAAAACATATATAATAATAAACTATAGAGCGGCTCCAGTAAGTTCTAATTATTTTTTTAAAAAAGCTTAGGATCCAAAATAATTTAAGTAGCCGCTAAAGGGTCTAGTAAAGATAAATAACGCAAAGGGGTTGTCACAATATTCTTCATAACTGTAACACTTTTGTTCATCCCTGGGCACAAAAAAGATATTAACTGGTTCTTATTGCATGTCAAAAGAAAGTACAGTATTCCTATTTGAAGCATCATCGGAGAAAAAGCAAGATGCAGTTTGCCATATGAGAAAAGGAGTACTATGGTATCCATTTTTTGAAGGCAAATGGGCTTGGAATTTGGGACTGGTTGTGAGTTTGCCTCATTGCTGAGGATCTGCTATTATACCGTCAGCAAGGTGCTTCCCCCAGATTGCTCCAGTTAAACTCCCTGCTCTGTAAATGGGTACTCTGCGGATTGTCACTGTACATACAGATTTGTTCTCAATTAACTTAAAGTTCAATGAAGGTGTATTTATTTAAATCCCCACTCTCTAAACCCAGTTTATTTCTCTATTTTTCTGAATGCAGGTTAGCAGTTGTGAAAACGGTCCAAAATTTAAAACAAAGGCAGTCCTTGGACTGTTTTTACTTGGAGCGGATTACCAGTGCGCTGAGGACGACGTCTCTTTGGAGTTTATACAGCGGATGGTGTCCACCTCCTATGTCTCCAAGGAGCACTGAGGCTCTCTGAGGTTATCTTGTCTGCTGGGCTGCTCCCCCTTCCCCTGCCCCCGTCCACTCTAAAGGGTGCCCTCACAGTGGAATCAGCAGTCTACAGGACACGACCTCTACAATGAGCTCCCAAAACCATCCAGGTAAGACTTCCCTCCTGTGCTGACCTTGGCTTCCCAAATGTCACATTCTATTAAGTTATCATGTTAGTGTTTCAGGTGGGCAGCTGCGTCAGCATGCGTAGGCTGCAAAGGAACAAATAGTAGGTTTATTCCATGCTGAAAAGAGAAGAAAGAAAACACAATGTTTCGGCTGTGGAGCCTTCTTCGGGTCACACCTAAATAAACCTATTACTTGTTCCCATGTTAGTGTTTCTATCATTAGTGAAGATCATTTCAAGCACATATAATCCTTTTTTCATCATCGTTACTTTCATCCTTAATTTCTTATGAATACAGAAATGCCTTGTTGATGTGAAACACGTGCCTCTTTGACACAAGATGGGTTTTATATTGGGTTTAGCAGTGAGCTTATGCTAATGACGAACCAAGGGCTGTGCTACAAAGTAAGGGGCCTCTTTTGTTCATGTTTTTAAATTTGTTTAATTGCACTTGTGCTTTAAATCATTTCATTGGCATTTTGAAGCAAAGTGCTTGTGGTTTATTGCTCTTTGAAACTCCACATGCAAGTTACAGTGTAGACATAACCCAGTATGCTATTCTCCAATACCAATTGGTTAATTGAATACAGTTGTTTCTGGTTTGGTAGCCTTTTTACAATTTTCTCTCAAAACAGCAAAGTAGATAAAGATCTTTTATTGCATTTGTAAAAAAAATATTTTTTGTTTTTATTATCTGTACTGTTTCTGGGCTCTGTTTCTCATGTTTGGTGAAAACTGTACAAATCTTTTGTTTGCATAATGTCTGCAAGACATATGTTTCTGTATTGGTCTGAGTACAATGGAGCATATTTTATTATGGAATAGATATTTAATCTGTATCACCCCGGGCATTAAAATGGACAACACACATTATATTTATTAAGTTTCACTGCATTTGGGCTTGGGAGTGCCTCCCTCACCCTAATCCCACTGCAGCATGTTTTTCTAGAAGCCATGGTGGCTGAGTGTTTCACGTCTCACTACATTTCCTTGCACTATATTGTGTAAACAAAAATAAGATATCATTTTCACACTCTCCTTAATAATGACATAGTATGTGTACTTTAACAGATCATACGTTTTTCATGCTATATGTTGTTCTGTGTGTGTTCTTATCTTCTTAAGGTATACAGTATTTGACATTTTATACTGTATATCATCTATTTTTGGCTAAAGAAGTAAATATGACATACATGTTTTTCACGTGGATTAGTTCATGGTAAATGGAAGTCTGGGGATATCACTAATGGTAATTGCTCTATTTAACATAAGGCTATAAAATCTTAATAAATAAGGCAGTGCTTTCTCAAAGCAGGCATCATTGATTTTGCATCATTTTAAATGGTTAATCATAAAATGTTCGCTAACATTGATAGACCCTTATTTTTTATTACTTGGTTCGTGCATTGATTAAATCTCCTTTTATGTGAATGATAAAATATAAATTACGTTGAGCTTTTGGCGGCTGCTGTGCACATGACCATTTTTAGTTAGGTAATTAAATCACCTACGAGCCATTCCGTGATCGGACTCACAGTGCTGTGCAGATTTAATCAGAATGATAGTTTTTGTTTAAGTATGCCTAAAGCATACTTTTAGACATTTGTGATGAAATAATGGACACCTTCTTTTCAATTTTTTGTAGGTTGTTGGAATTCTGTGTTCTCTAAAACTTGTCACTTCTGCCATTCTGAAGGATAGTGGGTCAAAATGGAGTGGTAGTGTGGCACTTCATTGGGCTATTTTCAATCCCCCAGTATATCTTGTTTTCTCCAGAGAATTATTGGGCTTGTGTTGCCTTTCTATTATAGTCTTTGCTGGCTTGTTTCAGATTAATCCAAGGTTGTTTTAATGACTTAATGAGTTTCCTCATCAAGTTTGAATTGAGACTATGATGTCACAGGTGCTGTTCTAATAGGTTTAGTGTTATAAGTAGGGACAGGTTACAAAAGCACCAAGTATATTAATCCACTTTAAAGGGATCAGGATCCTTAATCTTTGTTAACTAATTTGTCTGCTTGAATATTTTCCTTAAGGCACATTTTTTAAATGTACAATGTTTTATTTAAAACATTACAAAATGAATTGATGTAGATCAAAAACCTTTGCCTTTTTGTTCCAGATGTAAAATAGCTCCGCTAAATAATTTACATTTCAACCCCTCTAGAAAATGCAAATCAGATTTAAGATGAACATTGCACAGGTGTTTATTTTGTATGTTTTCAATGTGATATTGTGGATCGTTTCTAAAAAAAAAAGTTCCTGACAAGTTTAAAAGTCACATGTGGTATGGCTCATGGTGTCTTCAGGTCTATATGTCAGTGATCAATTCTTTGTTTTCTACCTTTACTCAAACACCAATGTGCTAATGTTGCTGGAAGAAGTATTGCACAGTTCCACGTGAATTCAAGATAGATATAGATGTAGTAGGATTTAAGCAATGTTTGTCATATGAGGATAACCATTATCATATTGGAAGATAATGTGGTGGATATAATTGAATGTTGCCGTCGCTTTAACAATGGGTGGTGTACGGGTATCAAAATGTAGTTAACAAAGGTGTGCTGTGTGTTTGTCATCAGCAAAAACAAACTGATTTCCAAAACTCCCTCCAATTACATTATGTTGTAGCCAAGAAAATCATGTTTAATATTTACCATTTAAGGTTTCTCCTGTTGTGGTATACTGTGTATTCACCAGATATGGTGGCAAATCTATCGGAAAGTTAGTCCTTTTGAATGTGATGGTATTACACCACATTCCAATGAGTGGGTCTTGGTCACTCATGAGTTCTTATAGCGCTGTTCTAGTCTGATGAAGGTGAATGGATGGATTTTTAATGCCTTAGGAATTTTGTTTAATATTCCTGCTAGCCACTATCCCAGAGTGTATTTCTTCCCTTCTTCACTAAGGCATGTAATAATTGCAGTTTTTTTAAAACCGTCCACCTGTAGGCCTTTTATTCATTTTACATGAATATCATATATCACAATTACTCAAAAGCACTTCGTTATTTTGTTTTGTTCCACACTTTTTCTAATTTTGTGCTCTGGAGGAAGAGGGAGCTTTTCTTTTTATAATATCACTTCTTAATGTTAAATTCAGTTAGAACAGTAAATGTGGCCTAATTTGTGGTGTTATTGTTTTAAAGTTTACATTTAAATGATATCAACTTTCACTGCTACCCACTGGAGAATAGAAGATGTAAGAACTTACATGTATGTAGAACTTAAATAGAAGATGTAAAGGACAGCGTGCTTTGAGGGTGGATACAATCTAAAATACAACCAGTCTTTGTCTGGTAGTTTGCATTGTTCACTTTATATTGTTAATTCTGTATTGTCTGCTTGGCAATTGGAAAGAAAGGTGGGTTTAGGTTGACTAATTGGTCTTAGCAGAAAGGCAATTACCAGCTTTTAAATTGCAAGTAGTCCATTAGAAAATTAACACAAAACAGAATCCAAAAAAGTGTAAGATCCTATAAGATATAGGATCACTTTATTGGCCATATACAATTGCTTGCATTAGGAATTTCTTTTCGTATACCCCAACTTGCTCTCCATGAGACACAGACACACAGACAGGGAGAGAAGCTTGGGGTCAGAGCGCAGGGTCAGCCATTTGTATGGCACCACTGGAGCAGTTGGGGTTGGTCAGGGGCCCAACAGAGTAGGATTCCTCTGTTGGCTGCGGGATATGAACCAGCAACCTTCCAGCCACAAGCACAGATCCTTAGCAACAGAGCCACCGCACTGTATATAACCTTGCTACTGTAAAATAGGTATATTATTCAAGAAAAATGAACACTTGTGATTTCCAAGTCTGCAATTTATAGTTCTCATGTGAGAAATATGAAACATTTTCAGTAGTCCATAACATTTTATGGAGATTTCAAAGATGGATTTTGTATCAACATATTTTATGGATTTCTATCATTGTAAAGAGGAATCTGAGAAGATGACAGAGCTACAGTGATTTTATAAAATCTGAACAGCATTGTGGAGTTTTTAAAGTTTATAGATAATTGACCCATATCATGTTATATTTATTTGTTAATTTAATTAACTACATTTTCCAGTCTGAGACAGTCTCTTTAGAGGTTTTGTTGTTGGCAGAAATACAGGAAGGAATCAACGGAGACATGACAACAGTGATAAATAACTCATGAGTATCAAAACGTGACTATTACTGCTGAAAGCCCACACTCTGTCAAGCCTTTAGCTCATTAATTATGCTGTGTTCTAGGGAAGAGGAAAACTAGTGATATTGTTTATTTGTTTGTGTAGGACTAATTAGAATTCATATTGTTAATATTGTTAATGCAACAACACTTGCCTTTTTTTAGAAGTGAGAATGTTATTATACCTCTACAGTTGTATAGTTAATTGTTCTTAAACTGGAACTAGTGCTCTAAAAGAACACTGAAGAAATGTGGAAATCAGATTGTTAAAATGTATTAAGAAAACTACAAACCCTGTACTACTTCTGACCCATTTGTGGTGTAACGGAATTGTAACATTGTTTGTTTTTAAAAAATGCTGGTTGGCTTTTATGCAATTATTTCTCCACATGCTGTGTTTAGCTACTGTGTCTTGGCTGTTGGCCATATTAAACACTTCAGTAATCCCTGTCATTTGCGCCTACTAACTGTAGCTGCATTGCAGGCCAAATGGTATTTTCAAGAGCTCTGCAAGTATGGCGCAACTCTAATTACCCCATATAACTTGCTTCATCTTTTGTTCCTTTTAAAGTAATTGTTCCAACAGGTGTAAGTGTCCGCTTGTCCACACTGTTAAAAGAGGATATACAGTACTACATAAGTGAACCATTGAACTGTTTCAAAGACGTATTGTGTCTTGGCTTAGTTTTTTTCTTACAAATAATCAGATGGATTGGCACTCAAAAAAGTCTTTCCATCTTATTAAAGAGATATCTTGGTCCTTTCCTTATTTTCTGGTTCTCTCCTAGTATTCTTTTTTAGGATTTCTGTCTTGCTAGAAAACCCAAAGGAAAGTTCTTTTTGGGACAGATATGAACAGTTCAATGATTGCTTTTGCTTACTTTGTGTGTTTGTGTACAGAAGGACTGCTTTCCTGAAAATGTCTGTGATGATTTAGGTTCCTGGTAAGCCTTTTAACATTTCACACTATGTGTTCTGTCAGTGTTACAAGGAACAAAACTATAAATGAAAACATTCCCATCCAATATACAGATTTCCTTTCTTAAAGAATCATTTGACAGTGGGCTGTATACCATACTGTCTAACTTAATTTAGTCATAGGTAGATCTGCAGTACAGAACTGGCTAACACCTGCAACTCATTATGTAGCTTTAATTATTTTAACAGGTTCCTTTCTCTCTTTTTCTGTTAACATTGGGTCATTTAAAGCCTCTTAAAGCGTGTCAAGAAATTCCAAAGTACATGTGCTCCAAGGATGTAAAACACAAGTGTGCTAAGCAGACCAAATTAAGGTCTTTTCAGCATTTTTAGAACAGACTTTCTGAGGAAAATGTTTTTCCATGTGTAAATTTCTTTAGTCATCTCTTTAGAGATCATGCAGTTTTAGTTCAGATGATCAATGTTAAAGTAACTATTTTTCTCTGTTGTATATAATCTAGACGTGCATACATATGGAAGTCCATTGTCATAACTTTTCCTACAATATTAATTTACATTTCTTTTTATTTCTACACTTTATTTTACAGATTTTGAAAATAAACTGTTTTGTCAGCAATTCCGATTTAAATTTAAATAACTTGCAAACTTCATTTGGTTTGCTTTAGGCTGATTGTCATCAATTATAATATAGTATATAAATAAACAAAATAGTATAGGAAACCTGTTCACTAGGTCTCAGGATTACAGATGGCACTTGGTTATTACTTAATCTTTTTTAGTGTTAGTGTTCTTCCTGTGTATTTATATTTTGCTTCTGGCTTTTAATACACCTTTCTACCAAAGTCAGATTAAAAAATGCCCCTCAAAATATCCATTGCTTACTCATAATTTCATGTTGGGGAAATAAAACTTTGGAAGCCATGAGGGGTGGTAGAGAAGTCTGAGCTCTGAGGAGGATGTTTAAATGAACTCTTGATGTTATGCATAAAGGGTATTTTGTTACAGAATCCTGTTAAAGCAACAGGGTGTTCTATTTGACTTCAATGAAGGCACAGCTCCAGTAATTAATTACTTTCTTCAGGAATGTTGCATAACTTCTGTTTGAAATTTGGAGTCTGGAAGATCTGATGTTTGACCAGGTGATTTGATTGCTTTCCTAACCTAGTGGTACTGCTTGGATTTCTAATTTTCCTCAAATCTTAATCTCCTTCTTGTTCCCAGAACCGTGTAGTATGGTCTGTAGTTCTTCTTTTTCAGTAGAGCCCTACCTGCCTAAGGCAGCTGGATTGTAATAGTAAATGGCATTTATTATAGCACTCTATACCACGCAGGATCCTAAAGCACTTCACAGATGGGAGTGGATCCACTTAATTCACAACTGAAGTGCAGTACATGACCCACTTGGGTGAAATATGGCGGCCAATCTGTGATAGCAGCCTCACTACAAAGCAGATCAGGTAGAGAAGTGTGAAAATGCTTCACCAGTTGAGTTAAGAGAGACTTTAGTTAGGCTAAATTGTATAAGTTCGCCAGGGCACAAGGTGTAATAATGCTTACTCCTACAAACAGTGATACAGGATTTTCATAATGTTCGGGTATCCACTAACTTGGGGTTTAATGTCCCATCGGAAGTACAGCATAATTTATTGTGTTTTGCTCAGATATGGTCAGTCACTCTACTGGGGTATTGGGTGTTTCAGTTCGGTTTTCTTGGTTTTTCTCAATTCAGTTCTGGGAAGTCTATTATTCTTTGGAAGTTGGAATAGTGGAGGTTCCATTATTGAACAAACTTTGCTTAATTTCTGAGATCTGATTAGAAGCTGCAGTTATTGAATGGTGGTAAAGCACTGGGCATCTGCCCTGGATATCTACCATGAGAAGGTAAGCATTTGGAACACTTGCTTTCGGAGGCTTCACTGCATCTTCACTGAAAGCGAGATCCTGTTTTCAAAAGCAGTTTGGTTATGACAGACCTTTAATAACATTATATCCTGGAGTTATTAAAAAGAGCTGGCTGTCTGTTTTCTGCCATCTCAAAGATGAAAGCAGTATGAGTGACCTCATTAAAGCTTGTCATCTTCTTCTGACTCGGCTAATTCTAATTTTACTTGTCATGAAGAATTGTCATTGCTTGTTCACTGAGCTAAAATCGCACATGCATGCAGGGAACACGTTCGAGATGCCAGTTAATCTAAATAACATGTATTTGAACTGTAGGAGGAAACCAGCAATGTACAACTTTATTTAACAGAACTTTTTACTAATCTGCTTTTTTTATGTACAGAAGGATTATAGGGGCACACGTCAAAGCTAAGATTTTCTATGCAGAAGTTATAGATCTATTGTGTTCTTTCTTACACAAAATTTTCAAAAGGCAGTGAATGTGAGGGTGATTTTTTCTTTGATTGGTAACTGTCCCCTGTAAAATAAGACACTAAAGGGTAACTGAATATTCAGAAAGCTATATTGATGTCTTTCATTTGCATTCTTCCCTCTTTGCTCCTGAGTCTAGTTTGTTTTAAACTATTGTGTGAAGCTGCTCAAGCCGACCAGCTTGACACCAAAATGCTAGTGAAACCAACACTACTCACTCCCCTGGTTTTCTCATATTATGTATTTTAGACTCCAACCTTGCTGATCTATTTGTTTCAACAGTTTAACAGTTAACCTCGTGGCCAATGTCTTTCTGGGCAACATTTCTCCTCTTATTTATTTTTTTCCCCCCAGTTACCTTCAAGTTACCTTTTAGAGAAGTAGACTCATTGGAGAATCAGGATAGTATTCCTGCTTAGGAAGCAGTCTGGGCTATTTGTGACAACTTATCGGTGATTCCACATGTAGGCTGCTCCCATCCGTCTGTTGTGTTGCTGGTACCGGTCCACATTTGTTCTGGGAGCGCTCTGTGCGAGAGCGCTTTTGTGTTTTTGATTCATGTGCTTTTAGATGTGACTGCACTGAGCCCTTGATGGCTTCTTTCCATGATAATTCCAATCATGATATTGTGCCTCAAGAGTTTTTATAACTCTTGAGGCACAAAGTCTTTTGTTTAAAGGTCTAAGCCAAAATATCTATTTGGTGAGGCTGATATACTGTATCTTTGAATTGCACTTGATTGTATTTGTTTGCTGAAAGTGGTCTTATGGAAAGAACTAGAGCTAACTTAGAGCCTACATTTTTCTAGCGCCAGTTCAGATGCTTTCTTTCTTCTGGAAAATGTATTTATATTTACGCCCATTTCCCTTTTTTCTCTTTTGTTCACACTCCTATTTTCGATGCTTTTTTGTGAAGTATTTGTTATGTGTTGCTCTGTTTTATTACAAAAATTAAAACACATTCACCAATATATTTCAGAAATCCCCTTTGTAGTCTGACAATATCACAGAATTCAAAACATGGACATAAAAGTGGTTTAATAAAGTTCTTTTAATCGTATTGATGTGCCGTTAATGATTTTTAATTAATACATTCTTATCTGGTCTTAATTTTAAGTTGATTATTTCCTTTGATGTTCTGCAAGCTGCAATATTTGTTTATTTAGCGCTGGTTGCAGAATATGAAGTCCAGCTCTAAATGTATTACTTTGCAGCTGAGGGAGGTTATAGTTTCGTTGTAGAACAGCTTGCAGTGTTCATGCACTAGCAATGAAGTGGCAAATTCAGGTCTTTCATGGGGTGATAAGGGCCCTTAGAATTGCACAGTAAATTTAATTCTTTCTGTGCATGAGAGACTTTTATAAAACATTATTTTAGAACTCCAAAAAATGTAAGATAAAAGTAAGTGTATTATTGCAAAGACGTATACATGGGCTTTCCAGAAAGTTGCTGTATTATGCAAGTCTAATTTTAAAACTATTTTAGAATTTAAATTTTTATCTCATCGTTTGTATATGTATTAGTGCTGTCACAGATGCATTCAGTAGTATATGACACATGGCTGTACTTTTAGCACTGAAAAGTTGTTGGTTAAGATGGAACGTCAACATTTCAGCAATGTAATAACTGATGACAGATGGGTGAACATTATGTTGAAACATTTTACAAAACTGGAAAAAAAACTCTTCATAGAATTCAACTTTTAGGTTTGTGCATCAGGAAATCAGTGTGTAGATCAGTATCTTTTCTAAAAGACTGACATTTGGTTGGTCAGTGCTCTGAATATAGAAATGTGAGCAATACAAGCTTACCCATAGTTCCTCTGGACACTGTTTGAATTGAATATGTACTGCTTGATATCCATATCAATGTAGACATTAGATTGGTAGCTTCTTTTTATTCTTACTTTTAGTGTTTTTGTTTACAATAAGAAATTATGATTCCTTCAATTATGTGCCAATAATATTCCATGAGTAGTAATCAGAAATCTTTGTTTTGCTCTAGCAAGAACCATTTGTAAATTTGTGCATGTGTTGTATACGATTGCTTATTGTGTTCCTTATTGATTTTCAGATAATGTGATTTTTATAAAAGAAATCAAAGACATTATGGAATAAGGTACTTGGTCTTTTAACTACTTCGGAAGTCTTTTACCTTTTGTTTTTTTTCTTATGAACTAATAACATCAGCAATATCAAGACCCAAGATTCCAAGACATTTTTTTACTCCGGGTTAAAAGGTACAGAAGAATAAACTTTCCTTGTACAGTTTTTGGGTTACTTTGATTTTGAAACCCACTGTATTTTTTCTTTGCCTTTAGTTTTGATTAATGCTATGCAGTGAGCACAAGGTCATGGTATCCTGAAACAGGGTACCATCTCAGCTGGTGATCCCTAAGTGACTGCTTGCATTTAAGACCATTGGAGATCCATTTCTTTTGTGACAGGCTTGTGTTTTTCTTTTTATTGTCCCTTCTATGCTAGGGGCCCTGTCTTTTTCACTCTCTGACATCAGGTCTCCTAATTGCTTTGCTTTATTGCTCCAAATACTTGTCACTAACAATGTGTTCTGCCTTGGGCAGGCAGAGAGGTGCAACTCAATCCTGCTCTAGTCAGTGTGAGTTTAAAACCCTAGGACATCCAATGACATGGCAGTCCTGTTATTGTATCCTTCCTATTATGTTTACTTAAGTGAAGAATGACTACTGTAGCTGCTATGAAAGTCTCTGTTTTTTGCAAAGTGCAATTTCTCTTGATGCTCTTGAAATCTTAATAACTGCCAAAGATTGTTCCTGGGGATATTTTTCTCTAAAACTTCAATTAAAAGTTCAATTTGTAATTTATTTTCAGAGCAGATCAGTATCACATGAATAATCTGAGTTGATTTCTCCAACTCTTTACTGTATGGGCTCCCTAATTCTCTTCTCAACAAGTTGTAATATGTTCAAAACTGCAGCTAGGCTACTTACTTTTGTTGTTGTTAGGGGCTGGAGGACAAAGCCTTTTCATGTTGTTTTATGTAGAGGTTTTCTAGTGCAAATCACGTGCCAAGTTGTGGTGGCTTACACATTTAAATTTGGAAAACTGCACAAAATGACAAAGCTGGTGTTCAGGATTATATTCATACGGTTGGGAAGGAGGTTTCAGTGTGGATTTTTACTCCGTGTTAGACTATTTTGCGTCTCCGTCTTCAGATGGAGAAAACTGTGTGTAATTCTGTAGGCTAGACTTGACTCACTTTTAAGTTAGGTATGCTGCTTTCATCACAAAAATAGTATGTTTGTGGATAGAGATTTTAAATTAATTACAGTTGATTTAGGAGGCATAAATGAATCAGACAACCGACAGCGTACAAGTGTTCATAAAATGGCTTTCAAGACAAGATTTGTGACTTGTGCAACGTGCAGCATCCTGGAAGACTTACAGGCATTAAACAACATCTTAGAAAACTGACATAATATCAGGTTTATCCCTGAGCAAATGAATGTAACTATAGGACATCTAGCAAATGCCATATTCTCGCACCACAGAGCGCCAGTTCCAGCACTGATAAAAGAGAGGGATTTCCTGGATGTCATAGAAGGAAAAGAAATAATTTAATTTCCTTCCTACAGCCTATGGAAGACAAGCCACAGATACCAAACGGGTTTTCTACATTCTAGCGCAAGGAGGACAGTCCTGATTTGGAAATTCAAGTCAATGCAGATCCTGATCATAGATCAGTGTTAGTGACACCAAAATTTCAAGAAACAGAGTAGAGGTTGTTGTCAACTCCATTTTAAGAAACATTTGCCATTTGAGATATGCAGCAGAGTAGAGAGTAGACCCAATGCAAAGCCAAGTGAAGATCCAGTGCTATTCATGTTGAGAAAATAATATTGGCATAAACGGCACACTTTCCATTTGGAACAAATTCAAAGACCTTTCGACACAAGCTGAAGAGTAGGACCAAGCTAGTGGTCTTTTCAGGGATCCTGCCTGCACTATGCAGAGACAGACAAATACAAACTGTAACCATTGGATCATGGAGGTGATTGAAGAAGGTTTATGCTCTCTCAGCCACTGGAAGCTCTTCTTATGGCAAGGATTGTTTGTAGTGTACAATAAAAATGGACTACATCTGAATGAGGTGGCCATCAGTTGGCTAAGTGTAAGACTCTACAGAGAAATTAAAAAAAATATATTTATACTTAAGTAATCTACGGTAAATCTGCAAGAGTTACACGTGGAGTCAAGAAGATCTTCGAATGGAAGACCATAGTATAAACAAAATGATGTTAGTGACTAAAAAATTAGCAATTAGTGGCTAATTTTAACAAACTTTAACATAAACGTTGTACCTTTTATACCTTATTACAGTATTCGTTTCTTCATCCATTTATATACAGTAAGTATATATAGAGAGATGCAATACGGTGTGTACCTGAAAATAGAGGTCTGAAATTGAACTTGTTGGTTAATAGTAAAAACTTGCAGTGTGCAGTCTGGATACATGTGCTATGATTACAGTGGCTACAAGGAAGGACAGATTATTTTTTAAAAAACTGAAAATGAAAAGGGGTGGCACAGTAGTACAGTTGTTGGCATTACTACCTTGCACTGCTGGGGCCCTGTTTTCATTTCTGGACCTGGGGTGTTATTTGCATGGAGTTCGTAAGTGTTCACATGAGTTTTTTCCAGGTGCTCGGGTTTCCTCCCACAATCCTGTTAGGTTAATTGCCTTCTGGGAGAACTGGTGTGAGTGTGTGATTGTCTTGTGTCTGGGTGTGCCCTGTGATAGCCTGGCATCCCATCCAGGGTGTATCCTGACTTGCTCCCATTGCTTGCCGGGATAGACTCCAGCTCCCCCACACCCCTGAATCGGATGAAAATGAGAATTTTAAAAGCACGCTTTTGGGAAATTTGCCTAAAGAAAGATGAAGGTAATGATTTTCTAAATGTCAGCCTTTTACAGATATGACTAGAAGATTCAATCAAATGTTAAGCTGCATTTCTTTAACATTTTAACATACAAGCATAAGGAGAGACAACATAATAAGTAGGCTACTGCAGACTGTTGTCATAGATGTTATCAAAGTGAAGTATTCATAGGGTAGAACAGGAAAAGGTTGTATTATTGAATCTTTTCGAACTATAGATCAGAACGTGCTCAGAGGCATGTACAAACTTGCATTTGTAAAAATGTCTAACCCCCACCCTGAAAGAATTGCACATTCTTTGTAAAGAGAAATGAGCTTCTCTATCTCAAGTGTCACTGTTTGTTTTAGTTTTGCTAGAGCAGGTTTTGTAACAGGTTGAAATTGCCTCTGGTTGTGGTAATAGGCTGCAATCAATGTTGGGGTGTGGATTAGTGTAGATGGCATCAAAGGGTGTTACTAGAGACTTTCTGTACTAACTAGCTAGAGCTATACAAGCTTTACGTCAGAGCAGTAGGGGCTATTCACTAGTTCTGTGCTTCTTTAAATGTATGTTCTGAGAAACCTCTCTCTCTACATGCATAGCAGTGCAATATATAACAATATATAACTGAATGAAAGATTTGACTGTTTTTACATTAGAGTAAATATTAGAATATGTTTGTTTTTTATTAGGAATATTCTGCATTCTTAACATCTGTAATGCAGTAAAACTAAGGATATTGATTTTTAAAATAGATTTTAATTTAAGTGGAGCTACCCGAATTCAAAAAAGGAAGAATTGTTAGTTTGGTTTGCTTGGATGCTGGATGTTATGGAGCACTGCAATCAACATTTATCATCACTTAATTACCAGTAGCTGAATGTAGATTAGTGTTAGCTTACATTTGTGCTGGGAAGATTGAACATTCTGAAAAGGCACAGTGTACTTTGAACTGTCAAATCCTTGTGGGTATTGTGGGCATAATTGGGACATTTGCTCCTTACCTAACTCATTCACCCGTAACTTTGAGCAAGGACTTGATACAAGTATTCAAAATCTAAACAGTCTTTGACAAAGTCAACCGAGGGAACTTAAACAGTGAAACACAAGCCAAAGGACTCAAGTGGGAACTATGTGAATGTGCATTTAAAATCAAGAATAGGTGCCATCTCTTTACCCAAAGGATGGGAGAGTATTCAACAAACTACCTAGGCATGTTGAAGCAGAGACCCTGGCGTCTCATCAGCTAACTACTAACTGCAAAACGGACTAGATGGACTGAACGACCCATCATTTGTAACTGATAAATTTGTAACTGATTTGTAACTGTAAGCTGCTTCATCAGTACCCCCATTTTTGTGGATTTTGGGGCTTCACCATTCTGTGTCTATGGGTTGCTTGGTGTATTCCTTTGAAAAATATCATTTTTGATATTTTTTTAATTTGTCTTTTTATTTTTTCAAATTTCTTTGCAGTTACTTGTTACATAACTAGTATTAATTTGGCAAGGAAAGTAATTACTAGTACAGTACAGTCAATAGCTCACTCAGATAAAAAAGTTCTAATATGTCCTTTTCTTTATAAGTAGAGATGATAAGGTTTCTTCGAGTTCAGTAGAAGTCGTGTTAGTTTTTCCAATAATTTTACTTGTAAAATTACTCTTACACTGTTTATCGTATTATTGGGGCAATGCATCATTGGAGGAGCATTTTCATGTATGTAATTATCCTGCAGCCTGCAGGTATTGGGCAGTGACACAGATATGGAAGGCTTGGAATGTAAAGTGTGATATCCTTGTGACAGAATCACTTGAGACTCACTCTTAGATTCTTAGATTTCTCTGCTCACAGCTGCAACTGACATGATGACCTGAGACAGATTCAATAGCTGGTCACAAAGGAGGAAGTATGGTCCTACTCCGTACTAGTATGTCGAGAGCTGATAGAATTTTAGTAAAATGGCAGAAAGTTTCAATTGATTTGTCAGTAGCTATAGTTTTGTTTCATTTTCTTTGTTGCTTCAAGCAAAAAAAAAGTAGTAAATTACACTAAGACATTCTCCATGAAATATAGACTTCCATTTACCTATTGATAAGGCACTCCATTAAAGGCTGATGCTCAGTATTAATTTTTGGTAATTTATGTCAATAGATTGAGAACTGGTTAATAACCATGAAATTGCTCTTTATTTTAATCAGTACAAGTCCTAATGGAGAAGATATAAGCATGGTGTACTGCAGGGATCCATTTAAGGTCTGCTCTTTCTGATCTATTTAAACAATTTTATAAAAGCGATGATTTATACAAACACTGAAACAGTATCAAGGGAATTTTAAAAAATGATAACAAACATGGATTAGATAGATGCATGACTTAATTAACTTTATGAATTAATTTTGCTATCACTGTAAAGAGTGATTCACTGGTAGGAACATAAAATATATATCTTGTGGGTGATTTGGAGGTGCAAGGAGCTACAAATGAAAGGGATCTAGATATTTATATATGTTATTGTATGTTCTTAAGAATGCTTGCGGTATAAAACAAATTAAGAATTTAAATACAGGAAAGTTATATATTTGCTGTACTCACCCAAGGTTGGAATCCGAGAGATAAGATGTGTTTTTCACATCTTATCTCTCAGCTACGAACCCCATGACCTCACACAGGGGCGAATGAGGAGGTGTAGGCACTTCCCCTGACTCACCCATCTTTGTGACACTTGACTTTTCTACACGCAAAACATCCTGTACCAGAGATTCATCGCCGAATGGTGGAGAGGCAAGTCCCTCTACCTGAAAGTGTCCGGAAAGCCATAGGTGTTACTGTTCTTGCCTTGAGTGTCCTGGCTAACTATTCCCTTACTACCTTTGGCGTTGCTCCGCTCATTGTGCGCTACCGCTTTGGTAGAAGTCGCCTAGTGATCTGATCAAAAAAGGTACTGTATCATAGTCTTTTACTTCATGAAAGAGCCACAGCAATTTCTGGTCTCAGGGGAGAGTCGTATATGGACAGGTAAAGGGACCTAAAGCTCTTTGGTTAAAAGAGTTTGCATGAAAGAGTTGGGAGGAGATTTGATTCAGATATATTGTAACCTAAAGCTTATGGAAACAACCCAGGGACTACTCACGCTCAGTACTGAAACAAGGGCACAGGGCTCACATTTGGAAACTAATTAGTTCTTTACTCAAAGACATGTGGGAGTTTGGAACAGGCTTCCCACGCAGGTGTTTGAGGCTCGGGCTCTGGGTGTTTTAAAGAAATGGCTGGATGAAATTTTAATTTCAGTTAGCTACTGAACTCCAATTAGGAAGGTGGGCCACATGGCCTGATTTTGTTTGCGGTGGGTTTGTAAAGTTCTTACATTCATTCATATAAAAAAGTGTATATATAGTATATTCATGTGGGGAGATGGCAGTGGAGCAGCTGTTCACTGACCTCGTATTAATCTTTGCTTATGGGAATGGTGAAGTGAGGCAAGTTTTTTTTTTTCTGCTTTGCTTAAGCAGGATGTTATCTGTTTTCTGCAATGAACATCTTATGCCCATAAAATTATCTATGTGGTAGGAACTGTTGCGGTTATGCAATTCTAAAAAATACTTATATTCCAATATAATGTTATTTAAAAAAAAACAAGTGACATGACTTGTTAAATGTCACAGATGCATTATGAATTTAAATTGAGTCTGTAATAACAGATATCACTGGATTTACTGTAAGTGTAATCCAGGAGAAATTTGTGTTTTCTCGGGCTGTTTGATAAATGGGGGTTATTTTTATTTTTCTACTACATTTTCTGGTGTGTGATGGAATAGGTTACATTTCTTGTGTAAAGGCTAGTTAACCAGTGCACTGAGCCAGTGTTTGAAAAAAAGCCTTTCGCCCGCTGTGATTAAGTGCTTTCATGTTGAGCAGAGTGTGTCTTACGTCAGTATATCGTCATAACCGGCAACTTGCCTGGTTTAAACATAAACAGAAAAGTGGGCTCCACAGTAACTGAAGCCAGGCCAAAGTAAGTTAGAGATCTACAGGCAGTCAGTGAAGCAGTGTAAAGGTTCCTAATCTGATTAAAGGAGGTTGCAGGTAGGGGGGTGGGGGAATTAGTAGCTTTCTTAGGGCTTCGCAGACCCTGTAGGTCTGCAATGGTATATTTTGTTGCAGCAATATAGTGAAACATTTTATGCACACCCAACCTTTTGTGACTAATAGCGACGTTCCAGTTACTGCTCTAGAAAAATTGGAAGCGGTTTTCTCTTTTTCATACATAAGTTCAAAATCACTGTGTGTTTTTTAAGGACTCATCACTAGACAAAAGTATGTTTTTCATCAAACCTTTTTTTCTGCATTCTGATGGACAGGTTCATGTGGATTAAACAGAAATATACTTAGCTTCAGTTATATTTAGTTTCCCATTTTAAAAAAAGTCATAATAGCAATCTAAGGAGCTAAACTGTCCAAAACTGGTTAACACTAAAGATGATATACACTTTCCTCTGTAAAAAAACATTAGAAGGTAGAGGCACTTAATTAGGGACGTACTACTACCCAAGTACAAAATGATAACATAGTAAGGCTGTTTTCCTTGTGAGGTGCTGATATCCGACTAAAAACCTTATTTTATTCCATGGTAGCTTAGCAGTGGAAGGGAATTTAAGTTTATTTTTCCTTGTTGTCTGAGACTTCATTTTCCACATGCAGTCTAACAAGCTTCTTTCATCAGACAGAAATCTCCAAGCAAGACAAGTAATTAATAACTGCTAATTGTGAATCTGATAGCATTGCACTGAGATAAAATTCAAAGCCCCTGATGGTTAGAATGTTCACTTCCTTTATAATACCTTCCAAATCATATACAGTGCTCTTTCAAACATGCATACTGGGACATCAGCTGACAGAGGGGGATCCCTGCTAAATCAAACCTGCTCTGGTACATTGCTCTCCAGGAGTGGGGACAGAGGTGAAAATGCATTGGGTAGCTATAGCACCACAGGCTATCTGGGATACCCTAACTGCTGGTTTACAGTATGTGCAGCTTTTGTAGGTGGGTTTATTTCTAACAATGGTTTAATTTGTTACATGGCTGGACCAGTGAAGCTTAGCAAACTCAGGTATGGACTGGCAACATTTTCTGATGTTGACTACAAATTTAGACATCGCATGGAAATATGGAAGGACTGTTATGTATGAATTGTCTAGGTTGTGTTATAGCTAATGACTTTTTTTTTCGACTAAAGTTTTTGAATATTTGTATTAATACATTTATGCTTAAACTGTTTAATTTCAATTCTATCCTTTTGAAACAGTAAAGAAGGATTAATATATTAAACAAAATGTTATATTTTGTCGCATGTTGCCTGCGTTGTGAGTTACTTCCATGAATGCGTAAATGGTCTGGAACACAATTCATGAAAAGCTGAATTTTTGTCTTGTTTAAATGCCCTCATGTCCTAAACATTAATCTTACTGATGCTAACTTCTTTTGATTAATATAAATGCTACTATTTAAAGTGCTTTATGTAGGAAGGATTCTATTTGGCTCCTCTATTTGGCTTTTTAAATTCTAGAAATATATTATAAGAGCTAAACTAAGAAAATAACCCTTTTATTTGCATCTTATGTTCTAGCATCTTACTATGAACAATATATTTGCTTGTCGCTGTGATAAATTAGAGAATATTTTTTAAAAACCTATAAATGGAGCTTTTAAAAGAACCATAACCTACATGCTAACTTTCTGTTAATTTGAAGTTTTGCACAGTATTATTTATTGTGTAGTATTTGCTAAATGAATAAACATTACAGTATTACAGTACACCTCTCATTGTTGGACTTTTTGGAGACTTCTAAAGGGCTGGTTGAGTTTGAAGTTACCAATTAAAATATATAAGATATGGAGAAGCTACACAGGTGGCAATGAAAATGTTATGTAAGTGGGAGGAAAATTATTACAGGGGGCTAAATAAGCTTAATCATTATACTGTACACTTACTATACATCCTGACTATTTTAATACTCAGAATTACAGTTCAGCTGTTCTTTGTGAATGTTCAGCTTAAATTCCAGCCCAAATTGCTTGTTTTATAACTTATTAAATGGAAAAAAAATACTTAAGATCTTCAACAAGCCTTCACACACCGACAAATTACTGCTTTAACTATTTCTCTGTCATGTATAATTAAAGTGTATTAAATGTGTAGATTCAAAATAACCCAGTTAATCTGTTTCACAGTCTTTTTCATCAATCTTGATTGGTGTTTTTCTAAACACCAAAAAATCCAAGAACTAATATAATTGTAAGTGCACAAAGAAACAAAAAAAAAATACCACCATGTTATACTGGCTGCACACTTGGACATGTAATAACATTTAGTTATAAACTGATAGCTATAAAAGTAGCAGCCTCGCTTTCACTCCTAACAGCCCATGTACTGCATGGGGTGAATAAGGATTCAGACATTTGCTCTTCCAAGCTGTCTATATGCATCTTTTGGAGAAGTGGTGCATTTCTTCCTGATGTCACTGCAAACCTTCAGGTACTTTGGGAAGTTGCAGCAGGAACATTTTTTTTCTGAGAGTTGAGAAAACTGGAGCCTACTATCTCCATCTCCAGCATTCTATGATATGTGTGTCTCTTACTTCGGAAATCCTCGTCTCATTTGGCTAGTGACACGAGCAAGCTTTGACTAATTACATCTGGGCAACTTCAGACTTTTTATTTGTCCGTTACCTTGAAACAGGACAATGGCAGTCCTATGATTACAGTGATAAGACCTAAAACTAATTCCTAGAGACATAATGAAGAAACTTGCATCTGAACCTTAGAAGGGAACTGGCTTGAGAGCTTGAAAGAGATGTGAGTACTGAACCGTGAACACTCTTGTTGGTAAGCAGAAGGAGACTGAAATTAAATGTGGAGCCTGTGACGTTTTGATAGGATAGTGGTGTAAGTTTATTTATAGAAGATGCTTCCAATGTTTCCAATGTGACATTTAAAGCTACATTAAACTGATGTTGATAAGCAGCTTTTCTTTATTGCTATCGTTAGTCATAGTTGGATAAATCCTGTCTTTCAATTTTGGGAAATTTAATTATCTATAAACATAATAGAATGTGGAATTCTGATCAAGATTTTTGTGGTGCTTTAAATTTGTCTTCTAATGGCTCTAGCTCATGCTGCTTCTGATTTTGTCAGGCTAATGTTAAAATATGAAACATATTTCCTTATTTCCCCCCGACTTTATTTATTATTGATTGAGGACGGATTGCACAGATAAGGTAGTACGCTGATTTTGCAGGTCACTTTAGCTTTGGTTTTTTTTTCTGCCGAGCAGCCCTAGAGATGCCAATTAGCAAGCAGGCGGTTTCACATTGATGTTTTCCCTGGCTTTAAAAAGCGTGAATGCATAGCTCGTGAAAACAGTTTGAGGGACAGGAATTAAAGCAGGCCCGAGTTAGAGCTCCCGACCCAACAAATTGCTGAGCCTTTCTTTCTATTCAGCTGCAGTATAATGACTCGCTCTGGGAGTTATCAAAGGCCTGTGCTGGTGGATTATTCAGGCTGGCTAGTTTGGAGGAACAGGACCTGTAAAGTGACTCATAATCTTCAAAAGACAGGCTTAACTAGCACTAGTGTTCTCAAGGGTTTCATAATTTAGTAAGAGTGTATAGGGTATGGGATGGGGACTTAATGAAATGTTTTGAGTGTTATGGTTTAAATATTGAAATAAAGTTTCTGTGCAATGAGGTCTAGAGTAATTAGTTGAAAAATGTAGCCCTGTTTTATTGGATCCTACAAGTGGTTCTTATAACATCCTTTGACCAGTTTATAGAACTGATGAAACATGAGTGTAGGATTGTGTAAAGACGTCTTTGAATCCTGTAGTGTTTATTCTCAGCCTAGAGTTTAGTAAAGACGTAAGACTATGCCTTCAGTAGTAGTTTTATTGTATATTTTGTTTTATGCTTCAAAGACCATTTTAGAATTTCTAAAACGGAACACTGTGCCCTTGCATAGACTATATAAGAAATTCCATATTGTATTCTAAATATGAGCACAATCAGTTTTTAAAATTAAATCGATCAGTATTGATCATTATATTCCAGTAGATTGAAGAATGTGAGTTTTTCTTTTTTAAATTTAAACTGAGAGGTTAGATAGGCCACTGTGATGGAGTTGGGTGCAGCTCTCTTGAGAGGCTCAAAATCTGAACCGTTTCAGATTCAGAGCCATTTTCTGACCCACGATGTGGCCTTGAACCGAGATGGCTGCTGAGTTACTAGAAGGAGCTGCAGAATTAGGTACTTGTGAATGAGTGAAGAGCACAATGAATGGAATTGAACAGGAGGAATAGATAGATTCAGGATGGACTCTCAGTGGAATTAGCTGGGCATCTGTTTGTGAATATACTCTTGCAGGGAGGGGACGATACATTTAAGCGGTTGCTGCTATGCCAGGGACGCCAAACATGATCAGCTGGGCAGATGTGAATGCTCTATACTGTATATCTGTAGGCTGGTTAACAGGTCTGTGGGATGTACCATGCTACAAGATAGCTTCAGAAGATATAGCTAAGGCTGGATTGAAGTGTGTCACCTGTTCTGGATAAGTATTGTATGGTGGCTCATTGTCCAGTTCAAACAGTGCAGAATTGTGGCGTGGAACAACAGGAACGGCTTGAGCACCTGTCATTGTCCAGGTCATCTAGTTGTGTTGTTATATTCTTAGAATGAACTTTTTACTATATCCAAAAAATATTTATAGTATACCAGCCATGAGCTGAGTGATCCTCTAGAAGTGGTTGTCCATTTGGGTACTGTGAGACAACCTATACTGGAGCCTTTTTTTGTAGACCTTTACTCATGTGTATCTGAATTGCTTTCTCTCTTGAATGATAACCGGCATGTTTGCATTTAATTGACTGAACTGTTTTTGAGGAGAGCACTTAGTGGTACGAGGTGTATTTCATTTATTAATGATTATCTGTTTTTGGCATTAGAAGTACTGTATCTCTGTAAGATAAGAGTTGGAAGTCTTAAACATGTTTTAGTATAGGTTTTAATAACCTGTGCTATTATTATTATTATTGACACACAAAGGGACACAAAGAAGGTTAATAAAATGTTCAAAAAAACTATGCTTGGTTGTTCTATACTTCTCTGCTTCATGCTTCCTAATGAAAGCTCTTTGGCATAGAAAAAAACAATTCACATGGTCTATTTACTGCATTATTTTTAGTGTTATTATTTTTAGTGGCTAGCCTATTGTTTTCACAAAAAAGCTCACAATCCATACCGCTGTTAACATTTTCATGCTTAAATCTAATGTCAGACATTTTGGGGGAAAATAGCAGTTGCTAAGAAAGTTAGATGTTCACTTATTTCAACCCTTTTGGAGAGATCAATATGGATTTGTTTAACATAAACACCATGCAGTTTGTGTTCTGAGTGTGGATATAAACAATGTAGCATGATATTGCAATTCAAGAAAATATTTTCTGTGATGTGCCCCTGTTACTGTCAGAAATATTAAATGAAAATTAAATGGCACTCAGTTGTCTTATTGGTTTACATATTCACCACATTTACACATATGTTCAGCCTGTTGGTATCAGAATTAAATTGATAAAGTTGACAATTGGATGAACAGTTTTGGAGGAGGAGATGTTTGCATGATGGGCCAATTTTTTTTCTCAATGTATTATGATACCTGCCAGGGATAAAGATGATCACAGCAACTTTTCACTTGTAGGCTTGAAAAACCCCTGTATGTTGATGCAGTTCACCAAGTTTCACTTCAGTTGGTACATTGGTTCAAAATATTTTGAAAAGCATTTGTCAGGTTGCCATCTTGGTTGATGGAGGGTGTGTTTTTTTTCACAGATTTAATGGTTTATGTGTTTCAGTGTACCTGGAACTTTCACTCTTTAGAAGCCTAAAAATGCTGTTTTTGAAAAGTACGTCAATCCGATTTAGAAATTAAGAATTGAACTGTGCAGACTTCTTTGTTGGTGAAGGTCCCATTCCTCTCCATCCCCCTATTCATGATGAGTCAGGGAAACCATCTACATTTCCATTAAGGATCAGATTTACTACTTAGGGTTAAACCAGATTTGGTGTTTGTCTTAACTCATAGAAAAGTATTTCTCATTTTTTTAAAGGATTCCTGGAAGCATGAGGGAGACTAATTCCAGGACTTTATTTTAACTGTGTCAGCACATCATACACCAGATAACTTATGCCACACCAGGCACTTGCGTTTCCTTGGGCTTGTCATTTTTGTCTCATTAAGCATAATGTGCCCCCACATCTACTCTTTTTTTTTTCTTTTGTGCAATCTCTGTACTCAGAGGCAAGAGAAGTAAGTTTACCATTTCACAGTGTGTTTTTAAAACTGCATCAGAGACCTTAACTAAAGATTAATATTGAAACTTGAATCCCACCCTTTTCCAAGATTATCAGCTTATTTGCAAAAATTTTGATTATTTATAATTTAAATGAATACCTATCTGCTTGCATTGATATTGTGATAGATCAGTTTTTCGATTTCAATACCTTTAAACTTTATAAAACGTGTTAATGATTAAACTCACAAAGTAAGAAAAAATGCTAGAGTAATGAGAAAAAACAAAGCACATTAAAAAGAAAAAAACACTAAATACACTCTGCTAGTACTAAGAGAGAGGAAATTAAAATAAATTACCCTTCCATAATCTATATCATTAGTTAGATCACGCTTTGAATTTTGAGATTATACTGAACATTGGGTCATATAAGGACAGGGGGATAATTCTCTGCCTTTTTCAAAAACATGGGTTAGACAATTGAAAACAAAAGGCTTCCAAACCCCTTGATATCCAGGATTGCAATTATTTTTTCCAGGCAGTAATCCATGGATAAACTGTAAAAAAAAAAAACCTGCCTCAAATGTTCCTGTTATTGTAAAGAAAAGACATCATTATGTTTGGTCAGTGTCAAAAGGTTTTTATAGATTGAAGGGCTACAGATTATTTCATTAGATCTCTAAGAAGAGCACAAGCTCTCAGCTTGTAGGTCTTATGTTTAAGGTGCCCAGTTAAATGTTTCAAATATAATAGATCAAAAGAAGATAACAGAAATTCTAGGGTCCTTAGTTAAATGTAGATAAATGCTTGGAGACCCTGATGTTGTTTTGAAGTACTCCTTTAAACAATAAATGAAGTGAATTCTCCGGAATGATGCTAAAAATTCCCTACATATACAGCTGCAGAAGAGGACACAATGACACATTAGATTGCAAGTTTCCATGTCACATATTATTCTCCAGAGTGGGCCTTCAATCTTCAATCTTAACCTTAGATTGCGGGGTCTAACCAAACATGTTACAAACTGATCTGCTGTGGAGATGTTATGTAGGAAGCAAAAAGCAACACTCTCACCACACAATCTATATGGCTGGAAAATATGTCTTTTCTTGTTTTCTCTACCTACACTAGAGTTGACTACAGATGGAGCAGTGGAATTAACAGCTAGCAGCAGTGGTCCTTACTGTGGCCTTATGTTGTTGACTTTCTGAAGAGTGGCCCTCTCTAATTTTAACAAGAATCTAAAAAATCTCATTCTTCAAACACACTCACAACTAGCATACAGTATACCCACTAACTGGAACCACAATAAATGCTTTTTAAGGATACTTTACATCAAGTTATTTATTCCTGAAAATATACTTTCTACAGGTTTATGAGATGGGTTTAAGTTTTTAGTGATATAATTAAAAAGAAACATAGGCATGTTTCCAACAGAACATCTTAGAGTCATTGGAAGGATTTGTAAAGTAAAAAAAAGATATGCATGAACAAAATTGTATACTCACTTTGCACTGATAGGTTTATAGTATTTAATGAGGAACAAGTAATAGGTTTATTCCATGCTGAAAAAAAGAAGAAAGAAAACACAACGTTTCGGCCGTGGAGCCTTCTTCTGGTGTGAGAAAGAAAAGGCAGTAAGCAAAGGTAATGCAGCGGGAGAACAAAGGCTGGGAGAGAGGAGGAGCGAGAGGCGGGTGCAGGGGACAGAAAGAGAGGCCAATCAAGAGGTGTGAAGTCAGAATATGTGTAGAGAGGTGTGAAATGAAACCTCCAATGAATGGAGAAAATTTAGAAGAAAAGTAGCCTGTCGTTAAGAGAAGGGGGAAGGTGTGATCCTAGCTGCAGGATAATTTTGGTTTCTGTAGTCTTTCTGATGTATGAGTTTGGAAAACCGTCTTTGAGAACACAGACAGAGAGATTGGAGTGGTCAAGGCTGTCAGAGGTGAAATGGGAAATAATGTTGGGAAATGGGAAACAAACACCTACTATGTCTTCCTCCAAATCTTTTTCTAGATCTCTTCGTCATACTTGCCCGCTTCTCTCACTAAACCAGCATTCCGTCTCATCACAGCTATCTGTTCCAAGACCAGGCTTTCTAACCACCTTCTATTCCTTTACAGATGTCATCGACATAATATGATCCCTAAAGGATTTTGCCTGAAATTTAATACCTTTTCTTTTGACTCTGATACCACCCAGAGTAACAATCAGAGACTTCTAAAACAATTTTCTAGGAAACTAATGCTTTCTACCATTTTCTCCATCAAAAAACAGATTATCCTTTCCGACAACAACATATAGGTGTATAGAGGTGTGAAATGAAACCTCCAATGAATGGAGAAAATTTAGAAGAAAAGTAGTCTGTCATTAAGAGAAGGGGGAAGGTGTGATCCTAGCAGCAGGATAATTTTGGTTTCTGTAGTCTTTCTGATGTATGAGTTCGGAAAACTGTCTTTGAGAACACAGACGGAGAGATTAGAGTGGTCATGGCCGTCAGAGGTGAAATGGGAAACAATGGGCTTGGAGAGATCTTTAATATTCACAGCCCTAACATGTTCTCTGAAGCGGTCTTCAAGTCTCCTTCCTGTTTCTCCAATGTAGATGGCTGGGCATTTACTGCAAGAGATACAGTAGATAAGGTTGCTGGAGGTACAAGATGCCATCTGGGTGATCCAGAATTGTCCTGAGGGGCCTTGAATAAGTGTGGTGTTAGATGTGTACTTGCAGGTGATACAGCGAGCTCTGTTGCAAGGGAAAGTGCCTGGTGTGGATGGTTGCTGAGGGCGGTCAAGGGAGCTGTGAGCAAGAAGGTTGCGCAGATTAGGTGGTCGGCGATATGAGATGATGGGGCGGTCAGAAAAGAGGGCCCCAATAGAGGGATCATCCTGTATGATGGAAAAGTTGTTGTTAATAGTCCTGGGGATAGGAAGTGTGTTGGGGTGGTAGGGAAGCACCAAAGGAATGCGGTTGTTGCAGCGGGGGTTCCTGATTAAGTTGGTGGTCCGAGGGGTGTTTTTGGCTCAGGCAAGGGCCCTGTCAATAACACTGCTGGGGTATCTTTTGTTGATGAAAAAGGAGTACATTTTGAGGGCTTGGTTCTGGAAGTTGATGTCATCGCTGCATCACCGTCGTAGCCCGAAGGAACTGTAAAAAAGGGAGAGAGTTTTTAGTGTGTTTGGGGTGAAATGAGCTATACAGGAGATAGCTGTGTGAATCCGTGGGTTTGTAATAAACCGAAGTAGAGAGTCAGGGGTAGTTGATGGAGAAGTTGATGTCTAGAAACGGAAGAGTAGTGGAAGATATGTTAACCGTATATTTGGTGAAATGATGCAGAAAGCACTTAAGCTGGTCATTGGAGCATGTGACAGCACCAATGCAGTCATCAATGTATCGCTTGTAGAGCTCAGGGACATAGCCAGTGTAGGAAGCGAAGAAGCTTTCTTCTACCCAGCCGACAAAAATATTGGCATAGCTGGGTCCCATTCTGGTGCCCATGGCAACTCCACTCACCTGTTGGTAAAAGAGGTTATTGAATGAGAATGCATTCAGTGTGAGGACCAATTCTGCAAGGCGTACCAGGGTGTGGGTGGGTGGATCAAGCACTGTGTGTTTGTCCAGCGTGTGCTTGAGGGCTGTAAGGCCGTCATTATGGGGTCATTTACGGTGTAACATTCGGGGCCCTGAAATTGGAAATCATTAAAAAGTTGGAGTGCGTGGTTGGTGTCCTTGATGTATGAGGGAACACCTTCAACCAGCAGTCTCATGAGGCTGTCGAGAAAGGCTGAGATGTAAGTAGTCGGACAGTTGCATGCTGATACGATGGGGCATCCAGGGGTGTCCGGTTTGTGGATTTTGGGGAGGAGGTAAAATTGAGATACCTGCGGATGTTCAATGATGAGCCAGTTTACCTCCTGGGGGAGCTCCTTACTGTTGATATGAAGGGAGATGGTGGATACCACTTCCTTTTGATAGTCAGTGGTAGGGTCCTGTTGGAGAGGGAGGTAGGCAGAAGTGTCAGTTCGTTGTCTATAGGCTTCAAAGATATATAAGTCCTTACGCCACACCACAACAGCGCCTCCTTTGTCCGCTGGCTTTATGACGATATCATCTCTGTTGCGGAGAGACTGGAGCGCCTGAATTTCTCCTTGGGTGAGGTTGGACCTGTGTTTACTGTGTATAGAGAGTGTCTTGAGAGCTTTATTGGTGCATTGGTTCATGAAATAATCGACTGGTGGAAAACAGCCAGAGGGGGGAATCCAACAGTTCTGTTGGGATTAATGTTGTTAACGACATCAATAACCGGATTATTGTCAGCTGCCTGTGAAGAGGAATTGTCAGCAAAATGTGCTCTGAGACGGATCCTGTGGTAAAAGCGGTTAAGGTCGACATTGGTCTGGGGGATGTCCTGCTTCCTGGGAACTAGTACAAAACTGAGGCCTTTGCTGAGGAGGGATCGCTCATCCTGTGAAAGGGAAAGGTCAGACGGTACAGTGGCAACAAGGTTAGGATTGGTGAAGGTGTTTGGGTTGTTGATGGTTTTCTTCTGTAGAAGATGACTGAGTTTTTTGTCCTTCTCTGTAGTGAGAAACTGGTAGTTTAGAATTGAGAGATCTAATGAGGTTAGTTATAAAGGGAAGATGATGTGGAGCTGTCTGCTGTAGAAATTCCTTAGCCTCTTGGATGTTGTTGTCGGAAAGGATAATCTGTTTTTTGATGGAGAAAATGGTAGAAAGCATTAGTTTCCCAGAAAATTGTTTTAGAAGTCTCTGAGTGTTACTCTGGGTGGCATCAGAGTCAAAAGAAAAGGTATTAAATTTCCGAAATCCTTTAGGGATGATATTATGTCGATGACATCTGTAAAGGAATAGAAGGTGGGTAGAAAGCCTGGTCTTGGAACAGATAGCTGTGAAGAGACGGAATGCAAGTTTAGTGAGAGAAGCGGGCAAGTATGACGAAGAGATCTAGAAAAAGTTTTGGAGGAAGACATAGTAGGTGTTTGTTTCCCATTTCCCAACATTATTTCCCATTTCACCTCTGACAGCCTTGACCACTCCAATCTCTCCGTCTGTGTTCTCAAAGACGGTTTTCCAAACTCATACATCAGAAAGACTACAGAAACCAAAATTATCCTGCAGCTAGGATCACACCTTCCCCCTTCTCTTAACGACAGGCTACTTTTCTTCTAAATTTTCTCCATTCATTGGAGGTTTCATTTCACGCCTCTACACATATTCTGACTTCACACCTCTTGATTGGCCTCTCTTTCTGTCCCCTGCACCCGCCTCTCGCTCCTCCTCTCTCCCAGCCTTTGTTCTCCCGCTACATTACCTTTGCTTATTGCCTTGTCTTTCTCACACCAGAAGAAGGCTCCACGGCCGAAACGTTGTGTTTTTTTCTTCTTTTTTTCAGCATGGAATAAACCTATTACTAGTTCCTTTGCAGCCTGCGCATGCTGACGCAGCTACCCAAATGAACTACTCCAGTATTTATTGAGTGCAGCCTTAAAGTTGTTCCCACAGTTTCTATTTAAATAACTTCTTTTTGTAATGCATATTCTGAAAATGAAAGTTTTTAATTCTTTCCCTTTTGGATCTGATTAGGGAAAGTGCAGAAAAGAGAGAGTGGAAAAATAAGGTATTAAGGGCTTTTCCAGAGACTTGCCAGTGCTGTGCCTTGTTTGTTTATGCTCTGGGTTATCTGTGCATTGTTACGCAATCTGATAAAGCAGCTATTAAATGAAAGACAGTTGTTAGGACAGAGCATCAGAATTCCTCCCACATGAGCAAAGCAGTGCATGTGCTTAACTGCTGCTAACTTCTGGAGTCTTGTTTGTTTGGCTTGGAGTGGTAGAATGTGCTCTGATTCAAGCCAGACTTTCTGGTTAAGGAGGAATTGAGTTTGGAATGACTGATTGTGGGGAAAAGAGGATTTTCTAATGTCAGGGGCTATTCTAGTCTAATAGACATTCGTATTTTGGTGTACATCTGTGCCACCCTACATTATTACAGAGTAATTATAATATGTGGGCAAAGGAAAGATACATATGAAGCATTCAAAAAAGTGCCACATGCTTCTCAATGCACTTCAGTCTAAAACAGATTATACTAAAGTAATTTGACCAGGGAGATTTATTTTTTCTTACTGTAATATGTAGATCTTTTTAATTACATTTTATGGTTATGTCTCAGTAAACATTAAAGAACGTTCTAATGGGTTCTTTACATAACTTTTGAAACAGTCTGTTCAGTAGCAATTAATATGTAACAATATAAATGCATATACATTAAGGTATGCATTAAAATTAAAGCCTCAGGAACACTTGTATTGTTAGTACCAATGGCAACTTTTAACTTCTTGCAAGTTAATAGGCATTTTCACATGTAATGTAATTCAGATACTGCAGCTTGCAAATCTGTTCTTAGACATCTTTAAGCATTATGGAGAAATCTTACAGGGACAAGTCATGCAGCCAACATTTATCAGTAGCTCATCTATAGCTTCAAGCAGTCATTCATAAAATGCGTACAATACTCAAAGAAAGTTTCTATAGTAACAAGATGTTTGCCATCATTTCAGTTATGTCATGTCACTAGAACAGACGTGATTGCTGTTGATTTTAGTTTGTGATGCCTTCACTGTAGCTGGGTTCAGCATGAGATCTAGTTCATGTTTCTTCTTCGGCACATTCTGCTCCTTGTCTATAGCTGTTTGTAATTCATTCATTTTCAGACTGAGATTTAGCTTCCTATGAATCAGGGCATTTAAGGAATGCAGGAATTTTACATACAAACCACGGGCTCAGAAAATGTGAATCATTCATTAATGGATCTGCGTTTCAAGGGAAGCCAATGTAGTAGCCAGGCTTTGGTGCAAAACAAACTAGAAGGGAAGAGTCGTGATGACTCTGACCTTTCAAATGGCAGGCCAGCCTCCTGAATCACAGAGATGAAAGCTCTCTTGACCTTCATTCTGCAATGCTAATGGAAGCCTTTTAAAAGATTTTGATAATTGCATAAATTGGCATCTCTTAACCTAAGCACATCAAAAGAGCTTACGATAGGACATTTATACAGCCTTTCATATGAAGTGGTGAGCACTTCGGTTAGGCAAACCAAGCTCTAAAATATACACTTTTTTCACAACCATTTCCTAAAAAACATTAAAATACAAATTCCAAAGTTTGTGTCTTGCCTTCAGTGAGTGATTCCTGAAACAAAAATGTTGTATATGGTATTGTGGATACCTTAACATTTTAATTTTCAAAATGAAAATGGAAATAGAGAAGTTTTTACGTTCTGGAGTTGACTATTTGATGAAATGTCTAGTCTTGAACATTAAAGGCTTCCGTTTTGCAGGGTATTTCTTAAAACAATTATACCTTTCACAGAATGCATTTATAATTTTGAAAATGCTCTGTGGGAGCATTTCATACAATACCTGTCCTGTTAATGTAGTTGTGTGCAAAGATAAAAAACTGTTCTCAAACATATTTTATTCCTAAGATTTGACATACTATTAGTTTACATTAAGTTAAAACGGAAACATCGTCCTGAACGCTGGCAAAGTACTTCATGAATGTCTTGCATACTGTGTATGTCATAATATATTACTAAGCCCTAAAATCCACATGTGGGGTCACAGGGTTTTCGTGTAGGGTATGATGGTTGTTATAACTGTGTTTCACAAGTCATTGCTAAGTTACCTTGCTTTACAGTTTAGCAGTGGCGCTCAAGCAAGTTGAGGTTAAAGTCTGTGGGTTTGTGTAGGTAGTATCAGATTGTGCAGCGTTTAAATGAAATTGATTTTTTTTATTTTAAAGCATTTAAATGAAACTCCAATTTTTTAGATAGCTGGTTTGGTCCCATATTTTCCCGTGTATCCTGCCTTGGGCCTGTTGCTTGCCGAGATGGACTTCAGCTCTTCCACCTCCCTGTATTGAATTAAGTGGTTAGAAAATGGATGGATAGTACCTTGATGTGCTTGTTGAGGTTTCCACACAGTTAAATTGACCTATTTTAGGCACAATAAGAGTGAAGGCTGGTTTGGATTTAAACTATTTTTTATTAACAGATTAAAAATTGTGTTGTAAAACTTTTTTCTTTCGGAGTTTTGTTATACATTGTGCTTGAAATTGTGTGTTGTTAAATGGAAAATAATCCAAAATTTGTTAGGATTTTATTAAATTTCTAAAGAATTTTGTCTAGGATGTGACCTCTCTGAAAAACACTTGCCAAAGAGTAAAAATATCTGTTATCAAATTTGATCCTGAGTCAAACTTGATCTGTTTATTTATTTCAATTTACTTTACTGATTTAGCCTAGAGCTGCAAATTAAAAGAAAATCAAATGTACACATCTTACTTTTGAGGATTGGTATCCGCTAAGAGACTTACCAAGAATATTAAGCTTTGTCACCCATAAGATACTAGTTACTGCAGTTGTTTATTTATATTGTATAAATTTATAGTTAAAAAATCATGATTTTGTATTGTACCATTGCTTTATTAGTGAAAGCAAATAACATACAGTGGGATGGATGTGTGGTTTGTGATAAGGCTATTAGAAGTGCATAATAATAATAAAAATTACACCCTGACACCCAAAGAGGGCTCCACAGCCAAAACGTTGTGTTTCTTTTCTTCTCTTTTCAGCATGGAATAAACCTTTAATTGTTCCTAATAATAAAAATGTCAGGCTGTGTTAATGGGCATGACCTTGGCTTTTAATTCTAATTTCGACCCCAGTTGTTGTGGATTCTCCTGTCTTGTACCATATTTGCATTTTTTTTTTTAGTTCTGCTTTAGATTCAAAACATTTTTTTGACAATGGAGTCTGTGGGACAAGTGAGCTAACTGTGAAAGCAGCGGAAGTTTCATATTTCCACTGCACTGTAGCACTGTTATTCCTATTTTGGGATTAAAAAAAACAGCATGGAAAGTGTACACATAATGTAGCTCTTAGTTTGGGTTTTTTTTCCACCTTTAATGACTAGTGCCAAAAATTCATGATGTTGTCTCTGACTTTTAAAGACCATATATTACTTTTGTTCTCTTATTTTCATGCCATACCTTTTTTTGAGAGGTATTTTAACCTTTCCCCTTTTGTACATCCATCCATCCGTTTTTGAACTACTTTATTCAAAACAGGGTTGCGGGGAAGACACAAACACACACTCCCACTAGGGCCAGTTTTCTCAGAACCCAATTAACCTACCAGTACATCTATGGGCTATGGGAGAAAACCACATCACCCTTCAGAAACCCACACAACCACGAAGGATACATACAAGCTCCTTGCAGATAGTGACCCAGGAATAGAACCCAGGGCCCCAGAGCTGTGAGGCAGCAGGGCTAACCACTGAACCACCCTTTGTAAAGTCATATCAAGAGAAAATAAGACATGCTGGCTGCAATTGAAGAGCAACATTAACAGTCATCACAAGCATGTTGCAGTTTTGGCTTAGCTGTTAGCATAAAATGGGCATTTAAAATGTATATCGAACAACAAACAGGATGTATTGTGGCCCCGTAATATAACATTTCCTGCGGCTCTATTCCCGTATTATTGCTACCATTGAAAATCCCTACTTAGTGAGTCATGATTCTAAGCATTTGAATGAGATATCCAACAATGCTCTCCAGTACTAGATACTATACAAGCAGCTTTCAGCGTATTATCACCATCAACATTAGAACTCCATCAGATTATCGAAGCTATTCTTAGGGCAATGCCAAACTTTTTTGTAACAGACACACTGACATTTTATTGAACAGACAAGATATAGATCTGCTGTTTAACATTCGTTATGTACATTCATCACAGTAGGTGGTCTACTGTAAAAGTCACAGTCTAGTAGTGTGTGTGTCCACCATTGGATGCAATACAGGTTGTACGTCTGTAACGCATGTTATGCATATGGTTGCTTATGTTGTCTTGTAGAAATATCAACCTTTCCTCCCGCAGGACAAGACCAAGCATTAATTAATCATTCCAGATCATTCCACAAATATTCCGTGAGGCTCATGTCTAACGAGTAGGTCATTTATTGTCACATTCTCGTCTCTAAAGGAAATCGTTCTTACATGAGCAGCATGAGGATACAGTATGTATGGTCGTACTGCAATTGTGCTCTTGTCACGTCAGGATAACCCTGCACAAAGGGCAGCACGTGAAATCACAGGACTTGGTCAATGTAGCGCTGTAGAGTCGGATTGCTACCAATCACTGTAGGTAGAGTTCTGTAGCAATTAGAAACTCCTGGCCAGACTATCTGTCCAGAACCTAAAGACCATAACTCCTGAACCTCCTCATCAACTGCTCTTTTGTACACAACAGTTAGTGTATTATCCTATATGTCTGTGCTTCAGTGACGTCCATTAGAGTGGTCTACATGAAACATTGACTCATCATTAAAGAACTCTTGGCTTCACTGCTAGCAAGTCAACCTGAAATGTACAGTAGCTTACACTAACTGATGTTGTGCTGACCTGTGGAATTGGTGTGGTGGTATCTAACTCTGGATACAACTTTATTTTGGGCTGTTCCTGTGTTTTTTTTTAAATACAGTATAGTTATAGAGTACAACAATAAGGTATTCTGAGAGCAAAATGTCCAAGGACATGGTATTGTACTTAGTGTAAAGAAAGCAATCTCAGGGTGAAAAAAAGAAAATATATCTGCTGTTACATTATGTTGTGACTTTGGTTATGTTTTATGCATAAATATTGAGACATAGTTATACTGCAAATCCCCCTCCTATTAATCTCAAGTTCCGTAAATGCTAAAATAATTTCTACTACATTTTTATTTTTAGTTATTTCCAATGCTTGGTAGAATTTTGCTCAAAAGCAACAGAACTGCATTTTGCATGTTTTTTTTTTAAACTACCACTTTCATTCAGGTACAGAAAATATTTTTTTTCTGACCAGATATTTATTGTGGGGAAAAAGTGTGCATAAATCACCAGTGGAGATTGTTTCTTGTACGATCCTTCTAAAGGCAGCAGTAGTAAAAATACACCATATGATGGGTGGTCAATATGTAGTTCTAGGGAGAGCCATATCCAGCAGGTGTTGTAGATAAAAATACATCATCACTTTCCAAACATGTGGAACAATTGGAGCAATTAAGCGTGTGGGAGTGATCACAGAATGGCCTCATGCAAACAATATACTGTACTGCTGAAGTACAGGCACTGACACAGACAATCCTGCACATGTGTGAGAAGGGAGGCTGTATGTTTAATTTTAAACACGGATACTAATTACTATATGCACATGCATAAATTCCAACTCAAGTTAAGCCATTTTTATACCTTTAGGTATGCAATAGTACATGTGAAGCAAAACCAATAGTAAAGTGTAGGTGAAATAAAAAAAGTTGGGGCACTTAAACACAACATTTGAAATGTCACAATCTTTTTTAAGATTGGGAGTAAGGTCTTGTATCCAGAGTCATACAAGGGGAACATTATACTATTTAACAATGAACACACAGCATATTTACAATACAACCATTAAGCCATACAACATACAACTATTTCAAATATTTAAAACATGCTTTCTTTACCTTAATTAGAAACGTTCTTGCAAAGGCAATTATGTTTGTCTAAAGTGCTTTTCCCATTTATTAATATAGTCTCTGTGTAATACAGTAGGTAATTTGCTGTATTTAACGAGAGAAAGTATCTTCCAATTATATTGATGTGATTATTATATTCTGTAACTAAAAATGTATCTGTAAATTTTGGTATCTTTATAATATGTTTTAGCTTTTAAACGCACTATGTTTCAGAACTAAAAAGGTGGTGGAATGTTTCTGATAAAAAGCCATATCTATATAGCTAGAGCTATTAGCTTCAGTTTGAGATTTTGAAATCAAATTTTCATTCAAATGTGAAAGTGACATTAGTGAGTTGAATTAACATTTAACAGCTCATATTCAAATACATACAAATATACTGTATTACTGCATTTAAACTGGAGTAACAACTTATTTGGATCATTGATTGATGGTTACAGATTAAAAAAAAGAACAGTTTTACTACAGAGCCTTCACAGATCTGAAAAATACACCATCAGAGTTAGCTCTTAAACTCGCTGTTTCATATGTACATGGTAAGTGCCGTAATAAGAAAGACAAATGAATCCTAACACACCTGACCTAGGTGTCTAACCCAAAGAAAAGCCATGCAGGAGGGCTGTTTTTCCCGTTATCTGTGGAGGACCTCCTAGTGACATTTGTATTAATAGTGCTCCACCTTAAGAGCTCTAATCTGTAGTGACTGTGGCTGCTCACAGCTGTGGACCGTATGGCAGTTGTGACGTGTTTAAATTCCTCACTTTCTTAAAATGTTTTCATTTAGACTTGACTGATTAATTTCACTTTATTGTCCTGTTAGAGGCCCATGGTAGAGGTATTCTTTTTGCTTCGGTTGCCCTACAGTACCTTTTGTAGTTTGCACTTGTCCAAATGTTTTTTTTTTTATGTGACAGAAAGCAGCTGGCATTTATGATCTTTCCTTTAAGAAACGCTCGCTTTTGTAAGATTGTTTTCTGATTCTTTTACTTTTGCCTCCTGAAGGGGAAGAGAATGTTGCATTGCATGATTCTTAGGGACTTAGGGTTAAGTCAGAATTTTCAAAGGAATCTAATAATTAGCTGAATAATAAACTTAAAATGTGAGTACAAATAACTTCTTCTTACTGGCAGTACACTGTAAGTTGTACATCTGTGATGCATGTTTTGCACCAGTTTGAAGATAATATCTTGTGGGATTCTGTCCCATTTCTCTCAAAGAGCCAAAACAATCTTGTGCCTTTGCAGTGGTCTTTCAGCTTACGAAGATACATGCCATACCAGCTCATCTACAGTACATATACTGTAGTCAGTAGAGCCCAGATCTGTCAGGTGGGGCATCCATGAGTTCTCATCTTGCAAAAAGATCTGCTGCATGAGTATGTTAAGGGTATGCAAGCTGAAATGTTGTCATGTTGAGGCGAGTCTGCATGAGGGGCAGCAAGTGATTCCCAAGACTTGATCAATATAATGCCATGCAGTCAGTCAAGTGGGGATATGTAGAACATGTTTATGCTCCATCACACTTGGACCTACCCATTGACTAGTCAGTTGCTGGGCATTCAGAATAATACTAACAACGCTTGCTGATGTTGATTAGTTAAACGAATCCTTGATTCATCACTAAAGAAGACTTGGTTCGAATGCTGGTAATCCCACCTGAGGTGTAACTCAAGCATACTAATGACACATACTGCTGTTTTGATAAGATTAATATATTGGTTAATTTGTGTTTTTTATTTCTTTGATTTTTTTTCCTCTTTTCTCCAGTTTTGATATTGTACAAGTTAAGTCACCTCATCACCAGTGCCCGATCAACTATCACGCTAATATTGTGATTTAATGCTTATGATTTAGCATTTCATCAAAATTAAGCAATATGCAAAATCTTTGCAAGTTTTTCTTAAAAACAAGCATAAATAGTTTCTTTTGATGTTCAGCGTGTAAAACTTGCTCGATGGTAAATGATGAATACTTTTTGAAGGCAGTAGTTGATTAAGGTTTGTTTGAGTACAGATTTTAAGTAACTGTACTTAGGGTGCATACAGTACTTTATAGTATCCTCTTGGATAAATAGTTTCTTAAAAGCAATGAAGCTTTTGTTGTGAACATTAATCTGACAAATCTTTTTCTCAACTAATAAAGTGATAACAGATTATTTTTTTGTTTTTGTATTTTTCATGTACTGGTATATCAATCAGTGCAATACTTACGAAATATTGCAGTATCTGTTTAATTTTGATGAATCATTTAAGCTGTGGCTTTGCTTTTTTTCTGTGACTCTTACTATACTTTCTGTCATAGTGGTTGTTTAAAATACATTTTTAATAATGGATACTACAGTATTTATCACCCAATTATTGAAAGCACCATTACTGTCTTCATCATAAAGCTTTCAGTGAGATATTTCCAGTAAAACTAGGTTATAGGAATGAGTCTCTCCATGCTGTTAACAGTTTTCATCAGCTCAGGGTGTCTGAGCGACAGTCTGTGTTTTTCAGTATTTAAATGGATTGAATAGTATTTCTAATCTTAACCTTGTGAAGCATTTTGCCTGCAACCATCAATCAGATTTTTAGTGTAGGCAGAACTTTACAGCTAATCACTGTCTGCTTCCATATGAACAATACAAATGCATTTGCATACCATAATGTAACCCTTCTAGTGTGTGAGATTTTCTACTCTGAGGTACCATTACCAGTTATATTTTGAGAAGTTAGAGGTATTTGGTTTATTAAGAACTGAAAACATTACCTCAGTGTAAAACCCAAGTAATTTAATTTCACAACAAACTTCTCAGAACTAGTTTTCTAAATTTCTGCAGTGTTTACTTAAATTCACTGCTGTCAGGCTATTTTTATTTTACTGTTAAAAATATATTTATGGGTTTACACTTTATTTAATCTGATCTACCCCAGTCTATAAGAACACACAATTCTATGTCATTATGCAGTTTTTTTCTGTAAGTGTTGTCTAATGTGTAAACAGCTAATAACGGACAAAAAAATAGTTACATGATTCTTATTTTTCATTACCAAGCACTGCTGAATATTTAAATGTAGGGTGAATATATTGGACATTTGCTATATTTTATGCTTTAGGCTTTAGTACATTTTGCAACAATTTGATCCTGGCAGCTTTAGTTTAGACATAATCTCAAAGCATCAGTGCTGGAAAACCGATATCTGTCAGTTTTGTAACTTGTGTCAAAGATAGCAGATAGCCCCCACTGCTGTTTTGTAAATTTGTGTCTTTTGTAGTTTTTTGGATTTTCATTTCAGATAATTTTAATTTGAATATTGTGGATTGATAGGCTGCGTGTTTTCACCATGTACATCTGATACTGAACAAAGGAAGTTTAGAAAATTGTAGGGACCCTTACAGAGATAACAGTGTAGCCTCAAAATCAATACTAAAGTTAAATTAAAAGTGTACAGTACCTTAAATTGTACTGTTGAGTTCCATCTGTTTACATCCTCACAGTGCAGTAGGATTTTATTCCTGTAGAATTACTGGCATGCTATGTTCATAAAACATTAAAAACATGAGATTGCTTTGAATCTGAATCAGTGCAAAATTTCAATTTCTTTAACATTATTTTAGTTTAGGTAAGGCTTGTTCACTGTTAAAATAAATGTCTGTGCTTCTGACTGCAGGCTATCAGAACACCCTGTGAAGTGCTTTTAACATAAAGTATAAAATGCAAGGACCTCTGAATAGAAAAAGTGTTTTTTTTTTAGTTTCTTAAGGAACAATCTGAGCTTATGCTAGCATAGCATAGAGTTTAAGTACTAAGAGAGAAAAAAATGTTATTTTCTGAGTACTTTGGAATATTTAAAAAATGCCAAGAATGCCAAGACAAAATACAATTTGGAATGTACTACCCATATGGTCATAGTATGCTTCCCTAAAATTCCTATTTTTCAACAGACGTGTCTAAGGGGACGAAATTAGCTGAAGAAGCAAGGTTCAGTTGTCTACAGTCTTGCAGCTGTTGCGTGTTTTATTTCTGAAGGTAATGTACAGCAGTTCAAGGACCACACTTCTAGTCTTCCTGTGAAACTTGATTCTTTACTCACCATAATCAAAACAAACAGTTGTTAGCAGTTTTCATTGCGCAATTTAGACTTGGCTGTGAAGCCTTATAACATTTTACAGACTGTTTTTTAGGTAATACATCATCAATATTAAAAGTGACATGAAAAATATCTGCCTCACCCTCACTTGGGTGAGGGGTCCTTTTGGGTTAAACAGAGTTTTCCACCTTGATATTTTGATTTGCTGTTCAATGATTACAGTCAGCTGAGATATACTGCATTTTCCATGTTGGAGTGGTGTGTTTATTAGGTTGGATAGTATGATGATAGCATGATATTTATAATGTCAGCAGCCCTATGTGTACTTATCTGCATACTACCAGGCAAGTCTCCTGTAGTATTAATGCAAAATAAATATCTGTGCTTTGATGTGTCTTCATAACTGGGGGCATTAAAATTGAAAAATTGTCCAGCTGTCATTTCAGGGTGATTTTTTAAGTGCTTATTCCTTTTGAAGTAGAAGAGATGCCACTTTTAAATTGCTTAGGCGTTTACTGTATAATTCAACTGTGCGCAGCTCTGTTACTTACTGTCTACCTACTTTACTGTCTAATTTTATGATTTTATGAAATGGCTTTGGAGGAGAAAGCATTCACTGAATAGACATTTATGCTGTATTGGGATATATAGTAAAATAATTGTAAATAGTTTGAGTTTAAAACAATAGAAATTGTATGTGGTCATAAATAGAGAAAACTTAAACCAGAAGTTGTTTATAATCCTTATGTAGAGATAGTTTGGTCCAAGTCTAAAGGTGTAATGTTGGCTTGTCTTATCTTTGCTATTGCAGTCTTCAAAAAGTATTCTTGCAAGGGTCTGAAATAAAGCATTCTGAACCCAGATGCTGGTGTCTGCTAAGCAAAAAAATAAATAAAATCAAAATAGAATGCCTCTGACATGACAGAAAGCCCCTGATTCTTTAGAAAAGACTGTCTTCTGGGTTATATTTTATTGTAGGCAGTAAGGCGTTTCCACTAATTTCCAGTGTTCTTTCAAAGAAAATGAGAAACAGGTTAAAATAAATGACAGCAACTGCAAGAGACGTTGGACATAATAAGTTTAATCACTTTGAGAAGAAAACCTCTAATGCACCGCTGCTGGTATTTTATTTTAACTGGAAGTGAACAGTACTGTGTGTTAAAAGCATGACAGGAAGCGTTGGAACGTCGCTCTCATCATACTGGCTGATTATTTCTACATCCTACCTACACACAGGAGCAGCTTGAGAGATTGAACGCCCCCACGCTGAACTCTTTATTATCAGTTTAGTCATACAGGCGTCAGAGCTGGCTGTCTTTTAGAGAAAGCAGAAAAGCTTGTGTGGTGGTGGTGGCAGCTGTAGCTGAGGGGGGGGCGGGGGGGATACTTAGAAAAGCAAAGGTTAATCGTTTTGTAAAGGGGAAAGAAATGCTTTCGTTAGTCTCCAAAAACGAATACATCATTAAAATCCCAAATTGCAACTCCATTTTAGCAGGCCATCTTCATGATAAGTATATCTGTGCACTGTCAGGATTACATGTAGTTTATATGACGACAGGCAAACAGGTCCCTAGAGAGAGGTTAACATATTCTTCCTGTGTAGTTTGCAGTAACCTACAGTAAGAAGTGCTGATGTCAGGACATTCCAAGCCTATGGTCAACTATATTTGACCTGCATCCACTCTGCTTCACCCTCAGTTACCACTACCCTTTTATTTATTTTTCCCAGATTATCAACACCATTCAGATTTAGAATAATCTTAAAATTTGATGTACATTACAAAAACAAGTCCCTAATACAGAAATCCTAATACATATTTTTTAAAAAAGTTTCCCGTTTCCTGCAGCAGTGTTTGAAAAAAGGAAAAGAAGGAGATTTTGTATTTACCTTGCTAAGAGAGGTGGCAGCAGCTGTGTTTGGCAACAAAGAATTTTGGACATGCGATGAAAGAGATACTGTGGGCCTTTTTCACTGAACAGCACTGCAGTAATGCGTTTTTCACAGCGAGTATCTTTACCATGTCTTGAGTACACCTCCAGTATTCGCTAAAAGCAGCACTGGTAGCCTAACTGGGTTGAAAATTACCACTTGGTACCATGGTCAACTCATTTATATCTAATGAATAATGTTGGTAATTGCTAATATGTGTAAGTGTCATTACCATATATCTCCCGTGGAGATGTGTAACAGTATTCACTAAAGAGTACAACATCCACTGTATATGTCACAAACTGTTTGCAAATTCATTTACAGTAGCAAATTCATAATCATGCACTGCTGAAAGGTAGAAGTGGTATGGTAGCACAGAACGTGGGTAAAGTGGGTAGAAAATGGATGGTTGAATGTATTGTTCCAAATTTTCTGTTCGATTGTATTTGTTCCAAATTAAAAGAAGAGTTCAGAGAAGGCAGAGCAAGAAAGCAAGAAAGCATCTGGGTCTATGTGAAATGTACAGTGTGGTGAAAAAGTAACTACCCCCGCTTTGATTTTATGGTTTAATATGTTTAGACATATTTGATGTTGCCTTGTCTTTACCAAATTCTAATAATAGAAAAAACTAAGCTCATTTGACAGTAGCACCCAAAAATTCTACATTGCCATTATTTATTTTAAAAAATCAATAATGAGTATTTTGAAATTTGCTAAAGCAGTTTCTTATGTCACAATATAAACATCCTCATTGTAGGCTGGTAGTGAGATCAGTATTCAGTGCTATTCCTGTTCTATTGTATGTTACTTTCTAGACCTTTTTGTCTAAAAAAATATATATTTTCACAAAGAACAATCCCAATTTCCTGTCCTGACCTGGGCACATGACTATTACAATATTTCACAGGGTTCAATGAATTCAAATATGGATTTTCTTGTGATATATATACAATCATGTTTATTGTTCAAAGCTGATAACTATTCTGGCTATTTTAAATTCCTGCCTTGCCATTCGAGGTTTAATGCACATAAACGTGCCACGATTTTGTTTGAAAGTTAACATTTGTAATAAAACCTCTTGGTGGCCTGAGAAATGGATTACATTGGCGTAAAAGGTCCCATTGGCCAGAAGTATAATATATATGTAATATATGTATAATATAAAATCCTGCTGGTAGTAAGCACAGCTTATAGCATGTTAATTACTCAAATAGTCCATAGTTCCATCAATAGCTGTTCAGATAAGATATTATGATGATTTAATCGTCTTGCCAATCTTAATCTGTTCACACCACTCGAAAAATGATTTTTATGTTTTTTTAACACCTGTCTTAACAGCATCCTCAATAATTGTACACTATATTGCAATAATGTTTTTAATTCACAAACTGGCAGTCTAACTTTAATTGCACTTATTCACTATAAATGTGGAATACATACCAACAGGGTGTGCACGCTATGCATCTTGCTTTAGTATAGTTTCTATTTTATTTTGTTTGCATTGCCCTTCCACTGCTCTTCCAGTTTGTGTTAGCCTTGTCTTTTTTTATTCATTTTTAATTGATTTCCACTTTATTGTCTTTATTGTTCATGAACAAGCTTACATTTGATTTTCTATTTTCTTAATTATCCAAGTTAAGGACATCTGCTAAACAAATAAATAAAACAGCCTGATGATATTCCTGCTCCAAAGTCTCTGTTCGTTCTTCATGACTGTCTGATTTGCCCTTATTTCTTATTGCTGTTCTGTATTATGTGCAATGATCTTTCTTAAGGTCCTTGCCCTTATCAAGCAGGTGGTGTTATTATAATAATAATAATAATAATAATAATAATAATAATTGCTTACACTTATATAGCGCTTTTCTGGACACTCCACTCAAAGTGCTTTACAGGTAATGGGGACTCCCCTCCACCACCACCAATGTGCAGCATCCAGCTGGACGATGCGACGGCAACCATAGTGCGCCAGAACACTCACCACACAGAGCAGAGAAATGAAGCCAATTCATAGATGGCGATTATTAGGAGGCCATCATTGGTAAGGGCCAATGGGAAATTTGGCCAGGACGCCGGGGTTACAACCCTACTCTTTTTGAGAAAGACACTGGGGTTTTTACTGACCACAGAGATTCAGGACCTCGGTTTTACACCCCCCGCTGGCCCCACTAACATCTCTTCCAGCAGCAACCTTAGTTTTTTCCCCAGGAGGTCTCCCATCCAGGTACTGACCAGGCTCACACCTGCTGAGCTTCAGTGGGTTGCCAGTTGTGAGTTGCAGAGTGATATGGCTGCTTATTAATAGAGCTATTTCTGCTTCGTGTTTTTTTTAGAAATCTCTTTAAATTTAGTTAAATACTTTTAAACGGCAATGTATAATCAAGATGCTTTTCCACCTGAGCTGCACTGATGAGCTTTTTCCAAGAGAGAATTTAATCTCAAAATTGTGACAACAGCCTCATTCTGTTCAATGGATATTATAAGATCTTTCTGGAAAAGACTGTTTTCAATTCATCAGTCATGCAGACACTATACAATTACAGGTTAAATAAAATCCACTTGAGGTGTAATATTAAATTGACTATTTTTAAAGGAGACATTTGTAATATATGAGTTTGCTATTGGAAAACAAAAAGTATGCTCTTACATTTCTAACACTTGACAGTTTTTCTTTCCTACTTTAAGTTGCGGTGGTTAACCAGAATTAACTTTTTTTATCAAAAAAGGTCTTATTTCCTGTCTGACAGTAAAGCCAAGTAAAATCTGTTTGTAGCCCGCATCTTTGTACACACATGCATTTCAGAGATCAGAAAAATGCAGCAAACAGAAAATGATATGTAGTTTCTAAATTCCAAATTGCAGTGAATCTTTTTATTTAATGTTAATTTTATTTTAAAAGCAGTCTTATAAATCCAACAGCAACTTAATGAAGAGCATCAAGAAAAATAATTTTCTTTTACTTATATATGGACATAATACTACATATTACCAGTTACTCCATAATAAATGCAGTCTTTCCATTAAGTAGGTTCCTTCGTGATGAACACTGACTATCAAAAGGAAATGAAAAACAGCATCACCTGAAGAAGGCTTGATAGCTGAAATGCTGTTTATTCTCTCTGTTTTTCAGAGTGGAATTAACCTTTCCTTGTTCCTTTGTAGCCAGCAGATGCTGATGCAGCTCCCCACTCAAACCTCTTCATCACAAGACACTTCTCACTCTGTTTCTGCATAGACATTTTTTTAGAAAAATAGATGACTGTGTATGGATTTTGTGTACTGATTAAATGTATTTTGTATCATTTTTATAAATTGAGTCTTACCTGACTGATATTCACATGTACCTGATGACTTTGCTTGCAGCTGAGAACGTAAATTCATCTTCAGTTGAGCCAATGTTTGCTTGGTTAGAGTCTTTGCAAGGTTTTTTCAACTGTGTGAGTTACTTAAATGCACCAGTTAAAGGACAGACTACAAGAACTGAAAGCAGTTAAAGATTTTACAGATCACACCTATGATTTGGTCTCTTAAGGCTCAATTATTTTACTGAATGTTCTGATGAAACAAAAGCCAGCAGTTATATGGATCCCCATGTTCAGGATTGGGAAACCCTGGCATAGACCTCCCTGAGTGATGTCATTGGGTATGACACAGATGTGCAAAATGTATACACTAGTTTTTGTGTACAAGAAACACTTGTAGTGATTGATGCCAACCTGACTGCATGGTACTACATCAATAAAGTCCTGAGGCCTCACTTGGCTGCCTTATTCTGGCATGATGAAGGTCTGGTAGGACAGGACAGTATGTCCTCTTGCTGCTCAAGCAACAGTGGCTTTATTTGTAAGATGGGAATAAAGTAGTTATAGCTGTGAATGCCCTACTCGCCAGACTTGAGCCCGATTGAACATCTGTGGAATGAGCCGACACAATGTGTGGCATCTACGGCTTAGTGATTAATGCACATTCCCCTGTTGTCTCTGTCATATATGATGGGAATGGGACAAAATGCCCGAAGCCAGCATCTGTATTTTGTTGCAAACCACATGTAACAAATGTGCAGGTTGTATTGCTTCTAATGGTGAAAAAAGATGCTACCAGTTTATGACTTCCATAGTAGATCACCTGTTGATGCCAAACCAGTATATTGAATTTACCTGTGTCATGACTTTCTAATAAAAATGTCAGTGCCTGTTAAAATGTAAAATGTTATTTTCTTCATAATACTCTTGTGAATCTGTTGCAGTTGCAAGTGATTGATTCTCATTATATAAACCTATCCATTTTATTTTCCATTTTATTTAATTTCAATTAGGAAGGTGTGGTATAAACAGAAACAGTTCTGCCTGGTCTGTGTTCCAGGAATATTAACCCCTGTTTCCTAAAGGGCTTCAGTACTCTTTCCGTTCTCTTAGCTGGTGTAGTAGCTCTGGCCTGTTTGCTCACTCAGTCTCTGCCTGTACAGCAGCCTGGCAGGATTGCTGGTTGTTATGCACTTGTGGTTTTTGAGCCCTGATTTCAGGTCTCTAGCTACTGTTGGGAAATATCTTACCACAGCTAATGATAACTTCCGCCTTGACGTACGTAGAAACTACATGAGCAAGAAAACCGAAATCAGGATGTTTCTGCTGTTATTGTTCGCAGCTTTAAAATAGCACAGCAAGAACAAAACCTAAAAATAGCTGCAGCCTGGTTGAACAGTCTTCTTTTCATGCTGTCTGTTTTTTTAAGATACATTTAAGGTTGTGACAGAGGAGCTTGCATTTACTTTTCGGTGGTGCTGTTAATGGAATCAACACTGATGTTTTGTGCTTTTTATCAAATAAAAATAGATGTTTTTTTGCAGGTGAAATATAATAATATAATTGTGCTGCTTTAGTTGATAATGTTTCTTTGCTGTCATCTCAGCAAGCCTGTTATTTGCAAGACAGCTTTCATGAAACCATGTACTGGATAGCCCTAATCCAAAAGATTTAATTTTTCATTTTTCCCCCCTTTAACCTCATTTGCAGATAATAGTGATAAGCTTGCTGGTTTTACACAATTTGCAATACCAAAAAACAATTAGAACTGAATAATATTGATACAGCTGAACAGCTCTTTTTTGCTCTTTGCTTTTAGAAAGCCTGCTTTGCAAAATTAAGCATTGCAGTAGGGTAGGTATGTAAGGGAAGAAACAGTCACACCTCATTGGAGAAAGCTCCTGCTTTGACTGTCATTGACTGTTGTGCAATCTGCTTTTTACTCATTGCATTCTGAGGATTTTTGCTGCACAAGTAGAGACGCAGACCTTTGGTATCATTAATTGTACAGCTTTCTGACATTTCTGCTCATTATTGCTGTAAACACTGTAATGCAATCTTCACAAATTAATGCAGAGGGAGAAAACTTCAGCTGAACTCAAGGCAAGTCTCAAATTTGGTTTGCTTTTTGTTGCTTGATTTCCCAGAGATCATTTTTTATTTGCACACAGCAGTACAGAATATGTGATTATATTTATGCATGGTATATGTTTTATTTTGAAAACCTTCAGCATACTATAATAATAATTGTGTTATTTCAAAGAACATGACAGCACAGCAGGCACAACCATCATGTAAATGAGGTTTGTCATCCTCCCACGGTTTCAGGATCTTTCTATCACCAAGGTAGCATTTTTATTAGATTGACACTAATGACCATTAAGCACTTTTTTAGAATAAGAAATGTTATGAATTGCTATATAAATATTAGTATAAAAATAATTCTTTAAGGCTGGGACCTTTTTATTAAACACAGGAAATAATGATGTGGTCTAGCTGATAGCTACTGTATTGCTTGTAGTATAGTGAAAAGTGTAGAAACCTCAAGCAATGCCTAAACCTTTGTATGATTCAGGGTCTCACGCTATTATATATCATGTTCCCTTATATTTTGACATGTACCCTTGCTGTGTACATTGAGTGTTATGTAATAGGATACTATATTATTGTGCTGCTTGATAATTTCTTTGTTACAGTTTACAGAATGCGAACTGAATTGCTCTTTTAAGAAAATAGGTTGTACATTTGTGCAGTTATTTTAGTTATTTTTTTCTGTATGGATAATGCTTTTCTGATAAAATTCCGATAAATAGTTTTTTAAATTGCATTTATTCATTATACATTATTGCAAATATGATTGCATTGATAACATTCTTCCTGCTGTATGCTGTTTTTCAATGATAGAATTAAAGTTTTCTTTTTAGAAAAATAGAATCATGAACCATTCACTCCTTTATAAAAACTTCATAGGGATAAATAACACTTGTTATATTTTAAACTGTCAGAATGTCCCCCAAAGACATTTACTTTCTACTGAAAATTCAGCTGAGTGAAGCTGCAAGTGGTTTCTTATTTAGTAAAAATATTTATACAGGTCAAGCACTGAACATCCATGTGTTATGCTGTTTGATGTTATGTGTGAAGTTATGGCTGTAGACTACTAGAAGGTTGTGGGTTGAAAGGCACTGCTGTCGTAACCCTTGAGTATTTCAGTTAGACTGCTCCAATACATGTCCAGGTGGTATAAATGTGTGCAGATTTAATTTGTGTTGGATAAAGGTGTCAGTCATATAAGGTACAAATATACTGATGGAAAAAAGAAACACAACATTTTTTGGAATGAGAATACTATAGTTATAGCTTTTGTACGTTCACAAAAAGTTGTCAATTTATTTTAAGCCCTCTGACCAGCAATACAGCTTGTGCAGTGAGGCATTGCAACTTGCCAATCACACGAAAGCTCGTTAGGTGCACTTTTACCCGACAAGGTCCAGGTGGAACAATGTCTGATCAGGTCACCTTTAAAAAGGCCTTAATTCAAAGCTTAGGTCACTGCAAGAAAAAGGTCAGTTTTCTGTGCATTCCATAATGCATCGAATGTCACCAGAAGCAAGGGAGAAGGCCATTGGCATGTTGCAGGCAGGCATGTCATGTGCCGGTGTTGCCAGGCACTATGGAGTAAGCCGCGCCACTGTGTCCCGACTGCAGAGAAGGTTTCAGCAGACCGGCAGGACAGATAACCGTCCAAGATCCGGTCGCCCTTGAGTGACCACACCAGAGCAGGACCGACACATCAGACTGGACCATCTGACAGATCGTTTCAGATCTGCCACCCGTACTGCTGCTGAAACTGCCGGCAGACACAATGCCCGCATCAGTGACAGGACAGTGAGGCTCCAGGCTGCTGGCCTTAGAGCAAGGCGACCTGTTAGGGGCCCTCTGCTCACACCTCCTAGACGTCACACCTGACTGGCTTGGACCAGAAAGAGGCTGTGATGGACTCGTCAGCAGTGACATCAGGTCCTCTTCACGGCTGAGTCACTCTTCAGCCTGTTCCATGCAGATGGGATGGCCAGAGTGTGGAGGAGGACTTGTTGCGTTTCTTTTTTCCATCAGTATATAATCATAATGGCACTCATCCATGAGCATGGAAAAAAATATAGTGAAAACTGATCTAAATAATCAAAAATAAACACAAAATAAGGTTCAGTGATTGTTTTTGCATAATGATGTTCCTTCTACAAAAATGTGGTATTCGCTGTCCGAATGTTTTTCTTCATAGTTCCTTTGTGGACTCTGTAGTTGTAATCTACATTTAAAACCATGAAAAATGCTTTGGGGATTGGGGAAATCTATTTGCAAAAGAATTTATAGTATTCTCCAGGCTGTTTAACTGCTTATTTGATTAGCAGTGTGGTTAATTAGCTAAAGCTACAATATGCAGACACTGTAGTGTTTGGTTTACTTCTATCTTTATATTTTGTGTCCAGTTAATTTTAATCTCCACACTTCTAACTTGTACATATGTATCCACATGGTTTCCATATGCATCACGTGTTTATCCTTCCACTTTCACTCACCACTTGAATGTAGGGATCTGGTGAGCCAGAGCCTAACCTGGCAGGCAGTGGATTCAAACGAGATGCTCTCTGGATGGGACACCAATCCATGCATACTTACATGATGAGTCCATTATTTGATTACAAACACCTTAAAGTAGTATCTGTTTGTCCTTTAGTCACCATTTTCAGCCCACGTTGTATATGTGGTAGCTCAAAGACTCCAATACATTTTTTTCACCAATTGTGAAATAGGTTCTCATCTAAAGTGCTAAAAGTATTATGTTGCCCTGTTTCCATAAAGACATACAATAGCCTGCAGTGCATTTCTTGAGTTGTGACCCATATAGTGATGTACACATTTAATATTGGGGAAAAAAGGACAGTAGAATTGTGTAATGGGAAATTTCCTGCACAACGAAATGGGGGAAAAATGTACAAAGATGTATACAGTATAGTTTAAAAAGTATTGTGCTTGTTTCTGAAAAACACTAATTTGGATGCCTTCAAAAGGTTCTGTACTTTTATTTTAACCATGCTACAGTATATAGTGCTACTACACAGTTTCTCATTTGTAATGCTGGGCAAGCCAGAGGCATGCACTGGCAATGTCCTTGATTAGTTTTTTTTTCAGGCTTTTTTTCCCATTTAGTCACATTTTAGAAGCTATGTTGTGGTATCAAAGACATCCATAGTTGCTAACCAGTTAACCAATATGCAAGTTATGTAGTGTACTACATTTTTAAGTCTTTTGCATCTTGTTTCTCTATGTACTTTTTGTGATTTTACTTTTATTTAGTTGCAATAATTTAATGTAATAAAACTTGAAAACTTAAAAAAATGAAACATATACTTTTTTACAGCGAAATATGTGAATGTTCACTGATACTGGATTTGGAAAATAACGGCAACCTTTTCTTCTCCCTTTTAATATACAGTATTGGTGTATTTCACTTTTGTGATATAGTAAAATGACAATAATGTACAGCTATTCACATCATTCTTAATATAGAAAGTAAAAATTAATTTAAGATCATCTGTTCTTTTTTTAATAAACATTAAAAGTCAGAGAAAGGGGGGCTTTAGCACATCCTGATAAAACCAAGGAAGCAAAACCTAGAATTTTTTGGAGATTTCTGTAATCCAATACATCTGCTAAAGGAATTCAATTCCATTTTGAATAAGACATTGGATTACTGAATATGTTCAAGTAAAATTATTTAGAAGCTATTGTTTTGTTTCATAATTAAAAAAAAGAAATCATATACATTCTCTTGGATGTTATCTTCCAAGTTTTAAAAAAAGCCACTCTTCTCCAAGCCTTTACTCTCCTGTGGTATAGCTGTTTATGCCGTAAGTGTTATGGTCTATAGGTTTTCATGTTGTAAGCAGAGATGTGGTAATATTAATGAATCTCACAGGAAGCCTGAAAAACACACATACTGATTTTAATTTCAATAAACCTGCATGTCCTATAAGGCTTGACATGTGGATGGAACCATCTGATTATAAGGAAGAATTAAGCATGATCTTAAATCACTCATTTCCATTCAGTGCTCAGTATTTGGTTGAAACCAATTAAAATATAATATTATGGTCTGAAATAACACTAACATTCTAAACATTACTTCTGGTTTTGTCCTTAATGTGTCTGGTTTCCACACACATTATGAAGAAGCACTATTTTTGTATTAGATTTAAGGTTTTAGTTTTTAATATACTATCCAATATATCATCAGTTGTTTCTGTAAATCTTGGCTTATGACAAGACCTACTGTACTGCATGCGGTTGGGCAGATATGCTCTTCTTGTTAAAAAGCCATTAGTCTTTAAACATGTTGCAAGTTCCACAGTACCTTACAGGACAGCTAGTTCTGATTGGAGTTGTGAAGTTTTGATTATGTCGATGCAAAGTTGATGTGAGAGAACCTGTCCCCCTTACGTGAATTTGCAATCCAAGAAACAGATACTGTTTTTTTTTTTCAAATATCATGCAATATGCAAACCATCTAATTAATAAAAATGAAAATATTGGCCTTCACTCCTTTAATGCTGTATTTTACTTTGTCAGTAAGATAAAAAAAAAGCTGAGCACTGAAAATTGACCTTCAAGACACTGACTTCTGCAATATATTATTTTGAATACTTACAGAATAGAAAATTTAAAGAGTTAAAAGTAACAAAAGTGACCTTATGCTTTGGAGGTGGTGCTGCATAAAACTCAGACCTAATGCAGTACTATTTATAGAGATTTATGGGTTCCACATGCATGCATTTTAAACAAAACAGTAATTGTTTCACTGGTCATCGATCTCTGCTGGATTGCAGTTGTCACCAATTTACCCATTTGTCTCATGGTTAAAAATGGATAAGACTCAACAGAAAGTTGGATGTGAAACAGTGAACTTCAGCTAGCAGCTGTTCAGCAGCCACCAAAAGCTAGATGCTTTTGTGAGTAACACATCCTGTATTTTGAAAGCCCTCCAAGAACTTTTTCAGATCTAAACTCCTGTGTGTTACGGGCATTTGTTTCCGTGATAATTACAGAAAGACGGAATAGTCATTCCAGTTAGTGTTATTATCAATGAATTCATTTCTGCCATACTGTTTTCCATGATGGTTCTGTCTATTGTTACATTAATCTAATGGAATAATCCCCCGTTATCTAATAATACCAATGGGAAGACTTAATAGTTTGTGAAACGTTAGCCTAGATTGGATGATAGGGTCATTTAATCCTTAATATGCACTCCATCATTTTTTGACGTCACTGTATTGTAGTAATTTATAACCTGTAGAATTAAACCATAATCTAATATCAATATTGCGTGCTGGAATTACTAGAAACACTGAAGATGTGAAGAGCTTGAGCATTATGAAAACTGTACATTTATGTGGGTGGTTGATTTTTTTTCTCTGTACTGAAAGAGGTGGGGGGGGGGGTCTCCTTTTTGTCTAATCCCTGTTATGAATTTCTAAATCCATACTCTAATCCTCATTTGAAGAGGGGCTAGATGGAAATTGCTTTAGCTCTTCAGCTGAAAACGGGGAAAAAAGTTCAGCCATTTAGAGGAAAATGCATTTAGAATCAAGACATTTGAGTGCATTTACAGTAGGTGCAGTTATGTTTTTGCATCAACCCTGTGGTATATAATTTGGATGAAATGATTATTTTTAATATAAGAGTTCTCTTGGAGGCTTCCCTGAACAGTCTTAAGGAGATGTAACAAAACCTGAAATTGCCCCCCTTTTAGATTTTTATGTGATGTTCACTGTTCAGCCTTCATCTACTTCCTACAACAGTCCACCTTATACTATTCTTATGTTGACTAGAATTAATTCAGTAGCATTTCGTTAGCATTCTGTCCTGTGTTTCAGATATAAGGCTGACGTTCTTTTTTCAATTACAGTATTTGCTGGATATACGATTCCCTTCACCGTCCTCCAGACATATTGTTTCTAGTAGATTCTCAAGCCTTCTTCAGTTAAAACACTTTGCCCTTGTTGAAGTTTTTGTTTTTCTGTGTATGTCTGCAATCTGAATGACGTATAGTGTTTGCATGCTCTCTTTGTCTTTCTGCGACAGAGTATGTTCTCTTCTAAATGTTCTTCCAACTGTTTAGAGCACCAAAGCATTTGTCCTAAAGTACCGTCTCTTGAGAAATCCCTTTCCCATCATGGGCCAGGGATAAGAACAAGAGCTGTGCTGTTGTTTGGGGAGAGCACAGCTGAACTGAAGCCCTGCCAGTGTTCAAAAGTGTTGAGACACAGCCAGGAGCTTAATATAATTCTAGAGCTAAAGTGTGTGTGGTGTTTGTGTGTGCTCAAGTACAACAGCACCGGGAACCCCAGCTTGATGAAAAACAGCCGCTGACCTCAAAGTACAGTTTTTTATAAATTGAAAATCAAGTCCTGCATTTCTTTATAAGTCTTTTACAGTTCTTGTACCTTGGTAAAGAGGATTGTATCGTGTGAAAACTCTTGGCTTCCTCTCTGCTTGGGCCCAACTGTGGCTATTGTTGCAGGAGCTCATTTTTTAACGGCTGCAATAAACAAAAAAGCCTTTCTGGGTAAGGCTGCGTTTTTCAAGTGCGCAAGGAAGCATGCTGTTTTTAATTGGAATTAGCAAGAGGAAATTTGTGGAGGATAAGCTGATGACTAGAATACAAGAGAATTAAATTGTTTCAATACGATTTTGAATTCCCTGTTTCTATTCCCAATCCCAAATGATTAATTGCCTTTCATAATTTCAGGAAAATTGACCATGCGTGTGTCATTGACGGAATAGCATTTCACTTTTCCCAGTGTCCTCCTAGTGGCCAGAGACACTGAGGGCTTTCATATGGTTCAGTATGGTTCAATCTGAACACTGTAGCTCTGAGAAAACACTAAACACTGCATTTGCCTCTGCAAGGTGTGCTTACATCTACACTTGCTCATTAGCGCAAATAGCCAAACAGCAAATCATGTAGCTGCAACTCAATATATGGTCAATAGGTTTAGTTGTTGTTCGACCAAATATTAGAATGGGGGAAGACGCGTGATCTAAGCGACTTTGACCGTGGAATGATCGTTGGTGCCAAATGTGGTGGTTCCAGCATCTCGGAAACAACTGACCTCCTGGGTTTTTCACACACTACAATCTCTAGAGTTTACAGAGAATGATGCGATAAAAAACCTCCAGTGAGCAGGAGTTCTGTGGGCGAAAACACCTTGTTAATGAGAGCGGTCAGAGGAGAATGGCCTGACTTGTTCAAGCTGACAGAAAGGCCACAAATACTCAAATAACCACTCTTTACAACAGTGATGTGCAAAAGGGCATCTCTGAACACACAATGTGTCGAACCTTGAAACGGATGGGCTATAGCAGCAGAAGACCATGTCGGGTTCCACTCCTGTCAGCTAGGAACAGGAAAATGAGGCTACAGTGGGCACGTGATCACCAAAACTGGACGATTGAAGATTGGAAAAATGTCGCCTGGTCTGACGAATCTCGATTTCTGCTGTGAAATGCAGATAGTAGGGTCAGCGTTTGGCGTAAACAGCATGAATCCATGGATCCATCCTGCCTTGTGTCAACAGTACAGGCTGGTGGTGGTGGTGGTAGTGTAATGGTGTGGGGAATGTTTTCTTGGCACACGTTAGGCCCCTTAATACCAATTGAGCATCATTTGAATGCCAAAGCGTACCTAAGCATTGTTGCTGTCCATTAGCATCCCTTTATGGCCACAGTCTACCCGTTTTCAAATGGATACTTCCAGCAGGATAATGCGCCATGTCACAAAGCATGCATCATCTCAAGCTGGTTTCACGAACATGACAGTGACTTCAGTTTCCTCCAATGGCCTGCACAGTCCCCAGATCTCAATGAGGTGGAACGGGAGGTTTGCAGCATGAATTTGCAGGAACTGCGTGATGCTATCGAGTCAGCATTGACCAAAATCCCTAAGGAATGTTTCCAGCACCTTGTTGAATCCATGCCACAAATAATTCAGGCTGTTCTGGAAGCAAAAGGGGGTCCTACCTGGTACTAGATAAGTGTACCTAGTAAAGTGGCCACTGAGTGTACATCTTAAATCTAGTATAGTCTTACTGAGAATGGCTGTGACAATCCAAAGCTTTTGTTCTCTACTAGTAGTTACGTAGATTGGTAATGTTAGTCATCAATGTTAAGCCCTTAACACACCTATCATGAGCCCATTTTCCTTTTTCTTAGGTTAAACCAATCCATAGCAAATGGATGGACCAATTTCATACCTACATTTCATGTCTAAAATTCGTGATCATGTTGTGGCAGAATAATTAAGTAATCATCTCATTATAAACACTTTTTGTCCTCTTAAAACCAGGCTTTAGACTGTTTTTTAACATAGAAGTAGACCTAGTTAAGGCTGATAAGATTTTAAAAGTTCCCAACCACGGGATTTTCTTTTTTCTTGCTACTGTTTGAACCTTTTAATACGATAATATTTGACTTGCTTGGTTTTTTAGGGTATTTGTCATTTCTGTTTTTTCCCAGCTGGCTTAATTCTGATCTCTTATAAGGGTGGATTCAGGTCCTCTATTATATTGGCCTTCTTAAGAGTCCTCCAGGGCCCCATACTGAGACCTTTTCTGTTTAGTACTGTGTATAGACCTGTATGCTGCCAAATTCCTAGACGCTGTGGTGTGCTTTTCTTCCTATTCACTTACATTTTGTAATATTGAGAAAAAGACAAACCTGTCTTCATTTTGTGTGATTATTTTTAATCTGAATATCTTGATGCTCTCTTTTACTTAGTTTTTAATTGTACAGTATTTTATGATGCACTTGATAAAGTAAAATTGATTTATTTTTTGTATTTTACAGTAGAGTAAAACCCCTATTTAATGGACTAATAAGGGGGAAGGGGTGCCTGGTATTGCCGAATATCTGTTAAATCACAAATTGTTTTTTTAAGCCCCAAAATGCACTATTATATGATCTATATATTATGTGTATTCTTTCTTGATATGTTAATATGTTTATATACAGTATAGCCCCGCTTTACCAGACTATTGAAGGAAAGGGGTGTCTGGTATTGCCGGCTGCCCTTTAAATTACCAATGAGGTATTTCAAGCTTAAAATTGCACTTGCATTTAAAAATAAATGTCTGAAGGAAATCAAGCTTTTTTGGAATGGTTATAGATTACTGGAAGCTCACTCATTATATCCTTGAGGACTCTCAGTCTGTGACTTGCCAACAGCTATGGGTGTCAATCTATGTAAGCCATCAGCATTTGCACACAAAATATTTGATCACAGTAATGCTGAGATCCTTGCTGATTTTATGTTCTGGCTTAAATGTCAAGTGCTTATATGCTTGGGTATTTTTGGGCTGGTGTGCATTCGAGTCTCATCTGCATTGTAAAGTTGGGATAATATGATGCCTTCATCTTGGATTAATTTCTTCAGTTTCATATGAAATGCTTGTATCTTTTCAGTGGGTGCACTCAAAGCTCACCAAAGGTTCTTTTGTTCTCTATACCTTGACTTCAGAAAATCACCAAAGCCATCCGTCACAGCATTTGGGATTCAGTTTTCATGTGTTTGACCAGTGTATTGGCTGCAGATCATAATTCAACACCATGGACTGCTCTTTTTCAGAAAAAAAAGCCTTTACTTGAGTTTGTCCATAAAATCCTAAGTCCATTAAAGCGAGGGTTTACTGTTTTTGACTTTGTTTGTTCCATTCCTTTATTAGCTAATAAATTCTCTTATTGAGAACGTTACCATAAAGAAGTGCATAAAGGCCTACAGTAAGCATGACAATTAGATTTTTAAGTACTTGAAGATTATTTATAGGAGTGAATGCATCATCAGTAATTCTTGTGCTGTGAAGTCAGATAATTTTTCAGTCTTAAGCCGTCTTCCCGTAGATAAACTTGCCAAATCCATGTACTGTATTTTAACCCAATCTAAATATTTTATAACCACCCACCCAGTTTCTGTCTGCAAGACTTTGTGAGGATTGCTGCTGTGTTTTAAATATATTTGAATACATCTCACATATAGCTTGATAAATTAAAACTAACATTTTGCCTGTAGTGTGTTAGGGTGGTCATTGTCAGTGAACTCTAAAAGGGAACAAAGTGATTTCTGTAGAATATGTCATTTCTGGTGTGAGTTCTTTGAAAAAACGTGTGCTGTGTTGCTTATGTAGCATAGCTGATTTTGATTAGCTAAATTTGCATATAGAAGGAAAGCTGTATGCTGTATATACTGTACTTTGACATCAGTAAAATCTTATTTAATTATTTCTAATGCAATCTCAGAACTGCTCAGAGTCATATAAGTATTCTTTTTATTAGAGGAAAATAAGACTGTAATTACAGTACATTTTAATTGTCTTTAGTCCTGTGCAGGTTGTGTACTTTGGGATGATTCAAAACAAATACAGTTTCCATATTAAGAACATAATTAAATACATATCAGGTGTGAGAAAGACACCAGAAAATGGTAGTTGGTGTATTTTATTGAGATAATTTTTATAAAGTAGGTAATATAAGTCACAATTCTTCAGAGAAATGTTTTAAAATAACAGCTTGCCACTTTAATTGTGTGTGAGGGCTTCTTAACACTAGTCACCCCCTAGCTCCTTAACACTAGTACTTGTCAGGCATTTGCTGGCTAATTACTAGTTATAGGGCTTTACCAGCTAAGACTGATTCTTTACTATATAAAGGGATGGAATCATGATATATAATTAAAACCTCTTTGCACTGAAGGAAATATAACATGCATTACTTGCTACTTGTCATTTAACCTGTTACGACAGGGCTGTAATTATTGTATTTTTCTTCTTTCGTTTTGGAGTAGCGATATGTGGTACAGCACTTCAGTGCCAAACAACTGGCAATAGTATAGCAACATTCAACTAATATGTTGTGTGATAACATACATTTTAGCTGTGATTCTGCACTGTGCATTGAATGGGGTATGGCTGAGCTTTAGGGAAATCCATTTCCTCCTCAGTGGTAGCAGTTCATGGTAAATCAGTTCTCTTTGAAGTGGACGCATCACCAATGAAAACTACTTGTGAAAGTGAAAAGCATTTAAAATTGTATCTACTCCATCAAAGGAAAAAATCCATATTGCTTTTTTAGACTTTAGTCTATAGTCATTGTAAGGATTTTTTTCTTATTTAAGAAGTGATTGAAGTGATTGAAGCCAGGCATACAAGCATCTTTATGATTGGCATGTATACCTGAAAGATAAGCAATTAATACATGATTATTTTTTATTAATTTCTGACAAAAAGGTTGGGTCCTGGACTTCATTAGCAACTGACAGATTTTTTCTGCCCACAGTATGTCATAGACCAACGCATCTGCCTCTGCTCAAACATAGTTTGGCTAATTATTTATTAATTAATTTTTTATACGTTCATTTCTAGTACTTATGGGATACATTTATATGAAAATAGGGTTCTTGTCCATACCAAGATAGCCTACTGAAGGCAATTGTGCCACGTCTCAAAATTGCTTCCGTCTTAAACTGCTTCACAGATTGAATTGAAGCTTGGCCAACATCACAAATAGCCAAAGCTCTTTCTGATTTTCATGCGATAATTCTGCTTCCCACAGCATGTAATAGATTGTTTTACAAATTGTACCCCATTGAATGTTTGGCTCATTAAATCCGAATTAAGACATGTCAAAATGGTGTTTATGCGTGGCTGCCATTTTGTTCTCTTTAAATTATAGTTTACTTACAAGTTATCTTTCTCAACCCTGTGTCAGGTTTGCCTCTCATAGGTTACAGCAATATTTCATGCCTGCACTGGGTCATCACCTGCTTGGTGAAACCGATACCCCTGTTTCTTTCAAGATACAGCTGGATGAGTTCCTTGGATCAATTAACCACTAACAGACTAGATGGGCCCCTCTTGTTTGTTCTGTTCTTGAACATGTCCTATACCACTAATTACTGTTCTTCAAAATCTTTTCAGCCAATAAACTCCAAACCTGATAGTCATTGTTTTAGTTTCCCTCTAGCTTACTTGCAGTTCACTCATACTTTTAAAGTGGTGAGACACTTGTTTGGATGCCTTTAAAATTGCTTGAATTGTTCTGTTTTTTTTTTACTCTTCCAAGTAGTATAGATGCATGTAGTGGCTGTACAGACTTTTTTTACGCTGTTCATGAAACTGCTTGTGTTTGAAGCCCTGGCAGCCAAGTATCTTCATACCATGAAGGTATGTTGCCTAGCACACCCTGGGACAGATACCGTAAAACATTACATTTGTGACACCCACATCAACCAGGTTGACAGCCTGACCTACAGTGTTTGAAAATATTTTATAATATATCAGATTTTGTAATATTCAGTGATGCATCTGTAAAATCTGTAAATCTCACTGCACACATTGGTAAATAAAATTAGGAACCCCTCATCTGAGACTCAGGTGTTTTGCTCAATAAGCACTAAAGCTAAAATGAAGGACTGGCCAAAGGCGTTTCCAAATCTCAAACCAATGGAATTCAGTTCAGTTCCACATACTGTAATGCTGCCCTTGTCACAATGACATCTGAAGGCGATTCTGCCAGAGGAATGGGATAAGATTGGGCTGCACCATATTATTCCTTAGGAGTTCCTAGTTTATTGGGCAGGGAGTGTTTTTCTCCAGTAATATTTTCTAAATTGATGCTATCTTCTCTCATACCTTATTCAGATGAAGACAGCAGTAGGCCATTGCCCATCATCAACAGTTTAAAAAGGCTGCTGCGTGAACATCTCGATACTGAACTGTTTTTATATCTCAATATGTACTCTAGCCACCATGTCTCTTATTTAAAACTCTGAGCACTAAAACGTGAGAATCTTGTAACTGCTGCTTGATAAATCTGAGTGACTGAAACAGAAGCATTTTAGTGTGGCTTATAACTGAAAAAAATGTGAACAATCACCCATTATTTGCCTAAGCCTCCTAAGTGCATTGGGTAATTAAAAAGCTCAGTATGTTATTTTGGAATATCGGTCAATTCACGGTGATGCATTACTGTGCAATGGAAGCTTCAGACCAGCCTCCTTTAAAGTAATCCCCAGTAGCCTTCTGAAAGGGAATTAGAATTCACAGCCATTGTATTTCCAGACTTGAAATTCTTTGTGCTGAGGTATGGGCTGTAGTCACGAGTATAGTGTGCTTTCCCAACTTCCCACTCTCTCTGATCTAAAAACATTTCTAATTCCTAATTAAGGGAACAGAACAAAAGGTTAGCCACACCTTCAGTAATACTGGGATTCTTATTGTTGTAGTTGTAACATTTTATGAAGTACCTGTTATACACTACATGAATGTCTTACACAAACCACCACACTGCCAGCTTTTCCTGCACTTTATTTCCCTTGCTCTGTATTAAATTGGATTATAATAGAACTAGTTTTGCAGATTTTGGAAACAGTCATAATAAATCTCCAGGGTCTGATGGTATTCTACCAATTGTATTTAAGGAAACATATTCTTCATAACATTTAGCAAAACTCTTCTGACAGATCAGAAGTAATACTGATTGGCAGGAACATTGGTGAATTACTCCATGAAAATTCATAAACGGGCGACAAAACTGAACCAAGTAATTATACAGCAAATAAATCTCACTTCTGTTAAATGCAAAGCTATAATGAAAAACTATGGAAACAATAATTAGATCTAAACTACAGGATGATCTGTACAGTGATAGGATTCTAGGGAATAGTCTGCATGGCACATCAGAAAAGGTGGGTTTTCCTACATTGGTAAGAGTTCTTTGAGAAAGCAACAACAGTAATATACAGTATAATCAGTATACAATATATGATGTGATATATTTAAATTTGAAGAATAATTGTCTTAAGATGCCTCCTAAGAGATTAATTCTTAAATTGCAAGCAGTGGTTCTTTAAGGAAATGCATGTCTTTTGACTGAAAACTGGTTATTTTATAGAAAAGTACTGATAAGAGCTGAATGCTCAAATTGGGGTGATATCACACAACAGCACCACAGAATTCTGCTTTAGTACCTCTACTCTTGCAATCTTTGTTATGTACTTAATGAGCAATAATAACATGTCTGGCCAAAACTAAGACTGAGAGTTAATTACCCCCTTATCTATTGACATAGAGTTTTTTGTACTCCACACACTTCATCTTTGCTTGTCTCTGGTTGTTCTTAATATTTAATTTTTCTTTCTGGATTGAATTTGTTCAGTTTCTTATGAATGTTTCATGTGTTTTACATTGGGTATTTCTGAGGACTTTTTTTATCTTAAACCTTGTATTAACTGACATTTTAGGTGTTTATACACAAACAAAATACATATTTTGTATTGCTAAGTAAAGTGCTTCAAATCTTGCAGGCTTTCAGACTAGAACTTAAGTTTTGTTTTTTAACATTCTTATTAGTTAATAAACTAAATTTCTTGATATTATTTTTTCCAAATATTGTAATCTGCCATCACACAACATATCAGTACTGTGAATGACATGCTTATGGACAAAATTTCCAGGGTATTTATCTTAGGGTTCAAAAAAGCACTCTGTGACTTTTGACGTATAGTACTGGCTGCTCTCTGCCAAAATGAACTTTGGCAGTTTTCAAATGGAAAAGAAAATAAAGTTGTTTTTGTTTAACAAAGGTAAAAGTCAGGAAGTGAAACATCTTTATGACAGGACGTCAAGGCCCCTCTTTCTATGACAGTCCTCAGTTTCACTGTACATTGTTATTATATCACATTGAGATTTTAGGAAGCACTTTACACTGCAAAAAGCTGAGAAAATGATGTTTTTCTCTGTCTAATTAATTTTATTGTTCCCTCTGTAACATTTATTAATGTAGTCACTATGGCCATGAAACTGGGAAAGGAAATAGAATTCTGTTAACAAGTTAAACATGTTGCTGTAATGATTCAGGGACATCCTTCCTGCCACTGGAAAAGATAATTCTTGTGAACTTTTTGAAGAGCTCTTCTGATCTCTTTGCTGGGATCAAACACATATCTTTTTCAGTATAAACAGTGGTACAGTAAGATACACATTTCAATGCCCTGTTCACAAATACAAATTAAGCATATTGTAACTAAGTGTCTGTTGACAATTTAGATGAGCCTTGAGCTTTTCATTGTCAGAGTAGACTTAGGAAAAGCTATTGCCTCTTTAACCATGACAACCGAAAATCCAAATTAATTTAATAAATATAATTTAAGCTATATTTAAGTTCCAATTGTATGTATATGTATTGTATATATAAATATATACTGTTTATATTTTACAGTACTTTCCCAAGTCAACTATTTATTTTTTTTCTTTATCTTCAACAACAAAGCTTAATGAAGCCAACAAATCCTGAGATAAAACAGAACTACACAACAAACCGAACCCAATATATCATAAACAATATAAAAGGCAATATAAAGGAAAGGACGTAAAAATAGAACATTGATCGATATTCTTCTATCAAAAACAATTACCAAAAATGACTAAGTTGGCTGTTATGGGAAGTAGCCAGTCCTGTATTAATATCCACTACTGAACAATACCAAAATAAACGTCACAATCGTCCCGCTTTTCACCACAGAAGAGACACACAAGCCCAAGATTCTACAAGACCCCGAATATTTAACAGTATTTTTGTTTGCTTTGTTATCTATTTTAAAGATATATGTATGGTTAAATTAAATGTCAGATGGTGTGGCCGCCTTGTGCTGTATTTTAACATACAGACTTTATCAGATAAATGTTGCGGATGGCACCAAACAGCAGGAACTGGTTTTATCGTGTTCCTTGAGCTATATTCTGAGGAAAAAAGCAAGCATGCTTTTAAAGATACTTAACTTTTTAAACAATTTGTGGATTGTTCAGTTGTTGGAACAGTTTCTACTTTGAATACCGTGGTGAAGTACAATTTGAATAAGTCTATAAAACAATTGCTCCATCACATGAATAAAAAAACATGAATTTCGTCATTATTTTAGTTTACTTTTTTCTGTTTTTGCCATCAAAGTTATACTGGAATCAAAACTCAAATAGAAATTAAATGAGTTCAATTAACAAGAGCAATAGTTTTAATTTAGGGAGTACAGAGGACTTTTAAATGAAAAGATTATCATTTTTATATAGACATTTTTTTTAAATTACAAACTAGCAATTTAAATCAAACACCTAATAATGTGGGGTGATTGAAAGCAAAATAACTACAGTAATTGGTTATTTTTGTTCTTTACTTTATCATTTGCTTATTTGATTGCTTTGAAATAGTTGAAAGTAAGCACCATCGACGAGTGCAAATGTTTGCACTTAATGGGTTCATTCTGAATTTAATTATAAAAAGTCTGTTATTTTAAAGTTAGTTATTTTAAATAATTTGATTTCTGATGCACTTTAGATCAAAGGCCACAGGTCAAAGCCCCAGGAGCTTGCCACATTTGTGGGCATGGATATTTTACTGCTTTGCCATCATATCTGATCTATTTTTAATCTTGGTTTCAGTTTAGGATAAATTTTTCAATGTGTGATGAAGAACATCTTTCAGGCACTTATTAATCATATATGTATTTTTTAATCTTTCCAAGAGTGCCTGTATCTCTCTTACTCCACATTCCAGACCTCAGCCATCATCATATTATTAATACAGTGTTGGCTTTGTCTCTGGTGACTCTTAAAATTACATTTAAGGGCGATTTTGTGAATTGTGAAGATTTACAAAACATCCTGGAAAATGTATAGACACACATCTGTAGCCTGTAGTGTTTTATTTAAGTTCTTTATTTTTATTACAAGAAGTAGAACTTTAAAAGAGGAATTTGCTTTTCTGCAGCTTGGTCAAGATTATACTAAATACTGTACATCACTTCAGATATCTCTATAGTCTATAGAAGTATTTCTCAAGAACTATGTGGAAAAGGGGTGCCTTAGTATTATTATCCTAAGATTTACATCACAATATCTAGAATACAACACCCCTGCAAGGAACTTGTTTTTTTTAATAATGGATAAAATCATTAGTTTATTGTGAAAAATAATATTAAATTCTTTCCCACACTGCTGGCATAACATTACCTTGCGTTCGATTTATTGTTAGAGATGTTTTTAGAAATGCTTTCTGGCAAAAAAAAAAGCAGGTTCTTCATACTGGATATGAATCTGAAAAGACCTGCTTCTTAAAAGGAACAAATTAAGGTCAGTGTGCTGAGCCATGCTTTCTCCCCAGGCTCCCAGTCTTGAGATTCCCCATTCTTTTCTAATACTGTGGCTGAGAGCAGCTGCCAAAACTGGAACTGAAAAAAAAGCAAAAACAAAAAGAATACTGGGAAGGTACAGTATTGACGTCAGAAAGACCCACATGTAAGACATTCTTGGCTAATTGCTTGGAATGTGCTGGCGTTTTGTAAAATGTTTCAATACAAATGATTTCAAAAGACATCTTTTTGTTTTCTACACGATTATGTTGTCTTTTCATCAGAGCCTGCTGGGTGTGAATATAATGTTGTTTCTTGGGGGTGGTGCTTGAATTTTTTTTAAAAAGGTATATGGTTATTACTTTTTTTCCCCAAACTGCTTTTAAACAAGTGTTTAAAAGTGGCTGCTTTAACGTGAAAAGTACACCGTAAAAAGTGGATCAGGGAGTAAAACAATTGTGAATTCTCATTGTGAAGGCTGCGATGAGAGAACCTGTTTTGGTGTTACTACTGTAATGTTTGCACTGTTTTCATACAGGTGAATGCTCTTCTCAGTATTGGTTTAGTCAAAGGCCTAATTGCAATTTAGTTGTGAAGGTTGGGATTTGTGTATTGGAGAAGTAGGTTTTAATTTCACTGCCACTGCAAGAAATTATGAGACTTAAAAGAGGAACATCGTGTTGTCTGTTTCGGTAGTCCCGTTGTGAGATTCAGAGAGATGGAAGCTCCCCTGCTGAGATCTGGTGTTCATTTAGTTTAATGCAACGCGGGCTATTTCACTTTTTCTTTGCCAGGCTAAATGTGTTTCAGCCTTTTAAACTCAGTGCCAGTGCTTCTGTTTCAAGGTGGTGGAAAGAAATAAGGATTTTTTGTGATTGAAAAGTGATTGAAAAATGTACAGTAGGCAACAGGTACAACTTTAACATCAATGTCAATATTTAACAACAGAGCAAGTACAAAACTAAATGAAATTCAGGTTTCTTTTCTGCTTTCAAGATTCGTTGTCTGCAAGACTAGAAGGGTGTTTTTGCTAATGCTAAGGCTGTTTTTTTTTTCCCTGAGCAGAACAGTAAATGTGGAAATTCAAGGTAAATCAGATAAAAACTGCTACCTGAGCTGTGAAAATGGTATATTAGTGGAGAGCGCTGCCAAAGTAGACAGTCCTATAAAAGTAAATGCTTTCTTGAAGCACAAAAAAGTATCATTGAGAACATAACTACTACTATGACTTAAAATTCTCTTGTTGCTGTTATTTTACTATAACTGCTAGTCATCATACAATATTACCCTTGGCTGAAATACTTCGAAATAACAGCAGTGGCAGCACTGGTTGTGTTCCTCTCATTAAATGTCTTCTCATCATCAAACGTTTAAAATAAAAATATTAAGTAGTAATTTTTGATAGTGTTGGTTGGGCAGTTTGAAATTGCCAAACACCATGATATTCCATATCTGTTCAATTAGAGATTAATTTTAGAACATTTGGACCATTTATTTGATCTTTTTCTCTGTACTCATGTACCCAGTATTGGTTGTGCTGCGGACAAACCCTTCGGATATGGCCGTGCAACAACAACAATAAAATTCTGCTGTATGATAAGACAGGTGTTCGTTTTATCACTTGTTCTACAACATGTAGAGGAATTACTTTTAAAATGGAAATCCAGATATCTTTGTTTAATCTTTTATGTTGTTGGAAGGCAAGATGTATTTGCCAGTATTGTCAAGACGGTGTTTAGGTTATTATTATTAAATTGCCATTTTAATGCTCTCTTTTTCTTTATTTCTGTCTCTCTTTCAGTGCAGGCCTTCTTTTGTGTGCTTTGTGCTGTTGCTGTTGTTAGTATATGAGGGAAGGCAGATATAATAGCAAAACCGATGGTTATATTTGTACCCCTGACAATTACTTGGGTTACAGCAAAAGGAAAGGTTTGGGAACTGAAAACCCCATTTTACAGTATTAATTGAATATGTCCTGTGCTTTTTGTCATAACAGAATAATTAAAGTCTAATAGCAATTGTATCAATGCTTTGAAAATTAGATATTCCTCTGTTGGGTGTTGTCTAGACATCTGTTGTGGTTAAGGTGCTCATTCAGTTTACTGTAAGTTTACCAGAGTGAGTAACTTTTGGTTTTTGAAAAATAGCCAAATGAACATGTCAGTATAATATTAATGTTGCAGGTTGACACAGATTTCATGATTGTGCAACATTTTGGAAGTTGTTTCTCAGTATCTGCTGTGTGTAAAACTAATAGCCTGTTGTAGAACAGCTCTGCGTTCTCAGTACAAGCCAGAAAAAAATGACCTTGAGTGTTTTAATAGAAAGTGTAGCATGTTAATGAAATTCATTAAAATGTTTTTTTTATGCTAATATATTATTAAAAGAAAAACTATGGTGATTTCTTAGTAGTGTTTTGAGTTGTATGCTCATTCTTTGCTGGTTAATTAATTGCTTGACGGTTCGTGCAGTTAGCTTTTGTGCAACACGGTACACTCAACCTGTGTCGCTGCCCCATAATATCTCTCACATCCTTGAAATGTGTTCTCTGACACCAATGTCAGTGTGTACTCTGCTGTTGTTCACTTTTAGAATATTTTTGTATTAATTGGTGCTGTTTATGTTCATTTCTGATTCTTAATGCTTAAATTTAAGAAGTGTTGGTCTTGAGGGACCAGTCAAAGGATCTTGGACAAGAAATGTGATTATACTGTGGAGAGAGCCTTCATGAGGAATCCCTCTGTGATTTCATGGTCCTTCTTGATGTGAACAGGAGGGGAAAAAAGAGTTTCTCATGTGAAAGGTCAGCACCCCAGGTGCCCAGCCTTGATGTGCTTTTGAGCTTGAGCTTCAGTTGTTTATCTCTCTAAATGGTTCCTGCTGTTGCACTCACTGCTCAGGCTATTCTTAGAAGATCTGGGGCATGAATTGCTAAAGAACCCGGAGCTTTGGAATTTCTTGACTGCACTGTCAAAACAGAGGAATTAAAGGTAGACGATTTGCCTCCTTCATTCTAAAATCTAAAATCCCGACGGTGCCATTCACTGCCACAAGTGAGACCGATTTTGTTTCTCCATCAAGTGAGGCTTTGAGAATTCCTTGATATTTTTTTTCTTTTCATACAGTATGTAGAACTCTAATGTTGTGTGTTATTAAATAGGATAAGTAAAAGAGATGAATGACAAAAGTGTATACACAGAAGTAATTAAATGTGTTTGTCATTTTAGATTAGTCCGTTATTTCTGGTTAATGTTCTGTTTCTTGTACCATTGTTGCAGTCCTTAAATGAAATGGCAAATGGAAGTGTAGTGTCCTGTGGAAAAGGTTCCGGCTGTGCAGTTTACTACCTACAAAGCTTGTAAGCCTTTCTCCCTTGAGGACACAAGGGCGGCACAATTTTTAAAAGACCACTCGGAACTAGTTTTACACTAGTGCGCATAGCTGTAGTTACAGGGGTCGGAAACCCAAATGTTTTTTTTGTACCTGTTGTTCCTGTACTTTAATATTGTGTCTCAGTTTAGTATACTATTTCAGAAAGTGAAACTTTCTATATCCTAAAGAAATATTACTGTATTTGAATATATTGATTTTTTTTCAAGCATTTCACCTGAGATTTTACTGAACATATTTTGAGCTTTCATTTTTATTAACATTTTTCTGCTTTCAAACCCTTTTTTTAACAGTTGTAAGAAGAAGCATTTGTGGATTGTAACTTTGGAGGCATATATCTATTGTATATCAATAAAAATTATGTCAGGCCTTTCTGTGATATGTTGGTGAAATGGGTCCCTTTATATAAATCTCACATGTAAAAATGTGAAAAACAGTCCTATAAAATACAAGGAATTATTTATTATTATGATTCATTTACTTGAAAAGGAAAGAAAGTGACACTTGTGTTAGAAAAAGATGAAGTGAAACTTTATGCACTGTTGTGTTAATTGTAAGTATGACATTCATAAGTACTTGATGGCTTTTAATCAGCGCTTTGATTATGGACCAGATGGTGCATTGGTTATCATAAAATGCCTCAGGACTGGAAAACCGGTGCTCCCACAGCTGAAGGCTAAAAGCACTTCAGTTTGAAGAGATGCTGGTGTCCCAATCAAATTAAGCCTATTTTCAAACAAGAGATAGAAAGTTAATAGCGATAATGTCTAGTGAAATATACAAGAACCTTGTTAATCTATCATACTTTTGTTTTTGTGTCCCAACTATTCATTGGCCCTGGAGTTACATGAAGGTTTTTTTATTTGAAGTGATACTTATGATTGGGATACGCAGACCACAAAAAAGTCTCCCCAAACCATAAAAGCAACTGCCGGTGGTAAAGTGCACTATTGTTCGATGTTATTTTGTTTTTACCAATCTCTGAGCTCTATTGCCAGAGAGGTTAATCTCAGGGACACTGGTATTAAAACAAGCAAGGTTCTCAATGTGTGTTCTTTTGTGGAGAGGCAGTGACAATAGAGAACAGCACATTTTCTTGATGAGAATTTGAATGATATGAATATATTAGCTACAGCAGGGGTGTTTAACCATGGTCCACGTGGTCATGGGGATCCCCAATCCAGTTGATCTTTTAGGTCACTTGTTTGTAAAGATTGGGAACACTTGTAAATTATTGATGAATTAAGCAAGTAATGTATTCAATCTAGATAATTCAGTTGCTTGAGGATTGAAATCTAATACTTAACATAAGTATTAAATAGTTCAAGCAGGTAGCTGCGTCAGCATGCGTAGGCTGCAAAGGAACAAGTAATAGGTTTCTTCCATGCTGAAAAGAGAAGAAAGGAAACGTTTCAGCTGTGGAGCCTTCTTCAGGTGTAAGCAGTAAGTATTAAATTATCTGTAATTTAACAAGTCACCTTTTTAATTGTTTCAAGCTGTAATTAATGAGTGATTTAATGTTTAATAGTGGCCTGTAAAACCTGATGGACTTCCAGACCAGGATAAGGCACCCTTGAATTACAGCATTTTGCTAACTTAGATACCAGAATTAGAAAAAAGCAAAAGGCTGTTTTGAGGAGAGTGTTGATTTTGACTTTTATAAATGTGGCTAAATCACTTCTAAAATGTAGTATGATTTGTAATCCAATATGGGACTCAAGTTGTGATGCATTCATTTTTTTTATTTAAAGAAGCCAAACAAGTTTGTTTTAAAAAATACCCATCTGTTTGTAATTATTGTTTTGCCATAACGTTTTACAGGAAATGTCTCAATGCATTAAACATTCACCATGAGATTACAAGGTTTCTAATTTAAAGAGATAAATATATTGTTGCAGACAGGTAGCAGCATTAAATGCATGCAATGCAATAGCATGCTTCCTTGAAGAAAACAAATCTATCTGGGCTTCAGTAAATGTATATTAGAACAGGTGATTTTTCTTTTCATTAAAAAAAATTAAAAAAATGAAATGCTGGGAAATAGGAAATGATGTTACAATGACAATGACTCATCTTTCCTGTTTGTTACAGCTAGTCTACCCACACAAAAATCTTTAAACAGCATTTTTATGACTTGCAGCATGAGATAGATTTTAATACACAGAGGTGATGTAGAGTAAAATTTAGAAAGTTCAACACAGCTGTTTATTTGCTTTATTGCCAACAAAGACCCACTAAAACAGATGCACATCCTGGTAGCATTGACTGCGGGTCACAACATCTAGATGTCATGAATAAATATTCATTCTCTTCAGTGGGGGGTTTTGCATGTGAAAATATGAGAAATCTACACGCCTGTGATATTGAAAATAAGCAAAGTTTCTTGAAATATTCAAATTTTGTAATAACAAGTGAGGATTAATATCATATCTAACATTCAGCCTACCATAGATGTTTCATGTTTTACTTAGAATTTTATGATCACAGGACATGTCACAATTGTGAAACATAAATTGCTAATTAAAATCTAAAAATAAAACACAGAGAAGATAATACACATTTACATATAAGAAAAGGACCACTATAACATTATTTTGTAGGGGCTAATGTAATACGGAAAATTTATGCAGGAATTCTGGGTGGTCCAACTCGGCTCTTAATGTTCTTGAGGTGAAAAGGAGACAAGAAGGGGAGGCTTCTAGTCACCATAGCATATAGTGAATGGTTAATAGCAGGTCTCTTTCTAGTAAAAAATAATGCTCATGTTGATTTTCACCATGTTTAAAAATCCATGTGAAAATTTTGTGGTCATCTCACCGATTTCCAGTGTCTCTAAGAAATGGAAAGTTTTGAAGGTTGTTTTCACATGAGTGCTCATGTGAAAGCATTTTGTTTTACCATTAAAGACACTTAGGGCTGAACAACAGAGTCCTCACTACACACTAATGATAAAAATGAAAATGTATGCATATGCCTAGAGGTGAAAGTATTCTTGGCATTTCATTATACTCTGCTTTGGTCTCCATCGCTTTGCTGACTGACTATGTAGAATCCACACGTTTTTGCTAGGAGTTCTTCTGCTTCAGCTTGTACTGGAAACAAATTTGAACTCTTGTCTCATTATAGTCTTGTATGGGTATCTTCACTTGGCATTTAAACAGACTAGAGACAAATTGAATGTCAGCTACTGTTCTCCACTCCTGTTGTCAATGCCCCTGCACCTCAGGTTAGAGCAGCCTTTTCAGGTCAGACCACACACCTACAGACTTAACTCAGATCCTCCTCTGATTTAAAGTTTAAAAAAAAGAACCTTTAAAGGGCATCATTAATTGTAAGTTTTCAATCTATTTAAAGATTCATAGTTATGCAGATACTGTATGTACAGATTGGTTCAGACACAAGGTAGGTACAAATAAATTCTGAAAGTTAGATAATGAGACAACCAGCATCATTAAAGGAGTGTCAAGTGAGGTCACACGGCTTCTTTAAATTTTCTTCAAACAAATTGGAGGTTGAGAAAGAAATAGGCAATAGCTTGGAAGATAGGGATTTATGAAAAGTATTGCACAGGACACAAACCACACAAACTAATATTGACATATTACAGTGTACAGCAGAGTGAGCTCCAGAGCCTAAAACACTGCATCAAGCCTTCACACACTCATTTATGAACACTGAATATTAATAATACACTCAGCCATAAATCTCTGTCTGGGGGGTCTTTTTTATAAAATATATCATCCACCAAAGATGCATTTTAACCTTGTACTTTAAACCAACACTTACCATAAATAATATTTAAAGTATTCTGTATGCAGAAAGTAATTTAAATACAAAAATAAAAGGAAAATAAGTAATTATTTTTACGAATAGGAAAACTTCAGCATCTTTCTCTAGCTTTAAACTGAGTCCCTTCAGTACCCAGGACTTGAGAGGATTTTGTATATCAATTAGGAACCCAAGTGGCAAACCGTCTCACACAAATGTCAGACCAATCTTGTCACTGTTATCTATTTTCTACTTCATACATTTGAAGTACACCATTATTAGTGACATGGACTTGTTTGCTCAGTTATAGAAAGTTATAGTCTCAAATGATGTTGGGCCATTTGGTGTTATATGGAGGTTGCGTAAACACACTGATGATCCTGTCCCCTACTAAGAATTCCAGTTACCCTATGCCAGAGTGTCCAAGTGAACCATAAAATAACCAAGACAGGCCAAAATGTACCAAAAACATTAATATGCAGCATATGAAACATTTATAACTGAGTGTTTAATCTTTAGTCGGGTCATAGTAATTTTTCAATACTGATATTCTTTGAGTTTTTCGCATAGTGCATATTAAAAAAAATGAGGCAATTATAATACTAGCCCTGAAGAGCCACAATGTCAGTTTTTTAACTGCTTCTTCCAATTCAGGGTCACTGGGAAGATGGAGTCTATACCAGCAAGGAATGGGCACAAGGAACTACAGTGTACATCTTGGGCAGGACGCCAGTCCATTGCAGGGCAGACAGACACAAACACAGACACGCACAGCAGGGCCAGTTTTCCCATTTTCCTGCCAGTAGGTTTTGGACTGTGGAAGTAAACCAGAGCACCTGGAGGAAAGCTACTTGAATTGGGCAGAACATACAAGCTCCTTGCATATAGCACTCCAGGTTTGGAATTGAACCCAGGGTACCAACATTTCAAGGCTGCAGAGCTAACCAGTGCGCAACTGTGCCATCTTTTTTTAATTTAATTTTCATTTCTGAATAGTGTGACTAGTGTGACTGGGACATAGTTTATTCATACAAAGAGTTATATATGCATGCAGATGTATGGGTGCTTATAAATGTCGCATATTAGGAAACAGTTTTTCACACAATTTTATTTTCAAGTTTGTTACAAAGCTGCCCTTGATTTGCATCAAAGTGCTAATTAAGTGATGCAGCACTTAGAAATAGGTTAAGATTTCATAAAAGAGATATATTTAGTACTAATACCAGCAACAGCAAATCTTTCTTTGTGTCAGGCTTTTTTTATCTTGTGGTTTTCTTGTTTTTCCTCTTTGTGGTACTCTTACTCGGAAGCCTCTGTTGCCTTACTAATGTTATTCTGCGATTAAACCTTAGTTTCCTGTAACTAAAAGTTTGAAGATTTGCATGCTGAATTGACCTGTGGTTTCACCTGCTTCAGCAGCTCCATTCTACCAGGCCACAAGTAAACGTAAGAGAAACAGACAAGACTGTTTTTGCCTTGTGAAGCAATGTTTAGAAAACTAAAAGTTCTTAATTGTTGTTTATGTAATTCCTTTAAGTTCATATACAGTACAGGCAACGTTTTTATATGTACAGGGCAAGAATATTTAATAATGTTTGATAGAAATTTAAGCAAGTGATCCTTTTGCAACCACTTGTTACAGCGCTTTTATTACAAGTCTTTGACATGCTGCTACACTAATTTTTCTCACAATACAGACTTTGTTTACTATTATATCCAGATTGTTTTAAATTCCCAGAGGTTTTTTTTATTTGGGCTAAGGCGAGCTTGAAAGAGATTTCTATACTGCTGCAGTCCTTCCACAGATACAGCTCAGGGAAAACCCAACTTTGTTCATTTCAGTATCTAAAAGTTTCAGTTTTAGCCCTTACCTCACAACCTGTAAATCCTGTTCTGAAAAAGCAGATTTCTGCCCGTTTAGTTTTAGACCACTAAAGCTTTTCCATTTTGGATCTCTAGAGTTAAGAATAGCTGAGAGTAACAGCTTAATTTACAAGCTGCCACTTCATCTCATCATCCTGGCTTTGTGCTAATAGCACATGTAGACCCTGGCAAGGTATCAGTAACAAATCCCCATTTAGAATTTATGTTGCCAAATAATAATAAAATGTACTGTGTCAACCTTCTAAACAGGAAATGCACACAAAAAATAATCTTAAAACAGGCGCTGAATTTGCATGGCTGTCTTTTTCTTGGAATCTAGAATTACATATAATCGCATAGGATTTTATGTAGCTCTCATATTTTGCAATTGCAGTCCAGTTTTTGGTAACTTCACGAGCTCATACAGACAGCATAAATATAAAATTCAGTTCCACAATATATATGGTATGTATATTTTTTTGTAAAACTGGAGATCCAATCTCTCTAGTTTCTTAAGGATCTTACACCACACTATGTTCTTGATATTTATCTGAGAACCTTAATTTTGTTTATTCAGCTGATAGACCTACATGTCCTCTAGTATACGAGATAATCTGTTATTAATTAGACCACAGCCAGCTCTAGATAGGGTGGGATACAGTTTTTCTACTGAAGCCACTCAGCTTGACAAATATTTTGTTTAGTCCTGAGAATGGAATCTGAATAGTGAAAGATTGCATGCAAGCAGAGAAAGGAACATACCGTAATCATTTTAATCTCAATATGAACTTCAGCCATGACCAGATAGCGTCTTAGTTCTGCTCATCTGACTACTTCAGTTCATTTCAGTGCATGTACATGTTAGAGATGCATGTCGGAGCTTAAAAAAAATAGCCCAGGATAAGCAATGCATGATATTTAAAATAGCATTTGCACGCTCTATTCAGAACACCTTTTTATGTACCTATCAGCACTTTTTTGTTCTTGCACTGACCTCTGTAAGTTATGCCCATGTAGTTGGTCTACACAGCTTTCCCCGCAATGCAGAAAATACTTTTGTCCTATATCTTTCCTGCCACAGCATTTACACTCTAAGATAGCTTACACCTGCATGGGAATTAACCTCTCCCAGGTTCGAAGTTATTAAAGCTACTTCTAACAACAATTGAAGTACATTGCTTTTGTTCTTCCCTGAGATAGGTGTATTTGCTATCCCAGTGTCTTTCTGACGTTTGCAGTCAGAACGGCTTTCCCACAAGCTTCATTAGATCGCTTGATGAAGATGTCTTTTTTCCTTACATTATTTGAAATTATTTCCTTGAATTTGCTCAAATGTTTTCTGTGGCCTCCAAAATTAATCCAATAATTCTGGGAATGCTTTGGTATGATGGATTCTTTTGATATAACAGTATCCAGCATTGAGTGCCGATTTATAAATTAACCAGCAGAACCTGAAAAATGCAAATTATTAACATGGATGATAGGATCACATAACTTAGAAGCTTTCACCGGAAACAAGTTAACGGTTGCCAGAAGCATTGTTTTTTTTAGAACATCTGATTTCATTAGTACTTTAATAATTCATGTTAGTCTTATCTGGTGGGAGGTTTGTGATTCCAAAAAGGATGTAAAACAGTTTACAGAAGTTACCCCAGCAAGTCATGACAACTTTTCTCATTTGAGAAAACATTGTCATTTAAAAGACTGGCATAATGATCATCAAAGTTGAATCCAGACACTTTGAAACATGGGAAAACATAAGCACTTTGAATTTCACAGGGAATAATATACACATTTTCGCACTTTACTTGCAAGTGTCTTAGTTTCCCTAGAGAATCCGTTTCCTCTTTGTGATCTATAAACTTCGTCAAGTCAAAGCAATTACTCATTTTTTAAATGAAACATTTATAAAGTCAATCAAATTTCACCTAAGGCAATATTTGCATTCACCACACCAAAATAAGGGTCTCAGCTTGAGCATCTGATTCTTAAGAATGCTAGTCATTACTGTTTGAGAACATATAAACTCCACGCAGATACCCCAGGTCCAGAATTGAATCCATGGCCCCCACACCGAAAGGCAGCAATGCTAATCATTGCACCACTGTGCCACCCCCTTTATTTATCAGATTTTGGTTTATTTTTTACCTGTAAATTATTCAAACTGATGGTTGTGCTGTAACTGTTCTTTATTTAACAAATGAAACATCCTGCCCTTTTCTTCCAATAATTTTTAATTTCCACTTTTATTTTCTGTTGTATGACATTTATTAGCAAATGATTGGAATGATTAATTCGGAATTAAGGAACAAAAAAAGGTCTTAATGACGACAGGTGCAAGACTCTTCTAGAATTTGAAAAGGCCATATTTTCAAGGTTTTAATGTTTTTAGGGGACTATGGGTCTTGCAGTTGATTTTGGTGAAGTGGTTTTATGCATTATGAGCTCGTATTTCTCTTTTGTATTTAATGAATCCTAAATGCTATCCTAAATAAATCCAAAGCTTGTTAGTAGGTGTATCTTGCTAACCCAAATGGTGGGAGCCATTAAAATACCACCCTAGCAGAAACTGCATTCCATCTCCTGGGATCTGAATATACCTTCCATTTTGTACTCCTCATCTAGCAGAGCCTCCTGAATTATGCTGTATTTTCAGTCAATGTGAGATATGTTGCATTTTGTAATGTTGGAAGGCTGTGTCATCATCAAGGCCTCTGGTGGCAATTTATACAAACAAACTGCCTCATGGGAATTCTCAGGATGAGATTCATTAAGGATCCAGATTCCACACAATGGTGCACTATGTTAGCAGGCTCAGAACCTATAGTTGAGCAGGCAACAGTCTCCTAGCCACTCATATTAACTCATTGGTTTGTTTATTTACATATTTATTTGTTCAAGATGATTAAGTGGGACATAGCCCTTAACTATCTGTCTCGCTCACCAGGGGAGCTACTATAGTGAGAGCTTTCAGCATTCAGCCAAGCTTGAGAATGAAGCTCTCTTTTATAATTTAATTATAATAAATTACAAAACCTTTAGTGTGAAGAAAACTACACCAATAGGCATTGATCCCAATTCAGTGTTTTGTGCTTTATTGGGGGTGGAAAAACCAATTGTTGATGCTGTTTTCTGACTTTAAATCTAAAATTAGTTTAAAACTAATTTTCAGTTGAATTTGCTGCAGAACAAAGGCCAGTTTGTAATTGTAAGAACATACAGTACAATGCAGAATAAAATTCTGTAGTAAGCCAATACGTCAAACACACACTACCCATAAAGCATAATGCTACAGTACAGTCAGTTCCAGAAACTCAACTAAGATTCCACTGTAATTAATTTTTATCTCAAAATATAAAATAACAGCAACAGATATTTGAAACATGTACATTTAATATTCAAATATAATGTGTTTACCTACATATGCATAATTATATATTCCAGCACAGCAGTACAAAGTAGAAACATCTTTGTCTCTGCACAAATATAAACTGCTGTAGACTGTAGGCCTACACCTTGTAAGTTTTAGTGCTTCAATTATTTTTGGAATACACAGTTAACAAATCGTTAAGTCAATGGGCTCTCCTTAGAATTAGCCTAGAAGTAGTATTTTGAAATATATACATGTTTTGAACAAGGTGTCTAGCATTATTGTTGAAGCTGACATCCTGGTTTATTTCAAGAAATGGCTGAATGGCATCCTTTGAAAAATTCACAATGGACTACTATTACAATTACCTGGATAGTTTTAGGCATTGTTTGGCCAGTTTTTATCTGCTGTACCCATTCTCCCATGCTTTTGTACTCCTCTGCCTTACAGTTACCCTGAAACTTTTCTCTCTCTACCTTACACCTCAAGAATTTTTTTTTCTTGCTTGCTTTTGGTGTGGAATTAACCTCTATTTGTTTCTTTGCAACCCACCTGTGATGCAGCTCTCCACTCAAACCTCTAACCTCTTCTTAATTGATGCATATATTAAAATGTCACCTTTTTCTATTTGGCTTGTGCGAGATCCATTGCATATTTACACTACAGATGATTATCCTGCTCAGGGGTATTCAACCCTAGAGAGCTCCAAGCCAAGTTAGTTTTTAGATCATCTGTTCTTAAAGGTTGACCGCACCTCTAAGATCTTAATAAAATCAAACAAGTAATCTCTTCAGTTAAGAAACTCTGGTCCACAAAGGCTGAAGAGTACTTAGATTTTAGCCCTAGGTGATCTGTAAATTACAGAAATTATCTGTTTGAATGACCAAGATGGAATTGTTCCATATCTTTAGAAATCAGTGATTTCATGGTTACCTACAAAGTGAACTAGATTAAGGCATTCCAGGACCAGGGTTCATTGGAGAGTATCCCATGGTCTCACCCATACCCATATACAGTAGTGCTAAATATTTTTCACTCATTGTATGTTTTTGCATATACATTTTGCTTTCAGTTTTTCTCAGATTCCAAACATTTTGTATGACTTACTTTCTCTTTTGTCTTTCTCTTTCCAGACTGTATTTACTCATAAATACCCTAAATTAAATGTTATTAAATGTCATTACTTTCCTAATTCCTAAGGTGTCTGCATTTCAAAGGTGAGCATACATTGTAGCAGTATCGTCTGAGAAGGGAGCCCTCTAGTGGTGAAGCATTGAGTATTAAGTACTATATTAGGCCAGGTCAGCTCTTTTTCTCTAGGTTGCCCAGTTTGCTGACAACCATGAGTATTAATAGACGCTTGTGCTTGAGTCACAAAAGTAAATCAGGTTATTTAAAAATGTAGATAATTTTATCTTATACAGTGCCCTCCAGAATTATTGGCACCCTTGGTAAAGATGAGCAAAAAAGGCTATGAAAAAATGTCTTTGTTGTTTATCAGCTTGATCTTACACTGAAAATATGAGAGAAATCTAAATTTTCAGTGAGGTAAAATTATTTTAAAAAAGATTCTTATAAAAAAATAAACATTTTTCTCAAAAACACCTGTCGCAATTATTAGCACCCCTAGAAATTCCTATGAACAAAATCTAATTGACGCCACCTCCATGCCAACAAACTATTTTGAAGGCTTGCCAGAAGAAAGCCTCTACTGTCGTCAAACCACAAACGTAAGTGAGCTGGAGTTCGCTAACCATCACTGGAACTTTGATTGGAACTGGGTTCTATGGTCAGATGAAACAATAAAAGAGCTTTTTGGCAACAGACACCAGAGGTCAAGGTCATGCAGAAAAGAACCTAATCTGCACTGTGAAGTATGGTGGTGGATCTGTGATGTTGTGGGGCTTTTTTTCTTCCAAAGGCCCTGGGAATCTTGTTAGGATACATGCTATCATGGACTCCATCACATAGCAGGAGATTGTAAATCAAGATCTGGTTGCCTCTGCCAGGAGGCTAAGACTGGGTTGTGGTTGGATCTTCCAGCAGGACAATGATCCAAAGCATACCTCCAAATCCACACAAAAATGATTCACTGACCTCAGAATCAAGCTTTTGCAGTGGCCATCCCAGTCCCCTGACCTAAACCCCATTGAAAAGCTGTGGGGTGAGCTGAAGAGGAGAGTTCACAAGCGAGGACTAAGGACTCTGAAGGATCTGGAGAGATTTTGTATGGAGGAATGGTCTCAGATCCATTTATATGTGTTCTCCCACCTCATCCAAGCATTATAAGAGAAGACTCTGCTGTTATCTTGGGAAAGGGAGGGTGCACAAGTACAATATTCAGGGGTGCCGGTAATTGTGACATGTGACATTTTTTCTTTGAATAATTTTACCTCTCTGAAAGGTTAGATTTCTCTCATATTTTCAGACATTTTTTTCATAGCCTTTTTTGCTCATCTTTACCAAGGTTCCAATAATTTTGGAGGGCACTGTATATGCATTGATTTAAGATACTTAAACAGCTTTCTCAAAAGTAAACGTTTCAGATTTTTTAAAATCAGTTAATGTTACACAGGTGAATGCATGCATGGATATGTTTAATAAATGCAATTCATACCCCCCTCATTAAATCATATAGTGACATTCTAAAACTTCCTCTTTCTGATGCAAGGTATTATCATTTTATCTTGTGTATAATTCAACTGACTTTGCTAAAGCTTTACTGAATGTGACTGATATAACTGAATTAAGCTAATTGTTTTGGCCATAGTTACTTCTACAAAGGAACTGTGAGGAGGTCTGGATTACTGTGTTGTTCATACTAAATTAAATTTTGCCCCCATCATTAAATCATATTGTCTAAGTAAAAGCAATGACTGATGAGTTCATCATACATTTGCATGTAAGCCTTGCTTATTTTGTTTAGTGTGATGCATTTAAACATTGTACAGTGAACTTTCATATTCTAATGAGAACTTCTAGACAAATAAATTAAAAGTTAAATTAAGCTTAAATGTTTTAGAATTTGTACAGTTAGCATGGTGGCAAACATTCATCTGAGCAGAAACCAGCAGAAAAGTGTACATTCAAGAATACATTTACAGTATATTCTTTATTATAATTCAGATATATAGCATAGGCAGCTCTCCAGATTGTAGCTAATGGCTGTCACCGGTGATTTTTGTTAGCATACTGTATACTGACTACTAGTGTTTACCATTTTCTTTGTGCTTAAAATGTAAATATTTTCCATACTTGATTTATCAGTGCATTGGGCATTACAGTTATTTTTGGGCAGGCTCTCTTTTCTCTTATGGAAAACTTATATAAATATGTCAACTTCTAATCCTTTGATGGAAATCCGATTCAGTTGCAACTTTCGTCATTCACGGTTTACTGCCTTTCCAGGTGTTTTGAAGACTTTTTTTGATGACCCTTCTATCAAGTCTGAGGATGCTATTTTAGCTCCTCTTAAAGGTGTTTTCATTAGTGTTGGAGGACACATACAGTACTGTACCTCACCATTGTTTTATTTGAGTGGCACAGTTGTCACGTGAAAGTGTTGAAGGACAGAAAATGACCAAGTGATAATGCAAGAACACATGTCTCTAACAGCTTTGAGGAAAGAGCCACCCCCTGCCCAACTAGCACATAAACCCATTTGCCCATAAATACCAGGCGTCTCAAGTTTACTGTGTGCTCTAACAAGCTTTTAGATCTGAGTAAGAGCTTGAGATCCTTCAAGTGCTTGTTAAGTAGCATGCTAATATGTTAGAAACATAAGTGGCTGTAGAGGAGGTATTTAAGCATATTTGCCTGATCCTTGTTGCAGTTTTAATACCCCAGTGGTCCTTCCATTTTAAGACTATTTCAGGTTGCTTAAGAACATAGCTTGTCTTCTTTTTTGTAGTTTGGAATAATCAGTGCCTTGAAAAAGCATTTTTTTTACCAACAGCTGTAAACAATCCTTTTCAAAAACACGGAATGAGCATCATGACTCAGACGGTGAGAGGGTTCTGGCCAACAGGGCGACAGTCCGCCTTACAGAACTGATAATGGGCACTATTGCAATATGTGATGGAAATTGAAGGGAATGAAATGTCTCCTGCAGCTTACCAACACATCAGGGTGGAAGTTCCTATTATGAAAAATTGTATTTTACTTCAATCATCTGGTGGTTATTTTTGTTCAGATGAAATACATTGTCCTTCACATGAAATAAAATGAAAAGAAATAACAGGAATAATAATAATCCAAACATTTATATTCTAAAATGGAACATTAATTCTATTCATATTCATTTGGCTCACAAGTAAACAAGATAAATCTTGGCTGAAACGAAAAAGTAATTTTTACTCTCAATCTCTTTTTTTGTGGTTTGCAATTTCCCATTTTGTGTGTTTTTTTTGTTAAAACAGTTTGTGATTTGTTAGAACGGTTTGTAATTCTCTGTAATTTGCTGAAATATAAAGAATAAATTGTCCATCAAACAAATGTACATGGGGAAACAAAGTGCAATCAAATCGGCAAAAAATAGATTTCTTCTGACAATGTTGAAAAGTAAGTTTTAGAACAATTAAGCAGTGGTTTCATCTTTACAAACTAGTGAATCCAAAAGGTCTTGTAAAATGAAATCTTAAATGAATTAGACTGTCAACTTTTCTTAGCAGTTTTTTTTGCGAAAAGTACCTTAATTTTCCTTTCATATAGTCAGGAATTAATTATGAAAAGGAATATATTGACTGGGAAGCCCTAATATTGAACCTGCCACTGCAAATTGGTTCAGGATCACTAAACAGTGGTTTTTCGGGTGCTACAAAGCATTGTACTTTGCATGTGCTCTTGCGTTTATGGTTCATGAATAAAACTCATTAGAGATGGGCATTTTATCTGGGTTTTTTTTTTTTGTGAAGTAAATTTGGTGAATTTATGTACAAGATGTTCAGTCCAATGCCTTTGATGGAAGCAGTGGAGATTATCTTATGGGTGGGTGGTTTTGCTCAGAACTGTAATCCTGTTTTAATGTTTTGTCTAAAATGGTTTAAGTGCTGGTTCTAAATATTTCTGATTTGTCCAGAGTTGTAATCTGAATAGGCATCCCCTGGTCCTTGCATTCTGTGGTGAATGCTTCCTCCACTGGGTTTTGAATAGGAGCAGATTGTAGAGCGGTGGTTTTTCCAGACGGACCACTGGGAAAGCATTAGGTTCAGCTGCTGATTTCCTCATTTGAGGAAGCATGAGTAGACAGGGGGCTATGAAAGTATACAGGACAAACCCAAATCACAGGATTTTGTATTAGTAATGCAGTTTATGAATGTCTGGCTTTTATGCTTATTTTTTCTCTACACATCAGTGATTTACAATTGGTTCTGTTCATTCAAGTGTAGTTTGCAACAGAATTGTATCCACTGGATGACAGAATAAGTCTTAAGAGCATCCCTTCCGCTAAATATGTAGCTGTGGAGAGGGAGTTTAGTAAAATTAGCTCTAGCTGTGTAACACTTTGATTTGCTCTAGGTAAATATTGTAATTAATATGTTTGTGTTTAAATGTCTCATTTTACATCAGGCAGGTCTCACTTCATAGTGATGGACAAGCTCTTTCCCACCTGATATTAGAAAATAAGAACACACTTGCATTATAAATACACTATAAATTGAAAATGTTGTCAGTAGCTGTAATCATGAATTATGCTCAAAGCAAGTTTTCTAAGTATTTGAATCTGACTCCATAAAATAAAGTATTTTCAAATGCAGCTGTTTTACTTTGATCTTATTAACACACATTTGTAAATGGTAAGGATATCATTGCGATTGAAAGCTTCCATGACTATAGGAAGTTTTTTTCTTACCCACTGACATCAACAAATTTAACTGCCCTCCATCAAACGCCTCCCTAAGCTGTGTAAGTAAAATAATGTTGAATGAATATAATTAAAGCATGATTGCTTATAAATCTCACATTTTTCATTTAACGTAGAATATCCAGTTTGGATATTATTCCATTTCTGGATTACAAATAGCAGAAAGATGTGGCTCTTCTTTTGGTCAGCTAAATTTGCTGTTCTCTTGATGATCTTGTAGCAGGTGTCTGGTATTTGGACGGCTGCACCGGGTGTCTGCTCAGTTAGGGTTTACTGTGTGGCATCAGGCAAAAAAATAAAGCCAGTCTTCTTTTTCCAGCTACTAAGAGCAGCAATGCCAATGGAGCCTTCTTCAGCCAAGATTAGGCACTTGGCAAAGTGGGCTTCAGCCTGTCATGGGCCTTTTTTTTTTAAAAAAAAGGGAAGCCATTACATAGTGTCTCTATATAAAAGCCAATAGATTTCCATACTTAAGACTGGGCTTGGGTTATAGTGCTCTAATTATTCCCTAAATCTTCTAAGTAATGTTTTTCTGTACATGTCCTATTAAGAAACTCACCGAGAAATTCGAATTAAATTGTATATAAACTGCCATTTTCTCTAGTGTTTAATTTTCACTTCCATTCTGCCTTTTGTATAATTATAAGCATGCAAATTCAAATGGGTTTTGAAATAACAAACCCCCCTATTCCTGTGTTCCTAAAGCTTTCTTAAAATCCTTGAATATTTGAGCTGCTTGTAGGTTAGAGTGCAGCTCATCCTATAGTTATGAATCTACTGTCATATGACATTTCAAGAGCTCTGACCCAAAGTATGCTGTTTTGTTTCCTCAGTAATAACACTTTATCACAGTTATTCAGAATTTTATTTCTCATACGATCAGATTTTTATATATGTTGCCTTATAATTCTGTTTTTTGCAGAATAACTCTATACAACACAGGATATAAGACTTAGAGATTTTTATGAAGCAGTGATTAAAAGGTAGCATATTTCTTTCCTATAAAATATTTTCAGGTAACCACTTCATTTTGTGGTTTGTAAAAAAATTGTGCTTCAAAGATATGGATTTAAAATCATTGAAGATAAACAGATATATCTTTTATCTAATTGTGCCTATACAATTTCTCCCTTGTCAACATGTACATTATGCTTTTAGACCACTACATATCATTCATTTCTCATTTTGTTTAACAGTGGTTTGTCTTTTGCTGTATTGATGTCCATTGAGAACTAATGTGTTAGTTTAGAATCTTTTGATGATTTCACGACTGCAGAATTCCGCAGTAGTTCTTATTGCACTAATGAAGTAAGTTCCTCTGACTGACTTATGAAGGACCTGTAAGTATTTTACAAACTTAATTAAGATCCCCATCTCAGCATTCACCACCTTAAAACTGTTTTAGGTAAAATATTATGTTTAAAAATATGCTGTGTTTAATGCAAAAAGTGGGATTTGCATTTTTCTGGAGGTGGCTGTTGTGTTTTCTATATGTTGTACATGTATTAGTTTTAATTGCATAAATGTAAGCTTTGTATACTGGCTCTTAGATGACTTGTCTTTAGTGCAAAAATCTATACAAAGAATATTTACTCTTTATAGTAATATATAAAGTACTTTATAGTACTCTTTATTATAGGTTTAATTCTGTGTCACTCTGTCTTTTCTCACTAGACCTTTAAGGTTTTTAATCTAACCCATCCATCCATTACGAGAAAACCACTGACTCCCAGCATCCCAGCATCCGGGAAGCATAACACGTGAAGCGATATTGCAGTCATGAGTCAACACAGGAGTAATTGAGAGACAACAACTATTCTGGCCAGCACATTTTCAAGAAGGTGCGAAGAAACTGAAACACTCAGAGAAAACACATAGGAACACATAGGGAACATACAGATTCCACACAGAAGGCATCCCAGTCTGAAACTGAGCCCTGGACCCACAAGCAATAAGCAGCAGTGCTAACTGCAGTGCCACTACAGTATGTTACCCCATTTCTTATTTAGACTATTTCAATAGTCCCCGATATAAGGCTTTGTTTAATGTTTAATGAGTTTATGTTTATCTTCGCAGCAAGATCTGTGTCTTTCAGGATCAGTATTGAGGTCTTAAGACATGGACAAGTGTTAATTAACAAATCATTATTTATTTTTAATTTATCATTTGCAGTAGGTCTTCTTGTTCGTTCTGTCATTAAAAGTTGTCTTAATCCAGTTTACAAATCCATGTTACCGATGAATCTATTAATACATTAATGATTGGAAATATTCCTTACTTCCACAGAGTTTGCACGAAAATTAAACATTTTATCATATTTCAAAAGTTAATGAGTGCCTGGGATAGATTATTACTGACAAATGACTCTTATCACCTCGAAAATGTATGTGTGCGCATTGTTTTTTTTAAATTACTAAGATCCACAATTGAAGTTAAATTCAGTTGTTTTTTTTGGGGGAGGGGTGAGGTAGGCTTGAGGAGTTTCATATTGACTAACCTTGGCATCAGTGATGATAACACAAAAAAGTGGTATACAGGAGTAAACATATGTTTTGGGTTTTACTTGATAAACTGAAATCTTGATATATTTAAAGTCTTTTGCTTATTTTGTGAAGTAATAATAATGTTTCTTCTGGTGCGGCTTCCATTTGCAAGTTTATTTTAAACTATGCAAACCAGTTTGATTATTTAAACTTTATTATTTTAGGAAATAGAATTTAGGCATATAGTGCCAGTGTAAGACATCTTTTAAGACAGTGTAAGATCTATCTGAGATCTATGATCAGTCTGTTTTGTGGCACATTTTTTGATTATTTTAAAGATGTTTTTAGTAAGGTGATTATCTTGAGGATTCTTGATATACTTAGAATCATTAAATGAAATTTGCTTCCAACAAAACTCACAAGGTACATCTAATCTTGTGCTTTATATTAGTCTGAGACAAGAATATTTAGGCACTCCTACAGCTGTGGCTTCTTTTTCATGTATTACACTATTCGAGTCACTTTTTCGACTTAAACAAGGAATTGTTGTTGACTGAATTGACATCCTGCAAAGGCCCACTCACACATTTCATTTCCTTGGCGTGTTCCAGAGGCTCACGAGAGAATCACTGCTTCATTCTTGTTAGTGACAAGTCATTCTTTACCTGCTGTCAGTCAGTGAACATAACACTGCTGAAGGTGGTTCAGGATTTTCCAATGAAGTTTAGGCAGAACTTTATAAAATGAGCAGGGGTGGGATGTTTCATTCAGTACCTAACTACTTTTTCTAGAGAAATGTGATTTGGAGACAATGTAAAATGCCAAAAAAAAGCGTTTTGAAAATGAATTCAGATGAAATAAATATGAACTTACTTTAGTGAAACATTATTAATTGTTTTATGGTTTTATAAATTTAAGAAATTGATTTGTGACCAGAGGTTATTTGAAATGCCATATTGTGATTATCAGTCAAAGTACCTGATTCAAGCTTGGTTGGACCATACGGTATATACATGCAAAATAGAAACGTATAATGATACAGTATTTTAATATGACATACTGCACTACATCGTGTAACAGGTGTTGGCATAAGAGAGGATGTAACATCATGAAGTAGAATAAGTGGAGTGCAAATAATGCAGCTCATAACAAGAGTAATTTTAATTTGGACATGTAAGTGGAAGAGAACCAATGCATTTTTGTCTGGAATAAAACACAAAGAATATCTAAATTGTTCTGAATGGCCAACTGGATTTTCTTGGTCAATGTGTAATTATACTTTTTAAATGTCCAGTTTTAAAGTTACTGGCACTTGATATTTATTATTAATCCAAGCTGCCAAGAAAAATAAATGCTTTTGTGTCTACATAATTATTAGTTTACTGAGGCACTAAAGCACTGCCAGTTTGTAAGCTTCCTACACACTGCAAAAGCGATGCAGACACTTTAGGGACTTAGGCTGGTAAAGCTCCCAGAACTAGCTTTGAATATACAGTATATGTCGTTGGGTTTGAAATCAGTTTGTCTGTCCTGAATAATGCCTGCTTTATTGCCAAATACAAAGATATCCTCACATGCATACTGTATGACTCTGGAGAAAAAAAAAACAAGTTTTCTTTATCTTAATTCAGTGTTCGAAACATATTTCTTGGGTAGATAAGGCTTCCCTCTTCAGAGACATTTTGGTACTAAAATCATGTAGTGATGTACATCTTATGGTTCACTGGGTCAGATCTCTAGACTAGGAGCTCTATTTTTATAACATCCTGAGAACAGAATGCTGCTTGCTGTTTTCTCTGTATGAAGGAGTAAGTGCAAACATTCCAAAAGCCATGGTTTCTGGGTTTGTTGTTTGTTGCTAGGAAAAAAGCAAAGATTTGGTTCTCTGTTCTTTGACATTCTTTTTGGAGCTACAGAATAATGTACCACAGTGATTTCACTCAAAATGCATTCTAGTGCATAAAGCATCTTTTTTTTTATAAGAGGTCCTGTAATTGTTTTTTTTCCTTGATAATAATTAATTTCTAGTTCATTCCAGTCCTAAAGGTATTTTTGTTTGTAGGAGCACACCCAATCCATTTCAGAACCTGTTTCCAAGGCAAATTTTCCCACAGAAAAGTTTCAGAAAATCATGTCAGGTTGAAATTATTATTGACATTCCATTATTGCAGAAATTGCATTGCTTTTAACTTGGCTGTAATGCCCAAAAGTAACCTTGAGTTGAATTCTGAGTAAAATAAAAATGGAAGCAGGAAATGTGAGAAATACGAAGGATTAAAGTGCTTAAGCAGTCCAGTTTACACTTGTTCTCTGTTGCTGCTTTGCCTTCTCGACTCAGTTTTACAACATTATTCGATGTAAATAGCGACGAGCATGTCTGGGCACTGACAGCTAGATCCCTGTTTGCTGTTAGATTATGATAGCAGCATTTGGCACATTGCTAGTCAGGCTTTGGAAGCCTAACACTGGAAGGGTTTATAAAGAAATCTTTTTTATTTCCTTGTTTTCAAGCCCATTAAGGGGGAACTCTACACTACATAGGAACAAGTAATAGGTTTATTCCATGCTGAAAAAAAGAAGAAAGAGAACACAATGTTTCGGCCGTGGAGCCTTCTTCAGGTGTGTCACACACCTGAAGAAGGCTCCACGGCCGAAACGTTGTGTTCTCTTTCTTCTTTTTTTCAGCATGGAATAAACCTATTATTTGTTCCTTTGCAGCCTACGCATGCTGACGCAGCTACCCACCTGAACCTCTACACTACATGATATATTAAAATAGAGATATCTAGATAATAATCTAATATTTTTATCTTTTTCCGGAAGGAGTGGGTATGGTTAGAGAGACAAACCTTAAAAAGATAACTATTTAAGTGTTCAAAGGTAATGTACTGTTAAACTTTGCATTCTGTTTTTAGTCTGATGACTTTTTTGCGTGTTGTAACTGACATACAGTATCAGCGTCTGATGACTAGTAGTTTTGTTCAACCGGTCATCAATGTCTAAGAAAGTGACTTCTGGCACTTTTCAGTAGAACAAAAATCCAAAAGACTTAAAATTCAATTTCACTTGGAAGGTTTGTAGCATCAAAATGTTAAAAAAATCTTACATCCATAAATAATGTCACAAAAATACAAACTGTTTGCACTCAGGCCAGATCTTTTCTATTATCTTTAACCCCCTTTTACCAGAGACGTTACCAGAAGTTTGTGTGCAAAGCTAATTAGCCTAGTACTATTTCTTTAATATACAACATCCATTAAGAAACAGAAACAGGATTGGATCTTTTTTCTAAAAAAGAAAAAAAAATACTCTATTACCCCCTTTCCCTTCCTTGCAGCCAAAAAAACAGCTGCTTCACGATATTCATGATGCTCTGTATTGATGCTGGGGAGCACAGTGGTTAAAGGGATGTGGTTTATAGCACGTGGTTAGTTTAGTTAAATAAGGCTGTGATTTAATCTGTTGTGGAATGACAGCGTCCTTGTAATAAAATAAGTTTAGCTGATAATTTTGGTGACAAGTGGTATTAGTGTACTGGAAGTCTAATTACATTAACAGTGGTACATGAGCATGCAAAGCAAACCATTCGGTCTAGCATGGTATTACAACAATTCTCTGTGTATCAGTTTCCAAATGTGATGTTTTCCCACAATGATCCCAATTACATTGTAAACTCAAGCAGTACAGCTGTACATTACAAAATGATATTGAGTTATGTTTTTGGCTCTCATTTGAAATCATTTGGATTTTCCTGTATTGGCAGGGAAATGGGTAATTAAGGGGGTCATTCAGTTGTACAGTTGTCTGGCTGCATGATGCAGCAGTAAGCTGGCTGGCTACAACTGAGCAGCTTCAATTTCAGTGAAAGGCAAAAGGGTGTGTTGTCAAGATTTAACGGTGATCTTCCTCCCGGCTTCTGTCACAGAAAACCTTTGGTGAATTTCTTCAGGAACGTAATCTTAAAAAAATCTTTCTTGTACCACCATATCCAGTTTGGTTACAAATTTACCTTTAAATGAACATCCCTCCCTATCCCTGCACTTCTGTGGCTGAAGCAGGAAATCATGTGTATGCAGAAAACATTGTACTCCTCCCAGAAATGAACAGAAGATTCTAGCAACAGTAGGTCCATCCTTGTGGTTTGTCAGTCTTGAGAAAGTTGAAGTTATTGTTGCACTTTGCTGAATTTCTAATTATCTAATGACCATCCTAGGCAGAAGAACCATGTTCACAATAAATTAACATTTCTTAGTTCCCTTTTTGTTCTCTTTTAACTCTAACCAGAACAGAAAAGCAGATGGGTAAGAATTAGCCACTTTAATGTTTGGGCAGACATTTTTCATTTCCTTACCTCCCCTGGCTGTCTAAGCTTAAATGCCTGTAATGATTCAATATCAGGCAGGCAGCATGTATCCCAAATAAGCTTTAAACTCCGCATTTAAGAAAAAAAAAGCCCTGCTAGGCAAGTATTTAGTCTATTGTGCGGTTGCTGGTACTTACAGAAAATTGTCTGAAATGGCATAGCTAAGAATACTCATTTCGCTATGGCACCGTCTTTCCTTTTTTGTTTAAAATCTCTTCTGTTTTGCACGTGTATCTTCTGACTCTCTTGGCTAATTAAAATGCCATTACGGTACAGGCAGCAGTACCGTCTGGTCCAGAGAGACTTCCAAAAATAGATTCCTGAGTGAGACTCACTGCAAACGTGACCTGGCTGGATACACATTTTTAAAGAGGCAAGTGCTTCAGTGAGTCTTTTTTTTTTTTTTTGAGGATGGTGTGCTGCTTAAAAGCATCACGTTTCATTTCATTGTATTTGGAGGCTCTTATTAATTTTTAATTTTTGATGCTCAGTTATGTATAAATGATGGCTTATGTGTAGATTTCACTGCATGATCTCAAAATAGTGCAGCAAAGAAAACAAAAGCAATGCCTTTTGCTTATCTTTAAGTGATTGTCTTGAAACTGTTTCCCCCCCCAAAAATTGGAAAATGTTTTTTTTGTGCCAAATTATATAACATTAATTAATCTTTTGCAAGCCATGATCATTCCAGATTTTTAATTCCTTACATGTTTTCTTTTTATGGAAACATATTTTATAGGTATTGATGTGTGAAAAGTTGTTAGAATTTTTATACTTTCAAATGTCATTTTTCCGAGCATACAGCACCCACGACTTCTGGTCTTCTGTCATACACAGCTGCCTAATACTGAATATATTTGTGCAGAAAAATAAACACGGCACTTTTAGTCTGGCCAGCATATGAATAGTAGTATATTCATTGGAGGTTTACAGACAGATTTTTGTCCTAATGTCTTCTTTACACCCAGATGTAATACCAAAGGTTTGTGAAGAATTCCCTTGATGTTGGTGACTGTATACAGCCAGAAGGTTTTGTGGCTGTCATGTTTTCTTTTTTTGGTAATGTCACCTGGGTAATATTTGTCCCTATGAGAAAATATAATTATAATATATTAATATAGAGTTAGATCTAAAATATATTTTCATATTTCTGGAATATTATGTAAAAGTAACATATTTATACTTAATGCACTGTGAAATGTATGCTCAGTTGTTTGTATTAAACGAAGTAAGGTACAGTAAGATATAATCTTTCTTTTTACAAGGTTTTGCTATTTTTTATAAGTGTTTTTGAATAAAGTAAGGCTTAGACATCTCAGATCTTCAAAAGAGTGGAAACGAGTTCTGTTTCCTCCAAGCACACAAGAATAAATCCAGACCTGTTTTTTGCCCACCTGTCTCTGTTTTATCTCTTTGCTCATGTTGATGGAATATTTTGTATACTTTAGCTGGAAAGACATACAGTACACTATTTTAAGTGTACACTCCATGCTACCCTCACCTTATTGAGGAAGCTACTGTGTATTTTTATACAGCTTCTTGAGCCTTATTTTTATCAAGTGTTCAGACTCTTCCTTCTGGGACTGACATGCACGACATGCTAGCCCAAATGTCGGGATGGAGCCAGGCTGGTGGTGTAATCCCTGAACGTGAGCAGGAGAATATAGCTCCCAGCTTTGAGAGATACTCTTGTTCCAGGCCAAACTGTCTAATTCGGCAGCAACTGGCTTTCAGTGAAAACACTGCTCTGTTTTCATTGGAAACCTGGATACCATGTTAGTGGTGGCTTTGAAATAATTAAACTTTGTGCAGCATGTGTGAGTGCCTTTTTTCCCCCTCAACCCTTTTAAAAGTAATAGAAACATTTTAACCATTTCTTCTCATCTTTAGAGGTCAGGGTGGCATGGTGGCACAGTGGTTAGCATTGTTGTCTCACCACATTGGGCCTCTGGGTGCAATTCTTGGGGTGCTATCTGTGTAGAGTTTCTTCCCGTGTTCATATGGGTTACCTCCCACAGTACAATAACATACTGACAGATTGCAGGCTGAAATTGGCCCTGTTGTGTGTTTGTGTGAGGTTGTGTCTGTGTGTGCCCTGCAATGGACTGGTGGTCCGTCTGAAGTTTGTCCCACCTTCTTGGGATGGGCTCTGGACCACTGAACCCAGAATTTGATCAACTGTTATTTTCTTTTTTGATGGCTAAAATTAAAAAAAAGCATGTTCTTGTATCGTGCATAGTTAATTGTCATTTTCAAGTGGCTTAGTGCGACGTGGTTTGGTACACTAAAAACTGAGTAAGAACATTGGAAGTGATCTGTGTTTTAATTGGCAGTGAGCACTTTGACACAACTGGTCCTATTCAAAGGTATACATGAATGTAAAGTTTTTCATGTTCACAATGTGAATTTTGCTGTCTATTATGCATCTGGTGGTAATATACTGTATGTGATATGGCAACAGCATGGCATGAATTTCTGAGATTGCTGGCAGATGCATTTAAGAACCAAAATGTATTTTTCCCCATTTTCTTAATTAGTAAAATTCTTTCTCTTTTCATGTTTTTTTCACACTGTGGTGAATTTTCTTTTTTGATGGATTTTTCACATAATTTTAATATTTTGCTCCTAATTTATACAAGTAATTTACGGTAAACTCATCATATTACAGTTACAGTACATGTACTGTACCTTAGTTGGTTGCAAAAGGGCCATCCAGTGTAGTATTCCTCCTTAGCACAACATCTGTAAACTAACTTTCAGAAACTTAAATAGATGAAGTTTCTGCACTTCTAAGACAGGCACTACAGGACTTCCATGTCCTTGCCCTCTAAATGAAATGTAGTTTTTATATTGCAAAAATGTGGTTTGATTCTTATTCCTTTGAAGGTGGCATGTGAATAATGTTTCAAATGAGTGCCCAATTTTCTGTTGAACCCCGTGCTCAGTTGTTATGGACTGAGTAGCGTTAGCCATACTGATTCAAGTTTTTGAGATACATCATGAAGTGAATTTTTGTCTTATAAAATGTCATTGTTAATCTTTTTTCATCCTCTGTTCTTGTCTCCTTTGATCGTATTTCTTCAAACAAATTCACTTTTCAAAGACACTCCCATTCTTTTTCACAGCAGTGGCTTACTCTCTCCTTGAAGTGAATTTTTACTAGGTGATTTTTTTTATGTGAAATCTCCACAGAGCATGTCTTTTATGAAAGATTCTACACAAAACAGAAGCTTTTATTCTCCCAGTTTGTCAGAATCCATACATACATTATTGTCTATTGAAAATGCTGAATGAAAAATAGATTTCGTACAGAACACATTTCTAGAAAATAAGCAGTTCATGCATATTTAAAGCTGCTCAACATTATTTTTTAACTTTCAATATCATGATTTAATAAAATACCCCTGAGTACAACATTTGATGAAGGTTTAATTACATTAATTAATTTTTGTTGTGGAAGGTATTATGTCTGTTTTCTTTCAGAATTACTCTTTAAAATATTTTGCATTCAAACATCAGATATATTGGAAAATATGTAGTATTTTAAAGGAAATATTATATTTCCTTATTTCAAGGACATAATGGGAAAAAAAATCACATGATGGATATTTCTACACTCAGTTTTATAATAGGTCTTGCAATAGGTTTTTGTAATTGTAGTCTAGCCGCTAAGGCTTACACAGTAATACTGTCCATAAAAATAAATCCTACCCCTCAATTTCATGTGAAGGTAAAGGTTGCTTTTTCCTTCTTTCCAGTACTATAAGTATAAGACCTGCACATTCAGCTGCTCACTATGTTTATCACTCTTCATTGTGACTGTAATCTGTAAGATATATTGATTATATAATTAGATATAATTTGTATATCTTTTTTGCATTCTGAGGTGGATGGGCAGGTATTAAATCCAATACATGACTCAAAAACAGCTTCTTTCATAGCTTTTTATTTTGCTAGCAAACTAACAATGCATCAAAATATTTATTTTCCATGTGTGTCCTCCACCATGGACATTGCTGACTATGTGTGGACAAATTTCAAAGTACCTATACTCCCTTCCTTTAGTTTAGTCATTTCTGTCCATTTCCCGCTGCAATTTCAATTCCATAATCCGTAAAACATTTGCGTGTGCATTGATTAAGTCCACCAACTACTGTACTTTCTCTCTTATTTTGCTTTGCCATACCAGAATATAAACTTGTCTTTTTCCTTTGATTTAAAATCTGAAAATATGATGAAATATGAATTTGGTGCAAGTATTAATACCATGCACAGAACCCAGTTTGTCAGTAACCAGTAGCAACCATTTCTGCTATTCTGTGTACAGAATATGAGGGTGTATGTTTTTTTTTCTCTTTTACAGATGGACTTCCTAGCAAAGAGCAGCCCTTGGAACTTTTGAAGCCATCTGGAATTAACCACATTCCCCCTTCTGGTAGGACACCATATTCCTTTTTTAAAATTCTTTCCCCTGACTCTCGCAAACACATCTCTTCACCAAAAACTATGTGATTCTGGTGCACGTATGCACACATATGCTACAGCATTAGTTCAAAGTTTCCAGTTCTCTGCATTAAATGAGAGTTACGTTAAGGGAGAAGAATCCTGAGCAATGCATTCTACATATAACACCATGGAAGTATGGATCTACATAAAACATACTTTATATTCATATATAAAATGATTAGACAAAGATGTTTGAAAGTGGTGCATTATTAAAATAATCAATTGTGGGAAATAAAATCTGAAGCTCTTTATCCATAAATATTGCATGACTTACAGGAGCAAATGGATGAAAGACTCCTGTTGCATCTCATGTTCGGCTACTACAAAGTGTGTGCATTGAGTTGTAGCTCTCCTACAGGCAGATTTGGGCCAGTTTTTGGTGAGAATTTAGTGACAGCATTTAAATGTAAAGCTCTCAGGACCAGGAAGCAGATGGTAAGGCAAGCTGTTTTTGGCCTGACTAACTCTGTCTAGAAGTTTAATGATTGCTGTGGTTTTTTCCATGAATTAGTATTGATCAAAAACAGATTCTGAAACTTGAATTTGAATGTCATTATTTGGCATATCACTTACAGTCTTCACATTGTATTTAATATATATTGCTTCAAAATAACCCCTGCATTGAAAAAATACGTATAAAATAAAATGTATTTCCTCAGGGTAACATGCTACTGCAATGTAATGTTTACTTCAGATAATTGCTAACAGTTCAGCCATACAGTCCCATACTTGTCTCTGAACTTGCTGTTGACACATTTCAGTCTTGTAAGCAATATCTATTACAAAGCACCAGAATCATGTGACCTTGGATAACATTGGCTAACAGCAGATTTTCGAGAGAAAAATACAACAAAATTTAAAGTCTGTTTTATCTTAATACAACTTTTGCTCATGTTGTTGTAGTTCAGATATCATTAATAATACAGGCATTGTTTTTTATGTAACTTTTAAACTGTCAAACTTGGAACTTGACATCAAAGCCTAGCTGCAGACTAAAAAAAAAACAGGAAAATAACAACAACGCAATTCTCATTTTTTAAAAATAAAATAAATCGACGCCCCTGGGTCAGAATGCGAACGTTTACCATTCAGTTGAGCACAAACACAGAAAGGGGGAAAAAATATGCAAAACTTTCATAAATTCAGCAGAAACAAATATCTTGTTTTTATTTTAGTTACAGTTGTGCTTTCTACTAGCGATCTAAGACAGGAGTGTCCAGTCCTGAAGCACTGTAATGTCTTGAAGTTGAATTTCTACTCAGCTCCTTATAATCTAAATTGGTTGTCTCAATAATTGTTGGGATAATTATACAACATCTGCAAGCAAGATGTGGGCATTTGAAACAGACCTTGGAAATTCAGTGGCCCTTCAGGATCATTACTGGACATCCATTGTCCAAGACATACTACTGTACCTTTTGATTTCACTTACTTTGTATTCCTTTTTGATATATCCTTCTTGAATGTTACTGTAAATGAAATAATAAAACAATTTACCTTTGATCGCACATGTTCACACCTTTCTTTATGCTTTTAGGATAATCATTTATTCAAAAACTTAAATATTTCTGTAAAAAACAATTGATCATTATGTTTCTATATCACAAATTAAGGGCACTAACTTAAAACCAGAAGTTAAGGTATTTGCTTAGCACTGGTTTAAGTGCCTATTTACAAGTTTGTGAACCTTTCTTGCTGTGTGAGACATTTTGTACAAGGAATCTTAAGTGCACTCTTAATGTAAAGGAAGTGCAACTGTGTGTCACTTACTGTCTGTACACAAAGTAACATTCCAGATCTGCTGGTTTCCTGGTATTGGGATTGTAGCTATCACTTCAGACACATGTGTAGCAGGCATTGTTTGCTTTATAGTGAAATGTGATAATGAATTTTCAAAGAACGTGACAATATCCAGACAACATTTGTTTGTAAAATTATCTTAAAGGATGAGGCCAAAGTTACAGCACAAAAGTTAAATCAATTACCAGTGACTTTTCAAACTGTGCTGTAGATGGAGAGGCAGAGAGAAAATGGTTTTCCTTGTAAATGCGACAGTCATTAGTAAAAGAACATTCAAAATAAAGTTTGAGGGTTATTTTTCAATCTCCCATAACAACCGTTACAGAAATTATTTCAACTCAATTTTAACCATATACAAATTGTTATAACAACACTTCAAGATTGGTAAACAATAATGCTTTCTATTTTCTAGTATGTAGAAACTCCAGAATATTCTTTTAAATGAAGTATCAGTGCAAATAGATGAAAAACACTCCTGCTACTTCTAAAGATGTTTAAAAAAATTGTCCAATGTTAATCAGTATATAAACTCCCCCATCATTTGTGTACGATGTACACAGAAATGTGCCCTGGTTTGCTTGGGCCAATGCAAACGTTGCTCATGCCCAGTGCAGAAGAAATCTTACTTGCAGACATCTGAGCTAAAAGTCAAACTATTATTATATTGCCTTTTTTAATAGCTAGTTTGCAGAAATGCCATTGAAGTAAAAACTTTGCAATTTTTTTCCCCTAGAATTTGTAAGTTTCATATACCTAATTACTTATGTACTGTACTGGTGCTTGTAACGTGGTTTTGCCTTGTTACAACTTTTTAAGAAGTATGTGAGTAGCTATTTATTAATATAAAATTAGAGGTCCACATGTCCTGATGTGTCTAGGTCCCTCTGATGTCTTCATCTGGTTCTGGCTCTATGTGTTATGTGAGCAAACATCTGCTTTGCACATGAAGATTCACAGGCACACATTCTCTTTGGTTTGTTTTCACACTTCAAGTCATTTCCTACAAGGAAGTAACAAGGAATGGAAAAAGGGAACAGACACACCAGACCTATGTTTTGCTGTTAAATTGGTCAGTAGCCTTGATGATTCTGAATGCTTGAATCAGTCCACTTCATAGTTTTGTTCTATTTTTGTAGTTTTTGGTCTTTCTGTATAATGCTCTGTCCTTACCTACACTACTGTAAATATTATCTGACAGAGATTTTCCCAGTCTTAAATTCCATCTAAATCTTTTTTTCAAAGTTCCTTTGTCCATATTTTATTCCATTTCCTTTACAATTTTTGCTAATCCTCCTTTCTTGGTATCATCTGAAAACAAGACTAGTTAACTTATATACCAGAGTGCAGATTTATCTAAATTAGGAGGAGCAGTGGTCCTGAGATAGATCCCTGTAGTACTTTACTAATCTTATAATTCCAATTACAATCTCCAAATTGAGAATTTTAAAAATGTTTTATCATAAGCCTTCTGAAAATCTACGCCATACCATGTGTCCTGCCTGAATCCATTATTTTTGCTTATTCCAAAAATTCTGGCAAGTTAATTAATCTAGCCCATGCCTCTTCAAAATCTTTCAGAACATTCTTGAATGACATTTGGTAGAGGGAGGCCGGGTGGAGCAGTGCTTAGCGTTGCTTCTGGGTTTGTGTATTTTCCTGTGTTTGCATTGGTTCCTGCCGGATACCCCAGTTTACTCCCACAGTCCAAAGACATACTGTACTTAATTGGCTTATGGAAAAATTGGCCCTTGTGTGAGTGTATGCAGATCTGTCTGCCGTGTAATGGACTGGCGTCCTGTCCAGGGTGTATCCTGCTTTGCGCTTGTTGCTTGCCAGGATATGCTCTTGCTCCCCCAGGAATCTGTATTGGATAAAGTGGCTAGAAAATTAATGGATGGAAGGCTAGAGTGTTGGAAGACTTGTAGAGAAAAATAGCAAGTGGATAACATATTTTGGGTTTTTGTGAATCCATTCAGTCCCTGGAGATTTATCTTAATTTTTTCTAGTGACTCTAGCGATTACTGTAGGTCTCTTGTGCTCAAACTGTTTAATATTAAACTTTTTCTTTGCTCAGCCTAAGGCATGATGTTGCTTTCTTCCTTAATGTGCACCAAATAAAATATTTTATATCACAGTGAATAAAATATTTACATATAAAGTTTCTCATTTATATTATAAATTCATATATTATTTATTCATTGTTTGCTGTTATTTCGCTGTTGTATAGTTTTTGACTTGGTCTTTGTAGGTACAGTATGTAAGAGGGCAAATGGATCAGGAGTGTCAGTTAAGCGGTTAAGGCACCAGAAGGCAGTGGACAGACACTCCAGACACATGCAGGAATGCATTAATATCGCATAGGCATAAGGCTATTAAAGAAATGGCCTCACTGGTGTGAAGCCAGTTGGAAGGGAGTGAGCAGTAAGTAACCTCACTAGCATGGTGGCAGCAAGTAACAGAAGGTTGCTCCTGAATTCAGCTCATGGGGAGCCTGACTAAACCGGGTCTCAGAGTGAGACGCCAGACAGAGAGTGAGACCCTGAGTTAACATCAAACCCCGGAAGGGGCACGTTCCAGGACAATCCTGCAGGGGGTTGAGCAACCCTACAGATAGCTCTAGGGACAGACCCTTGCAGTGAGGTGTCAGTGTACAGTATGTCCACTGTGGTTGATCGAGACACGGGGACCTCCATCTCATGGGTAGACAGGAAAGTTATAAAAATATTATAAATTCCTAGGAGTGAGCAGGCTAGGAGTAGGGAGACTCCTTGACATAAAAAGGTTGAGGTCACTGAGGGCAGGGGAAGCTCAGTCGTTACAGTGTCCGTTAAAAAGAAGGCAGGTGTGGAGCGAGCCCGGCCAAACAGAATCGACCAAGACAAGGTACTTGCCAATGCTGCTTGAAACACAGGGGAAAACATGATTGTATTTTAAATTAAACAGGTTTCATGGGGCAAAATTTCCACACGCTCGGCTACCATACAGGGAGATCCTGTTACATCTGGTGGCTTAACCCCTTAACTGACATCAAAGATCCAGTTGCCCTCCTACAAGCTACTAAGTACACTTTGAAGTATACAATATTTTGATCATATTTCCCTAATGGTTCTGCCACCTCTGGTTTCCTCTATCTTGATGTTTTCTTTACTAGATGTTTTTACAAACTGATGAAGGGATCAATTGATAGCATTGAGTATCATTTCAGTTTGAGCTACCGACATTTCTGATGGTTTATCCCAATCTATTTGAGGGGCATTAAAATCTCCCACAATCACCACTTCTTACTTTACATGTACATTCCTGGATGTGTAACACTGTACGTATAACAGATATTATGATATTGCATAATTGATATCTAAATTTGGTGCTCTTTGGAATACTACTAAGACTACGATTTGAATGACAAGTCATAGTTTGATCTTTCTCAGGAACATCTAAAGTACAATGGAGTTTGACGCACTCTTGATGAAAGCTGTGCTAACACATGTTATCGCATGTTAGAAAAGAAGCTATTTAAGGCTGCAACTTGTGAGAAAATGACAAGGGTTGACTTGCTGCCTTTTAATAGTCCTTTCAAAAGAGTGATTCATGTCCTTGGCAGGCAAGTTACTTGAAAATCCTTCTTTAAATTCATATACTGACGTACATAAAAAAAGTATTGACATAAGTTCTTGACCTTTTCTTTTACGAACATAATAACCTGGTAGGCATATTACAGCATGTTGACATGCACAGCTATAGTAAATCTGTAAAGCTTTTCTTGGTTCTGTAGAAGTGAGTCATACGGTAGCAGTTGTAGGACTATCCTTTTTGTTGTATAGACTTTGCTATTTTTTTTCTCTCTTGAAGATTTGTGACTAATATATTAAAGCTGTTTTTTTAGTATTAAAAACACAAATTTACAGTATATGTTCATTTAAATTTAGAATTTGCATCAGAACTGTTTGTATTAAGTAAATCTCTTTAACAAAAAATGTACAGTAGTTGATAATGGCTGTAATGTTAGAGAATAATGTTGATTCACAGAGAATATCAATTCACAGACTGCAACAAATGCAAATAAACACATTTTTTATGCATAACAATCAGCCAGATAGTTAACAGCTAAACTTACATTTCTGTGTCTGGAGAAAGGAGAAAAAAGTGTAAATTGTGTGCAGGCTCTTAAGGACATCTGCTGTACATAAAAAGTGTGATCTTTACGTGTATAAAGTTAAGTGTGCATTAATATGAGTGTTTTTGTACAGGTCTGGAAGCTCCCCAGGGCATGCACCTTCAGTAAATTCATTGATCAGATATATGACTTTTTAATGGGCAGTTAAACTATTCCTCTTGTGTTTTGCAATAAAAATGCTCTGATTGATTTTGCATGTTTTAGGACCCAGGTTATGTCAATAAAAATAAAAGCAATTGTGGTAATGGTCTAAAGGATATTTCAAAAACTGTATGAAAACAATAAAGCTGATATCTTAGGTGAAAATGTGTCATTTTGGCCCTTGATTTAAGTTACAATTTAAGTTGCTGGTCCCCATTTTGGTATTTCAGTATGAGATACCTATTACAAGTCAAAATTAGCGTACAGTATAGCAAAATGTTTTGGAGATGCCTAAGGAAACTGAATAGGTTATTATAGCATAAATTAAGAAATGTCCAGGTTAGTTACAGTAAAGAGAAAGGAAACTGGCATAGAGAAAACCTTGTCTTTTTGTATTAAAACAACCCACTGGGACTTGCGGCAACTTCATTTCGTCGAAGAGCAGCCTGTAGTTTAGCATGTTAAATAATAGATGTGCTCTTAAGTGCTAAGGAGAGTGTGTGTATGAGTAGGGGGGTTGGGGGTTGAAGTACGAATGGGATGCTAATGAAACTGATACATTAGCATTTCAAAAATGAAGCATGAAAATCATTTTAGAGGGAATGGCTCTCTTTGAACTTGGGAGCTGGATTCAGTTCTCTTGCACTGTTTAGTTTTCTGTGCTATTTCAGTGCATGCCAACTTACTTCATCTCAAATGCATAGACATGCCATGCCATTTTTTATGCATGATCTCAAAGTAAATTAAAATTGAAAGAAAAACAAAAGAAAGAATAAATAATCCTTTTCTTTATTTCAGAGAGGGGAATGATAGCACACATTAAACAAAAGAATCTACTTAGTTGGGAAGTAATAAATCCTATAAATCAAAGTGTATGTTCTTCATTGCACCCTACAGAATCATTATACTGTACAATGATGCTTTCATTTCCAGTCTGTCTCCTACATTTACTAAAGAAATTGTAGACAGTATTGATTTTAAAAAACTTGTCTCAATCCAGTGGTGTGAAAAGCAAGGAACATTGAACTGTGTATCTTTTCATCCATTTTTTTTTATCTAAGGGTTAATAGTAACAATATAAGTTTTTCAAAACTGGAGTTGAACAAGGTTCTTCATAGTTGGCAACACATCCAAATATTACAAGAAACAGTCTTGTATTAGAATTCATTATGTTGTATATTGGCATCACCAGCTTAGGTTGTGGTGCTTATATATAATTATAGTATGTGAATTTTTAGCATTGCATACTATCAAAATGTTGTTTGTTTTTTTTTTACAAAATATATTGGAATTGTTCTATGTGCCGTGCATTGTGATATCAATTTTTCATCCTGGTAAACGACTCTACAGTATACTGTATAGCAACTTTTTTCCAAAAGTGGGAAGAAAAGCCTGTTTAAATTCATAGCATGTTCCAATTTCTTGTCCAAGTTACATGAAAGTAGTGGCTTGTCTATATGTGCAAGCCCCCTATGGTTAAATGTAGTTTCTTTATAGCTGTTCTTTATTCAGGTTATCTTTCATTGGGTCTTGATTAAGAGATGGCATAAGAATAATGGCATTGACTCATCAAGTAGAATAGAATCTGTATATCCTGTAACAAAAAGAATGGACCTTCCAATATTTGTAAGAAAAGAAAATGTATGTAATCTTTTGTCATTATTGAAAATAAACCATTTGATTTGAATGCCCATTGTTTATCTAGGTAAGAGTAAAGTACATTTTAATGGACAATTTATGTTTTAAATCCAAGCCATGTTATATGCTGAAAACCCATTATCTGAATCGTTAATTATCCTAAGAAATTAAATGGAGCTAAATTTTTACTAATTTGATTTTTTTTAAATGTTCCCAGCGTTATTCTTTATTGTGGCTTATTCAGCAGATCAGCTGTGCTTTTGTTCTTTCAGCTCTGATTGTAGTGAAGGTGTGATCAATCACAGACGTTACTGAGTGACGTCAGCACTGAAGATTTATTGTCAGCTCTTCTGTCAAGAAAAAACAGAATAGCTGTTGGGCATGGAAACTAAGCTGTTCTTTAATAATGAATAACCTTACAGTGGTGTTATAGCCCTGTCTTATCATATTTTAACCTCCTTGCTAAGTTAAGGATTTGAGAGACACTACTTTAGATCAAAAGTTAAAAATGTAAAACAGTAGGAAAACAGAGGTCAAGAATTAAACAATATTTGTCAATAATGTACATACTAAAGCATCTAAAGCAAGAAATCAATGTGGTATACTCTACACCAAGAGTATAAAGTTGTGTTTACTGCATTTACAGTATCCAGTATGATAATACTCAATGGTAAAATGGCAGTAAACTTCAGATATCTGAAAATATAGCATTCTATTTTACTGTTGTGTGTTGGCTAGATTTTCCTAATTAAGAAATGTCTTGTGAGACATGTCCTAGTTTTTTAAGGGCTCCTTTTATACTTAAACCTCAAATTGTATTAGCACTCTTGTTATGGATCAAGTGAATTAACTCATAAGCATGAAACATAACCTTTGCAATCAGACTTAATTTCATTACAGATTACCTCATGAAAATATAACATGGCTATAAAAGTCCATAAACAATTGGCACCAAGATGAATTTCATATGAAATGCTATTATGCTTATGAGGGTGCCACAATGGATAATGCATATCTGGTTCACCAGTTAGTAAACCTCTGACACTTTGTGAAATATACCGATGGAAAAAAGAAACACAACATTTTCTGGAATGAGAAAACTATAGTTGTAGCTTATGTACTTTCACAAAAAGTTGGCGATTTGTTTTAAGCCCTCTCACCAGCGATACAGCTTGTGGAGTGAGGCATTGCAACGTGCCAATCACGCGAAAGCTCGTTAGGTGCACTTTTACCAAACGAGGTCCAGGTGGAACAATCACCAGGTCAGGTTTCAGCAGACTGGCAGGACAGATGACTGTCCAAGATCCGGTCACTCTCGAGTGACCACACCAGTGCAGGACCGACACATCGGAATGGTCTATCTGAGAGATTGTTTCAGATCTCCCACCCGCAGTGCTGCTGAAACAGCCAGCAGACACAATGCCTGCATCAGTGACACGACAGTGGGGCTCCATGCTGCTGGCCTTAGAGCAAGGTGACCTGTCAGAGGCCCTCTGCTCACACCTCCTAGACGTCACACCCGACTGTCTTGGGCCAGACATAGGCTGTGATGGACTCTTCAGCAGTGGCATCAGGTCCTCTTTACAGATGAGTCACTCTTCAGCCAGTTCCAAGCAAACAGGAGAGCCAGAGTGTGGAGGAGGAGGTGTTGCGTTTCTTTTTTCTATCAGAATATATTTATTCATAGTCATATACTGTATTTCTATTTAATTCTAACATATGCCAAACATATTTGCAATATGATCTATGTAAAAGTAAAGGAATCTATGGAAAAAATTATATGAAGAGAAGAGATGCAGATAAACAAATTTCAAAGCATGTATTTTGTAAAACTCAGTTTATAATTGGTAATGTTAGGTGTAAGGTTAATTAATAGGAAGAAAAGATTTAAGGAAAAGCTGTTAGAAAACTAAAATTAGTTACATCCAAGCATTAAAAAACAACAAAACTAGACAATTGTTTGTCAACAATTTTATATTATTTAATATTAATACTTAGACTCAATTTTATACAGTTAAATGACATCCTAAATCTTGCTGATAGCTTTCAGATATATAACGTAATTTGTATTGAAATATTTTAATCTGCAAGGTACACAGTTTACTTTTCTTAACTAAGTACACACATGCCTTGATTTCCAATTTTAGTTTTCATTGTATTGTAGCATGCATTTTCATACCTGTTTTTCAGTTAGGAGATTTCTGCTACAACAAAGGTGTGTCATTTGTAGCCAAAAAGAAGATGCCGTCCTCATATTGTGAACTTTCTCTACAGAGTTCCTTAATGGTTGTCTTAGACTTTTTGCGCATTTTATCTCGTCTATTTATCTTGTAAACTACTGTACAGGGGTATATAGATAAGTATTAGAAACAAACACAAGTTTTCTTATTGTGATGATACGGTGCTTTTATAGGGTAAAAGAAACTAAATGTAAAGAAAAGGGAATTTTGTTTTTAATTTTTTAATTTTCACCTTACGAACAGTTATGATCGTTGAATGAGGGATGGGTGTAATATATTTAATCATGTGCAAGCTTTTACTGATCTGCAAAGGCTTTCACATCATTGAACCAAGTTCACTTGTTTACAGAGATGGCGAAGAGTGTCCTTTTTTCCAATGTTCTTACAAATACAGTATAATGCGATAATAATTCATACTGTTTGGTACAGGCTTTTTCTAACACAACAGCCTTTCATGAAAGGAAGTTTGTATTTTTTAAATTTGAATGAATTCATTTATTATGTTACTAAGTATTCATAACTGAAGACTGAGGTTCTGTTTCAACTACAGTAGGTTCATTAACCTTTGCTATTTCATCTATTGATATAGTGCAAGAAGTAGGTACATTTTGTAAATTAATTATTAAAACATAATGAAACATTGAAAATAACAGCTGTTCCTGTTAAATTACACTCAAACAAGCACCTTCACACGCACACACATACAGTCTATCTATTGTTTTATGACTGCTATTCACTCAGATGATTGTTCTGTAGACCCAAAGGGTATATACTGTATACAAGTACAATATAATCAAATGGGAGACATTCAGTCATGAGAGTATTATGTGGGAAGAAGAAACACAAGGATAAGTAGGTTGTCCTTTAACATGTCTAAAAAATCAATATCATGCATCTGGAGAATCCATGTCCAAAACTGTGTAGGAAAACTATATAAATCATTCAGCTGGACATTCTGTAAGCTTCACCAATGTGTCCATTTCAACCTTGGTTATTTACTTAAAGGTTGCGAAGAGTAGTAGTTGAAACAATAAAGTACTAAGTTGAGAAAAGTTCAATCACTTTTTCAGATGAGATGCATTTAAGATGTTTGAGCCTTTGCTCGATTAATTTGGGGGAGATCTGGGGGAAAGAATAATAGATATTTTACATGTACACATTATACTAGCACATAATCACTTTATGTATCATATAATACAGCACTCTTACAATAGTTTTATTATCTTCTTCATATGTGTGAAGAAGGCTCAACAGCTAAAAACAGTCAGCACAGGCTGACACAGGTCCCAGCTCAAACTACTGTATGACAAAAGGATTGCAAACACTGTTTTACTGCATTAGAAATAGACATCCAAAAAGTTGCTTTTAACTTTTTGTTTTCATTTGTCTTCACAAATGTAGGATTTAAGACAATTGAGAGCAACATTTTCTATTTATTTTTCTTACATAAGATTTAAAATAGTTGAAAATTATTTGTGAAGCACGTTAGATTAAGCAGATTATCATAGTTATACTTCAGGAATCATTTCTGGACTGGGATCATTTTAATGTAATTTTGCATGTTCTCCCTATGCCCATGTGAGTTTACACTGAATATTTCGATTTCCTTCCACAGTCTAAAGGTAGGCTGTCTAGATTAACTGGCGTCTCAAAAACTGAACATCATAAATGTATGAGAGTGGATGTGTATATCTGCCCTGTGACAGACTTGTACTTTTTGTCAGCTGGGTTAGCGTCTGATTTACCAAGTCTCTATATTGCACTAAGCAATTATGGAAAATGGATGGATGAAGGGATTGACAGAAATTAAAAATAAAGATGCAAGCCTTGGGTTTCAGTATATACAGTACATTCAGTATATACAGCTAAGATAACATTTAAAACGTAAGGTCAACATTTAAACTTCTGTCTTCAGTATTGCATAATACAATTTTGAATAACTTGGATCTTTAACATGAAATTAAAAATCCTGGAATTCTCCATATTTATTCCAGGCATCTCCGAATAGTTGACCTACTGTACCTAGTAAAGTGTGTTTGTGAAAATTAAAATGTACATGCTTAAAAAAATTTAAATGTGATTTCAGTGTGGGCTGCGCATAACATGCTATACTGTAGTAGTGAAAAGGTTACTGTGGTACTCAGCTGAAGCTCTTGTGTACAATTTCGAAGGAGTGGTGCTATAAACACAAAAGGATCTGACACAGCCAGATGGTGAAATCTGGCCACTTGTTTACAAAGTCATGTGTTGTAATAATCTGTTTAATGACTGTATATGGCATTTCTTGTGTGGAGAACCTATTAAAATAGACCACAGAGGCTATTTTATTGGTAGCTTAAAAATTCTAATAGTAGAAAAGGATTCAGACAAATCTATATGCATTTAACCTTAAGCTCTTCTGCAGAGAACTAACCAAAAAAGACGGATGCAGGTTTCAGTGAAGATAAATCCCAAGAACATGAAGACGAAAGTGTATGCATACATACATTTTTAGCTAAAATGCTGTTGTGGGATTTGCGTTTAGAGGATTATCTTTGTTTTCCAACAATGTTGAAATGTTGAAAGTCTAGATTGTTCTTCCATTTAATTTCACACAAATGATCTGAAGTTAAGTGTTCCAATTACAACAGATATTATATTCAGGAAGAATTGCACAATATGAGATCTACCAAATAATTTCTGACTTTCATCTTCAATTTGTTATAAAATAAATAGTTGGATATGAAATTACAGCATGTGTTTTGGATAAATGCATGCATGGTTCTCATTCCTCCCTTGATGTACTGTGTCCTAAGTTAATTGTTAATTGTTAAGTGATTCCAAATCAGGATTGTATACCGAGAATAATTGCTGACAACACTTATATCAATATACATCTTATTCTTGTTTATCTTTAAGATCATAATAATCTGTTTTATTTTTCCTCCTTTTGTAGTATTTCCTTTGCCTTGAATAATTATTTGATTTTACAATAATAATTTTAATTTCTATAACAAATGTAGATGAAGTACAAAGAGAAGGTAATAATCCAGTGAAATAGTTTTCATCTGGTCTACACTGCCTGTATTGAAAGGCTTTGAGAGCTTTGACAAATACACTACATCTTTACCTTTTGTTTAGGAAATTGTGAGATTGTGGTGAAATGGTATCCAGGATATCAGTCTGACCTGCCCAGATGTTCCATCATATCAGTACACTTTTTCTGAAGTGTTTTTGACTCTTGTTTTTGTATTGTAATAGCTTAATTGAATAGCAACCTTTTTATTTCAGAAGGATACTGGACTCTTCTTCTTATTCTATTTTTCACCTTCTGTCAGTATTGTATATTTTATTCTGGACTATTGTTTTCTTAATGTTTCCTGAAATGACATAAAATACCTTGAAGCACCAGTGTGTGTATAGTTCCTTTGATCCACTGGCTAACTGTACTTTATTTTGATGTTTCTATAAAAAAAGAAATCAGCCAAGTACATCAACTCAAAATGCAGTGAACTTCTCTGCCTGGTGTGTTCAGAAGTCATAATCACATAATCAAGCAGGACAGAGATATTCAGTCTTTTTTTCATGACTAAGTCACTGACATTTAGCTAGAAACACTTTCGAGGGATAGGTTTATTAACATTTCCTTGTAAAGTGATTTTGATGAGTGTGCATAGTGCATTAGTATCTTCTGTTTGCATTCCTGTGTCAGGGAAGTTTTTTTTTCTCAGTGTAGTTCTCAAGGTACACAGTTGTACAGGCTATAAATAGGTGGTGTCTAATAAGAACTGTTCAAAATCAGGAAAACAATGAAACTAACATACTGGTACAGAAAGATGAAGGTATATAAATATCTATACAGTACATATCTCGTGTATGCATGTATATATTTCTAGATAACTATAAACAGTGCCTGATCTTGTGCACTATTTGCATTACCTTGTTGGTGTCTGTTTACCTGACCAGTCAATGCAGTACCTAGATTTTGAGATTTTTAATTCAAGAATACGTAGTGTAGCAAATTAGCGAGAGTTTTGAGGTCAGCACATTGATAAGGGATAAAGGGATGATGAAAATTTAGGTGAGTTTAGGTTAAGCACACATTTTTCATGTGCAAGATGAGCAAGTTACACTAGTAAATCACCTCTACAGGAGATCAGGAAAAAATGTGTGGGAGTGAAGAACGAGAACACATTTTTCACATGAAAACAAAACAGTGCATGTACATACAAGAACAATCTTTTATAGAGAGAATTCATTTTAAAAAGTTTAGTTGTAATGTGTGTAAGAGGATAGCGAACACGTGAAAGCAATTCATGTACAGGCAGTGCAGCAGTAGGCTGCAGCTGAAAGTTATTTGACTTCCTCATAAAGGAAAGGCATGAGTACCGAAAGGGAGGAAGGTTCAGATTTGTGAGGTACATCAGAAGAGCAGTGAACTTAAGAGGGAAGTAGAAACCCCAACGATAAAATCCCCCGAGAGCATTTGAGGTTTCCTGAAAAGGAAAAGTAAGCTCATTCTCCATTAGGGGAATAGAAAGCACAACGGGTTAGTTTTTTGCTTAGGTTGACAGAGGAAGCATATTGTTAGTTGTAATTGCACTGTGAGCTGGAGAAGGCTGTCAAGAATCTGCAAGCGAAAGGCTAGGGATGATTTAGTAGTGGGTAAGTCCTTCGATAGTGAGAGGCAGTTGGAAAGGGAACACTCCTCCTATAGCCCTGGATCTCAGCAGATAGCTGAGAGGAGTACGGAAGGGACCATGAATACCTAACTAACCTTGGAGGAGGTTATGGTAGTTAAGATTGAGGAACATCAGCTATAGACAGGGTGATTGGTTTAGTGTGCTGAGTGGAGGCAAAAGTTAAAATAAAGAACTTTGAGTCTGGAAATCCATAAGTGAACGGCTCATGGATCTTGTGTTAAAGCTCAGTTGGAGCGAGATTGGTTAGTGAAGAATCTGCCCTAGTTGGATATATGGTATTATAAGATCCTAGTGACTCTCGGAGTGGCTAAGGGCTAAGGGGTGGCCTGTTAGCTTGTTCTTGGGTATGCCAATCTAGATCAGGGTAGAGATTTTAAGTTAGTCTCAACAGAGCTGCATTATGACAGGGCAGTCAAAAAGAAACAGGAACGCAACATTTCTTACACATTAGTATCAAAGGGCTACAAATTTCCTGACAGAGGGTGCAGAAAATATTATTAGCTCAGAGACAAGTGGGCACTCTGTTACAGTTGTCATTGTTAAAAGAGAAAACATGCAGCGAAGGGTAGATATCTTATTCAAGCTGATATTGAAAGAGAAATAGGAAAATTACAGTGTTTATTGCAATAAACTGGAAACACGTTCTGATAATGTACCGCTATGATTGAAAGTGTTCCATTAAAAAAATATTGTTTAAACAATTCAACTAAGTGTAATGCCATTAGGGGCATTGTCATAGAGGAAGGTTCTTTTCTCAACACCTCATAGACTTTTTGGATTCTTTTGTCCTTACCAAGATGGCCGCGAGAGAGCACCAGCACTTAAGATGATGGCAACTGGCAGGTACTGCAATAGGGAACAGCTTTGCTCCCTGTTCCAGATTATATGTAAGCAGACTATCAAGGTGATAGCTGCTGTACCTGCTGTGAAAGAAACTTTACACCAAGAAGGAACATCACCACACTGCATGTGCTGCACTTTACTTTAAGTTAATGACTTTTTTCATAACTGATGAGAAGGAATTGATTCACCAAAGCACCTGAAATTAAACAAATGAGAGAAAGCTACTGCATCCTTAACTATGTACTGCATTGCAATCTCTGTATTGTTTAAAATTCTAGAATGAAATGAACCACCGCAAAGTCTGAAGCTCAGAGAAAAGAGAAACTACAAGAAGACGCAGGACAGAAAAAAGTAATGTAACCAAGCGATCTGAGTTGTTACAGCCCAAGAGAAAAATCCCAAGAGAAAAAAAGTTAAACTGAAACCAGATCCAAGGACAGGAGGAGGACGTGGAGTAAAGTAGGAAATTGGAAAGGAAATTTGGATTGTGAGATTGAAGAGAGAGTGTTTTATTTTTATTTTTGAAATGGTGGATTTTGAAGAAAGAATCATATTGGTAGTAGTATACAGGTTGTAGTCTCCCGCCCCTCCAGTGCTGGTTGGTGCCTTGGTTTGATACCCATGGCCCCTGTGGCATCACATAAGGTATCTAATTAGATTTTAATTCTTGTTTAATGAATGTTTTGGAATTGTGTAAATTCAGTCTAAATAATTTATCAATAGGAGTACCACTTTTAAATCATTTTGAATCATTTTGAAAAAAATTATTAATTAGCTTCTTTCCTTAAGGTAGCATTTTGCTTTCTAGGTCTAAGTACCACCTTAGTGTCAACAATAACAATTTTTAACCTTTGTAGATTTACCATAACAGATTATTATATTTTAAGTTTACCACATAAAAATAACATGTTTTTTGTGTGATTCTGTTAACTTAAATCGCTTTTTGAGCATTTGTTTAGAAAATTATTAATTTTAATGACAATTTACATAAAGGGGGACCTTTTTCAACATTTGTTTTTTGTCCATTTTAAAGCCTTCTTTTATGTGTTAGAAGTATGGTGCTGAAGGTGTAGGCTTCAAAGTGAAATTTCATTGAAAAAAGGTAACAGTTATGCTGGCTGAGAGCTGAAGCAAAACAAAAAGTCTTCAGATCAAAAACTCCCTTTTGGTGATGCAAGTATTCACTCCATACATTGTGGGGCATGGTTGTGAAAAACCTTTTTTGTCTTGATCAGCAATTATTTCACTTAAAGTGAATCAAGTATTACAGTACATTTTTTATGTAGATGTGATAATGTGTAATTATATAGAACAGTATTTGTGTTCTAACCTGCTAAAATTGAATGAAGGGTGTTATACAGTATGTATTCTTATATTCTTGCAAGTGATCTTAACAAAGTCTAATACCAAAAGAATGGAGAGCTAAGCTTCTAGGATTCCAGGTTTGGTTGAAGTGGATGGCTTCTCTCATAGGAACGGGGTGCCTGTTAAAGGAAAAGAAGTTAAGGAAGCTATAGCTGTGTGATATGGTAAGCTATATGTAGTTGTGCTTCAGAGAAAATTAGAGTTTTAAGTTTGGAAATAGTAGTATGGCAAACAATAAGATGGAATCAACAATTACAGTGACATTGGGAAGAACGAGTAGGCCTGCATATTGGAAGTTCATGCAGGGTTAAGTCTGTGCAGTGGTTCTGAATCAACATCCTTATGGTAAACTGCAGTAGAGAATGATGATTGTTTATATTCCCCTGTTCTGGAGGTGGCTGCAAAAAGAAGAGTGGATTTTCTTTGAGAAGGTCATTTGAAATCACTTTCTCTTTCCTTTGCCAGCACCTGCTCCTGAGTTCTTCCCTTTAGTGCTGGGACATATTAGGACAGCTTGTTTATGGAGTCCGAGAAAGTAATTCTTCGAAGAGAAATGTTTGACCTACAGGTTCAGGATGAGACTGTTCTTTTTTCAGGCATTCGTTTTCTCCTTCAGTGCGGGCAGGCATCCAGGAGGCCTGGTTCCTCGCCAGGCGGCAGAGTAGGCCTTCAAGAGCAGCTCAGCAACAGAAAGAGACAACAGGGATGGGGGTTACAGTCATCCATTTTCAATGCAGTGCTATTAATGGACAACAGGCAACATACTGTAGAACCAGCAATAATCATAATAATTTGTTTTCCATGAAAGAAAAACTTGCTGTGACAATTGTTGTTTCATTATCTTATGTATTTAGGCATGATTTTGGAGGTCTAAACATTATTATTCAGAAAATAATAACTTACTATTAACATAAGGCAATTTTGATTAGCCTTTTCTTACACTTATTTTTCTTCAAAGGTTTTTAGTCCGTGAACCAGTTTAGGAAGTTATAAGGAATAAGGAATATTTCATTGCCTACAAAGGTGGTCATATTAGGACATTCCATATTTTAGAGGCTTTGTCTTAGAGGCAAATCAGCTACAGTCTGAAAATCTTTTAGTTCTAGATAGAAATGGCTGTTTTATTGTGGCAATTACTTTTGTTATAAACGTATTACTGAACTGCTTGATGGATATATAAATATAATTAAGTGTTTTTTTTAAAAGGGAGTTTCAGAAATATGGTATTCTATCATATACCATCAATACAGAATTTGCGAAAATTACAGGTATTTTCTTCAAACAGATGCACTCCAGTAAGAATCTTTTAATGTTTTTCAACATGATGTGCAGTGAACAGAAATGGAATGTTTCCACTTTACATCTCTGCACACTTTCCTTTGCCCCATATTAAAGTTGAACATTTTTTGCAGAATAAAAGGAAGAATATTATTCCATCAATAAATTCCTTGTACTGGTTACTTTTATTCATCTGTATTCATGACATTACATCATATCAAGACTGATTTATGAAGTGAAAAGAGTGACTGATTCGTTTGTTTTTAAACACGGCATTGAACACATTTTGAAAGTCTGAAATGGCAACTAACATTATTACGTTTGCTGTTTTATAATATACAGCATATATTATATTTAGGAACAAGTAGTAGGTTTATTCCTTGCTGAAAAGAGAAGAAAGAAAACAACGTTTTGGCCGTGGAGCCTTCTTCAGGAGAGCAATAGTTGTTTTAATACTGTAGTTTGTTATGCAAGTGGATTTAATGTCTATGAAAGCTGATTATCCAGTGTTAATTTCAGTGAGTAATTATAAAAATTGTTATTCATATTTGTTCAGCATGGAGACAGTGCTTTTTTTTTCTCGACCACAAAGTAAATTAAAAAAAAAAAGTGAAAAAAAGTAATTCCGGCTTGAAGTTCACAATAAAAAGGCACAATCGACAATAACAGCGCTTGTGCCATAAACCGAACTGATCTGGCTGACCTTGTTTTGACAGTGTGATAGAGAAGCTCTGACCTCTAGATGGCACCGAGCAGAACATGCAGACGTCTACATGCTCGGCTGTGTGTTAGGAGCTGTAGGCAGGAGCAGAGGTAGAAATTCGCTCTTATTTTTCTCAATAACAATATTTGGAGTGTCAGATATTTACGATGTTATATTTCAACAATATTTTAAAAGGCGTTTTTCATGTTAAAGTTGGAAAGCAGTATCAAAACACCTCCATTAACAGTAAGATGTTATTTTATATTTAAAACTTCTTATTTTGCAGTGTCATCTGTATACAAGCTTAGTTCCTCCCTAGAGCTCCATTCTGAATGTTTTAATGGTAATAGTTACTGTACAGTTCAGTGATGGGCAATATTCTACATCATAAATCTAGCCTAGGTTTTGGTAATTCATCTGTTATCTCATTAGTAACTCCAGCTATAAACAGCTGTAAAGACAGCCATAAGCAACTTGTGGTATGCGTACGGGCAGATATTAGTGGGTATTGCTATAGGAACCCATGCGCAACAAAGGCTTAGAGCTCTTGTGGAATGATTATGTGGACTATATCTTACTGCACCCTTTCTCTTTTCATTGTATTTAACAGGATTTGTAGGCTACTTCACTGATTGGAAATGGAAACTTTCTAGTTTAGCAAATATCAGATTGCATCACCAGTTAATAAAAGATTTTGTTAAGGTAAAGCATGTGAACTATCCTGCATATGAGCACAACTACTGTTAAAGCCTTTAGCAGCCCTACAGATGACTCTTTTAAGGTCCACAAGTGAGCTAAATTTCCAGTGTTGGCAATCAGGCTAAAGCAGAATGCCAAGCTTCGAGCTGTACTGTATGCTGAGAGGCAGCTGCTTCTGTTCTGTTTCACTCAGTGGGAGTCAGTGTGAGGCAGCGTTGCTCAAGGAGCACTGCAGTTCGAGAGACAAAACCTGGAAGTGGATTTACTTTTAAACTATCTCCTTGACTTCCTAATGAACTTTTAACCTGCCAAATATCTACCTACATACTACAATACTATTAACTTTTAATGTGTATGCTAGTAGTAGCTAATTTCTAGACTACTTTTACTGCGCCCAAGAAAGCTGTCAAAATACATACTGTTAAAAGCTAAAATGTGTAGCTTGGGTCTAAGTTGTGCATTGCAGCAATGTGATTATTGGAGTTCAGCTAGTTTTCAGTTCACGCTCTGATCGCACACTGTCCACTTGGTGTCAGTCGATTTCTTACGAGAAGACGCATTTCTTTTTTTTTCTGTCTTGTTGTGTGTCTTACAGTATATGTTAACTGTGATTTCATTCCTGTCATTCACTCTATACTGTATATGATACAGTAAGTGTCTTCTCTCACATTGTGTGTGGTAAGAACTTCCAAAGCTGATTGCCATCAAAATCTCAACTCAAAGTGCACTACCTGTAGGTAACATGGATGGTACTGTATGTAAATATTGGTGTTATTGTTGCAATCCTGAAACAGCAGCCTTGTTATAGATGGGAAACAGGGCACAGATGTTTATGAATACATAAAGATAAAGATTTTGTTAAGCTAATGCTCAGCTTTTGCAAACATGAGGATACACTAGAGTCCACAAAAGGATTAATCATTTAGTATTGCAATTAATCATTTCGAGTTGCAGTTAGACATCTCACCGAGAGGTTTAGGTCACAGCTTGCTATTTATTTCTGAAAGTCTTCTGTTTTAAGATGCTCTGAGTTATTTGGGTATGGAATCTTTGCAGCAGTAGGGAGGATTTATTGACTTGTAATGTCAGCACCTTAAAAAATGTTCTTTGTTCTTAATTTCACACACGTAGAATGTTCCTGCATTTCCCGGCATGCCTGAAGTACTGGAAAGTGGTGTTGAGAGTGGGCTAAATAAATGGATTTGTTTTGAACTTGCATATTAGAGTAGTGCTTTGAAAAATTATCATGAGACATTATTGGCTTGACATTAAGAAAGAAAAATGCATCATGGGAAATCATTGGTCATTGTTGAGGTTTAATTTGTGAACGCCATGAATGTGTTAGGGTTTTGTACGGAATGCTTTATGAAGTATAAGTTGGTGGGAAGAAAGATAATTGGATCCAATACTTTATGAATGTTGCCTTCTAAACCTGATAATCAATGAACAAATCATTTTCTGGCCATTGATCACTCATACTATCATCAGGAATGAAAAGTATCGCAATAAATCTTGTTTAGACCGGTAATTGTTTTAATTCCAAATGTAGTCCTATTTAACCTACCTTTGATCAATGATGTCCTGATTGGTTTTGGAACTTATGACCAGAGATAGTCATAGTTTGTGGCTAATAATGAACAAATCATTATTAAAAATCCTCATATTACATATTACACGGGAGAGAGACATGCATAACATTTTCAACACTGTTGCCCTTTACACATTAAATCATTTTTCGATTTCTTTTACTGACGTAACTACAATTCGGTGGTACCTACTATTTGGCCTTTTTAAAATTTGTGTTTTATCTTAATTTAGGACACTATTGGTAATCAGTATTGAAATTAAAACACATAGAATCCCTTTGAGTACAGTTTAGTTACTTCAAAATGTGTTTTTTTTTCGTTAGGTGTTTCCGTTATTTTGTCCAGCCCGTCTATAAATTTATGGTTGCATTATGTTGAGAATTCTTCGGATAGAATCCTTGATGACTTCCGTTTTAGAGTCCTTGCATGGGCTTACAAGGTTTCAGGATTTTTTTTTTTTAAATCACACATTTTTTTTATTCTCCTTTTGTTCAAGGCTCTTATACAGTATGGCTTGGCTCTCTGGTGTCTAACCAACATGTTATCTGTTTAAACCCCTCCATGCAGACTTCTCTCAGTTGATTCTGGTTTACTATTTGTTCCCACTGTTCCTTTGCACTGTGATTAACAGGGCCTGTTGTTGCTTTGCCCCAAAGCTCTGGAACACCATCTCAGAAGAAACTGGGGACTTAGCTACGGTGGTTTGCTTTTAAGCCGAGTCTAACTGACCCTTTCAAAGAGGCTTTTTGTTTTTTTCATCTTTTTAAAATTGTATTTCATGCAGTGTGGTTCCGGTATATTTTAAAGTGCTTTATTAATAACATTATTGCTTTTAATGGTGCTACATGCATTATTTTTTTATTAATGGTTACCGTATGTGGTCATTTAATACCATTGAATTACTACTGACCAAGACGCATTTTGCTCTCAGTACGAAAAGAAAACATAGTGGCCCACTGACAATGTGACCCATTGTACTAGCCATCTTGTAACCGTGTTGCATATACATCAGCAATTGAGCTACTGTACTTGTTTCAGGTTTGTCAGACTCATTGCATTGTTCAGCACAGATGCAGCTCTTATTTATTGTGACATCTGCTTCCTTTTAATGCACTAAATATTTTCATCTGGTAATGTGTGCTTGATTTTCATTCAATCCATTGTAGTTGAAGTAAACAGCACTCCTGCATCTCTTACAAATAATATGCAAAAGCCAAGCTATTAGGTAAATATATCAAAACAGATAGGGGTCATTAAATCACTGAAAACAAACAGAATTTGTTATAAATAGTCTGGTAATCAGTACTTATGCTCATCAATACAGTAAAGCAGTATTTATAATAGTAAAAGGAATAAAATACATGGTTTATTGGAAGTGGGATATTATTGCTAGTATAATTTGCATCATGTACAGTGTACTGTATATGTGTATATTTTACATTTATACATAGTGTCATGAAAAGGTGATTTCCTGATTTCCTCTATTGCATTTTTGTCACACTGGATGTTTTCAGATCAAGTGAAAAAACACTTTTTTAAAATTATTATTTCATTTATTTAAAAAAACAAAGTTATTCAACACCCATATCCCCTGTGTGAAAAAGTAAACACGTAATAACTGGTTGCGCCACCTTTTGCTGTAAAGACTGCAACCAAACACTTCCTGTAATTCAATATCAGTCTCTCACGTCGCTGTGGAGGAATTTTAGCCCACTCTTCCATGCAGAACTGCTTTAAGTCAGAAACATTGGTAGGTTTTCGAGCATGAACTGCTCATTTCAGGTCCTGCCACAGCATCTCTGTTGGGTTTAGGTCTGGACTTTGACGAGGCCTCTCCAAAACTTTTATTTTGCATCTTTTCAGCCATTCTCATGTGGACTTGCTTTTGTGTTTTGGATCATTGTCTTGCTGCATGACCCAACTACACTTCAGCCTCATGGACGAATGACCAGACATTCTCCTTAAGAATTTTCTGATACAGAGCAGAATTCATGGTTCCTTCAATTATGACAAGTCGTCCAGGTCCTGAGGCAGCAAAGCATCCCCACAACATCACACTACCACCACCATGCTTGACTGTTGGTATGATGTTCATACTACTGTGGAATACTGCGTTTGCTTTACGCCAGACATAATGGGACCCATATCGTCCAAAAAGTTCCACTTCTGACTCATCTGTTCATAGTACATTCTCCCCAAAGGCTTGAGGATCATCCAGGTGCTTCTTGGCAAATGAGAGACGAGCATTTATGTTCTTCTTGGTTAGCAGTGGTTTCTGCCTTGCTAATCTCTCTGAAGCCCATTTTTGCCCAGTCTCTTTCTGATTGTGGAGTCATGAACACTGCCCTTAGCTGAGGCAAAAGAAGCCTGCAGTTCTTTTTGATGTTTTTTTAGGATCCTTTGTGACTTCCTGGATGATTTTGCGTTGCACCCTTGTAGAAGGTTTGGCATGCCGGCCACTCCTAGGAAGATTCACTACTGTTCCAAGTGTTCTCCATTTGGAGGTGGCTTTGCAACCCTTTCCAGACCGATCGATATCAACAACGTTTTTTTTTCTGATCTCTTCAGGAATTTCCTTTGACCGTGGCATAATGTGCTTGTTGAATCTTTGTGCTGGCAACTTGACTCTGATGGTAAGGATCAAAATACAGTGAGTGAGGTTTATATTCATCAGGGCTGGCTGTAATCAAGCCAAGTGTTCAATCAGCTGACTCTAATTATCCCTTTAATTGGGTTGATTTAACTAGGGGGCAGTTACTTTTTCAAACAGTGTCAGTTGGTGTTGGATAACTTTGTTCATTAAATAAATTAAATAAGTAAAAAAGTGTGTTATTTGTTCAGTCAGTTTCCCTTTATCTAATATTAGATTTTGGTTGAAGACCTGAAAACATTCAGTGTCAAAAACGTTTTCACGGTACTGTACTGTATATATATAGAGAGACATCTCACACATGCAAGTTCTATTTCAGTTTAGGAAATAAAATAATTCTAAAAAATATTCCTAAAATCAACTTGGTGGTTCCCTACAGGAGACTTAGCAATGTTTTAACCTATTTTATTTGCTTCATTGGCATTGTTTGAAAGCAATGTCATGTTAGATGTTAAGCTGGGACTTTTTCACCCATGAATTTTGCATGTGTGCACTCTATTTTTATTGTGCCAGTAGTAGTGGATATAAACTCATCAGACTGAATTCCTGTCAAAGAGTAATGTCTGATTGGTTTTCTATGAGCACCTTATTCTGTGAATACTGTATAGGCAAAACAGATTCTGGAAATAAAGAAGGTTTGAAGTAGGCGCATATTGTGTTGATAGAACCTTATTATACAGTATGTTGAAGCACAGTATTCATAATGTTTATGCAGTTTCCTGAGCTATATGTGTAGAGGTGCATAAAAAATGAAACAAGCATTGGAACCAATAGTATATTCTTAAATGTTTAATGCTTCTCAGTATATATACTGTAAACTTACTACCTTCTGTTAAAGATTCAGAACACCGATGTCAACCAATGACAGGTTATCTAAAACTGTTCTCACTAATGTTTAATACAGTACATCTCTGACTGTAATGCGTTTACTATGTTAACACTATTTAATGCTTCCTACACTTTGCTCAGCTTTTCCTGTCTTAAGTAATTTATTCCTTTTGCAGTTTGAATCCTAAAGCATTTTCACTACACTTAGAGGTTTCAGAAATAATTGTACCACACAATAATCATTAATGGCACTTTTTTAGAAAGAAGTGTGCATTTACTTTGAGGTCTTCTGAGTTTATTGAGTTTACTTCTGAGTTCACATATCCACTTGGATGGCATGCCATTATGTACCAGCAGCAGTATACATACATATACATGTACAGCACATCAGGCAAAGAAATGAGAATTTGGTATACACATTAATGGAGAATTTTTGGTTGACCAGAATTATACAAGCCCAGAGTGACATTTTGTCTGGACAGGTGGATTAATACTATTACTCTTTCTTCAAATTCCATCATTTTAAGCAAATTTCATTAATAGCAAAGTAGTCACAACCTTGGTTTAATATCTAATTTGAAGGGCAACCCTTCATGCGGTATAGCAAAATATGTCCTTTGCCATTATTGGGACATAGGTTTTATTCGTAATTTCTTATCTAGTGTGAAGAGTTTCACTAACTGGTCCACCAACATCCCCATACAGTAGCACCCTGTTTTTCTTTTGAGGTCTTCCATCCCAATACTGACCAAGCCCAGCCTTGCTTATGTTCTGAGATCTGATGAGCTCATACAATAAGGCAGTAATGCTGTTGCTTTATGGATGGTCAGCGGCCTCATTCTTGCTACTTCTAAAAAAAATCTCATTCCAAACCACTCCAGCTAAAATGTGAAGATTTGCATCAACATTCTTCATCTTGGTTTCCGTGGCCGGAGGTAGAGTACACCATGGTTGAAGCATTGACCCACTGGGTTTAAGTGCACAAGCACAAATGGCTAATGTGTCTCTCCTTCCTTACAGTAACAGCATTAAAGGGGTAGTATGGTGAACATATCAAATGGGAATGATTTCTTAATCTGGAAATGACCTAAACCAAAAAATGCGTACGTTTAAATCCAGTCCAGCTAACATTACATCAACATGGTAAATGAACAAATAGCTTAAAGCATATATTGTGCTTGAATATTTGTGATTTCTACTGGATCTGGTTTTATTTAAATTTTGTTTAGTCAGTGTCACCAAGACAACATGCAACGTCTTACAGCATCAAACAAAACATGAAGCTATTTCTCTTAATTGTTAAACCATTGTATTGGAACTATATGTAGATGATTGATTTTTTAATTTTGTTTCTCTTAAAACTGGCTGACTGGGGAGAGTTTGTGAATTGATTGCATGTTTATAATTCAGTAGCAGTTTGTTCAAATGCAGTTCTTGTAGTTTGTATGGCATTCCTCGTGCTCTGGAACACTCGGCTTGATACTGAGTATCTCTGTTGGGCATCCTTCGTTCTTTTTCTAAGACAGTTTTATTGAAATTTCTTTGATTTGTTTGTGTCTCCTCCAGTCTTGATTACAAGTGAATTGTGGTTTAAAAAGACATTCAAAAGAATCATAATCATACAGAACAATTTCAAAAGATTATTAAAGTTTTCATGTTTTGTTTTTCTTCATATTAAATTGCCGAACCTCAGTACATTGAAGTTGTGGTATTACAGATACCACAAGGAATGTAGAATATGTATATATAATCAAGTTTGATTTGCTTTATTACTGTAAGTTTGCAAATATCTCAAAACTGCATATTGCTGAGAGCTACTACAGATGAAATTCTGGTCTAAGTCGTGCTGCTCTTCCATAAATAACATAAATCAATAATAAATAATAAATCATTTACATGTTTGGAGTCCGCCTTTGTGCCCCAGGGGGAAAAAGGAAAATTCTCCTTGCAATTGAAGAACTCTACGCCTCTTTGCAACAGTGAAAATTGTCGTTTTCCGTTTGGATCTAAGCTCAGCTTCTTGTTTATACCCATTGCCTGCATTATTTATTTATCCATTTGTCTGTCTAGCTGACTGGCTATGTATCTTTTTAAACTTGATATTTAAAGGAATTCATTATTCACTTTCCAAGCACATAGCATGGAAAAACCAATCATATGAAGATGTTTGTCTCTCTTTCATAAGCTGCATATCTGTTCCTATTCAGCAGGCTATATTGTTCTATAAATGTCACTTCACCTACTGTACTATTGTTTTTAGACTTCTAGGGGAATGTTCTCTCTTTCTGTTGTTTATACCTCAGGGTTTTACTTACATATGAATGAAACATGGTATTGAATGGTATTTTCGCAGGTTCTCCAGGCTGAAGGCAGAGTATTTTAAAAAATAAAAAAAACATTTCTGTTCGACTTGGTTGTAGGGTGGGGTGGATTGGCTTCTGTTTCAGGTGTGAGATATGTTAATATGCAAAAAAAGCCTTGCATGATGACGCTGTCTGGCTTTTTTATGACCTGGAAAAACTTGCATATCATTCAGTTTACAATTAGACCTTTTTTTTTGCTTTTCTTTGGAAATATGGAAAACCTACCTTTGCAGCTGTACATTCATACTGGCCCCTTTTGAAGAGTAAAGGCCGATTTTGGTCAGGTACCAAACCATAATGCTTATTGTTTTGGAAGGTAAAAGCTACCACTTTTAAGCGCATAGTGTGTCTCTTTGTCAAGTATGCAGTTCAAATCTAGACTGTCATCTGCAGTGGACAGTTCTAAGCTCATTACATGTCATATTTATCTGCTGTAAATTGTGATATTACAGTAGCTATGTGTTTCCAAAATAAACTTAGCAGCTGTTACCTTTGTGAGTCTGAAATGATTTGAGAGACCTGCCTCTGCTGCTATATTCTCATACTTAATTTTAATATACTTTGATGTTATTGCAGTAAGCATTATGGCTCCCTATAGTGCATTTTCACCTTTTTAACTCGTACAATTAGACTTCGGTACAGCTAGGATCCCTAGCTAATAATGCCTTGTTAAGAAAATTCCTTCTGCTTCTTTCAATTCAAAGCAAGCATTAAAGAAGCACAAATAAATAATAATTATAGCCTGGTCTCCTAAGCATACTTAGTGAGTCCAGGAGTATTTCCCCTGACAAAAATAATATGTATTCCGCATAATACCAAGCAAAAAAAAGAGCAGGCATAAACAAACTAGTGCCCAGCAGCTTGGCCTTGTGTTTCATGCAGGGCTTGATGTGGAAGATCATGCAAAAAGCATGGGTTTGGGAGCATTGTGCGAAAGCTGGACAATTTGTATTTAGGATTGTTCATTTCAATGGGCTACTGAGCTGTAATAACCTTTTCATTTTTGTTATTACTGTAATATACCATGCCTGCAATTTTGCTGCACTGTATTCTGGAGCTCAGTATTTAATGATTTGGAAATATAAAAATATCTAAACACTAAAGAAAGCACTTTTTTGCCTTTGCCAAAGTATAGTGTTTTAGCACTCAACCCCATGCCAACAAAATAGTCCTCCCTTTGTGCAGTGAGAGGGGGTTGTATTTGGGTTGTGGTGTTAGCTTTGCCTGCAGCACCCTGAGAAATAAGTCGCATGGGAAAACAAGACCTGGGGATAGACAATTTGAATGTGCCATCACTAGACCTAGGATACATTTATACCTTACAAACATTAAAAAAAATAAGTGCAATACAATAAAGTTAACAAAAAGTACCGGGTATCCATCATAATAAGGAAAAGGAGTGGTACTTAAAGTAGTATTTAAAGTTTTAGTGTATCGTGTTCAACAGCAGTACAACAAGGTGCCATATTGTTATTACTTCCACTGTTTTAAGTTGATATTAGTTACAGTTTGTCACTGAAGTGTACATTACTAATGGGATTTATTTTCCTTTGGCTTGTTGTATTTTGAATTGCAGAGTAGGCTTCCATGTGCTTCCACGTAAATTCACCTGCATATAAACAAACAAAAGTACACTTAAACTGTATAAACACACAGACTCAAACAAATGCGTTTTTCTGTTTATCTGTCTCACTGTATCTTTATCACCACCTCTGTCTCTCTCCTTATATATACCTGAATGTTGATTTTGGGGTTTTTTTATCTACGAAGTTCAGCACATTTTTTCTCTTATCTTATGCAGTACTATAAACTTGAGGTAAGCACTGACGTCAAAGATGGTCTGTTTACAGATCTTAGATAAAGTTAAGTATATCACATCTAAGTAGGATGGTTGACGTTTGTGGTTTAAAATAGTTTTCATCTATTCTAAGAAACAGAAAAAATGTTTGCAACATTCAAAAACATGTTCTAAAAATTCTTTAAAAGTAGTTGGTTACTATTGTTCAATGGAGTCTGGTAATTCAGTAGTTGGAATCATTTTGATCACAGCAGAGCTTGCCTTAGCTGTGATCCTTTTTGCAATTTGCGATTTGAAGGGTTTGTAATGTCTTCACCTGTGAATCTTCAACTGCACATTGACTGCACAGAAGTGGGGAAAGTGCTTTATCGCTTTATTACATGTTGCATACATGTCACAAAAAATGCACTTTTAAGGTTTAAGTTCAATGACAATCATTGAAAAACATATTAGCACCTTGTATTGTGCAATGTACATGTCAGATTTACATAGTATACACTGTGTATAGATTTCTGTACTATATACTGTATATAGATTTATATTAAAATATAAATATTAAATATTTTTCAATGGTTACTGAAACAGAATGTGGGGCAGCTTTATAAAAGGTGGATTTTTTATACCAAGAATGTTGAGAAGCCTTTACCTACTATATCCTTGTCTACTCAATTTTGTGGACACAAATAATTTTTTATTACAATTTTGTAGACAATAATATCAAAAAATATTACTATTGCTTGACACAGAAATTTGTCTGGAATGTAGAAAACAGACTAGAATGAAGACACGAGGTAGAAAAAAAGGGGAGTTGGCCCTCGGTCTCCCTTTCAAGCCCGCGTGGACAGGATCCTCATCGGCCTGTACCTCCTTTTCCAGTGTTAGTGGGAAAAAAAATTGTTAGTAGTGACAAAATTACTACTAAATTTTCCTTAGAGGGAACTACATTTCCCAGCAGGCAAGAGGGGAAAAGATGTTAGTAATTGGACTACCTCTCAGATTATAAAAGGGCGTGGAAAACCTTTTAGGTCTTTAGTGTGATATCGGAGGCTTTAATTGTATTCCAAAATAAAAGTACAGAGAGAAACATTGTAGGGAAAGGTTGGAAAACAAAGGCTTAGCCAGCCTGTCAGGTAATATGAGCATTTACATATATTGTCAGAGTTTCAAAGGTAAATTAGTTTTATTCTTTTTGGGTTTTGATAATATCCTACAACTTGGCATATGCTGGGAGTGCTTATAGAAACATAACAAAACAGAAAAATCCTGTTACTGTTCCCACACTCTATACTAAAAGGCTCCGCAAAACGAGCCGTGATAGTACTGACCTGGCACCACACATTGACGCAGTGTACATGTATATGAAATATTAGATTAATGGATTAATTCTCCACGAGCTCAGTCATGAATACTCTACTGTAAACAAACTATTCCTAAATGTGACGTCTGCATAGTTGAACTTAACTCAGTAGTATTCCCCCAGCCAGCCGTGCCCACATGAATCATGACTCACAAGTGTTGCAGTGAAAAAAAAATACAGTAAATGTTATACTAATAGTTAACTCTTTACAAAATACTTTGTTTTCAGAAAAGTGCATCCCTCATAAACAGTTCATAACCTAATATATTTTTCAAGCCCATTGTACTTCTGTGTAAAAGGTTTCAAGCAAAATCTTGGAGTAATGAAACTTAATCTGTGGCATGTTTTGAGACTTTTACAGACATAAGCAATGATATGTGTTTTTGCATCATATAGATTGGTTTGCAATTGTTGTGGTGTACAAGGTAACTTAATTATACAGTCTGGAAAGCCATTGAGCTGCATCATGCACCATTTCAAAACCTGGTTAAAACACTCTGAAGGTTCAAATTTCTGTTTTGTATCTAGGTTTCGTCTGTGATGTACGTCCTAAAATGGATTAACTGGATATTAATTTCAGCAGAGTTATTATTCGTGTCCTATTGATATTCATGATTATTGATTTACAGCCCTGATGAGTAAACGCACTATTGATCCAATACTCTTGTTTAATACCAGACTGAACATTTGTTGGGTTTGTCATACAGTATTTACCAGTGTTCTTTGGCAAATATGTTTATGGGGCATTTCCACTTACAAATTTAATTTAAGATCTTTGTTCACCAAAAATGTGCTTAATTCAGTTTGTCAAGCTTTTCAGAGATACCACCTAATGTAATACCCTGGAAACACAGTAGTTTCTCCTGTAAGCCATAAGGTTGTACTTTCGGATATCAAGCTTTAGGATTTTGCTTAGGAAAACTTAAAATTAGGATACTCACATTAGGATGAACAGTGTTGTTAAGATGATATGTGACTATGTCTCATGCTGATTTTTCAACATTACTACAAGTATGTATGTTTAAAGTATAATGTCTTTTATAAACTCAGATGGTGAAACTTACTCAGTTCCTAGGATAGCACTAATACAGGTATCACTTGGTTAACACTGATATTCTAGCTTTGCTGTCTATTCTGTATTCTGACATTTCATTTTAACAGGACACATTATTTTTGGAGCCATCTGGAGGTTTAATAAGAAATAAAAACTGAAAATAATAAGCCCTGATATTTTCTTTAAACCTAATGAATAGTAGTAATTATCCAGTCCTACCTGTACATCCCAATTTCATGTCTCTCAGTTATGCTTAAGTACAGTACAACTGAAATCTTCAGTATGTCTACTGTCATTGTTAAATGTTAGTCATACATTGAGGATAACATTTGCGTAATATCTGTGAATCTGGGAAATAGTATAATGTTATATTGAAAAGTAACAATTATACATTTTGTATAATATCCTGGTCACCAAAGACCTCTTCATTGTCAGTTACATTGCAAACATATCAGTTCTAAATTGTCCAATACCTGCAGACACTGACAAGTTTGGCAAATAGCACAACATGGTTCATGTCTCTGGCTGTATGTAAAAACTCGCTGTATGACTCCAAAACTCTAGAGCTTTTTTACCTAAAGACCTGGTAACTGTGCTGTTTATTGACAGATTAACATGTGAGTCTGGTGGTTATGTTGGGGTTTTTTTATTGTTGTTTTTTTCCCAGTTAATTGTTGATGTGACACTGAAAGGGTTATGTCTTTTTTTTTACTTCCTTGTTTATGACCTGCCAGTGACACCACTCACAGGTGAAAAATTTAAGAGTAGTATGCAATCTTGGTTGCTTCTTTGGTAGCTCAAACTTCGTATACCAATTTGTGTAAAAAAAAATCCAAAAATGACAATGAAGTCTTCACTAGAAATCCTAGTGTTTTGGTTCTTTTAAAACAGAATCAACAAAATATCTCTAAATGTGTAGATACAGTATTTAACATATACCGTTAGTATACTGTAAGTACATAGATAAATGTCTGTACTTGTAATATTTTCTTCAGATTTGTTGTTTGAAATCTACAAAATTGATTCATTGATAGATGAACGGTGATAGACCTGATTAATAGAGATGCCATATGCACACATTTATCACCTATGAACATTTGGCAGTTTATTCTCAATCTCAAGACAGCACAGAAATAACGTGCAAATTGTGTGACAAAATATGTCCACCTTATTTAGGAAACAACCAATTTACATGGCCATGTGATGAGAAGGCACTCTGTAATGCTGAAAACAAAATCTAAAAAGGATAAAAACCAAAGATATGCCATCAGATGCATCCGTTGTGGTGAAAGAAAAGATCCAAAATGTGGCAAAGCAAAACGTATTATGACTGCATAATCAGGTATATGGCCCTTCAGTATTATTCAGCAAGCTGCATTTATAACATTTGTTTCAAATCATGCACCTGGATGCCAAATGATTTGCCATTTTTTCTTTTTTTAGTTTCCAGGCTTAAAAACTGTTGTAACCAAAGATGTTGCTTCGTAATCCGTTGTGCATTTCAGCCTGCTTTTTTTCTTACCCTTTCTTACCCTTTAGTAAACTCAGTTTATCGATACATTGATCTTATGGAATATGATTTATCAGTGGTAAAAAAAGTCTTGCAACCGCCTTAATGTCATGTTGTCTTTTGATGTCAGCCATCATGTACTGTACATGAATTCTAATGTGTATGCTAATTAAAACAAGAACGCAATCTTTATCAAGTGAGAGTTCAAGAGATGCATTCTTTGAATAAAGAATGCTACAGTATGTCATATTGGTCACCACTGAATTAAGCAAATCTCAATACAGTAGATGCCTTTAATTGTGATTTACCTTTTTCATGAAATTCTTGTACTGTGTACTGCCCTCGACTCAAGTAAACCAGTACTGTAGTTTCACTAATTCTGCAGGTTGATCTACCAGCCTATACTAACCATGTCAAAGTGCGCAAATACAGTATAATCAGTAAATCAGTAAGTTCTGCTTCAGTGAAATGTAACTGATTGGTAAAAAGTGTATTGAGTTATTTGCTGTGAAAGGCACATATTTACTTTACTGTATTGGAAATGTCAGGTTGTCAATTCAATAATTAACTCTACTAGAAACAAAAAGGTTACAACCGAGAAGAGCCCAGCTTGCCCATTAGATGACACTGTTTTAAAACTTGCAGAAGAACTAGTTGGTAGTGCAATTCCTTCATTCTTACACCAAACCCATTTGCTCTTAATAAAAATAGAATAAAAGTCTCTTTGCTTTAACTGAGTCCCAATTCTGTGCTTTAATTAGGCATAAAATGATCACTGGCTGCAACAAAATTGTTGATGTAGTTTTAATCAGCCCCAGATGTTAAAACAAAAATTTTAAATAATTTGTAAAACAGACTTTGAGCTTCTAAATATAACTAGAAGTAACAGTAAGGCCATGAGGTCAAATTCCAGGTTGGGCACAGTTGCTCCATTGCAATGCCCTACTGTAGTGCACCTACTGTACAATTCTAAAGGTTTTGGGGGATACATACCTTCTGCACCAAATGCTGTGACTCACAGTAGTAGTGTTCGTAACCGGCTCTGTCCTGACCCATAGTTTAAAAACTATTATCTACAAGAAAAGGCATTTGGAATTGTATCCTGTTTTCTTCAGCCTAGTCCCAACTGATTTCTGTTTTCAGATTAAAAAAATCTGCTAAATTAAACACAAAATTAAAAAAAAAATGGAGCTTTAAATTCCACACTGTTCCAGTGATTGTGTAATCTTTAAATCTTTCATCAAACACATTCTATTTTAAGTCCTGGCCTGGCAGTTGGGCTTTAGAACAGGGAAAGTAATCTATGCCCATGTAGCATTAATGAAGACGAAGGGGAGGGAGAGAACCAGGGAGAGCTAAAGAGGCTACAGCAGCTGAGAGAGCCTGGACCTTCTGTGAATATAGTCTGTGTTCCAGGAAATTGAGTAGCAGCGCTTATAAACACTCTGCATGCCTGAGACACTGCTCTGATGTCACCGGCTGAATGGGAGGGAGAGGGGAGGGGATGAGGGAGACGGAGTTAGAGAGAGAGCCACAGAGAAGAAAGCAAAGGAAAGAGAGCACGGCAAAGATTGCTGCTTCCGACTGAAACTTCATTCCTCCTGAGCCCACATAGGCACATTACAGCCGGAGTACGCCACTCCAGCGATTTCACAGCCAGGACTGATGGGTAAGGTGCCCAGGGCTTTTTCTTTTTTCTCAGTTTTGGTTTACAGAGTTTTAGCTGCATTTGTGCTAGACTATTGTTCGCCTGAGCTTCCACATGGCTTTTCGAGTCTGTACAGTATTCGGAGCTTGAGTGTTAAATCAGAGGGTGCTGATATATACCGATCTATAGTTGAAAAGTGATAGTGTGAGTCCAAATAGTATTATAATTTGTATCATTATTAGGTTAACTATATGCAGAGTGGGTGTGTGCATACTGTGTAGTGGAGTGAAACCAATATGCAGCGTGTTCTAGCCTAGCATTAACATGCAGAGGTTTGTGCATGTGCGCTTCAGCTAGGACGTTCCACTCGGGTGTGTTTGTTTATTGGCGTGTTGGAAGCAGTGAATCTGTCTGTCTCAGAGGCAAAAGATGCTGTGCAGCGGGGGGGCCCAGGGACAAGGCTTTCAGTACGGCTGCAGTCGCTTCATCCGACGCAGGCAAGGATGAGTGAGGGGGCAGATTAGGTTATTGTGTGCATTGTACACAAGCCTCCAGAGGAGGTCTTTATGGAAAAGGCTAAATATGGGATCAGTGCTACTGCAGAGCAACACCAGATGCGTGATGTGTGTTAGCTAGGGCTCCTGCCCTGTGTGCTGTGGTGGTGGTGGTGGGGGGGGCGGAGGACGGACGCCAGTGAGAGGGGCTGGGGACGCAGGAGAAGCAAATCTGCCAGCTCTGCTGAAGCTCATCTTCACCGGTGGCAGGATGCTGGCACGGCGGTGTACTGGCAGAGGGCAGGAAGGAATTATAATTACTGATGAAAAACCTGGAAAGGCTCTTTGAGGAGAATTTAGTAGGATGTAACTGATGTAGTCAGCGTTAACGTTCTTTGGTTATATATGTAAAATGCGTAATACAATATTAATATTCTTTAAATACATATTTGAGATTAAAAATAGATGACATAGGGCAATATCATCCTGGGTTGTTTTTGTTTTCATTCTCAGTGCAGCTGTTAAGAGTTTAGAGTAGAGCTCTGATTACTGTAAATGTGTTTTGCTATTTGTTTTAGCTCTCATTACTGTGGGATGATTAAAGGGTTGAAGTTTTTGTGTTTTTCTCTTGTAAAGTACATTGTGGGCAAAACATTGACTAAATGCAATTATTTAGACACATAAGGTGAATTATGGGCAGTAATTGTAGAAGATTGTGAGACTGCCTCAAAGCAACAAACTGTATTATAGAATTCCTGAAGCCGAGTTTCACTGTAGTTTGCCTTGAGTGGTGTGTTACATTGCTTTAATAATGCTGTTTAATTGCAGTGCTTTGAAGCATAAAAATGTTACTCAGCACACACTGGAATATGTTAAATGGGAAAAAAAATCTGCATATTGTTTATTTGAACACAAGCACCTAGAGGGTTGAGGGGTGAGCTTTACACACCTATGCTGTTTTGGTGGAATTTAGTGGGATAAAGTTTTCTTGCTTCTTTCTCTTATGTTTGTAGGCATAATATACTGTGTTTATCTCTTCACTTGTAACAGTTATTTTCACTCCTTTGCAAGCACCGTGCCATTAAACAATTTTGTGACCTTCTGCCACCAAACAGAAGTTTCCATTTTAGAGCTGAGGATCGTGTCACAGTTTTTAGGGATCATGAGGTGAACCTGAAGGTGGTGTGGGAGAAACTAGGACTCCGAGTCCTAACTTCACATTCGTCGCTTTATAACAGTACACATTGAGAGGACTAAGGGACCTATTGCTGTCGGTGGATAGACATTGGTCGAGGTCATTTTATTAGCCTTTTACACTCATAGATTTTAGACACGATGACAAAATGTAACATATTCTGTGTCTCTCACCTACTTGCGGAGTCAACACTCCCCTCCCCGGCATCGTGTGTTGTCGTGCAGATTTGCACAGCGATGTCCACCAGGGGTAGAACTCTGTGATATCAGTATTGCGAATTCAAAAGACTCTAATCCTAATCCTCTCTCATACAGCAGTTGGGCTGGCAGCGCAAGCAGGCTGCTGTGGCTTGTGATTGAAAAGTACATACTTGATTTATGGTGTAGTTATTATCAAATTGATTTTTGTTTGTGTTTTTATTTTATGGGTGGAGGCGATGGAAAGCCGCAATGCCTTTTCTTTTCCTGAAAATAGAACTGCTCAAATTTTTATTAAATTAGAATAGAGTAAGAAAAAGAATAATGCCTAGACCAACACTTCTGATCTGGCACACTGGAGACCACATGCACACTCCGTGCCAAAACCATTTGCCTGCCTCTTAAGGTTTCAGTGTGGTTAGCTTTAAAATTATTATTACATGAGATTTACAAGGCCTCGTTTCTTGGTTTAGTTTCCTATATGATATGGCTTCTCGTTCCTGAGCTACCAGAATCATGCATGAAGAAATTTTGCATTTTTACTTAAATATAGTTCGGCAAAGAGAGTGACAGTGAGTGGGTGGTATTGCATAATAGTACTTACCATGCTGTATAAATTCAGTGGAATTATATAATGTTTGTGGAGGACTTATCTGTTTAAATAAGTGTTGTTCTGTGGCATTGTAGGGTATGCTGTCTATTTTTTCGTGCCCTTAAGTTAACATTCCATGCCTTATTGCTCAGTTTCAGACGCTGTCTTCATGTACAGAGGAAATATAGAGGACATAGAGTGTTGTACATTCAAACATTTGTCTCTTTTGCTTTGTTGTTGTTGCTGGCAAGCTGCTGTCAGGAAGTGATTGATGGCAGTGACAGTAAGCAATTGTTACACAGCATAGGAAGGATATCAGTTTTGCAAACAGTGGTAGATAGTGCTGTGTCACTTTGACGAAACAGCATAAAGGGTTTCATGGAATATTATACAGTACCTGTTCTACCTGGCCAAAAATGGGACTTCACAGTGAGAATCGCCTACAGTACCATAAATTACAGGTGTTTAGCAAGTGTTTTATTCAGTTTAGTGTAAAACCAACTAAATTGGAATGTGGGTCTGTTTCCACCTGTGAAATCAGTGAACACACTGCAACATTGTCTCTTTATCCTCATCACATAAAAGATGGTGAATAGTTGCAGAATCTTTATTTATCAATTAAGGAGTTCTGCTTTTTATTAATGTGTTTCGAAGTTGTGTTTTGTTTTTTTCTCAAATGAAACCAGGTCATGAATTATTATATAGGTTTAATAATGATCCAAACAGACATACCGTAGGATATCAGTTGTGGACAGAGACAGCTACTAGGAAAGAAGAAACGTTTTCAAAATGAACTTCATGTTTGCCGGTGATGGTATGCAGTGCCCCCTTTTTTTTTCCACTGAAGCTTGGCTATAGTTAACGGTCTTCTGGACGTGTCTTGCAGACTTGCCAGTTTAATCGAATTTTCCTGGGCATCTCAAGGCAGGTGCTGCAGCCACTGGTTGGCAGAAGAGTCCTTTGATCTCTCCCACTGTGGGGAGTTTTGACATTCGCTCTGATGCAGACAATAGCAGGAATGCCATGTATTCATGCTGCAGCCTCTTCTGGAGTGAGAAGCGATGCTCGGTACTATGTGTTGTTTCTGACAAGCGTTCTCACAGAGGCAATGATATGATTGCCCGAGGCTGACTCTGCATGAGTTATTGCCTTTCACAGGATTTGCAGACACTACAGCAGCAGCAGTCTCCTCACATTGACGGGTTACTACAAAAGCAGCCATACGGACAATGGATTTTGAAGAAGCTTTTAACTGCCGATTTTTAAATAGATTAGTGTGCTTCCCTGCTTTGCTCCTTCACAAAGTCAAAAATAGCCCCATTCTATTAACCACTTAAAATTCGCCATTTATGATGAAAACATTCTTTTGGGACCAGTCAGACGAAAATAAAGAATACAGACAAGAGCAGACAATAAAGGTTATTGCTTAATGAGAAAAAAAATAAGCAATAAAGCTTTATTGCTGTGTTGACAATGCAGGTTTTTTCTTCACTTAACTGCAGTTATCTCCATAGGTTCTTCGAATTTGAGTTTTGGTTTGTAGGCCTCCACATAATGGCAGTTTTATCATCATACATATTTTAAACTAAATTAATAATTACTTGATCTGATCACAGACGTAATGGTATTTATAGACCAGGTAAAAAGGAAAAAAAAATCCAAGTCATTATGTGAAATGTTTAAACTTTTTAAGTTGTTTGTAAAATTCTAGGCACTAATTTTGTTCTTTACTGTTTTTTTTATTTTACCCAGGGGCACTGTTTGGATGTACGTTTTACTGGTTGTTAGTTTCATTGGCTTGTCTCTCCCATTTGAATTTCCTATCTCAAGTAAATATAGAAAGTTTGTGAATGAATTTTTTTTCTCATCGTGTATGCTAGTTTTTGTGTTTTTAAACTAAAGATGTAATGTATGTAATAAACCAACATATGTATCAGAAGCTTACAGAGCAACACAATGCAACAGGTGTTTAGTTTTAATTTAAGTAAACTAATATAATAAAGTAAAAAGGAGCAGAGGGTATATAATTAGTCGGCATGTGATTACTTCATATTGGTGTGCTCAATAGAGTTCATGCCCAGATTTTGGGTAGGGCATGGCAGACTGTGCCTTTAGTCACTTAGCCCTTAATTATAAGGTAAAAATGACAAAGGTTCAGATTTAGATTGTCCCAGTTTGTTTATGTGGTAGCTTACCTAACTTGCAATTGTCTGAATTCTAATGCTCCTTAAATGTTTCTTCCCTCCTCTTTGACGGATACATGAGTCTTTTGCTCTCTTCTGACAGATAAACTGGGTCATGGGGACAAAACAGGGGAACATGAAACTGTAACCATCTGAAGTAGTTTGCCCTTATTCTGTTGAGACAGTGAAATCCAGGGAAATGGAATTCCCCTATTTACTGTACCAACTTTTTTTTATCTCCTTTGATGACTGGATTTCCACATCTTAGACCTATATTTGTAGAATGAACTGAAACTGTGACATTATTCTTTCATATTCGTTGACATGTCATTAATCAAAGTTGAGTTGATTTTTGTGACATGATGTGAAATGCTTCTTTAACATGCATTTGTTTGCAGACTTTTCCTGATTCTTTCCATTTAATATAGCAATGAAGTTTTCCCATCTTCTACAGTATATTACTGTATACTGAATATTGAATATTTATCTTCAAACCTGGGAGACGTTAATTGATTTTAGACTTTTTATGTTGTCTGCCATAAATAAAGACAAAACAATCAATTCTACACTTGTTTCCAAATGCTCTAAAATACTTTCAGAACGTTTTTCACAGTTATACTTTTTTTAAGTACAAAAGTTAATGTTGGAGCACTTAATGCCAAGCTGAAGTTTAAAGATGCTTTAGTGCTTTTAATGTAATTTCCCAGGACATTGTAGGTTCATAGACTATCAGTCAATGCGGCAGTGTATTCTGTCATTATTTCATTAAATGAAATAATGCAGACAGCCTTTGGTTTTATTTGGCCTTGGCATCCCAAAGTGCAGGGTGATGCAGCGGAGTGCTCCACTTTTATTGAATGTTATCCAGAAGGAGAACCTGGAAATAGTCTCATAAGAGGGGGAAAAAGTTCTCAACATACTTTATACAGTGCATCTACCAATCATGCTCCATAATGGACAATAACAACATTTAATCTTGAGAAAAGTGTGAGTGGTTTTTATGATGTTGCAGACAAAAACTCAGCAATGTAAACACTCTTTAACTTCACGCATTTTCTGTTTAGTGTTCTTATGATTACGGTTATTTAGAGTATTATTTATTAAGCAGTACAGTGAAGTAATGTGGAACTAAAGCAGGATTTTTCTTGTTACCTTGGCCTCATATATATATATATTGCCCAGCTGCCAGTGAAAATGTGCAGTCTTTAATTTGTACAACTGCAAGGATAGTGTAATCCTCCTGTTTTCAATGCACATTTAGAGTTATGTAAGAGGCAGCCTGAGTGTATTCAGAACTGAGTCCATGATGGAACAAAAGCTGTCACTGAAAATAAGAGCACAGTCTCTGGGATTATCAGAACAGGGAGAGTATTTAATATGCTGATTTAATGGTCATCACAACTTGAGACTCTTCAGTACTTTTTTGTAAGATTATGTGTATATTAGGATATTGTAATAATTCACCTCGATTTGAAATTTGAGATTTCTCCTTTCACCCATGAACATTGGCATAACGTCTTTTTTACCTGCTTAACAGAAGTAAAAAAAACAAGTCATAGATTTATTTTCCCAGCCTTTAGCTGGGTGTGCTGAATGTTTATCCATTGATAATTTACCCGTCTTATGCATGTCTCCAGGACGGAGATCCTACTTTATTTACAGTAGTTTGAATCAAGGAACTAAAGAATGATGGAGGATAAAATTCTTGCTGGTCTCTATGTGACCTCAGGCATCATGCCAGGAACAGCATGAAGCCCCTTACACAATGTTACTATGAAATAATTTCATGCTTTCATAAGACACGGTATAGTAATACAAATATGAGATGTTTTTAGGTGTCATAGAAACAATCAAAAAACTAAATTTAATGTTCTTTTTCCCTGACATTGTCTTTTAATGTCAGTATTTTTTATTTATTTATATAATATTATGGGTTATTTTTGTTGTTGTCTTTGTATCTGAGTTTCCATTATGTTTTTTGAATCACAGGACAGTTTGAATGGTAACCCCAGCTAATTCACCCATTACGAGAGCCATCTGTTAAACATTTGCTGGCTGAAGTGAGCTTCTTGAGTTGAGTGTTTTAAGTTGTGAATCATTGTAACGAAAATAATTTTAATAATAAAATTGATAGTAAAATTAAAAGCATAAAATACTTTATCTTTATAACTATAATCAGCAAGTTGCTTTTGACATTTCAAAAGCTCAGCTCATTCACTGCTTATCATAGTCTCTTTTACCTACAACCATTAAAGTAGCAATATTAAACATTGATGTATGAAGTCATGATGAATGTAATATTTTCCAAAGTGTATCATCAGAGCTGAAAGATTATTTTACTAGAACTTTTTCCTTACTCTAACATTCCAAAATCAGAATCAATCCATTATGAGAGGCATATACGCTGACAACTTAAAGATAGCTTGTTTCCACCCTCCATGTTTTTTGGAGAAGGGAGAAAACTGGAGAACCTGAAGAAATCCCACATAGACACAACTAGAACATTCACACTCCACATAAAAGGTTTCCAAAACCAGAATTGAGTCCAGGACCCAAACGCTATGAGGTAACAGCACTATGTGTCACACCAAAATGCCCCCCTTTAAATGCCACCCTTCCAATGCTTTAAATAGAAATTAAACTTGATCAAAATCCCAAATGTCTCGCTTGCACGTTATACTGTAGGATTAAATTCACTAGGTTTTCTAGGATAATTTTAATAATGTATATTTTTTATATTTTATTTTCTGGGTTGTTCTTCCTGACATGTATTAATTGACGGACTTTAATAATTTTGACTGTAAGAAACACAATACTGAGATACAAAATCAATATTCTAATTTCAGATCTGCTGTGTAACATCTGTTAGATTCATGTAGTCATGGCCTCTAGCAGCACAGCACTCTTTGTCTTGGTAAAAGAACAACTGTTCTCTCTTTCACTTGTAGTGTAAGCTGGGGTTTCTTTACGTCACTAGGGTGCTTGTGTTTTGATGCATCATTAAACAGGAGGCCACAGGGGAAAGCAACTTGAAAACCGAAAGCTGAAATCTCTAGTAGTGTGCTTGGAGGTGCATTAAAACAATTGGCCTTAAGGGGAAATTAGGATCTACAGGGAGATAATGATTAGATCACACAAGGTAAGGTCCCTTTTAATAGGGGTGTTCGCTTCCCTCAGTTTAATAAGTAAGTAAATGTAAACCTGAATTCAGAGAGATTAGCTAGATTGGGATTGGATGTTATCCAAGTTCTAATAGTGTGCAGTCCATTCTAGCATTCACGGTTTCATCGGTTTGAAGAAGATTAACATTTTCAGCCTGACAAACGCTTAACAGCTCAGCGAGGAATGTGTGGAATGGTATACATACAGTACAGTAGGTGGATTACTGGAGCAGTTTTCTTTAAAAATAAGGTGGTGCTAGCCTTATTGGTAGTTTTTCAAGTCTTTACATATATAATGGAAATGTAACAAAAACTAAAGTAGGAGCAGTTTTGAATAGTGTTTTTTTATTACACCATCTGTGTAGACATGATTAAAGAGCTCTGTGCAACATCTAACATCAACACTGTTCTGTCACATGAAATTGTTTGATTTTTAGAATGGATTTCTAGATTTCTCTAGAGAGAAGGGGCCATAAGTTAGAGCACACGGATGATTGTGCAAAATTCAGGGAATCAAGTCAGTAGTGATAGGAGAGGAATAAACTGACAGGAGGGCAAGATGAGGACAATAGGAAGGCGTGGGCTACCAATCACATAGAGAAAGCACAGCACTATTAAGTTCAAATACATTGATCCAGAGGGAGAGATCTCTCCAATAACACTAGCTCCAGCAGCAGTAGCCGTAGCAGCCTCTTTCTCTCAGACTTGCACTGTTCTTTCACTACTCTACTGGGAATATAGAGTTACACTGTATGCTGAAAATCTCCTGTGTCGGGCTGTCTCTGGCTCTTTCACTGCTGTGCCCACACTTCTATTGATTTTCCCTATACCCCTCTTTGAAACTCCACTCTAGAAGAAGACCCCTTCAAACCAGGCAAAAAAAAATCTAGCTTCAATTTTTCTTTCCAGCAAATCAACTTTTTTGAAAATCCCAGTTTCAATATGTATGCAGATGTCATGTTGAGCGATAGTGTAGTAGTACTTGCTTCTGGATAGAACAAGATTTGGGGGGCTAAAAGGAATCGATATGTCATGTGCCGTTTTCCTTTCATATTCCTTCCAAGGAAAAGTTGTAGCATACTTAGCAGTGTTTAGTTTTGTACACAGTAAATGCAGTAATGGTTTTGATATCTAAGTAAATAGCTATCATCTCATACACAGAAAATGTATGTGGGATTCCAGTGTCGTGGCTACAGCAAAGATGGAAAGACTTAAAAAGGCCAGCTACTGTATCAGGCTGTTGATGCAGCTATCATCAATCTGTGGTGCTAAATATGGAGAGAGCAACAGACCCAGAAGCAAATTTTGACTGAATAAAAATGTAAATTTGTCATGTAAAAAAAACATTTTTTTTATTATTTTTCATTTTCATTTTAGTGACCTAAAGTAATGATCTTTTGTTCTGTATATACTGTATATGGTTAAACAGACATACACATCAACAGATCCTGTTCAGGGATGGATTCCTGTCTTGTTAAATTACATACCAATTAAAGTGGTGAGCACTGAAGCCGAGAACACTTGGCATGGCGTGTTCACTCTCTGGTTCTGTGTAATCATTATGTATTGCTGAAGTCTTTAAATGCCACCAGTTATTCTGTTAATGTATGTGCAGCATCTATATAAACTTGATTATTTTTATTGTCATATACTGTACCTGCACAATAATTAGAACCAGTATTTTTTTCAGCTCATCCATGTATCTGCACACAGAAAAAATGAGGTGTGTTTCACATGAGCAAATCAGTTTGGGAAAATGTATCTGGTTACAAAATTACTTGGATTACTGTCTTTTTCATTGTGGCGTCATTGGAAAAAAAATCAAGCTAAATATGTTTGAAACTAAAAAAAAACAAACATTTTTTGTCTGTCCAGTTACTTAGTTGCTTAAAATCTCCCTTGTGTGTCTGCTAGATGTCATCTTTGTCTAATAAGTCTGGGTTACTTTAATAATTGGAATGCTATTGAATATTCTTCAGTTCAGAGTTTGGTCAGAGCTGAGTTTCATTAAAGTCATGCTCACACTTTTTAAACGTTAATAGACTAAAGCTAGGATGAAGTGAAAGGATATTGACATTTCTGGGTAAGACGACTTTTGGGTGTCATCATGATCGCCCTAGTGCTGTTGTTTGCTTACTGTTGAATCCTGAAAACCTAAGCATGAATTGGTGGAATTCTATGCAGTGTGGTCACTGATGGGATATATTTCATTATGGCTCTGAGGCAATGGATTGTACTCAATGTGATGTGTGATATTATTTTACTTTAGTTTAAGTGTTGCTGTGATCTTTATTGCACTATAGCCACTTTATACCAGTTTCAATAAAAATGGGCAACCTATTCTAGGACCAAAGAATTTTGCTCCTGTGCAAAATTTGCCACACTCTTTACACCTTTTCTATTCTTACTTCGAACATATTTAGCATTAAATCTATTTTTGGAGCAATTGCTACAAAATAATGTTTTTTTATTATATTGGTAAGGTAAGCAGTGTTAAATATTGGTCTAAATTGCATTATTTTTAATTCTGTTCTGCAGTTAAAGTTTCTAGTACGTTCTCCTTCTCTTGTAGGTCTGTTTTTGTATGAAAATAGATGCTAAAAATGCTGATACAACACTGTTGGTTTCGTCATTTTTGGATTAGACTTGACAAATTGATTTAAACCCCAAAAATGTGGATTCCATCTCCTAATGAGAAGAAAAAAATGGGAAAGAATCAAATACTTCATTTGATTTTAGATTTAACTAAATAGAATTGTATGATGCTTCTTATTTCTCAGTGAAACATGTAACTTGTGTGGTGCTTCTGGTTTTTTGCCTCATAATTTAGACAAAGTTCACAGCAAACGTATCTTACTTTTTTTACTGTTGTTGGTTGTACATAAATAAACAATTCACTGTCACTGTTATTTATTTCAAGTAAATCTTAAGGAAACAGCTAATTTAAGAAGACTTCCTTTCCAGAAATCCCTGGGCGGCCTTGTCCCAGGCAATACGTTTCCATCCATGGGCTTCAATGCTCTCTTTGTGAATTTGGTTTGCGTCATGAATATGATTTTATTAAGTTATCAAGACAGGGTCTATGAAAAGAGTTTTCTATTCAGCAAATAAAATATTCATGCAATACAGGCCTTTAAGCTGTAAAAGACTGTTTGTTAGGACCTTTTGTTTCATATGGTGCACTTTAGGTTAACAGTAGTTTTCTGCTTCTAGCTTGAACTTGTGGCATTTGAAGAAAAATAGCATTGGGAGTCACGTTTGACGCACCAGAAGGGGTAAAAGCTATGAATGTCGACAGTGTTTCCCTCAATTGTACTATGCCCTGCATGATGAGCCTCTTTGTGAACCGGTGCACATTCACAAAAAATCAAACGTTCGGAAGGCTGTGGCCAGTAATGATGTCAAAAGACACGGCTTCCCTCAGGGCTCACTTGGTGACACAGGTCTACTTTGTCCTGTTTAGTATTTCTCAGAAAAAGCACAGCAAAAGCTCATGCCCCACATCTGAGGTGTAAAAGAAAAACCAGGAGAATGTATCCAGGGATCTCCCTTTTCCTCTCCTCAGATTCTTCAAGTATTTATTTTAATTTTAAAGGTTTGCCCATTTGGACACCACTCACATATGTAATACTGTACCACCCCTGTCTTTTACTCTCTCTGTGAACTTACAGGGCTCTCAGAAGATGTTTTTCTACAGGTGCCTGGTAACAGTCAGTAGTACTAATTTGTTTCTGCATTAAGAATGAAAGAAATGATACTCCCCAGTCATAAAATCCTACAATATTGCTATTATACAGTACATGATGCCATTTATCAGTTAAACTAAAGACGCAGCTCTATTTACCCTTTTTATTTGTTCTGATCAATCTGAGTTTACTTAAAGCAGCTTTTATTATCTTAAATGAAGAGCTGTTATCTTCTGATGTGCCCCACTGTGACTACAAACACGTAATTAAGATGAGAATATTTATTTTCAATTCCATAACTATCATTCTGTATCATTCATATTATTACTGTATAAACATTTTGTGCTGTGCTCTGTTATGATATACAGTATAAACCTGACTTTAATGTGAACTTTAACAGGTGATGAAAATCTCAGATGCACAACAAATGAATAACATTCTGCACTTAATCAAGATGTAGATATGAAACTGTGGAAAACAAAGACCAGCAGATCATTGGGAAGAAGCACTATGATCTTTGTTTAAAACACAAGCTTAATGTAAGATACCAGTTGAAAGACCAGTCAGTTACATTAGTATATAAAGCATTTGTAAATAGGTTCATGAAATGCAGATAGTCTCATTGTGTTCAATGTCAAGGTGGCCATTGTCTCAGAATCTCTTATGGTGATAATCATTCCTTTTATTTAACTGCGATATTTTCAATGAATAACACTTCATTCAGTCATTTCCGGTCAATAGGACTGGTTCATTTCCATGCCATAATTTCACTTTGAATATGTTTTCTAGGTTCAGTGTCAGAAATGACTTATGTTTCAGCTCTGTTCTTTCTACTCTTCAGCTGAAACATTTTGTATGAAGCCTGTACTGTAGTTTGTCCCAGTGGTTTTTAAAATGATTTGCAGTTTCAGTGTAGTAAGCAAATGGTACTTTCCAGACCCATTTAGGTATTTCTCTAAAAGCTGAAGATTTTCATTAACTCACATTTAGGAACCTGCTTGATTTCCTTTATTTCAGCTTAGCCTAAATTACCAGCTACTGTACATAAAACCAAAAATGCTTATTGGAAATGCTTTCCTTCGAGAAAGCGTGGTGGTTACTTTCTTTTTCGTGCAGCACTCCAACGATAATCAAAAGCTCTCAGCTTGCTGTTTAAGATAGCAATGGAACTGGATGTTTCAAACCAAGTGGTACAGTGGTTTCCCATACAGTGGATCCCTTTGGACCTTGAGGTTACCAGTTCAGCTCTTGGTCGGAGGTCAATTTAGCATGGCTGTGATTCTCAGATTGATTTTTCTTTCCTCTGGGGGCTATGTGGGTTATCTTCAAGCTGGGCAGTAATGGGAATAGCAAACGTAATGTACCTTTTATTGCTATGGTAGGAACATTTAGAACAACTAACCAGATCCTGCTCTTGCCTGCTGGACAAATGATGTGTGGTTTTGGAGTCAAAGCTCAGGATTTGCTTAGCACAGTGCATTTCTGATGCTTTATGTGTTCGATAGCAAAAGCAAGAAGGTTTAGTAATATAATTTTTTAATTGTTCTTGTATGTTGTTTTAGTAGGATTTCAGTCAGAATGGATTGACATTTTCATGACATATTATCAATACAGGGATAAAATGAAGGATATTTTGCAATATAATAATGCCAGAATACAGTAATAAAGCAGTTTGTAAAACTGTACAAAACAGTAATGGAAAATCTTTTACACAAAGACAGTCTGGTCCAGTGATTGTTGAAAATATACTAATGATTATTTAGTGTAACAATCAGAAACTCTGGAAACTTCATTTAATGTTGCTTGTTCATGTCTAAACCATTATGCTTCTTTAATGGTTCCGCCTTTGGCTTGAGGTTTTTTTTGTAGTGCACTGTGTTGAATCTCCTAGTTTTATCTGTTGTTGCATGTGTTCTCTGAACACATTTAGTGCTTACAAAGAGCCCTGATCTGCTAACATTACTCCTCTGGGTAATCCTACCAATCCCAAAGCCTAATGTGGAAGATGTTGCTGCTGCTGTCATATATGCCTGTGTTTTATGGGTCTTTTCTCTCCCTCCCTCTGCAGTTGATGTGAGCGCAGCGCTGCCTCTGCAAGTTTCCCCAACTGCAATTCCCATGGACCTGCGGGTGGATCACCAGTTCTCCCTTGCCTCTGCTGACCCAAGCCTGCGGGAGCAGCAGCTGCAGCAGGAGCTCATTGCGCTCAAGCAGAAGCAGCAGATCCAGAGGCAGCTCCTCATCGCCGAGTTCCAGCGACAGCACGAGCAGCTCTCTCGCCAGCATGAGGCCCAGCTCCAAGAGCATGTCAAGGTAACTCTTAACCTTCAATTCCCCTACTTGTTGACCTCTGCTTGTATTTCATTTTGTCGAAATGTTCCCGATTTGTACTAAATCAACAGCATTGTAGTCCCTCAGACCATCGTAGAATTATGTCAACAGTCTTATGGGTTAAGCTTGTATTGAGAAATTCTTAACTTTTAAAGGCAGAGCTGCGTAGACAGTGAGACAATAAAAAATTATGAGCAGTTCTATGAAATTACTGCTTGTTTCTGCATTAAAAGAGCTTGAGTCCATGGAGCTTCTTAAGTCGTGACCTGGAGAAAGCTGTTAATTTAGCTGAATTCACTTTCACTCTGTAGCTTGAGTGACCCTTTCTGATGTTGACAGAGGAAAACAAGTCATATTTTACAGCTACCCCTACAGTAATTGTGTCTACAGTATATAATTCTGTAAAATACTCAGTGGCAAATCTTCAAAATATTGATTGATTTGTTTGGTTGTAATGGTAGATGATTACAGCCTTAAGGGCAGGTAGACTGGAAACACCAAAAAAAGTAAGGGTTACAATAACTGTGTGATTTTTTTTGGGAGTGATTGCATTTGAATACATAAATAGGAAAGATAGGTTATTCATAAAAATTCCAGTGCCCTGCTCTGTACATAACTTGTACAGTGATATGTATCATAGCACTTCTGTTTTGATAGAAGCTGTATTACTGAACCATGTTACCATGGAGAAGTTACTCGTCTCTTGGCTGTTCCATGCCCAGAACATTTACATTGCTTCTACAGTCCAGTGTAAAGTAGTGAACTTCACTACTAGTTTAAAGGGTGAGCAGATATTCGAGACAGAGCTTTCCATGCAGTAGACAGACATCTGCTCCAAGGAAAGACTTCCTTCTCTTAGGGTTTCTGTATCTAAATTGTTTCAAAATTACTGATGCACAGGTGCTTCTCTCAGCAGGTTAATCATGGATTCTATACATGAATGTGACCATTTTCATGTTAATTTCAGAGACTGACACATAATGAGTTCAGTGAAACTTTAGGCGTTCTTTAGATATAGGCACCATAAAAGCTGGTCTCCCTTCCTTTGTGCTTCCCACTTCATGCATTCCTCCATCTGATCAGTTTCAGTCTTCTTTTCCTGGTGACAGTACTTTACATCCCACCTCAGTACACTTTATTTTTTTCCATCCGTCTTCTGTCCACTTCATCCAATTTACGGTTGTGAGGAAGCCGGAATCTGTACCAGCAAGCAACAGGCACAAGGTGGCATATACCCCGAAGCGGCAAAAGGGTACTTTATGTTTTTAATTGTTTTGATTAACATTTTAGAACGTATCAGACATTATCACAACTACAAAACAAATTAACATTAATGGAGGTCCTGAAAACAGAAGAAGGAAAGGTGGCTAGTAAAACATTTTAAATGCCTCTGCCTAGGTTGGCACAGTTTATGGCCTATCACATCAAAGTTTACCTGTATGTATTTCTGTGAGGACAATTTTTGTAAATGAATGCAACCAAGTGTGAGTCAGAGACCTATGTCTCTACCCAGTCCTGCAAATGTTTAGCTGTAGTTTAGTGAGACCTGCCAGTAAAGGATTTAGCACATGGAAATTAACTTAGTTGAACAGGATCACAGTTAGAAGTTAGAAGTGATAATATGCTAGTTACAGAAAGTCAGAGGTGTTTATTTATCATAGAGCATTTCCAAAACATACGTAAATAGGAGCCATTGTACTACCTGAAAAAGGATCAAGTTGTATGCTGAATTTTTAAAAGAAGCAAAAATATTTCCCCAAATTGTGTCACAAACAGGACTACTGTCGAAGCTGTCTAGTTCTCTGCCCCACGCCCCAAGCCCAAATGACTGAGTGAGAACTGATATTTTAAGTCCAGTAATAATATTTAAAATTAGGTAAAGCCAACCACTGTAACTCTTAAGGAGCTGTACAGGTTGTCATCCAAAGTCTTGTTTGATTGCCACTCAAAATGAAACTGGTGGTATTTTTAAATGGAGAACCTATCATATAATATGAACGGTAAACAAGACCATCCAATCAATGTAGGTGGTTTGATTTTCTTGAAAACATCACAGGAATTATTTTCTAAACTTAAAGAATTTGAATAGTGATTTGGAAAATCTGATACTTGTGGAATTCAAAAGCATTGTGATTTTTCTTTTTTTTTACATCCAGAGAAATCACTAATAAATAAGTAATTTACTTGCTGTCATTAATATGGAATGTGAGGAGCTGAGCTATATACAGTATACATTATAACTGTACATAAAAACTACAGAGACTTGAAAACCATGGGGTTATTATAGATACTGTTTAAATGCAAAAATGAGCAAGTTTACAATGAAAATAATATTCAATTTAATATCAAAGGGATAATCTGATTCCAAGCTGTTTACAGAAAATACCTGAAGATTTTAATATTTGCATAGATTGAGCAGCTTCCTTCAGCTTCTAGAAAGTTGAAGTTTTTAAAACAAGGACATTTTAGAGTATTTTGTTTTTAAATGCTATAGTTAAGTATGCATAATTACTTTATCCAAATTAAATCATAAAATAATGAAGAATGCAATTATATTGCAGCAGAGATGGAGAAGCAATATTTTCAGCATGAGAATATATATGTGTAGAAATTAAAAAGCTAAGTCTTTAATATTATTTTTTTTAATACCTAGGCAATACATTCATTTGATTCTTTGTAAGGGTCTTGAAAAGCTTTGGAGGTAGTGGAAAGAGACAAGGACTCACTTACTGTACTTGGTGATGAAATTTCCAATCTTAGACACTGGGCACACACATGATAAGCATAACATAATACTTTATACCTTGTGAATCCTACTTCCTTTTCAAGATCAAGTGTTGCTGTTGCTTTGACAAGCATCTGTTGAAATCTATTTGCATTAGTTTGCTGCACAACTTGTTAGGCAGATGCTTTCATGAGAAACATGACAGTCAAGCTGGTCTGCACGACCAAAACTAATAGTAGCACTCAGAGAAGAAGATTACATTAGAAATTCTGCCCTTAGGAAACACCGTGGGATTTTACAGGAGGACTCAGGAGACTTCTCATTCTGTTAGAATGTGATCCAAAAAAAAAGAAAAAAGCATGGCAGCGGTGTGTTTTGCTCCAAAAATAGGCCTTCTGAAAGAAGTAATCAATGTCACTAGTGCCCTTTTGTAGCAGCTATGTGTGAATGAAGCAGAGCTCCCTGTGTGTTCTGCTGTGACACTTCACTGACAAACACAGGAAAGGATATTGGATTTTGCTTTTCCTTTTCTTTTCCAATAAGAGAACACTTGTACTGTATGATTCACAGATTTAAAAAAAAATCAAGCAGCTGGGGGTAGGTGGGTATGTTCTGTATTAGTTTGTTACTCCCTCGCTTGAAAAAAAAAGACGCTAGGGATCAATCTAGGCTTTGGATTAGGTACGTTTCAAATGGTATCAGGACAAAGTTTTTGTTGATAAAATGTTGGATTCACACTATTTGCTTGCTGTTAAGACTTAATGTCTTTGTCAGGGCAAGATATTAAAATATTGCACAGTGTTACAATAGTGGCAGTCTTGGTTTGTCTGACCCTAGGCATGCACTGTAAGTTTTTATGCAAGTCTGCATTTAATAATTCAGGATGCTGTGACATAATGCCACTGTTCATCCTCAAAAATGTACAGGGACATTTCAAAGCTTTTGTGAGCACAAAAGACAGCCCTGTAATACAAGAAAACAGGAGTCAGAAGGCAATCAGCTTCTTCTTATCAAGATAGTTAGGCAATTTGTGTTTGTAGTAATTATGTTAGCATGGTTTCATTAAATTTAAAAGCATAACTTAAATTTGGATATGGGTAATTATGGATATGAATGAATCTACTATTAGATCAAAGTTGACCTGCACAATTTTTTATGGTAAGGTGGAAATTAAATAGACTACTGAGTTACCAAGGAGCGGTGTGGTGGCTCTTTGGCTAAGGATCTGTGCCTGTGGCTGGAAGGTTGCCACTTTGGCCCCTGAGCAAGGCCCTTAACCCCAACTGCTCCAGCGGTGCCGTATAAATGACTGACCCTGCGCTCTGACCCCAAGCTTCTCTCTCCCCATCTGTGTGCCTGTGTGTCTCATGGAGAACAAGCTGGGGAATGCAAAAAGACAAATTCCTAATACAAGAACTTGTATATGGCCAATAAAGTGATCTTATAGCTAATAATTCAAAAAATATATATATTGATTTGTTAAATCTTTAAAAAAATGTTCCATCAGAAATCCTGAATTAAGATGGACTACATATTTAAAAATTATTGACACTCATAATGATAAATATATTTACACTGTGGTTTCATCTGAATGTGTATTTCTCTATCATAAATAAAGGCAAGTAAGGTGGAAAGAATGTGCTAAAACAACAAACCAGAGGGCACAAGTAGAAACTGCACTGCAAATACACTGGAAGTGCATTTAGAACCAAAGCATTGTGGGAGGCTTGCCAGGACAGACTTCGGCTCCCCCACAGCCCTGTACTGGATAAAATGGTTAGGGGGTTTTACCCACTTGTGTTGTTGAAGTCATACAGTATCTTCTTTTAGGAAAGGAGGAGATATTTGGATCATACCTGCTAACTATTGGATTGGCTGGTTGGGCCAAATGGCCTCTTCTCGTTCTTATGTTCTTTTCTCTGATCAACAGTAGATTGACCATTTTTTAGCCCCCTTCAGCTACTTTAAGTAGAAATTAAGATACAGCCAAGACGTACACCTAAACACAGTGCTGCTGCCGAATTGATATGGTGTCCTCCTTCAAGAAAAAAAGTAATGATTTTCAAAAAGGTATTTATCAGGCATTTCATCTTCATGTACCTTTTCTTTGACAAAACAGTGTGTACAGGTAATGCTACTGTACTGTCCAGTGCTAGTGAATTGTAGTTTTGCTACCTGGAAAGTATTATTACGAGGGAATATTATAGTGCTTTAGATATGTTCTGAAGATACACACATTCTACATCCTATAACATTGGCTGTTGTAGCTTGAGTTTATAATTAGTAGTATTAGCCATAGTTCTTCATAATTGTATTTCTGAGTTAGTCTTCCTGAAAACTGCATAATATTTAATTTAATAAATATTTTATTTCTGTCACTTTGCTTTGAACATTTATCATGCTATCCCACATAAAACATTGTGGTACCAAAGTTGTCGGAGGTAGTGGACAACAAATGGAAACCCGTGCTTAAATGAGTACACCAAGCATATTGAAAGTAAGGGCTTCTACACAGTTATGGCTCATGCACTAATTAAACAAATAATATGTCAGCATGCTTAGGTTCATGTAGAAAACTCCTGGACAGATCTGGTTGCCAGTAATTAGAATTTAAATTGGTTGCTGACTTGCAAGCAGTTTATTTCTGAAAAACAGTACCCAGAGCTCCACAGATTGGGCTACCATAATCAAGTTGCAGTGCACAAACCGGTCATCACACCCGGTAGTGCATGTTTGTGAGTCCTACTGAGCAAAGGCAAATGTGACATGGTGGGATGAATCATCCTGCATCATGAATGGTTCATGTGTGTCACCAGTCTGAAGAACTCTACAGCCCTGAGTGTTTGGTTCCAACAGTGGTGGGCAAGGTTTGGGTGCACTCATTCCCTTAGAAAGGAAGGTCAATGCTAATAGCTGCAAATTGGTACTGAATGATCACCTTCACCCCAGCGTATCTTTTCTGCCTTCAAGGATGACGATGCCTTCATCCAAAGAGCATGAGATGTCACCCAGTGTACTGATGAGAATTACACTGATGTTATCCATATTTCATGGCACACCCATTCACCAGATATGAACCCAGTAAAAAAGTTATGGGATGTTTGTGGAAAAACATGTGAGACAGCCTTTTACACTTTCTTGTGTAAGAATTCCCTGCTACAGAATTTCGGACAGTGGTAGACTCTATGCTATGGCACATACTGTACAGGCCATACTGGCCACACATGGTGGCCCAGCACCCTTATAAGGAACTTTTACATTGTTGTTGTTTTTTATTCACTTCCTGTACATAGTAATAAAAAATAACCAAAGTTTCTTAATACCGATTAAGAGTTGAAACCTCAGGTGAATGTGAATACTGAAAGTTTTTATTTGAGTCAAAGAATGCTGTGGATGTAGTGTTGATGTTTCCTACAAGAAAAAAAAAATGTTACCATTCTCTATCTCCTTATGTCTTGCAAGTCAACAATATATAACAGCTTACTCTTATTTCTGTGGATGACGTGTGCAATGATGACAAAGGAAACCTAGAATTATTGCATTCAGTCTACAGAGGAATGTTAAACTTTTGCACATTTTCAGTTTTGTTATGAATACCTGGCTTGATTTTATTGCCAATTTAGAAGAAATGATCATTGAAAGATTTATTTGGAGTTATTTGGAAAAGAACCATAACTTCATGTCCTTTGATTTTTATCTTAACATCATGGCAGAAATGATTCCTTCTTGAATTTCCACATGATTTAATATGAAAAAATGACACATCTCTAATCAGTAGATTTTTATATGTCTGGAAAATTAAGAAAGCTCACATCTGACAAGGAACCTTTTAAGCAAGTCCATCTTAAAAATGGTTCCCTTCCTTTTGCTCTGATAACAATAAATACACATTAGGAACAAATGTAGCCTGTTTTATTATGTTAATCTGTCATCATTATGATAATGTGTGTTTATCTTATTTAAACTTGCCTTTAAATAAGTTAAGGCTCCACATCTCAATTTCTTTGGTCAGTGTGTAGTGTGCCTACTAATACAAGTTTTTTCTTTATTTTCTTGTACTGCCACAGGTACAGTATATTCTCTTTGCCCGTGCCTGTAAGAAAAAGCTATTTCTTACTTTAATATCACATTCAATTAGTTTTTGGGTTAATGCTTTGATTTTTCTACTGTAGTATCTTTTAGATGCTTTACATAGCTATTCAAGCTTTAAAGTGTTTCATTACTAATAACTGGAACAATTCATGGGAAAAACAATGACATGCATACTGTATATAGAATAGAAAAGTCTTACCTAACTTGTTAAAGTTAAACAGCAGTAATGCACTGTATGCAAAAAGAGTGTCATATGGTATATTTAGTTTTTCTTATCACTTTTGATAACATTTGTCATAAAAGATTAATTCTCAAATTGTAGAAATTCAGGGCAATGCTTGCAGATTAAGAACTGGTTATTGGGTAGAAAACAGAGTACTGATAAAGGGTGAATACTCAAATTGGAGTTATATAATGTGTGATCTTTCTAATTTACAGTATATCAGTGATTTAGATTCTACGATACTGTAGGTAGTAAACTAGTCAAGTTGACAGATGGTGCCACAATAGGTCATTCAGCAAAAAATCTGAAAAGATATTCAGAATGCTTTATAATTCACAACTGAATGTAGACAGATGCTGAATTTTAGTTTCAGGTAGCAAAAACCTAAACTACAGGATGAGAAACACTGGGTTTTCATCTTTCATCTGAAGAAGATACTCATGTAAAAGACTTAGGTGTTTGTGTTAACACATTTTATTTATCTTAGAACATGTGAGAAAAAGGCGAATAGAATGTTAGGATATATAATCTAAAATTTAAATCTAGGGATATGAAAATTTTACAGTGCATTGTTAAGACACAATTTACAATGTTGTGCTCAATTATGATCAATATGTTATATATATGTTGTAATATTCAGAAAATTAATCCTAAGACTTTAAAAGGCACCGAAATACCAGATGAACCTTTTGAAACATGGAGATAATATTGATTTTTTTTCTCAATGAAAGGGTTAAAGAACATTCAGTGCTAAAAGGTTCTGTTCTGAACCAGCTCTACACATAGTTGTATCAGTGTATTGACTTAAGTGATCCTGTTATTTAAACATGCTGTGCTTTAATGCAGCTTACAGAGTTGTAAGTAATTTACCTGTGGCTTTGGTAATAGATCGGTTATGCTGTTCAGCACACACTGGCATTTATCTTGACCTGCCGTTAATCTGTACCATTCTCTGGTGATGTGTGCTTGAGCTCAGCCTGCCTCTATAGATTGGAGCTAGGAGAAACAGCAGATCTCTGTTGTTCCATAAGTGAAAATGTTCAAGGAATGAGTGATGTTGCTGTAATCTGTAAAATGTGTAGGACTAGGGAAGTCGGGCCATCTGAGACAGTGTACTGGGTAAACTGTTCTAGTGCTGCGTTATAGCACTAGAAATGCATCAATATAAAGGCCTAATTTAATTTGCAGTCTTCTACAATTCCCATAATTAGTGTGTTAGAACAATACTATTTGTTACATACAGTATTTCACTGCTATGTTTTAAAGTGGTATTCAACCAAATACTGACATCAGCTCTCTGTAATGTACTTAAATTCAATGTTTACCAATAAGTATGGTCACTAGAAATCCCTGGGCTGATTTAATTATCAAAATCTACACATGGAATTACCCATATAAGCATGTTATATTGCACTTCCCAATATTAATACTTTCAGGAATAAAAACTACTTGAGTGTAAAGCAAAAGTAGTAGTTTTGACTTTGATGTCCCAATACTTTAGGAGGGTGTTGTAGCTGATTATACGGACAAACTGAAAGGCACAAAACGACTCAGAGAACAAGAAAAGCTATAAGTTGCTTATAATACCAATTATCTGGAGTAAGGGAAATAGCTTTGAGATGAAAATAAATGTGCAGGTGGGATGGATTATGTTATTTGATAATCCATTAGGCATTTACTGAAGTGTTTATACAGTAAATCCAATAATAACAAAACTTTGATTACAGTTGGAAGGATCTGCAGAACTCAGGAGCTAACATTCTGTGACTATGCAAGTCCTTGCATGTCCCTGTGCCTTTCTTCTATATATAGTTTACTGGTGAAAACCATGTGTGAGAGATCTTGGATGTGTCTTGTTATGCATTAAAAAATAAGCTAATCCATTTGCTCCTTTTACTTATTTGTGAATAAAACCAGGATTGCAGCTTGCTACCATACATTTTTAGTCTTTTTAGTTCCAAGTCAATGTTACTTGAGGGTTCAGTTGCATCACAAAATTCTACTCTAAAGCGAGCTGATAAAGATATGGTGCTAGGCTAATGCAAAAATGCAAGACTTAGCATGGTGAAGAAAAGTCCCACTGCAAAATCTAGAAAAAATATATAAGCATGTTATAAATATATAAAAACATTAAACTATAATGGTTGACTACTACCTCAAGTTTTCTTTAAAACAGACGCAGTCATCTGGTGCTTGTAACTAAATAGTACTGTAATGCCTAATCTGATGACCTAGATATGATGATGGACATCTGTGGTACAATATAATCAATAATTGTATTAATACTACAAGCAATAGTAGTAACCTAGGGCTGTTGTACTTCTGCTATTTGTCCCAGCATCAGCAGGATATGCTAGCCCTGAAGCATCAGCAGGAGTTGCTGGAGCACCAGCGCAAAATGGAGAAGCACCGCCATGAGCAGGAGATGGAAAAACACCAGAGGGAGCAGAAACTGCAGCTTCTCAAAAACAAGGAACGTGGCCAAGAAAGTAAGAGACTAGGGCCATCGGCTGTGTTCTCTCAGGGGGCAGCCACTGTCTCAGTCAGACTCTGCACTTTCTTCCCAGGGGACCTCCTTCTCTGCCTGGCTTAGGAAATGAGTTAAGGAGCTTTGTTTTCATGTGGCTTCCAAAAATATTTACTGCAGAAAAGTTGGCATAAAATTTCCAGCACTTTGAAGCAAATCAGGTCCACAGAGTAACAAGAAGAGTCCTGTTGGACCATTTGATCAGAACACTCTCAATAGTCTTTTGAGTCTGCCTTCAGTGCAGCAAAGACAAGAAGTACTGTACACACTGGAATGAGGGCAGAAGAGAGAATTTAGAAATTTCCTTTCAAAAGTAGGAGGAGAAAATACATTAGTCATTCTTACCTTCCATTAAACTAACCAATATATTTTAATCTAAAACCATTTACTCTTAAGCCGTGGGTCTTGTAAGAAACTTGTTTGCCAGTTTTTCTCATGTAAAAGACACCTGTCTGTTCCTTTCTTGTCAACGCACTTGTCTAGTTCCTCAGGGAATTAATTACGATAAAGATAGTAGTAATTGACGTAAACACTGTTTGAAAAATGGCACTTTTTATATAATTTGTGTTAAAACAAAAGTCAACTGTTGCTGTGCCTGTCTGAGAGAATTTGAGTAGATTTCAGTTCTTTATGAAGGGCTGCATTTTTTTCAAAAGTGTCTGACAGACAGTCAAGAATTCTCCTTCAATTAATGTACTATATTTCCTGTTATACATTTTACCTAAGACTGTATAAATGTCTCTTATTTTAATTCCGATTAGATAAGGTTCAATATCTGAATAAATAGTGGTTATGTCATTGCTCTTGCCTCCTTGCTTTAACATTGAACTAAAAACCATATCTTTCTACAGCTGTCTTGTGGAGATCTTGTCTTTCTTGCATGATTCTAGCATGAATTTTAGGTTTAACCTGTTTCCATATAAATGCCTATATCGTAGTTATCATGGATAACAGACGCATGGAATGAGAGTTCCTGGGATATTACTATATACATCACTGGAACTTAATACAGTGTAGTAGAGAGGCAGTTAGGTGTTTTAAAATATGTAAAATCTCACTACTTATATGTTTTTTTGGACTCTGTTATAAGGCTTTGTAGATGTGGCTCACTCTTAGCAGATTACAGCAGTGAGCCATGTCTCAGGCTTACCCATAATGGTGTTCACAGGTGCAGTGGCTAGTACAGAAGTGAAGATGAGACTCCAGGAGTTTGTGCTTAACAAGAAGAAGGCTTTGGCACAGAGAAACCTCAACCACTGCATGCCAAATGACCCCCGCTTCTGGTATGGGTAAGTATAACAGAATATAAACTTGATTAGGACAGCCTGTCAGTTAATGGGATTTTTTTTCCTTACTGTTTATGCCTTATTGTTGTTATTCTTCCATGTGCTATACCTTCTGTTTACTTTCTGTAAATCTTCAGAAATCAGTGTATTATAAATGTTTCAGTGTTTATAATACATCAATCTAATTCTCTGTTTCATTGTTGCAAAACTCAAAATAACATTGTTATCCTGCAAAATAAGTCACATCCAATAGTCAAATGCAGATACTTTCAAAACAGCATGTTTAAACAAACAATTTGATTTTCATTTGATTCTTTAATAGGTTCACAAACTTAGAAAGCTGAGAAACCTAACATTGATATCAATTGAAAATAATTGAAGTAGCAATATTTCTTATATACTCCTTAACAAATTAGCACATAGATGTGAAAAAATAGTTCATTGAAAGGCTTCAGAATGAAGGAATATTGTATGTGAAGTATACCCTCCTCCACACATTAAAAAAAAGAAAGAATTAAATTATCAATGTGAAAGAAAAGGTTAAAACCGTTCGCAGTGGCAAAATTAATTTAGGTGCTCTCAAAATAACTTTAATGAGCCACAAAGTTGAATAGCCTCTGTTACTGTGTAATAATAGAGGCTCATGTGATTTCACATTCCTTCAGGCAGGCAGTGCATTTCAAGTAAGGATTCAACCATGAAGACCAAGAAGCTTTCAAAGCAATGAATAAAGTTGCATGAAGGTACAGGTGAAGGGTATAAAATATATCAATTACAGTACCTTTAATATCTCTTAAAGCCTGGTGGAGTCAAATCATTTAGAAGTCGAAGGCAATCAGACACTGCCTAGATAAGGCTGTCCCTTCAAACCTAGCAGCTGGGCAAGGACAAAACCTGGTTAGGCATGCAATTGTATGGCCAGTGGTAGCTTTTAAAGAGTTACAAACTTCAGATCCTGAGATGGCAGAAAATGTTCATGGGTTAAGAATATCCCAGTCAGTCCACAAAGGGGGCCTGTATTAAACTGAAATAAACTTCAGACTCAAATGATTGTATTGATTGTAAAATGATTGTAAAATTGGATTTTTATTTGGTCTAAATGCAGAGCTTTCTGTCTAATACAACGCTAGCGTAATGCATCACTCAGTCAACACCATCCCTGCTGTCAAGCATGGTGGCAGCAGCATCAATCTTTAGTTCTTCTTCTCGTAGGCAGGGACTGGAAGCTTGTTATGACAGTTGGAGCCAAGTACTGGCAAATCTTACAGGAAAACATGCTTCAGACATAGAACTGCGAGAATAATTCAGTTTTCAGCAAAACAATGACCCAAAGCACAAGGCCACAGCTATTCTATGGAGTAGTTTAAAAATAAAAAAAGAAGTTGTTTGGCTGAAAGTCTTGAATACTGTTATCCTTATGAGATTCCCAAGGAAATCGAAGGAGCTTGATCAAATCTGTCAAGAAGAATGGGCAAAAACTGCACCAAGCAAGTGCATACGTTGGTAAGAGACATACCCAGTAACACTTGTGGCTGTAATTGCTGCCAAAGTTGCTTCCACTAGATATCAAGGTCATGGTTCTTAATGCATTGGCAATCAATGTATGTTATTCTTTTCACTTTAGGTTTTGCTGACATTTACTAATTTACCCTTATAAATCTTCAGTTTGAACATTAAGATTTTAAATAAATATTAAGTTTTTAAAAATATGTATGCTTCACCTTGCAATTTCCCAAACACCATGGGAAGGGTCTGAATACTATTGCAAGCCACTGTATATTGTATACGAATAGTCTGAGAACACAGGAGCCCCCTGCTCATCACGTATGCTACTGAGCAGTCTGCACTTTTCCCTACTTTCACAGTTCTTTACAGAGGAAAAAAAAGCAAAAAAAATACTTTCAAGTACACCTATGAATATTAAAATATTGATGTACATTTCCTCTCTTCTGTTCTTTTCCTGTCTCTCTTTGCAGCACCGTTTTGTGTCTCAGATATCTGTGAAAAAGAGATAAATATTCCTTCAATCTGAAACCTTTCAGCGGTTAAACCGTTTTTTCATATTTATATGCTCATTTGTAAAGTTGTACATTTTTCTGTTGAAGCTGTGAATGTTCTTACTGATAACAGTGAGGGATGAAGGTGCTGGGGGCAGTCAGATACAGAGTCATGAGACTCCTGAAGTTCTTCCTGTGTTATGGTAATGAAGGATACACTTGTCCGTATCTGATCACCTCCCAGTCATTCACGAGCCTCTCTCCAGTTATGCTTTGGAAGTTAAACCATCCCTCATATGTTTTTGTTGTGTGTTTTAGATTTAAGCCTAGACTACAAGAAAAAGGGACAAGGAGCAAGGAAATTTGCCCATTGTCCCTTCAATTGTTGTTTTGTTATTAAAAGGAACATTAGTGCCAAACTATCAAAATTGGTAAAATTAAGATTAGCCTACTATATATGAAAATATATATCGTTTTCCACAAACTGCATTACTTTTGTTTTTGTAGAACATGATTTACTGCTTGGGAAGATTTACGTGCCGGATAATCCAAAAATATAATGTTTTTTGTGCCAAATAAAAGTTAGCTTTCAAAACAAAAACATCACTTTGGCTAAATTAAGTTAATTGCGGCTTAATACTTTTTAATGTTGCAAGTAAATACATTTGATCAAGTGCTCATCTGACAGAAGTAAAATAATTTTAAGTAAAGTGTTGTAAAAAATGTTCCCCAACGTAAATGGATGTGAAAATTCCAGGTCACTGTTATCTACAATATGACAAATAAAACTACTGACAAGGTTTTAAGATGGTTAACTGATAAGATTAAATACTGTATATTGGGCTACAATAATAAAGACTTAACATTAAATGGGAAGTCCCACATCTCAGATGTGAAATTCTAGTACATCATCTTAATACAGGAGGTGTAGGATGATGGCAGTTGAGCCACAGCAGTTGTTTTTACATTAAATTTGCACCTCATATTGTTTTAGTCTCTCTTTTATTGCCGTTGTTTATAAACAAAGGGCAGACTTCCTCCCAGAAAAGGGTGGTCTACAAGACCATTGTGAGTAACTCTAGATTATATGCAAAATGTGTCAATACAAACAAACAGCAATTTGATCCTCTGAGCTGTCTGCTGACTGACAACAAATGGCTATCTGGGTAAAAGCCAGGCACATCTGGGTGCAGATGATGACTGCAAGAATTGCAGTTTCTAATCAGCTCTTTAGAAAATATAGAACATAGCAAGAATCAATCAAAATTCACATCATGATATCAAAACTTGAAAAATGCACCTATGCTAGCAGGCTTTACCAAATTTGACCTTTTTAACTTTCTTCACTTCAATATACAGTACATCTGCACGTGTAACATTTTAAAATTAAAATAATAGGAATCGCATGAAAAAACCTACAACTAGCTGGTGTTTACCTGGAAACATGATAGAAAATTCACTGTTCACCAGGACGATAAAATGAAAATAGATGGCTTCATCAGAAATGTTATTTAAAAACTGCAAATCTCTTAATAATATACATGTAATAAGAATTAGTATTTTCAAGAAACAGTTGCATAAGTAACAATTTCTTTTAGTTATTTATTCATTAAAATGTTGTTTTGTTAATGTCTTCATCAGGTGACTCCATTAACAAGGGCAAATTTAAATTTCATATACAAAAATATATTTAAGGACTGTTAGAAATAAAACAGAACTCTTTACAATGAAAACATTTTTATGCTTTTATGGGGTTCTGAATGATCTTAATGTTGAAATAAACATTAGTTATTCTAGTAAAGCATAGATTTTTATAATGCATAAATAATGTTATATTCATTAAGTTACACTAATATAAAGCTATAACCATATACAGGTATTTATAGACCTTCCCATGAAAGCTACCACTAAATTCATTAACCAAAACTTTCCATTTCCACCTTTTTCAGTAAATTTATGATAGCCATTCTCACACAAGGATTGATGGAATGATATACCCTTTTTTAAATTAATGGAATTTACACATCCAACTATAAACATTTATACTTTATACATATGGGAGTGTAAACATACACTTGGCATATAGCCACGTTTGCAAATTAGCAGATGTTGATCAAATCAGATGAGTTTTTTGTTCCATTTAAAACAAAGGCAGAAATTAATCTCTTCTAGCATTATAGCATACTATTTCTCTTGTTAACAGTTCTATTCCAGATTATATCATGGCAAAATCTAGCAATCACTACCTTATCACAAACTCACATCAATGTTATTTGGACAGTATATTAAGACCACAACACTTATCACTACACTTCAGATATACTGTGAGGATATATTGTATAAAATACCATATTGGTGATGCCTTCTGAGTGATGCCTTGCTGATGTTCTCATCTAAAGCTTGGTTGAAAGTTTTATTAGAACGTCCTTTGCATCCTGAGTGGGCACATGCAGGACACTTCCCAAGTTTAAACCATAGAGGAGTTTTGGTAAGCTAAGTATACAGTACTGTATGTATGGCCTTTACAGAGAAGAGGTTTTTCTCCCTTTAAGGCTGAAGATTGTAGAACAGGGCTTTACATCTGACGTGAACTCTCATATATTGTATATATATAGTTATGTATTATATATTATACATTGTATATAGTATCTCACCTTGAAATTTTCTGTCTTTTTATTTTATAGATAGCCTTTCATATTGAGTAGTATCCCTACAAACCCATACTTTATTCATTTATGTGGTAGTTGCCTGTGTTCTAATTTAATGACTGAGATCTAAATAAAGGAAGCTGTTTTAAGGTGATTTTATTCTAGATAAATGAAATAAACTATACACCTGTTGCAAAATAGTAACATAACACTGGGTCTTACTGTATAATTAGCAAAACTTTAAAGCAACCTTTGAAATCTGAAAAAACAGTTTCAATGGCAGATGCAGTAAAATACAGTAGGTGCAAAGGAATACTTCATAAGTCATTTCATTCTAGTCCTGAAAGCTATATCATTGTGTTGCTGCTTTTGTCTAGGTCTGCAAGCTGGTGTTGATATTGGGGGTAACTATGGATATCCTGTTTTTTTTTCTACATTGCCCTCAAAACCTCAAAAGAAATAACAAAAACCAGGTGCATTGACATTAGCCAGCTTACTTAGCTTAGTTTAATGAGCTAGTTATTTTATAGGGTGGTACTATCTATTTCCCCAGTACTGTAAAAACATTAAACTTTTGACCACTGGTTTTGCATGATCTGTGTGTGTCGGCAGTAGTATGTTAATGCAGTGTCTTTTTGTGGGTTTTCGGTGTAGGAAAACACAGCACAGCTCTTTGGACCAGAGTTCTCCACCTCAGACCGGGATTTCAGCCACTTACAATCACCCGGTTTTGGGAATGTATGATCCCAAAGATGACTTCCCACTTCGAAAAACAGGTAACGTGGTAACGCCCCTTCTAATTTACCTACATTTGTATACCTTCCATAATTTTATATTGTGATAACTAAATTTTTGTACATTATATACTGTAAACATTGGCTACAGTCCCTACTCAGATGCCAAAACATTAAAATACCTTTTTTTAAGTTTAGTTCATGATACCCATCTTTGTTAAGTCCAGTACAGTAAAAACAAGTGATTTGTCAGCACTGCAATACATTTATCTTGATCAAAGCATCAGTAGAAACCTCTGATGAAGCTTTTTTTAAATCATGTAGTATACAGTTTTTCTTCACTGAATCAATGAAAAGTAGTGCCAGTCTGCCTGACACCCCATCTGGTCAAGCTCTGATTAAAAGAAGCAATGAGCAATATTTTAGAAATGCAATACCTTGGACATACAACATTATACTTATAGCTGGATTACTGGAAGGGTATCAGTATAAAACATTGCAGTTCTGTGCATTATGCACAGGTTGGAAAGAGCACACCAGCAAATTATACCATTGTACAAATAGGTGAAATTAAAAAGTGCTTATTCTTTAAAAAATGATTGTGTTCCTGATAAATACTAAAGGATTAGGGTTTGTTTTCCATTCCATTTCCTTCAGTGAAGTCATTCTCATGCTGATGTTAACCACAGCAGAGAGAGCTGACCCAGAGATCTGGAAACACTGTTTTTTATAAGAAGCAGGCACCTTGAGATTCTTTTTCACTTTTATTTTTTATAACTTTCAAGACTTGTTTCTGTATTAGTCTTCCCAGATGTAAAGGCCTCTGAAACCAGGCACTGTAGCACATTTATTTGTGCGGGGTGTTCAGGGACCTCGAAATAATTTACATCAAATCAAAAGGAATTTAGCTTACAAGCACTTTCAAACTCTTAAATAGATTTGTGGGCTTTGAGCTAAAATTAAAACGGGGAAATCTCCAGTTGTAACATGAAGTCTTTAAGTACTGCCAGGTTTTGATTTCTTGATATGTAAATCAATTCCTAGAAAAACATTTTTTTTTTCTTATTTATTCTTTTATGACATCATCTTTGGCATACAAGTCTTGGCCAGTTTCATAAGGCTTGTGCAACATGTTATTTACAGAGACCTTAATTAAAATAGCATAATTTTAATTTTGCTTTGAGCAAAGAAGAAAGAAATAATAAAAAAAAGAATGTATGTATTCCCTTTTTTCAAAACCGGAGTAATTTAGAAAATACAAGTGGAATGGTTTTCAAATAATACCTCAGTAATTGCGTGTTGGACATCCCAATTTCACAGCCTGTTTTCCTGTATTTTTGAACGGCCTGTGGGGAAATTGCTCACATTGTTTTTACACTGCAGAAATTCTTTAAGACTCTGCCCTACAGTAACCTATCCCTCAGAAAAACCTGCCAAAGTCTCTTTTGGGCTTCCAGCAAATTAAAAAAAAAGTTTGAGATTGCTTCAGGTGCTGTGTCAGCATGGGAGCTAGTGTTGAGTTAATTAAAGACAAACAGTGAGTAAAAATGTTCAAAGAAAAGGACAAAAAATGGGTCATAGGCTGATTATTTACTTTGTTTTTTATTAACCCATTTCTTTAAAAAAGTGAAAATCTAATATTAATGTAGAAATAGTCAAAAATGACTTTGCAAGGTCTGCAACATTCAAGCAGGCATTTCCACACTGACATCTTGGTCATCGACAGTATGACATACAATTTTATACATAACATTTTTGCTCTTGATACAGTTTGCATCGCTTGTAAAACATTCCAGAATATTCCTATCAGACATTTAGGAAATGTTTAACATGTAGAAAGAAGTAGCCTTTCTACAACTTTTTGGGTTGTTGATTCTTATGAACTTTATTCCCTTGAATTTTCAAATTACATCAGCAACCAACAAGAAAAATGTATTATGTAGTTGCTTAACAGACACCTGTTACTGGGCAACTTACAATTAAGAAAATTAGCATTAAGTATAAATATAATAATGTTGGTACAATAAGGTCAAACTAATGAATTAATATTTATTCTTATACGGAAAATAATGTATGCATTATCTATACAGTACACGTAGTTATTTTTTCCTATAATATATATATACAGTATAATCCTATAATATAATTCCTTTATTATAAAACTATAATAAAGTGATATTTTAGAAAAGAATCTTTGAGTAAAGCTTTTTTGTGTTCTAACTCAAGACATTGGGTGAAACTGTAATTTTTAATTTTTTGTGTCTTCTATGTATCGGGCTGTCACTATAAGTAAATTAAACATGCCATAAGAACAGAAAAGCTTTGTCCAAACCATCTGAAAGTTAAGCCGGCGTCACACTACATGACTCAACATGACTTCTAGTTGGAGAGCATGTCAAATTTAACGACTGCAATTGCTGAATCTCTCTGCCTTTTCTGTCATAGAGGGTGTCAAATTATATAACTAGGAATCGCAGGAATCGCAGGGGGTGACTAATTACACAATTTACACAATTTCCTCCCGACTTTTCATTATGGTTCCAAATCCGTGAAAGTACCATGAGGTTGCCTCATTTTGGCAGCCAATCAACGTGGAGCATACTGGAATAAAAGGAGGAGCACCGCAGGAGTAAACAAATGACTAACAAGAAACATCGAACATTTGCTGGCTCCAAAGTTCGACCAGCCTCTCCTCCATTTGCACAGTCCAAAACACTTGCTTTCCTTCTTTTCTTGCAGCTACATTGTTCTTCGCTGTTTGTGGGCATTGTATGCATTGTACTTCCGGTTGAGCGCTCATTGGATGTGACTATCGCTGACACAAGAGCCCACCCCTGCGACTTGCGAAGAGAGTTGTCGCAGAGAGTTGTAGGGGCTGTTAAGAGCACTGTGACTGAGTCGCTGGGGGTGTCACACTACACAACTGATGGTAACAGGCACGCGCTGCGACTCTCTACAACTCGCTGTGATTTTCTTACGATTATGTAAATATAGGCTATGACTGAAAATCCTAGGAAAAGTTGTGTAGTATGATGCCGGCATAAGGATTAAGGAAAAATAAAGTAACTTTCTCAGACTATAGCTTCATTGAATGAGCTGAGAAGTAGGTACATATCACATTTTCCCACTATTTCATGTAGAATTTGGTAGCCCAAGATGCAGAAACTGTTGCATATATACAGTGTAATGTTTGTTTTTTTTATCTGTGAGTGAAATTGTTTTTCTGTGCTCAGAGATTCATTTAAAAATGTATCTGAAAGAATTGAGCATCCATGGTGTGTTATGAGGACAACCTATCAGGCTGTTTACACAGTTGTCAAAAGTTTTTCATACAGAACATCCGATTTCCATTATAGATTCATTTAGACGTACAAGATGCTGAAATCCTTTTCAGATGTTAACCCTGGCCTCTGAAATAAAAAAAAAGACAGTGAAAGGACCTTTCTTCCATTTAACCCCCTAGGAATCATTTTAAAAATACTTACAGTAACAAGCTCTTTAATTGTTGCAAAACACTGCATACGTTGACTTAAGTCTGGGTCAAGCAAGGAGGACATCTGGTCTGTGCCTAGCAGCGTGGCCAATCTTTAAAGGAAATCTCCAGAAGCATGAATCCTGTTGCCCTTTAATTAGCATAAATTTCCCATCTAAATCTTATGAGAATAAATATCAAAAGAAGGACTGTAATTGAAGAGAGGTCAGTGCTTCAACAATATTCTTGTGCAAAATCACCTTAGATTCATTTGGGCAGAATTAGGAGAGTTTATCATAAATCATCTTAGAATTACGCTGTCAGAATGTGCACTTCCCCACCTCCATCGCCTTCAGTGAACTACTCAATAAAGCTGGTCTAAAGCCGGGAACAATTACAGTACAGGACTGGTAAGTGTTTTTGTCTCAGGAGTCACTTTTTCACTTTCTGCGGAAACTTGAAGAAATGGATCACTCTGAAACTCTTTGCTTTAGTAGCACCTTTGAATTACTTTTAGGTCAATACTATACATGTAGTACATGACACTACAGAAACCTGTAGCCTGTGAAAAAGGTTCTTCTTATTAATAGAATATTTAGGAATTTGTATGGATGCATGGGTCTTAAATTTCGGTTCAGTCTAACTTCAGCTAACTGTGGTATCGGTTTATATCACTGTTCATAGATAAGGTGTATATAATGGGGCTATCCTAAAAATCAACTATTGTGTTTTGGATTTTTTAGATTATTATTTTTATGTTTAAAAGTTTAACTTAATCATGTCCATATTGCGAGTCATAAAAAGTAGTTTCAAGCTTATGTAACTTTCAAATGTTTATTTTATGGTATGTCCTAACAGTAATATACTCTAATCATGTAGTCTTTCATCTTATGTTACTATACCTGCAAAAATATCTGGGTTGACAAAGGTTGTTAGGATAGCAAACTAGCAAAATGGAATGTTCTTCAAGTGAAGATTTGTCTAACCCTAACTGCACTTGTTAAAAAAAGGTAATGGATATTTAGAAGAGTATCTTAAACAAACGTGCGATCTCATAAAATCCACATGATATGTAAAAGAGTAAAATGCAAGAATGGTTATCACCAGCAACATTAACTGCAGAAATGGTGCTACATTTGGTACATAATCTACTTCTGATCATTGTTAAGTGCACTGAAAGTTAATTTTACGGAATATGCACCATCAAACCAGACTGCAGCTAGTATTTATACAGAAATTATGTACAAAAATCTACAAAACCATTTTAATGTCAGCCTTTCAGAAAACAAATTTAGTTACCACAGAACCAAGTATGCACAGCCTGCAGATGGTTGTCCAAAGAAAGCATGAGAAATTCTCAGTAAAATAACATGAAACCATTGCAAAGACATAAAATCCTCTACATTGGTACGATTAAGAGAGAAATATTTGGTGTTTTAAATAACCATATTAAATATTTTTTTTAGTAAAATAAATATTTGGAAAGCAGTAAACCACAAAAGAGAATCAGTACAGTATAATTATTCACTTAAGGATAAGAACATTTTAACACACAATAAAGCAATATAAATGGCTTTGTAGTAACTTGCAGCGTATTAATCTAATTTGACTTCTGGGCAGTTGAAAATCATTCACATTTCATTGCTTTGTGGAATACTTTCTTTCTGAAAACAGTCTAGCATGCTTAATTCTTTGCCATCCCCTCTTTTAGCAGTAAGGTCATAAAAGTGTTCTCAAATATAACTTGAATAGTAGTATATTGAGGCTAACTTTGACATTACAAAATATAGTACATACTGTTTTAGCATACTTTACCCATTTAAGCTTGCTGTTTGGACTTCTTTCATCCAGGAAGTACTGTAGAATCATTCTGTTTATTCTTTTATTCTGCTCTCTGACATTTTGTATTTTTGTGACTCATCCCTGTAGAACAAAGCTGAATATATAGTACAATGATTTTATTAATGTGAATATCGGTTGTGTCACCAGAGCAGATAATGGAAAAGAGTATGCGCTCACTTTAAAACAATATCTACTGAATGGCACTGTTCAGTGCAGTAACTGTTTAGTGTAATACTACAGTATAATATTTTTTAATCAATTTTAAGTTATTTTGAATATACTATGATTTTCCTCAACAAGTAAGTTGTTGTTTAATAGTGAAGATGGAAAAAATAAGTGCAGCAATAGAAAAATTGAAAAAAAATAGAAAAGTAAATAGTTTTCTTAAAAGTTTTCTTCCACCCAGCCTTTTTCAACTCTTTGTCCTGGTGAGAACTATAGAAATTGGATATTGAGTAGGGAGGACAACACATCTTTTTCCTTGTCAACAGATTCTAAATCCCCCTAGAGGTCAGCTAAGACATATAGTCTCTCCTGCATGTCTCGGGTTAGCCAGTGGGATGTACCTGGAGGAGCTCCAACAGAAAACTCTTTGAGATCTAATTCTAACTTCTTAAGTGCCTGTACCACCTGAACTGATGTTTCTCAATCCAGACTAGTGACTTTCACTCTGTCATGGAGAGTCGGCCCAACAGCCCTATGAAGAAATCCCACTTCTTATGCATGTACCCACAGTCAGTCACATTAACCTGAATTAATGAGCGTAGGTGAGGATGGAGATATTGATATCTAAACCAGGAGCTCCCACTTTGCCACCATCGGCCAGAACAGCACCTGCCACAATGTCATTGCTACAGCAATCTTTTGACTGGCCTCATGCACCCGCCCAAAAATGAGTTGCACTCCATATCTTGATATCCTGTCCATGCAAATCATGTACTGTATGGTACAAGTACAAGTAGAGGTAAACGACACCCTATGTGACTTAATGCACAGAATGCAGACAAGACCCATCACCCCATTAGTAGAAAAAGTGAATATAATTCACAAGCTGCCCAGGCAGCTCATACTCTGCCTATCCCAGGACATCCTGAGGAATGCAGTCATATGCTTTCACGGGAGGTACAAAATAGAGGTACATTGATTGGATTGATAAATCTCACACGACCCCTCAAATATCTTTGAAAGAGCAAAGAGCTGATACAACGAGTCGTCACATATTTTGTCTGCAAGGCTACAATATATAGTTTTAGGGTTATAGATACAACATACCCCCTGCTTCCCTTTCTTAAAGATGGGGACCACCACTCTGCCTTCCACGCAATGAATTGGAAGAACAAAAGCACTTTACCACCTCACAAACCTCCACAACAGCTGCTTTCTGTAAGGATGATGGTTTCCCCAGGTTGAAGATTCGGAACATGCTCCTTCCTTCCTTTGACAATGTCCTCAGTTGAGGTCAATGTTTCAATCTCTCAAGACCTCTCTTGGGATTCAAGAGAAGGTTTTCTAGAGACTGGTACTAATATCTTTCAATAATAGAGTAGGATACATAGTACAAAATTTCAAAGAAATTGGATCTTTCAGACAAAAAAAAGCCATACCACTCACTGTCCCTACTGTTTACAGATCATTCTCCCTGGAGAAGTGATGAAGTAAATGATTGTGGTGGTTAGGTGATGTGACACTGAATTATATATGTTAATCATGTCCAATTTTTGGCCTTTGTCCAATATATAACAGCTGATTAATTGAGTCATAAAAAAATAACTTAAAATTATTAAATTTAAACCGGTATTACCTTTAAATAAAATGTTAATGCCAGCATGAAAAAACATTGTCAGGAATGATTTGTCCTGTTTGATAGCAGACCAGGGCTGCCCAACATTGAAACATGGGGTGAGATTTACCCCAGGGGCTGCTTCACAGAACATTGTTCGCACATGGTGGGGGATGAATGTAAGAAAAAATGAACATCAGAATAGTGAAATCAAGTCTTATTCTCTTTTGATTCCAAACTTGGAATTTTTGCATCCAGACTATGCCAGATTGTTTGAAGAACAGTTGGAGAATAATGAATCAGGATTTCTACGGCCAAGTGTTAAACACAGAGATAGATCTGAAGCCATTGGGAGATTTGTCTCAGCTTTTTGAGTTGGAGGAAATTAGAAGATATGCCAATCAAGAAAAAGTACAAGCAGTTAATACACTGTGCAATTCCATCTGGGAACTGTCTTAATTGGCGTAGAATTAGGTTTTTATTGTGCCAATGGGTCCATATACAGTAGAAATATGCATCATGAGTTTAAGCTCCTTAAAATTAATCAACATTAATAGCAACATTAAATGCTGTCAACTTTGTTAGAGACACCTCTAAACATATGCAGCCAATATAATGCCTTGTATCGTGCACACATTGGTGATTTGTGAAGTTTTAAATGAAATTGCATCCTTTGGTTCATAAACCTATCCACAATATCACCCCTTGACACTTTAAAGTAAATGTTCTCTTTAGTGAACAGCCAGACCTTCTTAGGTAAAATAAAGCTACCACCAAGTTCTTTTATCCCACACAGAAAAGCCAATGAAATGGGAACCAGCTTAAAAGTACTAAATTCATTTATGCTATTTCCATTTTCCAAAAGTTGAAGTCTGTTATTAAAGCTACTATGACTGAGAATTTTGCTGTTTTTCTACAATATTGTATATCATCAGCTACTCACATTACACTCTCAAAGTATTATCTTGAGTGTAAGTCCATCTTTCACTAGCAGTTCATAGAACTTTCTTGAACGGTATTCATTATCATCCTGGTCTTAAACTTTATGCATAGCATTTATTCCAATAATTAACCATGCTTTGTTTTTTATTGTATAAAGTCATAACATGCTGAGTTAAAGTTAAATGCTCTGTTAATTTTAATGGTTAAGAACATGAAGGTAAGAGGTGGTTGAGGACTACAGGTAACTGTCACTGTATCATGTAGGCTGGTCACTTGAAATAGTGACCTTTGTATGCCACCCCCACACCATAAGCTACTGCTCTTGCCCTCCCACAAGAACTTGCCAAAGAGGGTTACCACAGCCAGGCTCAGTTTTCTCAGCCAGCACTCAGGAAGAATTGAGTTTGAATGGCAAAGGGAATGGCCACACTGGCCTGAATGAGGTAAATTAGGTCATTTACTGCCAGGTCATTTCAGTACTGTGAAAGGGTTGGAACAGAAAGGTCTTTGTGTCAAACACTGGGAAGAGATTTTGATTTCTCTCAGTGTAGGAAGCATGTTGATGTTTTAGCCTGTGATCTCACACATTGTGATTATGAGCCCTTGAATGCTCAATACAGGAACATTTCTAAAACAGTAAAACTCACTTGAGAGAAGTTTTTAAGCTTAAGGTGCAAGGTTTGTTTCATCAATGTGAAGTGTATCAAATCTAGAATTAAATCCACATGAGCTTTGTGTGGTTAATATGTCAGAAGAATGTGTAACTGTCATATTTTTGTATAATTGTTACGTACACATTAACAGAAGATAAGGCTGTACTCTGTAATGCATACCATTTTTGCCCCTTATGAGCTAGGCCCCAGTATAATAGCCTTATCATAGATATTAGCAAGGTTATGTCAATTTTCACTGGGAGCTGAAAAAGACAAATCTGGAAATGATAATGCAGTACAGCCATTAACATAATTAAAAGAATTAGCCTGGAATTTGCATTTTCACAGTAATTCTAGTTAATAATGGCCTATGTTATGGTGAGAGTAGTGTTAAGTGTGCAGATATGAAAATTTGAGTTTGTGAGGCTTTATGAAGTGCAAAAAGGTTAAAAAAAATTATTACGACATAAGTTTGACATACTTTACTCTTTGGTCTGTGCTGTTCCTTGTTTGTTACCATTGTTCATTAATTTGTGTTACATCTGAAATGTCCTTGTTCTGTTTTTCCAAAAAATAAATGAGTAGAGCCTAATAAGAGTATATTTGAGTTCTGATTTCTAAGTATATAAGGCAATTGTTTGACAACATACAGTAGACTGGAATCTACAAAGTGTCTGTGCATGCTGTACTACAACAAAAATCTAGAAGGCAAACAATTCAGATTTGATCACCATGTCAGAAATTGTGTTTTTTTTTGGAAAAAATGGAATGTAAGTTGTGCATACTGTATTTCTACAGCTCTACAGACACTTTAAGAAGCAAGTATCTGAACTTCATTTCACTTACCTGTGTTAAATGCGATAAATGATTATTAAATAGCTTGTGAATGATTAGTTTCATGTGTCATCTCACATTTAGCACTTTATTTTACAGCTCTTAGCTGTTAATATTTCATAAATGTCAGTTGCCTACAAAATGGGAGAAAATGTAATAATAGTCTTCTTAACTTACATCTAGGGAAGGTCATGAATTGCATAAGCAGTATGCTGCTAATATAAAATGTTATAATCAATGTAATATTCTCACAGTACAAGAGTCCTCAGTAGAAATCTTCTCATAGTAATTACTGTACGTTGTAATGTTTGACTGGTTTCCTCAGAAGTGTAAGAATCTGTTTGTATGCTTTCAGTAGTCCAACCATGTAAATAAGTGAAATTCCCATACATTTGCATATATATATACTAATAATCAAAAGAAACTTCAGAAAATAGTAACAAAGAGTTGATCAATAGAAGGTTTACTATGGTAGTCAAAAGAATAGTGGCATGTATAAACATCTTTGGAAGCAATACAAGCCATGCATCTGTGCTGTATTATGGTGTTGATTCCTTCTCATTGCTCCCATAGAATCTAAGTTCACGGGTCTCATAGCACCAAAGACTGCACATCATCCCAACTCGTCATTCATCATTGATTATACTAGCTGCATGAGGATGTATAAAGTTGTCATGTCAGGATGAGACCACAGGAAGGGCAGTAAGTGAGGTCCCAGAACTTTATCAATATAGTATCGTACGTTCAGCTTGCCATCAATCATTACACATGGAGTTCATCCACAGCCTGGTGCAAAACATCTCTTATTGCTTCTGTGTCCAGCCTTTGACTTTCCATGGACTGTAAGTGCCCCATTGTTTCACCCTGATAACATGTGATGAATAATGAATTTACCTGTGTGTCATGTTTTTTTTTTCAGTAAAATCCTTTAAAAAAATATTGTTTATAGGGACAGAATCCCACAAGACAGCATCTGCAACGTGGTGCAAAGCATTCATCGCAGATGTACAGCTTGTATTTTTTCCAACAGTGCCACACATGCTAGCAGCCTATGTTTTTCACAGTAGACTGCCTCTCTTTTCCATTAATTCCTAATCATAATTTGGATATTTTTTCTAGCAGTTTTAAGTGATAAACTCTTTTGGTGCTCATTATAAAATTTATGCTACTAAAATAAATTTTATTTTTTATTTACAGTAGTTTAAAACTGTTCTTTGTTCTCTGTAGATTTTTAATTATGTCCCTGTTTTTCAATTTCAGTACTGTCCTGTGGACAGTAAAACTATTGTTTGGGGCACAATTTTCAATGTGTTTTAATTGAATTCTGCTTATTTTCAAGAAAAAAACCATGAATCTTGTGGTTGATACATTACTCCCCTGAAATAGAAAGATTTGTAGTTATTACAAATGTAGTTTGTAGTTGAGAATGTGTATTCTCATTTGTCATTTATACACTTCAGTCTTTAATTGGGTGGTCACAGTAAACAGGGCATTTGCATTTACTATTTGTTTTTATGTTTTTTTTCTCATTTTTTTACATTGTACTGTATTTTATGAGTGGTATTCAAATCATGCTAAATCTCTGAAATGCTACAGTACTTCATTAGCCTGAGAGGTTTCTTTTTTTAGAATTATTTTTAAAAGCTCTTTCTGATCTATAGTGTAATGTTAATAGTTGTTTTATCCTTGAATAATGTGTTTAATGTTAATACTTTCAAGGTTCTTTTTTTGCATTGGGGCAAGAAAAATATTTTTTAAGAAATTCAGTTCTTAGGAGTAGCATAATTTGTTCTGAGACTATACAGATGTGTTTCATTCATTCTTTGTGTATATACTATATACAGTATGGATACACTACAGTGCCTTGCGAAAGTATTCAGACCCTTGCACAGTTTTCAGATGTTTTCTCTTTAAATCTTGCAATCAAAAAGCTTTGAAATAGCAATAAAATACTTTTCATATACTGTACACAACCTGTTCCACACAAAGTAAAAATCAAAATTAAGGGATAATTAATATGAAAGAGAAAAAAAGTAATGATTGCATAAGTATTCAAACCCTTTGCTTCTGCAAACCTTAATTTGGGTGCAAAGCACTGTCTCAACAATCCACACAATTACTTGTCTGTGTGCATGATTTCAGAACAAATCCACATACAGTATCTCTGTAAGGCCCCGTGGTCAAGTAGTGAATTTCAAGCAAAGCTTCGCTTTAGGTTTTGCTGATATTTGCTGTAATTTATCTTACTCTTACTCTAAGTCTTGAGTCTGAGTTTGCAAGATTTGAATAAATTAACTCGTTTAGAAAATGTGTGCACTGTTTTGTAAATTCACCACAGGAAGGCTCTTAATACTTAGATCAATTATAGATCAACAGAATGACAGGACTGTGATTGTCAAATTTTCCTCCAAACAAATAACTACAGATACCAATAAAGATATATTTTTTCAACAAGCCAGACAACAATTTAATTGTACCTTGAACACTTTGCAATCTGCCGCTCGTCTTTATATCTACCACAGAATAGTTCTTTGACTGTAGACCAACAAACAAATGTCAATCACAACCATCATCTGAAAAGGTTGAGAAAGAAGCCTTTTTACTTTAAATGCAAAATTATGCAACAATATATTATTGAATAAATAATTGACTGGGAACTACATATTTCTCTTAAGCTCATTAAAGTATTAATTGGCATCCAAAGGATAATAATAACTTATGCTTCATAGACATCTACATGATTGCAGTCAGAACTGGTAGATGTTTATAGTATGTTCTGTGTTATGGTGGCTATGAAAATTCTTGTTACAAAACCCAAATGCCTAAACAGCAACAAGAGTGGTGACATTAAATAGGCCTTCAACTCTGGGGCAGTAGGAGTGCTCTAGTGACCTGTTAAAAGCTTAGATGGAAAGAGCTGGAGAGAGCTTGTATGGAAAGAGGTGAGATCACTACATTACACTGCTTTATATACAAAACAAGTATGAAAAAGAGTGCATCTGTGACCAATTACTGTACTTAAATATAATATCAAGGAGGCATGATGTTGTATTGGAGGTTATACAGGTCTTTGCTTATAATGGAATAAATATGTAAGTTAAAGTTTAAAATTGGTATAAATCACGATATTCAAGGTCTTAAGATCTAAGCTTCTAACAGGTCACTTGAGCACTCCTACTGCCCCAGCATTGAAGGCCTATTTACTATGTCACCAGTCTTGTTGCTGTTTAGGCATTTGGGTTTTGTAACAAGAATTTTCATAGCCACTATAACTTGCTCAGCTTCCTCAGGTGAGCCCTGGAGTAATTTACCACCCTTCAGATCTTCTGACCCTTTGGTTTTATACTGCTTTTATCCACACTAAGATAATGAGGTGGCGTGATCACATTACTATTGTCGTTGGTTAAAGCCTTAAGTAATGCAGTCCAGGGAAAAGCCTTGAATTGAACATGATGCCAGCCTGAAGGACATTTTTCCTATAATTAGAAAGAGGAGAGAATATTATTACACAAAAGTGGCTCCTTTTTATTTGAGTCTTGGTTATGTCTTTAGAACGAAAAGAGACATCTTCATTTCTGATACCATTAAGAAACAGATATTGAGAACAGTGGTGGCCAAATGGAAGCATTGTGAAATTAAAGTGTGTTGTGAGCCAGCACTGTCGGCAGACATTGTTTCCCAGCCTCTTACTCTTTCAATGCTGTATGAAAGACAGTAGTGCTGTAAACATCAAACTTGTAGTATCTTTTGCAGTGAAGCGAGACTGCTGGGTTTCAAATGCAGCCAAGACATCCCATCGTGTTACCAGCGGGGTCCTGACCGGGTCACAGTGGGACACTGAGGCGAGAAGTTCAAGTGCTTTGTGTTCAAGGAGTCAGTGAACGAGCTGCAACGGCCATTAATTAAACACAACACTGAAAAACCTACTTGCTTGCCAACTAATATGGCCTTAGAATGTTAATGTGTCTCATTAAAAAAGAAGAGTAGAAAGTGATTAAAATCATTTCAGACATTATGAATCCCCTATAACCATTCGGTAATGTTGAGAATCCAAAGGTTTTGTTACCAGCATCACTGTTGTCAAGTTTTTACCCCATTTGAACCTAGTAACGTCGGTGTAATTTGATGTTCACATGTGACTGCATGTCAAAGCTTTTTAAGAACATTTGTAGAATATTGAACTATCAAACAAAATCTGGCGAAAGACATTTTAATTTTCAGAGATACAGAGCACTTTTAATTTCTTTATAAGAAATTTGAAATATGTTCTTAAAACTGTGCCCTATCCCAAAGAAGGAGATATACATAATACTGTTTTCTTGTAGTTATCTTTGTTAACATGATTTTGCATAGTATCTACGGAAGAGAATTGGTTGGTTAGACATAATACATAAACCCCAGAGAATAGATGTCATGTTATGGTATGAACATTTCAGCTGGAAACCATTGTTGAGAATTTCTGATTTAGATATAAAATAATAAAAATACAAAAAATGACTGGTTAACCAGATATCCCTTTTATTTATGGGGAAATTGTTCATCTTTTCCACATTCAGCTGTGGTTCTAGATAAGGTTCTAAGTTTCCCTGTGATCAGTCTGAAAAAAACCTTCATTTTACTAACTCTAATGCTTTAATATGGCAAAGGTATCATTGTGGTCCATTTGGAAGAATGCAATACTGTACAATTACATACATTTTGGATGATTGTGGAAGTGGGTAGATGCTTAGTGTAACCGTAACGCTATCTGTTCTTTTCTAAACAACTATTGAGTACGCTTAATGGCAGAGAAAGTCCTCACCATGTACATGTTGTAATGTGCTAATGAAGATGTGTTTGCTTTGTATTCATGTACTGTATTTCAGTCCGGAAAGCGATGTGCTAAGTAGGGGTCAATTTGTGGTCAAAGCATCAGTTGGTCGACTAGTGAGGCGATGGCGCCGTTCTCCATCTAGAATAATACTGCCAGTGTATTTGTGACTGCTAAAGGAAAAATGGCCAGCACCACTCATCTGATTGGGCTTGTCATTTTCTGTTACTTTTGTTTTTGCATACAAGATGAGGTGTGGCATCCTGTGTTTTTTTGTATTTATTTTGTAAGTTGTTTCTTTTTTATGGTGAAGTATGGGAGGGGGGCTAGGCTATGCTGGTATGCTGGCAAGGAAATCGATGTTGTTAAATAACCTTTTTCGGAAAAGTTTACAAAGTTCAAGAGTTTACCAAGAAGAACAAAAGCTATTCCCATTAACATTAAAAACTGCCGAAAGGAGTTACTGTGAACTCTACAGTCATCCCTAAAGCATATTCTCTGGTACACCACACACCTGAACTTTTCTTTTACCATCTCCTGGAAATATCAATTTCCCCTGATGTTTTATATTCAGCACTATCAAAAAAGCATGCACACTGTCAAGGGCAACATTTTAGAATTGCAGTAGAATAATTACAGCCCGTATTCATGAGTTTCAGAAGTAGGTGATACAATAAAACAGATTTTTTAGAAACTATTTAGGGAGTAATGTAGTACTTAATTAACTTTACTGGTCTGACAGAGGGATTAATATTTCTGTTTTTTCAACAGAATGAGATCTAAACTCATTTAGTTCTGTATAAAGAGAGCTATTATTAAAAGTCATCTAAGCTAGCCTGGAACATGTTTGTTTCCTGAACATATGAACAGTGTGTTATTTTAATAACAAGTTGTGCAGTTAGTCCTGTTGTTTGCTGTTTTTTCGCTATTTGAACCTGTCTCGTTTTCTTTCCTGTTTGGCAAAGATCGGTACACATAAGGACTGTTTTTGTGTGAGCATATTTTCCTTTCTTTTTACTCTGTACTTTCCTGTGAATATACACCATGTGATCCCTGTTGTATTTCTTTTGTATCCCTGAAAACTTAAAAAGAAGCACCAGGGACAGATTCTAAAGGGGAAATATATACCATTTTAAAAAGGAGAATATGTTAAGGGCCAACAAAGAGTTCCAACTCTTTTTCATGTGATTGTATTTTACTAAATCCTGTTATTTTTCTTATAAAAGTAACTTCTACTCCTTTGAAACATACAGTACATACTGGATATTGTCAGCAGTTATTCTTTATACTGTATATAGCAACCCAATTTGAACTCACCGTGTGATTTAAGACCTCAGCAATGCTGTTCCAACAATGACTCCACTACATAAAAACAGAAAGAATGAGATGTGTAGACATGCTTCTGACATGCCCACCTATAAATCTATTTTTCATTTAACATGTGGGGCTCACAGCAAAACACCCCACCACTTATGTCAGTCAGGAGGGTTAATGCCTTTTGGATTCACTCCAACTCAGTTACAGAAGTCACTATTGCTACTGCAACTGAAGGCACCCAAGCTGACTAATACCATCTCTACTACTGATAGTGCTTATACAGCTGTGTGGCACAGGTTCGAGAATCACAGACACAATTGGCTTGTGACGTTACCCAGGCTCAAAGTTCTATACTGTACATCAGGGACATTTAACTTTACTGGCTTAGTTACTTGGGAGCCCTGTATATTGTCTGCAATTTTAATGTACGCAGTACACATGTTAATTTGTAAAAGCATACACCTACAAGAAGTTGTCTATGTTCAAATAGCTGCTAATAAAGAAATTTAGTGTTTAATATAAAGTGGTTTAAATAGGGAAACAGAGATAAATTATAACTGTGTTCAGATGTTTATTTGTTTAGAACTTATGCTATTTCTATGATGCCATGACTTTTTTCCTGGTTACTTGCTAATGTTACTGTTTTGTGTGTTGCTGTTTCTTAATAAATAATAGTAAAGCATGTTCTGCTTTGTATTTTTTTCTTGTAGCGTCTGAACCAAACCTGAAGCTGCGATCCCGACTAAAGCAGAAAGTAACAGAAAGGAGGAGCAGTCCTCTGTTACGAAGAAAAGATGGCCCTGTCACCACTGCAAAAAAGCGTCCTCTGGATGTTGCAGGTAAAGGCCTTTAACTGTTTGGTACTTGGTACTTTATTTAAATTCATGTGCTCACATTCATATCGCTTGTGTAATTAAGGCAGGTTTTGCATAAATGAGCCATTCTGAAAAATGAGTCCTGAATATATCCATTTGCAATAAAGTGAGACCAATTATAGTAAATGTGGAATGTACCTACGCATGGATGTTTAATGCATATTAATATGCTAGGCAATGTGTTGGTTCATAAATGATTGCTATTGAGTAACTGGGTTCTTTGAACAAAGCTGACCCTTGTAAGTTAATTGAAGCTTGAAATCCATCAAGCTGGCCAAAAACTGTTTCCAGAGTGCAGTAAATCATGAATTAAATATTGGGGAAAACATTATTTAAATTGCTTATTATTGTAAAGTTTTAGGAATATGCAAGCGCTGGACTTTTTGCGACGAGGGTCCAATTATGGTTCAGATTTGACGGCTTCTGCCTCTCTCCTAAAAATATTTCTTGGATTATTTCTTTCAAAATTTCCACATTAAGCATATCTCATTAGTGTGATATGGTAACAAGGTGTGGAAGTGCTCATAAAGATGACTGAAAAAGCTCAATAAAACGATTAATTTAAGTGGACGTTCTCGACATGTCACTGTCTAAATCTGGAATATAAAAGTGGAAGACAGGTGAATGAAGTGACATTTTCATGATCCATAAAACATATGTCTTCCTCGTTAGTATAGTGGTGAGTATCCCCACCTCTCACGTGGGAGATCGGGGTTTGATCCCCTGACAGGGAGATGCTCTTTAGGGCGGTGCAGTGGCTCTGTGGCTAAGGATCTGCGCCCGTGGCTGGAAGGTTGCCGGTTCGTATCCCGCGTTCGGCAGAGGAATCCTACTCTATTGGGCCCTTGAGCAAGGTCCTTAACCCCAGCTGCTCTAGGGGTGCTGTATAAATGGCCGACCCTGCGCTCTGACCCCAAGCTTCTCTCCCTGTCTGTGTGTCTCATGGAGAGCAAGTTGGGGTATGCGAAAAGACAAATTCCTAATACAAGAAATTGTATATGGCCAATAAAGTGATCCTATCTTATATTGCAGTATTCTTTGAGATGCTATTGAAATGCTACCCTTATGGATATCAAAATTCATAGTATTCAAAATTTGCTTCTCAAGTTTGTGATAGATTTGCACTTCAACATGTTTTTTGTAGAATCTGCATGCAACAGTGCTCCTGGTTCTGGACCAAGCTCTCCTAATAACAGCTCCAACAACATCACTACAGAGAATGGGATTGCGGGATCTGTGTCCAGCAGCCCAGCTGAGGTACCCATCCACCAGTATCACAGATAAGAGAACAAAGCCACAGCCAAGCAGCAGATTAGATCTGAATAGTGAATGATCTTGATAATCACCAGCCACAGTGCTGATTCAATAAGCTTTGAGCTCTGAAGTGGGTGTATTAATCGGCTCATGAGTGAACATGACAAAACTAAAGAGAGCTGGTATAATATTGCTATAATGGCAATATTATTTCAGCACAGTAAATTTTACTTCATGGTGGTTGTTTAAGGTGTTTCTTTTAATTTAAGATCAGCTACTATTTTTCCTCTTACACATCAAAAGTGCACACTGTTGGAGTCATCTGTCATTTTAACTAAGGGAATTATACAGAAAAGAAAGCATTGAGACAGTTCTCAAGACCCAGCAGGTTAAGGGAACTCTCTGTAGATTGACAAGCTGTGGATACCTTAGACAAACTGAAGCCCATCCAGACCTGTTAGCTCTCCATCAGTTTTACACCACCCCTTCTGCTAGTGGCATAGCCTAGGTTTGAAACAAGGATGTCTGAACCTTGATCCAATTCATTATCAAATGCATGCACCGAGGCATTTACCAAAAGAGAAGTCCCAAATAATGATTTTAGTATGTTTAATTTGTTTAGCACAACTCATTCATATAGTACGTCTAGTGTAATACCCTTTTGCATGTTGTAGCCTGATCTCACCGCCTTTCTGAGATATAGCTACAGTTTTGTTAGGTAGTCTGGCTGAAGTCTAACTAGAGGGCATTTCCAGTGTGGCACAGGAGCACCTCAGCTACATCCCAGACTAGACATTATTTGTGTCCCATACCCAACCTGGCTAAACAGCCCCAGATGGGGCCGTTTTGAGAGAGACATTTTCTGCTCATTTTCTGTTTGAAGGAAGCGATATACTGTATACAACAAATAATAATATAAAAAGGTTACCGTGTTGAGAATATATATTACTTTCCTTTATAAATAATTTATAGCACAGCGGTGTAATGCTACAATTATTGCCGCAAACACTTTTATTGCAGTTTAATAAAGATGAATGTTTTTCAAACAACTTCTTCAGATTGTTATACTGCTTTCTGTAAGATTAGAAATCACTTGAGGCAAAATTTTCTAAATGTCCATATTTGAATAACACTTCAGAAAAAAAAAAGTTAACCATAAAAAGAGCAAGAGAATTTCTATCACATTGAAGTGTGAATTATCAGCTCACATTTAGTAATGAAAGACTGGATACATAAACACCCTTGCTGGTTTGTCTCACAACACTGTATCCTTTTCTCATCAACCATTATGTACTGTACAACCAATATCAAGTTTGATCTACACCTAAGAAAATGAAATTGTAATGCAGGCAGACACATTTAAATACACATGTTCTTGATCCCACTCCTGAATTATACTTATATAAATAATATATTTTTTTAACTAGTTAATCATCAAGCTATCAAAGGGGCTAGAGTGTAGGGTGTATTCAGTGTAAATGATCCCTATGAGAGATCCTCTTGCTTTCTGAGCTCCATGGTGCTTCGTTGATAATAGTTTTAACCGCAGTGTTTTAAACTAACCTGCATCTTTGATATAAACAGAAATAACAGGTGCATTTAATTAGGATGATTGCGGTTACCAAAAACTGTTTTTTTGGTTCACAAGAGAAATAAAAAAGCATTTCAGACATCATATGAATTATTTAGCATTTTAGCTGCAGTTAAGGTTTTTGCATTTTATTCTACTGATGATACAAATATCATTGTTGTTAATTGTTTTTGCAGCCCAGTAGTTTAAGAGCTTTTCTAGTACTCCACAAAGCAAGGAACTTTACTTTCAAGGGATCAAAGTAATTGTCTGACTCCTGTCCAGCCCTTAGGATCGCCAAACTAACATGTGTGTTTTCTAATCATTTACATGTGCAGTTATCCCCTTGTGTCTCTAAGCTTCTTGGTCTTCTGCTCCAGCCATCCTTAGCTCACAGACTTGTGAATCGGGAAGGATCAGTGAATCAGCTGTCTCTGTACACATCACCTTCTCTACCCAATATCACATTAGGATTGCCAGCCACTGGGCCATCTAGTGTAAGTAACATATACTGTAGCATTTTATTCTCATATACTCAGAATACTAAAAATGTTAGTTCTAATGTAGCTGCTGACTGGAACAATTAATGCTCATCCATAGTGTACTTTATTTGATAAATTTATGGTCAGATCTCTTCACCCATGCAAGGAAGGTTAACCTTCCTCAGAGGCACCGTTTTCTAAGTTTCTGACTGGATTAGATTCAGACTTTACTGCTTTTGTTAAGAAAACTTTTCTCAGGAAAAAAAAACTATAGTGACTCCAGATTCAGTACAAAAACTTTAAATCTAAAATGTTTCTTTTACGACAAGAAGTTTTAGAAACAATTTAATGTCAAAACCTCATCCAAAATTCATTATTTTCAGTACCTAGATGGGGGGGGGGGGGGGGCTAGGGTCCCAAGTACAACCCATTGATGTTGTCATAAAACTTTATAGTCTTTATGGTTCTGGAAAACCTTGCCTTTTAGATGTCTGTTCACTATACTGACTCTGAAGCTTTTCTTCTTGTCTGTATAGGTGGCCACTGGCCAGCAGGAAGGCGACAGATTGGCCGTTCCAGCTCTACAGCAGGGCTTGCCTATAACCACTCCCTTCATCCCCAGTGCGCATTTGCCATCATACCTGAGCGCCTCTCCACTAGACAGGGATGGGGGCACCACACACAACCCCCTTATACAGCACATGGTTTTGTTGGAGCAGTCTGCAGCACAGAACCCCTTGGTTACTGGTAAGTAATATTCTGGCCCCTGTTTTTTGTTTGTCAGACAGGTTACAAATCAGGCAGTAACATGAAACTGCGCTTTCCTCAGTGGATGTTTACAAATCACAAGAGAACTAAATTCACAAGCATTTTCCCAGTGTCCTTTAGTTATGACCTTAGTGGTAAGCACCTGTGTTTGCATACAGTTGTCTCACTGAGTGCACCTACATACACATGCACGAATATATGTATAGTTTATTTTCTGTAGATATCCAGTTGTCAGCAATTCATTATCAGTCTTTCCTGTGGCAGATGTTATGGGATACTAAAATATGAATCAGAGATTTGCAGGAAAAAGATTGGAAGAATGCAAACCCCATTTAAAAAAGCAGATGAAATGGAAGAATATATATTCAAGCCTATGTCCAGGATTTAATCTTACATAAGCATAAATCCTGGCTGATGTCATATGTAGGGGGAACCCTTTTGGGATATCAAGCATCTAAAGTAAATCAGATAGATCAAAACTCTTGAACTCTTTTTCCATGATGTCTCTGTTTTTTTTCTAAGTCAATTGTATTCAAGCAAATCCCTGACCAAATGCTTTACCAAGTGATTATGAAAGGAGCAGAACTCAAGGTTTGTCCTGAGTGAAAAGTTAAAAAATATTTTTCACTAGACCACAGCAGACATTAAAGTCAACTGGACATCTAACAAAAAAAACAGATCTTACCTGATATCGGTCAAGTTTGTCTTTTGTTTACATCTCACAATTTGCTTACATATTTTTCCAACTTCAGAAATGCAGTTTTCAAAATATTTTTTGATGGGGCACACCTACGTTTTTCAGATGTAGTTTAAGGGCTGAAGGGTTGTGTTATTAACCAAAGCTCTCTTGTCTTCTTAAGGCATGCCAGAAACTGTCTGTAGAGTGACTCACTCGAAAATAAATCATTCACAACTCCTCTTCAGAACATGGAATTACACTAGAGTGAAAATGAATAAGTCAACCAATTATGAAAACACAGTAATGATTTTTAAGTATTTATTGATTTATTATTTTTAGGGTGTTCTTTGGGCCTTTCATTTTCACTATTTTCCTGTTTTACACACTGATTTTACTATTGTAAAATATAGGTCCGGTAGCAGTAATAAGATGTTTACACTCCTAAAAAGTCTTTAAATAATCTGTTTTGACAGAATAAAACTGAAAAGACCCCAATGCTAACACTGAATTTTTGTTTTACATTTTCTGTCTTTTTTTTCCTCTCTGGTTGCTTTTGCTGCTTCTGTTTTGTTGCTCTCCTCCCACTTGCTTGCTGTCACATTACCTCTAGACTGGTATGTTTCAGGCCTGGGCGCCTTGCCCCTCCACGCTCAGTCACTTGTCGGGGCCTCAGCTGCTGGGGGCGAGAGGGTGTCACCCACCATCCACAAGCTGAGGCAGCACCGCCCTCTAGGCCGCACACAGTCTGCCCCCCTGCCCCAGAACGCCCAGGCCCTGCAGCAGCTCGTAATCCAGCAGCAGCATCAGCAGTTCTTGGAGAAACACAAACAACAGTTCCAGCAGCAGCAACTCCATATCAACAAGGTGGGTCCTTTGGTCGCCATGGCAACGAAAGGGAACCTTCCGTTTGGGACATGTGTTTTTGAGAGTCTCTTCCCTGGATAAGTTTCCATAATCAGATCACACCATGATGTTGCCAGGATTTAGCACGGTGGAGCTTCATCTTATTATTTTATTTTGGTTTGTTTGATGTTTATTCACTTCTTCCCCTCTCTGACTTAAGGATAAAGATAAACTAATTTATAAACTAATAAAAGTTTATTTAATCCCTTTCATGACAGAAAGAGTTTGAACATATCATTAGAAAAAAATATTCAAGAGTCAGCCTTTTGTATGACTTTCTAGACTTTTTGTGTCATTTTGTTCATGTAAGCTAAGCAAAGACACAACTTTCAGCAGTTGTGTAGGCAGAGTTATAATTTACCTGGGGCATAACTTGTCAAAAATGATAACTTTAAAATGTGTTGTTGAAGTTACCCATCATACAATATTACACAACCAGATAGTTATGGTAGCATTCAGTTGACTTTTGTATTATTTAAAGAAATAACTATATTAAATATTTTAATGACATGAAATGCTTAATTTGGTTTCATATTTATATATGCCATCTTAAAGCAAAATAAATAAAATTGGAAGTATACAGTATTATTAATTACAAGTACTGTCCACAGTATATGTAGATACTTAATATTTTTTGCAGCAGAATGATTCCTCTGATGAATTATCATCCAGATTTAGTGAGGAAGAACTGCAGTATGTATGCTATATAAATTAGGTTGGTAATTTCTTTGATTATACTGTAGTACAGTAGTGGCCATCTACTGTATATTCAATATAATTAAATCACTTCTACTATTTATGGTTAGAGGAGCTGCAACTCCCAACTGGGATTCCTCTTCATATATGCATTTGTTTGCAGTAACATTTTTTAGTTTGCTTTTTTCCATGTAAAAAATGTAGAGAAGCTTTAAAAAGTAATCTGCAAGATGTGCAAGTTAAACTCCCTGAGCTCAATTGCCATGGGAAGAGTTTCCTTTAAATGAGGGGGAAAAAAAGAAAATGAAAAGAGAAAAGCTTGTTTGTGGAAGGGGACAAGGATGAGGCAATTGCTGAGAGCTCTGACGTCAATGATGTTCCTCTGGCCAGCTGCCATGGGCTGAAACAACTGCCAGGCCTGGACTCTGTTCAAGCGTGCGTATTTGATGTGGTGTGAGGCAGTCGTTGCTGTGGAGACTGTACTGTACACTGTGATTTCAGAACGTGCTAAGAGTAGAGCACCTTGAAATTTGGGGGTCACTTGGATACTTTGCTGTTTTGTTTTCTGTGTTATTTCTTCCTCAATTACCGTTTCACTTCATAATTTGACAAATGTACATTTTGTTTTGTAGATTCTAAAAGACAATTCCCTCAGCTCAAATGAAGCTGGCATGCATACTGACTCTTAAAATTAACCGACTTTTTCCCCCATGAATGAAGCTTTGTAGAAATGAAACCCCACTAGTGAGAACATATGTGTATTTTAGGAATATTAATACTGCCATAAGAGATCATTGTTGGCATTTTTATCTGTTTTTCTTGGAGCTATTTACGTGTGACATGCAAAACAGATTTTTTGCATCTTATACCCTCCTTTTTCTTCTACGTCTGGCAGTAGTAGGGTCAGAATTATTTTGAGCATGAGAGCACAAAGTGGACCCCTTTTTCTAGAAAGAATTATAATCTTTTTTAGAGCTCATCCTCTTAGAAAGAGTTTTCTAAATGCATAATGTGAACATGGCATGACATTTACAAGAGATATTTCCAAGGATATGTTATTTACCAGCAGTTTCAGGGATTTTTGCTGGTTTGAATGTCGCTGTAGTCATTACTGTCCAATTCCATATTGCTCTGCAGCCTCCCCATCACATCCGTATTACTAAAAGTGGCACCATCTGAGTGCCTCTAAGAAGCAAAGTTCATAAATGTCTAAAATGTGTAAAATTGCATAGTTGGAAAACTATTTAGAAATTGTGTAGACATAAGCTTTCATTAAAAGGATGAAAGCTTAATCGTTATTTCTTTTAATATAACGTATGCTGTGCCACTTCAGGGAGCATTGAAGTGCTCTGTGCATCTCTAACATACGGTATGACACATTAAATTTCAGGTACAGCAGTAACAGGTATTACTAGCACTATCATTTCACTATCGTTTCATTTCTTCCATTGGCCCAGTTGCTGAGAGCTCTTGAGCCACATGCAATGAAGTGTACACATTGAACTACCACTGAATACACCTTAAACCATCTGTATATTGTGAGAAAAATAGAGCCGCCTATCTCTTTTTAATTACAATGCAGCTGTCTAACGTTTAAGATTAGAAATTAGCTTTACCCTTGGTCCGTGCTATCTGTAGGTGTAGGTGTTGAAATATTATACAATAGGCACTCAGCATTGTTATTAATGTAACTACTCAGTGTATTTAACATAAAAACAAACATTTCATCCTAGAACTGCTGCTGTGCAAAAAAATAAAGTACCTTAAATAAACTACTGCTGCGTTATAAATGGTAGTTTTAAAGCTTTTAAACATTGGCTTGATAAGAACTTTCTTCAAGTTAAGCAGGCAAAAATTAGTTTTTCTGTATAATTTCTTAATAATTTTCTTAACACAGTATTTACAAGATTAGTGCTATCTTTAGGCTTTTGTCAGGACATGCTAAATAGATCTAATGTGTGGCAAAATATTAGGATTTTCATGAAGATGGAAGTCCTGAGTTGTAATAAAAGTATGAGAGATCTTTAAGCAGAGAACAATAGTTTTGATAAAACATGTGACTTCAAAGTATGTTGCGCACTTTAGTCTGATTAGCCACGTTATGGTGAGTCCTCAGTGGATCTTGGAAGAACAGTTAATGTGTAGTCTCGAATCCTTCCGGTGATAGTCTTTTTTTGGGGGAATTTTTAAATATATTTTAAATGTTTGTATTACTATGCAGTGCATTATAAACCAGGAATGGACAACTCTGGCTGGACTTTTTTATTTTCATTTGTATGCATTATTAGGACCTTAAAAAACAGGTAATGTGATGTTCTAACGAAATATTCAATCCTACTAGGCAATTTAGATGTGAAATGGAATGAAAAAAAACCAAGAGCAGGCTGTGACCCCTAAAAGGCTGAACATCCAGTGCCATAAATGTTTCATTATTAGAGGCCTTCTCTATGTTTAAGAAGCTCAGGTATAGATCACCTATACTGCTGCTTTTGTGTTTAACATCTTTTGGGAAGTGAAAAAAGAAAATGTGTTTAAAAAACATTTAATCGCTACCCTCGCCCAGATGATCACGAAGCCGAGTGAGCCAAGTAGGCAGCATGAGAGCCACCCTGAGGAGACAGAGGAGGAGCTGAGGGAGCACCAGGCCCTGCCTGACCAGGCGTGTGGGGCCAGCGAGGTGAAGGATGGCTTGCCACATGGAGTACGGGTCAAGCAGGAGCCTCTGGAGAATGAGGAGGAGGAGCAGCAGCAGGAGGAGCTGGAGCATCGCAAGAGGCAGGCCGAGCAGGAGCTCCTCTTTAGGCAGGTGGGTACAAGGACTGGCGGGGCACTTGTGTTTCAAAACAATTTAGTTTAACCATTCATTTTTTGTTAATGCCACTATTTTAAAATTTCCGTGGAAGTGTACAATTTAGCAGTCCTGGGCAGTTTGTGAGGTTTTTGATTCAAGAAAACAGATAACTAAGTTAATGGAAAAGGAACCATAATGTTCAAGGCCCTAGCAGTGCAAGGAAATAGGGCTAAAATGATGGTTCTGGCCTCTGTTTTCAACATAAAGCACTCTAGATGTTCAGTATACAGTACAGTATATACTGAGAACCATCTGCATGTTCTCCAGCTGTTGATTAACTTTTGTCTTGGCAGTGTATTGAAACAAATAAAATACCACAAGAAACAAAAGGTCGCAATCCAGAGCCTCTTTCAAGTGGAGAAGAAATTAAAAGAAGTCTTCTGTCTGTGAGCATCAATTATGATAGAATGACAGACATACCTAAAAAGAACAAAACTATAGAAACTTGTGCTTAATGAAACATGCCGTCCTGTTCTGTTAATATGATGCATTCTTATTTATATAAGCACTGCATTTTCTTGCAGTTACTGGCTAAAACAAAGAGCAGTAAAAAAAAAAGTTTTAGAAGCACTTTCAAGTTTTTCTGAATGGCTTATAACCCACACACCCACACATACCACACATAAGTTTAATATGTTCTGTGTTCACCAGGGGGCAGCATAAAACTTATATACCCAGATGAGTTTCAAATCTGAATACAATTTGACAGAGACAGAGCTTTAGGCCACAGCAGTTTTACACACTTTTTAGAACATCTAGCCAAGTTGGAGTGTAAGATATATAAGCCTCTTGAGCTCTTTTTTTTTCTTTATTATTATTTTCTGACCCCTTCAACACCCTCCCACTCCTCGCTCTCTCAGAGAGAGCAAAGCTCAACAATGCTTTCAAAGCCCCCTTTGGCTGTTTTAAGCAATTATAACTCTTGAAACTGCACCGCATCATTTGATGTTAAATGAAGTCCCCAGTGGTTTTGTTAACAGAGGTAGTTTTCCTGGTACCTGCCCTGTGTTGGGTTCTCGAAACATGTTTTTCAGAATTGCTTTGCCTCGTTAAATTGTGTCCATGTTAAATAAACTCTCTCAGGGAGTCACTGTTTGCTGTTTATTCCCAAACTGGGAAAAAAAGACTCAACCTCTGAAATAGCACCTTGGGAGACTTTAATATGGACTAGGGGGACATGTTGCGCTTTGCGGAAGGTAACATGACACTTCACACATTTGCTCTCTCATTCATTCATGCATTTGTAAGGTGTTATAGTACTACACATACCCTGTAGTAATTTAGAAATGTCTCAGTTTAGATGTACTGTATGTGTGTACATGTTTATTACTTTACAGGTAATATATGTTAACTTTTTTTTTTAATTAAGTTGAAGAGCATATGCACATAATGCAAAAGGGTAGAATATGGTCATTTTAGAGCTTTAAATACAGTACAATGGAGATGGTATAAAATAGGTTTCCAGGATTCAGTTTGATTTCAATGTGCAAAAGTGATGTCTTCGAATATAAATTGAAAATGAACAACATACTGTATATACAGTATGAGGTTGTCTATATTGTAGTAATTGGAACTAATCCATAGCCTTGAGCTGAAATTCAAAACAATAACGTTTGAAACAAATTCATCTTTTATTTATAATGCTTTTTATTTCCCTTTGAGTTTCAAGGTGTACCTTAATTTCACCACTACACATAATTATCTTTTATCCCTTGGGTCTACATTATTCTGTTTCAAGGCCTACATATTTTCATAAGAATGTAATACTAATACTGTATTTTCTTTAGAATTTTGTTTCAGTACTATTTAAAGGTACATGTCACTGTCACTGAGATTAATATTGTACAAAGGTGTTAGCTATCAAGTGTAACAAGCACAATATATTGGAAATTGTCATATTTCTCACTTAATTCCTTTATTGTTCCAGATGATAAATTGCTTTGCAGGCAGGGAAAAGTCATACATATAATACATTTAACACAACATAAACCCATAACAAATAAGAAACATACATGCTTAAGATGAGAAAAAAATCATGTCAACATAGGATATACAGTAGATATACATTAACTCTAGTTTTTTAAGTGTTATTTGTATGATGTTGTTGACCCTGTGTCTTTGTAAATTTTTGTCTTGTTTTGAGCAGCAAGCCCTCTTACTAGAGCAGCAGAGGATCCACCAGCTGAGGAACTACCAGGCCTCACTGGAAGCTGCCGGGCTGTCTGTGAACTTCGGAGGCCATCGCCCCCTGTCCAGAGCACAATCATCCCCCGCTTCTGCCACCTTCCCTATCACCGTCCAGGAGCCCCCCACCAAACCACGCTTCACCACTGGTCAGAATGCAAGACAGTGTTGATCTGTGTGTGTGTGTGCACGCGCGCCTGCCATTAATTCCCTTGTAGTGACATTGTCCATATGTTTGAACCACATTTGAGTGTGCAGTACTTTTACACAGATGTTTTTCATGTAATCCTTTGAGCCCTTTATATAAAATATCTTTCACCTTGGGAAATGCACAAGAAGATTTTGAAATAATATAACCCCAATATAATAGAATTTGGAAGTAATGAGAAATATTAAAATTAAAATCGCGTACAAGATGCCACAAGAATGCATAATTTCACAGATATTACAATTTTGAGAATCTGATAAATTTCTTATGTACAGTAAGAGTTCAAAAACCGCTTATGAAACATCCTAAATAATTTACACTATTATGATACACATGTCATATACTGCTTGTCTGCAGTAATTTTCAGTATGTGTTTCATTTTGCAATGAAAAAATTTTGTAGGTAGCCTAATGTGCATTATCATGCCATTTCTTTGTCACGTGACTAAAGTCAACTTTAAGGTTGGAGAATCAAGCTGCTTAAAACTCCTCTTGGCTTTTTTATAGCCATGAAATTGCATTCCAAGTTAGCCCTTTTTAACTGTGATTGATGTGTTCTCACTCAGAGGGCTAATCAATTGTCCTTGAATGCACTTCTGTATCTTGCACTCACTCAGCATGCTGTGCATACTGATGAAAGCTCAAACGAAAAACTTGAAAAACTTGAGTTGAACTAGACGTACAGAGATACACTTCCGGCTGCGATAGCTCATAGTTTCCTCTGACTAGGAATTAGAAAAATTGGCAGATATTTTATTTTTTTCTAATATTACATTTATCATTTTGTCATGAAAACTGGCAGTGACTACTACTTTATATTTAGTGTTGTTTGGCGATTGCCATGAAAGGCACATTCTGATAAAAAGGTTTCAGGTGTCCTTCCATGCTTGGAGGTCAGTTGATGTGACTCTCTGCGCATGTCCCGCAGGCCTGGTGTATGACAGCCTGATGCAGAAGCACCAGTGCATGTGTGGCAATACCAACACACACCCGGAGCACGCCGGCCGCATCCAGAGCATCTGGTCCCGTCTGCAAGAGACCGGCCTGCGCGGGAAGTGCGAGGTAAAACCACAGAGCCTTTTACAGCCCTTCTGGGTAGCCATGCCTCATCTCCTGTGCTTTCATAAACCTACTGACCACACGCAACAGCTCCGGTAATTGCACATGCAAATCACACGTGAAAGAAGACATGGCTTCATTAAGTTTGAACTGAACACATCAATGAAATGAATGGCCATATGAAAATGCCAGTTTCTTTTTTAAGTGAGTGAAGAAAAAATTGAAAACACTTTTGAAGGTAGTTCAGATTGTATATATACTGTATAATTAAGCAGTCGGTGTGTAACTCTTCGTATTCAAAATGATATCTGTCCATCGATTTCTTATAACTACCATTTAACTACAGTAGTTTGTTTCAACAGCAGAGGGCAGCATTAAACCACTCAATAGTCTTATAGTCCACATATTGATTAAATGTCTGAAACTAAATGTTTTTACTAGGATATTCGTGGGACAATTACGGGTTGACTATTGAAAAATTGACTTCTTGTAGAAGATTGAAATTTGCCAATTTAGAAATTGATTTTGGAAAAGAGGTATAATATGCTTTAGACTAGACAAATTAGGAAGTGTGGCTGAACTTCACTTCTGATGTTCAGCATTTTTCTAAATTAAGGGAATAGTTTCTGAAATGTAATGGAATTTTGCCATTAAACTTCTTTAGGCTGTGTCCAGTGTCAGGTAGAGAAAGCTGTCTTTATCATTTTAAATTATTTAACTTAGTGCAGTTAATTTGTTTATTATAACAAACTGAAAAATATTTACAGATAGAGTACAGTTTTCTAGCATTGGTTTATAGACTCCAAGTCTAGCATATTCTTTTCTAGATTCTCCTAAGCAAATTAACTCATTTTATAGCTGCAGTGTTTTATTCTTTGCACTACATCCACTCCAATGAGTTTAATTGTCAAGACGAAGTTCAGTCATGATGGATCTGTTTATTATTCTACAAGAGAAACCTCTCAAACATGGCTCAATTAAAGGCAGACATTACTCTTAATCTGTTGCACAGGGGCTGCTTAAAACAGAATCTTTATTTTAACTAGCTGTCATCGTATATTTTCTGGTAACATGTTCACTTTCTGACAGTTTTTACTTCTCCTGCTATTAAATTTGAGATTTAGTGCTGCATTTTGCAGGTGTAACCTTTCTTCTTACCATAACAGACTTTAGCCATGTTCTATCCACATCTATCCTTTGTGACCAGAACACCTCTATTGTTAGTAAGAGGCTAGTTTATGTTGGAGCCATGCCACTGCATAAAATGACAAAAGAGGAAAAATAACTTTTTATGGAAAGAGTCCAGTTTCCTTTGGGTAACATTTTGATTTGTGGTGCAAACTTGTAATGCAACACCTCTTGCAAAAATTTAAAGAATTTTCCCAGTCAGTGACTTTGGGCTGAGGGCTTCACCAGTGTTAGAATGAAAGAGCGGCGTTTTTTTTGCAGATTACTTAGAACCTGCAATATGTATTTATGTATTTAAATCTCCCCCCAGATTTATTCTTACCCCAAATGAAATAGGAGCAAAAAACATAAACTGATTTACAGATTGGGTGTGTGCTGCTTAAAATGTCTCTAAAAATGTTATGCTGTGATTGTAATAGAATTCTCCAAGGCCAAGTCATGTTTGCCATTAATAATTGAATTCCAGAAAATACAAGGTTCACATTTGTTCGCACTTCTAAGTATTCCTTTAAATATTATCCAACAAAAAATTCTACAATAACATTCTGCTCTTAGAACGTGCAATGGATGTCTCCGGTATTATATAAAGGTCTCTAAAGCTTTCCTGTTTCCCTAGGGTATAAAATGTAGCACACTGAAGACATTTTGTAGTAGCATGCTTCATCGTGTTTAAGGTCAGAGAGCTCTCCAACAATTACATGCAAATAATGGTTGACCTACACAGTTTGGGTGATGACTATAAAAGAATAGACATTAACCTACACTTCCCACTGGAGCTTCCATTATTAAGACATTTAAGGCTATATGTACAGTAATAGGCTTATTCCATGCTAAAAAAAAAAGAAGAAAGAAAACACAACGTTTCGGCCGTGGAGCCTTCTTCAGGTGTCATATATGTACAGTATAGTGGTGGTGGTGTCGTGGTCAGCATTGCTGCCTTGCAGGGCTTGTGCCCTGGGTTGAATCCTAGACCTGGGGTGCTATCTGAGTTAGTATGTGCTCCCCATGTTCAGGTAGGTTTCCTCCAGGGGATCCTGTTTCTTCTCACAGTCCAAAAATATGCTGGAAGGTTATTTAGCTTCTGGGAAAATTGGCCCGGTTGTGAGTATTTGCACGTCTGTGCTCATGTCTGTCTGCCCTGCGGCGGACTGGTGTCCTTTCCAGGGTGTACCCTGCCTTGTGTTGCTTGCAGGGATAGGCTCTGGCTCCCCCAATACCTTGAATTGGAAGAAACAGTTAGAAAAATAGATGGATAAATGGTATAGTGGCAACTCTCTCAAGAAGAGGGTGGAAGTCAAGGCTGTGAGACAAGTGGTTCAGGAGATAAGCATAAACCCAGTGGCAACAGCTGGTGAAATCCAATTTACAAATGAATACAAATGGCAAAGTGTCAACTCGCTGACTGCTTTCTTGTCTTGGGTTACGCAGTGTATCCGTGGAAGGAAAGCCACTCTGGAAGAGCTGCAGACAGTCCACTCAGAAGCCCACGTCCTGCTCTATGGAACAAACCCACTCAGGCAGAAATTGGACAGTAAGAACTCACTAATTGCAGTGCAAGACTCTGCTCATATGCTTCAATCTGACCTGCCTGCAATCAGCCAGGTTTCTGAAACAAGAAATAGGAACTCAGGCTGAAAAGAAGTGAAGGCCAAAGCAAATATCCAAACTACTATGTACTGTATGCAACTACAGGGATTTATCTCTAGAGTTTCCTCATTCAGGAATCATCTGAGTTTACTTTAATCCATGCAGTTTACATCATCAAACCTTCCCATGTATCACCATGTACTACACACATTATTTACTAAAAAACGAAAGGAACGTAGAGATGTTTCTCTAGATTTCTGAAAGACGTCTCATTTTACTAAATACTGTTGTGATTCATTTTACTTTCATCAGTTGTAGCAGTGATTGAATCTTCCCCCAAGCTGCCTTTCATGATTATCACCTTTCTAGTGCCAGTAAAGACCTAATTTTCCATTACTTCATTCTAAGTTCTTTTTAGCAGTGATTACACCATTCCTCATATAATGACAAATTCACTTTACCATCATTCACATCACTAATGAGATCTGAAATTGATAGCTGCTTGAAATGCTTCTCTCTGAAAAATTGTTGTTTAATAAAAGATGCCGAAAATCAAAGCACAGAGCAAAATTAAGTAAGAGGCTTGACAGATTATGTTGAAACAATGCATTTACATTTAAATACCTTAAAAGGGTTAAACGTAAAAAAATCTGTTCATGTATGAAAACATTAGAGACCAGTTAGATTGTCTGATTTTACTTTCAGTGTAAATTTGTCTCTTGTCACATTTTTAGTTGAAATGGTAATTAGAAATACTAAAAGTCTTCTAGTGTTTGTTCCTACAGTATTTCTGAAGACTCCTGTCTTCCCTTTTTCCTGTCCAGTAACCTAACACTTTCTGTCCCTCTTCTCCCAACTCCACAGGTTCTGTGACACCCATGTTTGTGAGGCTGCCCTGCGGCGGTATTGGAGTAAGTCTTTTCTTTTAAAGTGTAAATAATGTTCTGTTTGTTCTCCCCATTCCAGTGGTAACAAAAATTGTTGCTTTGCTTTCCACTGAGCGGGTAATTGTGACCAGATGTGTTTTACAAACAACTGTGTGCAAGGGGGAGTGGGGGGTTGTGTATTTAAAGGGGGCTGGAACACGAGGGAACTTCTGTCTTGGGGAGTTGTGTTGGGGAGTAATAATTACTGGACGTGTGCCACATCTTTTCCATACAATAGTTTAGTAGGCAATCAGAATATTACGTGCGTTATTAGGAGTATGATATTACACAAATTATTATGAGTAGACTACAACTGGCTGATAATGCAGTGAATCAGTCTTTAGATATTAAATTCAAAGAAGTTAATCTTGCAGTTGAATTTTATGTAGTTAGCTTTCAGACAAGCTTTCAAGAATAGTAGTTGCAGGTTTACATTTGAGACACCTGTCAAGCTCCAAGACAGCCATATGTGCCTGAAATTAAAGTCAGATCTTACTGCAGATTGTAAGAAAATGAAAACTGATGGATACATGATATATATGTATACTGTAGGTGTTATTTGCTACAGGGTGGAAGGCAGTCTGACGTGTAATGTAAAAACCTATTATGAGGACGTTTCTGGTTCAGGCCCTGTCTCTTTCACTGACTGCATGTTACCTTAAGAACATTACTAAATCTTATCTACTGAAATTCTATCATTTGAGTGCGACGTCAATTCCTTTTGTAAGTTCAGAGTTCACGCAGGTGTTCACTCACGTTTCATCTTTAGTCCCTTTGGTCCCTTTAAGCTACTTTGGGTGAAGGTTTCCACTGAGCAACTCATATATATTATATTATAAATCTTGAGCTTATTATTATTTATTGAGTTATGAAAATGTATTTCAAAGCTTAAGGCTGAATAATTCTGGAGACTTTTTCCTTGTTTTGTATCTTGTACTAGATCTAGCCCCAGAAACTCTATACAATTTTAAGTCTCCATAAAAACTGGCCAACATAACTCAATGAATTAGACAAATCATGTCAGTCCAGATATATTTTTAATGATGTCAGGGAAGATAAACGTGTTCTGATCATATGAAACGTGAAGTACAATTTTCCATTCTTATGGCCTTTGGGAAAACTCCATGAAATATAAAGGGCACTTATATTATTTTAGGACCACAAGTGTACATTTGCTGCATAAACTGGAACCACACAAAATGACATTCGCCTGGTTCAAGTAAAATCATTAGAAATCAATCATCTTGTTTCTGTGACAGGGAATAACAGGCCTCCACCTGCCACCCTGTAGCTTTATTCTATCCGCAGTAAACATGCCTCATTAGTCTTTAAAAAAACGACTTTTGTTTGAGGCTTTTTCATTGAACTGATATAACACAGACTTACATTGCCTCTGAAGAGCACCAAAGCGATGCTGGTGAGAAACAGCAGGCTCTGGCTTCTTTTATGGAAATGGAACAAAATTGTTGTCTTCCTGACTCTTTGCACAAAGGCTACACTTTGAAAATTACCCTGTCAGAATGAGGATAAACGGCATTTATTCATTCCAACACGCTCTGCCTTCTCCCTCGCTCATTCTCTCTCTCTGCGCTCTCCAAGTAGTTTTGTATCGTAAATGCACCGCAGCCTCGTAATTCGTGGCAAAGTCATTCTTGGCCAGACTTTAAAAGACTGGAGGTTTTACACTGCCTTCAAGCAAGTCATGCCATTGAAAGCAAAATTCATAAATTGTAAGAGAAAATGTATGCCGAGTGGAGTGAAGTCTCTATGGCTTAGGCTTACCATGACTCTGGACGTTTACTAGAATTAAAAGCAAGATTTTTTAAAATATTTGTCTTATTTTTTTCTTTATATTGCTGTGTCCTTCAATTAAGGTTATTTCTCAACAATAAAAGATGACCTGCATTATATGAGGACTGTAAAGCTCATAAAGTGTCCAACCTATTGTCAGGTTCCAAAAGAGCTGCTAATGTCCCCTAGTACAGTTGACTCCTTCCATTTAGAAAACAAACACAAAAAAAATACACATAACTATAAACCTATGTATACTGTAAAGACCATCAAAGAAATCTTTACTTCCAAAGTGCCATTTGTGATCTTTGAAAAGCAAGCACTTCTTGAAAAAGGGGAAACATGAATTTGCAGACAAATAAGAGGGATTTACATTATAGCAGGTCTGCATTGTTTTTAATAAATGATTTATTCTGCATTAAAACTTTCAAGCAAGTGGGTCAATTTCAAGAATTTCAATTTCAAGAAAGTATAATAAAGTTAATGGTTTCTCAATTATTTATTTTCTGATTTGAAAAAAAAATCTATGGTTGCTAGACACTGCCCTAAATTGCACCCTGGCTAAATAGAAAATATTGGAGTCTTGGTGTTAAGTGGCTGTCTTTGAAAAATTGTAGGTCTATCTGTGGTAAGAAAGCAACACCACTAACTGCTTGCTTTAGGGCAAGCGTGTGTAAGCATAATTAGCAGTGACTAAAGACTACCTGATGAATGGCTGCCCTATGTCTTGACCACTTTGTGAATTCCCAGTTGGAATTTGATCTTTTGCCAGGTTTCCGTGTCAAATGTTTGTTCTTCATGTTCAGAATAAATGCTCGTTCGTTCCATCACTATTTTGAACAAATTCCCGGAATGCCAGTGTCTGTTCTTCTAAGGCCAGACACATCTTTTCAACGTTTATTGAGTGAGCAGTGCAGCAGACACAGATGTGTCAAGAGACCTTTTTTCTCAGTTTAGATTAGTAGCCAATGCAGGCACCACAAATTGAAGTGCAGAGGACTAAGTGGCATGTGTAAAGACAAAGTCAGTTGTTCAGTCCAACTGTGATATAAAATGTACATGTCATTGACTGTTTGGAGTCAATACAGGGGTCACAGGGAATCGTTGTCTTGATTCTCGTTGTGTTCTTCTTTGCTTGCTCAGCAATAAAGTCTTGTTTTGTGTTTTGCCAGGTCTCTCAAACCCACAGTACAATAAGTAGAATTATGCTGACAGTCTCTCTGTGTGTTAAGTAAATGTTATTCGCTATTTTAGACTAAAGCTGACAGTGCATAAAATATGAATCTGTTCCTCAAACAGTTCTCTGAACTTTTTTTTACTCTTTTGTAGTCCGCTTGTTGATATAGTTGGGGGAAAAAACATCCACAGGGTTAATGAAACTAAAATATAAGTATAAACATTTTAGCTTTCGTAAAGCTGGTTGTGAATAAATGATATCTGAAAGTGTCACACAAGCTGAAGAGCATGGCATTTTCAAGAGTGGACTTCAGACCACTAGGCAACAATAATTTTCCTCTCCACTATATTTCCTTATAATGAGCATTTAAAATATTTATAGATATTTATATGGACTGATTCTAGAATAACAAAAGTAAACACAAATGATAGTTTAGTTTCAAGTAAAAAACAGTATTTGATTATTTAACACTGCAGTATATATTTAATATACTTTAATTTAATTTAATATACAATGCATCTTAAAATGATTGTAGCTTCTTGTTGTTCTTGTGAAAATTTAACACATTCCATAATTGAACACATTCCATAATCGATTTAAAAGCTCCATCAAATGTACACAAATGTTTTTGGTGTTGTGTGTTCGCAGGTGGACAGTGACACAATCTGGAATGAAGTTCACTCCTCCAGTGCCGCCCGGTTAGCTGTAGGCTCTGTCATCGAGCTCGTCTTCAAAGTTGCCTCTGGAGAGTTGAAGGTGAGGTAGAAAGTATAAACCTGTATTCTGTATAGGTGCATTAGACATTTTGTTTTCTGTGTTAGTCTTAAAACCACCCTGCATTTGTAGACGGAGGTATGCATGTACCACAAATGTCCCTAAATTACTGTGGCTTTCTATTATTATAAAAGTATTTTTTATATTAAGTTGAAAGTTCCCTTGAAATGTTCTCAAAATACTAGAGAGTACTTAGAGAAGTTGCTACCATAATTATACAGTATTGTACAGTCAGAATGCATTATTATACAGTATTATACAGTCTATGCAGAATAGATTTTCAATGTACAGAACAGAAATGGAAGTGTCAACCTAAATACCCCAATGGTACTGTATGTGATTGGATTGTTAAGAATAAGTTCAAATAATTTAATTAGTGCCATTAATTACTATAAATATTAGAACTTCAATGTTGTACTTTTAAGGCTAGATAAATGTTTTAAGTTAGAAAAAGACATCAGCCTTTTCTTCTTTCTAAGAACATGAAGAGAAAAGTGCATAAAGGCAGTTTTCTCTTCATTTGTCTTTAGTGCACTTAAAGTATCATAGCCATGTTTCAAACATTTGCCATATAAAAGTCAGCAAGAATCACTTGGCATTATTCTTTCAGCACATATAAACGAGGTGAATAATTATAAACAGTTTGGTCCAATACTGGTTAACATTAACTTCCATTTACATTATACCTCCAGATTGCTCTTAAAAAGGAAATGTCTCCAAGGTTCTAATTAGCACCTTCATATGGATGTCTCCACTGTATAACTGTTCTAAAGGCAAATGCCTGCCTTCCTGTTTCTTTATAAGTGTTTGGCAATACAACAGAAATCCAGTGCAGTCGTTTGAACACAGCATGTAGAGTACCCGACCAGGTACTGCTCTCATTTGATTTTATTAAGTACAACATTGTTCAGTATATGAACAAGTAATAGGTTTATTCCATGCTAAAAAGAGAAGAAAGAAAACACAGCGTTTTGGCTGTGGAGCCTTCTTCGGGTGTCACAAGCTGAAACGTTGTGTTTTCTTTCTTCTCTTTTCAGCGTGGAATAAACCTATTACTTGTTCCTTTGCAGCCTACGCACGCTGACGTGGCTGCCCACCTGAATTATTCAGTATATTTCCATTAGGGCTAATGAAATATTTCAAGGCTTAAGAAACAATATACTGTGGTTTATAGTTTAATGCAAGTAGCAGTTTGAATGTGTACTGTATATGCATATAGTCTGTTTCAAATTTACATATGCCCTTGGTACAATGTAACAGAAGCAGGTTTAAAAAAGCATTTGTATGCATTCAGCATTTGTCACGTAGATAAAAATATTGGATATTGCAAAAATATATCTGTCAAAAATACTAGCATTGTTAATAGCCAGTGTTATAAATGTATTTATGTATACAGTAAATATATTTCAGTTTTTGTCATCTGGTAGTTTCACATAGCCTCAGAAAAAAAAACTCTGTAAGTGTCCTAGATTACCACTGGTTATTCAGGGAGGCTACACGCAGGAAAAAAGTCAAAACCATGTAATTATTGGGTAAGTCAGAGAATTGTCCAGAGATAAAAGTAAAAGATTATCAACCTGACCAAATAACTTCCTAGTTTCAAATGTGGCATCAATCATCCAGAAGGTCAAAGCGATTGAAATGTACTGTATGCTACCCCAAAGATACAAGAAAATTTTACCCAAATGTTTTGTGAGACTAACTCACACACAAGGGCAACTTCTTCATATCAGAAACTGTCATCATCAGCATACAGAATCTCCGAGCCTGTCATTTGAAAATTTGGAGATTGGCTGGTTTTGCAACCCAAAAAAACAAACAAATCTTGTCTTCTGTGATTGACGCACATCTTCACTTCTCCCAAAGGAATTTCATTCTGCAGTGTACAGTAAGCTCACTTCAATGTGGCCAAGCATGGTTCTGATCTTGACCTGAAATGAGGAAAGCCCATGGTGATTCAGAGGTGACACAAAAATAAAGTTTACAGTGCTACAGGCAATGCAGAATTTCTTTAAACTTCAGGTATTTAGCAATGCCTCCTGATGTATTGTGCAGTGGGACTACTTCAGCATTGCAGCTCGTTCACTGAGGTGCTTCTTTAAATATTTAATGAAGCCGTTCATCTTGCAAACCATGACAAGTGTACTTTTGGATGTTACTTCTACCAATTTATCCCACTGCAAACGTTTCCTCTTTCACCACTTTCTTAAAAATCTGGGACAGTCAGTCTGACAAGCAAGCAAGTGATGTGAGCTCCTAATGTGTTTAAAATGTTTCTGTTAGTCTGCAAATTAAAATGAAATATTGAGATATATCAGTCGTCTCTGTGTTTTCATCCAGAGCAGCAAAAAGGTGAACAATACAGTACCTTTTCCCCAGCTCTTAATTGTTTTCAGACATACACCCTTATTCTGGAAAGACAGATGTTCTTAAATATATATTTTTCTGTGCAAAGAAGGTGACATATTTCCATATTTATTTGGCAGTATTTTTCTAAATTGTCTTCAGAAAAAGGACATGATGATTTAGCAACAAGCTTAGCCACCTTGGCTTACCATTAAAAAACCTTTGTTGACCCATAAGCTATGTTTTGAGAGACACATTTATTTTTGCTTGTATTTTCCCCCACAATTCTTGAACAGGTATTACATATCTTTACCCACTTTCGAGGCAAACTAGATATATTTGGGCACGAGTCATAGGTTAAAAGAAAAGCATTTCTAAATTTTAATTTATTTGGACATTCACTCACACAAAATCTATTGTGAGATGAAAATCTTATACAGTGTATCTGTTTACTTTTTTTCATTTCTTTTCAAAGTTCCCCTTTAATTTGAATACTTTCCAATTCCAGTAGTTTTTGTGGTTTCCATATGAATATGAAATAGTTTCTCACTTTTGCCTTCTTACAATTGAACATTGTAACAATATTGTAATAACATTTTCATTCACCTTAGACATTGTGAACACTAAATATGTTGTTTTCTTAAGCCATCACAATGTGCAGTTTAACTTGATGAAGCAGCTTTCATACAGCCTTCTTACAACATTGAATGTAACAATTTAACAATTGTAACAAACCGCAAGCAAACTGAATTATTAAACTGATAAACTTTCAATTGCACAAATAATTTAGATAGCCTACCATAAAATACAGAATGAAGTGTTTTAAAGTAATTTATAATATAAAACTGAATATATATATCCAGTAGATATTGAATATAAGGAACAGGATTTAAAAAAAATCCTTCTAAAGTATTACTGCAAACATATACTGTAAGAGTCAGTGGTTTAGCCTATTGTATATATGTTTGAATCTTTTCTAAAAAATACAGTGACATACATAATATCAAATACCTCTGTCTCTTGAGCAAGATATCAGTCAGAAATATTGTTCGGCAGTTTATTTTTTTGTTATTGTTTTCAGTTTTGTCTATACTCAATTATAAAATATAAATAGTTCTTACCTTGTAATGTGGAATAGTGGAGATTTTTTTTTCTTCCCTTACTGCAATGTATAAAAATATATCACATTTTCTTCCTCCCACTGTCGCCACCTTCTGAGATCATTATTCAGGCATACCAGGAGTAAATCTATCACCTTGCACAATCATGTAAGAAGGAAATTAGAAGGAAACGTTTGTTTCATTTAATTTCACTCTCCTAAGAAGCTGGTGCCTAGTGGTAAATGGACTTTCAAGCAGGGTGACAACCTAAAACATTATTTTGTAACATGGTTCATTACTACAAAATAAAATCTGACTATTTATGCATACTGTATATGCAGTATAGGCTTTCCATGCAACCGTGGGTACTGGTTTTGACTTTGTTCCTAGCAGTTTTTTTAGTTACAAGACATTTGGAGTCAGCTGCTTCCGGCGGATCTGAAAAAGTTATCACTCACAGCAATTTTAGCTTCCGAAAGCAGTTTCTGTGCAAGGTAAAACACTGTAAAAGAAAAGAAAAATGTGTAATTTCAAAGTGCAATCTTGGAACTGGAAAACGATCTGCCTGGCATTACGATTTAAAATAATCCTTTCAACCACAAAACTGCCAAATGTTTTTAAATCCGCCATACAATGTTATCAGATCTAAAAAAAAATTACCTACTCTAAAATAATAACCTCTTTATAGAAAACTTGAAACAAAATAATAAATAGCAGCTGCTACAACAGTATTAAAATGTAAAAACATTTGCTCTATCACTAAGTATTCTTACAGACCACAGTAGAAGGCCCCAATATTGCCAACTTCAAAACATCATAAACCTAAAACACTTGCACGCTACTAAGATGTCCTTGATAACGATAGTGTTAAAATGAATAAGGTAAGCTGAAGATATTCTCTAGCAAAACAGTCAGGAAAAATGGGGTTCTGTGAAAGAAGAGGAAGAAGATTTCTGTCTTGAAAAAGATTTAGTCTTAGTCTTAATGTACAGGATGCTGTCCACATGAGGACATAACTCAAGAACACAGAGGAGAAACATTTGTTCTTGTACCACAAGTGATATCTAACATCAGTCTTGCTGTTTGTTTTCAGAATGGCTTTGCAGTTGTCCGACCCCCTGGCCACCATGCAGAGGAGAGCACTCCAATGTAAGTTCAGTTTCCTGGAACATATGTACTTGCTATCCATTTCACTAGGGATTTCTTACCTGCAATGTCGTGCCAGTTTTACTAGCATTGTCAGATGCTAGCAAAATTGCTAGGTGCTAGATGTAACAGTTGCTCCAGTAGAATAATAAGAAGATCAATACAAGCACAGCACTATTCCTTTTGGATGAAAATTCTAATATACTGTATGGCCATATTATAATTTTTCTACTGAGAAATCACTAAGATTCCACCAAAATAAAGTCAAACTCTTAAGATTGCAGCAGGCAAGGGTCAAGTAGTGGTTGTGCGTTCGAATCCCAGGTGGGCTGCTCCTGTCCAAAACAAGGTATTTCATTTAAATCTCTCTAAACTGATTGAAATCTAGGTAAAGAAATTAAAAAAACTATTTTTTTAATTAGGCACCATTTTATTTATTTTCATTGATATCTGGATAAATACTGCAGTTAACCACAGATAATATACTGCCAATAATTGCAGATGATAGGTGATGGAAAGTAAATGTTGTATTATGTACTAATAATGTTACATCTTTGTTGTATGAGACATGACTGGAGTTTACATGATTTTTGTTTTCTCTTTAACTATAGGGGATTTTGCTACTTCAACTCCGTGGCCATTGCTGCAAAACTTCTGCAACTCAGACTCAATGTTAGCAAGATCTTAATAGTAGATTGGGTGAGTTAAAGTGGTCGAGGAGCTTTTTGGATCAAAGCTTTTTAGATCAGCCTCTTGTATTAGAATTCTGTTTTCTTTCCTAATAAGTGATATAATGAAAAGTGTTAAGCTGATTAAACTAAAAGGCCTTAAAATGTATGGGTTATCAAGTAATTTAGAAAGAAAAATAATTCATTATCAATTCATTTTTAGGGAGTCGAGACAAGCTGCATTTTTAATATTTTTTATTTGCAACCACACTGAACCTATTTTTAAGTCCCTAAAGGGACATTTGTCATGTAAATAATTTTTTTTGGAGACTACTCATTAGTCTATAGTAGGTCAAACACCATTTTTGGTGTTGAAAAACCTTTAAGGTTTTAGTATCATACTGTACTATTTTGGGTGACACGGTGGTGTAGCAGTTAACTGCTGTTTCATAGCTCTTGGATCCTTTATTTTATTCCATAGTGAGTCGCCTTCTGTGTAGGGCTTTAAGATTCTTACCGTGTTCACAATGGTTTTTGTCTTCCACCTTCTAAGGAATTGGTGGCCAAGTCAATTGGTGTCTGAAACGTGTGTGTGTGCCCTGCAGCGGATCTCTGTCCCTTCCTCATTGTACTACCTTGATAGACTGGTGTTACTGCATCTCTAATAATCCCTATTTTTGACAGTGGATACTGTTTACTGCTCTACCACATTTACTGTATAATGATAAAGCAAATCCTCCTATTTCTTGACAAGCTGCCTTGATTTTCGCACTACTTATACATTTACCATGCAGTCAGAAAAATCATGTCTTGTTGTAATAAATCTTAAAAATGAGATTTCTGTTGTTTTTGGTAAGCTGCACTTTCAGTACACACTGTATGAAATGAAAATATTTCACATGTACAGCGAAGGAATGAAGATCACTGCAGTGTTGTATCTTAATGACTATGGGTTTCCAGATGCCTTTGAAGCAACTTTAATTTCCTCCTGTCTGTCGAAAAAATTTAGGATTATTAGCATGTCCTGTGCAGCATCAGAATCCATTTTTATTTTTTACCTAAGAATTTTTTTTAAATCTGAGCTGTTAATGATACCAGTCATCACAATGAAAAGAACAGAAGAAATGGCTTTGTTACATAAAATGCCCTGAGGATTACATGCATGTATATTTATACTGTGTAAGTATAAAGTTACAGTACTGTGGAGAGTGATACATAATTTATTTTCTGTTATGTCTTATGAATATTAATTTTAATGAATTAACTTGTTTTTTTCTGTCTTTGCACTCCATAATCAACTATGTTTATATATTTAAAATGCAACACATTTGTAAACTGAGAGCCTAAAACATAGGATATTAGGTGGAAGCAGCAACCTTTTTTTCTGAATATTTCAAATTACAGTACAGCCTTTTTGAAAATGGCAATATAAGCACCTTGCCATCTGATCTTCTCAGATCTCAAAGGTTTCATCTGGGAATGGGAAAACCAGGTTGCTGCTATTCTGTGAGTTCATGTGGACCAAAAGGTGGTTCTCTTCCCTCTTGGCCAGAATTTCCAATGGAAAGGTCAGCACTTTCCTGGCAGCTCTGGGGCCCTGGGTTCAACTCTAGACCTAGGGTGCTCTGTGCGTGGAGTTTGTATGTTCTCCCCATGTTCGTTCGGGTTTCCTTCCACAGTCCAAAAATTCTACTGGTAGGTTAATTGGCTTCTGGGAAAATTAACCCTAGATGTGTGTGTGAGACTGTGATGTGTCTGTGTGTCTGCCTGGCAATTAACTGGAGTCTCTTCCAGGGTATAGCCTGCCTTGCTTGTTTGCCAGTATAGTCTGGCTCTCCGCAATCCTGAATTGGAAGAAGAGGTTAGAAAATGGATGGATGGATGTATGCCCTTGTATGGTGATCAGCAACACTGTGCTTGTAGAGGATGCCATCCTTCACATGAGTTATTAAACCAAGGTCTTGACATCTTGACCAATAAAGATCCCATGGCATTGTTTTGTTAACCCCAGTGTCCTGGCTAAATTCCACTCTGGACTTTTACAGTCTGGTCAACTTGAAGTCCCCTTGTAATTAGTGAGAAATTCACAGTTTCCTGCTGTACAAGAACACTATATAAAGGCAAGAATTTAAACAGCAGTGTCAAGTAAATTTTCACAAGGTGCAGCACTTGATTAAGTGTATGAGTTGCAAATTAAAATCACATTTCGCAGTCTTGCAAGAAAAGGTAAAGTAGAAATTGCTACTTCATGCAAATGTGTATGTGTTTAGTAATGGTAGTTTCTTGTGTTTCTTGTGTTTTAGGATGTTCACCATGGCAATGGAACACAGCAAGCTTTCTATGGTGACCCCAATGTTCTTTACGTGTCTCTCCACCGCTACGATGATGGCAACTTCTTCCCAGGCAGTGGAGCACCTGAAGAGGTAAAAGAAGTCTCAGAACAAGGCAGTTTTAGTAAACCTCAATTTCACAGAATTATCACATATGCTTTAATGGAAATTCCTTCTTCATTTTTTATGCATTTTTTAATAATTTCACTTTGGTTTCTTTTTACTTCATTCTATGTAAATTGTTTGTCTGTTACCACTGTGTATTTCAGTCTAAAACTCACAAAATCAATCTATGAACTGAAAGTTATTGATGAACATCACTTTCTATTAGAAAAAATATATTTGTTCTATTTGACTATACATTAGCTAAATTAAATCCAGAAAAGGCCATCATTAAAAGGTAACTGAATTAAATGACAAAAGCAGTAGTATTACTGTAATTGAAATTACAGAATTACAGGGTCCACAGAATGCATGGATTTGTTTGAGCATTAAAACTTGAGATACAGAAAGCAATGAGCAATATGAGTAACCTCCAAAACAATACTGATTCTTAAAAAAAGTACATTTTTATGGGAATTTGAAAGCTTATAATTGGTTGAACTTTGTCCCAGAATTAACCCTGCTTGAATGCTGAAATGAAACAAGATAACAGATAAAGGAACCACTGGTCTAGCTCTTTGATTAGGCCCAATTTTGACCGAAATCTTTATTTTCAGTTTGAACAAATTGTCCATGAAACGGTTCAGAAGTATTCGTATCTACCTCTGTCGCTGTAGTGATTAAAATTGCTTTATTTAAAAATAATTTTCAGAATAATGCTGTTAGCTTTTTGTACTTTCCTCTTATAAGGCATTGAAGGAGATATTGAGCAGATTGCCTGTCAGAAACATCAGGCTGTGTCTAGAAAATTGACCCAGAGGGTCAGGAGTTAATTGCTGCCAGTATCAGGATATTAAGGTCTTTGTCGTAATACTCTGTTTGGATTGAGTTCTGAGGCTTGCCGAATGCCAGCAGGGCTGCTTTACGCACCCTGTTACAGGGTGGAGTATCTGCCCCTCTCTGAGGCTAAAAGAGCTTCCAGCTGGCTTGGCCAGTGTGCAGTATTGGTGTCTGGGCCATGAACAAGTCTGACCACACATTCCATTAGCTTTGAGCTTCCTCCCCAGGTCTTCTTCTGAAGAAAACTGTGTGACCTATTAACAAGCTGCTGACGCTTTGTTTTTTTTTCCCTGCATGCTTTTATGGCGAGACAAATTGTTTTGTAATCATATGCGTTGTTTCGTTTATTGTCATTAATTATTAATGGAATCAAAGGATAGCCTAGCTTCGGAAAGAAAACACCACATTCCGAAAACAGTACCTACTGTATATGAGAGAATGTTTGAGGTGAAAGTTGCTTTGTATCCAATATTCTTCTTAATTGTATAGGATATTCTAACCATGTTTAACACTGTGATTAAGACTGATCCCTGAATAAGAGTCCAGTTTGTTTTGCCAAAAATCTTAAATATTTTAAAATAATTATAATAATTCAACACCTTAAATAATAGCCATATCTTCACTTTATTGCAATTTGGTTGCAGTTACAGATAAAGGCAGGTACCAGGTGATAAAAATGCATGCATCAAATGTACAGGCTTCTCCTGTTTTATGTCTTGAAATGCAGAATGTTTTTTTTTTCCTTTTCAATCAGCTTTCTTAGTTTTGTCTAATGATGTCTTCGTTGGCATCGTTGCGGGCATGAAAAAATGTTGATTTAAATGATTCTGAATAAGGAGTCCAATTCTCGTAGATTCTCCTGTAGACCACTTTAAATTTCCAAGAAGAACAGAATTCCACTTCTAATTGCTGATCCCTTCTAAAACATGGACCGTGACACATACAGTATGTCCTACTGGTCCAACAGTACCACCTGTTCCAGCAACCACGTTTCCCTTAGGGGTCTCCCCATCCCAGTAAAGGCCAGGTCTAGGCTTTCATAGCTTCAGATATATGATGAAATTGGGTTGTGTGTACCTAAAATTTTATTGCTCAGCCTTTGCCCTCCAGGGGCGATTCGCAAATATCAGCTTCCAGTCTCTTAACAAAATGTCTTTCTGTGATCTACAGGTTGGCATTGATGCAGGAGTGGGATTTAATGTCAACATGGCTTTCACTGGGGGACTGGAACCTCCTATGGAGGATGCTGAGTACCTAGCAGCTTTCAGGTAACCCAGGACACTAGGGACACTAGCCTTCTGTGGGTGTCACTTAGATGTTGGAGGAAACACGTGGTATAGTACTTGATAACAAAAGGTTCCAATTCCAATACCTTATAACTCACTGTGTTCTCTCATCGTGGTGATGCATAGTGTATAGCAATGTCTTCTACATGATGAAATTATTATTTTCATTATATTATTATTTATTATTAATAATATTAATGATTAAAGTCCAGTTAGTATCAAAATTCTGGGCTTACATGCATGTCTTAAATATAACTTAGAAAAATACTTCCTCCTAGTTCAGCTATCATCAGGCTAACTGGTCGTGCTCTGAAGTTATTGTTGAAAACACAGTGATGCTTTAGCAGGAAAACCCCAGAACAAAAAATGTTTGGAGGTGGAATCCTTAAAGAATTGATTACGACCATGGAGCCAGCTGTCTGCTCCTCAATTTTACCTGCACATTTTTAGTATATAAAAACAGTCCTAGAAATCCAGAAAACGTGCACTATTCCCAGCCTGGCAGCAATTTCAGGAGCAAATAATCTTGACTGTGTTCCACAGAAAAATTCCATGAAATTTTAAATTTATTTGTTACATTTTACAAAAAGAAAGTCATTTCACAGGCAATATTTTACATTGGCTCAGTAGTTTTGTATGAAACTAGGGACATCAATTGTGCTTATTGTTACATTTCATGATCTCTTCTGGATTGCAGGAATCACTATATAGAATGCACTCTAGAAACCATTCCTACTTTTATGGAACGTACTGTACTAATTCTTAGATTAGTTCTCATTTTAATGTGTATAAATAATATGTATATATACATTTGACATTTTTCTGATTCTTAAGAAAAAATATTTTGTTCCTATTGTAACAATTTTGTAAATCCTACTTTTTGCCTGAAGTCTTGGCTTATTCTGCTTTGACTCTTTTATCCTGTACCTCCTTTATATGCGTGCTTTTAAACCGTGCCAGGCAGACTGAACCTGATTATCCCTGGTGTCTGACAAAGTGCTTTCTGGAGCTATTAATAACCCTCTACTCTGTGTGGTGTAAACTTCAATTTGTGATGGTACTTTGCGGAACTTTGAAGCCGTGTGCATTGAAAGAGTTCAGGCAGCGTTTAAAAGTATAAAATTAATAATTCCTTCCACTAGCGTTTTGCATGTAAGCTGTTGTAAGCACTACTTCACACATCTCTGTATGAGGTCACAATAAATCTCTTCAAGCAAAGACCATGTCTAAGTTAAATGTCTTTCACCTTCCTTCCTGCCTTTTGTTCACATATAGAGGATAAGTGATGCCAGCTGAATTAAAAATGCCTGATTTAATTTTGCTTCTAAAATATACTGCACTAGTTTTCTTGCGATATAAAGTTGCTGAGGTACACCTTTAAATAGAATACACATAAAAGTACAAATGAATGTCTTGGATCATACATGCATATTTTGAATATACAGAGTACTGTATTTCGACTACTTACATCATTTCTCACTTCAAAAGCAGAATTTTAAAGCAGAAAAGGCAGTTTACCTGTTTTCATTGGTGTTGGGCTGAGATTGGTGAAACAAAGTGAAGTGTCTGTTCTGAATCTACTGGACTTTGCAAACGGTGCCTTGAGGTGCAGCAAATTCACAATTTGCTTAGTCTAAGTGATGCCAGGTTGCCAATTTTGTTGCACGGTCAGAATATACCACAGAAAACTGCCTAATTATCAATTTTGATGCTGCTAACCAATATGCTTATACCTGTAGCATTTTATTGCACCTTGAAAGATTATGACTGCCTTGTCAGTCTTTTAGCTTAGTCTTTTTCTCCATTCTGATTCATTGGTTACTATATAGTAAATAATATTGAGCTTCAAGAGAAACCTCATTTTTATTTTACTTTTTTTTACTGGGTTGTGTGGCACTTATGTGCCAAAAAGCAGCGCTTCCACTTGGTCATTAATAGCAAAATCATACTGTACAAGTTTTTTATCTCATCAAAATATTTAAGTTTTCAAATGGAAGGTATATCCACCCACTCAGATCATATCATTTGGGTTCTTGTGCTCATACAATTGTACCACAGTAAACATTGAGTACATAAGTTATTTCAGTATACATAGATAGGTATTTTGAATAGCTTTACTTAATCATTTTATTTTCCTTCCACACAGCATAAGTATCTGAAACCCCCTTTAACAGATCTATTTGATTTTCAAACATTTAAACCTTGTTTACAAAACAGATGTTTCTTTTTTCTCTTGTTTTCTGCAATCTACACTCTTTTGATGCTTTCTGTATATACATGTACTGTACAGTATGTACAGTTCAATAATGTGGTTTGGAGCAGTTTATAAAATTAAAAGAAAAGGACTGAAGAGAAATGTATTAACAGTCAGTAATAATTCCTCTTATCCCACAAAGCAGTGAGCAGTATCCCACAAAAGTGCAACAAGTGAACAGAATGATTCACACTTCGGGAAGACAGTCAATGCTTTCATTGGTAATCCAGCAGGTTTTGTGTGCCTTTTGAAGGACTAATGCCAGATAGCAGTATACAGTATGAGCCTAGTCTTTTAGATTGGGATCTGGAAAAAAAGGATAAGGTAGCTTATGAGCCTGAGAGAAAATTGTTTTCTAACCACCTGCCAAGCTGAAATATCATACCTATTTGCCCAGCAAGAGGGACAAAACAGCACCTTTCGTTATCCCTTTGTTATGAGTGAATTATTTCTGCAGGGTCTGTTCTCTTCAATTTGAGCGTGCAACAGTGTTTTAAAGTTCAGGATTTATAGTCCCTTGTGCATTCTGGAAGGAGAACTCAACAGTTCATACTGTATATCCAGAATGGGTTTTCTCACTCCTTCCCGCTCTATCTTTCTCACTGCCTAGTTGTAGGTCCCAAGAGGCAGTGCGTGCCTAAAGGCAGCACCTTGGTATTTAGACCCAGTGAGTGCCACGTTGCATTTGCAGGGGATCAAGCCTGAGATGAAGAAAGAATGAAAAAAAAAGATAAGAAAATTGGCTCTAATGAAATCCAGAAGCCCAGGCACTTTCACCATGAACTTGGAAACAGAGAGGAGAATTGAACTTAATTCAAACCAGCTCTCCGCAATGCCAGATGACAAGTCTTTGATGTTTTTTTCTTCTTTTTTTTTGTGAAGGGAACCAGTGGAAAAGCTTTTGAGCTTGACAGCAGATAGCCATGACTAGAATTAACCCTTTCTGACCCTGTATAATTCTCCTCCTGGCATCCCTGCCTATTGTTTCTCGGCTCATTATTGGCATGATTCTTCTTCAGATTGGACAGGCCATTCAAGATCATTTTGGAAACCATTCCACTTTCCAGTTGCATATTCTAGTTTCTAGTAGTACAGCTGCTCTTGCTCCATTGCAAATAATATTTCCTAATCATTGCTCAAATTGGGTCACAAATTAAGTGTATAGTGAATGCTATATTTTATTCATTAATATTCAATCCACTACAAATGTCTTTTAATTTATTTGATTTCCTGGAACTACAAGGAGAGCAATCTAATCTAAATGTACAATATACAGTACAAAAGTGAAGGACTGATTGGAATGAATAAAGTGTAAAGGAGTTCTAAGATTTGATATTGACATTACTGTTTCCAAAAGGAATTTGATATTTTTGTAAATATTGAGAACAAGTATGTCTTTTTACAGAAAAAAAATTAAGTAGAATGACTAAAAACATCTGAGGCATTATCCCTTTCCAAGAGTTAGTTGCCAAGGGTACTGGCACTCTCCACCCTGCACAAAAGCCAACCCCTGCTTGTTCTGAGAGTCTTATGTTTACTGTACAGTTTTAGAGAGGCTGCAGTGACAAACGGATGGAAAAGTGAGTAATAATTGTGAGTACATTTCCTCCCAGACACACACCAGCACATCATTACTATATTCATTGTCATACCTATTGTACAGTATAGTGAAGTAAATGAACAGAAAAAATATTTTTAATGGTATTTGTGATCTTTTGGCTTGAGATCGGGCAGGACTTGAATACATTTTGATCACTTTTATCCGAATGAAAAAAGGTTAAAATGAAGTTATCCAAATGTTTTGAGATCAATTAATGTTTTTTTTTGTTTTTTTAATTTTGAAGTTCACTGTTTCTAGCTCTTCTTGGGTTTTAATTGTATGTTTGGCAAAGCACCTATGATTTGTCCATATGGTCCTCGACATTGGACTGGCCGTGAGGAGAAAAGGGATAAGTGGCAGTAGCACTGTGAGAGAGAGCCATCTGTTTTGCTCTTGGTTTGCTTGCATGCAGCTCCTACCTCACACTGTCAAAATATATTGAACAGCCAGAGATCCAGTGGTTAGCAAAAAAAAAAATTGTTACCAAGAGGTTCCTGGATAAGGTCCTGACTTTGCCACTGACTCACTGTGTGTTAATCTAAGCATGTTACTTTTCCTCCTTGTTCTGTCACTTTCTTGAGGTCCAGAAAGGTCACATTGCAGGTTAACAGTGCAGTAGTAATTGCTAGTATGCCCTTTCTCCTGCTTTTTATATGTACATTGGAATTAATTATTTAGCATAATACTGTTTTTTTTCAACAAATCTTTCAACATTTTTAGAACCAAAAAAATAGAATACTAGATTGACTCATTTATTATTAACAGCACATTAGCCACTGTTTTGGTTGTTGTTTTTAGTTTTTTTTTGTTTTACAGAAAAGACACTGATGCCAATCACAAACTATTTATTTTTTGGACATTCTTTCCCTAAATTCCCTTTGTTTGGACTAAAATGGTAAAACCAGATTTTAAAGAGAAAAAAAGCGTTAAAAGTACAATGAAGATTTAAGCCTGTGTATATTACTGTTGTATTGGTCGCTACAGATTTAATCTATATCTGAACCAAAAGCAACATTTTTGCAAACGAAGCAACGTACTGTAGCAAAGGGGGTTTTCTTGCCTTATGGTTCTGTCTGTCGAAAGAATTAATGGATTCTATGGAGTTTATTTTCTGTTTATATGAAGACATTATTGTATGTGTGTTGAAAGCAAAGCAGGCTGTCTGTTGGATTACATTACCATTCTAAGCCAGCAAAAAACCCGTTTCATGATCTTAAACCCCTTTAGCTTAAAGAGAGTCTATAGGGGGGATAAAAATTTCATAGGCAGTGGGAAGTCCACAAGGTTTAGAAAATCTGTGTCACAGGGATTCTGTTTATAAGATTCCATTTTTTTATTCTCATTCTTAACTAGCTTTGTTAAGAATGTATGGTATAGCACTTGAGCCTTACTGTACATTTTTAGATGAAGCCTAGGTCAGGATTTCTGGTTCTCATAAACCTTCCATGTGAAAGAGCTATTATCTTAACTAGCTTTTATTTTTATTTTTTGGTTTATCTTTTAATGGAATGTCCTATTTTATACAGCCATTCTGTCATCACCATCTTCACTTTATTACTTCAATGAAGTAGTTTACTGCATTTTTGAAAGGATCCATCTATTGAATAATTCTTGAAAATGTACATAAAGTAAACAGATACTTTAACATGGTTTTTAAGCTTTTCTTGGCAGACCCCTGTAGCTGTGCATATTAATACCTTTACAGTTCAGCCTATCAATTTATATTTTGGTTTATTCCCCATGTGAGCACTCTAGTGGCCAAATGATCTGTGCTGCAGTGTCAACTGTGAATATTTCAGTTAACATAAAGGCAGTACATCTTAATTTCTGAATTAATGAGTCAGAAAAAAAATGAATTCAAACAGATAGGGAGAGTACCTTATCCAACCTTCAAGTTCTGACATAAACTCCATGTGGTAGCATCACTTCAATGAGAATGTGGTATAATATAAGATCTATGTTTGCTATTCAACAACAATAAGCACTGGATATACTGTATTTATCTTTCATAAAAATAAAATTGACTGCTTGAAAACGTAACATCCAAGGAATGTTGTAGAAGCAGACCTAACCCACAAATTACAAAGGAGATGATATAGATAAAATAGAACTTAATATTTATATAATAACAGACTTTTTCTGGGTGACTAAAAAGAATTTAAAAAATCTATGTGTCATTTTTTGGGATGATATTTTAGTTGCTTGGTCACAGTGGCAGTGGCTACATCCATTTATAGAAATTGTTTTATCCTTAGTGGGTCAGGGATTGTCAGTGATTTAACTATCATGGTTTTTGTTACACACACTTCTTACTGGTGTGACTACAGGGGCAATACTGAACCTCCTGCACCTGCAAGAAAGAATTGATCTTATTTTTGGTTTAGCACATTGTTTCTCATTCAAAAAGAAAATCAAACAAAAAGTGATGATATAAGCAGTTTTCTTCAGGCGTGATACCCAGACTTCAGCATTAACTTCAAAGCTGATGGAAACTGCTACTTTTAAGGCCTCCGGTGAGCCCTTTATAGTCATGTGGCTTTATGTCAAACGCTTGTGGTTTGCCCTTCAAGATTTTTGTATTTTAAGTCATGATCAATAAAAATACGAAAAAGGCTAGCCCCCTGATGCTATCATTGCTGTGGTCAGAAGGCACATTTGTTGGCATTTCAGAGAGATTTGGAAATCAGTGTAAAAAATCCTTAGTAAAAAAAATTAAAAAGCTGTTTACAAAGGATGACCTGCTGTGAAAGTCGTGACAGCCTTCTTGGAGACTTGGAGTGATTTTCTCAGTTATGTGAATAATTATATTCTCCTAAATATAAGTGCTATTTATCAGCCTGAATTCTTGATCTGTTGCAGAAGTAGTGCAGTTATTGGATAAAATCCTATTATTATCTGCAAGCAATCTATTTGATGTCCTATACATTACAAGCTTTACAATTATGTTTCTGAGATTGGCAACATTCTGAGATGAGGGACATTCAGATCTTTTCCTTGAGCAAAACTGATTTTCATCACACACGCACCATTAAAATAAGTACAAGAACACCTTGATCTGCTGCAGAGCCATTGGAGCCACTGGCCTAGATACTTGTGAACTTTTAAATTTCAGAACTGTTTTGACACATTTATTTAAAGCCTTCACAATTTTCTGACATCCTCATATTATGTTACTCCCGGGGCTGACCAGCTCTTTTCTGTGACGCAAACATGGTCTGGATTTTTCAACCATTTGGTTCAACAAGACCTCCTAAAAATAAAGCCACCCGCGCTCGAGTTGGCTCAGACAGATGCTATACATTCTGCGCTTCTTGCAGTCTTTAATTGTGGTTTAATCAGCAAAGCACAAGATGGAAAAAATGAGAGTGGCTTTAGAGACTGGGACTGCGCACAAACAGAGCCCAAGTCATGACCACAGCTACGAGACAAGTGCCATGTTACTGAGGTCAGAAAAGTATAGGTTTACATCACTCACCAAAGGCCTCACCCCCACACTTTACAGCACCATGTAAACAGCTGCACTTCAACAACAGTGAGTCAAGAATAACTGCAGAATCTTGGTGTGGTTCTTGAAGATTTAATGTGATCCCCCTTCATCAGACACATTGTTGGTACTGTAGCACTGTACTGTCACTTGAACCTAGACATTTTAAGAACTGGTAGCATCCTGAGACTTTCTTGAAAATAAGACAACTAAGACTGACTTCCTAACTTTGAGTTTTTCTTGTAACTCGTGTTAGAGGAAAGGACTTCAGTTTTGAGGTTGAGATTTTCATTAAACACCATCTTTGTGAGCAATATATCCAAGCAAGCCCATTTCTACCAAAGAAGTGTCTAGGAGATAGAAGTGTACTTACAGCTTATGTTTTAATTTTTCTTTTAATATATTTGTTTCAGATACCACTGCTTATTCAACTTGTATTAACTGTTACATAAAAAAGAATAAATAAATCATTCCAGAAGCAGTGCACCTATTATTTGGATTTGTCTCCTTATTGTAAAATAAGTTCATCAGGCAGTGTGTATGCTCCCTTTGGGTGATATGTCACACATGCCAGGTTGAAGCCAGAAAATATCTTTCAGACTGATTGCTCTGTTCTAATATATTTCTGTTCCCTTTGCTATGTTCCTGCAATGGATGCAGGGCATTGGTAATGTTTCCCCTAAGACCTACACTACGCCTTTCTGTTTTGTGTGTAAAACAAAATTGCAGAAATGTAATTTCACCATTTTTTTTAAGATATACTGTGTAGTATATCTGAAAGTGATCAGAAATGGTTTCAAAAATAGTTATTTATAGCTGTTTTGAATACAAGCCATTACATTATAAAGTTTACTTTTTATAGTTCTTTATTAGTAAAATTGTAGTATTTATGCAAGGTATTAAAGTGGTTAATAAAAAAGTCTAAAAATTGGGTTTTGGGTAAAATTCAGTCCCCATAAAATGGGTACAGGCATAAGCTGTTCATTTCACCTGGATTGATATAGAGACTGTGGAACAATGAAAATCAAGAAAAATATATGAAAACTGCAGTTTCATTACAGTATTACATATCTGCATATATCACCTGCATTTTAAGGCGCACATTTTCTGTAAGAGCTGATGGTGAAATGATGCTTTTTTTGTCTCATTGCAGGACTGTGGTAATGCCCATTGCAAATGAGTTTGCTCCTGATGTCGTTCTGGTTTCTTCAGGATTCGATGCTGTGGAGGGACACCCATCCCCGCTTGGAGGATACAAAGTGACAGCTAAGTGTAAGTGCATTTTAATTTAATGTGTATACAAATGGAGATTTCTTAGGTGATTAGCTTAATGTTGCCTTTGTTTAATTTCTTCTAGACCACAAATTGTAGGAAGAATAGTCACTGTATATGTGTAATTTAAAAGAGGTCTTATCTGATTGCATAATCTTTATTACACTACTGTACCAGATATTCATTTGCTACAAAGCAAAAACCAGGAAAGACATCCCTGGGGATACATTTGCTGCAGGAATAACTTTTTAATTGTATTTTGAGTCATGCATAGCTTTTCAGTAAAAGCAAAAAGCTTAAATCAAATGAAGAGAATGTATTATATGTTTTTTTCTCAGTAGAGGGCGCTTTTTGTAGTACTGTATTTAGTATTATATATAGTACTAATATATTTTGTAGTACATCCTTTTTTTTATTTCTCAGTCATCATGAAAGACTGTGTACTGTCCACTCTCCTGGCCTTGTTGCATTCGTGTATATTTTTTCTTTGTGGAGTGAGTGAGATTAGGGATTTGCTGTTTTATAATTTATAACACAAGTAGTTAAAAAAAACATGATAATACCTTATGGATCAGTAAATCATTTAGAACTAGAAAAATCTCTTAAGAACAAAAATTAGATGAACATGTTATTGGGGGATTTTCTGTAGCCTGGTTTCAAATGTACAATTATCAACTACATTTTGCATGGCAATCAGAAGGTAGTGTTTACTAAATGCCACACAATGCTTAAGTTGAAATGGTATTGTGCAGAATAAACACATCGTTGCATGTTTGTTAGATCTCTATTGCTGTTTAAACAACATTTTTAAACTGCAGCTTTAAAGAAATGTTGCATGTCCAGTGAATATTTGTCTCATGCCTTGAGATAAAAATTGGTTTGATTCAATTCTTCCAAATTCTTGATCAAAAACTACTTAAATAGCCTGTGACAAGCACTGTTTCCCAGCTCTGTTTTTTGTTTCTACCTCTGCTGTGCTATTGCAGTATTTTCAGATTAATTCTGCATGTTACAGGATTGTTTTCTATTAGCCCAACACCATGTGTTGGATTATTCACTATCCACCATCAAGGACCGTGGGTCAGAAGATGAACAAACATTTAACCTCATAAATACATTTTAGCAGTACAGTGGTTATGCTTTAGCTAGAAAAGGATATCACAAGTGCACGATTTCTGCGTCATGAACCTGTCCTGTGCCAGTCTACAATTTTGCAGATAGCACAGATGTTGTGTCATTTTATTTCTCATTTCGTTCAGCACATAAGAAAATACAAATAAAAATCTGTTTTGTTTGGATCCTTTTGCATAGTATACCGTGCCAGTATATTGTACTCAAAAAATGTATTGGCGATTTCCAGAAAAGAAAAAAATGCATATATTAAAAGAAAGATCAAAAGGAGACTGGAGCCAAAATACTAAGCCACATTTATTAAAATTAAACCTGGCTCATATTATGTGTTTAGTCTGAGTAAATCGCAAGTGCCATTTTTTTCTTTTTTTTTTAAAGAAAATATGATGTAATACCTTTTTTTCCTTGCTTATCCTTTGATCGCTGTCCAAGAGCTAAAGTTGCCCGCCGAACTTTGACCCTTGTTGCATTTCCTGTTTCCTGTGGCAGGTTTTGGCTACCTGACGAAGCAGCTGATGGGATTGGCTGGGGGCCGTGTAGTGCTAGCTTTGGAAGGGGGTCATGACCTCACCGCCATTTGCGATGCATCCGAAGCATGTGTTTCTGCTTTACTGGGAAACGAGGTAAGAAAAAAAGAAAGACGGAATCCTTCTGAGAGAGACTGTTTGTAGTGGAACTGACAGGTACTTCACACACGCTGCACTCTTTAGTACCTGTCAGATCTAAGCTTTAAACTGCTGTGGTTTTTCCTACTGCAAGACAGATATTCAAAACAGGTTCACTTGTGCTGTTCATGCTCATTTCTAAAGAGGCCCAGTTCCAAGGGTATAACCCCTTTGCACAGGCATAAAACGCAATGTGCAGAAGAAGGTATAAGGTTAAAGGCAGTTTTACATACTGTACAAGGCATCATTATTAAATTCTTTCATTCTTTTCAAGCTGTGTAACTGTTTTGTGATTTCAGGTCATATTTCCAAAACCTAATGTATTTACTGCTCTGGGCCAGATATTTTACAACTAGGTATTGTCAATATTTGCCTTAATTACTTTTTAATGCTTCTGATTTGTGATGCCTGTTTTCTTTCTGTGTGTATTCAGAAGATTTGTTTACTTCAGTGTGTTGAAAGTTTAGCATTTGTGACTTTCTGTTATCCATTTTTTAAAGGTGTCTTTAATAGGTACTTTATATTTTTAATTCAGAAAGTAAAAAGGGGAACAACAAAAAAGAAAAACCTGCCATAGTTCCCTTCAGTAATACCGATTATAAAATAATAATACAAATTGTAGAGTAAACAAGGCAATGCACCATGGTCAGATAATTATGAAACATTTGTTGTTTTGCTTGTTGGTGCTATTGAATGTATCATGTAATTTTATATACTATAAAAGACACTTAATGTTGCTTTAATAATGCTCAAGGCAACCATGACTGAAGAAACACTGGCTCAGAAGAGCCTACATTAAATTCTATTTTCTACTCTTCTCTGATGGAGACCCAAAACTGCTAACGTATTGCATCATGTATTGCACAGTTTGGGAGTTAATGTTTTGCCACATATAAAAAAATAAAGAAAATAAGAAATACCGGGTTAAAGTCTATGAGGTTAATTATGGAAGTATGTAGACTTTAGCTTGAGATGAAAAACTAGCAACCTTGATTAATGGAATATAACAGGTTTCATACTATGTAATGTAATGTCACTTTTAATTGCTAAACTAGCTTTTACTCGATTTTTGGCTGCAGAATTGAGAAAGTTAAAGACTGACTTTATAATAGAATAGTTTTGGCATAGCAAGTTTGTCTAAATAATAATGTGGTAAAACAGCAATCCCTAAAGGAGGGAACCATGATTTAATTCAGACGTTTACATCTGTGCACATATTTTTTTCCTGAATTTGATGCTTATGATTCAATTACCCCTAATATAATATGAAAGGATTAAGTCCAAATCCAAAATTGAATATACATTGCCTAAAATAAGTACATTTGATTTCAGAGCAGAAAATGTCATTTTTCATTAAACATTCTTAAAATACAGCACAGTGGTATTCAGCAGTGTTTCAGTGAGGAACAATACATACTGAACTATGGAAGCACTGTATGGGAACATTAGATATGGAAATAGATGTCATAACAATTCAAGATATTAAGTTTATAGAACTGAAATTTAAATGTTCATGTTCACTAACTTTTGACCACACATCTATTTATTTTTGGCTGCATTTGACATTTGAGTTAACAAGCAAACCATTGCCCACTGTTTCTCACTGAAAAGGCAATGTCACTCAATTATTTTTTTTTATTCTTTAACGCAATCAGAAATAGTACATATTAGAGGAACTTATATTGCTGTATCAATATAATATCAGGCCTTCCTTTTATCCAGTATGCAATAGCTCTTTACAAAATCGTTGGAACACCCGTGTCTTATAGACGATAGATCTACGGTATGTAATGAACCGGGTAGCACCTGCTTTTTAAAAAAATATTTCTCCTCTTTAATATATTTACATTGTGTGGCAAATGTGTAAAAAATAGTTGTGATTTAATTCAGATGCCATTGTTGGTTTCAATTTGGAAGCCTGAATGCCTTATAGTAGAAGTCCTGAGTTCAGTTCTGGACTGTAATGCTATTTGTGTAGAGTGCTCATATTCGCTCCTCCCTCCTCCCAAAGACATGCTGGTAGATTCATTGACTTAATATAATTCCAGTAGGAGCAGGAGTGGGGCCCCTTCAATAATCTGTCCTATTTGGAGTAGGTCTTCTATTATATGCTGACTCCTAGTTGGGATAACTTTCATGTCCCTTTGGTTCACAAAAGGAACTGCAACAATGTCATTGGTTGTCAAGCAATACAGTATATACAGTAAGTATAGGCAGTAGAGACAGTTTGCATTGTGGACTTTTAAATGTATGGTGAATCATATAGCCCTTGTGAAGGAACACATGCATAACAAGACGAGAAAAGCTGGGTTTTATTTGCTGAAAGTTACTTGTTTGAATAAATTAAGGTGAAACTTCACATTTTATTCAGTGATGAAAATACAGTATTTGGAGCAGTAGGTAATACTCTTTCCTTCAGGCCAGAGTTTCCAAACCATTGCATTAGTGTAGCATTTAGGGGACACTGTGCTGTAGGAGGTGTACAATATGTCTTTCAGTTGAAACTTGAACTGAGGTCCTCACTACTTGGTCATTAAAGTTCTTATGGTACTCTATTAATCCACCCATTCCTTGCTTGCCTAAATTTCCCTCTTGATTCTATTGGTGAAGCAGTTTTTCACTTCTCCACCCAATCGGTTATGTATTGAAGTTGTTGGCACATGATGGCCATTACACAACACCCAAGTGGGTCCTGCACATCATTACTTCCTAAATATGAATTGCTTTGAAATCAAAACCATTATATAAATCGGATTATGTTAATCAGTTAAATTTTCAACTTGATTATCATTGCATCATTCTTTTTATTTTCTTGCCTAGCAAACTTTTGCAGCCGGCCACACCCCCACTGATTTTGTTCTGTGTACATCACCTAAAACTTTGATTTCTATGTTCTTGTAATGTGTGATATTCTGCACATCAGCTCATTTAAAACTTTACAGAGGTGTCTCTGTCATGCACTCCATGAGGTTGAGTAAAAGTTAGATGGCTTAAAGTTCTAGCAATGGGATCATTCAAAACAAGATAGGTTTATCCCTGCTGTGCTTATAAAGAGATAAAAAAATGGACAGACCCACAGTTGCCGTCAAAAGTGTGTTAATGGGACTTTATACTGTAAATACATGGCAAACCTCTCCAGCATACATACTGTAGCATACACACTGTAGTATGAAGCAGTAAGCCTGACATGAATTGTCACATAATCTGTTTTTTTTCCATAAATCCCATGAATTCTGTTGTAAATTGAAGTACTTCCTGTAGTTTCTGATCTCTAAAGATCAGTTTATGCTATCAGTGGGAACAGGAGCGAGGAAAGTTGTGGCACAACTGTGGCCAGCATAATAGAGGCAGTTTAAAAAGGGGGATTAGGGGATTTGCCTATGCACTGCTGCTTCTGCTACTACAAGGCTCAAGATAAAACTGTAAATCATTTCCAGGAATTGGAAGTTTGATGGAAGTCATCCAGATACATTCTGGAACAAAAGAAAAATAAACAGAACAATAAAAAAATAATAAAATATAGTTTCCAAGACTGCTGCTTATGTTAAATGGAAGTAACAGCCATGCATTCTGTTTAGTCCAGGTTGACGTGACTAAGATTCTGGTTGATGTAAAACTAGTAGGGATGCCTTTTCCCTTCCAATTTTCTCGTCTGGGCACCTCTTCAGGGTAGAAGGTAGTAGAGAGTCTTTGTCAGTGGAAAAAGAATTTTTCACAGAATTGAGCTGGGACAGGTTTACTGAGGACCAAGCAATTAATTTTAAAGCATTGTTGTGGAATCTCTTCCCCCCTAAAGCTGACGTACAGTATCTCATCAGAGAGGTGTGGGCTGTTATTCACCATTAAAGCAGTTATAAATGAGTGAAAATAAACTGTTAGACAGAAAAAATGAGACAAGATTACTTTCCAAATCGTACTGTATAGGCTTGGGCATAAACCGTTTAGTCAGCTACATCAGGTGGTTAAAAGATGGGTACAGTACAAAAGTATTTCTAATTATGCATTAAACCTTTATCATACCACCTGCCAATTTACAATGCCCATAGAACATCTGAAAGTTGTTTAAATCACACTTTTACCATATGGGCCCACTGTTAGCAAAAAGGAATTGTATAATTAAGGGAAATTGGGAATCATTTTCAGTAAAGGAAAGCCATTATCATAAACCCGCTCTAGAGTCTGCATTTCAGCACATTTTCCCAAGAGAAAAGAATACATATATGCCTTAGAGAGACTTTGGAATGTAAGGCCTTCAGACGGTGTCTCCTTAACTACATTTTATTGTTTAAATATCTTATTCTGTATAATTCAGTGGTATTTGAAAATTTGTAAACAGATCCCTGTACGTTTTCGTATGTTTTCACTCCATGAAGGACTTCAACTGGACCTTCATGGAAACATTTTAAACAAGTGCAGATTAAATAGTGCTCATTTATTTTAAGGGTTTGTCAGCATCTGGGACAACTATGAAATAACTGATAACAGATAAAACAAAAAAGGTTCTTAATTGACATCAAAAAGCAGGAAGTAAGTGTTTTATCATAATCTTTTGTGAAACCTGTAGTGCAATAAAATTGGAATGTATTGAAATAGCTGTGTCCCATAACCTTTGATGAAACAGATAGAGAAGCAATGAGTGCTTGATTTGCCAGCAGACACAAACACATGGAGCTCCAGCTGTATAAGTTACCATTGCAGTCTGTGTTTGGAATGAATCGCTATGACTATTTACTGTCATCATTTGTGTGAAATAAATAGTGCTCCAACAAAGAACAAAGTCAAAAGAAAGTTTTGTGCTACACGGGTAAACCACAAAGCTGAATGTTGATTCTGTGCATTTTATTTGTTTGCTGTTTAATGCCACTGCTAATGAATGGTTACTGCCATCACATTAGCCATTTTACTGATGTGCTGCAGGTGCAGTTTATTTCTAGCAAGATTAATATCACACTTTACAAAATGCAAAATTCTGTTCGTCAGAAATTAGGCAGACTTTTAAAACATTAAAAGCATGCTGTTTATTTCATTATGTTTTAGTGGCTTTATACTTTACAGTTAAATGGCACTTGAATGAAGCATTATCTTAGTGCTGAACATATGACTAATAGATTGAAGTATTTAAACAGACGTCCGTTTCCTAATTGCAGTGGTTAGGATTTATTTTAAATAATTTCCTAATTCCTAATTGTTATTGAAGACACATTCTACTGTTTCATTTCTTTAAAAAGCAGTTTAGTACAAAAAAATACACTAATCCCAGAAAGGTCTTCAGTTCCACCATTTTGAAAATCAAAAAAGTGAAGTTATTCCTAGAAATGTTATTTCTTTTTTCAGTTTTGGTTTTCTTGACAGTTCATGCAGCTTCTCAGAAATGTTAATATTCTCCCTATGTATTGGAACGTATAATTGACAGTATATGGTTTCAATAACAGGTTTTTTTTTAAAGGCCAACACTAGTAGAACAAAATATTCTGCGTGTCTAAAGAAAATGCTTAAAATTCTTAAAAATCAAATAAATACTTGTGTCACAGTAAATGTTACTGACTGCCATGTGTTTCGTACCTGCTAGCCAGCCGGCAGTGTGTTGACAGGACTCATTAAAGTTTATAGGCGTGCAAAAGAGCCGTCCTTCAAAATGACGGACAGTTTTAGCCTCTGACCATGCCAGGCTTAAAGTCAGTCATGCCTACATTATAACAAGAGCATGGAATGACGAAAACGCTGTAGATGTCTGTCCCGATACTGTGCAGCCTATGTTTTAAAGCAGAAGAAAATTGCTGGAACAGATCCACTATAAACTTGAGGCATGCCTGCAGCTGAGCTCCCATGATGGGGTCTGTTAGTCTGTGACCACCTGGCTCCAAGTCTTCTTCACTCAGACAGTGTGCTGTGTGCAAGGCCACCTAAGCAAGAAACCTCAGCTAGTTTTTTACATAGACAGGAACACTAACGGTGAAAACGAGTGAAAAATGAATGTTAGAACAATTCATTATTAGAGCCTGTGCTGTTAAGAAAAGTATTCCTAAACATAGGATTTTTGGATTTAGTGCAGAGCAGTCTTTCTGCATCCAAACATCGGAAGAAAAGTGTTCTGCCTTCACCCGCATTGCCCCTGCCTCCAACATACTGACCTGACACAAAATGACATGGGCAGTCTTCCCAGCAAACCCCGCTTTTAACTCAACAAGGACAGAAGCCCGCTGGTTTCCTTAGTATTTGTGCTGAATTTTTTAAGTGTTTATAACTCTTAGCAGACAATGCTGTAATCTCCCCTCTACCATCCCAAATCCCTAAGTAATAAACTGGAATGTCAAAGGGGAAAAGACTGTGCCTTTGAAGAATTTAATATAGTTTTATTGAGTAAGGGGAAAGTGGATGTGAATGTCTTGGTTTGATCAGGTTTTTATCGTGCCAGAGTAGGATTATGGTATCCCTATCTCCAGACTGCAACATGTGCCCCTTTCCCCCCACCCCTTTCCTTTTCTTATTTGTTTTAATTAAAATAAAACTTTCAGCTTTGCTAAAGGGCACCAAGGCATTATTTTCTTTTTACTCTGCCAAATCAAGTGGACTGATTTAATATTACAAGTGCCTCTTTTTAAGGGAGGTTTTTTGGGATGAAGCATTCCATATCTTTCATTTTAGTATTTTCACAATGAAAAATTGGCTTTTGCACATTTTCTTTTCACGTGGGGGATTGGGAGGAGGGTAGCCCACAGCCAGAAGGAAATCTAATCATTCCGGATTAGGAATGTGGTGTTCAAAACACAGTGTTTCCTCTTGACAACTTTATTTTTTTAACATTCTTAGGTTTTCCTAGAGCAGAAAGTTTGTGTTACCTTTTCTTGCATTTTGAATCTAACATTTTATACACAGGAAAGTAATTTTTCAGCAAAGATAGGAGACTTAAGTGTGTGTTGTGTTGGTCTTGTGTTCACATTTTTAATCCACAGCCTTTCCTCAGTCCTGAGAAAGTGCAACTTTGTATACAACATGATGAATCAGCATCCTGGCACACGCTTATCCCTCACTCTCCTTTTTTTATAGGATACAATTCTTATAAATACCTGGGTTTTATCAGTTCTCTTCAGTTCAAAATTGGAATAAACCTTCTGTATGTTAACCACATTTATTAATTATCAAAATGCTAATGTAGTAAAGTTAAAGTTATTTTTTTAATTCTGTAGTGCATTTCTTAAGGAGGCATTTCATAAATCATTTTTTCTTCTATCTGACACATGTCTCTGTTCTTTCATCAGCCTGATCCCTTTCCACAAGATGTCCTTCAGCAGAGGCCTAATCCTAATGCGGTGCGATCCATGGAAAAGGTCCTGGAAATTCACAGTAAGTACAAGAACTGGGTAATGACAAGCAAAGCTACAGTATCTTTAATTATGCAGCCTTGGTGAAGAAGGAACTGGATATTTCTTCCAGTTACAGTTTAAAAAAAGGAAGGCTTAAAGCCAAACAATGTACACTTGAGTGTGTGAGGCAGCTAGATATTAAAGTAAAAGGCCATAATATAGAGCTTTCGGTTCCAAATCTTCTATTGACTCACAGAGTGATACCGTGAATAAGGCATTTATACCTACTTGGTCATCTTCAAATATATTTCGAGTCTGCACCAGCAATTGCTCCATGCTTAATACTCCATTATCCATAAATTGATTTGGATTAAAATGTCAGCTAAACTATCAATTGGACAACCCCCATTACCTGTACTTTTACAATTTAAACATGACAGTTGAAAATGTAATTTCCTGAATGTGAACTTTAGCCAAATGAATAGTAGCAAGCTCTTTAAATAAATTGTATAAATTTGAAGTTGGCAGTATTCTTTTGAGATTACTGTGTTGAAAACATGGGCTGAGTATACATGAGGCAGATAGTCTGAGGGCAGCAAGTATAGATATCTTGTATATCTGTAGCTCTTTTGATTTCAATTGTTTTGTCAAGGCATTGAAACTAATGCCAACTTCTAGAGGAGACATGCCTGACTTGAACATTGATCTGCTGTGCTAGGTAAATACTGGCGATCCGTGCAGCGCTTTGCGTCTACGGTCGGCTACTCTGTGATCGAAGCTCAGAAGTGTGAAACCGAGGAAGCGGAGACTGTCACAGCCATGGCCTCTTTATCAGTCGCAGCCAAACAGATGGAGAAAAGGTATGTTTTGTGTTCTTGTGTTCTTCTAAATCTACCACTATAGAATTTGGACACTTATCTCTTAAATAAGACAGTGGGGGTTATGTACCTTACTCAGGTTACCACAGCTGGTGCACAGCAGGGACCTGAACCTACATCTCACCAGTTATGAGCTCAGAAATGTACCCACTATGCTATGCTGTCCCCACAGTACTAGTACTATTATGTAAAGCATACAAAGACATCAAATCTTAAAGTAAATAATGTCTAAGAATATGCATTTAAATCAGTCAACATTCAGCCAGCTTGCCGGCTTGATTACCACTGTGGGCATTGCTCCTCCTCTATTCCAGTGGTGGTGGTGAGGTACCAGCTTCCTCCTATTGGTCAGGTGACTGAGGGCAGCAGCTCATTCCACATAGCATTATGGGTAATGTGGCTCAGACTAGGACTTCCATCTTGTCTGAACCTGATGCCCTCTCATGGTATATAAAGAGCTTCAAATTGTTAATTACACCATGTATTTTATTTTTTAAACTGGTATTCCTTCTTAGAGAATTAAGCAGAACTCCACTAACAAGAGCAGGGTTAATCAAGGTTTCATATTCAGTTAGTACCTCCTGTTCTAGTCTTTGGTTGACAATACATACACAGTAGTCAAAACTTGATATCACGTGCAATCAAAACTCTATAAACAGTAATAATGATTATACTTGGTTATTCATGAGTATGTGGTACTTAAGTTCAGTAACACTTGACTTTTACAATTAGTCTTTCTTTAATTTCATATACTATAAGCATATAATCTTCTCTATATCGGGACAGTTTCATGGAATATTATTGTGATAGTCACAAGAATCCTTGATTTATATAACAATGTCTATATACGTTTTAATATAGTTTTTAGTAATGAATAAATGCATAAAATATAACAAAATCTCACTTTTGGTTGTGCTTTCACCTGACTGTACCACTTGCGTATATAATATAAAATATAATTGACCTGAGTTCTGATACTGTTTATCCTAACAGTGTATGATTAAATAATGCTCATTTTTTTATAATTGAAAAATAATCCTTCCTTTATTTAATTATTCACTTCTGTCTTATTCCGCACACTGTTAAAAATTAAAAATGGATATACAGTGTATGGGTCTTCCAACTGACTCAACCAGTGAAGGTGTTCATTAAGAGCAGACAGTGTCATTAATTACAGTACCATTGGCTTTGGGTGGGCTTTAGTTGGCCGTTGTATTCCTAGGTAGCCATGCACTAGTGACCCCTTTGACTTGATGGACACTGTTTAGCTTGTGGCTTTCTCAGTGTGAACCATACAACTCCTCCAGTCAGAGCTGACTCTGCTGTGGGCCGTGTTGAACAACTGCTGATCCTAAAGAGATAAGAAATAACTGAAGACAAAAAATGTGAAATAAAAATTCACGTTATAATCCCATTTTATAAACACTTTTGATACATCATACAGGCATGCAACAGAAAGGTATGAATAAAGATATATTGGATTTTACTGTCAGAAAGTCTTAGTGGATTTCATCTGGTTGAGGAGGCACAGGTCCAAAATAGTCTTGCTTCTGAGAGCCAGGTTGTGCCAAACATATAATTGAAAACATGTAGAAACCTTACATACAGATGCTCTGTTTGTATATCTCTACATACATTTGCTGAGTCAGAAAATTGTGAATCCTTATTTGTAGTACAAACTGCAAACAGCATTGTGATTGAGAAGTCTGTACAACAACCCATGTGCATCTTTTGTGACTGACTGTCACAACAAAACCCTGAGAATTGGACCCATTTCACTTTGTCAAAATTGCAAAGTGAGTTTTTTTAGACATTTTAGACATACAAAATGTAGGTTGTTGAATAATCACATTACAAAATGGTAGATTTAATTGATCATCCTTTAGCCAAACACAAGAAAGATTTTGTAAACTTTGTTTTATCCACCTTTCCTTGCCAAAACCAAATGTTTAAGAACACTTTAAAAAAAGGAAAAAAATGTAATAATGCAAACATGTAAACTCATTTTCCTTCTGTTGAAGTCATTGTAGCACAATGATTAGTACAAACTTTTTGTGCACAAAGACATTTGTGTCTTGCTTCTTTTGAATTGGATTTTACTCCGTAGTTTTTAAAAGCCATATGATTGTTCCCCTCATGGATAGTATTAAAGCCCTTAAGCTATTAATTGTCAATTTGCTTTAAAACCTGTTGTTTTCAAGAAGTGATGCTGAACCCTTGGATTTCTGTTACCGCTTCAGGCCAGAGGACGAACCGATGGAGGAAGAGCCACCGTTGTAGTGGCAAGAAAGGAGCTCTTCTGGGATGTTTACTCCTCAGAGATTCACCTTGGTCTCTGACACAGCTCTGCCGAGGACGTCCATTTGATTTTTTTCCCTCGCCGCGCCATTGTCCCATTGTGGTGTCTCATCTGGGATCAGGCGTGAAAGAGAGTGGGAGCTAAATGGATGGAAAAAAAAAACCAACAACAAAGTTTGCCGTTTATTCTGTGGTCCGAAGTAAAGGGCAGCCTACAGCCAGTTTCGGGCAGAGTTCATGGATAGATTTTTTTTGAAAATGGGATACATTAAAATGTAGATGTGAAAGCTGGTGCTTTTGAACTTTCTCATGGTTAAACGGTCTCAAGGCAGGTTTGACCGTTACTACACGTGGTTGTGTTTTTTTTTCTTTTTATAATAAATATGGATCTCATAATGTTCATATAATTGATAGTTATTGCTTACAAACATTGCTGTGATTGTTGAAAATGAATAAGACACTTTCCAAGGGAGAGGAGGCAGCTGAAGGACTGGGCTTCTGGCTCAAGTTTTAATATATTTGGAAGAATGAGAGTTTGTGCCTTTTTTAGACCTGATGGATTTCATGACGAATTCAGAAGAACATTGCCTTAAACGAGTTACATAACAGAACAATTCTTTGTTTTTTCCTCCTTTTCACATGCAACATTGCAGTGCCCAGTCCGTGGCAGTGAAAAAGAAAAAAAAAAGACAAAAGAAGACTTCGGCATGTTTACGAGGAATGTGGTGTAGACAAGTTTGTGTTTCAGAAAGTCTCTGAAAGTTTTTTTTGTTCTTTTATTTTTGCTGTATATTTAAAAACAAGTTTGTAAGGTAGTTGCCATCTGTAAAGAGGCAAACATTGTTGGAACACTTTAAATTAAACCTGCTGTGATTTTTATAATTAGTATTGCCTTATGTAGCTCACCATATAAACACTTGACCAAATAAATGTTTTCTTTTAAAAGCATGTACTGTAATAAAGTAACTTGCCATCAGCAAAATTAGAATGCCATTCAAAAAAAATATTAAAACAAAAAACCAAAGCATGAGAATTTGCTTCCAGCTCGAGATTTGTTCCACTAGTAACTTCAGTTTTAGAAAAGCAATGCTATTTGCCTTTGTGAACATTGTTTTTCTTACAAAGTATGTAGTTCATTTTTATAAAAAATGCTGAACTGCCAACATTAATATTTTTGTCAGAATTTAGAGCCTTTCAGAATAATTGCATTGAAATTCAGTATCAAGTGTTCGGAATTTAATCTTGTTCAGATTATTCTAATAAAGTAAAAATGTAAAACTGCAATCAACAGGTTGATTCAAGATCTATTTAATGTTTTCAAGTGCAAATCATTAATGCTGACTTCCTTGGAATTCTATCAAATTAATTTCCAAACGTTTGAAAGAGTTTTCATTTCTTTGGATGCAGTAATTTTCAGTATCACTGAAATGTTTCCTATTCCAGTAAAGCTTGATATTTCCTGTGTTTTGGCCTGTGCTACCAAAATTAAAATGCACTGAAAATTCCAGAAAAGGTGCAAAGTTTCACGGTTGTATAGGTGCTACCAACTGTGACTGTGTTACATGGCTTTATCAGGACGTGGCTTAATTTTAACAGCAGATGGAATAAGTGAAACTGAATTTGGTGGGGCCATAAAACTACTATTTCAGATAACCTGCATGAAATGTAGAAGAAGCGTATGTACTGTACTATATACATTTAAAACACACTTAACATTTAGAGATTTTACTTAACATTGTCTGATACTTAACAGTACAGATTAAAGAGGTGGAGGCTGTTATCCACTTTTTTTCTAGGAGGTCAAATTTAAATAAAGCCAACTTATGTTTAGCCACTTGGCAACTACCTTAAGCATTATTTTCTTGGAGTTCAGTTGTGATCATGATCAATTAAATTGTAACTTATAAATATGTTGGAAAACTTCAAAGCAAGGAACGAAGAGGTAATTGTTCTGATTGTTTTTATAATTATAATTCCATGTCACACAAAGAGTTGTTGTAATGACAGTTTCACTTTTTTCCCCATTATTATTTTTCATGTTTCCTTTTTATCAGTGAATTCTCTTGTTTCCATATCTGTACCTTTTGACTTGTACAATGTTTCACTTGTTTTATTTTGTTTTTTTGTACTTTTTTATTTTTTTCTTTCTTGTACAGTTGCAAAATGCATTCTACATTCTTAAGGAAGCGTGACCATTTTGTTCACATTCTCAAGAAGCAAACTTTTCATTAGTCGGGTTTGGGGTGGGGCAGGTAGGGGTGGGTGTGGGGAGGCTAAAGTTGTTTCTACTTTGTATAATGATTCCAACAATTGTGTATTTACTATATGTTCTGTTCATAGTAGATTTATATATGGAAAAAATATATTATATATAAAAAAGATGCAATCTTGTTAAAAAATAGTATTGCAAGGTGATAACACCCATATATCTCAAGCTAGGCTGGTGATGCTCTTTTTGGTATTTTTTACTGCACTGTTAAAGGCTGCCATGGAATAAGGATATAAAGTAGCATTAAATATGTTGTTTCTTTTACTCTTTTCAGAGAAATGGTTCCCAATTCAAGCCTAGCAATGGCTTTAATGACTGTCAAAATGTACTCCTCCCACTACAAAATTAAGTGACAAGGGCAAGGCTGTTTTGTTTAAAAACTGTTTCTAGTGGTATGGTCACTGAAAACCTGCTGAAAATACAGGCTTATATTTTGGCTTTGCAAGTGGACAAAATAAATAAGATGGCTTTGTAAAATAAAAGTAATAGAAGCAATCTTAACATGGAAGGTGACTGCTAAAGCAATGTTTGCTAGCAGATATAAGGGAGCTGTTTGCCAGTAATGTGTTTCCTTTTCAGCAGGAAAGCAGATTTTTTTCATTCATTGAGTTAATGGAAATTGACATCTTTGTGGTGGGCTTTTACAATGGGAAAGTGTCAGAACAAGGTATGAAAATGTAAAATACACTACTACTGTTTTGAAATGTTATGCTATGAAATGCCAAGCTTGGGTAATTTAATGTGTTTCTGCAGAGATTATTTGAACATTTCTTCTTCAGTTTCTTTTTTTTTTACAAAATGAATTCTTCCATAGCACTTTTTAAAAGCTAAGATTAACTCTGTCCCCTAAAAGGTTCACAATGGAGTGTTTTTGTAGCTACAATATTGATCCGACTTAAATTCAAAATCACTTTCTCAACCTTTTCCCTAAAATGAATCAGAATATAAAAGGAAAATGCTTTAGCGTCCTATAAGGTTGGTTTTTGGTAATATTAGCATGTTGTCTGAGTTTCAGTAGTGGTTGAAAGTTAAGCCTTCAATATCACTTTAAGGCATATCAGCATGGTGTAGTGTTGTGCTGATGGTTATCATTGTCAAAAGTGTTACATCAAAAATATTTTATGGAGTTCCTTTAACCATTTCCAAAACTAGTTAGATTTAACTAACCATTTAACCTGTTTTAACTAAACCAGCTAGTTCGAACTACTTGAGTAACTTTGCAGGGATGTGTGTTAATGTTGCCTAGTAGAAATTGACTAAGGCCACTCACACTGTGCCGACTTATTTTACCACAGATAACTAAACCAGAACATTGCCTATACTTGCATTGCAAAAAATATCTTCTACATCCACATGAGCTGAAACTTTAATATTGACCATTTTGTATAATCTGACGTTGTTTATATGGTTGTTTAAGAAGGCATGACAGATAAATAATACAATCCCTTTTGTTTTTGGTTCCTGTTAATACGTCTGATGTTGCCATCTTCATATGAAATATTTGCTATTTATCAGCATGTGTTATTGTCAAGAAATACTAGAGAATACTGCTTATTTTAAAGTTTCTAAGGTTGCAACCACTGGTTGACATTTTATGGAAAAACATGATTACTAACTAGACAACCCTTAACAGGCCACCCCCGCATGCTAGTCCTTACTTAAAGACTAATAATAAAATGTTTAGCTCACTTTAGCTCATGTGAAATACTTTATGCCACATTTCTGTGTTTTTACATGTTTGTACGGATTTTCCATCGAAAAACATTTTAATCATAAATTAATGAGAGTAACTTTGTGTCAGACTGTCCCTTTTGTGTCTGAGATCAGACTCACTGACAGAAGCTGATTTCATTGCTTCTTTCCCTTGAGAAACAGCTTTATTAACCTTAGGGAACTAAACGTCTGAGTGTTTACCATATTAATATCCATTATTTAACAAGAAAAAAATTCAGAAATAGAAATCTGTAGGTGTAGAACTAACAGCTTAAGACAAATATTTTTAAATCAAAATACTGTAACACGAGTTCCCAAGGTAATGGAGGCGTATGTCATATTACTTTTAAAGCAGTCATGCAAGAAATATAATGGTGCTTTACAATTTTATAAATATAGGAACTCCTAGGGTGCCACATACAGTACATAGCCTGTTGCTAATGCATGAATTCTATTGAACAGCATTCTATTAAGCATCCCTGGTCTGAATTTTGGCTAAGGTAAATTATAGATCTTAAGTGGAAATTGACTTTCTGTTGTCTACAGGACACGAACGGAAAGTGGGTATTTGGAAATTGCTTAAGGCTGATCAGGCTGGCCCACAGTAGCTTGTGGTAGCTCCACAGTGTTCACTGGCTTGAGTTTTCTTGGTATAAGAATAGTTTGGTAGTACAATGTAGGCTGTAGGGTGAAAACCCAGTAGCAAGAAAGGAGTCAAGAGAAAGATTGTTCAGTGAAAAGCTTATAAAATGATTCAAAAGGATTCTTTTAAATTATCTCATTCTTTAAAGGCCTTCATGTGAAATAGTACAATGTGGTCAAAATATTATATATTTCACAAAGCTGAAGAGCTTTACCTCTGCCTTGCATTTTTTTGAAGCCCAACATAACTTTAATTGTGTATAAACAGATGAAAGAGAAACATTGCATACAGAAGTGCTGGACACCACATTTGCGAGAGGTTAACCTAAAACAACAGTCTTAAACACCAGTCAGTAAAGAGGTGCAGTTTTGTTATGTTTACAGCCCTAAAATGCAACAACTTCCTCATCAGCCTTTTGTTGCTTTTGAGAAGTCTGTAGCTGAAACATAACGCCATATATTCCCCATGCCAGCCTGTAAAACAAGAGGTCTGGGGGAACATTTTGCAATAACAGTCTGAGCAATGGCACACATTGCGTTTTTTTTGTCAAAAGGGACAATTTGTCTGGATCGTAAACACAGCATCCAGATAGTCTTTTTCTTCTCATTTTCTTTTTTAATTGTGATAAAGAAAACATTCCGTTTGAGTTTTTATTTGATATTTGACGTTGTCATTCCTCTTTTATTTTTGCCACATACAGCCAGGCCCATTTTTTGTTGGTTTAGAAGGGCCGTTGTTAATTTTTTTAATGTTTTCCTTTACCACCTCTGTAGTGTTTTTTTTTTGTTGTTGTTCTTTTGTTTTGCATGGTTTGTGTGATGGCATGCCTAATGTTTGTCTTTGTAACATATTTGCACACCAGAATAGCACTGGAGGACTTCAATGTTTTATGGCATCTTCGATAACCATGATGGAATATTTTTGTTTTCTTTCTTTTTCTGTCAGAAGAATTAGAAAGTAAGATGCTTTTTGTGTCTTCAGAAAAAAAATCCAACAGATGTGCTTTTTAATTGTAAAAACTGAACTACTTAAACATTTGAATATTTTACAAAACCTTTATTTAGCACTTGTGACATACCAACAATAGATTTTATTGTATTTATGTAGAAAATGTTTAGGTAAACTACACAAAACAAGATAGACTGCCTGTTATTCTTTCAGGTGATTTTTGTTTTTGGGGGGTAGGGTGGGGGTTGATTAGGGTTGTGAAAAGTGTACTCAAAACATCTGGAGTTACCAAGGGCTCTAAACAAATGTTTGACAGATACTTCACCTAAAGATTGTCTGATCCAATTTAACCAGTAATAAATGTGACCACTGTGGTTTAAAAACAACTCTAGGTTTACAAATGTAAGAAAAACATTTTTTGTTTTGTTTTGTTTTTCCCTTGTTACAAACCAGATCTTTTATTGGGACCTTTGCTTTGACATTTGTTGTTGACATCAACTATAAAGTATCATTATTTCAGAAAATTGAAATGTCTTGCTTTTTTGTATCCCTCCTTTAATGGGGGTTCTTGATCATTTCACTTGTTCATTTCTTGTTCAGGATGACAAGCTCATACGTATATGCACACACTGTATACCTACTGTACAATGTATGTACAACCATGAACAAACTTTGGACACTCTTTGCAAAGAATGAAACATATACAATTGTGGTGACTTTCTTAGAGAAAATACCTATTAGGAATATGACTAAATCAAAAACTTAAACTTAAACTACTGTAACAAAGTCACATTGCACAGGTTTATTTTTTTTTAATTAAGACAAAGGTTTGTATACCCCCATTTGTGTTTGCAAATGATGTGCAAACTCATCCAAGACTATATTTAACACACCCACACATTTATACATGAAAGGAGACATTTTGTCATTTAAAACACATTATTAAGATGTAACTGTTGGAGTTCAACTCTATTGTACCCTCTTCATGGATAAAACTCTCCAAAAATAATATCCACATTGCCAGAAACAATTTTGTTCTGTATTTTCATTAATGGGAACCGGTTCAAATGTATGAACCTTTGTATTGGTGATTGTGGGATTCATTGTGCTAGCTCTAACATTTTTGTTGGACTTTTGTTGGACTTTTATTTGCTGGGTGGATTTTTTTCAGATTTATTTTCCTTTTGCTTTTCGACTAGCCAATGGTGTCTTTCTTTGACAGTTCCAGCTACTTCAAGAGAGTTAATTAGGAGTCCAGTATTTTGTACCACATTATGACAACATGTTGTTCATGTGGTGTAAATAAAAAATATCACTTAATAGTATGTTTCCTCATTTCTTCCAAATATGAATACTTGTGCTGAACTGTATTTGCAATTACTATTGACTATCCTCTTTTTATTATGCATTAATATCTTCATTGTTATTGCATTTTTGACTTCAACATTGTGGAAAACCTGCATAATTGTGATATAGTGGCAGGATAAGCTTAATTAGCTCACTTTTTCTCCATTTTTCCTTATGCAGTGTCTTAACATGTTGTCAGTCCAAAGGAACTTTAACTTGTCATCATTTGAGAACTAGATTAGACAAATGAATAAACAGCTACCTGTAGCACCTATGAAGAGATCCCATATTTCTCTGCTTAGAGTGATGCATGCAATAACTACAGTATAATAACAATCAGAATTTGTTATATTTGTGTAGCTCTCTTCACCCCAAATGATCCATTATATAGGAGAGAACCTATTCTTCCACACTGAAGTGAAACGCCTACATATTTTAGATCTTATCTCATCTGAAGCATGGCAACCCTACAGCACAGTGTCCAGTGTTGTCATACATGGGCTTTGGTTTGGAATCTCTGGCCCAAAGGGAAGAATGCCACCTACTAGTCCACCAACACATCTTACAGCAGCAACCTGGTTTCTTCACATATCCCCCATCCCAGCACTGACCAAAGCTTAATCCTTTCCAGAGGTTAAACCTTTTCCTTATGAATTTAAGTTTTGTGAATAAGGTAGAGCGCTGCAAGGATTTCTTTTATTAGATGAAGATATTGACTCAGTGTCAGAGTCTTTTTCTCAAACAGATATAGACAAAATTAATATTTTTTAGGTACATTTTGATGTACCTTACAAGAGAGGCTATTAGTGAATATTACTTCTCAAAAATAACCTTAGCATACAAAATTGTACATTCTAGCTTCCTAGAATAGCTAGATATCTAAGAGGAATGCATTTTCCTTAAAGGGGAACTGCAGTCCCAATTTTCTCAGACTAGGTATTAAATCGTGGGAAAAAAAACAATAATTGACACTATTTCAATTTTTAAAAAATTTTGAATAAAGTGCAAAATCATGATTAAGGGTTGTATGGTTGCCATGTGGCATAGAGTATGCTGTCGCTGGCAGACGAAACTGCTGGTCTTGATCACTTTATTAGCCCTATACAATTTCTTGGATTAGGAATTTGTCTTTTCACATACCCCAGCTTGCTCTCAGTGAGACACACAGGCACACACATAGGGGGAGAGAAGCTTGGGGTCAGAGAGCAGGATCAGCCATTGTACAGCACCCCTGGAGCAGTTGGGGTTAAGGGGCTTGCTCAGGAGCCCAACAGAGTAGGATTCCTCTGCCAGGCGTGTGATTTGAACCAGCAACCTTCCAGCCACAGGTGCAGATCCTTAGTCAAAGAGCCATCACTTCATTATGCACATTGTGACATGGAAGCTGCCCATCCTGCTTGCTTAATGCAAATGAGAAACACGGTCTACTGACAACATTAATCCTTTTTGTGTATTTTTGAACTCACGTATATATTTTAAAATGATGCCTCATCATCAACAGCATTTAGCTGTTCATAACATACTGTAGTTGGACACACACAAAACAGAGGATCGGATCAGCAGAAGGTCAAACTGTTTCCTTTTCCAGGGGATAGGTAGTAAACACGGGCACTGACGTTGGCCCCATTGACAAGTTTTTTGACGAGATTCAGCATAATGCACAATCAAACAAGTACAGGTTGTTCAACAGATACTGTATGTTCTTTTCTGGAATATTTAGATAAAATATCTAAAAACCGTGTCACCTTGTACGTGTCGGTTTTATCAAAATATTTCAAATTAATAGATTAACAAATTTTATCTGGTCTAAAGCACGTATATGACGGGTCGATATGATAAAGGGTCGATCTCACATCACCAGACGTTTTGTTGCCTCCTTCTGAATCGCAGACAATGACAGCGATATGGCACTACATTTCATAAATTTAAACTCTTTCTCTTTTGGGATCTAAATTGGAGGTTGTACATGTCATTATGCACTTGGTAGTTTTTTATTGTGGTTTGAAACACACTCATCATTGCAGATAACCCTTAAATGTAAAAAATAGCATTGTCATTCCCCTTTAAAGAATGCAATCTTCTGCAGTCTGTTACTTCAGGCCTGATGTGTGTGAAAAGGATTCATGTGATGACAATTGACTATGATTTTATTTGGAATTCTTATATTAAGATATGTTGTTCTTTTTATCAAAAACAAGATGTTTGTAAGAGAATGACGACATAATGTTTCGCCTTTATTCATATTATATTCATATTGCTGTGCTGTGTATTCAGTGAGGCTTAATTCTAAAATCTATTACTGTGCAAATAACACAGCACCACAATCAATGTGCCGTGGAAGATTAAGCAAAGGAAATGGCAGTGCAGAATCCCACTGTGGATGCGTAATACAGTATGGTATGTTTTCACATGCCTGCAGTTAAATTGCAAAATAGATATGCACTCCTTTTCTGTGTCGATTTTCAAGGACACAGTACTGGCCTTTAAACGACAGTAAAACTGTCAGACACAACTTTGGTAAGACTGCTCCTCTTTATTATTCAATAATACAGCTATCAACAGTTAAACATACAGTAGTATTCTTTGGTAAAGTACTAATGATGCATTTTAGCGACATTAACAAGACATTACGCTGACTGCCAGAGACTTGTCTGAGCTAGTGTTAGGAGCAGTGTAAGGATTTGATTAATGCAATTGTTAGTTATAGTTAAAATGCTAAAAAAATTAGAGGCATGGCTACTTTGACATTTGTGGTATAAGTGTATTTTGGACACAGTAGCTCTTGTAGTAGCAGTTTTAATCCTAAATCTTGAAAATAAGTTCTTCTAAAAATGGAAGGACACAAAAGAACTGAATGTTTGTGAGGAAATTAATTTGCACTAAATAATGCTTTCTCTATACTCTACCATTAATACTAACAAGATGCTAGCTTTACACCAGTTCTAAATAATACATACTGTACACCATTCTTTGCAATGGATTTCAATTTTGACCCAAGAACTTGCCTTGAAACAGAGCCTTGAAAATGTCTATTTGATTGCAAATGGAACAATATTCATCCACCACTTTATCCAACTCAGAGGAGAAGGAGTCTGGCCAACAACAGTTATAAGGCAGGATGCACAGTAGATGGGACCCTAGTTCATTGCAGAGGCACACACACATTCACACCAGGCCAGTTTTCCCAAATGCTAATTAACCTGAAATTAACCAGGCTTGGAACTGAAGCCAGGGCCCAGGTGTTGTGAGGCAGCAATGCACATAACTTTGCCACTGTGCTGCACTCAGCAGCACTCAGCAGGAAGTAATAGTAATAATAAGGCTCAATAAAGGAAAGCAGTAAGAGTTCTCTATCTGGCCTTGTGGAGACACGGATCAAGGTAATAAATTAAGGTGATAAAGTGGAATTCATTATTCCAGTTAGCAACTGACAATTATGAATTGCATTTCACAGTTGGGAGTGGCTGTGAATTTCAGTATTGTTATTGGTAGCAGAGCCAAAGAGCAAGCGGATTCTCAAACACTGGAAGTTATTGGCTGAACTGAAGACAAAACTGAAACATATGATCCAAAAAAACAAGCAGACTGGTTACAGGAGTCTTTGAGGGAAAAAATCTTGGTTCAGCTTTAGACAAAACTAAGAATGGGTCACCTGGAAAATTAAATCTCTAGTGTTTAGCTTTCCTGTTTTTTTTTTACTAAATCTGTAATAGATTAACACTGAGTGTGCTCCCATCAGAGGTACAGAAGAGGCGTATAGTATGTACCCCCTTGTATATATGTACAGTATAGTGAACATTTAAACTACTGTGCAACCATCTGGGGGAAGAAAAGGCTTTCTTTCTTCCCAAAAACTATAATTTAAAAACAGGTATACAGTATCTTCTTGGAACTTCCCACTCTTATTAAACAACTCCGATCCTGAGATGTTACAAAACTCACAATGTGTGCACTCTTTCTATGTCCCTGTGTAGCTCTCTTTCACCTGCTGTTAATTCTTTTGTTCTCTTAATTTACAAATAAAGATCCCTGAGTGGAAGATCCCTCTTTCCCATGCACAGGTAAGTATATTTCCCTTACAAGATTCACAAACTTTATGTTTTTAGTTTTCTTTTAATAGCAGTAACAGGAAACAATATCTACTAAAGTACTTAAAGTTGAAGCAAGAATAGAGTAGTTTTGCTATGTCTCCAAGAGGATATACAGTACAGTACATTAAAAACTTCAAAAAAATACTTGCTGGTTTCCGTCTAGTAAAAACTAATTGTTACTGTTAAGTAAATACTTCAATTATGTAATTAAAAACTTTGCCTGTATTAAATGCTGCATATCAATTCCTGGCCTGGTTTCTATACTGTAACCTCCTTAAGTATTCAGTGTGGATACTGCTTTCCTGAACTATTATATAGACTTCAATATTTTAAACTAATACCTCCAATACCCTTCAATGAAAAAAAATAAAACTTAGGGAGAATAACTGCAGTTTATTCCAGTGCGCACTGTTATATTGCATTGTCCGCAGTTCTAAGTATTTTTAAAAGAATAGCTTCTTCACTGTTTGAACTCGAGAGTATCCCACTTGCCAAATCCATGTGATGCAAAGACTAGCAAGTGTCTAAGTTGGAGTCTGCTAGAAAACTTTACAGTTTTTACACAACAGTGTCACCTGTCACTGGCTGTGACCATGTCTCCATGTCTATTGCACAAGAGTGGTACAATCCTCATCCTTACCTGGAAAAACTCAGGAAATCTAATTCTTTTAGCTGTACTTTCTCTGTTTTATTCAGATCTGTCATACTGTGCTGCCACAGATCTGCTATGTCCCAACTCGCTTCACTCTCTTAATTGAATCTCCAACTGCAACACACCTCATGAATAAATGTTGTGTGATAGGTCTCGGAGTACCCATGCCGCTCTCTGCTGGTCAGAGGGTGACGAGTCCTCTGCCCACCATTCCTGCAGAATCCTTGGAGAGAAATGGGAGAGATCTCTCTGGACCTCTGCTCCACAGTGTTTCAGCTCCCCAGCAACAGGCAGTGATCAGACTCAGATCATTAACTTCCCAACCTGTTTAGCTCTTCTCTGCTGGTCAGCTACAAGGCCCATTCTCTATCATGCAGCTTACCTGCTCACAGGTCCAGCCATGCCTGCTGCAGAAAGGTGAGATGAGAGTGAGCACTGATTATGGATGGGGCCAGTACTGTATTTCCCCTACAGGCTAGACCCTCAGCCACCCTCTACCTATCATCTCCAGCACCTGTCCAGTAATCAACCCAAGCTTCACCTCAGTCTTTTTTCCACAGTGATTTATCATTTCAAGAGCTAGTAGGCTCTCCAGTATGATCAATGAGATTGCGTAACCCAATACTGATCAGTGAAAGCAGCTGTAAGCCCTTGATGATGCACAGTATGTGCAGCTATTATCAGAGTAACTTGCCTTCTTAATGACCAACCCCAGTGGAGTTTCCCAGCTGCTGTTTCCTCCACATTTAGAGTGTAATACCCATTAATAAAAAGAGTGACACCACTGCAACAGGCAAGTAATAATAGACCAAGGAGTCTTACTTTTATTGCATGTAAAGCTACAGTATGGAAACAATAATTAGAAATAAACTAGTGGACAGTCAACACAGTTTTAGAAAATGCAGGCCTCGCTTAACCACAGTAGCTTGTTAGCTGACTTTGAAGAAGCAACAACAGTAATGGGCACAAACAGAACTTTCAGTATAGTATATTTAGATTTTAAGACGGTTTTTAATTAAGTTATTCTTAAAGGATTTTCAAGTTGCAGGCATTAGACATTCAGGGCAATGCATGTGTTTGAATTGTGAATTGGTCAGAGGATAGAAAACACATTGCAATTGGTAGAGAACCTAAGGTATCAGGAACACATCTCTTCCAAATTTACATAATGTAATCTAGATTTTTTAAAAGAAATTATTGATGTTTGCAAATTTGCAAGATACCAAAACAGCAGGACTGTACACTGTAGAAACTACAAAAGAAATTCAAAGGGACATGGACCAAATTCAGGACTGGACTCCTGTCAGAAGATGTTTCAAACAAAAAAATGTTCAAAGTATTACATTCAAGTTAAAAAAATATGGCTTCAAGTTGACAGATCTTTTGCTGTACTCTTCTAGACAGTGTAAGGAAAGTAATAAAAGACGCATGTGTGGATAGCTAAAGTCCTAGATTTTATAAAATATAAAAGTAAAATTGTAGAATTAAAATCAAGGGATCTTATGTTAAAATTTTACAATGCACTCATGTAGAATACTATGTAAAGTTTGATTTTTGTAACCATTTTACAAAAAGATAGTGTTGCTGTGGAATCAGTCCAGAGACGAGCAACAAAAGATTCCTGGTCTCTGGAAAAGAACCAAACATTGCCAGTCTTAAAGGAATGTTCTACAGAACTGTGCCTTTGTTTAGGCTTCAACAGAGAAGACTACCATCTTCTTTCAAGTTCTGGAAATCCTTGACTTTTTCAAAAATCAACAGTGAAACACTCACCAGTAGACACAAGTGGAAACTACATTGCGGTGCATGTTAAAAAGGTTTGTAGAAAAGTCTAGAGCAACCTACTCAACCAGGTTGTTGAAGCCGATATCCTTATTTTTTAATGACATAGCTGGATGAGTTCTTTGGATCAATTAGATAGTATCAACCAAAAGGGCTAGATGGGTCCAATAGTATTCTCATAAGAAAAAGAACAGTATGTTAACTACTAGGGTGGCACTACACATACAGTACAGTACATGTACATATCCACGTGTGATTACAATATCCAGGGCTTTTCAAAGTCCTCATACCTTTTTTCATCTTATTTTTTATCTTTTTTCATCGTCTTAATCCTATGACTCAGACGATCAGTGTATTTTTGCTGTTCTCCCCAAATGTTTTTTGAAAATAAACCAAGAGATGCAGGGAATAAACTTTGATGTGCACTGTTCATATTGACTAGAACAATTCTTCTGTGTGGCTCAAGCCTTCCCAGACACACGCTCTGTGTACACAGCACACACAACTCACACTGAAATAAAACAAGCTGTGGGGTGATTGCAAGACCCTTTTGCAAGCCTACTGATTCCAGCTGGGTCTGCTCTCTCCACTGTGTAAACTTTCCTGGGTCTAAACAAGCAAACACTGTGAGGCCTACTGAAAGCACATGCAGACTCTTCCTGTCCAGTCTGTTCTGAAAACTTGTGTCCCAGACCAGGCAGTAAAGTAAAAAATATATATTATATGTTTTTGAACTAATTTTCTACATGAGAAAGTAATGTGTTTTTTAAAAAAAAAAAACATTTTAAATACTAACCTGATCAAATCTGATAATAGTACTGTTCTTGTGAATTGCCAGATTATATCATTGTCATGTTTCAATGTCATTGTTGCTATAGTGTATGTATACATGAAGACAAATAGATGAAAAAGCACAATATTGTTTGAATTCAAACCTGAAAAATTGCTTCTTAATTTTTGTGCCCTTATTTAGCAGATATGTGCACAGGCAAAGTCATAAAAATGTGATGTACTGTAGAAGTCAGGTTTCACATGTGGACAAACACAAGTGAAACAAGTAGCACAGCCAATCAAAGCACAGTGGGAAGGGATTTAAGATTGTGACCAACTGTAATAGTCAACAGAGAATTTTGAAACCGAAAGAAAAAAAAATAGAAGCAATAATTGGAGTGGAGTTGGTATAGTTTGCAAATACATTGATGTTGTAGTTATTTGTGTCACAAACTACCTGCACATTTAACAAATAGGACAAGTACTGTAGGGTTCATTGTCTGTTTTGTGCGCATACAGTAGAATACCTGCACAAGTGCAATCTTTGACTCTTTTCGGACACTGGAAGATGCACACCTCCCATTACTATCCTGCTCTATTTTTTGTTTCAATTTGCAAGAGATAGGGAAATGAATGAATTCCCTGGAGAGCTTCACTAAAACAGCTGTTACATCTTGTTCTGCATGTTAAAGTCTGTCGGCCTTTTGCCTGTAGTATAAGCTGCAGTGCACTGGAAAGAGCCAGTAGCATTGATTTGTTAATGCAGTGGAGACCTTAAAGTGCTATAAGAATATGGGAAAGAGTGGGCTTTCCACATATCTTCTTCTGGCTGAACCTGAAGCAGCTGGCAGACACTTGTGATTTGTCTTTAGAAGTGAGATACAATGAGCTGCATACAACATGTATCAGACAGGTTTCGAAAAAGGCAAATTCTAAATATCTATGAGTTTTTCTTAATTTAAACTTCTTAAATAAAACAATCTTTTCTTAAGTTTTTTGTGCAGCTGGATAACAGTTTGGTTCATACTCCATTTCTCTGTACTGTCTTTTTCTTAGTTTAGTTATTCGTTGTTTTTTTAGTTATAGACAGTTTTATCAGATATATTGCATCTTTGGCTGACCAAGTAACATGCTTATACAGTTTAGAACTGGATTTCACAGCTCAGTAGAAACCTACAGGCAGTCATTTGTTGGAAATTGTTTGTTTGAAATTATTGGGAAAAAAATTGCAATTATGTTTGTGTTTTAGCAAATAGAACCCTTCAAATTTTGAATATCAGTATGTCTTTGCCTCTAACCTGTTTATACTTTTGTATACTACATGCCTGCTTACATGATTCGTATTTGAAATACAACTCAAGGTGAAATTGATTTCAATTTTACCACTTTCAATGTTTACATCACATTTAGAATGTACTGTAGATAACGTGGTTGCTCTGTATGCTTTGATACCCATCTATCACAGTTCACTCATATTTTTATATCACTATTTTTATATCACTTGATGAAGTCGAATTTCTAGCTATTTGAGAAATGAGAGATGCCTTGGAGTGTCACTTAAAGACTAATTGGGAAGTCACTGGGATGTTGGTTGTAAGTCAAGCTCACTATAATTATTAATGATGTGTTGAGTTAATGCCTTTCTGGTTTATAGAGCCATAGACACAGTATTTGTGGTAAAAGCTGCAGACTGTCTGCCTCTTTCCCCTTTTCCATGAGGTAAAGTTGTTCACCAATTCCAGAGAACACAAAATAGTAAGGCTGATAGCAAACAAATAAGGCAAACAAGCTGTCAAACAAAGGGTTCCTGCTAAACTGAGGGGGTGTACTTTTTATTGATGAGACTTGCTGTGAAAGGATACCCAACCAGAGCAAACATCATGACAAGATGCTGCAGACAGACATTCACGTTTCTAGGTTATTTTAGAAGGAAACATCATAATGTCTTGTGGAAAATAAACATATCCAACGCATCTGAAAACAAACAATGAAAGTGAGACAAACTGATGGGTCATTTGGTATAGGATTTAGCCATGAGACCTTCATGTTATTTTGTTACTGTAAGACCATACCATACCATAAAACTAGATATTTGTGGTGCTTGAGTTTTGAGGATAATGACAAGCATCAGTAGTCTAAAGCACAGTAACAAATGCTAAAATAAGACTTAGTCAGTTGTGTGCCTTTTGATAGTAGAAGCAATTGCACCCTTTGAACTTTCTGACCCTGAGCTTTGGCATAGGGGTTAGCTAAACAAAGGCTTGAATCAGCTCCAGGCTTGACTTAATACATTGGTCTTTCTGGATCATGATCCCACAAAGTGTTCTAGTCCACAGTAAAACTTGGAGAGAAATACAGACCAGACCAGAAAACATCCATTTATTCTTGACCTCAAAATTACATTCCACTGTGTGGTTGAATTTACATTTGTCAGTTTTTGCTCATCTTGCTGCAACATTTAGCATTTTCTAGCTTTCCCTTTTTCACTCGGTGTATCTTAGCTTTCATTATTTTGCTCCCTGACACTTCCAATTTCATCACACCCGTTTGCCTTTCTTGATCTTTTCTTTAAAATGGTCATTTTTCTGTTTCTTTCAATACAGTACCCTGTCCTCTTCCAATTGGGAATCTGAATTGTAATTTCATAAGTTAAAAGACAGAGCTTTGGAAGAATTGGAATACAAACAATAAGGTGGAAAATATGCACAGTATGTTTATATTAGGGAGACATGGCGGCACAGTGGTTAGTATTGCTGCCTTGCAGCATTGGGGGCCTTGTGTTCACTTCCAGACCCAGGGTGCTATCTGTGTGGGGATTGTTTATTATCCCTGTGTTCACGCTGGTTGCCTTATGGTGCTCCCATGTCCTCCCACAGTCTAAAGACGACATATTATAAGGTTAATTGGCTTCTGGAAAAAATAGGCCCTGGTATGACTGTATGCATGTTTGTGTCTATGCCTATGTGGACCTGAGATGGACTGGCGTCCTGCCCGGGGTGTAACCTGCCTTGCACTGGTTTTTTGGCAGGATAGGCTCCAGCTGGCTGCAACGCTGGATAAATTCCATAAAGTCATGTTATCCACTAATAATCAACCCTGCCAAAATGGATAAGACACATATATATTTCAGTCTGTTATCTTTGAGAAATAGACTTTATGCATAAGGTTGATATTAGCAGCACAGGGGCAATAGTATATTATACTTTAGACAATGTGGCACAATTATGCAACTAAAGAGCTGGGAGAAGTAGTCTACAGTAGTAAGCAGCTGTTTTAGCTCCTTAAGAGCTGAGATGAGGACGAAAAGTCAATACTCCAGCCCTACAGAACCTGGATGAAACATAACTGATTTACGGTATTTCTGCTTTTTCTGCATTTGTAGTTGCCATTCCTTCTCTTCATGCACAGCTATCAATGGTCTGACTAAATTGGGTCTTTGTAATGGCTTCATGTAAGCCAGTGTGCAACATTAAACTTCATCATTTTTCTTTTGTGCATATTGAAGGGCTGAATGGACATTAGTAAAAACATGAACTGGGTTAAATGTGCATGTTTCAATATGAAGACTGTTGCCTGAATTGTGGATGATTTATGCAACAAGGGCTGCATTTTATTTACTTTTCTTGCCATCTGTTTATTCTTATTCTTCTTTGCTCAGTCTTGTGCAGTGTATGGGTGGCCAGTATACTGTAAATTCATACGTGCATAAAGATTATCCACACAAAAGATTTTGAATAAGCCATTTCAATTTTGGATAGCTTCTGGTAATATTCTTCGTATTATTTCAAGGGCTATTTTTTTCCACTTCATTCATCTTTCACTAAATTCATTAAAGAATAAAGAAGCACCAAGACCAATTACAGAATGTAACCGTAGTGCTTGCCTAAATTACAAAGGTGACATGCCTGAATACAAGCATAAGAACATGTACCCCCCCTTATCATAATCATTTTAATTCTAGTTCATGTTACATGATTTACACACAGATTTCCTCAAGCTACAATAACTTTGTAAAATAGATTGGATGTTTTATCCTAAATGTTCCACATCAGGAACACATTACTGGGTGAATTTGTGCACAGTAACCCCCAAAGTCACTATTTGGTTTAATAACAGGCTTAATGATGATCCAGAAGAGAATATTTCTAATTATGTATTTAAAGGTTATTATTGTATTATTATTACAGGACTGAAATATCCCTCTAAATAATTTATTTACTTTCAGGGGGGTGCTAAACTTAGAAGCAAATTTTAAAAAGAGCAAGAGTCCATGTAATACTGTACAATTATCTAGTTTTCTACAGTTAAAGACTTGTGTTCAAAACTCATTAACCCTTGTTAGGTCAGATCCTTATCACTAGCAGTCAGCATAAAACCCTGGATTGCTAAATGCTAAATCTAGCTTATCAGGGGCCATAAATAGCCTAAAACATTCTCTGAATTCTGGCAAACAGCTCACTTATGTAGAAATGTCATCAATTCAAAGGAGATAAGATAGCGATATTTATTAAGCTTTCTCTTCTCTTATAGAATCTGTTTAAATCTCAGTAACTCTCAGTATCTCAATATCAACAGTATATTGGTTTCTTTTTTAACAACAACAGAAATTTTCTTCCAGAAATGTAAGTGCTACAAATTCCTGGTTAAATCCCTAGCAAGTCTGTTCCTATGTCCCAAAATCAAATGGTAAGAAAGTCTCAGTTTAATTGACACTTGTAACATTGAAACGATAGGAAGCCATTGCACTGTCATGTCTTCTGTGCACTCCTTATAATCAAAACATCTTTTACTTCTAGATATTCTCATAATTGTGACCATTCCTAATTCTAGAAATTTCTGATTTATATTTATAATTTATAATGTATTTATGTTCCAAAAACTGGTACCACAGTTAAATTTCTCACAGTTTGTTCTTAAAATATGGTTGAAAACGTCAAAAATACACCTCTTATTATAAGAAGCTGATAAGGTTTTTTGTTCATAATAGATTAAATTGTCATTCTGGAGTGTTTTGTGTTTTGCTGGACCTGGTGTTAAAATGGTGAACATTACAGATAAAAATGTTCAACATAAAGGAATGATTAGATGTGGCATTAATCCAAGAACTCAGATATTTTGGTTTTTTTTATTTCAAATACTCCAAAGAGCTATCAGATACTGAGCGTGTTTAATTTAAGCACACTGCAGATAAGATGTTAAATCCAAACCTCACAGCTTTCTCCTGTTTGGGACAACAATAACATCAAATGCCATGAAATTTCGAACATCTGCCACCGAAAGTCTTTCTAAAAAAGTACTTACAGTCAAAAACCAAAGAAAGAGATTAAGCACTTTTGTTCTCCTACTTCTTAAAATAATTATATCAAATTGGATCAAACTAATATGACTTTCAAAGGACTTTTGATAGCCATTATTCTGTGTAAATATCAAGATGCAAAATTAATTACTAGACCTGAACTTTATCTTGTCTTGCATTTATTATTTTCTTACTATAAAAAGGAATGTCACTTAAAACAGCAACAAATGTCTTTTTTCCAGCATGAAGACAGAGTAGAAAAGTCTAAGTCTGTCCACAAAAGAAATCAGGGATTACAACTCTTTTCACAATGTGACCTTGCTTGACCCGGTTTGACCCCTTAACTAATAAAGAGCAAAGTGGTTTGTTGTGCAAACATGTCAGGGTGTGAGGTTTACTAAACTGAGATCCGATTACAGTGAAAGGGGAAAAAGAACAGATCTCACACTTAACTGTTACAAATCATGAAATCTTAAACTGGGTTCCTACAAGGAGGAAAATGGACTGCTGCAAAAAACTCATGTGTAATACAACGTCATTGGACAATTGTTTCCTGTAGATGCAGATATTAGCTTTGCATTTTAACCACTCTGATCACTTTTGAATGTCTGGCATTTGAGTGAGCTGCTATTAACAACTATAAGCATCCAGAGCTGTAAAACACAAAATCATTGCACAAAACTTAGATAAGGTAATTTAATTCTGATGGATTAGTATCCCATTTAGGCTGTATCCTGTTCTTGTGCCCATTGCTTGCCCATATAGGTTCCGGCTCCCCCTCAACTCATTATTCATTTTGAAATTGGTACAAAATCCCTAGTTTGACTAACAAGTCAAATCCCTGAAACAAGGAAATTAAAGACTGAACTCACCGTCAAGAGACATTTTGTGCTCAGTGCACAGTGTTTGAATAACTTTAGTAAAATATATCCACTTGGTAATGGGTGAAGATTTGGCACTGAAATTTTGGTAGAAATACGAATCTACAGTACGTTGATTTTGTGTTCTATATTTTCTGCTGCTTTTGATGCAAAGATGCTGGTGAATGAAAAGTATTTTCCTGTATCCAAACATAATCCTATCACATCATTTTCAATTCCTGCTCATCTAATTCAGTGTCACAGTGAGTGAGAGTGAGTGAGTCTGAGTCTAACCCAGAAAGCATTGGGCACAAGGCAGGAAACACTTTGGAGGAGACCTTAATGTACAGCAGCACAGGGCACATACAGACAAAGACATGCACACACTTACAACAGCACCAATTAACCTACCAGTACGCTTTTGGAGTGTGAGTGGAAACAGGAGCACCCAGAGAAAACTAATATAAACAGGGGCAGAACATGCAAATTTCATTCAGATAGCACCTCAGGAATTGAACCCAGGGCTCCACAGGTAACAATGTTAACCAGTGCACCACCATGCCACCCTGTCCAAACATTAACCAGCAAATTGTAACAAACTATTATTAACTTTTATTTCATGTAATTTCAATAATATGTCTACATGTATACTAGAATTTATACTGTGATTACTTGGAGCAGCTTGATTAAGCTAGACAGGCTATGCACTCTCTAATACAATGTGCTCTGATAAATCTGGGCATCAGTGATTTAAAATAATGAACAACTACTGGGAAGGTATAGTTTTTCAATGTCATTTTTTTATTTTAACACATCATTTATTGTGCTGCATTATTAGAAACTAGCAAGTCAAGTAAACAAGTTTCACTAAGCCTGAGGGTTTCATTTAAAAAACAAGTGGTCACTCCATACAGAAATTGTAATCTCGCATAACTTACTCTTAATCGTTAAATTAAGTAAATTTACTTTCTCATGGTTGCCACAACTGAAATGCCAGGTGTCTCAAAAATAAACAGCTTGCTGTACAGCTCTGTAAGGCTCTTCTTGGAAATGCTGTTCAAGCCCTTTGTGTTTCTCCTGGCTTGCCAGCACACATTCCAGAAACAACATTTACAGCCTTCTTTACAACCACTTTAGTGTTTTTAAGTCATTTTCTTGTCCAGTTTAATTCCTTTTCTAAGAGCTGCGGAAATCTTTCTGTGGTCAGGAGTTTGGCATTTTTAGAAACGAGAGACAAGGGAATGGGGAGGTAATGTCTAAAATGCAAGCAGCTCACAGAGATATAGCAGGATATTACTGGATGGTGTTTCAACCAAGTAACATTATATAATGACAAGCTTTGCCTGTGAGACACTGAAGCAACACTTGTGCCAGAGTTCCCAATGTCTGTAGTCAAAAGCCAACAATACAGTGTCCTTAAGGGCCCATTTTCTATCCAGAAGTTTCAGTTGCTCAATACAGAATTTCCAGTACTTCACTGTTCATTGATCACATTTCATCACTTTTAAGAGATGACTAAAATGTCTTACCCTTAAATGATTGCTAAGCTTTACAATCTGGTTGTAGATCCCAATACAATGGAAATACCAGTTATGTATGATGTACACTAGCTTCCTAATTCATTCAAACCCAACAAACTCAACAACTATACTGTAACTAAACATTAATTTAGTAGAGAAAATATAGATATACGTCATGACATCCAACTTTTCTGAAGTGTGATAAAATTCAGACTGGAAAGCAGTGCTGAACAAGTCAATAGCAGAGATAATTGCACTTACTGAGAAGCATTCAAAATACATTCTAACTTTTTACATTTGTTATATTTTAATGCCTCTACGTACTGTATACGTTGTGAAATAATACACAAATAATCCTGCAGTGTTTATCAATAATGTGGTAGTATAAAAAAGTTAGTGAAAGTTTCTGGAAGTCACCTTATAATCACAAGGTACTAAAAAAAAAAAAGAAGCAAAACACTCAGCATCATGTCATGGGAAGTTCATAGAATAGTCCCGAGGTCAACCTTTGACAACACTAGTGACGGCTGTAAAAAATAGAAGACATCCCATTATTGAGATGTTTAAGGCTAATGGGATGATTACTACCCAACCAGGAAGAAGACATAAGGAAATTTTACCCAAATGTGCAGTACTTTGTGGAACTATCTCACACCCAGGGGCAACATTTGGAAATCTTCAGAAAGCTTTGGTTTACGTCACTAATCTAGTGCCTGCAGTACAGTTTCATTAAAGTTATGAGAGTGAGAGTTAGCACAGAAAGGTAAAACTGATGATGAAAAGGAATATCATCCCTTCAATAGGGAGACAGTGAACAGTAGAAATAAACATTTTGAGACAATGTGTCTTATTTGGGACAGTTGGCATCATCTGGTCCTAGTGCCCAAGTTACAAATGAAGATCAGACAGATTCCAAAGCTTACAAGGAAGATTTAACCAAAGCTGGTGTCTTCTATATTGAGGCTCAAACTCGGTCTTAAGTGGACATCACACAAAATGGCAATATAAATCATGCATCATAGTCCGTGATTTGACAAATCAGTGCAGAACACTTATGGCATGAGCTGGAGAAAATAAATCACTTTGGCAAGTGATACCTTGGCCAGTGCAAATGAATTCAAATTAGGTCATTTAAGGTAAATTATGATAAAAGAAGCAAAAGAGTTAAGCACTTCTACATTTGTCAAAGTTTATTAAAAAAGTAATTCATAAATAAGTACTCAGAATTTCAAATGCTTTGAAACACAAATGTGTTTGTGTGGGGGTTATTTTATGATAATCACTATCTTGTAATACTGCTGATAAAATAACAGTTCAAGATGAAATGGTTTGTTTTAAGTCTGACACCCCGTTTTTAGTGTGACACAAAACATTGATAAATGTCTATCACCAAAAAAGTGTCACAACATGGTAGTTATGATTGAATGAATTCCAATTTTTTCATGCCTTCCTTCTTATAGGTAGGTTTCCAAGGTAAGCAGAGCTGTGTTACTATGTATTAAAGCCCACTGAATTGCGGTCTAATTTGAGACTAGCAAATTTCTTTAACCTTTGACGTGACAGGCTTAAAAACCACTTTTGTTTATTTAAGATCAAGATATTCAGAATAGAAATGCCAGAGATAAAATACTTTAAAATTAGTGGAAATTCAAAGTCTATCCCACATTTGATATTTTGGTACATAAAAAACTTATAATAATGTTGATGGAATTACATGAAGAGTACAGAATACTAATCAAAACTATAAAGTACAAACAATACCAATATATCAATATATCTTAATATCTTATCACAAATGTTTGTTTTACCCCATGCAAAGCTCAGTAAAAACATATGAAAGGTTACAAATGAAAATCCAAAACATTTTTTAATAAATATCGTGGCTGGCACGTATATAATTACATTAATACTTTGTTCACCACAGTACTTCTGTTTTGAGCATGGTTGTTCAATTATAAACTGTAAGCAAAAACACATCTGACCACTTTCACTACAGTTTTGTTCATCACTTATAAGTTCATGCACAAGTTTAATTATAATAGTTTGCACTGTACGGCGACTGAGAACGAATTTATTTCTTATACATTACCTTTCAGTGGTGTTAGAACTCTTTCAAATTATTTTGGAGGGTTGTTTTATTTTGATCTTTTCAAATTCATTTCTTCTTTACTGTCATCAATTAATGATATTCTGTACAGTATACCAGACCTTTATTGTAAATACTTGCCAACTAACTTTTGTTATACAAAGCTAAAGATACATGGTCCAAGACAACTAAACAGCTGGAAACAACTTAAAATGATTATTTGTAGTTCCATAGCTGGTAACAAATTCTTTTGTTTGATCTTTTTTAAATCAAATCCATGCTGTGCCACTACCAATCAGAACATAATGAAGATTCTGCTTCATGTCTATAATATCTGCGTCATTGCTGTAATATCAAATGTCTTTTACATGTTCATACTTTCACCTCTTTAATGTAATTCTGTCAATATTTTAACAAAACACTTATTTTAAAGAACGCAATTTGCAGCTGTTGCACAATCTGTGGCTTTTCATTGGTTTCTCTGTTTGAAACTCAAAAATCTAATAGCTATAAAATGGTTGTAATTAACCAAATGCTTGCTTAGTAACCTTAAAGCATGTAAAATATCCACCCTCAAACTAAAAGCTTAATCTCATTTGATTGATCCACATTGTACTCTGTCAGAGTAAATGCAACATGGATTGAATAAACAACACTTCACAGATTCAGGGCATAGCATATAATTGAACAAGATGCCATATCCTAGCTTATTTGTTATTAAAATTATGAGAGAGATGAAAAACTGTCTTTCAGTTTAAACGTCTTGCTACACAGCTATCAATAAAGGATGGTGTTAGCAATTCTAGTGCTATTTGATAAAGATAACCTCTAAGGTGACCATTTCAGACCTTATACTGTAAATACAGTATATTAGGACCTTTTTAATGAAGTCTCAGTTGTGTATAGGTCAATACATAGATTGTATAGGTTTAATCAAAGCATGTAGTTAGTGTTATTTACCTAGTACATTTTCCTTCCCATCAGCCCTATCACATTGAAAGATTTTTGTCTAAAAACCACCCGTTTCTTCCAAGATACACTATCTCCCACAACGATCTGGCCATTTCTTATACGCTAGATTGATTTAAAATTCCTGAAGCGTAATATTGACACTGTTATTGTATGACAGACATTCATGCTAGTGTGTAGCTCACACACAAGAATTAATATTTTTCCAAATATTCTTTATTCCTTTTCACCTCTTTTTCTTACAGTCGTGGCTTGGTTGGCTATAATGCAGATGAATAAGAAAATATACCTTTAGTGTTTTGTCAGTTTTTTATACTTGAGAATACTGAATCAGAAGCATATATACAAATAAACCTCTGAAACTTTGAGGTTAACGCAATATGCATGCTTTTGTCAAAATCTGAAATTATCCATTTCATTAGATGAGTTGAGCTATTGCATATTTATCCCATAAAATTAAAACTCTGCATGTCAGGGGGGGGGGCTACCACATATTGAAATTGATCAATGTGAAAAAAAACTTCAGCTATACTATGGGAGAAATGCTTATGACTAAACTATTTTGTTCTTTATATAGTGTATGTACACCATCACTAAACTGAAGTTTTCATGGACATGCTGTACCTACTTTCATGTCCACATTAAAAAAGAAAAAGGAAGCTTGAATGAAGGCAACTCACAACTACTGGGTGCCAAATTATAAGTGTGCCAAATATGTACCTTTAATTATTTACCCAAACTTGTAAAATATACCTTGCATGAAACCGAATAGACACACAACCTTCAGTTTATCCATTTTACTACAAATTAAAATTTTGTAGCTTTTCCGTCTTTTTACAGGAAACATCTGTAACTTATAGAGCATTATTACTGTAGCCTAAAGCATTTTCAAATAATATTTGGCTCATGGGTATAGTAGAGTTTGAGATTGCTAGAATAATGAGTCAATATCAAAAGTACTGGAGATTGTGAGGTCAATACGATGCTGAGCAACTGTGAATAACTATTTGATTCCTGTCAGGGGACTGGTAGAATACGAGATTAGGGTATGTAGACATCATACCCATGTCGTACCATAAATGTTTTTAAACACATTCTTTTCATAGGATATGAAGAAACATACGGCAACACAAACTGCACCATATGATATGGTGAAATGCAGTCAAACCATAACAAATATATATAAAGACTCCATAAGATGTGTCCAGTGTCTATAACATCACACTCACTTTTACAAGATGATGTCTTCTTAAGCACTTCAGATGCAAATGAAGCTATGATTTCATAAAAATAATTAAACAAAAAATTGTTCAATTTACAGCTTACAGCACTTTTGTTTATGCAAGAACAACTGTTACATGTATGTAGCCACTTAATTACAGTTAGTTTTAGTTGAAATTAGGATAGAAGGTAAGATTAGGATTAGATGTAGGTTTGGAACATTAAAATGCAGTCAGATATGCCTATACAGTGTATCTGTAGAACTATACATTAATGATGTAAACATTCATCCCCTTAACCTCTACGTGGGATTGCATATTTATCCCATACTAGAGCACTTTCAGAATATATTTTGTCATCAAAACCATCCAGCAATTTTCTAACTACTTTGTCCAGTTCAGGGTCCTGGGGGAGATAGAGCCGATCCAGGCAAACAACAGGAGTAAGTCCGGATACACCCTGGACAAGACACCAGTCCATCACAGAGGGTACACACAGACACAAACACAGACACAAACATGAACAGTACACACACACACAACAGACAGTTTTTCCAGTATTTCTTTGGACTAAGGGAGGAAACCCACACAAACACCGAGTCCCGAATTGGACCCAGGACCCCAGCACTGCAAGGCAGCAATGTTAATCACTACACCACACTGTCGCCCTTCATCAAAAGCATTTATCTTAATAAAATGGAGAGAAAAGGATGAGGTTTAGGTTAAGTTTACTTTTACCCAAATGTAATATGAGAATTTATTAACTAAAGCATTACATAAAACAAAAAGGCATTCTATAATATGGGTAGTTAAAAACATTTTTGCAGCCATTTTAAGCAACATTTTTTAAGTGTTATAATAGGTTGATACATAGCTATAGAATTATAAAACACTAATGTGAACAAATACTAATTGCCCATCATTTATTGTTGCCTTTGCAAAGTGAAATTCAAGTACAATTACTGTATGTAATTAAAGCAACTTTTACATATAGTAAGCTATATCCATACAGTATGTGTGTGTCTCTTGCAAGCCCAGTGCTTCTCGGGGAACAGGTTGTACTGTACACAATATATAGTAGGGAATCTGTGGGAATACTGTTAGTGAGGATTGCGTGTTTGAAGATGTGAGAAAAGGTGCTGTTTGCATAAAGGTAACATTTTTCACATGCTTTTCTTTTTATAAAAAAATACTATCATAGCTATCTTATACACATATAGTCAAAAAGGCCAAGAAATTATCAAGCAGTTAAATTCAATACCAGACGCAGCTGTTTCCTAGATCAATTTACATTGGTGGCTATGACATTGACCTCGATATGTAATAGGGCTTGCCCTTTCATTTTCAGAAATATTGCCTATGATGTACTGTACTATTCTTAACAGTAATAATCTATTAACATCAGTAGGCTACAGTACATTCTCATCTTCGTTATCATAAACGTTCGCTTTTTGAGTCACAAATCCAAATTCCTCGTCTCGAATTGCTATGTAAAACACTATATTTGACATTGCAAGGCAGGTGTTAAATCATCCCCAACCGATAGTCCGACTAGTATAATAATGAAAACCTCCAATGAACCCGGAAAACGAAAACAGAAGAGAATTAGAAATCTTACTGCAATCTTTCTCCGCTTTTCTTAGAAAAGCTATAAACATTTTATAGCGTGAAAAAATAGACCTCAAAATTCAAAAAAGGTAATTACATTTTAACACCCGATGCAATGTTAGATTTTGTAAACAAAATACCAGTTTATGTGCACTGTTTCACTCTTATCACGTACAGTATATTTAATAATGATTCATTTACCACTTATAGGGTGCCTTGATTTGTTATAAACACAAGCTCATTTTCTGTTTATAGATCTGTATCTTACTAAAGCATGGGAAACTTAGATGCAACCAATTTAATGCTTTAAGAATAAGGAGCGTAGTTTGAAAGGAAAAATTAAGGGGTCTAGTAGGAGTCCGGTATTTAAATACTGGGCAAACAGTTCAAGTTATCTGCGGTTGTTCGGCCTCCTTTGCTTGCTTGTTACGGAATTTTCCCCGAGGCACTGCTATTTAAATGATTACTTGTTATTAAAGCGGACAAGTCTTTTATAAGGCCTGATTTTAAACAGGCTTGAGTTTCTGGTCTGCTAATGAAGCTCTTAGATTTTATAACAGTTTTTTTTATCGATGTTTTCTTTCCACAACAAAAGAAAACAAATTCTCGCACTTGGTAGTGAAGCTACGGTGTTTGTTTTCTTTTCTCCACATTTTGTCCAAGCAACAGAACAAACATCTGAGTAGAAGAGTAGAAAATCGTTTAAAAAGATTTCATCAGTATGGTTGCAAGCGAATGGGCGTCCTTCATTACGCGTTTTGTAAAACAGGCACGTGTTTAATCGAAAACCATTTAATGTTTTTACAACAAACACATTGTAGCATTTTTTCCTTAAAATTACTGGAGGATCCCCCAGAAGATATTCTAAACATATGGAACTATTCAGTATGCATAGGCCTATGCAATATACTGTATAACCTTTCTGTGTATGTACAGTATATACATATACTAAATAACTCCGTTTTAAACGATTTTATTGAAAAATGTTTTAAATTTTAAAATACATAACGTATATCCTATCTACCCATTTCAAATACAGTACTGAAATTATAATATTTACAACTAATAAAAATTAATTTAGGAATATTTTAACGAGATAAGCTTTATATTTCGTAAAAAAACCCATACAAGCAGTCTTCGTATAGCCTACTGAGCTTTGGTTACATAAAACAATGCACTTTTAACTCGTTAAAAAATACTTGTTTTAATAAATAAGCAAAATGTACATTGAACTGAACAGAATGCAGGCTAAAGCTTGGGAAACTCAAGCTTCGGTGAATAATCCATGCAACATGATTCGACAATGTATGAGTCTTAATTGCATTTGTCCCTTTCAAGAAAGCTGAAGATAATTACAGGTATGTACAATATTTATTTAAAAAACATTTATATATATTTATCTATAAACAGAACAACAACAGGGAATATACTGCACACGCAGAGAAAACAAAGCATTCCTGAATCATCATACCGGTATTAAAGAATAAATTCTTAATATGGTGAAATACGTCTGGCGGAACAAGAGATGACAATAATATAAAGTAAGAAATGTGGCTGTTGTCGAGTATCCTTTTCTTTTGTCGCTCTTTTCGAACGCAGTCATATCGCAGTTTAAGTGCTCCACGAGAATTCAGTCGTCCCGTTGAGTCTTTCCATCACCTTTCTGAGGTTTATACTGTAGGTTCTTCAATAAATCCTTTTGGCCTCTTCAGTTTTTATAGAAGTAAACAGTCTGTAAAATAAATGAAATAATATTTAATTGCATGTCTATATATATATATTTAAATAGATACAGTACTGTGTGTAGTCTACACATTTTGGGGGAGGTTTACATTAATCAGGTGTTTTAGGAGTACATTACACATTTAATTTTGCAGGTAGAGAAATATGTATGAACAATGTTCACTGATACTGTAGTTACATAGAAACTATTCGATGAAAGCACATTCCAATTAACGCCAAATTCACTTTTTTTCAGGTGTGACGATTACAGCAGTATCTTGCAGAAAAGCAACACTGAAGCACCTGTCCTACTTTGAAGCGATGCCTACAGCAAACATTTTTTGTAGTATTCCTTAAATCTGCTTCGAAGGAAACTTGATCTTCAGATACTTACTGTATAAGGCAGGGAGGGTTAAACTGCTTTTGTTTAGATCGGTGTTTTATACTAAAGATTGTATTATTATTCATTTTAAAACCAATACGTTCCCCTTAAAACCTTTAACCCAAAAAAGAGACTAAGCAGATGTATGCCAGTACTAAATGTATAAAATGTTAATGTAATAATAAGAGGCTTTGTGAATACCTCAAATATCGTATAAAACGGTATTTCTTTCTGGTTTGCGTTGCGCTTTGATGGAAATTGTAGAACTTACAGTAAATGCATAAACTTGAACTTCACTGCAAAAACAATTGATCTTTGTACTTGTTAAATAATTACACACAAAGGATATTTTCTTTGCATTACCAAATCTTTGAAAAAGTAACGATTTGTTTAAATTTTATTTTTACGTAACATTTTAACAAGACCTATTCCGATTATGCCGAAAGTTTAAGCAAAGCTACGATCATATTGTACAAAGTAACCTTATCTGGGAACTTTTTTTTTACTTGATAAGGCAAATTATTGTATACCGCATATACAGTACTTCTTTGGATGCACCAAATTTCCTCATTATTTAAGCCAAGGAAAGGCTGTTTTCATGACAATTTTCCTATTTTGTGGTAATGATGTTAAAATTTACAGTGTGTACTGTATGGTCTGTTGCTGTGGAATAATATTCTTATCTTTGAGGTTTTAACAGTGTTTTTTTTTACTGAAAACTGTACATTGCAACATAAAAACATAAATACAGTTGAAATTTTAAGGTCATACAAAAAGAAACAAAATATTAAGCTTTCCTTAAATGGAGGTACAGTATTCAACGTTACAACATAAAAATGCAAAATAGTAATTTCATACAGACTAATATCACAACATTTTTTAGAAGTCTAAATCATAGTTTTAAAATTATAATTTTGTAAAGAAAATCTACCACTGTGTTTAGAGAAAGAAACCTGACATGCATTTTTTATACAGCCTATACTTAAAGCAAAACTTAGTGGTTATCTTACACAGACTGCCAATATATTATACAGCACTTCTGAGGATAGCAAGGATAGCTCAGAGCATACGTTTTGTTGAACTAGATGCTAATGTATTAGTGTTCTCTAGCTTTTATCCTATTATATGTTGTGAATAATGGAAAAGTCTGTACATTGGCTGTGATGACAGGCCCAGACACAAAAGAGCATGCTGAAACATTGTTAAAATTAAACTCAACATTTTAAAACCATGTTAAAAGGTTCATATGTGATCTAGTTGCACTATAACTGTAATTACTAATGGCAGAAATGTTTTTGCACTGGTCTGACAGATTTTAAAATAACCTGTTATAAAGATTTTCAGAACATTGCAAGGTAAGAAACTTAACTTTTCTGTTTAAAACAGCTAAGAACACTCTGCAGCCAAAACAAATTGACAGTTAACTTCAGAAAAGGTGAATGAGCAGTATGAAAAAAATAATCCTGCTGCAAATATATTTCAGGTGAAACACACCTTATCTATTGTATAACACAAACTGTCCAAAACTAAGTGTTTTCTACTGTACTGTATAACCCATATTCCTAGAAAATAAGTAAATAACTGTGCTACAGAACACCTCTATCCATAAAAAGGTTTATAGAAATATTGACTATAAATGTGATTTATGATTTAGTAGGGCCTTCATTTGCTTTGGATTTTAATAATGCTTACAGTCTGCTCTTCTATTACAGAATCAACAGTGTACATTATTAAATAAAACAAAAAGGTGAAAACAATATTTGATAGCAAAAGAAAAACATTGCAATGATTATTATTTAAACGATAATATTTAGCCTCTTGCCAAAATATTTTAAATACTACATACTCAATAGGATTGTGCAGTATGCAGACTACTTTTTTTATGCAGTTTTTTTTTGAGCCTCTCTGTAATCAACTGCTAGTTTGAACTTTCTTCCCAATCTCCAGCACATTCATTCCTGTGGTATTCGTACAGGAAAACATTCATTTATAAATCATAATTATCCATGAGGGACAATTCATTCACTCTGTGTTTCTCTCATGGTCAGTAGTTTCCTTAAATACTTTTAAATTGATACACAGAGAAATTAAACATTACAAATCACTTATACAGCCTTGCATTATATTTGTGAGTTGTCAAAATGGCATTTTAACATTTCAGAGAAAAGACTTTCCACGTTTTCCTTAAAGAGGACTCAACCACAATTCTTTATAGTAAGAAAATAATAGCATTAAAATGGTTCTTGGCAGGAGCCTACTGGCTCTGAGCCTTAAACATATATTTTCTGTATTCACTTCCCACGTAATGTATTGAAAAGTTCCTATTGTGACAACTAGCCAAGCCATCAGATTTCAAGTTTTATTTTAATCTGCCAAGTTGTGCCTCACATTTTTAATATAGACCTGTCATGATATAAAGTACGCCAGTGCCATATTTATTTATTTAACATGGTTTATAGTCGTATCTGTTTATAAAGACAAGGACTTGATCTGCTTCCCTGGTAACATTTCTGTGTCACTTTAGAAGTGTACTTTAGTACCGTGTTTCATTTGCATTTGCATTTTTCAATCAGGGTTCAGCTGTTATGCCATTGTTTGTTTTTGATTTTGACAAGGGTAGCGCAGAAACATAAAACTGTTCCAGGTCAAAAGGTAAATCTTATTACTATATACAGGCTAGCCATTGATGCACTGCAAGTGTTTTTGTGATTGTTCCATTTATGCCTTAAGGCAGGCCTCAAATTAAAATAGTTTTTGCATCATTGCATATTGTTTAAAGAATAGCATTCTAAAGGAATTATTGTTTTTTTTAATTAAATAACAAAATCCTGTAGGGAATAGTAATTATCTGTGGTGTAAACTCTAGGTGTAGGAAAATAAACAAAATATAATCTGCAGGTCCAACTGGCCCACTGTGCAGAAATACACTGCTCTTATTTGAACATAAAGATTTTTTATCAACATTGCGTCTTCTTTCCTAACAATAAAGGTAATAATAAAAATACCTTAGTATTTGTAGAATCCTTTCAACTGCCATTCTTCTCAGACCTCACAGCTGTGAACTTTCAGGCAAACCAAGTGAAAATAATATTTAAAAAACAAGATATCCTTGTGGCTGCACATTTTGATTTTTTTACATCTAAGGTGCAGAAACGTCGTAGCTTCGTCCCACTACCAAGTTCTTGAAAAACACCTGTCTAATTACGAACTTTCCCCCCATTTTCAAATGCGTTATGTTACACCAAACTGAAGGAGAATGAGCTTTTCAGACAACAATAATTTGTTCTGACACCATGGTCAATACTTTCAATAAACTTTTTCTTAAAAGTTGCATTTGGATGGAGTATTTAACTACAGAACAGAAACCCTGACAAGACATTCTGAAACTCTTAGGATGACACCTACCCCTGTGGCACTACTGTACGTCTTCAGTGCTAGTGGGACGCAGACATAGACCATGCTCCTTCCATCCGCCACACTGAAAAAGCATAGCTCAGACGCTCGTGCGCAACATAGCTGCAGCTGGACATCTTATTGTCCATCTCGTCGCTTTGTAGGACCTGATAGAGAAAATCGATGTATCTGGCTGCCAGCTTCAGTGTCTGTATCTTACTCAGTTTATCCGACGGCAGCGTGGGGATAATTTTCCTCAAGGAAGCAAAGGCTTCATTGAGCGACTGAGTCCTTTGCCTCTCCCTGACGTTTGCTAATACCCTTTGGTTCTGGAGTTCTTCGTAGGACTGCGTAGTGGGACTCGGTTTCTTACCCCTCTTGACAGGACCCGGGCTGCCGTCCTCGCTAGACTTTTTACTGTATCTCCTTTTCCTTCCAAATCTTTTCTGTTGTCTGTCCAACTCCTCCTCGCTGGTCACTAAGCTATCCACAGGGGAAACTGGAGAACTTGAGCTCTCTTCCATTTCTTTTTTAAAGAAATGCAAGGATAACGAAGAAGAAAAAACGGTCTCCACTTTTAAATCCGTGGTTACAGGAGAATATCCCTTTTAGTTGAAGGAGACTTGAGTTATTTCAGTTTTGTTTTTAATGGACTGGATGTCCGGGTTATACCACTTTCAATCGAAACTGTATTTTGGCACAGCTTTTTTCTCGCAGGAAGTTTTTTTCCTTAATTTTTTTGGAAACTTCATCCCAGTTTCAGATGCTAAATAGTTGTCTGGATAGAGGGGGTGGTAGCATTGAACTCTGATTGGCCGAATAATAAACAGGAGGGAACAGTTTTAAATTACACTTCATCCAGAAACCCTTGATTAGAACATAGTTGCATCACTATTAATATAAAATCTTCCCATTGTCAGCACAATAAGGAAAAAGGTGAAAGTATTTTTCAGTGAATGGTTTTGGACACCATATTTTTCTATTCCTGCCTCATTCATTCTCCCAATATTAAATTCTTTACACGTTTCATTTGTAGTTTATGTTAAGTCAATCATTTTATCGTATATTGTCCTTGCATTACGGTCGGTACCCGTCATTTTCAGATTTTATCAAAAATAAGTTAAGAAGAGCCTCTCAGATCGCACACAAAATAACCTCTTGTTTTTCGTATATATTTGTATGCGCACTTAACACACATTTCAATAACGTATTTGCTTTCAGGTTTTTGTGAAGAATAAGTGGGCTACAGTTTAAAAATAAATATAAGAAAACCAAAACGTTAATACAATTAATGTTATACATTTTCTTTTGGCTTTTATTTTTTGGCTAAGTCTGATATTCATTTTAATGGTGCAATAAATTTAGGAAGTATAAAGAGCGCACGTTTTGCACATCTACTGTAGGCATATATTTAATTATAACTGGGGAAATTCCTTGCTGTAGCTTTTTATTTTTTATAATCTTACGGTTACTTTAGTTAAGTCATTGAAGTTAATTTATAAAAAAGGTGCTGTAGATTTCGCAATTTCAGCAGATCTATTAACATATTTTTCAGTTTATTTCGAACAACTGTAGATTGAACGATTATAGATCTCTAACGAATACTGTACTTGCAGAACAAACATCTCTGGTAAAATAAAGGCGACGTCACATTGTATTTATTTTTTGTGTGATATAATAAGAGAAGTATATTAATGAAGGTGGATATGTGTATATATTTAAACGAAAAACATCACAATGATATATAAATTGGCAGGTATAAGAAAACTCATGTTATCCAACATACCGTCTGAAAATTAACTTACCTGTTTAAGTATACTGTACGTTTTAAACCACAATAAAATTCTCTTTATGGAAATATTCACGGAAGGAGGTGGGCATGTATACCTGTAATTTCTGAGAAAATGATTTTTCCGCAAGGATAAAATGATTCATCTAATTATTATTACAGTGGGGAACAACTTACCAAGAATCAGAGACGCAGATGCATTTCTGTTGTTTTTATTTTCAGACCTGTCACCGTATGCGTTACAATATATTATTTTAAAAATCGGACAGGTTTTTAAGATTAAAGGTCATCTACTTTAAATTTTAAGAGCACCAATATTTCCTAACGTTTTCCAAGGAAAGTGATTATATACCATTTTTATAGAGTTCTATCTCGTGATCTGTGAGGTCATTTTACAGTATGCGGATATACAGAATTCGAAGTACAGGTGGCTTGCATTAATCCTTTGAAATGTATATGTTTTTTTGTTAATGAAGCACTCATTTAGATCTTCAATATAATCCAAAAACATTCAGGAACTGACATATAATTAGATGGGATACACATATTTTGTTCTAAAAATATTTACCAACACTAAAGTTTTGAAACAGGGTTCATTTTCAGGAGATACATGTCATAAAACACATTTAAAATTAATAGTTATTAATTCTACTAGCTGCATTTATTTGAACAGCTCATTATTTTGAATTGAAGAGAGAGATTTTTCTTTATTCAATCATTTGGAGGAATCCAAAGTGTAAAACCATCTGGTCTGTGGTATCACAAGGTTGAGTTAGAAACTGGAACATGATACCTTGAAAGGCTTCGTCATCACACACAGTCCCTTAGTAAGCCTTATCAGAGTATTTTCAGCAACTTTGAATATACCGATATTTATTTTTAGTTATCATAACTCTCTCCCCACACATCATTTCCTGTGGGTTTAGGTTAAGTACAGTAGGTTGTTCCTACAGTAGGTTTCTTACTTCAATGTTCAGTTGGTAAGTTTGCTCAGGGCTATTTGCTGACCCATGAGTGGGAATGTTACTTTGGAGAGTGCTTGCAAAATTTCTGAAGTACCCACAAGTCTGATCCTTTTCCTTTCGGGGGCAAACAGTCAAATAAAAGGATTTGTTTTAGCTTCAGTTACCTACACCCGTTAACAAGTTCATATTTTCAGTGCACATATTCTCGCAGTGGTGTGGGGTTACTTGACACTTCCTTCACTTGATCGCATGCTTCTTGCCACACACACACACACACCTTACTTCTAAAATGTATTGATTCCATAGAGCTTTTCAGCAGGATGGATTACAAGAAAGGCACAACGAGCAGTTGTTGTGTGGAAAACACCACTTTTTAAATTCATACCATCAGTCCTAAGTCTAATTCTTGAAATTCAAGAATTACATTTATACCAGCTTGAGGAGAGATATCTGAAACTGAACTTCTCTTCACATGATTGCTGAAAAAAACACATTCTTATACAATGGCACAGGCTTTACAGCTTTCCATTCCATTAGCTTAAAATACTACAAGAATAACCCACGATACACTTGCCATGAACAGAAGATGATGAGATACAGTATGCCAGCCATATGGATGCCCAGACCTAGTGAAATACACCATATCCAGTTCACCCTGATTGAAGATATTTTTTCCTCCTGCTTTTTTTCACCCTCATTGCTCAATACTGCTTTAAAATCTTAAAAAAGAGTTTTACTTTATATTACTTTTTATATTTCCATTTCAATGTAAAGTCTAATGAATTACTCTTGTCTTAACCCAATTAAGAAATGTGCCAGAAGGGGAGTTTCAGAAGAGGAAAGAGGGTTGTCAACTGAGGTAAAGAATTTTTTCATTTTGATCATCCCTCTCACTTCATTTGTCTTCCAGAGACTATATACCCCCTGTGTTTCTGTCTGTTGGATTATGTCCACCACAGGTATAATTTGATACACATTTATTTGAGGCCTTAAGCAAAATTATTGTCTTAACTATCAAGAGATGCAAGAATGATTCAGGTCAGTTCAAAGATATATCACACTATATTTCACACCACAGAGAAGACATTTTTATGTCTCCCTGACACCTCCAAATCTTTTCCACATGCACTGGAGCTCTTTAATAAACTGAAATCCTTTCTGCAGAGAATCATCAGATCAATTAGGACAAATCTATTTTAAGCAATGAAAGAAAACAAAATTGCACAGAGACTTGGAATGTCACAGAAATGTTATTTTTCCCTTTTTAAAATAAAGAAGTAGAAAGGATTGTGATTTCTGACTATTTGATTCGGAAAACCCAGTCAGAAATCTGACTGTAGATTTTTTTGTCATTTGTAACCTTTCGTGGGACAAGAGAATTTAAAATTGACCCCTAAATGTATTTGACTATATCATTTTAATCTTTGGTTTTCATTATATCTCTTACTCTCAAGTTCAATAAGCTATTAATTCTACATTCTGAATGCGAATAGTCATCACCTTGATCCTCATTAAGCTTTAGGAATGGGTAGGGATAGTAATTTCTTTTGTGATTACAGTATACTGTACATGCCTTGGTGCACTTTATTCATCTCATGGAAATGAAACTGTGTAAGGCACAAGAATTACATGAAATGAATAGAATGCATTTTATATTATTAGGAGAAGACAGTGAAGTTATCCGTGCAAGCAGAGGATACCACTAGCAGAGGAATTATGTAAGTAACTATCACCATCTGTAAGACTCACTCCTTCGATACTGATTCAAACTTCATGACTCAGTTCAAACATTCTTATACATGAACACACTATTCCTTGTAAAAGAATATTATTGCTAAATCTGCTACGATCATCATGACAATATCATTTGCTTAATTCTATGTCTTGCCCTAAAGAGTGTAAGTGTGTAGTCCTTTGTTCAATTTTAATGCTTTTCTTTTGTTTTGTTTTTCACATTGTGCTGTGTATAAACAAACTTGTTTGTCCTGCTGCATCAGGAAACAGTGTGAATCTGACATTTTGAGGTGAACTTACCAAGTAAACATGTTTATGTAAACACCCTTTTATTTTCTCTGAATATTTCAGTTTATGTATTAAACTCCATCAGCTATGAGTAACAATTCTTTGTTGAACTCTATTTTAAGTTCAACTATTTTAAGTTCAACATGGAAACAAAACATATTACTGTTTTCTGTTTGCTGTCAGTTTTAATGACTAAACCTCCAACTTCCAGCTAAACCACTATATATCCTTTTTTATATATTAAATATGGATTTTTTTTCGCTCATACAAGCATGCCTGTAACCAGCGTACTGTAAGCATTTGTGTTTTATACAACGAATCACATTTTCATTGTACAGATGCTTATGGGGTAAAAGGAAATCATAAAGTTCAGAGAAAGTAGAGGGTGCAGAGAACTATACAACAATGTTTGATGATTTGCTCCTGTCTGTTTCTAATACTGTCTATTTATTTATTTTATTTATTTATTTAATTTATTTATTGAACAATTTATTATAGAACATTAGAAATTAGTACCATCTACAGCCCTTTATGTACAGTATATCAACCCAGAAAGACTTCAGGAATGCCTTTTACATGAAAAATAGTTTATTAATTGGATTTATTACGATTTAAAAAGGTCTAACTATGAAATGTGTTTTTCATGTCAAAAACCGATCAGAGCAAAATGTTGGTGACCTGTGGGGTAAGAAGGTTCTGTTAATAAAAACAGCAAAATGCTTGCAGATATTTGAAAATGTCATTGAGTTATAGTATTTTGTGCCAAAGGAAAACTCTTAAGTAAGGATTGCATCAAGACACCATCTCCTAAAACCTTTTAAATGCATTGCCCAATCAAATTTTGGTGTCCTAACATTTTATTTTAACCTCAATGACAAGGTGTTTCTGAAATCGTGTTACAGACATTCATAAATGTTTCATTAGGGAACTTGTAACAGCTTGAAACATTTAGTTTTGTTTAATACAATGCAGATTGCATGCACTCTGTATAATGTCAAGACTCAGGCTCTGTGTTTTTCAGAATTACAATCCTGGTGCCAAGGGTTTGCACACATTTCTTCATTCTTTGATTTCAGTCGGAAAAACCAAACTGACCAGAACACTTCCATAACACAGAATGTACAGGTGTTGCCCAGCAAAGCATAAAACATTTCAAGGTGAACACATTTTCTGTCTCATTACAACAAGTACTGTATGCATGGCAGTGTAAAGGTGATGAAAACCATAAAATTGAAAGGTCAACTAAAGAAAATGTCACAAATAACGTGTTTGCTTTTCATGTGGTGGACTTCAAAAAATACTGTGGAAAATATTTGAAACAAGCTATGAAGAAGAACTCATTTCCCATTTAATGGAACTACCATCACAATTCCCCAACATGAAAAATGAACAATAAGACTTACAAAAACTGAACCTACAGAGCTATTTACTGTAGGTAGGTAGATGGAAGAATGCAGAAAAAAGTCTGGTCAGCTCCTAAAGTGAACGTCTCCAATCATATTCTCTAACACAAACAATGATCTTTAATTAAATCTGCACTTCTGACCCTCTTACCAAGGTTAGGTACAATGCAGTTTCAGGTTCACAGTGCCTCTAGCCACAGATGGACTACACAGGAGAGACAAGCTTCAGCAAATAGGGCTATTTGCTTTGCTGATTGGAGTGGTATGGGGCGAAGAGTAGGAGTAAATGTTATAAATAGAGGGATGACATTTACAGTAAACTGTAAAACCCACAGGCCCACTGAAAAGACTTGTAAACCAGAGTTGCCTTCTAAAGACAAATTGTGATGGGGGAAGACTCCAGCCATCAATTTTCAGAAAAATCACATCATAGACATAAAAATTTCTTGTGGCTCTTATGTTCACTCTTATTCCCTTTAAGCATACAAATCTGCAACTTTATGAGGAAATACATCAATGTACAGCACCTTTTCTAGTCTGAAATGCAGTGTAGAGTATAAAGCTTTGTACAGTATATGATCAAGTAAGTATGTGACCAAATATGGCCCTGGATTATTCCAGATTTTTGCGTGTTTGTACATATCTTAGTGCAACTTACTTTCTGATTCTTTTCGCATATGTTGTTATAACAAAGAGGCTATTGCTCTAATGCTTTACTCATATTTCCATTTTCCTGTGTTTCTAGCATATAGTAGATTTCATTTTTCAGTGAACTTTCAGTGCCCCTGCTGACTCATCCATGAATATGCATTTACATCTAAATGAATGACTGGGCAAACATTACTACAACACACTAGGTTTCTTGCAGAAGTACCTTTAAATGTTTAGTATGTCTTTCTTGCTTCCTTTGAAATAATCAAGCAATAGTTTCTTTCAAATGAATTCCAATTGAATATTCTGACCTAGCAAGATTTTCTGTCATCTTGACAAACAATTGTATACATATAAAAACAATATTGCTTCTGTGAAGAAGGACAAAAACTAAGATCATATAAAATTCAGATCCTGTACACAGAAGAAAATACACAATGTCCCGGAAAGTATTGGGAAAATAGGTTCCTACTGTATATGCTTTGAATCTGGTGTTCCCGATTGTTCCACTTATCTTAATGAGGTTTTAGAAGTTTTTTGTTAAGTTACAAATTACAAGTGCAGGAGCAGGCTGGGAGAGGAATTTTGAAAGCTTTGTGTGCCGGTGTCAAATAGCTAAAATTGCAGAGTAATAGAGAACAAATGCATCTAGGTGAGAAAAAAAAAACTTCCACTGGCTTTTGTACTTCATCTAAATGTACAGTTAACATGTTGATTAAGGAGCAGACAGAAACGTACCAAGCAAAACAGCAAATCTTCTGCATTGCCTTAGCTGTTAGTCAGATGAGTTCAATGGCAGCCTATTTGTAATAATACATTCTCTGTGGCTTTAAAAATAAATATTTAAACTACTATTTGTATTTAGGCTGACACAAATCTCACACTGCATTTTTCACTTAACACCATTAACACTGTTCAAGGTTTCCTCTACTTCTCTATTGTACATGTCACAGACAAAAGGAGCAAAAGTTTGGTGTGACCCGTTAATTACGTTTCCTTTCTCTGGGGTACCTGTTTACTGACATGAATTGATGATCCCTGCACCCCACTTTTCTCAGCTTATTTCCTACTGCCCCGTTACAACAATCAAAAAGCTTGCAAAGATTATTTAAGTTTATATAGGTTTATTTTTAATTCTCTTCTTAGTGTGTACATTGCGCCTTCAGAGCACATCCAGAAGGAAATTGAAAAAAAATCCCAATGTGAGTCTGAGAATGTTTGAATGGAACTCCCTGTGTGATGGGGAATGTCAATAGTCTTATAAAGGTAAAAACAACAACATAATAGTTTTAAACTAAACTGATTTATTAGCTATGAGGGTAAATTAGGGGCTTTGTGAGAAGTAATGATAATGAGAAATACAGATGAGACATAAAATCCTGCTTCCAGCTTGTTAAAGGTATACAATTTATGTGCTTAATGTAACTGTACTGTACATTCGTTGTCTGTTGTAATAGTCTGCAATATATAGATGTGCTCTATACTGTATACCCTCAAAATGCATTGCCTTGACATGGATTTTAAATACCACAAAATATTAATGCACAGTACAGTTTTCTTTTCCCATAATGAGCTCTAAATGTGTGTGCAGTGCAGGATTCTGGAAGTATAGATTCATTGATATTTAAAGACTATGTTTATTTCATTTAAAAATTGCAAATACAATAGCTTTTAATACAATCTGCAAGGTAAGTTTTAAGCTTTCATGTTGAATAATTATCTTGAAACTTTCCTAGCAATGTTTGGTGGGGACAAGAATGAACAAGCTGTAGTTTCATTTTTATTTTACAGATTAAAATTGTTCTCTCTATGGGGATATCAGAAGAAATAATCGGCATGTTCCTTTTCTGTTATTTGATATTGCAGGTCTTCTTTTTTGGGGGGCACAGGCCAAATGTTATTATTCCGCTGATACCTGTGCCTAGGAGTGCCAAACTGAACCTAAGAGTTCCTGGGTTCTGCCAGAAATCATTTTATGCCTGTGCTGTGAACTGTCTGTCTCAAATGCAGGGCAGAAAGTTTACTTAATTCAACACTCAAGGATGCAGAGACCTTGCACTTCAAAACTTTGTGTTATTCACTGCCCCATTGGGACCACTATTTTGTGCAGGCGCAGCATGCCGTCGCCATGGAAACCTCCCCTTTCACTTAAACTCTGGTATGCCACCTCACACGAAATCAGCTCTATAAGTGACTTTATTATAAGCATTGCCATACCAGTCATATTTCACATTTTATACCAATAAACAGTTTCTGAAGCTGTTTGGCAGGGAGAGTTGGGCTGTTAGAACACCCGGAGACTGCAGGGAGGTACAGCAGAGGGGTATTTGTGTCCCTGTGGCACCTAAAGAGTCTCATAAGGTTCAGGACTACTGCTGATTGAGGAAAACCCCCAGCAGAGGTTACCAGTTTAGATCCGACGCAAATGGAAACCCTTGCCCAGAGAGTCTCTCTTTAAATTTATGACTGTATGGAATAAAAATCATTTCTCAAGGCATAACTAATATTTCTCCTCATAATACTCTGTAGAGCAGGGTATTTCAAGGACTATTGCAAGCTCATTTGGATTGCATTATGTTATTATTTTAAGGCTCAGATTTTCTAAACCATCACTAGATTTGTGCTGTTACTTTTTCTTCTTTAAAAAAGAAACAAAGTACAATAAAGCAAACAACCTTTAAACCATACGATTCTTTAAGTTATATTCTATACTTATTTTTTTTTAATTAATAATTACATGCATGGCAGCATGCAAATTTTAAAAAAAAACATAGGAGTAAATTTGAAAGTCATAGCATCACCAGTATTTTCAGCATTGGTTTGTTTTAAAGGTTTCAAATACAATTTAAGAGGAATGCTCATTGGAGTACATTAAGCTACTCTATACAAGTACCGGCAAAAGTGACTTCCATATCACTTAATTATTTGTGATTTTATTTTATTTTCTAATGGCCACTCACCATTAGTGGTCTTTTTGAAGTGTGGGGATTTTTTTAACTGTTTGACATCAGTGTTTTTTAAGATTTAATTTCCTTCTCACATGCTGTTTGCTGTACTGTATATTTGTACGTTTTCAGAAAGAAAAGAGATGTAATTGCCATTCTCCCTAGTGACAGCTTGAACCATAACTCCACTTTTACTTGTCTTAACATGCGGTGTCACTAATGTTTGAAACACTCATCTAATAAACATGCAGGACATGGTTCAACAAAATAATTCTTTACTAACAACAATTAGGAAGATACTTTAGATCTGAAGTCTATATATCCCCTTTTTATTTATTTAGAAATTGTTAGTGTTATGTTTAATGAAACATCCTTGCAAACAAAAAATATATAAGACTGAAAATGACTTCTTTTTTTATTATAAACCCTTATTAAAGCTGAATGCTGTTAAGTTATGTGCACAGATCCCACAAAATATCTACATATAAATTACAAAAACATAAGGATATTGCATTGAACAAACACACTTGGGACTGAATAAATATATATGTATAATATTGCAGTGGGAACATCTGTTTTTAGAAAGATCTAATGTTTATTTCTAATTCTTCCTTTTACACATTCTTTCACAATTACTGAAATAGAACAGCAACCGAATAAAAGAATAATATGCAGAATACAAGTTACTTTAATGTCTCCACTTGAGGACAAAGAAATGCAGACAAAATGGAACAGATACTATATAGGCTTCAAACTAATGTAAAGGGAGACTCGGAGGTACTGTACATACCACTACAGATCTGTTTAATCAATCTTGAAGAGTGGTACATAGTAGGCAGAGAAAGAAGAATATGTGTATTACAAACTTCCATTGGGCACTCGTAAACAGCATTTGAATAAAGCTTTTTATTCACATTATAGTTTCTGTGAATTATTTAACTTTCAAAATTTCACTAAACCAACGCTTAAATGTATGATCTGTGTATATACTGTATAGTAGATAGTGTTGGTGAAAATGACTTTTCACCAGTCCATTACAGTTAATAGATACTTGTGTAAAAAAAAACTTTTTAAAATTAGTAAGGACCTGGAGGAATTTGCTTATAAAATAAGTGTTATACATGTAATTTGTTATTATAATGTTATTATTTTTAAAAGTATTTTTCTTCAACACACAAACATATTTTGACAGAAAGATTTTTGCAAAAAAGATTTTTTTTTCCAAAGCACATCTGAATTCAGACAATCTCTGCAGTGAGCCTAGATCCTGCTGACTCATATTCTATGCACGCACAATTTTCTTACCACAGTGCTGTCACAATTTTTGTAATTTCATTGTCACTAAATATAAACTGATGTAGTGCAAAAGCAGGATATGAGCTTTAATGTCTTTTACATGTATTTTGTAACTTCTCATAAACAGGATAAGTTTTGTATGATCGATACAGTAACACTGAAAACATTTTGATGCATTACTAACTGAGGTTTTGGAATATATATATAATTTGAGGGTGTTTTTTCTATTGCGTTATAAACATTTATCATCTGTGAGAGAAGAACATTTTATTTTCTGAAGTTAAAGAGAAGATGTGGACGTATATGTGCAAAATCTGATTTTCCCAACCCAACACATCAATATTGCATAGTGGGAATAAAAAATATATTTTGTTGTGTGTTTTTTCAGATGACCCTGATACTACACATTTCTTGACATCCACGACAGATTACTGTCCCACTGATGGGCCTGACCCACTGATCTGAATCCTTGTCTTCTTGCCTGCAGGGACACCTTTAAGATAGAGTATTCCAGTCCAGTCCAGGGCTATTGAAGATTTTAAGGCAGAAGATGAACTAAGAAATTCAATTTTACCACGACTTTTCAAATGTCAGTATTTTACTTGACAGTACGCCACTGGAAGTCTGTTAAATGTAATGGGTATATAAAAAATGTTGTAAAGTAAGGCACTGAATTTACTTTTTTTGTATTCTAGTTATGTCATTTAAATATATAACTAGACTTTGTTTAATTCAAAAATGTATCTTATTTATATACAGTATACTGTACTGTACAAAGAGTGGCATGGTGATGCAGGGATTAGCATTGCTGCCTCGAAGCAGTGGAACTCTGTGTTCGATTCCAGAACTGGGGTGCTATCTGTGTGGAGTTTGCATGTTCCCCCCATGTGCACCTGGGCTTTCACCAGGTGCTTCAGTTTCCTTCCACAATCCAAAGACATACAGATAGGTTAATTGTCTTTGGGTAAATTGTCCCTTGTGTGAGTGTGTGCCTTTTCTGTGTCTGGTTGTTGCCTGCAATGGACTAGTATCCTGTCCATGGTGTATCCCGCCTTGTGCCCAGGTCAGGCTCCAGCTCCCCCACAACCCTGAATTGGATATGAAGCGGTCGGAAACTGGACGAATGTATATGAAAAGAGCATGAGAGGAGGAGAGAAAGCGAAAGAAACACTGCCTTTTGGGTGAACTCATTTTACATTGTGGGCAAATATTAACTATTGAGGAGCAGCACAGTTAAGAGGTTCACAAGACATCCTATACCACAAAGCTAAAAGCCGAACTGTTTTTGATAAATCACCCCAAACCAGAAGTTGCATTATTGCTCTGTATTTTGTCCAGCTAGCTATTATGGTTTGAATTACATACTTGAAAAGAGCTTTGGTATGGGCAATTTTACTTCTCTCCAGCATTTGCATGCACTTGCCTTGTTACATTTGGTTTCCAGCATTTAAGGATATTTGCCACATTTTCAGAGCGATTGACAGCAAGCAGTCTCTTTAGGTTTTCACATGGATTTGGATTATACAGTACCACAGTGGAAATGTTTTGAAAGTGACATAGCGTAAATGTGAATGACAAGTCGCATCAACAAATATGCATACAGTACCTACCATTGTTCTTGAATGTTTTTGATTCCTTAATATTTCTATTCATTTATGGAATTTGATTTTAAACAACGACATTTGAATATAATTTTGTAACTGGAGGTAGAAAACTAACCTGCAATGTAAAAAAGCAGTATTCACTACTCACAATTTACCACCAGGAGGCAGCAGTTTCCAATGTGCCATGGGAATTAATGTCACATGAGAACCATTCCCTTGCGAAGTACTGTAACTGATCTCCCCGCTTTCTGTCTCTAATCCCAATGTTTCTTGAAATTAGAAAGTTTATTTAGGGTGATCAAAAGTGGACTTTTTTTTAAACATGTTCAGTAATTTTGGGTTAGTTCTAGGAATCTGAAAAAATGGTTTCTTCCCAATCCATTTCCTATTAATATTCAGATATGTTATTATTTAAATAAGGAAGTAAATCATAATCTTTCCCATCCCCCGAGAATATTATTTTTTTTTCCACTTTAGGCACAGATTGTCATGACATAACCTTTAGTACAGCATTTGAAAAACACATACATGGGATTGCCCAAGGGGTTGTGGGAGTACGGAATAGGTTATCCAGCCATGCTGTTGAAGTTGATTCTCTATCTGCTTATAAGAAATGGCTGGATGAGATCCATGGATCATTTCACAACAAACTACCAAATTGGCTAGTTGGGCTGAACAGCCTTCTCTTGTCTGCAACTGTTCTTATGTTAAAAACTGTTCATGTTTTTTCCCAATTCTTTCAAACACTGACGTATGAAAATGAATTAAACAGCCAAAGCAAACCCCAATGCCAAGGAAAAAAGCCAAGGTATTCAGCGATATTAAAATGTATCTTAGGGAAGTTTTATTTGTGCCTTTTGAGATATATGGGGCTTTTGAAGATGTTTATTCTATTTACCATTGCAAAAAGTGTGCAACCAAGGAACTTCATGCCTGCAGATCCTGCCTAGAGCTTTGAATTGTCAGCTACTGTATGTCACTTGAATCCCTTGCAAAGCTTTACAGGTATTTTAGCTTATGTCTCCTAGAATACCCTTCTAATGGAGAGGCATGTGTAAGTGAGAAAGCCAGTGAATGCCAAAACAATCTAAAATTGAGACTAAGGAAAGAGATATTTAAAAGATATTTTAATTCGGTGTGGTTATGCAATGGCATTTTAGAGTTCAGGCAAACATTTTAAATCAAAACAGTATTTATGTTTTAAAGACAGACAGTAAAGAGTGTTGCAAACTGTGATGTGTCCTGTGATGAATAATATTATATTGATATCTTCTCTAAAACTGTTCACACAGCAATAAGTGAGAACAGATTGAGAAATTACCAGAACAGGCCTCTGAACATAAAGGAAATGGGTAAAAGGAATGTGGTCATTGCTGAAACTGGACAGCTGTGTATTTAATGTCACAACTGAATTCATTAGCAAATGCATAAAATCATCTTTGAGCTGTCAGCCAACCTATTTCCTTCTCTTGAGATTTTGTTTTTCAGTTACAGAAAAAATCTGTGCATACACAAGGGAAGAACTTCACAACAATAGAAAATAGGATTTGATCTAACTCTTGTGAATAACAAGACTGTTATGAAATAAGTGAGAGTAAATTAGAAGCAGAATTAATAAGAAAGGCCAGGCTTTGGGTTAAGGATACACATGGTAGTTCTGATCACTTTGTTTTACGATTTAGAAGGTGATTTAGCTGGTTTAATCACTAAAATCCAATCAAGCTTATTTTTCATATCTTTAAAGCAAACTGGTTTGCTTCTTGTGTTGTTGGGATTACCACTTCATTCTTAATGGAAGAAAGATGCAAACTGGTAGTATCATTCAACCATAATAGCAAATACCACCAGAATATTTTCTCTCGGACAGGACTACTGTAAATCCTGCGCAACCACAAGAAGAAGCCTGACAAATTTTAAATTCAATTAGCTGCTATACTACTAAATTTGCAACATGGACCTAACAATTTCCCTACTGTAGTTTGCAAGTTTTCTTATGTTCGAAATTGGCACTGAATAGCCTTATCTTCTATCATATCATGTGCAAAACAAACAGTTTTATTGCTCTCATGAACTGCATTTGTTGAAACCGCAGAAAATCTATATTAAATTATCTCATTTCCATTTTAACAACAATAAGGAATCTCAAAATAATTAGAATAATAAAGATGTCTGTTATTCTATGCATATTTAAACTTGGAATATATTTATGAACCTGATAGCTTTGGTACTGATAAACAAATACACCCTATAAGTCATGACATTTTTTTTCAGTTTTTCATGTTTAATATATACATTCAATTTAAATCTAATACAATATTATACAATACAAATATAGTGTTATACAGTATGTACATTTTATATCCCTTCGGTTTTAAATAAGACAGCTTCAAAAGTCAATAAATAAAAAATATGCTGTAATTCAAAAGCAAACAGTTAAAATTAAAAATTTACGATCAATATCATGAATAATGAAATAGATATTAAGATTTAATAAATGTAACTTTCAATTAAAAAGCTAATTGTAACTCCAATGAGGCACCGTAACATCGCCCAGAATAAACATTTCATTCAGATGCCGCATTAGTAGTTGTTTGAATACAAGAAAAATAAAAAAAGGAAACTGAACTTTGAAAAGTGAAGTTAGAAACATAAGAAATGAATTTGAATATAAAAGACATGATCGGTGCGGCACAATACAGTCAGGTGAGATCTGGTGAGAAGTACGCAGCTGTTACTGAGCGGTGATGTCATCACGTCTGTGAAGTGGAGAAAAAATCTTTTTACTGTTTAGCGGTCTACAAAGATAGACCTAATCCCACTTTATCCAGGAGAGGCGGGCTGTCAGATCTAAAATTTGTGAGAAAACAAAGCAAGACAAACAGAATGATTTAAATACATTTTAATGACCATTTAACAAGTCACCCATTCATGCGTCTATTTAAGCAGTATATTAATTAATTAAACCCATCCCTCTCCATGTAATACTGAGAACTGTTTAACTAAAGAATGCAGCGCTCTATTGATGCTTGTGAGACTACTTGGGTCTTAGAGAAACGGCTTTTGAACACAAAAGCCAAGGATCGGGCAGATGGAAACAAAGCACACAGCAAAAATGAACAAAGGAAACTGACTAATAGAGCATACACACTGCTGTTTTAAAACCATTGCAGCGCAATTAAAAGCCAAGTCCTTTTTATTTGTGTTTATATTATTTGCATATTCTTTCTTAGTTGGCTTTGAAAAGGAAATTTGACTCTGTAGTGTTTTCTCAAAGTGTAAAATTCTATGGTGCTTTGGCTTAAAACAAACTCTTCAATCCATAGATATTGTAAAGTGCTTTTTTTAAAAAAATACTTTTAAATGCCTTTCATGCTCTTGCATTTTAAATAAGGCGTTGTAAACATTTCTGTTGAATTCAATTCTGTAATGTGGCATGGTTTTAAACACAAAACATGTACAGTACTTAAAGGACCCTATTTTCTGGGCCCTACTTATTGTAACGAGAATTTGTAGTTTCGAAAATCCGACCTTAAATTTAGTCAGATGTATTTTAAATAAATTGGGCACCATAGTTGAAAATATTGATGCCAAGTATAATGTGACAAAAACGCATTTATTTGAAAATGTACAAAGCCTTTCATTTAGTTCTATTTTTGCACTACAAAATATGACTTCAAGAAAGATCCGAAGAATGGATTTTCCATTAAGAACGAGCCTTTAGAAAGCTGAATAAACGAAATATAAACATGTAAAATATCACTTTCAAGTAAAGGGTGATTAACAATCATAGATTCACATATCTATTTTTACTGTATGTTTAGTTGTTTAATCATTAAAGGGAACTTCTAAATTATTCCCAGTTAACAACATTTTTTATCCTTTATACTGTATAACAAGCACACATAGAGCGGAACTGCCGTTTGTACTCAATCGCCTCCTCTTCAAAAAATGTTTAATTATGATAGTTATATTGTGGAATATGTTTCTGTTTCTATTGTGAACTTAATCTTAACAATTCTTCAAATACAATTTTAAGTGCATAACTTTTGTTAGCACTATACCAAAGGAAAAACATACAGTAGTTCAGGTATGATCTGAACGAAAAGTACTTATGCTTTGAGTGTATCGGTATAATTATGCGTCCAATAGTAAAATCTGTGAACAGAAAATATCTTCATTTCTCATATTAAGTGCACCACAATATTGTTTTTGACTCGAAAACATAAAAATCGCTACACATTAACCATGGAAACCTACCACTTGTATTCCAAATGGCGTTGGTCTGATTTTTGTAGCCGTTTTTCATGCACTCGTCCACGTAAGACTTTGGGTCGCAACCTGAGAGCAGGATTTCTCTCAAAAGGGCAATGTACGCGATGGCCAATCTCAATGTGTCTATCTTGGAAAGGCGCTTCTCATAGGGAAATGTGGGCACATGGCACCGAAGCTCCTCGAAAGCAGAATTAATGCTCAGCATCCTTTTTCTTTCCCGGATATTGGCAGCATGGCGCTGGACTTTGTAAGGGTGGTGAGGCGCCAGCCTGCGCTGCCTGCGCTTGCTGATGTCTTGAGGCTCGTCCGCGGAGGAGCTGTCCACTTCAGCACTGGCTTCCAGCTGCGGGGAATGGGACTCAAGATCGGTGAAAGTTAGCTGAGCTTCAGGAAACACAGACTGACAACCGAAAGAAGACCACGGGGACAGCTGTCCTGTCATGGACGGACAGTCAAAAAGCAGACTGTCCAACTGAGATTGGAACTGAAAGTTGGGATCCATTTGTCCCCAAAACGCAAAGTCTGATGTAGAGTCTTGGTCAAAGTCAAAAAATATCTCTTCCATTTTCACTGATTGCTCTATATATGCTTGCTTACTTGAAAATCAACTCCTAATTTTCTCTTGCTTTACCCAATGGAATATTAGAATCGAATAATAATTATATTTATCAAATTTTAACTTTCAAAAATATGATATCGACGCAGTGTTTATCAGGATCTGGTCACGTTCTTACTGGAGCTTTATTTTTTCCAACACTGAACCTTGTCCAAACTGATCGAGAGATGGAGAAATCTTGGGGGTTAAATAGTTTCAGGTCTCCCAGCGGGATGCTTGTCTCTATTCTTCTGTTTTAAAAGGACCTAATTAGGACACGTGCTTTCTTTCTAATAGAGTCACTGCCTTAGCAAAAGCGGAGATGAACACAAAGAAAGCAGTTGATCTTGAAGTGACCGACAGTTAAAAGGACCAAGTTACTCATTAAGAAGTTTTCTCAAGTTCTTTCCTATTCATCACGGATCTTGCACTAATATTTATATAGAAAAAAATTGCCGTACACATTTTAAACGTCTTTGGCGTACTGGGTTCTTCCTGGTGCGTGGATGTTATAGAAAGGGATGATTTAATAAGAGGCCTTTTGCAAATCTTAATTAAAATTCAAGCAAAGGAAAACAATAGTGTCAGAAACATATGATACTATTCCTATTTAGTGGACCAAAAAAAAAAAGCAAGAAGAATTTTAAATAAGTGCGTCCGTTACTTACTGTATGAATTGGAAACAAAAGCTGCACCGCAGACGTTTATAAAATCTGCCATGTTAATTAACCATGACTAACTGGAATCTATTTTTATTTTTTGTTATGGTAATAAATTAACACCGCTACCTGATTATTTATCTTTTCAATTACGATCGTCATCTAACTTTAAAAAACATGCAATGTTGTCATTCAATATTTATATGAAACTAAGTTGGTATTACCTAGATGATTAATTAGATTATACGATTAATACGATTATAACTCAATTCGAAAAGTGAAAGAAGAATTGAAAAGCGCATAAAAAGCATTGAATACATATTTATTGAGATATTAATGGAGAACGAGTACATCAATACCTTAAGTAAGAATTTAATCCATACATTCTCTCCCCTCGAGATTTTTATAAGACATTTTAAAGCCTTTAAATTCTTACTTAATGAAATGAAAACCTGGATTCTTTTGGGCTTTTTCTGGGAAAGAAAATAACATTTTTTGCCATTGAGTAAAAAATAAAATAATCTTCTACTGATAATCTAATTTTATAGTCTAAAATATATGACATAAGCCTCTGAACCACATTTATCTGTTGTTAGTTGACTCCACATTTATTATTTTGATCTGCTTGTCTTTTGGTTATGAACATAACAGTTTAATAAAATGATAAACTATCTATTAGGATTAGGCTTCTGTAGAGTAAAACGTTGTAAATGTAAAATTTGGTGTCAGTGTTGCTCAGTCGACAACCATACTCTATTGTTGTTACCATGTCAATCTGAAATTAAATCTATACACTACTCTATATACAACCTTCCTTTAATAAGGAAAACATTTCATACTTGTGCATAATTGAGGTTAAAATCCACACAAGAAATATCAACTGAGTCTTAAATGTGTTTTAAGGGATAATGAGAGAAATCCCTTTCTATAGCATTGTGCAGGGGTCTCATGAAGAGTAAATAAAATTGTTTTACTGCATCACAACAGCCTGCATGTGCATCAGGAACAAAGGTACTTTCTTATTTTTCTAAGAAACAAAGGGTTTCTGTAAGTTAGTTCAAAACAATTTAGACTCAGAATTTGAACATTAATAGTTAAAAATTATCTGTATAAAATAGAATAATTTTTGGTTCTTGTTCATGTTTGTTCAATGAAAATGTTTTTTTCTTTAATATACTATATACAGTAAAGCAAAAAAAAAATACCAAAAGACTATAAGGCATCATAATATTAATGAAATGAAGGTACAACGGGAAATGGTACTGTGCCTTGCAAAAGGTTTCAAACCTTCCCTATGGAGTCCAATTTTGTGAAATTAACATCATACTGTGCATACACATTATTTAAACTTAGTATTTTATTCAAAGCTTGAGTAATTAAACTGAAGATTTCTAATGGTGAGGTACAGTAAGTTGTTATAAAAAGAACTAAATAGAAAAACTATATATATTTTCATTGCATACATATTTAGATCCATGTACTGTAAGTTGGTGGAGGCACCCTTAACGGCAATTACAGCCACAGCACCTCTGGGTCAGTCTCTATCAACCTTGCATACAGGATTTGTGCAATACCTGCCCAGTGCTCTTGTCAGATTTGCTCAAGCTCTTTCTAGTTGCTTGGAGATCGCTTATGGACAGCAGGTTTCAGGTCTTTCTACAGATGCTCAGTTGAATTCAAGTCAGGGCTTTGACTGGGTCACTTAAGGGCATTCTCTTTCTTACTCTTAAGTTGATTTAGTGTATCTTCATGCTTTGGATCCGTTGTCCTGTTACAAGACTGAAACATGTTTTCTTTAAGTATTTGTCTATACTTTGTTCCATCCATTTTTCCTTCAGTCCCGACAAGCTCTTCAGTCCCCGCTGAGGTAAAACATTCCCATAACACGATGCTGCCATCATTATGCTTGACTACAGGGATGCTGACATGGAGATGTGCTGTGCTGGGTCTGCATCAAACATTACGCTGGACATTTCGACCCCAAATTTCCAATTTGGTCTTATCTGTCCATAATACTGCACCTTTTGCCACCTTTTCGAAAGAATTACTCAGGTGCTTTGTTGCAAAGTTCATACAGTATACAGAAGAGGGCTTGTTTTTAGTCATGGTTAATGTTTTGAAATACGGGCTAGTTTTGGGAAATGTTCTGGATCTTGTTCACTGATGCACATTTTTCCTATCTCAGCCATTGGACTCTGCAGTTCTTTTGATGTTGTCAATGGCTTCATAGTGGCATCTCTCATGAGATTCCTCCTTGCCTGGCTGCCAGGGAGGGATGGCCAGATCTAGGCAGTGTCTGGGTAGTCCAATGCACCTTCCATTTCTCAATGTTTGAATAGACTATGTTCACAAGGATGGACTGAGACCTCAGCATTGTTTGTATCCTTCTCTTGATTTGTACTTTTCAATGACTTTTATTTCGGACATCATGAAAGCTCCTAATTTTTCGTCATTGAGTATTTGCTTGACATTCACTATCTGACCAAGGATCCTTACAGAGACAGGTGTTTTTATTCTGAAACAACGGAACTGCAATTATTACACCCTCAGGTAATTGTATGGCTTGTTAGGGTAATTTTGTATGCCTAAATTAATTTTGGTTTGCATCAGCAAACCAACAACTTTTCAATTTTTCTTTAATATTAATTGTTAACCTCTTTGTTTTTTTTTTGCTTTGAATGTGTGGAGTATGGTGTGTATTTAACAAAAATGAATTGTGTCATGGCTGCAAGCTCTGAAGCAACAGAATCATGAATTCCAGTCACCATAGTCATAGTGTGGGCTGACATTTCCTGATAATATCAGTCATGACAGCTGACAACTGACCACTGCATTGTGGTAATAATTTGTAAATACCATTATTACAATTCGGAATATGATGGATGGGCAGAAAACAGAGGTTCTAATTATGTTAGTTTTACTTAAATGTTATGGCTAGTTTTTGAAGACAGTTAAAGAAATAACAGAAGCCTTCTTATTTAGTAAATCTGTTTACATTTCCTAACATAAGGTTTCCATTATGCACACTAAGTGATACACATTGAGAGGGGAGTGTCAGCCATTAAGTCCATAAGCCGACGGAGTGTGGCAGTTAAAGCTTAAGACCAGAAGCACAACTGAGTTCTATAAAATATTGTAGGTCTGCATTTTGTTAAGGACTTGGAATTTTTTGGAGAGCTATACAGAAACATGATGGTGGTTCATAAAGTTCTAATCCTAACATAGACAAAAACACCATTGACCATTCATACTGTAGCTACAGTACATACAGTATACAGTAGCTAGACACAATGCTTTTCATGCTTTATTTCTTAGTCATACACCTTCACATTAACATTAAGCAAACTGCATTATAAGAGGATTGTTTGTTGCCACCTAGGTTTAGGATTTTTATTTTTACATAAAACATCGTACTTGATTCTATGCTGATAAGATTTGTTTTTGGAATATATCCTACTGTATAAACCATAGAATAATGAAATATGCATTGGAAACTGAATTGCAAATCTGAAATGCATGCTGAAATGGAAGAGGGATCAGAAAACATCATTCTTTTACTTTGTAAAGTTTAAATATAATTTATAGTTTGGTTAAAATATTAATTTTTAAAAGTCAACTTAATTCATTTGAAATTGTTACATTTTGACACTGAATTCACATTGTAGTTTTTGATCCATTTCAGGTACACTTACATAGCCAATTCACATTATTGTATACGCTGTAAAGAAATAATTAGAGGTTTATTCTATGCTGAATAGAAAAGAGACACAACGTTTTAGCTGTGGAGCCTTCTTCGGGTGTCAACTACTTGAACTTCTTATTCAATATGTTGTTCAACTATGCTTGGTCATTATGTATTGATTAAAAATTCAGCTTCCATTTTTAGCTACAACAGTGGACTATAAGACATTGCCATCAATTAACAATATTCATTGCATAATTCATTCATGTTTGCCAAGAAGTGTGATGTGCAATCAATGTCTGTTAATGAGCCAGACAATCCTTATTGTCTCAGATTGCTTTCTATAAAAACACGACAGGGTCTCTTTATTGCAGAACGGTAAACTGAAACTTCTGTAGGACATATAGCTCAAGAGGTTTCTCGGGTTTAACTATTCATTTAAATAATTGCTCCTGTTTAAGTCTTCACAGATGTTCCATAATTTGACAGCTGTGCCATGTGTTATTTTAGGGCTCACTGAAATCTAGGACAGAGCAAACAAGCTCATGAATACATATAACTGGTAAAGCATTTGACATAAAGAACAAACAGAATCAGTAAAAAAATGCATTTTAATTTTATTGTAATTCTTATAAGAAAAAGATCATATTTTTTTTAGACATCTTGGGTCAAGTCAGCATCAGTTGACACCTGGGTGACTCTACTGATCCAAGACATTTTAGTTGTTTAAAACACAATTTTAGAGTTACCAGCATTGAAATATTTGTTTTGAGGTTTAAGAGTATGTGTTAATGTTTGCCACACATTTGCCACTCAATACACACTAAGTATTGTCAGGTGGATAATTCCTTTTCTTGTTTAGGTAACATTTGGAAGCTATTTAAAATACTGCATATAAGAAGGCAAACAAGGTCTGGTTTGTAAAATGCACATTTTATTCCTTTATCATCCTCTGTACATATTGTGTGTTACCAATTAATATGATAAATCCTATAGAAACAGTAATTAAGAAAACCATTAATTTGTATTATTTTATTTTTCATATACCCATGTTTTACAATACTTTTGGAGTATTTTCCATGGAAAATATATGATGCATGCCTAAGTTTACAACAATATTCATAAAATTCTCATGATAAAATGAAGCTGTTTCGATTTTATTAACCATTCAATTAAATATGTGATTAGAAATATCAAAATGAGGCAAGTTATGTTACTTGTTCTCTCAAAATGATTGTACCGATAAAAAAACAATATTTCAACATTCATTTTGGAGTCAGTCATTAACAACATAATTACAGTTTAGCACGCATTCCTGCTAAGGCTTAAGAAACACAACAGAGGATTACAAAATAACAGTTTCTCTGAGGACCATTGCCACAACAATATATTTTGAGGTATTGCACTCCTGATTTCTATTAAAAGGGATGTCTAATATTGTAATTTGTGTTTCACACAAGAACATAACCTTAATGCAACACTTGCAATATTTATATCGCTGAAAGTGATTCTAAAAAAACCCATTTGCAAATTGTGCAAATAGTTCAGTTTCAAAGGGTTGGAAGAATTTCACACCACTGATTTCTCAAACATTAGATTACAGTAATTACATGTAATTAATGATCCGGCCATTTGCGTTTTCCATAACGTTTTCCAACAAGTGCCATTTTATGGTTCCTTAACCTTCAAGTAGAATTTGAAAGCAGAATGACTTGATTAACGCTAGATGTTTATCTTGCTTAGAGACTCATTTTAACATGGGTAAAATCTCAAAAAAGTATTTTCTGAAATCAAAACTACTATTGTGAAAATCGTGAGCATTAGGGAAAACTTGGCACTAATTAATGCATTCAAAGCCTTGTTGAGTAGTTTGGCATCACGGCCAGAAAGCTGTAACCAGATACAGTATAACCTCTCAAGAGATAATGATCACAAATTTGGCAAAGTTCAGAGGTCCTAATGAAAAAAGTAATAGAATTATAGAATTAATGTCATGCTGTACTATGGTTACAGTTTGCATTTATCTTAACACCCATAGCCAGAGGAGATAATAGGGGAAAGAAAAAAACAAGAGACTCTATTCTCTTGGGCAGGTAATAGGGAGCTCAGCTGGCTTCACCCTTGCTCAGTGAGACAAGGCAGGAATGAAACCTCAGTCCATGACAAGATCAGTGATCTTTTAAAGCACCTGATCCCCCCCCCAAAAAAAATCAGAAAGAACAAAAAATAGAGGCCATAAGGCCCATTGAGCTCATCTCTTCAGTCCCACTAGATGTACTAGGAACTATGAAATGTCCTTGAATTATTCCACAATGGAAAGTTTAGAGTTGGAAATCAATTCTAACCTGCATGACTCTGGGACATGGGAAGAAACTGAAGTTCTCAGGAAAAAAACCCGTGAACACATCCAGAAATCCAGAGAGGTGCCCAAGTCTAAAATAAAGCCTTGAGACCCAGATGCTATAAGGCAGAATTTGTAACTGCCATGCCACTGTGTAGCCTTAATGAATATCATTCATTTGGTAAAGAAACAAGATAAGAAAGAATGAGTTTCCATTCTGGTCCTGATCCTAAGTGTAGCTGACTGAGTTACCTGCCTAAACCTTCTGGCACACACACAAAAGCCTCAAAAAACAAAACACTCAAAGGCCAAGCTTGGATTCAGAGCCATGTGAAGTGCCAGAGGTGTCATATGCAGAACCCAGTTTGACAAAAAAGGGGTATTGAAGAAAGGTCTCTATCCCCCCAAAAATATAACTAAGCTACTGTACATTGGTAAAGCATGTGCAAGGATGTAGGAGTAGATAAAATATACTTTACAGAAAAAAAGAATAAATACAGTACTCTATCTATCCGTGTAGCTTAATAACAATCATTTTCTCCTTTTACCACATTAAAACTCTTTTAAGCACACTTTTTTATGCTTCCTCAGATTGTATTATAGTTTCTTGGAGTAAAAAAACAAAACTTTTGTTACAGAACACTAATTTGATTATTTATAAGAATGCTTTCAAATGCATTATTCTGATAGGGTTAATGCTGCTGACATATGTTTGTGGTAAAAAAAAGAATCTTATTTTGAACTGTTCCAATAAATTTCAAAGTCTATTCAAATTAATGCATATGGGAAAAATGCATTCTGTCCGAAAACACAAAAAACGTTTAGGCGAACAATGACAATGCATGCAAACCATTGAAATCATTGAAAGTAAGTCATTTTGAAGTTAAAACCAAGGGACCTGTGGTTTAATATGAGCAAAATTCTGTTTATTGAAGAGAGCCAGAACTGGTGCAGTCTATGTCCCTGGAGGCAGTCTGTTCCAAGTGGAGCTGGAAAGTAAAAGGGCTTCAGATCAGTAAATAAAGACATCTGCTTGCAATTAGCAATTGCTTTTTGAAGTTCCCTTGACTTGGGAGTTATGATGAATAAGGTTGCTGAAAAAAAACTTTAATTTGTTGAATTTTAATTTTACTTTTAGTTTCAATGTTTTTTTTTAACCTTTGAACACTTCCTGAATGGGTAACTACTATTTGTTTTATTTATGTTAAACCATTTGTTTTTCTGCAGGACTAACAGAAGCTGTTGGTGTTATTTAATATTTGCTTTTATTTACTGTATTTAGTGGTGATGTAAGTACTTGGTGACAGAGGGGAAAGCAAAACAACACAGTGTGATCACCCAATTTTGCTTTATAAGTGACACCTTTAACTGTACTAAATTTAGAACTTCATGTGATTACAAAGTTTCACTGTTTTGGGACATTTTTTGTAACTAGCATATCATGCCCCTAAAATGCATTGTGTAAACATAAGAAAGGTTAGTAAAAAGTGGTAAAGGTCACTCTGCTCCTTGAATGATATTTGTTTGATGATCAGCAGATACATACTGTTGTATGGAATACAAGTAGCCCTTTCTAAGTAAATTATGTTCTTCCTTCATCATTGGAAGAGCCTGGAACATTTTCACAGTGGAAAAGACAAGCAGTACACAATTACCTCTCTTTCCTAATAGTCAAAGTATATTTACAGTAGGTGTTGAAAGTTAGTATGGTTTAACTCCAGTTTATTAAAAAAGTAATTGTCTCATGGGGTCTACTATGGATTTAAAGCATGGTTCCTAAAAGCCACATGTTTTTTTATTTAGAAGTATTTAGAAATCTATGCCAGCTCTCGATAAAATTCAACAACAGATTAGTAACTTTTTGGAAAGTTTTTCAGCCTACTGAAAATCTGTGCAAATGTGTTTTGGCTCATAAATATAACACCAGAGGCCATTAGCAGTAGATTTAACATTTACTGTATAGTTTATTATATGTTGTTGGTTTCCTTTTTCCTGGCACTTGATTTTGAAATTATTTTTTAATATTGTTTGCTTCACCAATCGAGTTCTGAAAACTGCATGATGCCATTGTACTTCTCTTTTTAATTCTGAGCAGATTAGTAAAAAATTGTAGCTATCATATCATATCATCATCATCATAGCTGATTATATGTTGATTCCTGTCTGGCTTCTTCCTTGTTTTGATTACTTATTCTTGCTAGCTGGCTGGCTTTTTTCACGTGGTACCTGCTTGCTGTCTCGGATTTCTAACTACAGTACATTACTTGAAATCCTGGCTCTTGGGTGCAACTGCTGTTTCAGTTGTTCGGTCAACGAGAAGAGCATTAGAATTTGACCTCCGGCCGACCTGTTCTTCTTCGATGTCAACACCATGTGGGGTGCGAGCTTTTTTATTGTGGACTCCTTGTTCCTTCAAGGCACTTCAACTTTCTGTTTTTGTTCAAAGTTGCAACGTATCACGAGAAGTCAACTCAAAAAAGTTCTGAAGTGACACAAATCTTTAAGAATAATAATTTAACGTGCTAAAAAACATCCAAAAAAGTTGTTGTATTTCAATAAAAAAACAGGAGTCAACATTAGCGGGATATGAAAGTTTTCTGAATATGACTTCAGAATAAGTTTGTAATATTGAGTCCACTAAGTTTAAGTGAAATATATTTTGGTCAAAATTACTTTTGTTTTACTGATAAACATTCGTGACTGCTATGGACAGAGTGGTAGATTAGATGAATTAATCATTTTTAATACCAGTAAGCAGCACTCTGTCCCTCATTTCTAAACTTTTGAATACTTTTTATTTTCTCTAGTAAGCTTAAAATGTTTAATTACATCAATTAAGTTTTTTATTTATATTTTAGTTATATTCCCTTGTACAGTACTTTATCTAACCTTGTGTCTCAATCTGAGTGTTTCTGACACTTCATAACACCTTTCTTAAATTCTTCAGATTCAGTTGGCATTACTGACACTTTGCTAGTTTAAGTCTTATTTGTGCAACTGGACACTCTTTGTATCACTGGGTCATTGTACTTCTGTTACAACAGCTGTTTGTACAGGTATGCCTCAGGTGTCTACATTGGGACCTTACTGATTTACCATATACAGTATTTGTTACAGTTAGATTGAGTAGCTAACTTAAGAAAGATGGAATTTGGTATTATTTCTGTTGACATTAACTTTCACCTTACTTCTAACTCATACATTATATGGAAAATGATGCCAGGATATAAAAGCATGGATGTTCTTAAGGTAAATTCTGTTAAAATAGGTTATGTTAGTTTGTTCTAGGCATTACATGTTATTTGATACCTCAAATTTGATCCAGATGCTCTAGTCAGAAACCTTAGGTATGCTTTTGAATTCTGCTCTAAGCTTTGAACCTCATTAAACATCCGTTATTCATCTACATAATTTTGCTTGAATTAGATTCTGCTTATCCTTGTCCTTGCCTTTGCTCTTTCTAGGACCAACAGTTGTCTCCTTTTCCTTGACTTGACTTGTTCAACAATTGTGAGGCTTTGTTGGCCAGCATTTCAATCATTTGACAGACAATTTCAGCTTGTGTTAAACAGAAATGCTCCTGTCCTCACAAAACCTAAGGCAGGTTGTCATGTCAGTCCTTTATTGTAGTGGCTGCCCTGGTTATCTCTGAAAGATTAGAGATTTTATGTTTTTCATCATTAACTTAGGAAAGTTCGCTCAGCTGTATTTGAGCAACCTTCTTACACTTCCTCTTTATATGCCTCACATTCAGAAGATTTTTGTTCCACAAACCAGGTTGAAAGTTTTGTGCCTGATCTTTTTCTGTCTCTACTTCTGTCTCTTCCTGTACATTAATCCATGTGCAGTACGTACAGTATTAATGAGCTACTGACTGAAAAAGCTTGGAACCATTCATTTTGTCTACTAGTGCAACAGAAACAACCTAGGATATCATGCTTTTAAAGTAATATGAATTTTATTCTTATGAAGAATTTAATCTACACACAAATATCTTGCGTTTATAGGTATTTGGAGATAACTTGCTTCACTTTCTGATACCTCACAGGGTGTTTAGGAAAAAAGGCATGGTGCTGCTTTATCTGTTAAATCTATGGGAAATGAGGGTGGCCTAGCCGCAGCCAGGAATGGCGTGAAGATATAAATTAGAAATCTGAGGATGTGGTTACAGGGCTTAACTGAGCCTATTAAGAAAGATTTAATGAGTTCTGCACACATTTCTCTCATTGGTCCAAAAGAAAAAAAACCCAATAGAGTTAGCATTCTATCCACATAGAAAGCCTGGAATATGAATTCTATCAAATTGCAGGCACAGCAAATGTCTGGAAGCATCCAAAGATCCAAAGAAGAACTAAGCAAAAACTACATTTAATGAAATTCATAAACTGGGACTTAGGACCAAGTGTACAGTATGTATCACTGAATAGCAACTAGGTTAGTTAAGTATTATACGTGTTTTTAGTTATTTCACTTCGTAGAGATATTCATGCTTATTTAATGAATTTGCACATGTAGTTAATGAATTTATCACATGTAGAGGGGGAGGGGGAGATCCAGGGTTGGCCATGATAGACAGGGAAAGCAGTTAGCCTGCAGGGATATGTGAGCTGTCCTTTAATTCATTGAAGATTTTTTCTTATGTTTTTTATTGGACTTCAGGGAATCTTTTTTTGAAGTTTATTTGTAACTCCTCATATGAGAAGTGGAACAGCAGTTTCTTACTCTTTCAGGTTTAGATGTAGTTATCATGCTTTGGGGCTCTTTCCTTGTGTTCTGATGCTAAAAAAAATGACTAAGTTAAAAATGAGGAAGATTTGGATTCATTTTAAGGTGCGTAGGAGCCTTCATTCTTCTGTGTGGAGTCTACTGTTCAAGATAGTCCACCAGAGGGCATAATTGAGTGGAATGTGTATGGAGCAGGTATTGGAACCTTGTGACATAGAGTAGAATTAGAATTATTGTGTGGTTTTCCTGACAGTTTGATACCTCCTTTGGAAACCTAGCGTAAGATCATGGAGTACCATGGACTACAATGTCATCATTCGGTACAACTACAGGTGATATCCTTCCCACCCAAGAATGTAGGTAGTCAGTCTCTTTTTTAAACAATATTTGTTAAATTTTATGATAAAACCACAAAATGCTAAAAACAGGACCTCAAGGGGTAACAAAGTGTATGTAGGTATTTGAACAGGGTTTGAAGATTTTGCTCAGTTTTTGTACCAGCAAAGTTGAATCTATCTGCTCTTCTTTCCATTAGCACAATTTCCACAAATCAATACAAAAATACGTAATTTCATTTCAGTCTCCACCAAATCCTATGGATTCTTTTTTTTGGCTGGAGTTAGACTCACAAGCAAAAGATGTTGCGTCTGAAGATTGATAGTAACACGGTGATCGTCATCGAGAAGGAGCAGCTGGGGTCTTAGAATCATGCTTGTGGTTGTCCTGTGTGTTTGCCAACTTACCTCATGCCACATTCTCCATAAGGAGTTCATTGTGAAAGTTTTGGCTGTTTGCAAAACAAGCACACCCACCATGGGATATACCGTATCAACAACTGGTAGTATCCATCCAGATTTCTTACACTGGTTTTGTCCCACCTCACTACTGGTTAGCCTGTCCCAAAGAATTATCTCACATTGATGTTATCTTGAAGCTTTTTGAAGGAAAAAAAAAAACTTTATTATTTGAAAAATGCTGTCCAAAAGCAAGTTTAGGAGCAGCATAATGGTGTAGTTTTTAACTGCCTCTCTGCTCATACTGTAGGTCCCGTCTTCTATGCTGGACTGTTGAGTTTGCATATTCTCCCTGTATTTCACATGGTTCTTCTAGAGCTCTGGTTTCAAAGACAAGTTTAAATGTTGTCTCCAGATAATCCTTGTCTTCAGACCTGTGTTTCCACACTGCTGCAATCTTTGCAGAAAAATCTGTGCAGTGGCATCTTCAGTAACCGACTTAACATGTGCATGTGATTTTATATCCTAGATATGTACTCTTTGTCCTATGGTGGGCACTGGTGTTGTTAACTCTCCTTCCGCATTGTATTGTTGTTATCCTCAAGAATGTGTTCCCATGGTCCTAAATTAATCAACAGGCAAGAACTAATTAAATCAAAATAAACTATCATGGGTGAAAAAATGGAAGGTGCTCTGTGTGTAACTGTAGATCGTAACGAAAGCGTTCTTTTAGGACCCTATGCAGACGACACGATCCAGGGTAGAGTGAGGAAAACACAGGGAAAAAACAATGCGGGAGTTGGGAATGAAAACAGGGGGCGTGTCCATGGTGCGCTGGTGTTCGGGGAAGGTGTGGCAGAGGCAAACAATCCAGAAATAAGTCCAAGGGGGAATACAAAAGAAGGCGAAAATCCAAAACCAGGCGGTCCATCCGAGACTAACAGAATAAAAATGGGAACGGGGTTGGAACTGGCAGGAACAGGAAGTTAAAAGCTTGACGGGACCAGGCGCTTCCAGATCCCGGACTTGCCTGGTACAGGAACCAATGCAGAGCCCAGAACAGAGTAGGCGTCTGGCTTTTAAGGGGAACTGAAAAGGGGGCTGGAACAGGGAGCAGGTGTGGGAGATGAGTAAAGAACAAGGAAGGGCTGGAGCGTCCTTTAGAGGAGGGGTTTGCGAACGTGACAGTTTGTGTTTTGCTGTTTATGAACCTCTATTGGACAAGTTTGAAAAGGCAGCTCTTGTTTGGTTTGAATAATTGTTAGCTTCTGTACCTATCAAAGCCTACTAGGATAGATTTTGAAGATAAGAATAAAACGGAAAGAACGTCATTGACAGTTGACAACATGGCTCCATAAAATCAGTAAGTACGCTGTGGTTTGTGTTCTCATGCTCTTCCTTATTAATTAATTTTTTAAAAATGATGGAAAAACCCACTTGTTTCTTCCCTCTTCAGTTTTCTTTCCCATTTGCTGAAGCTTTACTAGTAAAACAATCAGATCCATTTTGTGGGATATCCATAAACACATAGCCCACTGTTGTTTAAAAAGCAGACTACTAGTAGAGGGTATCCTTTTTTTCAAGATGGGTTTCTTCTCTAATCTGTAGATTACAAGAGCATTGACCACATACAGTACACATTCCACTCAAAAACAGATAATGAGCTATTCACAAAAAGGAATATTTTCACCCTTTGTTATTTTATTGTGTACAATTGTTTCTTAGCCTACCCTAAACAAATTTAGTTTAGTTGATTCCTTACCAAAATAAACTGTCTTCATCTGTGTGCTATTTCACCAAATTTGCACAAGATTTAACACTTTTTATGTGATGGGACAGCAAGTGAAAACTTTATTCTCAAATTGGTGCTGCCCTCTAGTGACTGGAGTTGTACATAATCTATCAACGGGTGTTTTTCCAGACCTTGTTTTCAGTTTGAACCTCTTGATGTAACCTTCCATAATCCTATATTATATATTATAGTACTCACATTTCCTTTTTTAATAAAACATGGGAAAGCATGGCAAACAATGTGGTCAGGTATCAGATGTGGTGAGGGCATGTCATATAATGGTAGTAAAAGTAATGAACAAATGAGAGCAGAGTTTTGGTCTGTACATCTTGGGATCATATGTTGCTAGGACTTTCTGATACCACTTAGTTAGAAGGGTCCACTAATCCTAGGTTGTGAGATGGTAATCTGAGTTGTAATTCTGGATAACATAATTATATGATTTATTAATAGAAGATTTTTCTTCTTGATATAGTGTTTGTAAAGAAGTTGATATGAAATAAAGTGGGCAATATGAACAGACACTTTCAACTGGATTACAACCAATGTGAGTGTCCCCTGCTCAGGATAATTGTGCTACAGAAAATTGATGGCGGCATGCTCACACAATGGTTCTCTTTGCTGCTTGTAGCCCTTAGGGCTTGGGATCAATTCTGGACTTGGGGTGATATCTGTGTGGAGACTGTATATTCTCCCCATGTTTGCATGGATTTTCTCCCACAATCCAAAGATACATAGTGGTAGGGTACTTGGCATGTGTAAAAATTGGCCCTGGTGTGAGTGAGTGCATATTTGTCTGTGTGTGCCCTGTGATGCACTGGCATTCGGTCCAGGGTGTATCCTACCTCGTTCCTGTTGCTTGCTAGGATGGACTGTGGCTCTCCCAGTATTGTATAAAATGGTTAGAAGATGGATAGATGAATGGGATATTAGCTGAGTCCTAATAATACATTTCAGTTATATTTTTAAAAATGAGTAGTAGTTAGACTAATAAAATATTTAATGAAATATTTCCAAAGTTTTTAAATTAAGCTACATAATCGAAGAGATATACGATTTTTCAGAGGAGCTCCAGAGCCATTAGCACCAATGGCCAATGTCAACCATTTTAGTAGCTCTAATTTTTCCTCTAAATCTAAAGTCTAAAGTCTAAATCTCACCTGCAGCTCTCTAAAATTCCTGTGCTTATTCAGCGTACCCTCCCCAATTTCCACACAGCTTGATAAGAGTGGTGAATTTTACAAAGGAGCCACTAGGCCATTGTCCTCTCAGTTGAAACTGTGGGACGTCTTTCAGAGCATTGACACTGGGAATTTTTTTCTTTCTAGTAATCCAGTGACATTGACTGTTCTTGCTTTCGCCCTTTGCAAGTTTCATCTGGAAATCACATCATCTACTTAAAATCTGCTTGCACAAACACTCACCCTGGGGGCTGGGCAGTCGAACCACATGAAGCCAGAAAGGTCTAGAAAATCGCCTGCGGCTACGCCAAAAATGCCGGCTGCATCAGGACTGTGATTTTTTTTCTCTTTTAATAAAACGATAAGCCGTTCCAGTGCAGGGGGAATGGTGTTAATTATTACTCCAGATTGCTGCCTGTGATGGAGCAGTTGAGTCAGCCCGTGGACACCACTGGATAGAGTGCAAAGCCGTCTTGGCCTTTGAATACGTGCAAATAGAAAGTGGATGAGAGATGCACAAGAGCCTGACACATCCTTCTGCGGTCTGCGTGACGCAGCCATCAGATGAAAAGAACCGTGACAAAGGAAGGATCCTGTAAACAAGCCAGATGCAAATTTATAGGGTCTTTTCCTTGGTTGCTTGACGGAACAAAGAGTAAAGAGTTCTTCCTCTTTCACAGGTGCAGATGGCATGAGAAAAACATAGAAGCCTATACTAATATATATATAATGTATAGATAGATTTATAGCAGACCAGTTGGAAACATCTGCTTTCTGAGTGACTAGATCTGTGCGGCACCCATCAAAGGAATATAATAATCATGATAATAATAATAAAACTATTTTATTGCTTTAGTGTTCTGCACTGAAACACTTTCAATGGACATTCTAGAATCCCAGTGGGAGGCATACTTTATCTCAGTCTAGCTAACAGTGTGTGAGAGGAAATAAATGAATTTAATTGGCTTCGAAACAGACACACTCCTTTTAAACAGCTTTGGAATATTATAGTATTAAGGAAAGACTGCCTGTTACATGTGCTGAGTCTGCATTTATGGTTCCACATAAACATTTCTAGGTTTACATCATTCCAAAAATAATTAGCCCGTTGACAGTCACCGCTTGATTTAAATCCTAGATATGAAATGAAATAGCACAATTACAAATTGAATTGATGTTGCAGCTCTTTTCTACACGACTCTGGTGGCTTTACTTGAACTCCAGCTAGAATTCCTGTGTGCTACACAAATGTATTAGCTTTTAAAACATTCATATGGGCTCCTTCAAATGTCATATTTCGCAAATCTTTTCCAGTTGCAAATTTGATGGTTTTCAATTTTAATTTTAGAGTGAAAGTGCAACAAATCTGGCTGTGATGTGTGTTGTTTGTACTGCTTAAGACAGTTTTACTCCAGCATTCTTTCATTATAATATAGATCTCTATTTTAAAAAGATTCATTAAAATATTAATATGAAATTTGTTTGCCATAGTACTTATTGCCCATTTAGCTTCTACTAATATGCTTTAAATAATCAGACGGGGTATGACTCAGCCTTATTTAAAAATAAAAGAAAACCTTCTTTCAGGGAAAAGACTTAAAAATGTGCATTTTGAAAAGTGTCAGAGGTACACCTGGATAGATTCAGTATCTCACTTGGATTTAATCTTCATCTGTATAATCACCATCTGTGGACAAAGTGAATTTCTGAGGCCTTGCAAGTGGTTACAAATTGAGCTCCTTGAAGCATACAGTATTTCCCACTGTGCCAGTCATAGAGTACTATCATTTCTAAACCAGGATAAGTTTCAGTGTTCATGCAACAAGTATGAAGAAATATTTGATAGGGACAGGTGAATTGAACATTTTGTTTTTCAAAATAATTCCTAAGCTCTGACAGTGAGAAAGTGATAAATGTGAAAGCCAAACTACACACTCAGTTGCATGGCCTGCAAAAGGAAGAGTAAAGATATGATGTAATTCTGGAAGAGTGGACTACTAGGCTGCAGCTGTCCCCAAGGAAGACAATGGATTTCAAAATATAATTATTCCTCTCTAGCCAGCTTTGAGGCTCAGATTAATCATATTTAAGAAATTTACTGTGATGGTCTGATGCAAGACCATCAACCAATAAATCTCATTGCTGCGAGGAATAATCAGTCTTATTCCATGCTTTGGATGAAACATAAAGCTGAGATTGAGAATGGAGTATCAGAATGTTCACTCTAAACCTTTAAATTGCTTTGAATTAGAGCATTTTCTAAACAATTCCTAATATTAAGAAGAGCCAGTGTTCTAAAACTCTGACCCACAGTGTACACATCAACCACAGCAATAATAAAGTAAACAGATTTACTAAACATTTGTTTTCCATTGGGTATACTCTGTAGTTATACATTATACCCAATACAGTTATTAACAGTATACAGTACAAGCCATTTTAATAGCATTTCTGAGTTCCTCCAAATATCCAATTTTAAACATGACAAGTAGATGAGGAGAAAAAAGGAAACAAAGGAGAAACAAAGGGAAAACAGGGAAAAAATTAAAAACAATACAGAAAAGACCTTTTCATAGCTATAATGAAAGGGCAAAAAGTCACACGTAATACGCATCCATTGGTATCTGAAAAAAACATTCATCGCTAGTGAAGAATTCACTGCAGAGCCAGAGATATATAAACTAGAAGGAGAAGTGCAAGTGCTGAACCAAAGACTGAGCTGTTAAAGCTATGGACCCTTTTTCAAAGCATCTCCATCTGAAAGAGTAATAGCCTGAGTATCATATTTTCCCTTTTCTTTTGGCACTGCACTCCAGAACTTGTGCTACAAAGATGAATACCGCATGTATTGTGAGGGTGCAGTCCTATGAATATTCTTCATATTTCAGGGATGGAGTGATTTGCTCTTTGGCAGCTACAGTGTGGAATCTCCAGATGAGTGATCTGTCAATGTTGTCAGAGGTCAGAAAAACGATCCTGGTTTACAGCATGGGATTACACGTCATGTACTAGGAAAACTATATGACCAGCAAGGGTTTTGCAATTTAATTTTCTTTCAGTAACCTAACAGCAATTGCCAGAATGTGGAGGACTAAGTGCATTTTTTCTTATGTTGTTATGTTTGAGTCAGGTGAACAATAAAAAATAAAATATAGTCAGTATCCTTCCTGGACCCTTATCTTCTGTTTAGATTTAAATATCTAAAGGCTGATGAAATTATGTCAAATCAAGGCAACATACAGTATAAACCCAATAATCTTACCATACCATTCAAGAAAACACAGACTCCAACTTGAGAATAAACTTGATTTGCTATTATTTATAGTACAACAAAACTGTAAGAAAACCTAAAAGCAATTATTGTACATGTTGATACACTGGGGGTAAATTTTACCTAGATCTTATTTGATATACAGTTATTATACAGAACATCAGAAGAAATATGGCACTTTTAATTCCTACTAATTAACAAAGTTATAAAAAAAACATTGACATTTTATTGTTTAGCCATGACATAGGTGACTTTTTTATTCTGATTAAAGTTTGTTAGAATTGATCGTGTTGTGTGCCCACTGGCTGAGATTCTCCAAGTGGTGGCACATGTCATAGCACTGGAGGGGGTTGATTTGTCTCCTAGGGCTCTTAGCAGAACTCCAGAGATTTCTATAACTTGCAGGGTTCTGGCAGGCTTGCAATGACATTGGTGAGCTAACATCTCCTGTGAGACCCCATGGAGTTTGCATAATGTCTAAAGGAAGAAGTTAGTCAAGCTTCACTATGCACGACTGAGACCTCATTAAGAATATTGTGTAAAGATTTGTCACTGTGCCACAAAAAGGATATAGACTTAGACTTCTACCATGGCTCATTGAGGCCACCCTGTGATCTTTTTATTTGTTACCTTGAGATGATTTCAAACGATTGCCATATACAGTCATGTTAAAAGCGCTCCATTTTTTTCAGTGCAGAATTAAAGGAGATTGAGAGGAGATTTAATCCAAGTATAATAAAATACTAAAGGGTACACTGAGATCTGGTCAGCCCAGGGGACCATTGCATGTACAGTAGAGAAACAAGAACACACATTTAGAATTGGAAAGTAAAAGGGAATACATTAATGACTGAGCACAGAAAACACTTCTGTACATGGAGAGTTCTGGACATGCTTGCCAGCAAAGTGATTGGGTTCAAGAAGTAAAGGAAGAGACACCTATCCAACAATATTACTGTACTTCAGTAGCATGATACCATCAGCTCTGGGAAGGTTACTTTTAAAAAGTATTGCATTACAGTTATACACTCTTTGTGTGTGGAATTACTTCGTTAGGTGGGGGTAAGTTTACAAATGTAGTCAGAGTGATTCCAGTGTACAGTAGCCATATAAAGAATGCATTGCTTATGGCTTTTCCACAACTTCTAACTTCTTATTTTAAAATGTAATCTCTTATACTGTATATATATATAACTGGAAATTATAATGCTTTACCTTTAAAAAAATTAACTTTGCCTACTAAAAAGTCTTTTCCCCTTATATTGCAGGCCATATGTTTAAATCCAAGGATGTACACTTAAAGCACCCATTATCTTCTGGAAGCTTGAGCCCACACATCTCTTAAATATCAACCCTCCTGTGCTTTGAAATGCCTGTTTATAAACAACAATAAATTAATTTAACCTCAGATAAACATCACACAATTGCTTAAAAGCTTTGCTCTCATCTGAGAGCAATTAAGAAGTTAATTTCTGCAAAGGGGCTAATTTTCTCCAAAGCTGTGCCAGGTTTTATAGTAGCAGTCTACACCTCAAAGTGTGCAGATCACACAAACTGCCCACAAATGCCCAAGAAAAGGGAAACATTTGAGTGCACAAATGTATAAATAAGACAAACATCCCAGCTGAGGAGACTTCCACTTACTCCTAGTTTTTAGGGTTAGAATTGCATACAGTATTTTACAGTATACACATATATAATTATCATAAAAGAAAAACATCTTTGTCAAAGTCTTTCAATATTTTTATGGAATTCAAAGAAGTGAAATGGGATGCCCATGGTCTAAATTTCTCATGTATTATTATTGCAATTACAGTAGTTCTGAATGCCAAATAACAAAGTGAAGGAAACTGAATACTAAAAATGAAATAATGCAAGAAGACAGCTTAATCAATATAGACAAGGTACTGTATTGCTTATGTAAATCCTATAAAGACCAACTTTAAACACACATTTGCAGTACACTCAATATTTCAAGGCAACATAATACAGTATCTGAAAAAAGAAAACATTGAAAGGCATCTTAGGCAGAGGAAAGCTTATTTATTCTTTATATTGGCATTATACAATAAAATGTCACCTTTGCATGTCAGCTTGGATGGAGATCAAATATAATTTGTGACATAACTTTAGTAAAATCTCCAATTTATTTTTACTGGAGCAGTTGAAAAACCAAAGTCTGCAGAGGACCACATTGATCAAAACCACTACTGCACAAAATACAAAAACGGAAGGCAAATGAGATCTCTTTAGTTGGTGCTGGAAAGATAAAGACAATTTAATTTATTCCAACACATACAGTACATGTGCTAGGTGGAACCAATAAAGGCTGTACAGTAGTTACACAAAGTCACACCATAACATTCAGTGTGATATACAGGTTTAGAATACAAAACCAGTGGATCAGTCAGTCAGTACATAAAATTATTCACTGTCAGTCAGTCCTTAAACTACAGTTCTTGTGCATTTAGGAATTACAGCCAGAAATGTTTTAATATAATGCATAAATAAACCTGAAACTCACTGAAATTGATTATATAAGTTAAAAATAATTGCAAAAATGTTAATTTCCTTATAAATAGGGGAATCCATCAGTTAAGAAAAAAATATATGGAGGTCTTAATTTAAACCAGATCTTTAGAGGAGTACAAATCAACAACAAAAACGCATAAACTTTTTTTTTCATGGAATGCTAATTCCATTATAGGATTGCTAAATATTGACCTTTTAATGTCTGGATCAAATGACAGGAATTGTAGGTGTTGCCATTTCCTGTGTATTTCTGCTCATGCCAATTATATAAATTCTCACTGTTGAGTAATCGAGGAAGATGTCATAAAAAATAACAAATAACAAAGGAAGATTATAAGAAACAGATTACTATGCATAAACACTAATCAGAAGAAAAGGAAACAGGAAATAGGATTCCTAGGCACTCACAAGTGCTTCCATGAAAGAAAAATAAGATCAATGAATCATAACATTTCATCAAATGCAGAAAGACAAAGTGGATTTAGCAAGCATTGATGTTCCAAGGCCTTTTTCTGTGCCCTGGAGACTCCTTTTCAGATGCGTTCCCAAGCGAAACACCATTTGGCAGTCTTGAAAGTCTGCTGTGAATCATAAAAGAGAATCATCTCAATGCAGCGTGAGAGGTTTTAAAAAGATTCTGAAAACAATTTTTCTTATCCGAAAGCAATGACATCTCAGATTTTTCTTTATTTTCAGATTTGCAGGTCTCGTGATTGCATAGCCTTTTCTTGGTCTTTTCTGTGTTGAGCGGAAGCAACTGATTTAGGAGACAGAGCACATATCTATCATTTCAGAGAAAGAGGCTTGGATAAACAATGCTCTCTAAGGATCCATTCTCAAAGTCAGGCTCATTTGTTCTCAGTAATACAATAGCTGTTGTCATCCTATCTCAACTTTCCTCGGCACAATTGCAGAATTGTTTAGCATACATACCAGAATTATTTTGTCAAAAATTCTCATTCCAAACACTAGATTTAAAAACTTTATATAATCTATTTTCTATTACTTTTTAACACTATATTTATTGTGTGGTAACACTTTAGAAAGCTATTATACTGTAAGTGATTATAAACAAGTTATAAACATGTCGTTAACTGTTATAGCTTAATAAGATGCATCTTACCTTTGGTTTGGTTTGGTTTTAATTTCTAACATTTGTATGTAAGTTTTTTAAGTTCTTATACAGTATTGCACACTGCTTGCTACACATTATAAATCTTGTGCACATTTTATAAAATTGAACTATTTCTGTTATTTGTAAACATACAAACTATAGGGCTTGATATATTTTTACATTCTAAATTTAGTCATTTAAAAAAAAAAATTATTTGGCTTTTCTCGTGTTTTATACAAGCTATATTTTTCCATTGAAACCAGTTTATTTTTTAAAATCCATTTTCTAACCGCCCAGGAACTGAGATCAGGGCCCCAGTGATGCACGGCAGAAATACGAAACACTACCCCACCATGCCGCCTGTTCTAATATGGTGTTTAAAGATTTTTATAAATGAACTTAACCATAAGAAATACCATTTTTAAGTTGTTTGAATTAAATTCAATTTAAATGTAAATAGTCTGTAGCAGACTATGCTGTCAAAGTAATGGTTCCATTCCTTAGATGCAAGGACAAAGTATCAGTTTTAGGTTCTTTTGGTTGTCCTCAAATGTCTCATGAGTTCTGTATAGCAATTCCTCCCCTTGATTTTAGTGTGATCATTATATCCCCATATACAGTACTTGACCACAAGCTCTGTAACGGCATGTTTTTACAACCATACAGTCTAGAAAACATACAGTATAGAACAGCTGTCTGTAAGTCCAGGTCTTACAGTATATTCATAAGATCACATACTGTAGATCACTCATGCAAACAGGAGAGACAAATTAATATATTGTGAATTGGTAAATATAATCAAGTAGAATACCTTTCTGTATAATAAACTATTTTCAATGCAACATTCAAATTGAGGTAAAATGCAATGTACACTCCTGTATCACATGTAAAATGTAATACACACAAAAAAGTACACAAATTTGAAACAATGCAAATGAATCAAATGTAATATGCATTGAAAACAATACACAGGATGATTTACAAGAGTAAATTAATGTTTCTGAGGACTGTCTTAAAATGTGAAATTCTTCATATGGTTGTTTTCTGTTTCTACTATTTTTTTCCATTATTTAACAGAGAAATAAAGTTCATTTTAATTTTGTTTTTCTGTGTTGCATTGCATTTTTAAACTATGACTGAATATGACTCAACATAATTTGTATCTTTTACTGCAGTCCATATTTATGTTATGACACTATATTTGCACTGTATTCCATAATAAATTCCTACTGCATAGGTGATGAATATACATTTCTAAGTAATATGAACTATTAAATATACAGTAACATACAGTATATACGAGGATTATAATCTAATTCTAAATTTACAAAGGAGGAATCTTAACTACTGGTTTCCATTAGCAGGACAGCCTGATGGTACTGACTATTGGTGTTGCTGGCATAAAGTTCCAGGATACTGGGCTCAGTTCTGGCCTTGGAGCTCTGTGTCCAGTTTGCATGTTCACATGATGTTCACCAGGTTTTCACCCATTTCCAAAAGACTTATTGGCTGGGTGTGACCGGCTATTCCACTGTACGTCCTGTACATGTCCCATCAAATGCTAGAGCTGCTGTGTGTGTGCTCCCAGTCACACCCTGATCCCTGTGACTGCTTGACAGATTCTGGAATGCTGTGCCCATTATCTGCTATAATTTGTCAAAATAAATATATGCAATATAAGAGGGAATAATATAGCAAATCATTTTATGATGAATGTTGTAATACATTAAAACAATGCATATGGCAAATGAACAGCATTAGTGTCATACAATATACTGTAGTATAGTATCATAGTATCACATAATACTGTAATATGATATATAGTACTGTAGCTATCAATAGAATTATTAATAATGTGACTTATAACTCCTATGTGAAGTGATAGTAATGATTGTATAAACCCTTACAAATTAAATGCTGAATATCAAACCTTGATTTGTATTTTACACAGAATGCAAAAAAATTAAGCTGTATTGACAACACGGCAACATTATTTCAGCACTAACATGCATAAGAAATCTCTGCATATTTTCCTTATTACAGCTTAAATAAGTAATATCCCTCAATTTAACATACAGGCTGCTCAGTTAACTTTTGCATTCATTCTTGAACCACGTTTGCCAAGAAATGGTCTGTCAGCTTCATTTCAAGTAAGTTCTGGCACATTGGAAGGATGAAACATACCTCTGACGAATACTTATTCTCCCTTGCGGCATGTGTCCACGTGAGGGGAAACTTAAGCAGTATCCTTCAATCTCTAAACTGCCTGGCTCTGATGTTTATTTAGCAGGACAGCCAGAATACTTTAGGTGTCATGTTGTCAATTGGGTGGTTGATATTTCCTTTGCTTGGTTTTTAGAGATTGATTGGTGAAGAAGCAATGTGCATTACTATGAATGTTAGGATAAATTTAGTTTGAAACTGTGCAGCTTAGCTGTACAAGTCAATTACTTTTCTCCATACCACAGGACAAACTCCAGTTTCCATATTTATTTTGTTGATTCCTGAAGTTGGTCTTAGAATCCACTTTACTGCCCTTTATGCACTCATTTGGGTATTTTGGCAACCTAGTTCCGTTTTTCTTCTTGAAAGAGCAAGGCACTTGTCAGAAATTATCCTGATTTTCAGCCTTGCACCATACCAGCATCGCTTGCCCCAGTAATATTACTGTCAAAACTCTCTGTAGCTAATGGTCTTTGATAAATGTACTCAAGAATTTTACTGTTGAAGTCTCTCATCGCTCTGTTTTTCTTTTGTGTTAATGCGTAATATGAACTCCTAACTCCTAAAAGTGTTTCAGAAGTCTGCTCCCAGCTTGAAAGCTAGGGAGCCTATATAAAACACATAAAAATACTATTCTTTATACTTGGAGAAATACAGGTATCAGATAAATCCCTTTGCCTACCTAATCTAGTGAACCTGTCTCCAGGATGTATTGTCCTGCCTTGGCACCCTCCTGTGTGCAGGGAAATAGAATCAAGCCCTCATTCCAAGGCGAATTGGCAGACAGACCTAACAGAAGAAGTATTTGCCTTGCTTGGCAAGGCTCACCTCTTTCGGGGGCAATGAAAAATAATTTCCTGCTGAAAAAAAAGCTGCATGAAAGAAACGACTTGGAATTCACACAAGAAACATGAGCTATTTAGGAAAAATGTACAGATGACTGTGTGCAACCCTCAGACAAAAATAAATGTCAAGGGCAGACTTTCTTTTCCTCTTATTCTTATAAGATTTAATAAGTTACAAGAACATACATTTCTATTTGAAGAAATCTGCCCTGTGTTGCTTACTTTTAAATATTTAAATTTGTCAGAAAAATCCAAATATGCATGAACATAAAGAGTTGTGTTTAATTAAAGGATCTGTGACCACATTTCATTGACCTCTTTAGTTAAAATTTCTACATGATCATTAATCAGGTTTTAGGAAGACCACACTAGAATTGTCTTGTTTATGGTGAGTAAAACTGTGTTTTGCATTTGTTGCTGACAGTAATTGCTATTTAACAAAAGAACATAAAACCTGTCAAAAACCTCTTTAGATATGTTCCTATTCACCATTCACCATTCACCATATCTATTGGTTACAGTATATATACAGTATTTAGGTGCCATCAATTAGAAAATCAAACATCTATGATGAAATCTTATACATTGAAGGCGATGTCCAATTTTGTAATACACACCAACTGCACACATAAAATCATTCAGAAATAAAATTAGTAATTTCTTTTTTCAATGATTCTCTTTTTTGCAGAGCAGTGTTTTGTTCTGTGCGAACCTTGGCATGAAATAACTTAAATGAATGACTATTTGGTAAAATACACTTTTGAGAAATAATATGCTCAACATACCAATTGAGATGGTAGATATTTGTAAAAGTGCAATTAATGGTTGCACTATGGTTGTACCAGGATAAAATTATATACAGCTAATAATGTATCTGAATGCCAGCTTTTATGTCTGTTATAGAACTGGAATGATCTTGAGGACAGAAAGAGTTTGGAAAGACACCTGCTATTGTCATTTCAAAACCTTTTATTGAAATTTGTTTCTTCCTAGCCCACACTACTGTGGATGGTTTAGGCATCTGCTTGAAAGAGGAGCCAGTCTGCAGGAAAATTCCACAAACTTTTGAATCCACTATTCCGTGATGGAAATGGACAAACTATTATTGTTAAAATCCCAGGATCACTGGTCTATGAAACTCTTTCCTTATCCCACTCATATGTCTATGCTTAATGGCAGGCTGGCAGAAAAAAAATGAAAACAGTACCGCAGTTATTGAACAAAACCCGGTGCAGAGTAACAGTTACTGTTGCTGACTGATAGAAAGGCATTCAGCAATTAGCTCTCAGGTTGTTGTTTTTTTATACAGCAGCAAACTTTGTCTTTATCAAACAATATTATTTAGGAGTGCCTTTAAACAAGGCAACCTAGCTTTGAATTTTTTAAACTAAAAACATAACAACAATGCAGAATTTGCCTAGTTGCTTGGCATCATAATAAAGTTTAAAATTCAAAATGAAACACGCTTACTGAGGGGAGTCATCACCTTTAGTCAAGGCCAGCCCCGACTTACTATACCTTAATGGCCACCTTTGCTTGGAACTCGCATACCACTCAGGTAAAAGCCTTTGTGGACTGGGAGGCGTCTGTGAACTTTTTCAATTCCAAGATAGAGATGCATCTGGGAATTACCTTGGTTCCACGCCTGACCTCGCCCATTGTTCAGGCTTTGGATGGAAAGCCCATCACCCCAGGCTTGATCAAGAAGCAGATGTGCACTTTGAGCCTTATGGTGGGTGCCACCCATAAGGGAACCATGGTTTTCCTTTGAATTTCTCTGCCTTATTGTCCGTTTCACCACAAAACCTTTGGCTATCTACGATGTCATGTCATCTCAGTTGCCCACTGAGTATCTGGACTTCGCCGATGTATTTCAGCAAAGAGAAGGTTGTAACCCCACTTCTACATCAGCCATATGACAATCCCAATGATCTTGTACTGGGAACATCACTGACGAGGAGATGCCGGTTTCCACCGTCACCTCTGGATTCCAAGGCAATGGAAGAGGACATTTCCGAAAACTTCAAGAAAGACTTTATTCACCCCTCCAAGTCACCTGCAAGAGCTGGGCTTTTCTTTGTACAGAAAAGGCTTGGTTCCCTGTGCTCATGTATCAACTACCAAGGACTCAATGAAATCATGGTAAAGAATCAGTATCTCCTCTCATTGATTTCCTCCATTCTGGAGTGAGCTAGTCAAGATATTTTCCAAGATCGACCTGAGGGATGCCTACAACCTAGTGCAAATTCAAATAGGAGATGAATAGAAGACAGGGTTCAGCACCAGCTCAGGGAATTCCAAGTGTCTCATTGTGCCCTTTGGACTCTAATGCTCAGGCCATCTTCCAAAACCTCATGAACGAAGTCTACAGGGATTTCACCTGACATTTTGTTGTGTATTTTGATGCCATTTTGATCTACTGTACTTCAGCTCTCCAGAACATCAGGCAGGTGCTACTACATCTGTGTCAAAATCGCCTCTTTGCCAAATTGGAATAATGCGAGTTCCACCACTAAAAGGTGATCCTTACAGTCTACAAGATTTCCTCTACGGGCCTCCAGGTGGATCCTGGTGAGGTAGGAGCAGTGAAGAACTGGCCTGTTCCCTTGTCCCTGAAACAGGTGCAGCACGTCGCCAAATACTACTGTCGTTTCATCCAGGACTTCAGCAATGTGGTGGCATCCATCACTGCTCTTGCTAAGAAGGTTGCCAAACAGGGCAGTTGGACTCCAGAAGTGCAAAAAGCTTTTAAGCAACTTAAGCTCCTCTTCACCTTTGCTTTGCTTCTCAGACATCCGTATCCGTATGCCTTTCAAAAATCTAATTCACAATGAAATGAGCCGATGAATGCAAAGCAATAGTGTGTTGATAGCCTATGTGAAAGTCACAGACGCCTGTCTGTACGAGGTTTCAGTGCAATTCGAATACCTTCAATTCTCTATTCGAATAATGAGAACATATTTTTAATCATTTCACCAAGTAGTGGACATGCAAATGATCTTCAATATCCTATAAATCCACATATTAAATGTATTTTCACAGTGGTGAAACTATTCTTTTTTAAATAAACATATTAATAACACAAGACTGACTGCAAAAATATAATAATGCAATAGACTGCAATAAAAACTACAGCTCTACCAGTCATCTTCAACAACTTTGAGCAGCAAAATCAAAACACACCACAACAAACTATACATCTTCAGAAACAAGAAAACCTGTTTAAAATGGTGTATTTCAAATCCCAATTCAGCAATGCAATCATCATAGTTAAGATCGTTTTCCAGTTGATAAAAAACAATCCATATTTGAAGTCCACATACTTGTGATTTTCCATTTTGACGGAAGGTTTTTGCTTCCCTAATAGGTGAAAGTAGCTGTCAGTCAGTGAAATCTGACCATTCAGTGATTTGGGGGAGGTTTACAGGTATGCAGAGTGAATATAATGTTTGATTTGCTTTCCTTTGTTTGTCTGCCTGTCAATCAAGTGAAAATCAGACACTCTTATCACTTTCCTATCTTTTTGACTCCTGGAGCCTAGAAAGGTGCTTTTTTACAGGCTCACCACCATAAATAGTCTCTCAAGCATTGCCCGTAACTCAATAATAATAGTAGTGGAAATTTGATTATTTTCATTATTTTTTCCTCATTTTAATATAGTTTTTTGAAGACTAAGAAAAACAATTTAGGACCTGGCTTTATAAAACCTCCTACAATATTTTTTGTCTTTGTTCTTTTAGTCACAGATTTCCGTCCAAAGTAGTTAATATATTGGACAAGGCAATATAGGAAAAAATTATTTCCTATCTGTGCTACTGTATAACTTAAGAAATTGACTTTTGAAGAAAGAAAATGAAATGTGTGTGTACTAAGATTCCTAAAAAAAATCTGATATTTCAGACTTGATGCCCAAGTGGTTACCTTGAATTTAAGCTCTGAACCAGGTCGGTACTGCCTATTCGTTCCAAGACAGTTTAAGAGTTTAAGGACACATACATTCCAGGCAGAATGTGAGTCAGCGAAAAGGTGGCAGGACTAGCAGCTAGCAGCAGCACCCACTGCTCAGAGAGGGAGTATAGAGAGAGTGAGATTAGGAAGAGAGAAGGAAAAAGTGGGACAGAATTGACAGAGTTTTCTAGAAGGAGACCTGAAAGAGAAGTGCAGACAACAAAATGGGAGCAGAGATATTTGCTTTTGGTGGAGGGTTGAGACTAAAGAGGGGAGAAAACAACTCTGATCCTTGATGAACGCAACAAAGGTAAGGTCCCAAGGAGACAGAGTGCGAAACACGTCTCTCTGCAATGAAACGAAATGTCAAATGCTTTGAAAAGGTGGGTGTAGCACTGTGTTTAGCCAGAGAGGTCTTTTGCATAGGGCAGACGAGTAAGATAAGAATTTGACCTCCACTCAACTTTCTTTTCAGTGACATCATAAATGCCATTTGCAACCCACAATATAAAGGGATACAATACAGTATGCTACGCTATTGACACTCTTACAAAATGAACCTGTTTTATATTCACATCCATCCATTATCAGAAAGTCATTTATTCCTGGTAAGTCATAACAATCTGGAACCTAGAGAACCAGTGTTTCAAGGTGGGACAATACAAAGGTACAGAGCACAATTTAGATATACAGTACCATTTAACCCAGTGTGTCTTTGGCGGGTGGGATAGTACCTGGGCTCTGAAAACCTGTGCAAACACAGATACAAAGAACAAACTCCACACACAAGGTGCTCTAGTCCAGACCTGAACCTAGGTTTAAAGTGTTATAATACATACATCACCACACTGCATTTTATATCACCATGATGCCATACTTTTCCAGGGATTGAATCAATTCAGTTTTGTGCTACTGAAACTGTAGTGAAACATTTAAATGTGGAATGTTTGTGACTCATGATAGGCTTACCAACAAGACAGGATTATTATTAAGGAGAGAATTCCATTTTCCGCATGAGGAAAAACCTTTTCATTATAATAATTACTTGCATTTTAATTCTTTTCCTACTAAAGAATACCAAAGCTCTCTTTATATAAGGTGTGGCCTCACATCATACCCCCTTTAATTACAGCACCCACCTGGATGACACATGGTACTGTACCAACAGCCCCATTACTCAGGATATCAGGTGGAGAAGTGAGAAATTAGTTCAATTTACTTAGGGGAGAAATTTAGGCAAGCCAGCATGTTCAAGCCCAGAGTGGAATTTAGCAGGACACTGCACTAGTACCACTGTTCGCATCAGAGCAATGAGATCTTTATTGACCACATAGTTGGAATCTTGGATTAATTTCACATTCGAAGGATGGCATACAGTATACTGTTGCACACTGTCACTGTACTGAGAGATCGAATTTGAATTTTGGTCTAGAGGGCAGAGTGTTCACTGTTGGTCTACCCACACCCCTTACAGAATCTGGATCTGCACTGAGGTCATGATCACAATACTGATCAGACCCAGTCTTGCTTAGCCTCTGAGATCTGACAAGAACAGGCTAGAAGTTGGTAACACTGCTGCCTCTGCCCAAAACGCTTTAAATACTAAGGTTGATTTGTTTCAAAGTACACCGAATTAACTTGACATTTTCCAAAATGCTGTTGTGTTTTTGGTAATGCTGTTATAACATTGCACCATCAAGTGAAACTCTTAACTCCGGAATATTTGTGTAAAGCAGCCAACAGTAAGCATGGTAATGATGTGACCTTTTTTAAAGTTAATGCACCGTGCAACCACTTTAATTGTGCAATATTTTCATTTAAAGGAAATACTGCAAAGCTTACATTGTGTCCTAGAGATCAAAGGCCACATTAAACTAAGATATCTTCCACAGAAAAGGGCATGGATACGGTTCTGGATATAGTGCAATGTGTTTCCTATTATTTGATAAGCATCCCATATTTTAAAAGTTATTTTAATTACCTAAAACTATTTCTTTCAAGGTTATTTTGTAATTCCTTAATGACACGTGTGGAACCATCCCACAGCAGGGTGTGCTGAGGTCAATATATCTTTATTAAAATTACATTTTCCAAAGTAACCATTACTGTCAGTCACCCTAAAGGAGGTGCGTATAATATTCTCCTTTTGAGCGTTTCGTCTGGTGTTGATTACCTCCTTCTTTTATTCCCCTCCAAATTGATTTTCAGTTCAATGTTCATTATCATGACCAAATCAAAGTCCATTTTTAGAAAATTGCGTAGAGTCATCCTTGTGTAGCTTCAGTTTTACTCATTAGAGAAGTCTTCTATATTCATGCAGTTTTTTTAATATCATGGCTTATTTACAGGAAGTGTGAAGTGTAAGCAAATTAACATTACACCACACCAAGCTAAAATTCTCATTGTGATCCAAATCTCTAAATATTTAGAAATGTTTAGTTTAAATCACAGTGTTTAAATCGCTTATGATTTACTCCATCTCTACCAAACTTTCTCTTGCTGCTCCTTTATTGCACTCTCTGTGATACTGTACATTAGCAAATCATTGTCTGTTTTTCATTGTCTCTTACCTTAAAACAGTGAATGACCACAATATTATTTTAAAAGAGCTATGGCCATAATACAAGTACTGTACTATATACAGTATAAACATTAAGTTTATTTTGTTTATACATAAATATTGGACAGAATAGTTGGTATTGCCAAGCTCTACTCCATTCAGGTCCTTCCCACTCACATTCATGCTCTTCACCCTACTGGCATCGCAACCTGGCCCTTGTCCTTCATCTTGCTTCATTTCAGCCATTTGAGGCTGAGCCCATTGTTCTTTGTCTGGCCCCTCACTTTAGACCAACTCGCCAAGTGTAAAGCTCCTAACAACCTTAAGTCCCCACTCCCTGACAACACCTCCAAATCTGAGGTCACTGTTCTCTCCCGGAAAAGTGTAGGTTGCCTTCTCCAGTTGAGGGGGGAACAACTGCCCTAACTGGAGGAGTTTAAGTACCTCAAGGCCTTGCTAATGAGTGTGGGTAGAGGAGATCGTGAGATTGACCAACAGATAAGTGTAGCGGCTGCAGTAATGCTGTACCAGAATGTGGTGGTGAAGTGGGAGCTGAGTTTTCAGATGAAGCTCGCAGTTTTCTGGTCAATCAATGTCTCCATCTTTAGCAAGAGAATGAGATCATGGGTACAAGTGGCAGAGATGAGGTTTCTCCGTAGGGCTGCTGGGCTTATTCTCCATGACAGGGAGAGGAGCTTGGCAGCCCAGGTGGACCCTGGAATAAGGACACTGCTCCTCTGAACAGTTGAGGTGATTCAGACATCTGGTGGATGTGTACCAGGCACAGCCCACTGGGAGAAGACCCCTTGGCAGACCTAGGATACACTGGAGGGGTTATATCTCTAAGCTGGCCTGGGAGAGCCTAGGAACGCTTCAGGAGCAGCTGGAGACTGTTGCTGGGGAAAGGGAAGTCTTGTCTGCTCAGCCTATTACAACTGCGACCTTCACAAGGAGTAAGTGGTTAGAAAATGGATGGATGGAGTAAGTTGGAATGTAGTTCAGTAGGTAAATTCCTCCTGTTAATTAAAGGGTTAGAACATGTTTTTATTTTTTGTTTTGCTTGCTCTGTTTATTTCAAACAATAATTCCTTCAATATGCCCCGGGTTTTGCAACATAAATAACTTTAACACTTTTTAAGATGCTAAAGCATTTCATGAGTTTTCAGCTTTGAGTAAAATATTATTTGCTACTAAGATCGGTATTTCACTTTTAAACTTTTTACCTCAAGAACAGTTTTGATTTTGCCAGAAAATGAATCATTAAGTGATTTCACAAATATCCAGAGTATCAATGTATTATGAAACGACATCTAACTATTTAAGTCATGTGAACTTGAGATAATGAGTTGTACTGATTTTTTTAATTAGTCATTCTCTACAATAAAATTGAATTTTCTTATGCTGCTGTATAATGTATTCCAAACAATGTGAACACAAATAAAGAGCACATGTTTAACTGCATCTTCTTTAGACTATAGACTTCACAGGTATAGTTTATGCAGCTAGTATTTGTGCTGTTTTGATTTCCGTTGCAGTCCCCTCACGAAGATAAGATGACACTCCCAAATCACAGATTGATCCACTGCTTAAAATGTACAAGATAAGAAGTGGTGACCCCTCCTCTGTTGCAGTAGTAATGTGATAATGAAATAAGCCCCCATCTGTTTGTTGCATAGAAGGAAAAGGGGGAAACACAGCTGTGAAGAAAGATAGCTTCATAATAGCCTTTCACCCTCTGCAAACCAAATGTTTCTGGTGAAGCACAAGAGCCTTGATATCATTACAGGCTTCCTGGTGGCCTGTGCTTTATAATTGTCATCTCCTCGTGCCAACATCTGTGGTTGCCTTTGAGCCCAATCTCTTTTTTTCCCCTGCTATATAAATAGAAGGTATTATGAAATGAGTTTAATGTGTACTTTTATAGAATGAGGGAGGTCTTTGAAAGATGTGGAGGAGGTGGGGAATGTTTGGTGTCCACTCAATCAATCAGAGGTAGAGTTGTGACCAGTTTCAAGAGAGATGTTGACATTTCTTCTCTCAACCACACAAAACGGCTGGTCGGGATGAGGATTTTTTTTTTTAAAGTCTCTAGCCAGAAGGAATGGATTTGCAGGCACTCTTTGATCCCCTTTATGATTCTTTTATTTGTTTTAGCCACATCCTCTTCACTGCCTCACTCAACAAAAGATGCTTTAAATTAGGGCTGGGGGAAATTGTGCGCTTGGCATTCACGCTGTACCCAAGGATTCAACGTGGTAGGCCTCGTTTGGGCCTGACAATTTCACACAGCATAAATAATATTATAAAAATGTCAGGGATGAGCTATTCTAATTGCCAACAGATTGTACTTTGTTTGTTGTCTGTATTTGTTTGTTAACCTACTTTTATTTTGAAAGACCTGCCCATTTTGATGTAATTTCTCCTGTTCAATTTCTGTCACCGTCTTGTCATTTCCTTGGCAACTCTTCAGGTTCTAACCCACTTGTCCGTTTGCACCATATCTTTACTTCTGCGTAATAAAAGAAAAAAAACGTTTAGGTTTGGTGACAGTAAAAAATGCACATTGATCTTTGTCTGTGGTCTTATATCAGACAGCCTTGGCAAGATGTAAGAACCTGCAGTTACGTTTTTTGATTTCAACCTCCAGAAGGGTTGAGAGTTTCTAGGGAGCTGAGGAAAATAACGTTTCTGCCACAGGTTACTTTGTTTCTAACTATTGCATTATTCTTTAGAAAGCAAGCCTGTAGATGTTTTGAGATCACGAAAACCTCTACAGGTTAAAGTGTTCTTTTCAATTAAATTTATAAGCTGCAATACCAACAAACTGTATGTATATACATTTTCTGAATCATACTTATCTCTTTCCTTTCCATCCTGCAATTTTTTTATGTCATACTTTGCTAAATGAGCATCCCAGTGCTCTGAAAGCAGGCGCCAATTCATGCTTTGACTAAAGCTGCGCTGCTTATATTAATTCTTTTTTTTTGACACGTGTTACATTCTTCTGTCTTTATTCCTCTGTATCTCGGGGATGGTGCTGCTTGCCAACAAGGGGTCTCTGGAAACAAGCTAATTTTTCAATGGATATGACCGGCGGACAGATATTGAATAAATAAATATCCTACTGAAAAACAGAGAGGTCTGGTGAAGGCAGCTGCCTCTGCTGCTTGGATTGTTTCAATTACGGCATGATTGTTGTGCGTGCAGCAGAGTGAACACTCTCTTTACAAAATCATCTGCGACCCCCCACTACAGAAAATGAATGTTTATACAGTATATATGTACACATAATCCTCTAGTTTTCCTGTTAATATGTTGTAGGAAGTTCAGGACATGCATGTGGGGGTAAATTCATAAACTTTAGAAATGTTGCTGAGGTCAGGAAGCAGGAACACCATAATACACCCTTCATCAATTAAACATTCTACACAGAAGTCGCACATGGTCTGCTGTGAGTAAGGTTTTCACAATACTATGAGGTTCATGGAGTTTCCAAGGTACTGTACAGTAATATATTATGAATTTTTGTGGGTCTATAAAATAAATGATGGAATTCATTCTAAAGAGTTGAATGTTTCTCAGAAAATATTAAACTTTAGAGAAGTATCCAAAGCCAACCTGTCTTTAAAAGCAGAAGTAGAGGAATTATGGGAACTACAGTATATCTAAAAGCTTTCACATTGAAGTGGTGTCTTTTCATGAAAGTAGAAGAATGCTGAAACAGATCCCTGCTCTTTCTGACCACCTCTAAATGAAGTGAGTGCTTTAACTGTCAACCGTTTTTTAATTTTTTTTTATGGCAATGTTGTTGTTTTTTTAATGGAGCTTTGTGAAAACTGTTAATGATGGTTGTTCAACATATTTGTGAGGTGGCATCCAGATTCTGGAATACTGTAAAAACATTTGTTTTTTCATAACACAAAATATCAAATTGAAGTAGTACAAAGTGTTGGGATTTAAAAAATTACATTTATTAAGTCATGCTGGGCTGTGTGGAACAACAGCTCTGAGCAGACTAGGTTCGCTGGGTGGGTGACAGTGAAATGGTGGGAAGAGTAATTGACACATTAACAGGCCTGTTTGGTAAAAGATACACCAGCATGTAAATCTTTAGAAAAAGAGAGGAAATGGGCACATGACCAAACCTGATGCACATGTGGTACACATTTGATAATATAAACACACAACCTCTTTGGCACTGGTCCTACTGATCAAAACGAAAAGCAATGTGGTACTCGGTGTTGCATGCAGAGCTCTTTTTTATCAAAGAAATATGGCGGCCATTACTGTAGGATGTGGAAGTGCCTTACAATAAATAAAAAGGCATCAAAAGTTGAAATGTTTATGTGCTATGTTTTAACAGTGGAATTGGACCAAACCAGCATTTTCTGTTCCTCTTGGCTGAGAGAGAGTGGAATACACCAAGTCAATTTCCAGCTACTCTGTACTAAATTGAGTATACAATGTGTTTGTTTCTTATGTGCATTTATTAACTTACTCTTGAACCTACTGTAACTGTTAATTTGTGACAATGTGCCTTGACAAAACAATTCTGTAATTTGCTATTTAGCAATAATGCCAGAAGAAAACTAATAACATTGTGAAGTAGATAAATCAAGTTAATTCAAGTGAATTGAAATTAAAGAGTCTCCTGAACTTCACTGCCCAAACTTGTTTTGGGCGTAATATCCTCGATATACTGTATTCTTGATCAATCATGCACACAGCTGCCATAGCAACAGTGCAGTTTTGTAATATTGTGTCACCACTGGGTGGATAATGCCACTGGGACCACTAATATTTTAACTTATCAGCTGGAAAAAAGTAAATTTTCTTGCTTTCTCAGTGTTTGCAATCAAGCATGTAATCCTGTCATTTCTCTTCAATGTGGATATTCATTCAGGAAAAGTACTGGAAAAGTAATTTAGCACTGTTTACAATGGTGAAGTTATCATACAATTTATGCACTTCTGCTGAAGTTTTACTTAATTGTTGCTATGATTTACAATGATTTTAATATGCCTTCGTTGTTCTGTTCTATGCACAACCATGAGTAAATCATGGCAAACTATAATGAACTTAAAAACAATCATGGTATTCCAATGGTGCAGTATAATAAAGCACAGTGACTGGATGCTAAAACTGTAGGAGAACATAGCTAGAATAAGGTAAAACCTCAGTAAATATCACAATCAATTCACCATCAGATGTTTGCCCCATTTATCATGTAAATGAACTACATTGCTGATTTCATTACATTTTGTCTCAAACATCACCACTTTATCAATGCCACAAAACAATCTACTATTGAAAGCTTGTGCATGTTCCTGGTCTGTATGAACAGAATAGATTGCTGGTTTGCCTTATTCACAGTCTTACAGTATATGCATGAAGGGTCAGAGCCAGCCTGTGTTACCCTGCAAAGGAACAAGCAGAACACTCACCCGAAGAAGGTTCAAAAGCTGAAACTGTGTTTCTGGAACGGGAGCTGGTCCTGACTCCTGTAAAGTACGTAGTTTTGGACCCTGTGTAGACGGTATAATCCGGAAGTGACTGGAAAAGGGCTAAGGGGAAAACACGGTGAAAAATGGAAGAGATGGCAAATGGGGCGGTGTCGACAGTGAATCCAGGTGCAAGGGTGGAACGCAGGCAAACAAGTCCAAGAACAGTAGGAAAACAAAAACAGTCCAAAAACAGTAGGAAATCCAGGGCGCAGTCCAAAATCCCAAATCAGGTGATCCATCCAAGACAAGACGATTAAAAACAGGAACAGGAACATGGATCTAGGAAATTAAAAACGAAGTGACAAGGCCAGGTGTTCCGAGCCCTGGACTCAGCTTTGTCAGGACACCGTTTGGAAGCCTATGCCTTCAAGCAGCGGATGTAGGGCGACTTGTGGAGCGCCCTCTAGAGGAGGGATGAAGATCGTGACAGTTTCCTGTTTTCTTTTCACTTTCAGTGTGAAAATTCGGCTTGTCATATACCTGTATGTACAGTATGGTTATTTATTTTTTTCAGGCACTGAAATCACAGTTATATAACCTCTCCTTATTCATCCCTGAATCTCCTCCTTTCTCGTAGAACAGGTGGATTAGACTGAGGTACTTTTCTCATGGCATTATGTAAAAATGTATTTTTTTTAATTTTCCACTTGTTATTTTGTTTTATACAGTGACGTAATAACCGATTGCCAACTGATACAAATGTAATTAAATAAAAATACAATTTAAAAGGTAATTAAAGGCATAGACTGGAAACTGTAAAATTGTTAATGTTACTGACATTAAAATAGGTAAAAACTGTTACTGAAATTTCCTGATATAAATACACCCTGGACGGGGCACCAGTCCATTGCAGAGCAAATGCAAGCCAATCATACACGGGGACAATTTGGAGGCCACGGTAAAGGCGGAGGTGGGAAATTTGTCCCGGACACCGGGATAACTCCCTTCTCTTATCTTGAAATGCCTGGAGATCTTTAATGATCACTGAGAGTCAGGACCTCAGTTTAATGTCTCATCCGACAACGGAGCCCACTACAGTATAGTGTCCCTGCCACTATTTTGGGGCATTAGGACCCACACAGACAGCAGGGTGGGCGCCCCCTGCTGGTCCCACTAACACCACTTCCAGCAGCAACCATAGCTTCCCAGGAGGTCTCCTCTCCAGGCACTGACCAGGCTCAACCCTGAAACCAAATGAAAATTAAAATAAAATTTCACAGCTGCTATAGTTTATTTTATAGATGCTATTAATGTGTAGGTCATTCCAATTGTTTAGATTATGAGGACATTTGCCATAAAAAAAGCAATCCTAACAACAATTTTAATATACTTAGAAATAATAGTCATTAATATGGTATATACTGGACTTTACAGCATAAACGAAAAGAAATTCAACATGATTTATTTCTTAATAAAAATGCAGATGTTTAGAAGCCATTTGCAATGTCCATCCACTTGACAAAAATGGGCCAACATAACTGGATCTCAGTATCCATCTTTTTCCTTTTGTGCTTTTTCTGTAAAGTTGCCAATCAGACACTTCATCATAAATGTTAAAATTCCTCACAATAAAAGCTATAAAAGCAATTCACATTTTCCAAAGGCAGTTTACCAACTTTGAAAGCTCTTCTTAATCCTGCTGTGGGCTCTGCTATTTTTCTGTTTGGTAAAGGCTCAAGGGGTCATGTGTGGTACAGACCCATTGATGAGAAAATGAAAAACAAGAAAAGTAGTAAATTGAGGATCCTGCTTCCTTGCCTCCTTGAAGACAAAATTACAGAGCTCAGCTCTGTGAATAAATGTGTATTTAAAATGTAAACAAATGAGGGATGAAACAGTAGACTGTTTGGTTTACCCAAACTCAGAAGAGGACCCCTTCTATAAAACAGACATTTCTTGTTCTCAATGTGATCAATGTCTTTCATTATGTTTCACTCCAAGTTCTAAATTAAGCAGAAAACCCTGGAGAAAGCCACAGTGATTACCTTGTGTCGTGCTGTTTACAGATCCTGTCTGTAAAATAGTTACCTTGTCTGATGCTGTTTACTGATCCTGTGTTTCAAAGTGTGTAAAACTTCATAAATATAGCTCTGAGCTTAAGCAATATGGAGCCAAAAGGTAGACCTTGCCAGTTGTTTTGTGATTTGTTTCTATTCTACATACTGTAGTATCTGTCGTGCCTTTCCTGCCTCAGGAGCCATTGACTTCCTCAAAACACTCCTTCTTCAGAACTGTTTAAGTAGGTAGCTGCGTCAGCATGCACAGGCTTCAAAGGAACAAGTAATGGTTTATTCCATGCTGAGAAGAAAAGGAAAGAGACAAGTTTCGGCTGTGGAGCCTTCTTCGGGTTTGAGGGAGAGAGGAAAAGTCATGGGAAAACAAAAGACGGGAGTGGGTCATACTGATCTCTCTGTGTGAGTTCTCACAGAGGGGTTTCGAAACTAGTAATTATTCTGAAACTAGGATCATACCTACTCCTTCTCTCAATGACAGACTTGTTTCCCTCTAATCCCCTATTTTCATTTGGAGGTTTTGATTTCTAATCTCTTCACCTCCCTTGACTTCACACAACCTAAGTGTCGATACTGCTTCTCTCCAACTCCTGCCTCCTCTCCACTCCTGGCTTTTGTTCTCCCCTGCTTTATCAACTGCCTGTTTTCCTCTCTCCCTCACACCTGAAGAAGGCTCCACAGCTGAAACATTGGTCCCTTTTCTTTTCAGCATGGAATAAACCTTTACTTTTTCCCTTGCAGCCTATGCATGCTGACGCAGCTACCCACTTGAACTACTTAAACCTTTACTTGTTCCTTCTTCAGAATTGAACTTTTTGGAGAGCTGACCTGTTATGAAAAGAACATATTTGAGTGGTAATTATAATGATTGTTTTACCTCCAAGGCTCATTTCTGACTAGTTCACTAAGTGACAATAGCTAAATAAACACAGTAAAGGAAGAGCAAGAAAGACATTTTTCTCCACTAAATTCTTGTTGTGTAGTCAAACACCTCCTCTTCCTCTTGATTTTTTACTTTCATTTGACATGGCTGTGACAGCTGTACTTCCTCTTAGCTCAGGATTTGACATTAGTCTTGCACACTAGACACCCTAAAGGCAGAAGCGGCTGAGTGCTAAAGGTCAAAAGTCAGAGAATGTAATATAGAATGCAAATAGATAAATTTATGGATCAATTGGATAATGGATAATTTTGGATAAATTTAATGAATAATTTATGGATAAATTGGATAATGGATAAATGTATCTTTAAATACATATTTCACAGGAATAACACTCCTGACAGAAGGGGAAGGAGGATTATGGGATAGAATAACAATTTTTGAAAGCTGGAAGTATTCAGGTGAACTCTAGATCACTGGAAGTGCAGAATTGCACATATTTAATTAACAAATGGAAATACCAGCGGTTACAAATGTCATAAATGCTTGCAGTATATTGCAAAATCCAACCTACAACATGATGAAACCATCAATAGGACCAATGGCAATGCTGCCCTCCCACAAAAAATAATCTCCTACTTCTGTGCCAAGTAAAAGTCACAGAATATTTTTAGAGGCATGAAAAAATCAGCTTTAATGGATTACTGGGCACAGATGTTTTCCTATAACTACAAAGCATTAACAAGTACCAGATATAATACTGGGGGGGTCACTGATCAGGTTAGTCTTAATGAACAAGACAATATACTATACCATGTCAAATAACTCATTTTACTATAATGCTCAACCTTTAAGTAGCAAAGTAGATGCAAGAAAAAGTCTGTTCAAGCACGAATCTTTCATAACAGTGTACAAGCTGTAGGCAATGTTTATCAAATATTTTGTCATGGAACACCATATCCGAGTTTTTTCTAGAGATATTATGTCTACACATATAGTCATGGTAACTCCCAAAAATCAAATTGAAACGTTAACCTGTTTATTAGCAGTCTGAATTCCTGTCATCTTTTATGAGTGGTTTAAGCTGTGGATAAAAACAAAATCCAAAATGAAACATTTTCCACAGTTCCACATTCTTGAAGTATTAGATGTTTAGGCGCCTGCTGTATGACTAACATGTAGTTCACTAAATCAAAGCAGCATAATACTTATAAAAAACAAACCAAAGATTGTATGTGGATCACTTGATCGGCCTATTATAGTGACAGGCATTAAAAGCCTAACAAGAGATTATTGGAGCCAAAAGCTTTTGTTGTGTTTTTAATGCCTGTCAATATATGTTTCTGTACTTGTGTGGGTATTTCTCTCTTGCATGAAAAAGAAACTTTTAAGTAGTTTAAAGGATTTCAAGGAACTAACTCTTTGACAGGACAATCAGGGTTCATGGTTAACATCTAAAGTTGTGAATCAACAGAAGGGTTTGAGGGGTTTCTTTGACAACATATTCCACAAGATCAATGACTTGAAGGCTTGATTTGATCACTAACAGTTGTATTTTTCACTTTTGGCCTGTTAGTTTTACTTGGTCAAGCACAGTTGAAACGTTCTTTGCAGATATTGTCTTGCTATGGGAGAGCTTATTTAAAATCCTGTTATTTCACACAAAGGTAATTTCAGAAACCCTGTGAGTTCTATAATTGCAATGAGGATGACAAGATGGAATGGAAAAATGAATTTACTTTTCTATCCACAAGCAAAATTTAAATGAACACATCCAGCCATGGGTGTGAACAGTTTGAAAAAGATGTTTCAAATTTCCAAAGTTTATTTTGTACTGAGACATTCATTTTAGAATTTTCTATTCAACTTTATTGAGTTTAATATACTGTAAAACAAAGGACCATTACACAATACTGCCTATACAGTATTGGACTCCTCTTATGATATAGGAGTATCAGGTTGTACTACAGGAATTTTCTATCCATTGCTGTTCATGCACTGGATCCTCACATTTATTATTATATGTTGTTTGAATCTTTTTCATATTTGACCAAATTTTGTGTTTTCTACTGTTTTACTTTGCATCCACTCTATTTTTGTATTGCATTACTTACTGTTCATACTATAATATATATATATATTTTTAAATAATACACGTCCTGCATGAAAATAAGTATTTGCATATTTTAACATTAATTACGTCAAAGGCCATCTTCATCCTCTGCAAGGTGTGATTTGTCAAACAATACTTCAATTTTCAACTACAGTACATATCTATGCACTTGATGAAAAGTGAATATTATCAATAAAAAGGACAAGTTGACAGTAAATTACATTTGAATTATATTTTTAGGGACCCTAAAAGGGACACATTTTTAAAATTACTTTATTACTGCAGAGTCAACAAATGTATTCATTTTCTTAAGTACAGTACATGATATATATTGACTGTATTGCCTTTCAAAAATATCCCAAAATTGTTCCTTTGTTTAATATTAATAATTAAAATTTCACTGAAAAAACAAAAACATTGGGTCACTAGTTTAAAAGTGCAGTCATTATTTCTCTGAACTCATTCACATGAATATGATTGTAACTAACTTTACTCTTGCCATATAAATCATGAGCCTTTATTAACTGTGATTGAATTCCTTGATTTTAATCAAATGTTTTGTATAAATGTTGTTGTTGAATTGTAAGTCTATGAATTTAAATGATTAATCTCAATAAGGATATAAAAATAGTACTAAAAGTACTACTGAATGAACTGTATTTGTTAGTAACACTGATTTAGAGAAATTATAAATTCAGTTCTCATAAAAAATGGCATTTGCCAAATAGTTCTTTGCTTAAGATGATATGTAACTATACAGTTTTTGTTTTCATGTCTACTACCTGCAAATTATTATGTAACAAAACTAGAAAAAACAAGATAACTTAAAAGTGATCAAATAATCTTGGTGTTCAGGCTGTGGGGTTTCTCTCTTTGGCTCAAGAAACAGATCTATCCCTCCATGCATTACTGAGAAGAAAGAGTTATTAGTAGACAAAAGCAGGGTTGCAGTGACTGTAGTGGACTAAACCCATGAATCCTGGTGCTGTGCCCCATCAGCAGTCACAACCAACAATCCATTTGTACCCGAGCCAACGGTTTTTAACATGTGGAACCTTAGGTCTGCACTCCCCGTTAAAGAGGAAAGTATGGAGTGCCAAATACCGCCATCCAATCCAGTGACTGGAGTCTTTCACCTAGTGAATGTATTGTAGTGAATTTACTGTAGCTTTGCATTTTCTGTCGCAAGCATCAACAGGCACCCCAGGAAGCAATATCAGAATGCCTTGGTATCCCATGGCCAAACACCTATTCTATATTGTTCTGTAGTGCTGCTTCTGGCACAACATCTTACAGCTGAGAAAGACCACAGGTTACTCTGGGCCCCCAGACTACTGTGACCACCCTGGTTTCCCCATGCAGTAAGTTAGGAGAGCACAAGACTAGGTCTCAACAGTAGAGCTCCAGAAGGGACTGTTTTCTCTCAATGTTGCCTGCTCTCTCCAATATTCTGGCCACATCTGCCCACTCCCAAGAAATCATGACTGTACCTAAAATATTTCAAGTCCCACAATACCACCTTCATTCAGTTTTTAATATAGGAATAATATTTGCTATTTCATTATTATTTTAACCAAAAATACATTAACTGGGCAATATCTTACATTTTGATAAACTAAAGCACATTTAAACATCCACAGTTTTAAAGGTCCATTAGAGCTTTCTCTGTATGTGCTATTTAGAAGCCTGTAAACTAAAAAATGACCAAAAACAAATGTAAATCAATTAGCTTACTTTAAGTTAACATGAACAAACAGAATGTTGCTTATTCACTGTGCCTTCTGCAACGCAATCGGCTAGGCTAATATCAGTGCTCTCTGTCTGTTCTAAAATGTGGCACAAGTGTTACTTCACAGTAGTTCAAGTTGAATGATTTGTTACACACAAATTCAGGACATTTCTTTCTAGCTGTGTGCTACCAGCACACCCTTCCTAACTTAAAAGTGTGTTCTCATTATTTAAAAAAATAAGGATATCAAAGATAATAGCTCCCCTACTATCCTGCATTCCTTAATTCCCAAGGAGGGCTGGCAATAATGTCTATAAGTGGAACCTAAACCTGCCCCAAGAGATACTCCAGACATTTGGTCTCTTTCCCCCTGCTGGAGTACTGCCTCTCCGATGTGTAGGTGGCTGCTATGATCTGAGCTGTAAATAATAACGTATTCTAGGTAAGCAGCTACAGTATTTTATTTTGATATGTTTTTAAAATGTCATCCATCAGTCTATGGAAGGTTTCTTCGTTGTGTGAAACCCAAAATGGCTTGTGGTAAACTAGTGTAAACTGTGAGAATCGGATAAGGTCATTTCGTCAGGGGAATCTAGTGAAAAGGGAATTTGATAAGTAAGGTGTTGGGTAAAAATGAACAGCTCCTAGTGGGTCCAACAGCTTGTCCACGTGACAGAACACATCAAACATAGACCGCATTAATTTCAAGGCTGATATCCTGGCTAACATCCTATTTAAGCACCATGTTTAGTGGGATAAACCAGTCTAAGTCTTTCCATCATTAATAATTGTGACAGGGTTTTGTCATTTGTTGTATCATTACAGCTGAAGTAGACCTTCACCTTTTTTCAGACAGGTCCTGGACAAGGCCAGAGCAGTGAACAGGCCAGGAAGGCAATAAGTTTAACTTTTAACTTCAATTAACCTGTGAACAGGTCATTTATGCTAGCGAAGGACACGTCCCTTTGAAAATGAGCCCCAGTACCACTTTAATAGATCAGTACAGAAAAACTGTTCTCTTGTGCAACTGTTTTCAACCCTGCCTTGTAAGGGAAGAAGCCCAACATAATAAATCAACAAAATAATCTAGAAAAACAAACTAGCCGAAAACACTTCAAATGGTCTTACTATTGTAATATATGGGGATTCTTTCTTTGTTTGACTTCCCAAGGAATAGGTCTCTGAGTCCATCTGTCCACTCAGAGAGAGATACAGTATATACTGTAAATAGGCAGAGACAGCTGCAGAGCATTAAGTGGAGCTAACAAGTGAGTCCCACTACAGCTGTGCCTGGACAGCCATCGTCCTGTCACAGTAACATTAATGTTCTTATACCATATTGGCTTTTAAATTGGGTTTATATATCAAAACTGAATTATCTTTTAAATCACAGGCCAACATTTACAAATGTAAAAAGACAATACGTCAACAGATGATGTCAGGTCACATCCCATGATTTAATGTTAAGCTGAAAAACATTCTCCTGGAGGAAAATTAAGAAAGGAAACAAAGTAGAAGATCAAAAACACCATGTGCTGTGAAAGAAACACCAGCAGCAGAAAAAAACCAGCTTACCTGATTAAAAATAACATGAAATGAAAGTTCTGACAGAACTCGCACAGGACAGGAAACTCAAGAACCTTTTCATCGGCGCTGACTGCCAAAATGGTACTTCCATGAAGAGAGGACTTAGCTTGGCTTTTTTTTTCAACTCATCAGAATCTGGAAACCTCATTTCTGTTTCCTTGTTGGAGGAGGAAATGGTTGATTTGAAGTGGCGTTTTGCAGTGAATTTGGATTCATTCCCACTTTCTGTCAAGGGAGTCTCCACTAGGAGAAAACTAAAAGAGTCACTCTAGCTTGCTCTCCCTGGCTTCCTAACATGGGAGCAGAGGCAGAATGTAGCAATTATATAAACCATATATTCACAGAAATGCTGTTTTTTTCATTTCAGATCCTAATAAACACTGATAACATAACCCAAGGTTAATATCACTTCACATGCAGATAATCAGAGCATAAAAAACTAACACTTCGTGGTTAAATAATACGGAAACCCACCCAGAAAATAATATTTTTCCAGTTAAACTAGATAAATTGTTTTTAAACGAGATACTTATTGCATTTAAACAATATATTGGGTTTCAACAAGATACTCGTTTTATTAAAATGAGATAATATTGCGTTAAAAAGTGATAGTAATGCTAACACATCGCCAGCAACAGTATTCTCCTCATAAATGCTTTACTCTGGCTACAGCTTGTGTGCCATCCTTGTGTGCCAACTGTTTTTCATTTCCCCATCTCTTTACATTCCTGTCTGTGCAAACCGACACAGAAATACTGTCTGTTTCTTCTCCCTTCAAATGGCACGTTTCCTGCATTTTGCTGTTTAATTCCAAATTCAAATGTATTTGATGCAAGCATAAACTAAAAGCCTTTGACTCACTGACAGGTTCCTTTCACCTGAGCTGAAAAGGATTCAACAAACACACACAAAAAGAGAACATATACTTACCAGTGAATATTCTGTATTGTTTGTGTGATAGTGTGTCGATACAAAGAATATTTATTGATTTATTTAAATATAAATATATGCATTTTGCAGTATTCAAACGGCGTCCTTAGCGTTTTAGGAATCTGGGCACTGGGGTTACAAATCTAGATTGCCAGCACCTTATTGAAGGGCAAAAGAATCACTTATAAAACGATGCTTTAGTACTCTTTAAATGATTGCACAACTCAGGTATACGACTATCTTTTACCAGCAGAGGCTGGGGTGTCCATTCTCCTTGACACTTATCAAAGCATGTGGGTGGAGATAATATCACTTTATAATCTGTTGCCTTTTTTAAACAGGCACTGATCTTTCTTTGCAGATTTAAAAAAAACAAAACATCTCTTCTGATTTATATTTAAAGAAGGACACCTGTAGGTTTACCTCCACTCCACTCTAAGGAAATGTGAGTTTGAGAAGAAAATGAAAAAAACACTTTTGCTCAGTAGGGTCAGTAGCATACGTAAATGCGCGATTTGTATAGAAGAACAGGCGAGCAGGATAAAACCGAGCCAGAGGTTGTTAACCGGAACTTTCAAATTCGCGGCGCAGCAGACAACGATTGTGAGACTCCTGAACAAGTGAGTGAACCTCTCTCTGTCGCCTGCCCAGGTACCCACCACCACCCAGTATCCGCATCTTAACCTGGTCTTGTTCTTTATTGTAATGAACACTCCAGGTTCTGTGTCGGCTGCGTGGGGAAGGCTGGACACGACTTTACAAGCTCTCTGATGGTTTTCATGCCTGTCTCATTGCGGTGCAGTGGGATAATCATAGAGGCAGATAAAGTGCAGGCTGGACACAGAGAAGGGATTTAGGTCTATTTTAAATATTTACTATAAGTTTGTGATCACTATTCTTTTATTTGATCAATTATATTTAAATCAACTTTAAAATTAAACTTTAAATTAACGAAGAGAGAATTAATTATGTCTTTTAACCATACATACTATGCGACAGAATAGGAGGGGACTTGGTTATAGATGAATGCGGCTATTCGAGATGGTTCTCTGCACTGAAACCTTGCGAATGTCGAGCGTTCTCTAGTCTGAGATGTTTGTTCAATAACATCTAGCACAAGAAAACCTTTTTCCAAGGCAAGACGAGCTGAGAAAGTCATTTCAATGTAAGAGGATTTGGAAAGGAATACGATCAGTGGTATTGGTGTCGAGGGGTTTTGAAGCACTGGATGATACATTGTGGTTACCTCATCCTGGAGCCTTGTGAACCATTCTGCCTTTAGGATTCACAGGCCTTGGGATAGACCTCGCTTCCCCTGAGACCAGGCCCTTCTGCTAATTTCCATGCCTGCAGGTTTAGTGTGGGATTCCAGACTTCAGGAAAACGCATTTTACTACATTCCCACAGTGGCTGTAATCTTGTTATTTCTTCTTGCTTGGTGCCTGGTTTATTAGCAGAGAGACAATTACTGCATAATTTAACAAGGATGCCATATTCTTTCAAAGGCTTCAACTATATTTAATTTCTCCACTTTGTTCATCATCCAGGAACACAGAACCCCTCAGCTGTAAATGATCTCTCTTGAGTCTGTGATTCAATGAAATAATTACCCTGCTTGAATTTGTAAATATCATAATAAACCTCTGCTCCAGTGTGTGATTGGTTTTAGTGGAGACATAAATAGAAAATGACAAAAAAATCCTCCTGCCCCCCACCCAAACAGGAAAATGTTAGATTGTAAAATGTTCTCCATTACAAAAAAAACAATTCTAAAATGTAATTAATCTGAATGTGATCAGATTAATTACATGCATATCTGATATAAACAAGAAGTCATCTTGAAAGACAAAGAAGTAAAAATAAAAGTAATTTCAACATCAACAGTAATTGGATAAGACTGAGATTTCACCACCTGAAGTAAGGAGCATCTGGTAACCAGCTCTTCGGGGGTATGTCAAAGTTACAGCTCCAAAGTGTTCTAAATATATTATTAAAAGGCCTTCCAAATAGAAAAAGGCCCAAAACACTGATGATATTTATAGCTATAAGCTCATAGTGGCAAAAGACAATAAAAAGCAACAGAATACTCAAAAAGTCAATAAACAGAATAAGCTATCTCATTATTTCTTATTGGTCTCTCTTTGTTTTAATATTTGTTTACACTTGACCCCAGACAAAATATTTCTCCTTAATAAAAGCGTATTTCTTATTTTGTACTATTTTGAAATGTGATACTATATACTGTTTGTGTTCAGGGACAAAATAGATGAGTAATAAATATAAAAATTAGGGTAAAAAAATTAGGGTAAATAAATGAGAAAACAGCTATAGTTAGTATTTATTCATCCACATTGAAAAAGCTGAATGAAACAACAGTGATAGGACCACTGCGCAGACAAAGGTAAGGCTGCCATGGAAAAGCAAACTAAAACCTGCAGAACAACTCTCTGCCTTAAATTACAGCTTTTGGACAATTCCTTGGGCTACCCTTCATCTGAACAATTGGCCATGGAAAATTATAGCATGTGCCTGAAAAATACATTTTTGGTTGCTAGGTTTCTCTCTTCCCTTTCAAAAAAATGAGATTGAGAGCGATTCAGCTATTTCAGTGTCCTGATTAAAAAAGAAGTGGGAACATAATGGCAGTGTTGTCTACTACTTTCCTAGTTCACGGAGAATAACAGCACCTAAGAATCTGATGTGTTTCTTGAGTATTTTGGTATGGAGAGTTTTACATGAACTCTCTTGGCTGAGGGACAGCCCCCTGGACATAGGATGAGGAGCCTAGGACTCCAGAACAAAGTCAGGAGCCAACCAAGGGGTAGCTGCATAGGTGGAGAATTAGGGGAGAGAAGCTTGAGATGAAATGTGAAAAGAGAGGGATTTGTGTAAGATACTGTATAAAGTATATAACCTTCGAGAAATGGCGTCAGGTATGATTGTGAATTACTGGTGCGAAAGGGACTTGGTGGTCATCATCCCTCATGCCCTTCAGTTAAAAACTTCCATTTAATAATTTTAACATGATTTCTTTATAACCTTCCAAGTAGAGTAACAAATAATTGTATGGGAAACATGTGTACAAGATATACTGGACTTCTTTTATTTGATTGTGATATTAATCAAATATGGAAAAGAAATCATATTTAAAGAAACCTAACTAGCTGCATTTTCACCTGGGCTGACATGGCTAGAAAATGTTAGCATTTAAAGTAAATCAAATTTAACATTTAAACATTAAACATGTCTAAAAGGATGATACAGTGATGTTAGATTGGTACTACTGCAATTAGATCAAATCAAATACATTATTCTGTTATATTATTGTGACATGTAAGTATGATATACTGTATTATTTTTGTACGTGTTAATTTAATTAAAAGAATAAGTCTGGGAAAGGACATAATATGACAGTTGCTTATGTTTAGCAATATGAAGAAAACTTCTGTTTGCTCAAGTCTCTTTTCAATTTTAAAAAAATATGGTCCACATTAATGACTTTAAGAAGGATGTCGGAAGTGAAAGCAAATTATTCTGAACACTAATGTGAAAATGGTGTGAAGACCTCGCTCAATCTAGCCTCAATTCTGAACGCCCAAGTCCACACACCATGTTGCACTTAATTTTAAAGGCAAACTGTAAACTTTATTGGAGATTATACTAGACATAGAATATTTAAAATAGATTCACTTATTTAAAAATCTTTTATTCTTATGATTAACAGATTCTTCTCACATGTGTTTTACAGGAACCCTACTGCTTAAATTAAAAAAAAAGCAGGAAAAAAACCCCACAAAAGGAACATACCAATCTTTATATCCTATTTGCTCTTTACTATTAAACATTTCCTGATGCTAAATTTCAAAACTGGGGTTTTGTTTATTAGAAAAATAGAACTGTGAATACTGTAAAATACTACAAAGTTACACAGTGTAGAGATATTGTGGAAATTAATCAAACCATTTTATTGGAAGAAAGCTTTTACTAGTTTTAAGTGACCCAGTTTATGAAATGCAAATTAGATAATTACAGATTTAGGTGGAGACACAACCATGGTACAAAGAAGTGTGCGTACTGTAGATCCTAAGGAAGAAAAACAGATTTTAAAAAAATTTATAATAAAAAGTAAATATTATAAATGGAGTCAATTTGAGTTCTAACCACTATAAAAAATATGAAACATAATTGAAGTCTAAGAGCATTGATACTAAGGGATCGTTTTAATACAACTTGTTTTTCATTTAAATGCATAAAATGTCTCTTAAGAAGAAATCACAAGAAACAACATGGAAAACTCCATGTTACTATGTGCAATGTGAATTAAGTGGAATGTTATGGGATAATGGGGAGAATGCCAACTGCACTTGAGTATTTTGTAATTACAGAGCTTTTAAAATTATTACAAGTTTAAATTCTGGATTTTCCAATTGGTGCAGGCATTTATAATGTGAAATACTTTATTTCTACTTAATACCATTTTATAAAATCATTCCTGTTATTCTGTGGTTATGCATAACGTAACAAACAAGTAACAAACTGTAGTTGTTTTGCATGACTTTTCTACAACTTTCTGTCAAGCTTGCATTCAGAATACAACACAGCAAAAATACAAAAGCAAGTCTGTAATTTTTCAGGCATTCAATTGAGTTGTTTGGAAAATAACCACTGTTTTACCACTTAAGATATTTTTATAATGTATATAATGATTTGATGACTAAATATATTGATATGTATCAATCAAAATGTAAGTGTAGGTTAATTTAGCTGAAGGAGCACCAAACAAGTTAAAGATATGTTAAAAACTGAAGTTTAAATGTGTAATATATGAGGACAAATGATCTGCTTTTGAAAAGCTGAAAAACTGAATCATAAAACAGATACTGCATTTTACAGTGTAAATCCTTCAGGACAATATGCTTGGCATGAAAAGACTGCCATCTACTGAACTAGGGAAGATAGCACGTATTGCATTTATTTCCACCCCCAAAAATGTGATACCTATAATATCAAATTTTCACTTTACATTTTCCAACAGCAATTTGGGACAACTGAAACTCAATATCCATTCAGAATTAATTTAAAATCTGTAACTACTCTGTTGTATTTATTATAACATAGCTTCACAAAGCCAAATCAGTGTATCTTATTTTCAACTTCTAAAGAATACTTTTTCTCACATTTTTTGTATTCACTGAAATTATTATACTCAAACAAAAGTTTAAACATTCACTTCTGTTCCTGATTTTCTTTAAACAGAACTTCATATTAATAACCCACTTCTTCTGTAGGACATTATAATCTCTCTCTTATGGTCCTCTTTTATCCATACCGTATAACCTCATTAACACACAAAACTGCCACACATCCCAAATGTTCATTTTCATTCAACCGTTTATTGAGTGTGAATTTAAATTTCGCCAATTCTTTGTTCCATCACTTTCCCTTCTGAAGAAATGAAAATTGGTTCTTACAGATGTTTTTTGGCAAATAAGGTATTGTCTTCTTGGCTGTTCTGACAGAGATCTTCTTTAGCTTCTCAACCAAATAATGCCTTAATTTTTGTCCATTATTATTGTTTTTGATGAAGCCTTAAAAGATGCTTATACAGAGGTTACATTTTTTGCAACACTCAAAGTCTACCTGCTTGCACACCTGACATGGGACATATCGTATCTTCAAATGTAAAACTTGAGTAAAGTTCTTCCCATACTTTCCAATAGATCTTCAATGGATCAATGAGTGGAATATTAGATGATAATCAATATACTGTATGTATAATCACCAATTTTATTACAATCACAAAGACCTAAAATAAACACCTCATCACCTTTATAAATTTAAAACACTTCTGTGGCACTACAAACTTCAGAAAGCTGATGCAAAAGTACTTCTTACTTCAGTATCAACAAAAAAGGTACTGTATTGTTAATTATCATAGACAAGTAAATCATAGACAAGAATAAGAAAATATTCCATTGTTCATCTCTCTTAGAAGGTTTATAAAGCATGGAAACCACTGCCTTATTTGTTTCTGTGATTCGAAAGCACTCGAGCTAAGCAAAAGCCAAGCACTATGAGAGCTACAAGCATCTGGTTGCTTTCAAGAGAGTCCTACTGATTCCAAGCATGAAATATTAAACAAAAATGACCTTGAGCCAGCAGTGCCACACTGCCTTGTGGCTTTGCTGCACACAAGGGACACTGCTAAGACGATGGAACATTCCCATAGTACCTCTGTTATCTGCAGGGCAAAGTATAGACCAATACACCAGCACTGCAGTTTCAAACAATGTTAAAAGTAATGAAAGTTTCTAAACTTTTTATGTGACTCAAATCCCAAATAAAATGTTTTAGGATAGGGTGGCAAAGTGATGCAGCGGATAGCTGCATCACTTGCAGCACAGGGGGCCTGGGTTCACTTCCCAGAGTTCTGTCTGTGTGGAGTCTGTATGTTCTTCCCATGTTCACAAGGGCCTCCTCCAGGTGCTCTGGTATTCTCCCACAGTCCTAAAATGTACTGGTAGGTTAATTGGGCTCTTGGAAAATAGACACTGTTCTGTGTGTGCCCTGCGATGGGCTGGCACCCCATCCAGTGTGTATCATGCCTTCTGCTAACTGCATGCTGGGTAAGGCTCTGGCTCTCCTGCAACCCTGGAGTGGATAAGGTGTTAGAAAATGGATGGATGTTTTAGATAAAACTGAGACATGATGTGTGATGCATTGCTTCAGGATTTACAAATCCTTACTAAGCAGATTTTGCTTTGCCTGCAATTAAACAAATAAGCTGAACTAGACAATAAGACATTTTATCTAACACACAGTTTTCTGTGATTAAGATTTTGTACTCAGAGAACTACCTATGACCTTTCGGCACACAAGCCACAAAACGTGACTTCTTATGTACTATGCATCCTCCCAGTGCTTCACGAGGTCTTCAGCTGCATGGTTTTTCAGATTTCCCAGGCTTCGCTTTTTCCACTGTACTGTATGTGGTTTTCTCCGTGATGTGGTTTCAAGCTGAGTTCATGTGTCACACAAATCAGATCTACACATTTTAGAATATTTGCTTTCTTAAAAAAGAAAAAGGTCTTATTCATGGTTTGATCGTGTATTAAGTTTCAGAAAAAAGATTTAGATGTCATTATTACCTAAAAGGAATCCTAAACAAGTATGAAAGACCTATTTATAGCAGTTAATAAAAGCACATCTCAATAGAAACAGCCTTAAGCCTTCTACAGAGGGGTTGGGGGCTATTTCTCTGTCAACAGTCAATTGAGCTTTGCTGGTATTTTTCCACATATAATGTTTATCAGATGTGTACTGTATGTAATATCAATGAGACTTAACTTTTAAGAGTTACACTTTGAATTCCCTTGTTGTGACATTAAAGCTTAGCACTGGATAACAGAACTGCCAGTTGAAAGGAATTTATACAAAGCCCCATTCTTAAACAAGTTTGGCACCTGAAAGAAATCACATTCTGGACTCCCGTTTCCAAAGAAAAGCAAGGATTTCTCCATAGTAGTTACTAACTAAAATGAGTTTATAAAAAAATACCAATTCGTGGGGAAAAAGAGCAAATGAATCATGTGAAATCAGGTAGTTTATCATCACAGAAAAATAACTAGGATTTTAAAATTTTATTGTCTTGATGGACACTTCAAGTACATTGCAGCAAGATTTGTTTGAAAAGGCAGTGGTGAGCAAGACACAAAAGTTGCACGCAGACATGTTAATATATGTCACCAGAAAATACAGTATGGTAAAAATTGGATAATAACAGCATTGTTACAGTATTTCACACAAAGAAGCGGCTAATCTGAAGCCAATTGAAAGAACCTTTATATGCAGGAACAGTCATTTTCCAAATATGTAAAGCTGCCTGGCCGAGATAAAAACATGATGCTATAACTCAGTCTTTTAGCAAAGTAAAATCACATTTGGCAGAATGGCCTCGTGAACAAAAACAGCACAAAGCATACAGTATGAAAGAGGAGTCCTTCTCCAAAGCAGCATTCCCATGAGGCTTGCAGGATACAATACCCACAAAAAACACACAGTAAACTGGTCTTCAGCAGTTCTCATGGAGTAAGAAGAGCTTGACCATGTCAGGCACAGGCAGTTCTGGGATGTGAATGAGCCGGTGTTTGCCAAGTGCTCTTCGTATGGCAATGCGACACAGGTGGGTTAGCATTCTGGGAGTTCCTATGAAGGCAACATTGGAAACCATGATAATCCAGATACTGTGTTTGCATGAGACATGACTGTCTTCTGCCACTGTAACTAAGTTCCATCTCATATAAATAAGTTGTTAGATTAGTTTTATTTCCATTCATAAACCACCAAGGTCATTTTATGTATATATTCCTGCAAATATGCCACTGACCAGGTGCATTCACAAAACGTATTTTACAAACTAATGAAACTACAAGCCTCAAGTATTCTTGACAAGAATAATTCAAATAGGAAATACACTTCAATTATTTTTTAACCAAAACAGGGAAACAGTTGTTTCAAAAAGAGTCTAAAGATTTTATAAAGAAACAAAACATTTTGAAACAATAATTATTGAAGGAATAATTATTTTGTAGGCCATTGATGTATTTTGAGTTTTAATGTTCAATTAACATCCTTCTTTTATGCATTTTAAGCTTATATCTTAAACCAGGAGGATTTTAGATAATGTTTTAAAGTAAAATATGAAAATGTTCATTACAAAAGAAAAAAAACTCATACTTTTTAGCAGTTGCCTTGATCTTGTACTAATAAATTTGACATTACATGCATTTCATCTTGAAGGTTTGTGAACCTTCTGGAAATCTTTACAAAACTAAGAAAGGGTAGAGAGGTTTGTCACTGCACAAACCACAATCCTGTGAATACAAGAGACAACCCATTGAAAATAAAACAACCCAATCTGTAAAAGCGTAATAAAACAGCAGACACAGACAAAGATAAGGCAGTAATGGAAAAAAACTCTAAAACCTGCAGAACAACTATCTGCCTTGAATTGCAGCTTTTGGACAATTCCTTGGCCTATACTTCATCCAAACAATTGGCCATGGAAAACTACATTTTTGGTTGCTAGCTCTCTATTCCCTTTTAAAAATAAGATTGAGTGCTATTCAGCGCTCTCAGTGTCCTTATTAAAAAAGAAACGTGTAGCAGTGCCGTCTGCTACGTTTCATAGTTAATGGGAATAACAACACCAAAGAATTAGATTTGTTTGAGGCTGTTTCTATAGGGAGTGCATTTGGTGAAAGACACAGTACAAATATCCATTCTCATTTGGCACCCAAATAGCACATAAACATTCTCCATTCTCTCGATTGTGAGAAATTCTCAATTCTCAAAAATGTCTCAAGCTGTAAAGGCACTTGTTCGGAGTTTAGGATGAGCCTTATCGCACAGATATCACTGGCTTGACTGTGGGCTATTTCAATAATCACTTGTGAGCTTGGCTCCCTGAACAGTGATGCAGAATTGGCTAAGAATTGTTGGGATTGTGTAGGTTTGATTTAAGCACTGTATCCTTGCTTTGACAGGAAACAACACCCTGGAAACAAGCAGGTAGGTAGTTGGACAGTGCACAAGAGTTAAGGTGTGTATGTTGTTTTCAACTCATTTCACAACTTTGGAGACAATCTTCTGAGACCTTTCATGTTTCTGTTTGTCCTATTATTACAAATCAGATTACCATATTCTGACAAGTGAATGGGCCCAAGGAGGTGTTAATCCACACACAAACATTGACACATGGTAGATTTAAGGCCCTGTTACTACAGTATTCTTTCATGTACAGTAGGTACAGTACATGGTTTTTCATGTTGTAGAGACAGAAAAGAAAACTACGTAATTAGCTTTGTCCCACAGATGTGCTTTGTTAAATGACTTATAAAACTAATAAGTATTGTATTTTAATTATGTATTAATTTATTGTTAAAATACAAGTTATCATAGTAATTTATCTATGAAATATTTTTTTCCAGGCAGTATTTGACAGCATTTTTATGAAATAATGGAAGTAACTGGGAGAAGACATTCAGCTTTCTAGACCTGATCACTCAATTGCTTCTCAGATGTCCCATACATACACAGTATGAGCCTTCCCACAGCTCATTAATACTTTCTGCTTTCTAGGCAAAAAAATTAACAGACCATTCTATGACAATTAGTAAGACAAATACAATGATCAGTATTAAACAAAATCAAGCGGTAGGTATTTTTCCTTGGGCACTATTTTTGTGCATCATTAAAATTAGTAATGTGAGAAAAGCTGACCTTACACTGAGCTGGGGAATGGACAATTGCTCAAGTGTGGGCTCTCAGTAGATTGCGGTACACACCTTCTTCTTTATCTGCAGCTTTGCATATACAGTAGGTGGTGTCAGGCCAGGCCTGCTGTGTGAGACATTAATGAAGTTTCTAAAACGTTCTCAGAGACCCGAAGCTTCTCAGCGAATAAATTCCAAATTTGCGAGCGCATTTACTGTATTTTCATGGGACACATCTGTCTCCCAATTCATCACAACTTCCTTAAGATTAATAAACTCAAAAACTGAAAATGTACTGTACGTTCTTTATGTTCATTTTAATAAATTTAGTTTCATGATAGAGAACTGTGCACTACTGTGTTTGCCTTCCATCATGTTATTACAGTATCTTATTAAGCACATTTGTGTTAATTTCTCCATTATTATCATTTTTAATATTCATGTACAGTCCAGGAATGAGTACAGTTCCCTTTAATAATATTAATAATAATAAGCTTTATATAGCAACTTTAAAAGCAACTTCTCAAACCTATCTGCAGAAAAGTAAAAAAAAGTTAAAACTGAAAACAGCAACAAAGACAGGAAATTAAATTAGCACACAGAAACAGAAGGGTTTCTAATGTAATGGAAGCTGTAAATGGGCAGACAGACTCTGAGGTATAGCAAAAGAAAAGCCCTGTCACCCACAGAATGTAGACAAGCTTGGGGGACAGACAGGAGACCAGAGTCAGATGAACGAAAGCTTTGAGGTTGGGAGTAGGAGGATAATAAGTCAGGATAATAAGCCATGCGGAGACTTTTAGATAAGTATGCGGATTTTGAAGTTGACATTAAACCTGATAGGAAGTCAATGCAAAGACTCCAGGACAGGAGTGATGTGTTCACTTGCATTTATTTATTCCTTTTACTATAGCATGTGGAATCAAAATTATTATTTCAACTGAAAACACAACACTTCATGATCATTATTTTATCAGGCTGCCTGTTGAGGATTCTGGTAGCTGAATTCAGGACATACAAAAATTTGTTCAGTGTGGATTTAGATACAGTGGTGAGTATGGCATTGCAGTAATCAATTGTAAAGAAGACAAATGTGTAGAGCAGCTTCTCAGCGACATTCAGACAACATAGGATGTACCATAGTCTGCAAATATTTCCGAGATGGAAGAATCATGTTTTTACAATGTTTTGCACATGTGGGTCAAGTATTAAGCTTGGATCAAATATCAATTAATTTATATTTTAATTAAAGTATGGATTATGGATATACTGTATTTAGTATGGATGTAGATTTGATTATCATCGACACAGAAATGATCAATCAGACCATGTGATCTGAACAGTTGACCACGTGAGAACACGTAAAGGCTGAATAGTAGGCGGCCAAGTGTCAAGCCCTAAGGAACACCAGAGTTAATGAACCCAACCCCTAAGAGAGACAAAGTGTTGGCATAAAACTCCACAGTCTCAAGACAAGAAAGTAAGATGTCATGGGAAACAGTGTCAACAGCAGCACTGAGGTCTAGGCAAATAAGGATGGATTGAGAACCGGAATCAGAAGCCATAAGAAGATCATTAGTGACATTAACCAGGGCAGTTTCTTTGCTGTGAAATTATCTTAAACCAGATTGTCAGGGTTCGAAGATGTTAAACTCATAATGTATTTGAAATCACTCAATGAAATACTTACTTTTTGCCTCCTTAAAGAGCTTTAAGGCCTCTGGGTTGACTCGAATTCTGCCCATGGTCTCTGGGTCTGGGTCCTCCCATGGAACCAGGCTCAGGTCAGCTCCATGGTCTATCATCAACCTGACGAAAGCAGGATCACAGCCATGACGCAGCACAGCATCCATAACACAGGAGGCCAGGCCACGACACAAGGAATTTCGGCTCACAGGACCCATGTAGTTGTAGTCCGGGTTTGCTCCAGCCTTTAGCAGCAAGCGGAAGCAGTTGAGATGGTGGTAGGCAGCACTAATGTAGAGGGGGCACACCACAAGGGTGGACAGCCGCCTGGCACTGAATAGTGGATGCCTAGGCCCCAGCTGCTGGTCCACATCCACATCAGCATTGTACCTAGAAAACAGTGACAGAGCTGCACAGTGCATTCACTGCATGTCATTGATCATGGGACAAGAGACAAGCACTTTGCCATGGGCCTGCTTTAGCATAAGTACAGTATATACTGTACAGTACTGCTTCCTGACAGTAGAAGTGAACAGAAGTCAAAATCTAAGCACCACAACTTTCAGATATCAAATCTATCAACTCCATAACATTATCTGGAAGGAAAAGGTGTTTATCTATAATATTATCTGTATACAAACAACCCTATTATGTATTTTCTGTGACATGTCTGCTGGTTTTATTTTATTAATTAATTATATCCAAAATTTTGAGTGAGGGCTTATAATGACGAGTCACAGTTACAGAAATAAGCTTGTTGTAGAGCAGGACAGTGAAATGAAGACTAATATCTAAATCACAGATTAGGTTTTAACATTTGTTTTCTGTATACTAAATTACTTAATCTGTGCACAAAACTGGTTAATTCATCACAGTATGGCTATGTCATACTGATTCTTTTTTCACCCAAATTACCACACTAAAGGAGATATAATAATCTGATACTTCTTCATGTCTCGTGACATGGACGTCTTGTCTGGAGTTTTTCTGAACAGACTAGTTCATATTTGATCTTAGATTTTGATCTAAATATCCATACATAATTATATGTATGTCATGCTCCTCTGTGTTGTATATTTAATCTCAAGGAGCTGAAGTCTACATTATGTAGGTAAAATTAATCAACATATCGGTACCTGTATTAATGACTTAATTAATCTACACAGCTATAATGACTCAAATGACCTGCATTTCACATCCTATATTTTGAAATATTGACAGAATCCCTCCCTCCTGTAGAGGAGACATTCTGAAACATTTTACTACAAGGGGAATTTAATTGTATATATTGAGAGCTTTTTAACTTCTACGATTTAGAGATATCTGTAACTATATCGCTTTGCACAAAAACTATTATAAACTGGAGATTTTTATCATGATCATCAGAATGTACAGTAAATCTGTATATTTTGTTAATTCGTTCCTTTTACTATAGCTTGTGGGTTCAGAATTATTATTTTGATGGAAAATACTTCATGATTGTTATTTGAACTTTTCTCATTCACCTGGACATCGATTTGTATCATTAACATCTTCCCATGTTAATGTGTAGTCTATGCACAGCACTGATGATAATCACAAGCCATGTTCCCATTAGCACTTGATCACTTTTGTCAGCTTTTTCTGCCCGATCTACAGTTTCCACAGTGTCGGTTTGCTAGCGGGACATAAACATGAGTGTGGAGAGAAAGCCCCCTTACCGGATGAGCTCTTGCAGAATGTCTACCCTCCCCACTCTGGCAGCATGATACACAGGCGTGCTCCGGTGGTGCCGGCTCCCATTGGGATCAGCACCAGCCTCCAGCAGGATTTTCACACAGTTCAGGTGCCCGTTGACCACAGCCACATAGAGCGCCGTCTGCCCCTTCACATCTACAAGATCCACCTCTGCCCCTTGCTTGATGAGATAGTTGACACAGTCCCCGTGGCCAGCTGTGGCAGCAATGCGCAGGGGAGTGCAGGGCAGCCAACCACAGCACCACACAGACTTCTCATTGATCCGTCTACATGTAGAAGGAAAGGACCAACAGCACTCAGGGTTGTCATAACGGTAGCACGCAAGGAACTGTATTTAATTGAGAAATTAAGAAAGACAACAAAGACAACACAGACAACAAAAAAAAAAACACCAATCCACATCAAGTGCTGTTTGCTATGGAAGAGGAGCCTTTTCCATTGGCTCTCTGACCGTTTGAAGTTCTCCTCTTGCAGAAGGCTCTTGATAGTCTCCAGGTCACCTACATATGCAGCATCGTGTAGGCGCATGTCCTCACACTGCTCCAGCGGCTTGTCGCAGAACTGCTCCTGAAGCCATTCCTTCAGATTCCGGCCTGCAAAGACAACGAAACATGATGTAAGTTACTCCAATGGGAGAACATATCAGCTTTTTATTTCCTGTCTACCAATACCTATATCCTTGGGTTATCTACCCTGGTACCCCTGGCATGTTCTTTGCCAGTTACGATCCTTGCATTATCAAGGATACAAGTTAGTTTTCTCACTTATCCCGATGAAAGTAAGGAATAGTACCACTGTACAGGATGGATCCATGAAGCTGCCTCCCTATAAACAGCACAAAGTGCGAAGTATATATTATTTATCTGTTATGTGATTCACCGTTTCTGAAAATGACAAGAACATAAAACAAGAATTTTACCAAAATAACTTGTGGATTATTGGCAGGTTGACTTAGTCTGTCTTTCTGAGAATTACGAGTTATCAGCTGAAGTGATGTCAATATTCTTACATTTCATCATAATATCTTGATACAGAGATGGGGTTTAGCGCACTCTTCTTAGTGAATGGATCAGGATGTCATGTCATGTCATCTGCCAAACCACTTTATACCCTATGGTGTTGCAGGAAGCCGGAGCCTACTCGGCAAGCAACGAGCGCAAGGCAAGGTACACCCTTGCCGAGGCGTCCCCATTGCAAGGCAATTGAAAGCCAATCATACATGGGGACAATTTGGAGGCCACGGTAAAGGCCGAGGGGGGAAATTTGGCCTGGACACTGGGATAACTCCCTACTCTTATCGAGAAATGCCCGGAGATCTGTCCCCGCCACTATACTGGGGCATTAGGACCCACACAGATCGCAGGGTGGGCGCCCCCTGCTGGTCCTACTAACACCACTTCCAGCAGCAAGAAAATCTTCCCAGGAGGTCCCCCATCCAGGTACTGACCAGGCTCAAACAAGCTTAGCTTCAGTGGGAAGCCAGTTGAGAGCTGCAGGGTGATATGGCTCCCCACTGCTGGACCAGGATGTGTTTCAGAGAACGGAGCACTTGTGGGAATCAGCACTAATAAAGACATTTAAAGCATGGTTTAATGGGGATGTGTTCCCAGAAGCACAGTATGAGAGCTTCATTGACATATCAGTAATGGTGATACTGACATTCATACCACAGAATATAAAGCAAAATGCATATTAGACAGAAAGGTGTTTATTTTAAGATTATAGTTACAGACGAAATACATTAAATTTGGCTACACACCAATACATTCTGTGAGAGCTTGCATAGCTTAATCACTGTCTGCCTTCACTCCTCCAATGTGGCCTTTGTGGGAGAAGGTACTTCTGCCAGAATGGACCAAGATGTGAGTCATCCTGGGGAGCTTGATTTTTTTTTCGATGAAGGCATCTAGGGAAGACAGGTATTAGTACTTCTGCTGCTACTGAAGCATCTCCTGATAGCAAACGATGTCAGCAAAACCCATTCCATTTCATTACACTGCTGTGTTCAAACACAGGATCATTCCCTGAGAACGGTCCAGTGCCTCTGTTACTGTAGCACTGTTTATAGACAATGTGAAGTCAGAACCGGCTGGAGAACTCTCAGCTCTTGTTTCATCTTCCTTCTCTTCTGCTGCACAGTGCCGTCTGATATCCAATTGTTCATCAGTATGTGCCTCTCCACTGGACTGCATCAGCTCCACTACATCATTTTCGAAATGCCTCATCCTCCAGGCATTTCAGATTTGCCAATGTCACGTCGAAGGTTGTGAGCATCACCATCAAAGTCATGGAAATCATGACACACCTCAGGCAAGACCTTGTTCTAAACTCCACTGATGCAGCTGCTGGTGACATTCCGATGTTCTTGATGGCCTTCTTGATGTTGAATGTCTTCCAGAAGTCACAGATGGATTTCCCTTCTCCCTCAATCTTCTCCATGAACTGCATGAAAGTCTGCCTCAGCAAGTAGACCCTGAAGATGGCTAAGACACCCTGCTCCATCTACTGTAGAAGGGAGGTGGTGCTGGGTGGAAGGAAGACTACTTTCACTCATACTGCAGCACAAAGGCTATATAAGTTTTCTGGGAGTTATCCACCAATGGCACAGCTTTGGGTTCCAAGCCCTTCTCCTCACAGTGATGCTTGACTGCAGAACAAAAATGAACATTACAAACCATTGTTGAAAGATACCAACAATAATCCATTCCTTCTTACTTATGCTTTCCACAAAACAGAGAAATGCTACTTGCTGTAGAACAGAGTGTTGATATCACAGGATGTGTCACAGTGATCGGCTTTGGTCTAACATCTGGTGAAGCTTGTCATTTGTTCCCAAAAAATGCTAGTGTCATCCACATTCAAAACAGAGAAGGGTAGTTGTCATTTTCTTTGATTGCCTTAAAGAGACATAGTAAAAATGACTTGCAGCTTCAAAATTAGAAAAAATTTAAATGAATTCAAAATCCTTTTCATAATATGTGATACTGGTGACTGAACTAGGAACATTATCTGGTCCTCATTCTTCACAATTGTTATGATTGTGGATACAGAAAAAACTATGGCTATGGCCAGTATCAGTCTGGTGCTTACCGATGTTTAGACACCTTAACACTTCCTTTTTCTTGTCTAGAAAAATACTGTTGTATGTGAATAATGGACATTTATGGGACAAAGTGCACTATGGTAAATCATTGTTAATAAAAGCAGCGCTAAAGTACATGTGTTTGTGAAACCTCTATTCCCGAATTTGTGATTCATTTTTTTTCAGTTATTCACTCTGTATTATGAAATCATTTTCTCTAGTATATTTTATTTTTATTATAATTACTGTCATTTATTATCATTACTGCAATCTACTATACAATAAAACCTCTGTATTTGCAAGAATACGGTACTGTACAGTACCTTGACATTTCCAGGAGTATTGATTCACAAATGCAGGACTTAAAAGTTCATGGGGAAGATAGGATAGGGTTCTGCCTGCTTGTGAAACAAATGTTTCCATTGTAATTTTTTTTTGCTATTACTGTTAACTTAATTTGAAAACTATTTATTGCTGGTAATAAATTTCTTCATGAAAAAGAGTACAGTAAACTTAAAACAAAACAGTGAGTGTTTTCTCCCTATAATTCAAGTGCTTTCATGTGCAACAATTATTGTTCAGATATCATATCATACCCTCTACTAGAGTTCCCTTTTCATTTTTAGTATAAAGTAGTACTTTAGTACTTTTTTTAGTATTTTATTACATATTATTATTATTGCAGCACTACTATACTGTAATAAGTTTTATTACACACAGTAAAAACACAAAAGTACATTGAGTATGTACCACTGTACTTACCATAAACTGTCTTGCATACAGTGGCTGGGCATAAAAGTGGGTTTGTTGGCTGCTATTGGATGGAGGCGGGCAGTGTGAATAGAGAGACATCTGAAGTCTCACTCCCTTTCCACTCACTTTCCTCCTCCATTATCCTACTCCTCTTTCTTTTCTTTTGTTTTCCTCTTCCATTTTTTATGAGGAAAGTTGTAGAGGGTTGGGGTTCATATCTGGTTATGTCCGAGCTTACATACAGTTGGGGTTCTGATCTCTAAGGTTTAAAGAAGCCTGTCATCATGGTCTGCTTATCTACTCTCCTGATATCGTTCAGATGCTGCCGATAAGGAGCAACCAAAATTCTCCACTCCTCTTTTAAACTTGGTGCTTCTTTCCACAACTGGATCACTGACTACAAACTCGTTAATAGTTCTGCAAGCTTAGCAGAGTAAATGTGCTCAGATTTCGTTGTTCATCATCATCACTATTATCAAATTGTGTCGCACTAGGCAGCTGTTTGAACTCTTCATTCGTCTGTTCCTTTGATTTTACATGGATAACTTCTTCAACATTTTCTTTCATGTCATCAAATCCTTCTCCTCCAGTCTCTTCAGAAAGAAGAGGGATGGATTTTACAACCCCATTTATCTTGGGAAAGCCTTCAAAGTTAGTCACTGCTGCATCCCACAGATTTTTCCAGCAATTATTTATCATCTTGACAAACCTCCGTCATTGTCAATGATGGATCAGCTGCAAAGGTTTCATTGGCAGCCTTATACACATTTCGAGTATAACTTTTAAAAGTTTGCGTTGGCAAGCATAAACAGAAACTCAATGTTAGGGTGTGCATGCTCTAGCGGGCTTTTACAATTCAAGAGCACCTTTAAGGCAAGGTTATTTGATTGCTGATATTTCTCCACTTCAGGAACAAAGCAATTATTAAACCAATCCCAGAATATTTGCGTCGACACACACAAACAAACCACCAATGAATGGGCATCCGTTTCTTATTTTTCCTTTAAGTACTCAACCTTTCAAACCTTGTTTTGAATCTTTGTTGCCACCCTATAGCAGCCAAGAAAGGCTGGGGATATCGACACCTTCTATTACATGCTCATTAAGGCACAAAGTTTGCTGCCTCAGAGTCATGCTGTCCACCACAGTTTTTCTATCGTTCACCATCTCTTCATCCACAAATTCAGTCTCTCTTCCATCTTCTCAATGTAGACATCACTGTGAGGTGCTGATTCCCTAACACAAGTGCGAATTTCAGTTTTCTTCTTTCGGATATAGCGAACAGTCGTTGATACCATACTCACGGGCCACAGCACTTGCTGACATACCACACTGCAACTCTATTTTCTCTGTAAGCTTCGTAACAACTTTCTTTCTCTTTCTTACACATTCATCAACATTAGACTTGCACTTGGGAGCCATTGCAATAACTGATGGGGGGTTACTGAATGTAAAAACCATCAGTTAATAATGACACTGATTACAGATACAGCTGTTGACGTACATGAAGACAACTTTAGTAAGTACAGAGACTGAGGCAGGTCGGGTGAAGTAAATCCACAGGATGATGTGTAAGTGGGTGCCCTAAATTAATTACATTCCAACTGGGCAGTTACTGTAGCAAAAAGGAGATTCTGGTCCACAAATGATATAGATCACTAATGATCTTGTGCAATAATTTTTGAACTCACAAAAAGTGAGGTTTTACTGTATACTGTATGTTTTACCAATTTAATTTTAAATCCTGTTACCAGTTAAATTTGACATATTTGTGCTTAGTCTTGTTGATAAATTTGAACCTGGTGTTTTAGGTATTGAAAAAATGTTCCATCCATCCATCCATATTCACTTAAAAAATATCAATACAGTGCTCTTTCAAAGCAAAGTTTTTTTATAACATAAAAGTAATCAAGCTACTTACTGAAATGTCACAGAAAAAGACACTAAAAGACTGATGTAACTTGAACACTTGAATACTGAATGAAACAAGAAAGCAGGTCCACTTATCCTCCCTGGTACACAAAAATAAGCTGATACGTTTTAGATTGGACTAAAAGTGGGTAGCATAAACCGATATTGCTATTTTAGCCTGAGTTCTGGCATAGACTGTATACAGACTATCTAAAAGAGAGTGCATATGCACTCATAAGTACTGTATAACTGACTTCAAATTTCATAAAGGTGCTGTATGGGAAGTATAATTAATGCACGACGCCAAAATTTATAATTGTATTATTCCTTTTTAAAGCTGAATGAGCACAAGGTTGAATAGCTAAATCACACCTGTACCGTAAGTGACTCTGGTGCACACTCGGGCGAGGTCAGAAACGCTGAAGATATGTTTTGTACGCGATTAACCGTCAATCCTCTTTTGGCGTAATTACTGTACCTAAATGCTGCAGGAGCCCAATAACGACGTCATAAAACGTCTTTTACAGTACCTGCATTTGTGCTGCTTGCCAGATCAAAAGCTGTAGGACAGGGAATGCCAATAACAGGCAGCTCGGTGTCCCTATCTAGGTCTCCGCCTTCCGCCATTTCCACGGTGCGCCTACACCTTATTTTTGTCTCTGCATTTCTTAAATACTGTATCTGATACTTTTAACCGACTTGGCAAAACGCTTTATTTTTGACACATGCGTCTCCACTTGCAGCTCGCCTTCAGACTCAACCTGGAAGTTCAGTGTGTTTAGTCCCTCCTTTCTCCATTTATATTGGAGTACAACAGCAGCAGCTTCCTGCTTCTTGACCCCCCAGTTAAGGTGGAATTGCAAGACAGGAGCAAGTGCTGCATTAGCGCATTTTCTTTTTCTAACGGACCGCTGCTGAATCAACAAGCTGGCTGTAGACATAAGTAAGGTTTGTTGTTAAAACGATCACTGTGGGGAAAACATTTAGGAATCAGTTTTAGTAGTAGGTGATTCAGGAATTTACATACGACTGCCATAAAAAAGACGTCATTCTTACTTTCTGATAAACATATACTTTAGCTTGAACTAAATATGGTCCTGGCACCTTCCCTGTCTTACAAAACTGTTATGATACCTGATCACTGGGCACGCGTTATAATCGCTGATAATAAAGACTACCTTTTGTTTTTTTGTTTTTGGATCCTTTCCCATACCATCTTCTAATATCTGATTTTATCTAGTCTTGCCCCCATTGTTGTACATATTATAAAAGTCACTCACCTCCAGTTTAGTTCCAGACTGTTTCAAAACTGCTGTGATTATTTATTTGCTTAAAAAACCTAATTTAGATACAGTACCACCAAATTTGAAAATTATCATCCTATTTTTCACGTTCCCTTCTAATCAAAGATCTTGGAGAAAACTAGTCACCATTCAATTACAACCTCATTTGTCCTCAAATGACCTCTTTGAGCAGTTTTAGTCTGGTTTTAGATCAGCCCACAGTATAGAGATGGGTTTTAAACAACACAGCACGGGTTTTAAACAACCTTCTATTAAACCCAGACTCTGGCTCTACCGTAGTTTTCTATTGGTCCTATTAGATCTCACAGTTACGTTCGACACTGTTGACCACTAGATCACTGTGAATCATGGTCTCCTAATAATAGCCATCTATGAATTGGCTTCATCACTCTGTTCTCCTCACTAATGGCTGATGTAGGGTGAGTGTTCTGGCGCACTATGGCTACCGTCGCATAAACCAGGTGGATGCTGCACATTGGTGGTGGTGGAGGGGACCTGTAAAGTGCTTTGAGTGGAGTGTTCAGAAAAGTGCTAGAGTATATAAGTGTTAGGAATTATTATTTACTAGAAATGACAACACCCAAGATTAAAGCATAATGAAAGAATTATTATGGAGTGAAAATTTGGCTTAACGCACTTGGCTGAGGGCTTACCTCCTGGCCATAGCCCATGCAGGGGGACCAAGGGGTAGCTGCAGAGGTGGAGATGGGGTGGAGGTGGGATGCAAAAGACATACGCAAGGGAGAGATGGGGATCACGTAGGTATTTATAGCGTTTTGAGAGAGGAAAGAACGCCGGGAGCAATTGCTAGGTTGAAAAGAGAGTAACTGAGGTGATGAAGGATCACATGAATCGCTTGCTGGTACACAGAGAACAAGGAAATCCATGTTTCCTGGCTGAGATCAAACTATGCATTGGAGCTGGAAACAAATATTGATTGTATGATGGAGACAGTGTCATAGTACGGTCCATGCTAAGACGCACGCGAGGGGGGAGAGATCCATTGCGAGTGGAGGCAGCAAGGCAGCGAGGCTCATGCAAAAGACATACATGAGGGTGAGATGGGGATCACGCAGGTATTTATAGCGTTTTGAAAGAGGAAAGGACTTCGAGAGCTATTGCTAATTACTAAGATAAGATCACTTTATTGGCCATATACAATTTCTTGTATTGTATTTCTTTTTGCACATACCCCAGCTTGCTCTCCATGAGACACAGACAGGGAGAGAAGCTTGGGGTCAGAGCGCAGGGTCAGCCATTTATATGGCACCCCTGGAGCAGTTGGGGTTAAGAGCCTTGCTCAGGGGCCCAACGGAGTAGGATTTCTCTGCTGGCTAAGGGATGCGAATCAGCAACCTTCCAGCCACAGGTGTAGATCCTTAGCCATAGTGCCACAGAGCCACCCTGATGGCTGAGTCTGATTGAACTTAGTTGTTGTCATCCCTCCCGAACATTCATTATAAACTCCATTTAAGAAGGTGTCCTTTTCATTTTCACACTGACAGCATTCAGCTTTACATAGCTGTCTCCTCCAATTCTTTGTGCAACATCTCAATTCTGTCAAATTGTGCAATTAAACTTCAGGGCTGGATGAGCTCTAATTTCCTCCATTTAAGTATGACAAAAACTGAAGTGACTGTGCATAAAACAATAAACAATAAACAATAAATTCCCTAAAACTTGAAAACAGTAGGCTCAAATTACGGCCAACTATGAGAAAAGTGGGTGTTGTTTAATCCTGAACTCTGTTTTGATGCACAAATAAAAGCCATCTGTCTTTCACTTCAGAAACAAGGCCCATATTCAGCCTTTTCTTAACTACACTGCCTGTTTGCATCTCAGCTCTATTTCAGTAATAGCCTTTACAGCATGCTTCTGACAAACTCCCTAAAACAACTTCAAATGGTCCAACACATTGAAGGCTTCATGACCACATCACCCCCAATTCTGACACGACTTCAGTGGCTCCACATTACCCATAACATTTCTGTTCAAAATGTTACTCTTAAATTAAGCCCCACACACCAAATCCCCACAATGCTTAGCATTTCTCATTGTTTCATATGTACCAAGTAGGGCTTTACACTCACTTTACTGCTGAGGCACATCTTTTAGCAATACTGTAAGTAAAGGTGTCACAGGCATGCTGCAGAATTCTGGAACTCACTCCTTGCCACTCTGAAAATGATAACTGTTTTAAAGTTTTTCAGTACATTTTGCACAGTAGTAGTATAAAGCGACACCTTTCGTCAAACTTTTTGACAGGTGCCACCTCCCAATCCGATGGTGCATCGTTATGAGTGTTGTTGTCCCGCTTTCCCCCCGAGCGGTCCTGAGCCTCAGGGTCCTAATGCCCAAATGTCTGTAAAACAGAGTGAAAGCTCTATTCACATTGCGAATATTTCACAGCCCTGGTTTTACAGACACGGGTGAGCCATCGTCCGAAGAATGAAACATCTCGATTGTATGTGTCAGAATTCTTACAAAGAGTGCTTTACACTCTTCTTTCTACAAAGCTTGAAATAAAAGTCAAAGAGCATAATGCTAATGTCCTCAAATTTGTAAAAGAGATAGATGTGTATGTAAAGAACATGAGTTCTGCGGTGTGTATTCCAAAATACAACGTATTTTGCATAGAACCTGTGGTAACACAGTCCCTCTGATCACGCAGGCAAATTTCTATGCTCTGTACAGAGTCGCCCAGTTTGGTGTTCACGACTATAGAAATGGCGAGAGAAAGGGCGTTATGAACGCTTTTTCAGATGCTGCTGAGTTTCTGAGCAATGTTGGGGTAATAGCTACATGTACCAAACTAATTTTCTGCACCAACATTTAATTGGTGATTGCAAACAGGAGTCTGTGAGTCTGTAACGTGTGTGAAAAGTTCAAAAGTGGGATACTGGGATGTTTCTGTATTTGAAATTTGAAAAAGTGCGTATGAAATAAAGTCCTGCGAGTTCTTTCTGTGACATTTCACTCAGTCAATGTGTTTGTGTGTGTGCTTGCGCACTTGATGTTTCCTAAGACGTGTCCCAGCAGCCATATCACTCTTCAACTCACAACTGGCAACCTACTGAAGCTAAGCAGCTGTGAGCCTGGCCAGTACCTGGATGAGAGAGCTCCTGGGAAAAACTAATGTTGCTGCTGGAAGAGGTGTTAGTGGGGCCAGCAGGGGGTGCTCACCCTGCGGTCCATGTGGGTCCTAATGCCCCATTATAGTGACAGGGACACTATACTGTAAACAGGTGCCATCCTTCGGATGAGACGTAAAACCGAGGTCCTGACTCTCTGTGGTCATTAAAAATCCCAGGGCGTTTCTCAAAAAGAGTAGGGGCCGGCATCCCGGCCCGGTAACCCCGGCATCCTGGCCAAATTTCCTATTGGCCCTTACCAATCATGGCTCCTAATAATCCCCATCTATGAATTGGCTTCATTACCCTGTTTTCCGGCACACCATGGCTGCTGTCGCATCATCCAGGTGGATGCTGCACATTGGTGGTGGTGGACGGGAGTCCCCATTACCTGTAAAAAGCGCTTTGAGTGGAGTGTCCAGAAAAGTGCTATATGAGTGTAAGCAATTATTATTATTAATTACATGCTATCACGGACAGCCAGTCTGACACCGGACCGTGGCTGGTGCTCACACCCCGGGAACTCATGGCCCTCAACAGACTCTGGTGAGTCCAGAGTCCCCACGCCACTATAACTGCCCGATTCCCTAGGGGTATAACATGATCACCTTCCAACCCTCATCGCTAATAAGCGCTTTCATACACTTATTTTTAAATCGAGGGGACAGCGGTGGCGGGCATTTGGACCCTGAGGCTCAGGACTGCTCGGGGGGAAGGCGGGATAACAACACTCATAACGACACACCATTGGATCGGGAGGGGGCGGGGCATCTGCCCATAGTGGCCTCCCATTGGCTGAAAAGGGGGCGTGGTACCTGTCAAAAAGTTTGACGAAAGGTGTCACTTTATACTACTCACAGTCCTCTTACAAAAGCAGTCAAAAATGAAGGATCAACTCAGGAGAATTCAAAATTTCATATTCCAGCAGTTATATTTATAGATTTTGTGTATGATGAACACTGGGAAATGTAATATCACTATATAGTTGGGGTTAATAAACATGCAAAAGCTGATTTGACATTTATATTTTTTAATCACAATTGTAGTTTTTAAAGCAACAAGTATATATATACTGTATAGTTGGCTTTCTGTTAATTACAGTCTTTAGTTGAGTTACAACTGGGATGGACAATAAAAGTTGCATTTTCAATGAGAACGTATGTGAAACATTCAGAGGCTAAATATAATAATTAAAATCAGATTAAAAATGCATTCAATGTTTGTCACATCATGAAATGAGTTTTGAAATTATTAAATAATTATGAAATAAGTTCAAACACATCAGCTCAGTAATTACAGTATAAAAAATAATAATTACCCAGTCAGTGCAGAATAGTTTGAGTAGAATACTCACACACTTTTAATAGCTTTCATAAACTTTGTGCAATACATTGATATAACAATGTACGTTTCTAACCTGTGCTTTGCAAGTTCAATCATGATTGTGAGAAATTAAGATAACCCATATTTTTCAAATATCTTAGAACACCAAAGTTTTAATTGTGCAAAATAAAAAATAAAGATTTTTGCCGTTCAACATGTAGGCTTTAACACATGTGTGAAATCAATACATGTAGTTTTATGTAAATGGAGAAGGTTTCATTGCATCAGTTTTCTAAACAGTTATTCATGCAGTTGTACATAAACCATGTGTAACTTTTTTATTTATTGCTTTGTATGCTAGAAAGGAGAGAAAGCTCTTGACAATGACAGTTTTCAGTCCATTAATATGGATTAAGGATCCCTAGTAAAACATTTGTTGACATCCAGCCTACAGTATCTAAGAAGGCTTTGAGACTACATTCACTCTTACCCTGGTTTTAACAAAAGATTAGTGAAATCAGGTTTCTTTCTTCCCTAAGCCACACTCCAAAAAAACAAAGCAAAAATGGAAAGATGACAGCTAGCACAACCCACCTATCCATCAGGCTTAAGAGACATTTGTAGTTTTTAACTAAAATGTCAAGTATTTGTAAAAGGAGAGAATCTTGGCTTTCCTTTTGCAGATGTCCACTCTCAAAGAGCTTTCAGGCCCCGATTTTCAAAATACTTCGACAAATCCTGGTTAATTGAGATTTCAGACTTCGTAACATTGCATTTTCAGGGGAGGGGGGGTTGGTATGTGCAGCTGTTTCATGTTCTTATGTTCAATATGTCTTTAATGTAAAACTAACAACAATAGGAGAGTTAAGAGTTTCCTTTTGACACTTCTGTGCAGCCTTTTGAAATGTGTCTGCTGCATTAAAGCAACTGTGCTCGTGTAAAGTGTCACTGGACTCTTATTTGAATGACTCTTACCCTGAAGTGAATACAATTTTAAAAAGACTTGTCTAGACTTCTGGGTTGATCCATTATTACCTTCGGTGGGGACAGAAGTTGTTGTTTATGCAATGTGCATTGACCTTATTTGCTCTGGATTTATATTCTGTAAAATGTTGTTCGATTTGGAGGGTTGACATATAGTTTGAGTGGGAAGCCGTAGCAAACTGCATATTCCAACCATCAATTTCTGAAGAGATTTCTTAAAGACAAATGAGAGGAAACAATAAAGGTAAGTTTAAGGAGAGTACATTTAACTAGTAAGTGGAATACTCTCTTACACTTCTAGTAATAACACGTGAGAAGGGTTTTTAAATGTTGCGTTGACATACAGTAACAGGAGTAAAAATAATTTACAGTTCCTTGCAAATGTATTCGCCCCTTCTGTTGATGCCCTATTCTTTTGAATTAATGTGATGATAATGATAATGTTGCTTTATTAGCCCTATACAATTTCTTGCATTAGGAATTAATCTTTTCACATACCCCAGCTTGCTCTCCATGAGACACAGACACATAGACAGGGAGAGAAGCTTGGGGTCAGAGCACAGGGTCAGCTATTGTACAGCACCCCTGGAGCAGTTGGGGTTAAGAGCCTAGTTTAGGGGCCCAATGGAGTAGGATTCCTTTGCTGGCTGCGGGATTTGAACCGGTAACCTTCCAGTCACAGGCACAGATCCTTAGCCACAGAGCCACCGCTCCACCTGAATTACTGTATACATGATGTACTGTAAAGTATTACACATTTCTTAAGTGATTTTTTTAATCAAAATTATCAATATCCAAACTGAACACTTTTATGGGTAGAAGTTAAACATCACCAAAGAACAATCTGAAACTAAATTGCTGATAACACAAGTCCTTATTTTCACCTTCATTCACCTTTGGCAGCAATTACAGCAGGGAGCCTTGTCAGATAAGCCACCTTCACACACAAGCAATTTTCACCCATTCTTCTCTGCAAACTTGCTCAAGCTCCATTAAGATGGTTGGGTATTGTTGATGGGCAACAATTTTCAAGCTGTATCATAGATATTCTATTGGACTCAAGTCAGGGCTTTAACCATGCCACTCAAGGACATTCATTTTTGTCTTGTAAAGCCATCCTAGCATAACGTTGGCCTTGTGTTTGTGATCATTGCACTGCTGAAAGGTGGATTTACATGCCAGGTTGTAGGTTGTTTCCTGTAATTTGCTCCATTTTCTTCTCAATTTTGACATGATTCCCAGTCCCCGTTCATCAGAAGCAGCCTCATAACACAATGCTACCCCCACTATGCTTTACAGTAGAGATGTTGAATGGGTGATCTGGCGAGTTGGGTTTATGCCAGTTGCAACACCATAAAGCTCCAAATTTGTCCAATCTGACCACAAAAACATTTTGCAATGTTTTCAGTATCACTTTATATCATTTAACCTCTTCATTGCAAACTCCATGTGGATCTGAGATGGATTGCCACTCTGCCATTCAGGCTAGCTTTTTAGAGTGACTAGAATATCGTTGACTCATGGACATTTTCTCCTGTCTCTGTTTCTGTCAGAGATGGCACTTCTTCAAAGTAGTTTAGGCCCGCTTCTTATATGTGGTCAAAATTTGAACGTGGCTCTAATTTCGACTGCAGGTGACATTGATAATGTAAGGTTGGATATGAATGATTTCAAATCTGCTGTGAAATCTGAAAGCTCACCTGAATGATTGGTTTGCAGATTACCAAAGCCAGAAGGTATCCCACTGTTATAGACATAATATGAAGAGATTTATTTTGCTGCCAAATGTGATACAGAAAACTTGTGGCTAGAACCATTTTAAGTACTGTGTTCTTGAATTGTATTATTAGTCTTGAAGCAGTGATGAGCAGTGATTGTCTGGTTTGAACACACAAATTCATTATATAAAGTATGTCCTGTCAAACTGACTCTGTAAAAGACTGTTACATCAGATTTTCTGATTGAACAAACAACTCAACATGGCAAAGAAAATAACTTTCCCCCAAAATGAAAGACAAAATATTTTCTAAAATGTAACCATTTATTTCACTCCACTACAAAAATTATAGTAATTTGTGAACTATGGTACAGACTCAAAATGTACAAAATATACAAGTAAAG